>NC_136073.1:835635438-836932806 GCF_964261635.1 Lissotriton helveticus | reverse complement strand
TGGTCGTTAGCACATTCTTTTGCTGAAGTTCTCGGTGAAATCAAAACAATGGCCGCAGGGTTTTTCCCAGGTTGTCATAGGTTTGATTTGTTTTGAGAACTCCGTATGCCTTATCAGGGGCTGGAGGAATATTGCTTGTCTAATTATATGGCAAGCGTTATGACCTAATCAGATAACACGTTCCTGCGCCGTGGTATGGCTTGATCAGATAACGGTTTCTGCATCATGGGATGGCTGCTAGTTAACTTGTTAACCAGAACAGGGTCAGGAATAGGGGGATCGATACAGAACCTATAGGAATACATCACAATGGCAACGTGCTCCTTCTAGGTACCTCGGAAAATAACATCAGGAGGCTGCAGGTGCTACAAAACTCAGCAGCACGTCTGGGGCTGAGACTTCCTAGAAGAGTGCCCTCCAAACCTACCTTAGCTACCCTGCATTGGCTGCCAATTAGGAAAAGAATCTTATTTAAAGCTCTTCTCTGGTGCTTTAGAATAATCTCTGATAAAGCACCCTCCTACTTGGCTGACCTCGCCGTTCCCTATGAGCCTAACAGACCCCTTCGCTCCATGGGAATGCGCTTGCTCAAGATCCCTCGTATAAAAAAAGCACGAATGGGAGGCCGTTCGTTTCGCTCGCTGGCAGCCAACAAATGGAACTCTCTCCCCACCAACATTAAGCTAGCAACAAATGAACTTACCTTTAGAAAACTTCTAAAAACCCATCTATTCACCCTGTAGGTTCCTTCCTCAGTCTCCCTGATTCTTCTCCACAGCGCGGGGACACGCCTGGTGGCGTCACCATGCGCTTTATAAGCCCCTTTAATAAATAATAGACATGCAAAATTTCAAAATGTTAACTGGTAAACCTAAATTTGCTCTGCCTAGCTGTAACGTTGGGATTTCTGCTGTTAAAGTAGATGAAGCACAAACGTAGTTCCAAATCCAATTAGAAGTTTATTCCAAGATAATCAGCATTACACGGGAGCGCCACTGACAACCAAGAAGCACAACAGTTGAATGCCAAACAAGTAACAGTTTTATCCTAACATTAGTTCAACAGACATTGCATCCTCGAGGGATGCGCCCTTCAAACATAAACATGTTTGAAGGAACACTCTCTCTCGAGGATGCAGATCATGGAACCTAGAACGTTACATGAAGTATAACTTATCACGAGCCATAACAATAAAGAAAATGGAAGATGTACAATACCTTACATCATCTCCCTTTTTATAATGGAGAATAATATAAATACAAAAGAATTAAGACAAATAAAAATCCTTGAACCTAGAAGGAAAGGAACAATTACGATTTGGTCTAACAGATTCATACATTGCACTAGGCGTAGAAGATGTTTCTGAGGAAATTGACGAGGTTTGCAAATCTATACCTGCAGAAGAAGTGGAAGGAGAAACAGAAGAACAAACATTGCTATGAAAAACATCAGAGGGGTACCTAAAGGAAAATATGAGCATTCATCATCATTGGAGTTAGTTTTATAAAGACAAATTCTTTTGGCTTGATCATTAGAAACTTTAACAAGAGCTCTTTTACTCCACCATCCCTTTTCCTCCAGAAAAACTGAACCTTTAGAGATTGTAACAATTTGACAAGGAGCAGAAAATTTTGACATTCCCTTAACACACTTTTTAGGGTTCCTAAACAAAACCCAATCACCCACTTGAAAGTCTTCCACTATAAAATGAGAAGAAGCATCAAAAAATTTCTTTTGTAGAGCTTGCTTCTTCATAACATTTTCTTTCAAAACATTTTGATCATGACAAGAAATACAAGAAGAATTGTCTTTCCTTAATTCTCTCAACCAATTTGGACACATAACCCCATTCGGATCCCTTTTCTTCAACAGTCTGCATAAAATTCTTCAAAACGCCAAGGAAACCTCGTAAAATATTAGTTTCAAAACGAAGGAGAGAAACACACGTTTCTTTTTATAGATTAAGGCACAGTGGAGCAAAATATTCCCGGGTTATCGTGCAGGATCAGATAACGGGCCAAGGAATTAGTGAAAATGCCGAAAAAGGAAAAAATATCCCAAATCCTGTCGCCAAATGTAACGTTGGGGTTTCTGCTGTTAAAGTAGATGAAGCACAAACGTAGTTCCAAATCCAATTAGAAGTTTATTCCAAGATAATCAGCATTACACGGGAGCGCCACTGACAACCAAGAAGCACAACAGTTGAATGCCAAACAAGTAACAGTTTTATCCTAACATTAGTTCAACAGACATTGCATCCTCGAGGGATGCGCCCTTCAAACATAAACATGTTTGAAGGAACACTCTCTCTCGAGGATGCAGATCATGGAACCTAGAACGTTACATGAAGTATAACTTATCACGAGCCATAACAATAAAGAAAATGGAAGATGTACAATACCTTAAGCTAGCTTGATATATATGTACCTATGCACTATATATATATATATATATATCTTCAAGGTTTGCAGTTTTGGAGTTAGGAATATTAAATCTATGACATATGTCAGTGAAAAATGTCCAAGGAAAACTTGTTATCTTAGATAACACCATTTCTTACACTTTCTTTGGGATAAAATATCCTCTTGCAAAAAGTAGAAATGAAAGGACTTTGTCCAACTTGTGTTAATAAACGTCTTACGACTGAAGAGCGTCATTTGTTATGTTTAAGTGGGGGAGCAGTTTTGGCCTTGGTAGCCGGGTAGACCGGAGAAACTGATGGGTAATTTCATCCTTCAGCCCTGGTCAGTTCATGAAAGTTACAAGCACACACTTACACATAGGACATTAAATGTTCCCCTATACTGCAAACAAGGTGTAATATTGTGTCGGTCTCCTGTAGCTTCATGCAGGCCTAGGAGATAAAGGGATAAGCCCATACACACGGCCCTGGTGGGGAAACCTTTGGCCAGACAGAATTGGTGTGTGTTACAGTGGCAAAACTTTTAAACAAATAGAATAGAATGTGGCTCATTATGGGCATAATTTGCTTTTTCTTGTCACATACTTTAGTCAACCTGGCAAAGTAAGACACAGATAAGATGCTAGGATCCTGCAAGACAGAATCCGCGGAGGTCCACAGCCGGGACATCATTTCCTGAAGCCGAAGTGTGAGGAGGAGCCTAACACTGGTGGCGACAAGATCCCGAGAGTGTATCTGTAATAAACAATGGCTTAGTATAAACAGCTGCCTCCAGGTATACCATTGACCCCGGCATTAACAATATCCAGTGCTTCGTTTGCAAAACAATAAGTGCCAGGGCTATCGTCAGGAGGCCACGGCAGCTTGCACCACGCATTGCCACTGCCGGCGCTGCCAATGATAATAACAACACAACTACTAACCATCACACTTCTGCAAGTGTGACAATTGAGACTATTCCAGACCCCCCTCCACCCCCAAGCTACGGGCAGCATGTATAAATCATTTTTAATGTGTATTGAAGTAATAATAAACTGTTGTTGTGGTCATCTCTAAATTAGCCAAACATCACCCCCTTGTGGCAGACTGTCACAAGCGCCAGTGTTGACAATTAAGTACCGGCTCAAATTAAGCACTGATAATAACACTTGATAATGACCGCAGAGAATCATGCAACAAATGACCTGAGCTCGTTTGGAGTAGGAGGTAATTATGCTCCTCCTATAATTTACCAACCCTATTTGATCCCTATCCTCACATCCCACCCACAGGTACTGCCCCAGCACAGAACACTGCATTCACAATGATAAACTTTGTAAAATGATAAATGGTCCCCAGAAACGACAAGAAAATAATTTTCGATCACCTCGCAAGATACACTGCCCTCAGTCAGGCCCTCTCTGACCCATGCAGGGGTTTTCACACTCCCAGCCGACACCCTGTCACTCCTATCCAAGTGGCCAGTTTTAAAAAGAGGCCTTCACATTCTGGTGCAAAGGGACTTATTTGTTGCAATAACAGATGGCAATATATCATGGTAATAACACGCACCTATGGGAACTCACAATGCTTCACTCCAGCTAACAGTTTACTGCTCATTCCCTCTCTTTATACTCCTCAGATAAGTGTAAGCCATGTTTTTATCATTACCCCCACCGTCTTCATTCCAAGATCCTTCAGCAAGTCAGCTGTCCTCTACCGAACTTTGTACATCCAATGTGCCTGTGATACTTCTTAATTCAACTATTTGAATTTTTAGAAGTAAATGGTGGTTACACATAATTTCATATTAACCCATTTACTGCGGCTGTTATTTCGGCGCAGTGCGGGCGTTCCGAAGAGTGGGTGGGGCTGCGTCGGCCATTGAACGTTCGCAGCACCAGCCAGGTAGTGCTCCGAACGTTCAGCGGCCGACAGCAGCATCAATGGGGTTAAGTAGACTCAGTACAATTATGCTATTTTAATATTATTTACAAAATTTAAAAACTTCGTGGTGCGGTCATGATCACACCAAAATATAGTGCAGACAAATACATATAAGAAAAAATCCCCAGACCTAAGAAAACACCTGTAACAGGAAAGTGGCCAGAGATTATTGGTGGAATAACTACGTTTTGATTGATTTTTAGGTCGAGCATTCGAGACCTATTGTATATACTTTAGTATATACTTATTATATACTTATATGTGTATGTACTTTTTTTCTGTTGAACTGCCTCTATTTAACTGTATTGACAGAAAACGACCAGCAGAGGTCAGTAAAATACCAGAACTGCTTTCTGCTGAGGGACTTTCTTTGTTTTACATTTTCTGGCAGCTGCCTCTATTTAACTTTCTTGATAGAATACGAACAGCAGAGGTTGGTAAAATACCACAATCACTTTAGCATTTTCTAGATTCTAGTCCATAGAAATTGTCTTCCACTAGCACCTGTAGACAATAATATTTTTTTCAAATCCTGTATTTCAGTGATATGACCGCCGAAGGCCTTGTTTTTATATTAAAAACAGAGCTTTGGACCATACCATTTTCTGCTGAAGGGCAGTATTTCTCTCCATGTGTTCCCATACCTGGCATGTCACGCAGTGTGGTATTTACTTTCCCTCCATGTTAAAGAACAGTAGATGTTTCAGCACCCAGGCTAATGTGCTGCATAGCTAAATACACATAAGGTCCCAAAGGCGACACCGATTGCATTGTAAATGCTTGTTTAATCTAAGTGGACATAATTCTGTTGACAGAAAGACTGAGAAGAATTTCAACATCTAGCAGCTGGAACAGAAAAAGCCCTAGGACTATTGTTATGGTTCTAGATTTGGAGGCAGAGAAGAGTTTAATGTGCAGACCATTAACACAATCCTGTAGTGTGCCCTTCAATTTCAAAGCAAAGATATTAGAGAAAATCTGGTAGATTGCTTTATGCACAATATTCATGACTTTGAAACAGACCCAACTGTAAAGCGGCAGGAAATGTATGGTCTGTAAGATGCGGTAAAATGCTCTCATCTAGGAAATCCTTTGCTCAAGCGAGCTGGTGACCGTGCAGAAGCTAAGAACCTTGAGGGGATCTTTAGTATTTTTTTTTTTAAATCCCCATGCTACAACATTTACTGGGGATAAGGAATACTTTTAATTTTCTTTCCCTTAAGACATATTTCAATATCAACCTGATGATATTCAAAGAGGCCAAGTCAGTTCTGTGAGAGTTTTCTGTCTATGGGGAACAAAGTCACATACATTTTTGCTGTCTTTCCACATTGAAATAAATCATTTCTTTTCTAAAGAAGGCATTTATCTCTAAAATGTGCATACTTCTGTAAGTATCTTAATCTTAGGGTAAAACCCTTGGTTAAGGGAGCCTGATGCACACTGTGTGACAGGGTGGGGCGAGTGATTTTATCACTGTCCGAATTAGGGAAATGAACACTTTTTAGTTCTTTTCTAAGTGTGCCTCTGGCACAAATGTTCTTGTCAAAAGATTTTTGTGGTTTAAATCTCCTCCTAAAAAGTGCATTTGTAATTTCAGTTTCATAGATATAAGATTTTTAAAAAGTTTAATGGTATTATTAATAGGTAGACGATGTGAAGGTAATTAAAGATATTTGCCATCATGATATGTGGTAAGTAATGTACTGGATAAGATCTAATTGTATGCCAATATTATTAATCAATATATATTTGCAATTTTTTTTCAAATTACTTGAAAATAACATGAACTTTTCAAAGTTTGCACATATGTACAGAAAAGTGCAGATTAAAAGTTTAACAAAAGCTACGCGTGTGCAGCTTATCATATAAGTGCATTTTACGTGCACAGTTCAAGTACGGTGTAGTTGCGCATGTAAATGTTTTAACAATAGGGACCCACAAAGTACTGTTAATGTCAAATACTTTCAAGAAGTAGTCAAAGATATATGCCAAGTTAGTTTCACCACAAAAAAATACGCCGCTAAACCCAGTGCCCGTTTTGTATAGCATATTTTCCCTCAATCTCTGGGGAATTTGAAGAAAACCAACTTTGAGTCAACCTGAACAATAAAGGTGCTGCGGCATCGACAGGTGAGGGCAAAGTGAGAAATGTAGACACCTAAACAAAAAATACTAAGACAGGAAAACCTAACAAAAGTACCTTTCTCATGCTTTTCTTCTAAGTTTCTGCTTGATGGTGGCATTGTTTCCAGTGTTAGAAAGTTGAAAACTGTGTAAGAAATGTGAGAAAGATAAGCAGGCGTGCTCTACAGCACAATGGTGATCCCACAAGAGAAGATAGGGAAAATAAGTCTAATTTGTTGGAGCTGCCTGGATAAAAAGTGCATTGTGCCCAGCGATGGTTACAGCTGGGGTGTCCAATGTAGATCCAGGAAGGCAAGATCCATGACAGAATTTCTCGGTGTCCACAAAAGGTACATTTGCATTGGAGTGATTCTAAAAGGAACTGATGTAGTCGAGGGTTATTCTAAATCTCTGGCAAGGAGGATCGACCCAGAACATTAAGCCGAGGCGTAACATTGCTTAGTGTATACCGTGCAGTGAGAGCCCTGGCACCACCAAGAGGCACCCATTCCGAGAGTGAAAGTTCACTACTGTTGTGTTTTACACCACTGAGGCCAGGAGGCAACCCTTCCATCTGCCAATCCATATGAAGTATGCTTCCTGTGTTTGACACTTTTGTTATCAAATGATAGGAATAAGTGCAGTCAGAAAAAGATGTACAGGGTAGCACACAATAAGCGTGCAGAAAAATTGGGCTTGATGTACGACAAGCCCGTCTACCAAAAAGTGGTCGCAAATTGCGCACTGGCTTCTGCGAAGGGAATCTGATTCAGCGAACCGTACAAACTGATCGGTTCACAAAATGAGGAATTACAGAGGGTTGCATAAAGATCTGCCTATTTAATATTCAAAGTGTGAAGGGTCCCACAGACACCCCTTAGCCCTCGGCAAATCAGTCACCGTCTCTTTTGAGGAGTCAGTAACTGGTCAATGGTTTGCAACTGGATTACTGGACCCAAACTAGCAATATTTAGGTTACTAGAAAATCATAACCAGTGGCTCAGTGGATAAATGCATCCACTTCAAAATTGTGCGTGACCTTATGGCCACAGGTTCAGATCGCAGTCGATCTACTCAGCCTTTCATCCATCCTAGGTCAATAAAATGAGTGCCAATGAGTTAGATAACAGTAAACACCTGTGAATAAGCGTCAAGGCACCCAACAGGTGAAAGTGTGCTTTATAAATGCACATTATGCTAATTTTTTCAAATCATGTTTTGGAGGGAATGCCCATTCCAAATTGCAATCGGGTCACAGAACCCATTTTACTAGGCGGAAATAGCTTTCTGGCCGGGACTTTTTTTGGCACATTACAGAAAGGGCTTGTCTTGTTGCAAACCCAGTGATTTTGCAGATTTGTGAGCACAAAATACTTTTGTACATCAGTCACAAGGTCTTCAATAAAAACCAAAAAGAAAAGTTTGTCAAAAAAACAACTAATTTAGAAGAGATTACAAGGACATACAGGTAGATGCATCAAGCATTTTTGCGAGCGCAAACGGTGCGAATTGCAACATTTGGCCGTTTGCGCCCGCAAAAATGGCATTTGAGATGCATCAAGGGTTCATGCACTCGCAATTTAAGAATTCGCAAATAATTGTGAGTTCTCAAATTGCGATTGCATTTAAGGAATCGCAATTTGCGATTCCTTAAATGCAATGCATGAACCATTCCAAGATTGCGAATTCGCAATCTGGGGCCGCTATTTACCGCGAAGTCAGACTACGTGGTAAATAGCAAAAACTTAGAAATATGCACTTTAGTGCTTTTTTCTAAGTTGTATATTACGCACACACATGTCCTTGGGCCATGTGTGTGCGCAACACCAGTGAACATTACCATTTCAGGGGTGCAACAGGGTGTCCTTTGGACACCCTGGCACCCTTGAAATTGCGGCACATTTGCGATTCGCTAATTGCTAATCGCAAATAAGGAATGACTCCCCATTCATAAGCCATTCCTTATTTGCGATTAGCAAATAAGGAATCAGTAGGAATCGCAAATAACATTGCGATTCCTACATGCATCCCGTTTTGAGAGTCTTTAATAGCGAATCCTTAAAATTCGCTATTAAGGACTCGCAAAACATTACTTTGATGAATCTGGGGGATAGGCCCTAATGTTGGTGAGGAACATAGGAACAGGGGGGAGAAATAGAATGCGCCTTCCGGTGGGTCTGCCCAGATGAGAGTCTGGGGCAGTAGAATGTGGACTCTGCTTTTGAAAATAAAGGAGCAGAAAAAAGACTTAGGGGCTTATTTACAAGCCCCTTGCGCCACTTTTGCGTCATTTTTAACATGGGAATAGTGACATACGGGTGGCGCAAGGGGCTTGTAAATAAACCCCATAGTGTCCATGGTAATCATTTTGACTTTCAAGTGGAAATAAGTTAACTCAGTGGCGGATCAATTTTTCAGACGCAGTGATCAACTACATAAAGTGAGAAACTGGTTTTCTATTTTTAAACTAGACAATACCCTTACATTAACTAAAACATTATAGTAACATTTTCTGAGAATTGAAAATCAATTGGTATTTTTGTTGCAAAGTCAGTAATGTTTATTTTATTTTCATATTACATGTTAAATTATTATGCTGTTTTATTTGTGTTCCGTTTTTGTGAGTGAATTAAGGTTATTTTAATTCAAGGTATAAAAAAATGCTTAATACTCTGTGTTTTTATAATTACACATGTTTCACACAGAGATCTTTTAAATGTGTATAAAGTTTTTTTTATTTTATATGGACTCCACGATTATATCAACTTTCATTTAATTTCTCAAGCAGTCTTTTCTCAATTTAAATGTTATTAAAATTAACATAATCTTGCCTTCAAAGTCCTTCTTGCCTAGATCAAATCCCCAATCTCCAGTGATCTTTTCACATCAGTCAATCAAACATGATTTATAAAGTGCTTCTAGTCACCTGCGAGGGTATCCAGGCATGCTGTTTGGATGGAACCGAGTATTGGAACTCTTTAGGATTGTTGGCATTTGCTTTGATGGATACTTTTGAGATGTTGGCCGGAGTGGACAGGTCTTTTATTCTACTGGGCATTTCCCTGGTGGGTCGGATGCCTTGAAGGCTGGTTCTGAAAGCTGAGGGCTGCTTCTGATGCTTCTGTCACTTTCACCAGCCCCCTGAGGTGCAGCAGGCATGCTCCTAGAGAAAGACAAGCATTTACAATGCAATGGTTTTGCCTTTGTTAAAGTTAGAGCTATTGGCATTGCTCTTGACATTATTTTTATTTATGTTTTTTTTAACATAAAGCTAGTGGCATTGTAAATGACAATGCCATTTATTTATCTCTCGCAAATGACACACACAAACACACACAGAGCCCCCCCACACAGAGCCCCCCACACACACAGCCACACAGAGCCCCCCACACACAAAGCCACACAGAGCCCCCCACACACACAGCCACACAGAGCCCCCCACACACACAGCCACACAAAGCCCTCCACACACACAGCCACACAGAGCCCTCCACACACCCACATAGAGCCTTCCACACACACCCACACAGCACAAGCAGGCAACAGGGGCACACGGAGGCACAAGCGGGCAACAGGGGCACACGGAGGCACAAGCAGGCAACAGGGGCACACAGAGGCACAAGCAGGCAACAGGGGCACGAAAACGGAGGCACAAGCAGGCAACAGGGGCACACGGAGGCACAAGCAGGCGACAGGGGCACACGGAGGCACAAGCAGACGACAGGGGCACGAAAACGGAGGCACAAGCAGGCAACAGGGGCACACGGAGGCACAAGCAGGCGACAGGGGCACACGGAGGCACAAGCAGACGACAGGGGCACACGGAGGCACAAGCAGGCGACAGGGGCACGAAAACTGAGGCACAAGCAGGCGACAGGGGCACGAAAACGGAGGCACAAGCAGGCAACAGGGGCATGAAAACGGAGGCACAAGCAGGCAACGGGGGCACACGGAGGCACAAGCAGGCAACAGGGGCACACGGAGGCACAAGCAGGCAACAGGGTCACGAAAACAAGCACAAGCAGGCAAAAGGGTCACAAGCAGGAATTGTAATTTAGACGGGGCTGAAGTGGAGAACGGTCAGTAGGGAAGTAGTGCGGCTGGTGCAGTGGTACCAGGCCGAAAGGTGAGAGGGGCTGTCTGCACCTCAGTTTGGACAGTTTCCACCACCTAACAGGGATTGGTGGGAGGGGGGCGTACTTCTTGCTTGCTTGCTTTAGGGCTGTTACTTCGGGGACGCAGTGCACGCTCTTGCCTGCTGCCTGCTGCCGCCGGGACACGACAACAGGCAGGGAGAGGACAGGCTGGGAGAGGGCAGGGAGGGGACAGGCTGGGAGAGGGCAGGGAGGGGACAGGCTGGGAGAGGGCAGGTTGGGAGAGGGCAGGCTGGAAGTGGACAAGCTGGGAGAGGACAGGCTGGGAAAGGTCATGGAGGGGACAGGCTGGGAGAGGGCAGGCTGGAAGTGGACAGGCTGGAAGAGGACAGGCTGGGAAAGGGCAGGGAGGGGACAGGCTGGGAGAGGGAAGGCTGGGAGAGGACAGGCTGCGAGAGGACAGGATGCGAGAGGACAGGCTGCGAGAGGACAGGCTGCGAGAGGGCAGGCTGGGAGTGTGCAGGCTGGGAGTGGGCAGGCTGGGAGAGGACAGGCTGGGAGAGGACAGGCTGGGAGAGGACAGGCTGGGAGAGGACAGGCTGGGAGAGGGCAGGCTGGGAGAGGGCAGGCTGGGAGAGGGCAGGCTGGGAGTGGGCAGGCTGGGAGTGGGCAGGCTAGGAGAGGACATGATGCGAGAGGACAGGCTGCGAGAGGGCAGGCTGGGAGAGGGCAGGCTGGGAGAGGGCAGGCTGGGAGAGGGCTGGCTGGGAGAGGACAGGGCAGTAAGGGGGAAGGACTGGGGTGGGCAGTAAGATAAGATTGGGACAGGGGAAACAAGGTAGTGGGGGTGGTGCAGTAGGACTGGGAGTGGCGGCAGCCGGGACGGAATGGGGGTGGCTTGGTGCTGCATAGGTAGGGACCTGTGGCAGTCGGTATTAGCGTCCACCCCACCCCTCCCCCCAGAATAGGCCTTGGGTGTGAGACAGGCTCCCAGCCTGCCCGCGGGAGACAAGTCACTGCGGCTGTAATGTGAGCCACACACCTGGCAGGCAAACAAACACCAGGCCAGACCTGCAGAGCTATCAGAGGGCGGGGAGGGGTCACTACATCAACCCCCTCCCCACCCAACCCCGGTTTGAAAAAAAACAAACATGCCAGGCTGCCTGGGTTATCAGAGGGGGCGGAGAGGTACCTCTACCTCTACATCTCCCCCCACCCCCCCCGCCAAGTTTACACCACACATGCCCGGGATGTCTGGGTGATCACAGGGGGCTGATCACTACGCCCCCATCCCTACACGCACAGTTTACCATTCTCCACTCCCGCAGGAGCCACTTCCGTGCATTGTCACCACAACAATACACCTGGGAAGTGAGGCCACGCCCACCCTGGTGCCCTGGTGCGTGCAGGCCCGGGTGGGGCGCAGTGCCACGTTCATTACAGCTCAATGAAGCATCACCGGCGGGACTGGGCACCCCCGGGATCACCACAGCCTGGCAGGGACCCCTCCCCCGAGGGCACCCCTGCCGAGGAGGGAGGGGCGGGCAGGTAGAGTGCACCGCGTGGAGCGGGAGGGCACAGAAGGAGGGGCAAGGGGAGGTGTGTGTAAAGAAGGGGGGGAGCAGGGACTCAAAAAAGTAAAGAAAACATGGTGAAGAGAAAATTACTACAGTGGGTAAAGAAGGCGGAAGCAGGTGGTGAAGGGGGGCTGGCCGGGGTAAGGAAGGATTAAGAAAACAATTTAGGAATTATGGAAAGAAAGGCGAAAGAATGAGAAAGCAGAAAGGGGGGGCTAAGGAGCGTCGGGAGGAACTAAAAGCAGAAGACATAGGAGCAGAGGGAGTAGTAAGGGAAAATAAAAAGAAAGAGTGGATCTAGCAGACAGAGTAAAGGAACGAGTCAGAGGAGACGGTTCAAGGAGGGGTAAAGGGGTGTGAGCTTGGAGGGGATGGGTCGAGGTCAGACATTGGGTTAGGAGAGTACAGAAGATATAAACACAATGAGGGTGTAAGAGGTGGGTGTAAAGTGTGCTTCATAAGTTGACTGATTGAATGCTGGGGATAGAAAAGAAGCGTATCAAAGGGGTGAGTGTGAGTAATATTGTAGGGGCAGGGAGGAGTAAAGGTAACATTTGTAAAGCACATGTTCACCCCTGGGTATCTTGGCGCTGCCTAACAGATGCTTATTCTAATCCCACTCAACGGCGCTCATTGTAAGAATGTATTTGTATTTACTATACCACTGACATCACTGCGGGGATTCGAAGCGCTTTATATAGGCAGGTATGAAAAAAACACCAGGTGCAAGTCGACCATGAGTTGACTTAAGACATAAAAAGCACGTTTCCAATACATGGTCTTATACGAACACACGGGATTTGAGTTCAGTGATGTGTGTGTTGAGCAGTGAGGGCGGTGCAGTGTCTGATGAATTATAGAGGATGTATCGACATTGGGCGGCTGATGAGCCGAGCGGCCCCGCACGGATTTCAGCCTGTGGCCATGGGGTCTAACACAGATCCCCGCAGTCGGTACACGCATGACTTCGCCGAGCCATCAACCACGTGGGGGGGGGGGGGGGGGGTTAGAAGAAAGCATTAAAAAAAGGGTGATTGGATCGAGGGGGGGGGCAGCAGAAAGGGGGGTGGGGTGCAGACGGCTGGGCAGAGGAAGAAGAGACGGGAGGGAGGAGAGGTGAGAGAGGTGCTGCAGTGGAAGGAAGCACGAAGAGAGATAGTTATTAGCCACGGGGGGGGGATGACGGAGCTAAGAGAAGGGGATGGGGGAAGTCACAGTAATGACTGAAGGCGAGGAGTGACTGCCCTGGCATGAGAGGGGCAGTGTTAACCCCAGTTCACCCCATACCACCCAGGCTGGCCAGCATTCATTTAGTCACTGCTTCTTGCACAGCGCGGCGCGGCACCTCACGACCGCCTCACAGCACTTTATTTCTATTCGTTTTGCTCGTGGTATTTATAGCGCCCAGAGGTACCACTTCTTAGAAGCATAGCAACGCCCGTGGCTTCTAGGTGCTGTACAAGAGATCTTCGATAGGCTTTCAAAAAAGGAACAGTGGAGGGGGAAACGATCGAGAAATGTTCAGGACTCAACAGCAGCCCCATCCATTTCTGAAAACGCACGCCTTCTCCCTTTCTCACATCACGCAGCTTTCCTCGCGCTGCCTGTAACTCCTCTCCGCGCTATCCTGTGCGTGCCCCCGCCCCATCCTGTACCTTTCACCCTGCTGCCCCAACCCTCTTCTGCTGCATCTTTCCCTGCTATGTTCACTCAGCCATTCTCACATATATGGCACTCAGCACCAGTCCAACACAAGTGGCAAGCGCCTTGAAGCAGCTGCCTTCCGGGAGCGACATTGGGCGGCTGATGAGCCGAGCGGCCCGCACGGATTTCAGCCTGTGGCCATGGGGTCTAACACAGATCCCCGCAGTCGGTACACGCATGACTTCGCCGAGCCATCAACCACGTGGGGGGTGGGGGGGTGGGGGTGGGGGGGTTAGAAGAAAGCATTAAAAAAAGGGTGATTGGATCGAGGGGGGGGCAGCAGAAAGGGGGGTGGGGTGCAGACGGCTGGGCAGAGGAAGAAGAGACGGGAGGGAGGAGAGGTGAGAGAGGTGCTGCAGTGGAAGGAAGCACGAAGAGAGATAGTTATTAGCCACGGGGGGCGATGACGGAGCTAAGAGAAGGGGATGGGGGAAGTCACAGTAATGACTGAAGGCGAGGAGTGACTGGCCTGGCATGAGAGGGGCAGTGTTAACCCCAGTTCCCCCCATACCACCCAGGCTGGCCAGCATTCATTTAGTCACTGCTTCTTGCACAGCGCGGCGCGTCACCTCACGACCGCCTCACAGCACTTTATTTCTATTCGTTTTGCTCGTGGTATTTATAGCGCCCAGAGGTACCACTTCTTAGAAGCATAGCAACGCCCGTGGCTTCTAGGTGCTGTACAAGAGATCTTCGATAGGCTTTCAAAAGAGGAACAGTGGAGGGGGAAACGATCGAGAAATGTTCAGGACTCAACAGCAGCCCCATCCATTTCTGAAAACGCACGCCTTCTCCCTTTCTCACATCACGCAGCTTTCCTCGCGCTGCCTGTAACTCCTCTCCGCGCTATCCTGTGCGTGCCCCTGCCCCATCCTGTACCTTTCACCCTGCTGCCCCAACCCTCTTCTGCTCAGCCCTAAAACGAAAAGCAATGGACGTCTTCTGGGTGCCGTCAATGCCGGACCAGATTCGGGGGCGTTCCCGAGAATTGGCTTTTGGCTGACGTAGCGTGACGTCGCCAAAAGCCAAAAATTCTCGGGAACGCCCCCGAATCTGGTCCGGGATTGACGGACAGACCCGTCTTCCAATGGCTAGCCTCCATTTATGGAGCTAGCCAATGGAAGACAGGGGCGGATTCCCAGCCCCATACTATACTCATTAGGTTTTCGCCTAGCGAAACGATGCTTTCGCATCGTTTTCGCCAGGCAAAACCTAAAAAAATAGAGGGAGAGAGAGGGCATAGGGAAAGCAATCAGAGAGGGAGAGGCGAGAAGGAGGAAGAGAGAATGGATGGCTAGGAAGTGAGAGATTGCACAAGGAGAGGAAAGGGGCAGGGCTGGTTGGAGCATTTTGTCAGGGCGGCTTTTGGTTCCACAATCTGGGGGTGACTGTTGCTTGAAGAGGCGAGTTTGGTCCTGAAGAGTAACCCCGTGCACTACTAGAGCCACTTGCTCCTAAGTATGCCCATGTGGCTACTGTTATTCATACCAATTACTCCCTTTTGAGTTTATAAGACTACCGTTTATTAACATCCTTAAAATAACACCACTTCTAAGCTAGACCTAAGGATTTTGTGCATATCAGTAAAAATAAGCACATTTATTATATTGCTCCTGACTCTGGTGGGTAGGGTCTACCTTGTCAACTGTCTTTCAGCCGGCTTTTGCCAAACTTGGGCGGAAGTACCATGCCTGTGACCGCCTATTGCCATCACTTCCTGGTCTCCCCTCGGTGGCTCTGCCATTTGACATCCCAAGGCCTTTGTATAGTGCGCGACCACAACGTTTTGTCCATTGGCGTGAACTCGTCATTGCACTTTTTTGAGGCGGACTGCCATAGCTCCCATCATTCTGCTAAGGGGATTATGCCCCTTTGTGGATGTTCCCTTTCTGCAGAGCAGCAACAGCATCTTCTTCTAAATGGGGGTGCTTAATCCTGGTCTATTGCATGCCACATGGGCTGGTTCGAATCTGTTCATGGTGCTCCCATTGATACGCCCATTTTGCACCCCTTTCTTCCAGTGTCCTGCTCCCCAGGCTTTCTCTTCCTCTTCAGGCCTCTTCCCAGATGGTGTGATGGGTTGGCTTCTCTCTGGCCAACATGGCTAGCAAACACAAAAGTGGGGCAGTAGGTAGCCGGGCACTCAGCCTGGTTAAGGCTCCTGCCCTCTTAGGTTTGCTTCGCTGGTAGGCACAAACTATTCCTTGCAGAAACTGAGAAGAGTACGACTTATTGATGTACATATATCGCAGGCTTTGAGGTCCTGTCCAAAAGGAAGGCTTAGGTTTTACAATCGATGAGAGCTACCTCCCCTAACCCATACAGGGAGCGCTTTTTAAAGACTAAAGTAAGGTTGCAGATGACTTCAAGAGCTTGATGATGAGAACGTGACTTTTAAGGTAGTTGGCTGATGATCCAGGGCCGGCTTTAGGGTGGTGCGACACGTGCAGCCGCACCTGGCGCTGACTTGGGTGGGGGGCACTGTGTTTAAAAATAACCTTAGGTTTAAAAGCAGGTGAACTTCCTTGTACGTCCAGCAGTTTTCAGGCAGCAATAAAAATGTCAAAATAACTCTGGTGATTAATGTTCCTAATGGTGAGAGATCAGAATTTTTTCTAGTGGCAGTTTTGACTCATCATAAAGTAGCACAGAGGGTTAATGTGTCTGCTGCAAAGAACATGTACCATACACATCACAGAACTAAGTGTGAGTGAACTATGAGTAGCACTATAAAAAAAATGTATGTTAGAGAGAGGCTACGGAGAGAAGAGGTGCACAGTTGGAGAGTAATAGTGAGGGAGTTCATGGACAAGGGGGTCATTGGGTACCAAAAATAGGTTGTTGTGCTGGATGCCGCCATCTCTAAAGCCGGCCCTGTGAACATCAAATGACTCTGGAATGCTTACTGCTCTGGATAGGTCAGGGCCACGGCTGCTGCGCATACTGCAGATCTTCTGGGAGACCTCTGGATTGTATATGAATCCATGCAAATCCACGCTGTGGGTACTGGGGGGTCGAACAAGGGTGGGAGCATGGGCCTCATCCCTTCAATTGGGGATGGGGGCTGAAGTATTTTGGGGTCTTTTTGTCCAACAGTGTCCAGGGAACACAATTTGGTCCCGGTGTGGGGCCGAACCCGGGACGACCTTAAGGTGTTGTCCCATATGCCCTTAACCATATACGGTAGGTCGGCCCTCTTCAAGATAGTGGCGCTTCCCTGTCTCCTCTATCAATTACAGAATCATCCATACCAGATTTCACACCGATGGTTCAGGCAGGTGAACTCAGCGCTGGGAGGGTTCTTATAGGAGGGGGGCGCGGTGAGGGTGGTCCTAGGCACCTGTTTCTTATCTACCTACACCGGGGGTCTCGCTACTTCGGACGTCCTCTCCTATTATCAAGCCGCACACCTGCTGGTCCTCAATGAGTGGTGGTACGGGGACAGGGGCGACCCAGCCCACGCAGTTGAACGACAGCTTATGGGCAACAAATCTCTGCAAACGCTATTATACTCCGCACCGCTCCGGAGACTTCTGACCCCGGTCACACGAGTGGTGTTCCACATCTGGAGGCAGGTTCAGGGCAGGATGGGGTGGTGGAATGTCTTGACCCGCGAGACTCCTCTCTGGGGTAACCGGTGTTTGCCTCAGTTGGCAGCATTGCAGGGCTTCCAGGGATGGGACTCCATAGGAATCTCGGCTCTAGGGGACGTTATGACAGATCTGACACTTAAATCGTTTCAGGATCTGCAGGACGAATATGGGATGCCACGATCCCAGTTCTTCAGATACCTGCAGTTCTGGTCATTCACTGTTCCACGAATCTGCAGAGGCTTAAGACTGCATGGGAGGCGGACGTGGGTGAACTGGAGGAGGAGGACTGGGCAGAGGCTTTAGCGAGCCCGGGGGGGCGGCAATAGCCACGCACCTGCGGTTGGTACAAGTCAAATACCTACACAGAGTGTATTTCACTAGAGTGCGTTTGTGGAGGGCAGGAATGATCGCATCTCCCGGGTGTCTCCGCCGTCGGCGGGAGGAGGGGGCGCTCTTGCACACAGTCTGGAGTTGGCTTTCACTACATCGCTTCTGGAGGGGGGTGTTCTCCTGTTTGTCAGAGGTATTGGGTTGGGAGCTTCCCTGTACACCGCGCCTGGCCCTGCTACATGTTATGGAGGGAGTGGGGGCACTAGATATAAGCGTCACCTCATGTTATTAGGTCTCACGTTGGCAAAGAGGGATATTGCCAGGGCCTGGAAGGCGCCCCTGGCTTCGTCACTGGCTGCATGGAGAAATGGGAAGGATTTTTGTATGGGGCTCAAACAGCCAGTTTTCATTGCCAGGGGGTGCCCATGCAAACATTATAGGATTTGGAAAAGGTGGGCAGATTACTGGGGACTAGATCCGCCTCCGGAGGGAGATGTCCGCTTGCCGGACTGACGGGTATGTGGACTCCAGGATTTGCTGGGTGGCTGATGGGTATGTTGTTTTGCTCCAGATGTATTGTACTTTTCCTTTGTGACATGGGTGCAATCGGGGGGGGGGAGTTGGGGGGTATGTTTGAATGCGGTTTAATCACCCTTATAAAAGTCAACGTCATTCTTATTGTATAATTGATGTGTGCAGAAGCCTCTGGATTGCAGAGCTGTGCAGCTTATGTGAACTGTGACAAATAAAATTTGTTTAAAAAAAATGGCTCTGGAATGGCTTCTAAAGTAATCCTGTTTGACCTGGGTTAAGCTGCCTTTTTTAAACAGTCACCTACTGCAGGATTTCATTCCAGATCCTAAAATTAAGGGAAACAGATAAGAAACATGTTCCTAGCTCATGTGCCCACCACAGAGAATGGACCCTATTGTTTGATAGAGTATTTGTGTTCACCAGTGTTTAGTGGCAGTGGAAGGAGCACAGGTTCCACAGATGGCTTAGAGTCATGTTAACTTCTTGCTCTTTACTTTCCTTTACAGTTTCTGGGCACCAAAAAGGAAAGGCTAAAGGTGGGTCAAAGAGTTAACCCTGTGATGTCACCAGGTGTCAAAGGGCATGTGATGTCAGTTCCTTCAGCCCCTGCATTGTGGTGAATCACATGCCCAAGATCCAATGTGGTGGGACAAGCCTGATAGAGAGTGCCACCCCTCACCACTGATCAATGGAAGCCACCAGAAAGCACCTACCCACAGACATGGGTGCACCGCGTCAAGGTGCCTACCACAATGAGTCATGCCAGTAGGAAGCTGCTCCGTTCCTCAGCGACACTTTTCCTGACTCAGACAGCAAAGGGACGTGCTTCGAGAGCTCGAAACAACCACTCACAATGAGAACCACCAAACTCGGTGACCTGGCGAGCATCAGAGGGCCTTGAGCACCCAAGCACCGTGGCATGCATGGTGCAAACCAGTGCCAAGACTATGAAAAGAAAGGGGGCAAACTTTCTTCGCAAATCTCTAACAATACTTTTGTGTTACATTCTCCTGACCACTTCACTCATATCCCCATGGAAGTTACCACATGTGCATAATTAGGTGTCACTTACAACCACATAATACACAAAAAGTTTCTTTCAGCTTTGCATCGCGAGCCAAAATACGTAACTTAGACAATCTGCTTCTTTATGCCCAGTTTAAAGATTTTTCAGCAAAAGGTGCGACTTACCCTGCATTTAGTCCTGGCATACTCCAGAATTTCAAGTTGTAAGTCACAACTAGACATGGAAGAGGATTTTCTGTGAGTCAGGGTAATGTGTTTGCTAATTTGTCACAAGTGCGCGATTTGTGGCTCTTTAGAGGCGAAGTTCAGACTTACGCATGTAAAACATTTTGCTACTAGGATGCTATGTGTTTAATTTTGGTAAAGTTTAGTTGATTGATCATTTAATTGATGTTCTTTATTCAAGAGGGATCTTTGGCAGTGACATTTTGTGGGCTCCCACGTCTTCCACAAAATGGCTTTATTTAGGTGCCCCTGGAATTGAAAAAAAATAAAATACAAAAAATAAAATGTGTAATCATGTCCCCTTGTGCGAGTGATGATGTACAGAATGTTTGATTAACTTCACAGTGAACATTTGGCATGAAAATAGGTGAATTAATTGTCCCCTATTTTGAGAATAGCGCAGAATTTGTTCCTCCTTTTTCCATCGTTGTGTTTTTTGAACCTGGATTGAATACACCATCAAATTCCCATACCTTGGGTCTGATAAAATAAATCAGTCTTCTTCCAGATGTCTGTGAATATTTGAGTTTTTCAATATGAAATACCAAACCCAGTGTCCTGCTGAGTGCATTGAGTGCCAGAGCACCCTGACATGCACTTTGCAAACCAATGCCAACCCTGAAAACGCAGATGGCAGACTCCTTCACAAACCATCTGACATTTTCCTGCCCACGTCTCTCACACCCCCATGGAAACAGTATGTAGGCAGTTGATATTGTGGGATCAATGTAAGTGCAGATCAATATAAAATCTCACTATTTTGATAGAACACCAAGCGAAATGTTCTATCCGAATGGTGATCCTCACACCAAAGGTTCCTTACGTCGTCAATTATCGTTTTAAAATTATTCCAGGCCCGGCGGCTGAAAAGCTACTTAAAATCTCTTGGAGGCAGTTGTAGCAATGCTAGCCAATGGGATCTTACCCAAGCAAAGCCACGTCATTATTTACATTTTTGTATCCCTAAGGATTCTGAAAAATATTAAAACAGAAATCTATGCGTCAAAGGTTAAAAACACGCCGAGTAGTAAGACCACCCTATGGCGCTATGCAGAACGGTCGACATGTTTCAGCCAAAGGGGCGTTGCCCCGGCTTTCTTCAGGACCTTGAGACATGGAATAGCTACTACAGATATACGTGGTATATTAAGTAAGAAAATATCAGTAAATGTACTTAAAGAAGGTACATATCTACCAGGAACCTTGAACGCTTAGTTAGCCCACTGGAGGGAGAGAAGCATATCTTCTTCCTAATATAAAGACAAAGGGTCTTATTATTTACAACAACACTAGTTAGCACACATATAACCGCATGAATACACAAATAACCGTATAGACAGTCACACCTGCATGAATAATTTGCATTCTGCATATTAGAAAAGCATATTAGCTGAATCACCTAGAGGCATTTCTTCATAGTGATACTCACCCAGCTTTGTGTGGGTGAAGACCTCACCTCACCCGGCGACCGCTCGGGAGTATGAGGCCCCGCTCTATAGTGTAGAAAAAAGGACACAGTCAGCACACAACTGTAAAGTGCCCAACCTAATTACTCTACACTTATAACCCAACAAACGTGTGACAGACACCCACCCGTTAGACCAAGAGCCAATCTACACATGGACTCACAAGGGCCATTTCGAGATCTCACATACTGCGACATTCCTCATGTCACAGGACACAGTATAGACACATAAGTGTGCCTCTAAACATATTCTCATTAGATTGTTGGTGGAAAAAACGTAATCCAACCCACAGCGTAAAGACGGGGATAAACGCCCAGAGATAGCTCTATAGACCACCCAGAGGCAAAAAATCCTTTGAGTGCCTGGGGACTTGAAACAACTTAGTTCCAATTAGGAAATAAAGTTATTAAGGGTTAAGAGCCTACTAGTCCTCTCTCCTCAGCAAGAATTGAATGATCTCTTCCCCTCAACAGGAACTGACTGATGTGAAGAAAAACATATAGAAAGGACCTCCGGTAGCTCACCTGTCCGTCGGTGCCCCGGATTTGAAACCAAGCGGAAGTGAAAGGTGAACGTGATGCCGCCCTTCATCTCTTTATAATCGCCGGTGATTGAATAATAGGTCATACGAGGTGTGTAGAAGGAGAAATTGCGGAAGTACGCGCGGATAGCCACTGTTCCCTCGCGCATGCGCAATAGTCAGGAACCGCGAGGTTCACCACACATCGGTATTAGAGAAGAGAAAGATCCCCTCTAAAAGCTCTTATCATTAATAGCTCAAACGGGTACACAGAAACCTGTCTGTGATCGTCCAAACAGACAGTGGAGCACACTTTGTCAAACACTGTATTCTTCGTCGGTCCAGTGTTCGCCTTCGGCTCCCTATGCATGCTCCGAGGGGAGACACTATTCTCTCAGGCATGCGCGCGGAGACTATCACCAAGCAAAACCGAGCTCGGCAGGGTGACATAGGGTCATTCTTGATGTGGAAAAGCCCAGATAAAAAAATAAATAAATAAATAAATAAAAAAAGGAAGGTGCTTCCTAACTGTTCTCTAGATGATTATATTCAATGGCACATCCTTTCTAGAATCACTCCACATCAAAATGCTGAAATGAAGGAAAACAGTGGCCATGCCCCAGATTCAGAATTGTTAACTAGAAAAGAATATACACCTACAATGGGTCACTGTATGACGGAGCCTCACTAAACCCCATATAGAATCAAATGTAATTATACTGTAGTTGGCATGGAGTTCCCCCACTTGTTAATGGAAAGTGAAAAAAGGTTTTATTATCATTAAGTGTCAGAAAGGGGGTAGGTTGGACGAGGTGGGCAGGTGGGCAACATGCACAATGAGGTTGGGTGAGCTAAAGGTGCAAACTAAGGTGCGTTTGCATCCAAACATAATAGACCCGCAACCGGAAGTTGCTCAAATACTAAAAAACAAAGTGTGGAGGGTCAAGGGGAATATTTAACGACCTGTCTGCTCAATCCCCTACTTATAAGATACTAAACACACAATAGAGCAGACCAGGTCTATAGATGGTGTGTGACTATACCAGTAACTGTGATACAGTTGGATGCACGTGTGAACAAATGCTGTTGATAAATGCGATTCAAAACATAATGTTGTTGAAAACATAAGCTAGGACAATTTCCATCAGCCCACCCTTATGGTGGAGTTTACGTCATGTGGAAATTGTTGATCATTCCATACCGCGTCCGACCATATAGTGCCGGTGCGGGAATGGATATCAGTGATCTAGCCATGATGTTCATCCTAGACTAGTGTAAATACAGTGCAGTGCTCAAATAATAATAACAATTAAAATTGACTACCCAGATTGTGAAAAATATTAAAACAGAAATCTATGTGTCAAAGGTTAAAAACACGCCGAGTAGTAAGACCACCCTATGGCGCTATGCAGAACGGTCGGCATGTTTCAGCCAAAGGCGCGTTGCCCCGGCTTTCTTCAGGACCTTGAGACATGGAATAGCTACTGCAGATATACGTGGTATATTAAGTAAGAACATATCAGTAAATGTACTTAAAGAAGGTACATATCTATCAGGAACCTTGAACGCTTAGTTAGCCCACTGGAGGGAGAGAAGCATATCTTCTTCCTAATATAAAGACAAAGGGTCTTATTATTTACAACAACACTAGTTAGCACACATATAACCGCATGAATACAGAAATAACCGTATAGACAGTCACACCTGCATGAATAATTTGCATTCTGCATATTAGAAAAGCATATTAGCTGAATCACCTAGAGGCATTTCCTCATAGTGATACTCACCCAGCTTTGTGTGGGTGAAGACCTCACCTCACCCGGCGACCGCTCGGGAGTATGAGGCCCCGCTCTATAGTGTAGAAAAAAGCTGGGTGAGTATCACTATGAGGAAATGCCTCTAGGTGATTCAGCTAATATGCTTTTCTAATATGCAGAATGCAAATTATTCATGCGGTTATGTGTGTGCTAACTAGTGTTGTTGTAAATAATAAGACCCTTTGTCTTTATATTAGGAAGAAGATATGCTTCTGTCCCTCCAGTGGGCTAACTAAGCGTTCAAGGTTCCTGGTAGATATGTACCTTCTTTAAGTACATTTACTGATATTTTCTTACTTAATATACCACGTATATCTGCAGTAGCTATTCCATGTCTCAAGGTCCTGAAGAAAGCCGGGGCAACGCCCCTTTGGCTGAAACATGTCGACCGTTCTGCATAGCGCCATAGGGTGGTCTTACTACTCGGCGTGTTTTTAACCTTTGACACATTGATTTCTGTTTTAATATTTTTCAGAATCTGGGTAGTCAATTTTAATTGTTATTATTATTTGAGCACTGCACTGTATTTACACTAGTCTAGGATGAACATCATGGCTAGATCACTGATATCCATTCCCGCACCGGCACTATATGGTCGGACGCGGTATGGAATGATCAACAATTTCCACATGACGTAAACTCCACCATAAGGGTGGGCTGATGGAAATTGTCCTTGCTTATGTTTTCAACAACATTATGTTTTGAATCGCATTTATCAACAGCATTTGTTCACACGTGCATCCAACTGTATCACAGTTACTGGTATTGTCACACACCATCTATAGACCTGGTCTGCTCTATTGTGTGTTTAGTATCTTGTAAGTAGGGGATTGAGCAGACAGGTCGTTAAATATTCCCCTTGACCCTCCACACTTTGTTTTTTACTATATAGCGATGACTTCTTCTTGATCCTCATAGGCCATGTCATCAGCATATTTTGTTAGAGACCCAATGAATGATGAGTCTCCAAAATTCCAAGGCTAGAGGAAGTGACATCACACACCTTTGATCCGTATTTCCCGCACAAAGACCTCCTATTCGCTGCTGGGCATCGAATGGAAGGGCAAGGAAGGGAAACTTCAGCAAGTAATAAGGGCTCTTAGACTCCCGATAACTTGCTGTCCTTGACACTTGACGGGCACCGTGAGGCATGGTTGGTCCACCATCTCTAATGGGAATATCTGATGACTATGAGAAAATAGACCAGCAGTCCATGAAAGACAAAGCGCAAGTTTCTAAACAAGCATTGTATGTGAAGTTGAATAATTCTTCGCTGCGGTGCGAGAGCACTTGCAAACAGGGCAGAAATGTTATTTCACTACAAGCACGCTGGTTGTCATGGTCTCTTGTGTAATCCTAGTTGCTTCCTCTAGATATCGTTATCAAAACATGATGTTGGGTCATATCCTTTTTCTGGTTTTTAGCAAAAAATTGTAGACTTTAAGAAGAAAACAGATCAAACATCAAAGCCGAAAACGAGGATTAAAAGTTTGTGTTTCGCAGGTTAATGTATAAACACGCCACGGATAGGGCTAACCTCATAAAAACACAGGAACAATTAATACTGCATCCAAATATAGGATTTATAGGTACCAAGAGTGTCACTCATTTGGAGTGATCCTCACATCTTGGTGCACAGACTTACTTTTGGGCACTCTCAATGGCCCATTCACTTTAACAGAGTTTCACATGTGGGAATTACCAGTTCCTCAAAGAAATGTTTTACTCTTGTAGAAAGGTTTTCACATCTATGGACTCAATTAAATCTTAAGAACTCAGGGGTTGCCACTTACCAATCTACTGCTGATGTATCTTCTGTGTACATTCCAAGCACTGATAATTGATTTATAAACATATTAAAGACACTGTGACTGCTACAATTATTATTATCATTATAGCCTGCTGCAGATGGCTGTAATGCTGTTAACACATTCCACCCACTGAGAACAGAATATTCTATATTGAAAAGGGAGAAACAGAAAGACAACCATTAGAATTTTAAAGCAACCCCGAGCAACTCCTTTGTCTTTAATTGAGGTTCAACATTCCAATGTTTTAATTAAGCATTATAGCCCGCTTCCTAGGGCGAATACAGTTGTTAAATGCTCTCTTCCCAAATGTTGAGGGCCTATAATGGGAGAAAGGACATTTTATATCAGGTGTGGTCCAAACCAAAAGACCTTAGAACATTCCACCCACTGAGTTCTGAATGTTTTAAATTAAACTTGGAGAAATAGAAGAGAAACAATGGAATGGTATATCAAAACATTTTTACCAACACATATTCCCCAGTTAGGGTTCATAAGGTTATATGTCATGAAATGTTTGTGGGTAAAAGTAAAAGATACTGAGTTGTATAGCTTGGAACAATGGAAAAATTGCATTGTTTTCATAATATTTTAAATATGCCCAGCCGAACTTATAATTGTAAGAAAAAAGACCGTGCCGGGGGAGTACTGCAGAATATGGAATTGATATGTACAGAGAATGGCATTACTGTTATGTTGTGAATATGTAATACACCTTTAACTTTGCACATTCCACATTCTATGGAACATTGTGTACTGTGTTCCATTTATGACATATATGTGCTGCCTTGATTCAGTTGACGCTGACTGACTACTTGTTAGGTTGTGCACCTGCTCGCTTATGGAATAAACCTATTTCAACCTACATTGAAGTGTTCATCTTCAATTCTACAAGTGGCGACGATCGGGATCTACGTTTCCAGTTTTCTACAATTTGATAAAAAAAAAAAAATTGTACTCTGTGGATCTGCGAGCAGAGACGACGTTAAGGAGTGTCTGGAGGCGCTTTTAAAAAGAAAAAACTATCAAGGACTTGTTGGGCGGTGAGCACGTTCCGTTTCGTATTGGGCATCTATATATTTTTTTTAAGTGAACTTATTCCTTTTAGCAATCGCGCATTGCAATTTAGAGCCCTTTACCGTTACCGTTTGAATGATGCCAATGGGAGCCCTTACGTGTGACTGCTTCTAATGCTGTTCTTCAGAAGCTCTGAGCGCGCTCAAGTTCTCTGCCTTCTGTGTAGCGTCTCTGGTTATCGCCTACGTCAAACTTTCAATGTGAACGTGTGCGTCATACGCGGCAGCCATTTTGGATTGGGCTAGCCTACTCGTTGTCGGAAAGCTATTCGACCGACACGAGTGAATTCAGCTGATTCAGTCACACATAAAGGTGACTGATTAAAAGCGTTTTAAGGTATTTACCCTTAAATATACTACACTTTGGCATATTCTTTGTTTTTATTGAACCTGGATTTATTTTTCACTGGTGGTGAAGAAAGGACAGTGAAGGAAGGACTTTATTCAATTCTTTTGTTTTTCAAGGAAATAATTGTTCACTGAACAATTCCACCTTAATCATTACATCTTTATTTAATATTATTTCAAAATGAGTCAACAAACTTTTTCTTTAAGCAATCCGCAAGACTTTTGGTCCAAAGGTTCTACGCCAGACTTGAAATGGTTGGAATGGAAGGACTATTTTTTGAATTACATCGAGACTGTAGACTCTGATGGTAAAATGTCTGCTGAACAAAAGAAACGCATTCTTTTGCACTCTTTGGGTCCACAAGGTCTTAAATGTTATAATCAAATGAACACACCTATTGTTGGGGGTGGGGACAGTAATGTGTTTACTATTGCTTTGTCCAATTTAGACAAGTATTTTGCCCCCAAGGTTTGTATTGGTATTACGCGGTACAAATTCTGTCAGAGGAAGCAATCTAAAAACGAAAGTGTTGATGACTATGTTGGTGAATTGAAAAAGATGGGTAATGATTGTGCGTTTGGTGTGTTACTAGATAATTTGATTCGCGATCAAGTTGTCATGCATGCAAACAATCCTGCAATTCAGGAACGTTTATGAATGAATGGCGACGCTCCTCTTGATGACATCTTAGCTCTAGTTCGTAAAGCTGAAACTTCTAGCAGGTGTGCAAGTGCCTTGAAATCCGATAGCACTGGCAAAGATGTTGTTGCTAAAGTTAGTTCAAATTCTAAAAAGAATGGCAATTTCAAACAAAAGAATGAGACATGGGCAAAACCTAAAATGAGTGGTGAGACTCCTAAATGTTACAGGTGTGGGAGTTCTGAGCATTTAGCTTTTGCTAAGTCGTGTCCGGCCAAGAAGAGTAAATGTGGTGCTTGTGGTCTGTATGGCCATTATACAAAAGCATGTAGAAGGAGGTCTAGGACTGTCAAATGTATTCAAGAGGATATGGATTCTGATAATAACTCTTCCAGTGGTGATGATCAAGCCTCTGAATGTGCAGTGGTCCTAAAAAAGAAACTTCTTCTCAACATTCGGGATGGATGTTTATTGGTTGAGAATAAGCCTGAATGTTGGATGCACATTGGTGGTGTGCGTGTGAAAGTTTACGCGGACTCCGGTTTGCCTTACACTATTGTCAATGAGGACGTTTGGCGCACCATTTTTGTCGACAGAATTGGTTCAAAATTGTCTTCTCCTGATATTGACCCTGAGGGTTACAATGGTGGGAAGATTGATATTATTGGTTTTCGTTGGCTGAAATTCGAGTTTAAGAATCGCAAATCTTTTGGCAAGTTGTAGATTTCTAAAAAAGGACTATCAGTATTGGGATGGAAAGATCAAGGTGATTTACATATAATCCTCGATCCTAATTCTGTTGAAAAGGTTCTGGTATGGATGAAGGGACCAAGACCGGTGGAGAACTGCTAAGGAAATGTCCTTCTGTTTTTCAGAAGAAAATTGGCAAATTAAAGGATTTTGAGCATAAGATAATCTTAAAGGACTGCGCAGTTCCCAAAATTCATAAAGTCAGAAGTGCCCCTATTGCTTTAAGACAAGACGTTGATAGTGAGCTCGATAGATTGGTCTCCTCTGATATAATTGAGCCAATTGAGGCATCTGCTTGGGTTTCTCCCTTGGTTGTGGTGAAACGTGCAAACGGAAAATTTAGACTGTGTGGATTTGCGCCATTTTAATGATAATATAGTGGTGGATCAATTTCCCTTGCCAAAAATAAATGAGATGCTAGATTTGCTTGATGGTGCTAAGTGGTTCACCACAATTGACTTATCTGCCGCATACCCCCAGATTCCTTTGTTTAAAGACAGTAAGCAATACACAGCTTTTATAACTCCGCAAGGTTGTTTTCAATTCAAAAGAATGCCTTTCGGCTTGGCATCAGCTGCTGCTGTTTTTCAGAGCTTAAGCACAGGTTGTTCTCCTCTGTTAAAAACACCAAGTTTTTCCAGGATGATATTCTCATTTTTGGGAAACACAGGGAGGAGCATGATAAAACTCTAGAAAAAGTGTTGGGCATTTTGGAGGAAAAGGGTCTGACAATTGAGTTTTCAAAGTGTACATTTGCCAGTGATCATGTTACCTACTTAGGTCATGTTATTGACTGTGATGGGATCAGACCTAAGCCTAACCTCATTGACGCTATCAAGTGCGCTCCCTCTCCTAAAGGAAAGGATGATGTTAGATCTTTCATTGGTTTAGCTGAATTTTGTTCAAAATACATTCCTAATTTTGCAACCAAAACGTATAATATTAGACAACTTTTGAGAAACAAAACTAAGTTTGTATGGTCTGTGGAGTGTGAACAAGATTTTGAGGACATAAAAAGCTGCATCACTAATATTGCTTCGTTAAAGAGTTTTAATCCTGAAGCAGAAACCATTATCACTACTGATGCTAACATCAAGGGATTAGGTTCAGTTTTGTCTCAAGGTGGTGTGAATGGAAAAGAACAAATTGTGGCTTATGCGTCTAGGTCGTTATCGCCTACTGAGGAAAAGTATTCGACCATCGAAAAAGAAACCTTAGCATGTGTGTGGGCGGTGAATCATTTCAGGGCTTTTGTGTGGGGTACAAAATTTATTTTACGTTGTGATCACAAGCCGTTACTCAGAGTTTTAACCACTGAAGGAACCATAAATACTTCTGCAAGAGTGGCCAGACTCGCCATCAAGTTGCAAGATTTTTGTTATAAGATGGAATATGTACCTGGGAAAGAGAATTGCATAGCTGATTTTTTTGTCTAGAATGCCCAAACAGCTTTAAGAATGTGAAGTTGATTTGTGGAATTCTTTTCAAGTTGCGTATGTGCAAGACCTGGAAGGTACTGGTATTATGAAAGAGAAGTAGGACGAAGAATATCTTAATGATAATGAATTAGCATCAGTGAAATCACATCTAGCTGGGTCCTGGCCGAGGAAAGTGGATAGCAAACATCCTTTGAAGTCTTTTTGGGAGGTCAGATTTGATTTAAGTGCCAGGGAAGGTAATATCTGGTTTGGTGAAAGGGTCATTCCTCCTAAAACGTTGCATTTATCTATCATGGCTTTATGCCATCAAGGACATTTTGGCATTGTCTGCTCCAAACGCACTGTTAAAACTTCATTTTGGTGGCCTGGGATGGATGCAGATATAGATAAATTTGTGAGGAAATGTAAATCGTGTCAAGCTGCTGATAAATCCTTGGTGACGTGTAAACCCCCTATGGGCACTATGGTGGAACCTAATTCACCGTGGGAGCACACAGCTATTGACATTATGGGTCCCATTGGTAATGACCAGAAGTATATTTTGGTGTTGATGGACTTATTTTCAAGATGGCCTTTTGTAAAGATTGTAAATAGAGCAGATACTGACACTGTTTTACAATTTTTGGATAATTCGTTCACTTTGGAAGGCATTCCTTCTGTTTTATTAAGTGACAATGGCGTTCAATTTATGTCCAGTAAGGCAAAAGAGTATTTTGATAGATTAGGTATCAAACACAAAACTACTGCTTTGTACAACCCAAACAGCAACGGCATGGTTGAGCGCTTTAACCGAGTCATCAAAAACACTATTCAGATGTCTGCTAGCAACAAAGATTGGGAAACTCAGGTGTTAAAAATGGTTTGGTCCTACAGAACATCTATTTGTGAAGCCACGGGTTATCCTCCTTTTGTTCTTATGCGTGGTAGAAATCCACTAACAAAATTTACTCCTGGGTGGTTGTTCAAATCTAATGTAGTCAACTGGTCTGAAAGTTTTGTAAAAGAAAAAAGTCAGGCCTCACATCTCAAAAGTAAAGTTTGGTATGATTCAAAACATAATGTTAAAGATGTTGATATTGTTGTTGGACAGTGGGTAAGAGTTAAGAAACCTAACAAATCTCCTAAGGAGGAAAGTCGTTTTTATGAGCCTATGCAAGTTGTGGAAATTATGAATAATTCTGTTCGCCTTACTGATGGACGGATGTGGAATCTTAAAAGGATAGCTAAGTGTTCTGATCCTTTGTATTCTCTTAACAAATCTTCGGATTTGTTTGATTCTACTTCCTCGACTTCTTTTAACAAATCTACTAATTTGTTTGATTTGGAGGACTTGATGTGCTCAAGTTCTTCTGAGTCATCTAATGTGGATGTCACCAATGAAGATGTTGTTAGCTCTAATTTAACTGTTCCAAGTGTGTCTGGGTTAGCTAATCAAGATGTTTTGACTAGTTTGACGGTTCCCAGTGTTCTAGGTTCAAGTGGTGCCAGTCAGGAAGTACCCAATACCAACAGGAATTCTAGGCGTGAAAAAAGGCCTCCAGTTTGGTTGGCTGATTATATTTCTGAAAGTTTTCCACTGTAAAGAAGGATTTATATATATTTTCATTCATTTTTTTGTTTGTTTGTTTTTTGTTTTAGGAAAGGGGGTGATGCTTGTTATAAAGTATTTCATTGTTTTTTTTTTATTGTGTTCCGAAGGGGATGTGTTATGTTGTGAATATGTAATACACCTTTAACTTTGCACATTCCACATTCTATGGAAATTTGTGTACTGTGTTCCATTTATGACATATATGTGCTGCCTTGATTCAGTTGACGCTGACTGACTACTTGTCAGGTTGTGTACCTGCTCGCTTATGGAATAAACCTATTTCAACCTACATTGAAGTGTTCATCTTCAATTCTACAATTACCTACTCATATACAGAGGCTACAAATTTCTTCTTTGAACAAATACAATTTTTAGAACAGGGGACTCTACTCTAAGCACTTATTTCTCTTCTTATATGTCTGTACAGAGAACCCATTCCCTCCACACACTCTGGGGTTTTCTGTTCAGCCAGGTGTTGCGTAACCTGAGTCATCAGAATTGGAATTGCTGTCTTGTGAGGACCCTTAAAGAGGCCCTGAATCTAAGTCTTGAAATAAAATACACCAGTAATCTCTCACCCAAAGTTACTAATACTGCAGGAACTGGTAATATTGTGAAACTACTTCACCACTATGAGTTGTCGCCTATGAAACATGCCTTTTGACTTGGCCCCAAAAAATCTAAAATGAGAATATAATAGGAATTTTCAGGGACAATTCATATGCAGTTAGTACACTTAGAAAGGACTTTCCCCACCTTGCAATTTTAGTAAATGGGATTTAGGCATTTCAGGCAAAACTTAAAAAGGTGTGTAAAAATGTGTACAAGATAAATCCTGCCGGACTACTCCCGTACACATAAATGCTTTTATGAATTGACAGCAAAAGTGTTCAGTTTCCCATACATTAGTTACCATGTATGACATAAGAGAAGGGCCTCATTGTGAGCCCTTCCCCTTGCGTTCTCCTACCTGTTACACACCTCTGTGTTGTGAAAGAGTGTTACTGTACTCATTTTCCAAAAGTATGGATTATTTCATATGTGGGCTGAGGTATTGTAATGTGATGTTGAATTGTTCTGTGGTTGCTGTTTTGCAATCTCTATTGACTGTGTTGTGGTGTGCCCTGTTTTGTTTTAATTGTTTGTGTTTTAATTGTGTTGCCGTGCTGTTTTGTGTATATTATTGTGCTATGTTCTGTTGTTTACTTTAGGTACTTCAACAAATATTGCTACATTTCTAGCCAAAAGCAGCACATACCATTAGAGTTCTCATGATAAACAATCATTTATCATTAATGTAGTGAAGTAGCACTGCTACAGCTCTTCAACTATTTAAGACACCAGCCAGTGCACAACTGTGGCAAGGACTGTGGTCCAGATTACAAAACATTTTTGACTGTCGCTCTTATATGTCCTTGGTGGCAAGTAAGGAGGTGCTTGGTGCAACCACCTTTTACTACCATGTTATGGAAACAGCATTTTAGTGGGGGTAATGTGTGACAAGAATATTTGTGCCTGTTTGCGTGTGGCATGTTACTGTGTGATGTATTCTGGTGTGAATTTGCACTGCATTATTGCAATGTTTTGTTTCACTGCAGTTGTTCTTTTGTGTTCTGTTGGGCTGTGCCCTGTTAGTTTTAAATTGTGATGTTATGTTGCTTTTTGTTTGTAATTGGTCTTACATTCTTTTGTTGCCATTATATATGTCAACAAAATGCTGCTACATTCCCAAGAGCCGCACTTGCATTTTAAGTTACCACGACAAACAATCATTTAACACTGTATAAGGTGAAAAAAAAGAATTGATCCGGCTCTTTAACTATTTAATACACCAGTCACCCCAAAACCATGGCAGAGATCTGTCTTCAATTAGCACTTTCAGTGCTCACTTTATGTGAATAGGCCCCAAATCTCTGTTGTAAAATACACTCCATTCCTACATGTTCCTATTGATAATACCACAAGTCCTACAGCATTTTGTTGTAAAACAAACACACTCATTATCTGCACTTTCCCAAGTACTTTTTTATATGTAGAACAGGTCTCTGTTTTAAGTGCACTGCAATGTCTTACACATTCTTCTATAAGTAGTAACATTTTCTAATGTAAAACAGCTCTATGTACTCTTTCCTATACATTTTTTTACATTATTTGAAACTTTCAATGGTAAAAAAGTAATGCCCTTTACTGGATCACACGCAGTTTATAGGCAGCAGTTTATTCACAGTTACTTCACACTTACATAAACCCATAGGTTTATCTTTATCCATCAAAATGAAAACACTTCTTAGAAGTTCCTCAATTCTTCTGTAACAGTTCTTAGAAAAATTGCACATGTGCAAAAAAAATGTGAAGAAACAGGATTTGCCTCACTTTGCAGGGTGCTTGACACATCATAACAAGAAACCAAAATAGTAATATCGTATTATCTGCATCCTGCAGATCAGCACGTTAATTCCATGTTAAACCCTCCGACACGTATGCTCAGATAAGAAGTCTGATGTCCCCATGTTAAAGGGTATCTTATTATTACACCATTACAATCAACTGCCTTGTGAGATAGCATTGACCCAAGGTGCCAGCACATATGGCAGAAGAAAAACAGGTATAGGGTTTAAATGCTTGGATCACTGGACAGTGCTGTTTAATAACCCTCATGTGTTGCACACGAGCCTCACCTCAGCCATCCCATCTATTAGATTGGGAGGGGTACTCACTAGTGGAATTTGCTTCACCATGCTGTCCATATGCATTATTTTCCATACAGGGTTCTACTCTGTGGAAGAGCATCCAAATGTAGGTAAACCTGAAGTAAGCCTTCCTAAAGTATCAAGGTATGAAGACCTTTTTCCTCAGATTATGGTTAAGACCTCAACACTGTAAATGACTCGTGTTTAGGCTTAGCCGCTATGCAGATCACAGGATAAGACTTCACTGTGATACAGAACTCAGGCTGAGACCTCCTCTCTCTAGATGACTCAGGAGCAACCTTATCAGACTACAGAACTCCGGTTAAGATTTCAACACTCTAGATGACTCAAGTTTAGACTTCATCTGGATACAGAACTCAGGTTAAAGCTTCAACACTCTAGATGACTCAGATTTAGACTTCATTGGTATACAGAACTCAGGTTAAGACTTCAATAATCTAGATGACTCAAGTTTAGACTTCATCTGGAAACAGAACTCAGGTTAAGACTTCAACACTCTAGATGACTCAGATTTAGACTGCATCTGGATACAGAACTCAGGTTAAGACTTCAACACTCTAGATGACTCAGGTTTAGACTTCATCTGGAAACAGAACTCAGGTTAAGACTTCAACACTCTAGATGGTTCAGGTTTAGATTTCATTGGTATACAGAACTCAGGTTAAGACTTCAAAACTTTAGTTGACTCAGGTTTAGACTTCATCTGGATACATAACTCAGGTTAGGACTTCAACACTCTAGATGACTCTGGTTTAGACTTAAACAATCTAGATGACTCAGGTTTAGAATTCATCTGGAAACAGAACTCAGGTTAAGACTTCAAAACTTTAGTTGACTCAGGTTTAGACTTCATCTGGAAACAGAACTCAGTCTAAGACTTCAACACTCTAGATGACTCAAGTTTAGACTGCATCTGAAAACAGAACTCAGGTTAAGACTTCAACACTCTAGATGACTCAAGTTGAGACTTCATCTGGATACAGAACTCAGGCTAAGACTTCAACACCCTAGATGACTCAATTTTAGACTTCATATGGAAACAGAACTCAGGTTAAGACTTCAACACTCTAGATGACTCAGGTTAGGCTCCATCTAGAAACAGAAGTCAGGTTAAGACTTCAAAACTCTAGTTTAATCAGGTTTATAGTTCTTCTGGATACAGAACTCAGGTTAAGAGTTCAACACTCTAGATGAGTTAGGTTTAGGCTTCAGCTGGATACAGAACATAGTTAAGACTTCAACACTTTAGATTACTCAGGTTTAGGTTTTACCATTATCTGGATAACAGGTTATAGACTCACTGTTACAAATAAACCCAGGTTTACATTTCACCACTATACAGAACTCAGGTTGAGCTACGATTGCTACGGGAACCTCAGTTTAAGGTCTCAGTAGTATACACAACTCATATTAAAGCTATAGCAGCATACATAACTCATGTTAAGACTTCATTGTTACACAGAACTCAGGTTGAGGCTTTACTGCTATAGATAGTGCAGGTCTAGACCTCACGACCATACCAAACTCAAATTAAAACATCATCAATGTAAACCACTCTGCACAACACTTCACCAATGTACAGAACTTAGACTAAGACTTTAGTACACTATAGCAAATTGAAGCCTAAATCTCACCACTATACACAATAGGGATCTCAAGTTCAGACTTCACTGCTACACCTAACTCACTGCTGCACAGAACTCAGATTAAGACTTTACCTCTATAGCTAATTCAAGCCTAGTTCTCACCACTATACAGAACTAAAGTTAAGATGTCATCAGTATTCACAACTCAGGTTAGAACTTTTAAGTTAAGACTTCATCACAATATGGAACTCAAGTGAGTACTTTACCACAATACAGAACTCAAGTTAAGACTTCACCACTATAAAGCACTCCAGTTAGCATTGCACCCTGTTACAGAACTCAGATTAAAACGTTACCACTATGCAAACCTCAGGTTAGGATTTGACCACCATACAGAGCACACGTTAAGACTTCACTATTATACAAAGTTCAGGTTAATACTTCACCACTGTGGAGAACTCAGATTAAGACTTCACCACAAAGTATAGCTCAAGTTAAGACTTCACCAATATACATAGCTTGGGTTGAGACATCGCCACTTAACAGAACTTAGGTTAAGAAGTTGCCACTATAGATAATTCAGATCTAGCCCTTACTACTAAACTGAAATCAAGTTAGGAGTTTATCAGTATATTAAACTCAGTTTAACACCTCACTACTACACAAAACTTAGAATAAGACTTCACCACAATGTAGAACTACGGTTAAGAATTCTACCAATACACATAAACCACGTTAAGACTTAATCGCTACATGGAACTGAGGTTACGACTGCAACAATATATATAACTCAGGTGAATACTTCAACACAACACATATCTCAAGCTAAGACTTAAATACTATACGTAATTCAGGTTCAGACCTCACCACTATACAGACCTCTGGTTAAAACTTTACCATTGTACACACTTTGACCGACACTATCACTTGAACCATAATCTCTTCCATTGTGGTGTCAGACTTCTAGGGCTTTCCAAGGGTTTTCCATTGTATCTTTGTCCGCTCTTGTAAGTTGTACTATTCTGAGGCATGCTTTGGCTTCCTCTTGTACCACCACTGCAACCATAATTCCTGTGCACCGAAAGAGCTCTGAGGTGACTTCCAGCGGCCTGCCAAACCTTACCAAACAATAAATTCCATGAAATGGAAGAAATATGGCTAGTGGAATCTTAAGACTTCATATTTAGTTGGCAAAGGAGTGGGGTTGCGTGCCATAAGGCATTGTTGGAGCGGGACTGAAAAAAGGCCTACGAGGCAGTGAAGACAGTATGACCTAACTCAAGATTCAAGCTAACCCCAGTGGGGTAGCAATAGTCCCCGCAGCACCTGCGGTGCGGGGGCCCCAAGTTCCAGGAGGCTCCTCTGGCACTGTACAAGGGCGTCAGGCTCCTGGACTAAGAGCTCCTGGTGGATCCGGAGCATGGGGGCCCCGTCCATGTACTTTACAAGGGGGTCCCCACAAGTTTTGTTACGCCACTGGCTAAACTATTTCAATTACCTACACCAAACATATATGACACTGAGTAAACTGGCCTGAATCGACTCGGCCAGGCCTGTGGCGTGCGTAAGATGCGGGCTCATTGCAGGGGACTTTCTGCACTGGATCTGGGTATGCCCCGCCGCGTCAAGCTACCCTTCGTATGTCACCCTAAGCGGTACAATTATGTGTCACATTCGCTGTCACTCTACTGGGGTCACTCGATTACTAGGGACCTAACATGATCTTTTTCGTTAAATGAGAACTCCAACCAGTTCCACTTGTTCCTTCTAGGTTGACCTACTGGCTCCCCTCCAGATTCATTCCAATTCTACCAGACCCCCATGTGAGTATTACCTACTCACTCAAGTCATTTGTGATGACTATTACCTACACCTCTCTGATACCTCTTTCCCTTCCCTTCCAGGCCCTCCCCCATCCCTTGTCTTGATAAAGACCCGCCGCGACCACCAATTGGGGCGCAATAGGGTTGAAACGTCGACGCTCATAATTGGTCAAGATACCTCCAGGAACTTGCACAGTAACCATCTGTTTCATTGGAGAACTAATTCTGAACACTGGCCTCTGAAACAAAGATAACGCCCATCCCCCTCCCCGTCTCCATTGTATAAATTTGTATTTACGTGTCACTAAATGTAATGCACTAGTCACTTTTTTCACTACAGTCACTCATCACATGTTTTAGCATTTATTGAAACCTAAAACGGAATGAAATAATTCCTGTGTATTGTGATTATGTGTTTTTTATTATATAAAGACTTTGTGAATTTCAGTTGTTTTAAGAGAGGTCTACTCTTTTGTGTTATGAGCTGATACAGCCTTCTTTCAAAGCAATTTGTGCTGCCACCCAACAGAACCACTTTTGTTGTTAATCGCGTCAAGCTACCCAGCATATGAAACAGACGAGGCGAGATGATAAGGTGGATGAAGGCCAGGAGAAGTGGGGTGGGATGATTAATAGAATTAAGGAACACCCTGATGACCGTGTGCCCAGTGCCGGCACAGATGAGAGTGGGGACACCAAATAGTGACCTGCATAGACCAGGCACGAAGGAACAGAAAAAGGTAAGGACATGTGAGACCTCCTGTCAATGTATAACCGCTATGCCGCATAATTATGTGTACTACCAACATAGCTGCAAGCTCAATTTTTTTGATGACTACACTTTGTCAAAATTAAATACAAATATATTTTTTTAAGAAATGAGAGGGGTTTCCATTACCCCAACTCATAATTAGGACTATAGTAGGTCACGTGGTCCTGCTCCACTTTAGCCACATATGTCTACTTTTGCTCAAGGCTACTGGAATGATGTGATTTTGTTGCTTTGGCATTTTCTGCATAATTGTGTTTTTACCACATTTACCACAAAAGCAACCATCCGCTGAACATTTTGTAGAGTTCACCAAAAGAATTGGTACAACAATGACTAAAATAGGTGCCTCAACACGCTGCTTGTTGAGAGTCCCCTCCATTCACAACCTATGCAGTTTTTGATCCTTGTATGAATGCAAAGAAAACCTCTAGATCCAGGAAAGACGATTAATGCACCACAATCTGACATCATTGCATTCTGGGATTTGTAGTTTCTACAATGGGGAAAACAAGAGTACAAGTCTCAGGATGCAAAGACAACGCTTGGATTGGATAATCTAGTCACTCATGAACCTAAGTGACCTGGCAGGGCTGTGAGTCATCTAATAACCCGAAATAAAACTGCCAAGTGTGTCTGGATTCCCTAACAGGAAACCACAAGAAACTGAAGCAGAAGGCAGGAGGAAAGGTGTGTGCTGTGACCATAATACTTCAAAGCTGGAAGCCAACACGTGAACTACGTATGGAGATGAAGCAGAGATGATCAGTGGCCCTGGGTGTTTCAGCATAATGTGGCCCATTGCACCAACACTTTCTCTCTTGTTTGGTAGCTGAGTGGCGCAATGCACTTACTGCAGGAGGCTGTGATTGAGTGCATGGTCACTGGTTCGAATTGAGGTAGTTCCCCTAATCGATGATGACAATATATATATTACCGGTGTCACAGAACTCTTCTGGTGGTGACCAGCTATGTACAAGTGCACTATGCTGTAACCCTGAGTTGCACAAACAACAGGAGGAAGGAGGGTGTCCTTTTGTAGCAAAGAAAGGGGACATTGAGGTGTGCAGAAGTGGGAGATATGTCCTCATGTACATCAGTGGCGCCCAGGCTGACACTGCATGGTTACAGATTGATATTTGCTAGTGACACCCCCAGCAGGTGGTGCCTAGGTGACCAAGATGGCATCCCATGCATTTACTGAATGTACATCAAACATAGTGTGTTGCTCACTCCCTCACCACAGACACTGCTTGCTGTCCTGAACTTTTCACTTACATACCATTGGTTTCAGGAGTGTTTGTCTAAGGAAGCAAACCAAGACTACAGCATCCAGAATGCAACAGGGTGCCATGATGAAAAGCCGTGCCTGTAACGACATGGAGTAAGGTAGTCACCATAGGCAATATGGGGGAGGCCTGGTTGTAGCGTCCAGCTACAATAATCACAGACACTTGTGGTTCTTTTACTGGGAGCTTTATTCTATACCTCTTGCTCATACCCTGTCCCTACTCTAACTGCCCTTTCCTGTCCTGTCCCCTCCTCTTCCCCTCTGCCCATCTAACTCCGCCCACCCCAGCTACTGGACTGCTAACTTCGTTACATCTCCCCCTTTCTTAATAAAGCAACAAATGAAGAAAAATTAGAGATTAGTCCATCTCTGCAATTAGTCTCTTGGGAGGCCGCACGTGACGGCGGGGTCTCGCTGGTGTGGACACAACAACTTCAGATGAGGGTTCCTCTACAGGTGAAGGTCCGGTGTCAGGTACGACAGTCTCAGGGCTGTCCCTGCTTTCAAGTGTGGGGACCACAGGTGTACTTTCATGGATTTCAGGAGAGCACTTCTTGAAATGAGAAGCGTTGCGGGTGACTCTTTGTGTCTCTGATTCTGCTGTCACCATGGTGCCCTTCTGTTGGGTAATTGTTAGTGGCTCATCTTTGAAACGACAATCAGTCTTTTGGCGTTGTTCCTGCTTGACAACAACTCTGTCACCTTCTTTCAGGGAGGGGGACCGGGCCCTTCGCTTGCGGTCCGCATACTCCTTCATCTTGTCCTTGCGGTGTCGATCCGTTATGGCCATGTCTCGGTGTTGTTGATCCGACAAGGGTTTTCTCAAGGCTCCGTCCCATGTGGGGATCCGATTTCTCATTGTCCTCCCAAGCATGAGAGTTGCAGGGCATTGGCCCGTTGTAGAGTGGGGTGTGGTCCGGTAGGCACTAAGGACCTCGTTCAATGCTGACTGAAGATCTTTCCTTTCAGCTGTGGCTTGTTGGAATGTTCTCTTGATGGTGGACATGAATCTTTCCACGGTGCCGTTGGCCTGAGGCCAGAGTGGCGTGACTTTGCGATGTTGAAAGTCCATGTGTTTCGCGAAGTCGCTGAACTCATGACCGTTGAATGGGGGCCCATTGTCCGTCTTGATGACCCTGGGGACGCCCCAAGTCGCGAAGACTTCTTCAAGTACCTTGAGGGTGCAGGTGGCATTGGTTGATGATATGAACTGGGCCACTGGGAATCTGAAGTATTCATCCAGGATGACAACGACATACTTCCCAGATTGCAGGGGGCCATAAAAGTCCATGGCAACTTCTTGCCATACCCCATCAGGCAACGGGGTCATCTGTAGAGGAGCAGGTGGATTACTGTGGCTGGTCAGTTGACATGGGTGGCAGTCTTTCAATGTGTCCTCGACCATCTGGTCGAGAGCTGGGAACTAGACACGTTCTCTCAGTGCTCTTTTGGTGGAGACGACTCCTCGATGACCTTCGTGGGCCAAATCGATCACTCCTTGTCTCAGTGTCGCTGGTATAACTAGTCTGTGATCTCTGAGGAGGAGGTCGTCACTGGTTACAGAGAGTTCGTCGGAGACATGCCCGAAGGCTTGTAGTTCTTTCTTGACAGCAGGGATTTCCTCTTCCTCCTGTGGGTGGTATCTCCATCTGTTGGTTCGGGTGCGCTTTATCACTTCTTGTAGGATGCTGTCTTGGTTGGTCGCTTCCCGAATGGCATGCATGGGGATGGCTGGTGGACGAGCATGATTAGTCACGAAGTGAATGTATTCCTCCGCAATGGAAGGTGCAGTCTCTGATGAGTCTCGGGGGTGGCGAGACATATAATCAGCTGGATTCTCATCCTTCCCCGGTTTGTGAATAATCAAGAACGTGTACTCTTGCAGCCGCAAGCCCCATCTCTCGATCCTGGGGGGCATCTTGCACTTGGGATTCCCATAGATCGTGACAAGTGCCTGATGGTCGGTTATGAGCGTGAAGTGTTTCCCGAATATGAAGATGTGGAAGTGTTCGCACGCCCACACAACAGCCAGGCTCTCCTTCTCCGGTTGGGAATATCGTTTCTCAGGGTCCGTTAGGCTCCGACTGGCATAAGCGATGATTCTCCTTTGATCCGACTCGTGGTCATATTGGGCCAGGATGGCCCCCAAGCCCACGGGGCTTGCGTCCACGGTGATTTCCGTTTTCCTCATGGGATTGAAATAGGAGAGGCACTTGGCTGATTCCACGGCGTGTTTAATGTCTTTGAAGGCACGCTCACACTCTGGAGTCCATACAAATTGTGCGCCAGCTTTCGTGAGGAGCCGCAGAGGGTGACTTACGGTGGCGTAGTCACGAATGTAGCGGGCGCAGTAGCTTGCCATCCCAAGAAAGGAACGCAGGTCGTTGACATCAGCCTGGCTCTTGGTGTTGTTGAGCGTGGCGATTTTGTCCGGGTCTGGTTTCATGCCACTCGCTGAGAAGATGTGCCCAAAAAATTTCAGGGTCGACTGATGAAATTCACATTTGTCCTTGTTGAGGGTCAACCCAGCGTCCATCAGAGCGAGGCAGACAAATCAAGGGCGGTGTCATGCTCTTGCGTGTCCGAACCGTAGACCAGGATATCATCGCTGTAATTAAGGGCGTTAGGTATGTGGTGGATGACAAGACGTATGGCCTCCTGGAAGATCTCGGCGGCCGATGAGACGCCAAAACTGAGACGTTTGTAGCGGAAGAGGCCAAGATGGGTGGCAAACGTCGTGATGGGGCGAGAGCTGGCGTCTAGCTTGAGCTGGTGGTAGCCCTTGTTCAGGTCCAGTTTGGAGAACACAGTTGCCCCATTGAGGGCCGTGATCATGTCGCTCAGGAGTGGGCCTGGGTGTCTCTCCCTCTCGATAGCTGTATTCGGCAGACGCATGTCCACGCAGAGACGGACTTTGTTTTGGGATCCTTTCTTGGGGACGATGACCACCGGGGACACCCATGGAGTGGGGCCCGCAGTGCGCTCAATGATGTCGGCGTCCAGAAGTTCCTGCAGTTCACATTCAACTGCGGATTGCAAGTGAAATGGCACTCTTCGCGGGTGTTGAGCCACTGGTTTGATTTGCTCGTTGATATGCAGGTGAATTTGGCGACCCTTCAGCTTCCCCAGACCTCGGAAGAGGGAAGGAAATTTTCCAGCGCAGTCTGAAATGTCATGGACGTTGAAGAGGATGTGCACCAACTGAAGACGTTCAGCCGTGGGGAGGCTCAGCAGACAGTCAGCCTCAGGTCCTTTAATTACATGAATAACTGCTGGGATGGAGAGCTTGCCATGCGTGAGGGTGGTGTCAAACTTGCCCAAGCATTGGAGAGGTTTCTTCGCCATCCAGGTGTAGACTCGGACGGGCGCGAAATGCAAACGTGGTTTGGGGTCCATACGGTCATGTTCGGCAACTGATATGTAGTTGAGCGATGCTCCACTGTCCATCATGAACTTGGCGGCATGGTTGCCCACTTTGATGTTGAGGCGCGGATAACGTTTGAACTGATCATGGTCAGCAAAGTTAACATATTCAGTGGTGTAGGATGAATGCCTGGATGAGGACGATCTTGAGTCTCTTGATGGAGAACGACGGTCCCAGCGGGAGCGCCGAGAGTCGTGACTGGAGTGTGAGGACGTGGGAGATCTAGGAGGCTCTACTTGAACTGCTCTGATGTGATGGCGCTTGGCCTCCGATCGTGAGGGCCGCTGCGACCCATCCTGTCTGTCACCGTCATTGCGTTTTTCTTTGTGGTAGTCCCCACACATGGCCTCAAAGTGGTTGGACCGTCCACATTTTCTGCACCGTTGGCCCATGGCGGGGCAGGAGTCGATGTGAGGGTAGTCGTATCCACACCTGAAACATCGCCTCGTGCGTTCAGGTCGTCGATCTCTCCTTTCGGATACTTTCCTCCTGTAGTCCGGGCGTCGCCTGGGCGAGTACTTGGAGCGCCGTGATCTGTCTCGCGGGTGACGTCTTCCGCTGTCACGCCGATCCTGTCGCCCTTGCCGTCGTTCAATGACACGGTTGGCGTGTTCACGGCTGGTACTGGGTCCGGTTTCAATTTCTGCCGCGTTTTCTTCAGCCTGGTCATATAGTCGGGAGTTCTCTTCGATTTCTGCTAGTTCCTGTGGTTTTCTCAGTAACCGCCGTCTCAGCGATTCCGAGTGACACCCAGTGATTATCTGAGATTTGATGGCGGCATCCGGTGAGAAGTTTGTAAAGTCACAATGTTGGGACTGTCGTCGCAGTCGATGTATGAAGGAGCTCAGTGGTTCTTCCTTTCCTTGGCGCTGCTGGTGAAATTTGTGTCTCTCATAGTCGACGTTTCTCTTGTGCAGAAAACGGTTATTTAAAACGTCTCTTACTTTGGCATAGGTGTCGCCATCTGTGGCTGGGATCTCTCGTACGATCTTGCTTAGCTCGCGCCCTCCTAGATTGCGAAGGGCTATTATCTTGTCTTTGTCTGGTTCTATTTTGGACCCTTCAATGTAGTCCTCAAAGTCCTCTAGCCATTCTTGCCATTTCAGGCCCATGCTGCTTCCTGTTGTGATTGACAGTGGTTCCGGGGCTCGCAGGTGTGTGCCTCCCTTGACTTCTGTTTGCGCGGGAGGGTTCGACATCCTGGCGGTGGGTCTTAGGGCCGGTGTCTGCTTCTGGCGTCAGTGACTGGCGCGCGTTTTCAGAGGGTCGTCCCCTCACAACTATCAATGCTTGTTTGTTTCTTGCCAATATTTGTCCTTGCCGGCACCAATGCTTGTTACTTTTCCTGTTAACAATGTCGGTTTACTTTGTCCTTGCCAAGGCTTGTTCACTTTCTGACTGTTGCCTGACTCCAAAATGGCCGCCTATGAATCACACAGGGTATGTCCTTGAAATGTGCCTGACTCAAAGATGGCCGCCGTCACTGCAGTCATACACGAGGCTTTCTCCAGATTCATGCACTGCTATCTCACTCTGGACTCACCGGCCGGCGTCCTCGGGGGCAGCGCGCATCAGGGCCCACTTTCCTTCGACCACCACTGCTACCAGGTGAGGTTGGGGTGGGCTCCCGCCTTATTTTCTACGTTCCTGCTCTTCTTCTCCGCTGGCATGCCAAGCCTCACGCATCGGGCGTGAGGTTTACCGACCTCCGGGGCTCCGTTTTCAGCGCCTTCAGCAGCGCTCGTCACCGGGCTCCTAGGGACAGCGTCCACGGCGTCGGGGGGTCCTGGGCTCACTTTGAGGTGCTGGACAGGGTCGGAGTGGGCTCCCGACTCCTGTATGTTCGGGGTGTCAAGTTGCACGCATCCAGCGTGACGCGCGTTTTCAGCGCAAAAGTTTTCTCTTTCTTGAGCGTTTCAGCGCTCGATCCAGCGGCTCCCTCTGGGCTCCCACAGACACTAGGGGGGAGCAGGGTCATCCGCTGCCGACCTTTTCTCCGGCGGTGGCACCACCAGGCATCAGACTCTTTTCTCGATGCTGCAGGGGACAGGGCGCTCCGACTGGGTTCTGCAGGCACTGATTATGCCTGTCCCGCCCTCGTCGCCAGTTGTAGCGTCCAGCTACAATAATCACAGACACTTGTGGTTCTTTTACTGGGAGCTTTATTCTATACCTCTTGCTCATACCCTGTCCCTACTCTAACTGCCCTTTCCTGTCCTGTCCCCTCCTCTTCCCCTCTGCCCATCTAACTCCCCCCACCCCAGCTACTGGACTGCTAACTTCGTTACATCGGTGAGCTGGGAGGGCAGTAGAATCATCCCATCCCCAGAGGCTGACTTTCAGTATGGAGGCACGAGAGCAGTGACATGTGTTGAAGCCAGAGATGCTAAATCGGTGAAATATTCCTTTTAGTACTTCCCTTTCTTAATTATGTCTAGTGGTCGAAGTGGGCGGGATCTGAGGGGCACGATACGCCCACGCTTTTTTAATTTTAGTAAAACCGTTCCCCTACTGTTTTGTGAAAGGACCACCGTCCCGTTACGGTTAATTTCGAGAGATTAAATACTTCAGCTGAAGTGTAAGGCAGGGAGTCTCCTGTGCTGTGAAACCAAAGGCGGGCAGACAGCTAAATAAGCCTTCCTGCCAGGGTGCCTGCTGCCTGAAGGAAATGCAAATGTGTGCAACTGGTTCATCTGCAAATATAAAGGGCGCTTGGAAGCCGGTACTGGCTGTAATTGATGGAATCACTTGAAGCTTCCTGATGAGACAGATGTATTCGTCTTGAGAGTATTATAAGGTACTTAAAAGCTGAGCTGTGAAGTGTACGCGTTAAAAGAACAGTTATAAAAAAATGCACTTTGTACAGTTTGGGTTAAGCTAGAGGGTTATAGTTAAGGACCAGGGTTTAAGGAGTTGGGGTTAAGGGTATTGGGTTAATGGGTGGGGTTAAAGGTTAACCTCTATGATTACAATTGCTTAGTGTCATTTTTGGAAATATGTTTGAGTGTGCTGATGATTATTACAGTTCATTTTAGTCTATACGTTCAAAATGAAAAATAGAATTTTATTTTTATTTTAATTTCAAATTTGCTTTTCATAGTTGTGGTACTGTACATAAAAAAATAAGAAAAACATTTACAACAATGAAATTAAGTTTCATTTTGAGTTTTAAAGTTAATGTAAAGTTAAGAAGTTATGGTTTAAAAGGTTAGATGAGACTGGTCCATTAGGGGGGAACAGTCTGACCGGAAGGTCCATGGACATCAGGATGATATGACATAGAGCAAAGGAAGGATTAAAGGGGCCATTTGGTTTGATAGCGAAAGGGTGTGTATGTTCCTAATGGAGGGGGCTTTCAGTAAGTCATTTGTGTGAAAAATACGTGCAGCGGTCTCAGTTTTTCTTAGGAGCCCTCCGTTTGTGATGGCGAATAACAAGGTTACCTATTTGTGAGTCCATCTCATGGCTTTTTCATATTCCTCCCTACAATTACTGTTTCTTTCTTTCTTTTTTCTATAGTTTTCAGCCAAAGGTATCAGAGCGCTTTACATGAGCACCAGTTGCGTTAACTAAGGAAACATTCATTTTTGTTAGGCACGAGGAGATTACGTGATTTGCCCAGAATCACAGGATGTTGAGAGTCATTGCAGAGACTGATTGCCCAGATTTGAGATTGACCGCCCTAACCTTTAGGCTACATCTTCTCCCCATTTATGAAGGATTTTATTAATCTCTCTCAGGGCCAGATGTAGGTCGGTCGGTAACGGACGAAAATCGGTATTTACGGCCGTTACCGAGCGGTAAATTTACCGATTCTGTAAAATACAGAATCGGTATTTTTACCGATTCGGTAAATCCCAGATGTAGGTGGGACTCTTCTGAGTCCCAAAGGCCCTACAAATTCGGTATTTTACCACACACTCCAATTGGGTGTTAAAATACCGAATTCAGGTGTGCATGCACACCTAGCCATGTGACAGACAGACATGCCCTTAGGGCAGGTCTGTGTGCCACATGGCGCACATGCCTATTTTTGGGGTGCCAGAGGATGTCAAAGTGACACCCCCTGCACCCTTGCAAAATTCGGTATTTACTGATTCGGTAATTACCGAATCAGTATTTCCCATTGACTCCTATGGGCTTCACACCCCATAGGAATCAATAGGGAATACCGATTCGGTATTTACCGAATCGGTAAATACCGAATTCTAACGATTCGGTATTTCAACATCTGGAAATACCTGCATCTCCCCCCTTCATGTTTACCGACTCTTAAATACCGAATCGGTAAAATTCGGTATTTAGGAGTCGGTAAATATGAATTACCTACATCTGGCCCTCAATTCCTCCCTTTGCCAGTGTTTTCCTATCTTTTGTGTCCTCTTTCTTTGTCTCTTTTCTGACTTTCTTTCTCCTGCTCAGGACGAAAATTTTGCACATTGTGCTACCAGGGATTTCTTTCAAGTGTGTACTATTACTACAGAGTGAAAGATGAGGAGAACCAGTTTGCATAACCTTTTGAGGTGGCAATGCATGGCCAACTTCAATTTGACTATGACTCATGTTGTGTGCTGCATGGTAATAGAGGTAGAGTTTTGAGTGAACTGTTGAAGAAAGTTGAAGTGTGAGTACAGCTTGACTTGTATGTACTGTTGAGGTGACAATACTTAGCCAACCATGTGGCTTGTAGCTGGGTTGTGACCATGAAGGTGTTAAGGATTGTGATTGGTGTCTATTGTTGATGAAGTGGCAAGTTCTGGTATACTGTGGTGTGGATATGCAGTTGAGTCAGCAACACTTAGACACCGTGGGCACAGAACTAACTCAAGACAAAATGCTAAACTCACTACCATTTACTCATTTTGGCATTCACAGAAGGCACATACTCATTTTGGTATTCAGAGAAGGCACTTACTTATTGATGAGTAAGTGCCTTCTGTGCATACCAAAATGGTAGTAAGTTTAGGATTTTGTCTTAAGTTAGTTCTGTGAATCGGGCCCCGTGTCTTACAGCCATATTCTGAGTGTGATATTTGCAGCACTTTTCAATAGCTAAAAGAAATGATTGCCATCCAATCCGATTGATCAGAAAAATATTTGGGTGATCTATTCTCAAGAACATTTCCAGGACAAAATGTAATTACTGCGCAAGAGTTGGTTACTAGATCAGTTTATATACAGCAAAGCATAGTCAATGATTAGAAGCGAAGATGTATATGGGAAGCTGTTAGAGGCTTACGTATGTCCTTAGCAGATTCATACTGGAAATGCTACTGAAGTTGTCTTCTTTTTATATGTAAACAACATTAAAATTGTTTTAAAATGACCAGTCCAGAACAGAAAACAGCAGCATTTCAATGGTTAATCAGATAATGCACTCTCCTCGAAGTAAACCTGAATGTTCACCTATCAAAGTTTTTCTGTGTTTGTGCTGTCAGTCTGCATGCCTTGCACTTGAGGGTAGAAACAGAGAAAGGGCATTTTGACTGCTTAGTTTGCCCCCCTCTGTAAATGATATCATTGCCAGATGCGAGCAGTTGAAGAGCACGGATTCACTCTGCCTCCGATGCTGCACTAGTGCGGTGTTTCTCGATGGTATACACGAACGGGGCATTACCAAGTTTAAATCTACATACTGACGCCCCGGCCACAGCCAGTCCTTGGTACACAAGGTGAATGCTTAATCTTCCTACCTGTGGGCCGTACAGCATCTACACAGCATGATTCGAAGTTTAAACATCTCCTGATGTATCTTACCCTGTCTCCTATCAATCTGACGACGAGCAACAATTAATTTGGTCGCCTGCCCCCATCCCGTCCTGATGAAGACCCCGCAGCAAGGGTACAACTAAATCCTGCGAAATTTAGAGGGTCGAAACGTCGACAACTGTCTCTTGTTCTTCAGCTTCACCCCATGATTGATACACATTGTTGTTTTTGTGAAGTATGAAATTAATTAAGTGATGCACTGAACCTATGGTCTTATTTGGTTTATATCTAAATTGACATACATGTGCGGTTACGCCATTTGGTTGTATTTTACAGTCACTATTCCCTATTCACACCATCCTCACCTTATCACCTCCCTTTCCCTCCGGGGCACTGTACAGTTTATAATTGTTCATTCAATGATATGATATTGAATACGCACTTACATTGTGAATAAATACAGTGTAAGCTTATCTTTCATTTATTGTTTCTTCAATTGTTCTCATGTTTATGAATTGATTGTCTGTCTCTCTCAGTACTATTACTACCCAGGTCCCAGTGACTATGGTTGGGGGAACCCCTTTTGTTATACGCTTGATCCAAGGTAGGCTCAGTCATCCAAGATGTTGGCAAATTGTGCAATAGTAACATCTACAATGGAAGCAGCCGAAATGTAGTAAAGTACCATATATAAAAACAAATTGTGTTATTATTTGAGAGCTACTTGCTTTGCACTGATGGTCCAGGTCATGCCTTTTGCTGAAGACTACTTTTTCTCTACTATATAGTCGAATTAACTTTGTTCTAGCAAAGAGCCCCTGAGGAACTCTCAAGTGTAGGGATTCCCAAGCCGACCATGGGATTCCAACGTCATCTGCAGTGTCTTACCTCACCGTTTGCACTGTATAGTATCTTCTGAATTATGTGGGGGTGGACTTTCAGTGCACTGAATAATAAAGTACTAACCCTTTATTCGAGTGACACACAAATGTGAAAATTATATCCACTGAAATGTATTACAGGGACTTTGACTCAGGGATATTCACTGTGGATATCAAGAAAACCTACATGGATTTTACTATTTAGGGTAGTCGATGAAACCCAGACCTCATCAACAATAGTGTATTTTCAAATGACATTGCCCCAGACAATCGAGAAACTCACATGCAAAGGTCAGGAAAAGGATCTTAAGAACCTTAAGAAAAGTAGATCTAGGAGACTTTTCATTTACCATTTGTATTCCTGCAAACTTTCAATGGGGTAAGGAAGGCATTTTGTGGTTGTTCATAATCCACTACTATACAGATACCTTCCAGGTCCTTACAAGATCAAGGAAGCGCTAAATCAGCCGAACCACATAAGCAACAACTCCTAATATCAGGGAGAACCACACCCACTAGAAACCCAACAACGATGCCTCTTCCTCCAACAAAGACATAATGGCGTGATCAATGCAAACCTCTGTGATTGATTCCTCCTCAAATCTCAACAGACACAACCAAACACCTGACTATCTGACCAAACCACATAACTCAGTACCCGGTTAAAAAAAAAACAAGTGCAAAGTCAAACAATTTCAATAATGTGTATTATCTATGTAAAAAATTGGACATACTGCGTCATCACCAACGCCAAGCAGAACAAAACTAAGACACACCAACCTATCTCACCTGCCAACACCTAATCAACTTTCAACCTTTCTTTTTTCTCTTTAGCCTTTCTTAGCTTACATCCTAGCTCACCAAACAACCCTGCATGGAAATAACATGCTTTAGCCAGGGAATATCCCCTCCTGTCTCAGACACGGCTTCTGGAATGCTCCTGGCCGCTAATACTTAATTCAATAACAACTACTTCTCTGACCCGGGAACGAAAGAGCTTGGAAATTAAAAAGACTTCAACCAAGACTGCCGCTGCTGAGGACCACTATCTTCAACAGTTTGCCATTTTTAAATGTTCTTTTAACACCACTGGACAGAAATCAAACTGCTGTCCTCTTACAGGTGTCATTTTTAGGTCTTGCCTGGTTCTAGCAGTGCGTATGCGCTGCACTCGCCGTGCGAGGGCCTTTTGCAATCAATATAGTTTTGGAAGGGACTTTAAGCCCCGCCCTTGTTTTCAATTGGCACACATCATCATTTAAGTTAAACACTGGCGCGTGATTGAAAACCGGGCTTTTTGGTTACCGCCTGGACAGGCCGACGCTATCTTGGTTTGGTGTGAGGTGGCAGAGTTCGGTTTATGGCATACGCTGGCTCGTGATTGGCCCTTGAGCGCGCATACCCACTTTCACTTTTAGAGTGCAGCCGGGCAATGTGGCCGTTTGTATGTGTCTCGCATTAAATGCACACCCGCTTTATGGGGGTCACGCTATAACTTTTAGCTTGGCACTGCAAATGTGTCCCTCCCTCAGCCCCTCCGCAGGCCGTGTGTGCAGACAAAGGACAGCTTGCTTCAGGGTGCTGCTGAGCTGCGTTCGCTAGTTGCAGCATTTACATCATTCACACGAGATGGTGTCATGTGACTGCGACAATATACATTGTGTCAATATTTGCCGGTAGTGGAGACAGGGAGTAGTCACTCGTGAGGCGGGGCCGACGGCGCAAAAGAGTGGCAGTTATGCTTCTTTAGTTTGCATGCGTGCGTGCTGTGCACTGCTCACATTGCTGCCTGTGCCACCCGTTAATTGGTGCCTCATCATGCTGCAGCGACTGGACCCACCAAAGAGCCGTCGCACAGTCTTCATCACAGAGAGACTGCACAGACAATCTTCATTACAAAGAGATTGCCAGAGACTCATCATGGCCGTGGCTCACTCAGGTCTGTATTACTTTTTGAAAATAGAGGCATACAATCATTCAGTTGCCGGCGGCTTGAGTTCAATGCTGGCTGCTTAGGTTCCAACTGTGCTTGCATGCACACGTTCGACATAGCGCTTCCTGACACTACCGGAGCTAAAGAGCTTGATAGGTTTCAGTTTTCGATGCCCCGCCCACTACATATATTACGCTTATGAGTTAGCAGAATGTGTCTAACTAAGGATATATTCGCTTATGCATTTACGTTTATATTCCTTTCTTAGTTATTCCTTTATGCGTGTAACATTATTTCAGTTTCCTTAGCTTAGCTTGTGTGCCACCATTTTGGAGCGCTTCTCTCTGCGTGCGAGTCGCACTTGCTCACCCCCTCCCGTAGCAATAGGAATATTCCACATGTCAGCAGTTTTGTTTCTTGGCTTACTGTGACCGAAACTAATAGCAAAACCCCTTATCAAACTGTTCTCATGTACTGGAGATGCTGAGGCTCGGCTCTGTGGCCTTGGGGGTAGATAAGAAATGTTGCTACTGCAGGTGTGGATGCCTCTTGTGTGAGACCATTGTTCGCCCTCTCTGGGGTCCAGTATTTTTCCAGTATGAGCGTGTTTTATTCTGCTGCACCATGTTATAATGTATTGCTGTGATGAGATGGGTCAGTCCTCTCGGCGCACTCTTAGGGGTGAGGTCGGACGGGGCCCTCTCATATGGGAGTTTGTGGCCTAATAAAATTGCTTTGTTTATTCTTCTCCACTGTCCGGCTGACTTATTATTGGGTAATAGGTGAGTGCGGTAAGTCACTCGGGTGGATTTGAGCCACGCTTATCAAGCAAGACAGAAGTGCCTCCCTTTAAAAGCACTTGTAGCGCTGACTGTGCACTGCTGTGGAAGAGTGCACTTCACTGATGGCAAATTTTGTAATGCCGCCTGCTACAGCTGTTGATTGAGTTCAATCATGGCAGTGGGTCGCGGGCGGGTAACTTAGCTGTGATGGCTATGTTCATGTGGGCTGGAGCCTAAACAGCCGTCTCCGGTCAATGGTCATATTTCAGTGTTTCATCTCTGTTATTCTCTTTGACACGGCGCAAATTCTACGGCAGTGCGGCGTAATTTGACGCATGCACAAATCGGACGGCCCCTGCTGGTCCGACGCACACGCCCACCGTAACGCATGGAAGAGGTTAAAGTAACGGAAGTTGTTTATTTTAAATGACATCGCTATACCACGTCTGAAGTAGGAGTTTAAGAATTTGATTCTTTCCTTGTGTTTGGATGTAATTTTCTCTTCAACCCGTGAACTGCAAAACAGTTAATTGTTCTCTTCATTTACATTAGCTTTTTCACGACAGTATCTGCACTATGAACACGCTGAATTCTTATTCCTCCAACCCTACCTGCCTGTCCAAGAAGACCCTAATATGAGTTGGGAAGAGTGGAGGGTATATTTTGTAACTAATATTTCCACCCTTGAGGAGGAAGATTTAATACAAGAGAGGAGGAAAAATAAGTTATTGCAATGCCTTGATCCTGGAGGCAGGGGCATGGCTTCAAGGGGGATGTTTCTGCATTATCTGTACAGTTGCTGAGACTCTCTCCACCAGGTCCGGCAGCATCACGTGACATAGGGCCACGTAACAACAATTAACTCAGTATGTTCGTTTGCCAGCAAGAAGTGATGAGACTAAAGTTAGCTTCTAAGGGCCATATGTATCAATGTTGGGTTTTGCGATTCTCAAATAGCAAATTTTTGAGAATCGCTGTTTGAGAATCGCAAAACGAGATGTATGTAGGATTTGCAAAAAAAATAGCAAATCCTACCTATTCCTTAATTGCAAAACGCAAAATGTGATTCACCATTAAGGAACCCCTCCCCATTCATACCTATGGGCCAAGAGGCCCATAGGAATGAATGGGAAGACATTCTCAATTTGCGATTAGCAATTAGAGAATCGCAAATTGAGAATGCAATTTCTAGGGTGCAAGGGTGTCAAAAGGACACCCTCTTGCACCCCTGAAATAAGCATGGGTGCACATGTGGCGCACATACATGCCCTAAGGGCATGTATGGGCTCCACATTGCACTTTGAAAAATGCAAAAAAGTGCATTTTTCAAAGAAATCGCAGTTACCACCAACTTGAAGTTGGTGGTAATTAGCGATTCCTTAAGGTCAAATTGCACTTTTTTGATGCTTCTTACATAGCATTTAGGGAATCACAATTTGAGATTCCTTAAATGCAAATGCAAAATAGGGAATCGCAAATTTTGTGATTCCTTATTTTGCAAGGCAGTTTTGCTTTAATGCATACCACTAAGCCAAATTGCGTTTGCTGAAATTCTGCGAATGTCAGCGTTTGCGATCGCAATTTTGCTTGATACATATGGCCCTAAGTTCTTAGGCCACGAGGGCAGTTAAGTTTCTATGCCGCACCCGTCGCGTGCCGGGCCTCATCAGATACAGTCATTAGGAGACCCGAGAGGACGCACACAGTCATGCTGCAGAGGCAGGGATGTTTTCAAAAGATCTGACTGCCTAGCTATCGATGCTGTGCTGCAAAACTCGTCTGCTCAGGTCTGTGAGATCACTGACATGATGCCAATTTATATCAAGAACACTAGTAAACATATAATTTAATTTTAGCAGCCTGAGCCTGCAAGTAGGGATGCAGGAGATGATTGGGTTGTGGACAGGGAGGTGGAAAACATGTTTTTAGAAAATCCCCAGTGTGATTGGTACAAGGTGTGTGGTGTTAGAAATCTGGACTCGGAATCTAGTTTCAGTTTTCCATTTGCGGTAATTTATATACCTTGGCAGCGGGCTCATGCAAGCCATGTGTATCACCTCGACTCATTTACTTTTGTACACACTATTTTTGTTCAATTTGAAGTTTTGCTTTAAACTGGGCAACATCCAATCAAAATGCGCACATGCATTATTACTTACGATTTGTCCCTAGAATTATGATAACTGAATTGGGAATATGTGAGAGGGAGGCCAGAGGACTTTGCTTAGAGTTTCTTGTTGCTCAAATGTTTGTCATTTCAGATATTAATTTGTTTCCCGCATCTTCATTGCTTGAATTTTTGCTTGTGAGAAATTGTCACTCATAGTCGTTGAATGTCACTCAAAATAACACTGAAATTCTGAAAATGTCACACCTAGGCAATCTGAAACCTTGGCAGCTATGCTGCCCATACAGGCCTGGATGAGTGATCAAGCATGAACCCAGGCCCGGCGGGCTCACGACTAAGTCACCAGCCCCCTTCGGAGCACCTTTACTCTAGACCACTCTCCGTGCTTCGCCTTCCAGTCTGGCCGACTTCAACAAGCTGTGCGATACCACTGCTCGGGCGGCGAGTTGTTTGCTCAGACGTGCAGTCCTGCCGTACCTATACGGGGCAGCTCCACATCCCGACTGTGGTCCCCACCCTGTGTTCCGGCACCTCCCGGCAGGGCTCTCCGGGTCTGGATTCCCAGTCGGACCAGCCTCTGAAGACCTCACCACATGCCCAGCCAGGGTCAACGGACGCGTTCTTCGGCCAGCTGGTCGTCCGGGCCCCTGGGTGCTGTTGCCTGCTGCCTGCTGCCAAGGCTAATCTTGGCTGAACCTATTTCCGGGTGGGGGTCAGCTGCAGGCACCGCTCCCTTGAGTAGGGCAGGTCAGTGCTGATGTGCTGGCCCGGTGGCGGGTGCAGAGAGACGAGAAAAACATCCTACCCTGCCACCATCTTGCGCCCCCCCCATTTATTTTAAAGTCAGTATATTTTGCCTTGAAATGCTTGAAACAGAACTAGGCTTGAGCAAAAAGTCTCAGTAGGAGCACTTAAAGAAATGTGAACTCCGTCCTGGAGAGAGATGTTGTGCTATTCTACCATGTGGACCGAATGTTTGGTTTCTATAGTGTATTACATGATGGATTATATCCTGGATTGGGCAGTCAGTCCGACTTGAAATCTGATTACCATCAGTGAGGAAATGCATGAGCAGTTCTGGGGTGGAAAATTTACTCCTACACTTTCCAGCGTGTCATTTCAGACTCCCCATATGCGGTAAAAGCACGGTATTCCCTGTAATGCATACCTATCCACTAAGGAGTAACAAAATTTAGGGGTTAAGGCAAAAGAAAGCCTGCACCACCATTAAACATCACACGATGTATATTTATATAGAAGGTGCTGGTACCCAGGAACGCAATCCCTATACGATCCAAAGGGGGGAACAAGGAAGCCCTAGTTCCCTTAACAAAATTCTCCGGATATGGTCTGCACCCTTCAGTGATCTAGTACATATGTTGCATCTTACAAGTAAAGATCTTATTGGATATACACAGTTTCAGTATTGTCAGTTTTCCCAAGAAACAGTAACCGGAGGCTTCCTCAATTCTATTCAATTCTTTATTCAATTTTCCTAATTAAAATGCAGATAGCCAACGCGTTTCGTCCATTACCGGACTTCTTCAGGGCTATAAAGAATATATAAAAAATAAACATACATAAAACACTATTTACAAATATATACAAACATAATTTACATTTTATGTATTTACAGGAGAAAAAAACAGATTTAGCAAATTCACATATCTATGCTTACATAGTTTTTAACAGTTTTACTTCTATTCAGAATACTTGGGAAAACATACACATAACACAGTCTTAACAATGTGTCTCTGAGACAGACATAAGTTAAAAATCACAATTTTAAGTTATAAAATACAATAGGATTTATACATAGTCATATGTTAAACGCAATCTTCTGATTTATTGAAAATAACATCTGTTGATTTATACCTGATTAAGTTTCATAAACGTCATGGTAATAGTTTCTTCCATGTCGAAAAACTGTTATTCAATCTGTAGGAGCAACAATCCCCATTATTATATGTACTGGAATCCAAATGGATACAAACACCTCCATATCAACCATTACAATTATAAAAAAGCAAGTTTGTGGTACTCCAGCAATTAGTTACAGGACCATATTCGTGTAAGTTCTAATACTACATCTCCTATCAAGTCACACAGCATTTGGATATGAGAATACCTCATAGCGCAAAACATTAACATCTATACTCAACTTAACAAAGCTATACCCAAAGAACAAGTTTTACAGATACTCTAAGATTTTCACGCTCAAGTTCCTTATTTGCTGATCAATATCATCAGCGGATGCGTGATCAGCATAGAATGATGTTTTAATCTTATCATATTTTACCATGTAGGCAACATTTTTTCCTTCTATTTGATGTTATTTGTAAGCCACACATTGGCACAACATTCCACAAACAACCTAATCCCCTCTATGAAAGCCATAATTCACTGTTTATTATGACTAAACACCACAGTGTACTTACAATTTTAAGCTTTTTTGTAGGTGAGCTTCTTAAGAAAAACACAATAGATTCACCTTTAGTGTTTTCCGGCAAAGTGTCAAACACATTAATCGTTGTTTGACAATCTTTTTTCAATCTAGCAATGTGTGATTATGATAGACTTGATTACTTGTCTAAATAGCACGTCTCAAGTTCTGTGATGCTTCGCATAAGAGGATCTCTTGAGGAATAGTAAAAAAATTATTGTTTGAGGGCTCAACATTAGAATAATTGCTCTAAGATGTACATTGTTGATAGCTCGTTCCAAAGAGAGATTTACTTTGAGCTGTCAAAAATGGGATAGATATGTTCTTTCAAAAAAAATTTTGCCGCCGTTTACTGCACTATTTGTTTTGTATTGCCTATCTAAAGATGGCGATGAAATTAGAAATTAGAGAGGATGTCAGTTGCTTAGTACCGGTTGGGTTATGGACATGTAGGAGGATGGACGATCCTTTTTTTAACTATTTGCGCTATCAGATTATACTTGGTTATTTATAACGATAATCTTTTTTGATCGGAAATATTTGACACGTATATACCATTTTTTTGGTGAATGGCGTAAATCTCATTAACTGGTCTGCCTTGATGATAGAATAGACTGTCTGATAAAATTCATGTGATTTTTTTGACTCCAAGCATCAGTTTGATACCTTTAATCAGCAATAACAGTTAGTTTTTGCCATTTCAAAATGGCGCCGTAATTAGTAATGCGCAAAGACGTCATCTTATCGCGACCTGCGGTGTTTTGATCGGCGTGAATTTTGACTAATTATCTTCTCATTGGTCTACTAATTGATTGTGCCAAATGTATAAAAACTCGGACTCTGCTGAGCCGGGTAAACCAGATGACCACATGGTGACTTGGGCGCTAACATACTGCGGTAAGTAAGGGGCATGCATGGAGCTAGATTAGTACTGTGGGGGCTGTCTTGCAATTGTAATTTAAGAACGATTCAATACTACGTTTTAGTTTGCTAACCGACTGGTTGGATACTAAAGGTATTAGTGATATTACATTTGCGGGGCGCCACGGAACGTTACTGACCTCTTTCAAGATGGCCGCCAGCAATGCTCTTAATCTGCTGTGAGCCTAATACTGATTAGTGCTTATTATATCCTTATATATTTGGTTGAACATGAGCTTAAATTACATGTAGTACTGGTAAACAATAAACGCGCATATAGAAAAAATCACCCTTTCCTGATACAGGTATTTTTAAATCACGTTTTCTCATGCTACGGTAATTTAAGAACGATTAAATATTACATGTTTCAGTTTGCTAACTGACTGGTTGGATACTAAAGGTATTAGTGATATTACATCTGCGGGGTGCCACGGAACGTTACTGACTTCTCTCAAGATGGCCACGAGCAATGCTCTTAATCTGTTGTGAGCCGAACACTGATTAGTGCTTACGATATCCTTATATATTCGGTCTAACGTGAGCTGAAATGACATGTGGTACTGGTAAACAATAAACGCGCATATAGAAAAATCGCCCTTTCCTGAAATGGGTATTTCTTAAATCAAATTTTTTCATGCAGGATCCTGCTGAAATTGTTTCTGTGTTGGTCGAAATGGAAAGTTATGTGCCCTACTGCTTACAAGCTCTACTTGGCAGTTTAAAGAGGTCATTCATTTTAAATGACGATTTGAGACGTCTTGAAAGTCATATACTTGACTTTTTTGCAAGCTTTGCTTCATAGTTTAAAATGTTAGTCTTGTGTCTGGATACATCTTAACCTGACAAACCTCTTTATAAAATGGACTTGGTCTTTAAAATGACTTAATTAGGTGCCTAAACTTATGTTATGGGTTTTACTTTTGTTTAGATTTTACACTTTGCCGGAAAACACTAAAGATGAATCTATCGTGTTTTTCTTAAGAAGCTCACCTACAAAAAATCTTAAAATTTTAAGTACATTGTGGTGTTTAAGTCATAATAAACAGTGAATTATGGCTTTCATAGAGGGGATTAGGTTGTTTGTGGAATGATGTGCCAATGTGTGGCTTACAAATAACATCAAATAGAAGAAAAAAATGTTGCCTACATGGTAAAACATGATAAGATTAAAACATCATTCTATGCTGATCACGCATCCGCTGATGATATTGATCAGCAGATAAGGAATTGGGCGTGACAATCTTAGAGTATCTATAAAACTTGTTCTTTGGGTATAGCTTCGTTAAGTTGAGTATAGATGTTAATGTTTTGCGCTATGAGGTATTCTCATATCCAAATGCTGTGTGACTTGATAGGAGATGTAGTATTAGAACTTACACGAATATGGTCTTGTAACTAATTGCTGGAATACCACAAACTTGCTTTTTTATAATTGTAATGGTTGATATGGAGGTGTTTGTATCCATTTGGATTCCAGTACATATAATAATGGGGATTGTTGCTCCTACAGATTGAATAACAGTTTTTTGACATGGAAGAAACTATTACCATGACGTTTATGAAACTTAATCAGGTATAAATCAACAGATGTTATTTTCAATAAATCAGAAGATTGCGTTTAACATATGACTATGTATAAATCTTATTGTATTTTATAACTTAAAATTGTGATTTTTAACTTATGTCTGTCTGAGATACACATTGTTAAGACTGTGTTATGTGTATGTTTTCCCAAGTATTCTGAATAGAAGTAAAACTATTAAAAACTATGTAAGAATAGATATGTGAATTTGCTAAATCTGGTTTTTTCTCCTGTAAATACATAAAATGTAAATTATGTTTGTATATATTTGTAAATAGTGTTTTATGTATGTTTATTTTTTATATATTCTTTATAGCCCTGAAGAAGTCGGGTAACGGACGAAACGCGTTGGCTATCTGCATTTTAATTAAGAAAATTGAATAAAAAATTGAATAGAATTGAGGAAGCCTCCGGTTACTGTTTCTTGGGAAAACTGACAATACTGAAACTGTGTAAATCCAATAAGATTTTTACTTGTGAGATGCAACATATGTACTAGATCACTGAAGGGTGCAGACCATCTCCTGTGAATTCCTATCCACTAAGCCTCAAATGGAAAGGACTAGATCAACATAACACCACTGCCTCTCTCCTGTGTCCCGCTTAACCTGTTTACCGCGGTGGACATTCCACCGCAGTGCGAGCATTCGACATAGTGGGCAGGGCTGCGTCGGCTGTTGGCCGACGCGAGCACGCAACGGGTTAATACTCCAACCCTGCTAGGAGGATTATTTTGCCATGCATCCCTTTCATGGTACATCAAAACTTCAGTGCATGGCACTGGCACAACTTCCTTCCTGTGCCTTGATTTTTATTTTTTTCCTAGTTGGACATACCAAGAAAGAGGTCCCACGCTTTGCCTACAGTGAGCCTCTACGCATAAACTGGTTGCTCAGGGGTGAGTTAGTCTGGTTTATGTTTGTTCACTTGCCTTGAAATATCATACGCTGTGTCCACTGTTAAAGCAAAACTGTATCTGTTCCCTTCGATGATAGTTACTTTAATGACAAGGCTCGATGAATCCTACTTCAATTTTGAACGTGTGTGGGCTGAATTTTTCCCTACCAGGGCAGATGAAAAAATATTTTTTCATCCTTATAGGCTTTTTTTCTTTACATTCTGTTTGGACAGTGAAAAATGTCCTACAAATGGCTTTTGACTTTCCTTAAAATAATTTAACTGCAATATCGACTTCATCATCTGCCTTGCTCATTAGAGCCTCTGCATAGTTGCATGCTGAAAATACAGATATAAATATGAAACAACACAGGGTTGTCTTTTTGCTATACTTTCTCTGTGGTGGACAAAAATAACATTGCTTTACATTTGCCTAGGAGTGTCGGAGAGTATTGGTTAAAGCACAATTTGTCAAGCAGAACGTAAGAAAATGTCCCGGTCGTACATTTTTGTGTCTTATAGTTGTTTATGCCAACCTTTACTTGTCAATTGCACCAATAGTAAACTACCACAGTCATTTTAAGTGTGGATTACGAGCTCAGTGATGCCTTTTATATTTGCATTTCAAGTACCCCAAAAAGTTGCTTGTATGGACAACTCTTTTCTGTATTTCTGCACAGAAATACACCCGCAGAAATTCTTAGCAATACAGTATTAGCTGTGCACTCGAGTCGCAACTCTGATTACCTGATTTAGGAAAGCCTTTTGTATACTGTAAAAAAGCAAGATTTTAGTGTATATTTGTAATATGTTGTAGTTGTATGTAGTTAGAATTGTTTTGTTAGCTCTGTAGTAGTTTAAAGCATAGCGTTAGTAGGAAAATAGCAGTGTTTCAGATTTGGGAGGTGAATGAATGGAAGAATAGTATGTTAATTTCATATAGTTAGGATTACAATAGCATGAGGCAGACGAAAGGTGCAAGGGGAGAGCAAATACATGCACATATCACAAATATACACTAACTAATGCAAAGCTAAAATACAATACCATTAGCAAAGCAAATGGCTTTAACTTAATCAAAGGCGAGATCTATTGCATTTTCAATGCTTGTTATAAATTACCATCTCTTTATCTGCTTATTTGTACAGCAAAGCTCACACATCAACGATCACAATAGTCAAAATCAGATGAGGACTCTTGTTAGATTATTTTGCAACTATGTAGTTATTAATCTTTTATTTGAATTTTATAATGCCCTAGTATCCTGTCGCTTTTTAAAAAATTGAGTGGTTTTATTGTTCGCAAATAGTGATGGTTTTAATTAACTTTATACAATAAAGATTACTTACTTACCCTCCTGTCTCTCTGTTTGAATGATACTCTTCTAACACTTTGCTTGCCTTCCTGCCTCTGACTTTACTCTGATTTTTCAAATGCCTGCCATCTTGATCTCATGAAAATACTTCAGCAAGTTACCCATACCCCACCTTACAAATCACAAACACTCATTCTAAATACCCATTTCTGCAACATCCAAAACATTTCTCACCTATCTGCTCATCATGCTTCCATAAATCACAATGTCTCATTCCGTTCTACCCTTTCTATTGCTCTATATTCTCACCCATTTTGTCCACTTCTATTAACTCATTCTAATAATTATTATATCTAACACTAATACAGTAATACTTGCTTCTTGACAATGGAGGAAATTCTTCAGTTTCTTTAAACACAAGACTAACCCAAGTACCAAAAAATCTACAACAACAATTAATAAACACTACATTAACAACTAATTTTAGGTTACCCACCATAAAGCGCTTCAGTGCCTCATCATGGAAAAGTATCGCAACACAAATGCACCTATAATTACAATATTGGTGTACTGAAAGCATCATCTACTGTGGTTGCAATCTGTCAACTGGAAGGTTGGTTCTTGGCAACTCTGATGCCATCTCCAGGAAATGTTTACTGCTTTCTTGGTTTTTAGGGCTGTGAGTAGGAGGTGCCTCTGAGGTCATTTTCAGTCGAGGTTTGGTAGTCCTTTGATCATGCATTAAGGGTTGGTTTTCACACTTTGTTCAGAGGACTTGTTAATGTCCTGTTCTGTCAGTTGGTGGGTGTGAAGGTTCATTATTTTTACAGCCACCAGACAGTGGTTTTGTTACACGTCTCCAATAAAGAGGCAACTAATAACTCAAAAAGAGGTATTCGTATTTAATGATTATAGCTGTCAGACAAGATTCTATCCAGTAAGCAGTAAAGTAAATAAAACATATGTAGCTCTTTCTAAGTTCATTGTTTGTAGAAACAAAATATATCCATTGAAATATTATATAAAAAAAGCATTGTGCAATAATATTAGCAGAAACACTGGCAAAAAGTGAGAAAAAACATAGTACAGGTGGTGCAGTAACAAAGGATTATGTGTTAAAAACATATATAAATATCTATAACCTGTGTGTGTGTGTTTAAAAGCGGCACCATTAAGATATTCACAAAAAGGCTGTTTCATCTTTTAACTAGAACCATTAAAAACTTTTGCCATGGAACAATGTTTTTTCTTAGAACTTCCTAATTTTTGTAGTTTTTTCTAGCAGTTTCCTTGAAGATCAACTACAATTAATAGTTTATCAATAGATAGTTAGGCCAACTTTGACCCCCTAATGTGGCATTTGTTATTAATGCTTTTACCAGTCTAATCTGTCATTCCCTTTGATGAAAATTAACCCAAAGCTCAGGGCTGGTCACCGGCTCTCCTCCCATCAGATCATGGTGGCCTGCAGTAGCACCCATGACTTACACTGCACTTCTCTAAGTTCATATCTGGTGGTTCATAAGCTTAGAGTAAGAAGGATCCCTATCAGCTGGCAGGAACTAGAGTTGTGCAGAGGGCCTTATCGCACCCTTATCACAGAGCCGATATCCGAGCCACGCAACATGGCAGATCAGCGCGGGCTGATCTAGGCTCAGCTGCCTCTAAATCAATATAGTAATCTGCTTATCATTTCTGTGGTTTTTTTGCTGGGTGCCGTTGTCGTGTTTGCAGGGAACAAGAATTTGCTAGGGTGGCAAAGACCATACACATGTTACTTATAATGTGAACAGAATTACATAATCTGACTGGAGTGATGGAGATATTGTTTGGTACAGAAGGAGTTCCCTTGGTTAGAACTATAGAAGTATATATTTTTATTATTTGGTTAATTAAAACCTTTACAAAAATGTAGGTCATATGCATAACAAATAATGTTAAATAATCATATAGAAAGATAAAAAGCAAGGCACTAATAATATGGATAAAAAATATGTTTAGATTTCTATGTTTTTTCTTTCCAATAGCCATACTGGTGTTATTGTTCAACTAAGGTGCGGGGACCTGCTTAAAGCCATCCAAATGCTTAGTCTGAGCCAATTCATAGTGAATGTCGCTTTGCTTTATGGGCATAAGTTGTATTTCCATGAGGGTGGAGCTGTCCCGAAGGAACCTCACATCAGGGGAATCATATTGATCAGTAATCACGACACATTTGTACGGTATCCTGTAGGTCCATCCTCGCCCCGGCCAGGCTTGGCCATTGGGTATTTCTCCCCGGGGATTGGAGTCAATGGAACCTGGTTTCTGAAAGCCTAAATACATGATTGGTTCCCTTCTTTACACTCTCCAGGTACCTGGCATTTACTCCTGCAGGCACATAGAGGGCGTGCGCAATGAGGAGAGGAAGAGAAAGGAAAATAGAGTGGTTGGAAAGAGAAGGCAGCGAAAGATCAGAGAGACAGGGGGAAGAGTGAGAGGTTGGAGGGAGAGATACTGAAGTTTGTTGAATGGAAAGAAAGAGAGAGAGAGAGAGAGAGAGAAAGAGAGAGAGAGAGAGAAGGGTGAAGTGTGGAAGAGGTGGGAAAGCCAGGAACTCGAATAGAAACAATGTTATTCTCTCATTACACATTTAGTGCTATGCTGGGTTGGTTTGAACATTGTTGCTAGTGTTTGTTTTAGTTTCCAGTCTGCCCTTTTTCCACTCTTCTCACCACAATGAATGAATGAATGAATGGGTTTGTAGAGTGCACGGCTACTCAGAGAGTGTCCCTGTGCTGAGAGCAAAATGATACGCAGCCCAAGCGCAGAAGCCCTAATCACTAGAGGAGGAGAGCCAAGTTTTCAGTTGCCTTCTGAAGGCGACCTCAAGAGGAAACCTCAGAAAATCACATGGAAGCTTATTCCATGCTTCGTTTGCAAGGAACAAAATGCTTTGCCACCCTCCCTCAAGCGCCTAATGCGGGGGACAGACAGCAGCGAAGCAGATGCAGAGTGTAGCCCTCTAGAGAGGCAGTAGGACACAAATCTCCTCACAAGGTAGCCTGTGCTGGCTTGAAACACGGCCCTATGAACCAAGATTAGGGATTTAAATGAGATCCGCTTCCTGACTGGCAACCAGTGTAAGGATTTAAGAACAGGAGAGATCAAAGTATGATTGGGCAAGCACATAATGAATATAGCAGCAGCATTTTGAACCACCTGGAGGTGACCTAACAAGGCTTCCGACATTCCGAGATAAATACAGTAGTGTAATCCAGGCAAGATTTAATCAGAGCATGGATCACCGTCCTCCTGCAATATAGAAGCAGGAAGTAAAGACATTTTCTAAGGGTGTGGAGCATCACGGAGCATTGACCCACTACCGTAGAGATCTGAGGTTGCATGGAACTGATGATTGTTCAGCTTGACCCCCAGATTTTTAACCACCACGGATGAAGCGGGGGTTTGGCAAAGCAGAGGGTGAGATGTCTACCCACCAATTCGATGCGTGGGAAATGAAGAATCTCCAGTTGGGTGTCTGCTGCGTACAAGATAATTTTACAGTCAAATGACTCTACTACTGAGGCCAAAGGTGACATGAACATATTAAAAAGGGTGGCAGTGAAGAGCCTTGGGGGACACCTTGATTGACTGCTTTACCTTCAGAGGTGAAAGGAGCTATCCAGAACAACTGACCTTTGGATTCCAAGAAGGACTTGAGCCCACCATACACCATGCTGTGCGACCGCATCCAATTTTGCATGACGATGTAAGAGAATGGTGTGGGGGACAGAGTCGAAAGCAGCAGATCGATTAAGTTGTAAAAGTGATGCATATTTGCCCTGATCTATCGACCATTTAATGTGGTCAGAAATATCCGATACCTCAATCTCCGTACTATGACAGGGATGGAAACCAGACTGACTCCGATGCAATAGCTTGCTCTGCTCCAAATAATTAGAAAGCTGATCTTTAACCAGTTTTTCCACCATTTTGGTAAAGGCCTTCAGCGGAGAAATAGTTCTATAGTTGCTGAAGATGTTAGGATCAAGAAGCAGTTTTGTGAGAAGAGGAATCAGTGGAACACGGCAAAGCAGAGCTGAGCTACTACAACCAAGCATAAAAGAGAAATAAAGAGATGGAAATGCTCAATCTATTTCTTAACTACTTCCAACTGCTCTGGGTTGTATTCCATGCTATTGATTTTTTACCTTGTCCATGCTTTGAGAGCATGCACTGAGCATCCCACTGTCGTGCTCCCGCTGTGTTTTCCCCTCAATTTTGTGATCTCGATTCACAAACCTTATGAGAGGTGCCTCGTGTTTTTATTTTTGATCAATTTGTCTCCCTCCAATATAGTGTTGGACTTTGCTGGGGAGAGCTTCACCCCAATGTTTTCCTCATCAAAACAGAGGGTTGCCACATCCCCTTTTACGAGACTTTGGGGAAACTGTAGTGTACTGGCAGAGGAGTTCAGGTTTACAGGCTTTTTTACTCCACTCAAGGTGCCAGCTAGCCACTGAGTTAAAAATAAATTTCAGTGGATGGGAGTGGGATATCCCATTCACCTGCCATGGTGACATTTTGAACTTCACTCCTTCATGCGTCCTCCATGGAGAAAGCTCCTGCTGCACTGTAGCTGGCTCAGTGGACCACTGAAGGCCATCTAGGGCAAATACAGTTTTGACCAGTGAGTCCTGTAAATGTTCCCTTTCACCTTCATTACTTTGGGGATAGACCTGGAGGGCAGTCCACTTGAAACTGATGCAAAGGCAATGTTGTAATATGTAACTTATTTTTGTATAGATGTTTTACAGTTTATAGGCGTAGGCTTGGACAGTGTAGAAGTCAAACAGAAATATTGTTGACAATGTACATACCATACAGCAGGCGTTGGATCCACCTCTTTCCTAAAAAAACAGTATCCCAAAACTAAAGAGGTTTGCGAAGCATCCCTCGTCAGCAGCAAAGATGTCCATGGATGGAAATGCATAGAAATTTGCTATAAATGATTTCATTTTTAACTAGATCTCTACATTTTATCCCATGTGGATGTACCTAAAATCAGGCATGATTTGCACTCTTACTACACTGAAAATCAATGATGTACAGACATTTAAGAGCAAAACAGGACTCCATCACTGATTTTGACCTGGGGCTCATGAGCCTGTGCTCTGAATCAGATACTTGATTGTGGGAATTTGAAACAAAATGAGGCATCTGAAGTAATCATAGTTTTTTTGCACAACAACACCCATTTAGTACTACTGATACGGAAGATAAAGAACTAAGTAATCGCTTCCTACCACAGCAAATTGGTAAGACTAGAAGAAACTGTTAATTCAATGATTGGGTGAGTTAAACCCTCAACTGGATTACAGCGTGTAAGAGAGGTAAAAAGTGTACATTGGGTATACCACATTGTCTTAGCATGACACTGTGAGATATAAATCTGAAATCTTTCTTAAAAATTGAAAGATGGACCTTCTTTGGACCTCTCTTATATTGACAACACTCATAAAACTGCAATACACTAACACGTCTAAAGTGATACAATACCTTTCCATAGAACTTAGACCTCTTTACAAGTGGCCAGGCTTAGGCTTTCCACATTGAATTTTCAGCTTCTGCAAAGAAGGTCCAATTTCACATAGGAAATATGAAGGGAAAACGTGGGGATCGACACGGAATCACCAATTACAGCATTTCATTCCCCAAAAACTTGTATTCCCCATGAAATTCTTATTAATGGTAAATCCTGGATAGAGAAATAACGGGCCACTTATAATCAAGGCCTTAGGTTTTAACAAATAATAATAAGATAATGCAAATGTTCACTTTCAGAAGATGTTACCTTCACAAAATTCTCAATGTTTCTCGGTGCTATGTGGCGAGTCACTGGCCTTCCTCACCCAGCACAAAAATTGTACATAACAAAGGTCATTCAGGCTTCCAGGATGAGTAAGATGATCAGGTGTACCAAAGCGACTGATGAACGTTGATAAAGTCAACTTGCAGGAGTACTGCAAATTGCTCTATCTTACTGTAAGTGTGATCCTAAGCAGAATCAAAATGAAATACAGCCAGAAAGGCACCAAGGTGGCAATCATAAAATGATACAGTTTTATTAAATGATTTACCTTTAGAAGGACTTATTTTGTCTCTAGACAGGTCATCAGGAGGTTCACAAGGGAAACATCCGTTACAACGCGGATGTTTCCCTGCGGTGCTGTTACGACGCGTCCGTAACAACGCAAGTCGTTACCACGACTTGCGCTGGAGGGCGCTAGAAGATTAAAAATAGTAAATTTACTATTCCAACACCTTCCCTAGTGTCCACGGGGACTGGTGTTAGAATAGTAAATTATACTATTCGACATCCGCGCCCCCAACGCAAGTCGTGGTAACGACTTGCGTTGTAAGGGACGCGTTGTAACAGCACGCGTTGTGACGGTATGCGTTGTACCGTCATACATCCGGTTCACAAGGGTGAGAAACCTATATTCTATGGTTGGGTTTAAAATAGATCCCGCTCAGGATTGATTTTGTTTTAGGCATGGTTCACAGTACCCCAGTATTGATGGATATTAAAACTACATCCTTCACTTGTGCAATGATTGTACTGTAATGTAAGCATTTAATAAACAAACAAAAAAACCTACACCCTGCATGGTGTCTATTGGAAATTGACCTCTATTGCTTAAGATGCATAGGGTATGTATAGGACCCCCTAGCGCCTATCATTTATGCGTTTAAGGAAACCAACAAATCGATATCAAACTCAGGATGGGTAGAGTTATTGTAATAATTTTTTTACCCAGGTGCAAAAACTTTGCTTAATTTGAGCAGGTGTTTGCCAGAGCTCAGACCTGGGCTCATTTTAGAGCATCATAATTTAACACATGCACTTGTGTTCATGATTGCAATTTGTGTGTTCATTGTGTATTTATTAAACATAAAGTTTGATAGAAGGTTTTTGCATCTTTTTCTTTCTTTTATCTAAAATAAATGTTTCCACTACATTATCTTTAGTAACAGTTATCTTTGTATTTCCCAATGCATTTGGAAGTATCTGAAAGAAACATTTCTTCAGAAGAATTTTGTTTTAGACTTTACCAAAGTACTGGATGTCCATTCTCGCAAGGTAGCCTTAGGCCTTTTCTTGAGTGGGGCGGGTGCAGTTTGCCATTGATTACGAATTGACCAAACAGCTGTATATTTTCCATGAACGTCAGGCCACTACTGGAATGTATTTTTAACTTTGAGAAACAGATACACTTCATTTCTGGAATCACTCTGCTTCAGGCTAATCTGAGCCAAAATGAGCATTCCAGTGCTGGAATGATTAGATGGTCCAGATTTCAATATGACGTTGCTTTCTCATCGAATAAATTAAAGCATTTAGGATCAGCCATGGCAGGCAAGTAACCTAGCCAATCATTCTTTTTTTAAATTTAATTCTGGTGCTTGTAGTTGATGTTCTATTGTAAAGGCTGGACTACCAAGAAATAGAACACAAAGTTAAACAGAATTGGCTACTCACACTGTCATAGGCCTGTCTTGCAGCAACTCACTGTCAATCTATCTTCATGTAATAATGTTTATATAAAACAAGTGAAAAAATATTATTTATGTACTGTTATTTCTGTACTGCTATCCAAATCTATTTGGGGATGAAAGAACAGCTGTACACAGCAATCAGAGGTGACATGATAAATAAATGCAACATTGGTGCTTGCAGTGGGCAACGCCAGCAGTGGGAAGAAGGACTAAGAACATTAAATTAAGAAATGCTTGCTACTTTAAATATTCTATTTATGCTGTAGAGGTAAGAACCACACTCTCAGACAGTGACACCTCTTTACGTCCTCAAACTCAAGGTTAAACAGCCTTAAACTTACTGCGGGTGGTTCTCCTGGTCTTCCTGCTCATATATAAAGTCATATAGGGTACAATAGGGATATATATATATATATTTTTTTTGTTGCGGTTTTATATAGCGCGAAAGCGCCCCGAAGGTATCACAGCGCTTTACATGAGCATCAGTTGCATTACAGACGGACACATTCATTTGTCTTTTTTAAACATGGGGAGATTAAGTGATTTGCCCAGAATCACAGGATGCTTGAGCCTCCTGCCAGACTTGAACCTGGTTCTCCTGCTTCAAAGTCGGCCGCTCTAGCCGTTAAGACACCTCCTCTCCATACCAGTAAGAATGCTATCTATTACTTTAACACAGTGTCATCTTAAGAAATCTGAAGGCCTCAGGCAAGAAATATTTTGAAAGACCCTTGTTAGGAACAACTTTGAATATTATTACAAATGTTTTGCTAACTCAAGTCTTATGTTGCCTGACAATATTGATTTATATGTTAAAGGTTAAGATACAAAAATAAAACAAGTTAGCCAGAGAGAAAGTTCACTTTCCCAGGGGGTCCCTAGTCAAGTAGGGGCCCTGGGAAATTGCCCACTGTGTCCTTTCTTTAAAACATCTCTGCTTTAAAAAAAACAGCCAATGGCTGGACAGGCTATTTAAATCAGAAAAGTAAAAATGTTAGACTGGTTTTTGCATTGCATTAAATGCCCACAAGGATCAACATTGGGATGCTTCACATGCCAGCCTCGAAAGTTCTGGGAATGACCTGTACAGATAAAATACGAATGAGAACCCCTAACAGGTCTCAAATTTCAGAAAGACTATTAGATTGGCAATGTTTCTTTCACCCCACTTACACACAATGGTTCTGATTCACAAACCACATTTGTAGGATATAAAATCGTACTACAGAACGCAAATCACAAACCCATGGCCGAAGACCCCCGCCTCTCATGCCTTTTATGAGCACAGATCCCCCCATGCCCCACACTCACACAGGTATAAACGTGGGAGGTACCCAAGCAGTGGTAGACAATTGGTGGATATCTACTATTAAATGGGAGGTGTTTTAGAAAATTTAAGGAGGGGCATATGGAGGGACATGCTAAAAGAGTATTATATATGAGTTAATATATATATATATATATATATATATATATATATATATATATATATATATATATATATATATATATATATATATATATATATATATATATATATATATATATATATATATATATATATATATATATATATATATATATATATATATATATATATATATATATATATATATATATCCACTTTCAGGTAGCACACAATTTAAGAGAAGCCGCAGAAGCTGGAGTAAAGTTCATTTATTGATTTCTCACACCATGCCAGCAGTCCCGAACATCAGGTAACAGCATTTCAAACATGTGGGCCAAACGCGTTTCTCAGGATTAAGACTCCCTTCGTCAGTGGCGCATGCAGGAATGAGAACTGGGTCTGGGTCTGAAGTCAGAGCCAGATACACACGGAAGAAGCGAGCACAAGCTGCAATTCAGGACTGCAACGAGTGCACAAGTTCTTTTCACACCGGCAAAGCGGGGCAGTCACGCAGCAGAGTGTGAAGCATTCACCCACTGGGGTTTTTATTTTGCTGAACTTTGGAAAGGAAACTGCGTGCCCACTGGGGAAATATCACTTAAAACTACACGCACCAGAAGGCTGTGGGAGAGCCGCGCCCATCTGGGCAGGTGGGTGTTTAAAAAACTGTGATGCAATCAGCGCTAGTTCTCATTCCTGCATGCGCCACTGACGAAGGGAGTCTTAATCCTGAAACGCGTTTGGCCCACATGTTTGAAATGCTGTTACCTGATGTTCGGGACTGCTGGCATGGTGTGAGAAATCAATAAATGAACTTTACTCCAGCTTCTGCGGCTTCTCTTAAATTGTGTGCTACCTGAAAGTGGAATTATATATATATATATATATATGTGTGTGTGTGTGTGTGTGTGTGTGTGTGTGTGTGCGTGTGGGCATGTGTGGGCATGTGTGAATTGCAATCAACGGTCTTGCTCTTTTAGCAGTTTCACTGAAAATAGCAAAGGTTTATGTGGAGTCATACATGGGGAAGGTAGTAAGATTTTAACTAAAGTTTTTTTAAAAAGCATTAGAAATTCACAGAAAAAGCACACCAGCACAGATTTTAGATGTCATCAGTGATGTCATTTGTAAAGTAATATCAAATTCTGATACATTTGCCGCCAACTCCTTTAGCTCTACGCAGCAAGTGGGGAGGGGTTGTCCACAGGTCATGCTCCCAACCTGTCGGTTCAATACTTTTTTCCTTTTTGCAGTTAATGAATTTTGTAAGTTACCACCCTGTGATGGATCACTCACTAAATAGATTGAAGGCTGTGTCGTCACCCCAATCATCTGAGTGCCAGTTACTGAGTTTCACAAACAAGACTCCTTCTATAGAATTAGCCGGGGTCCACTACTTCAAGGACTACTACCAGTTCCAGGCTACTGGAGTCTGCCCTTCTTCATGTCACTGGGACACATAGGTGCAGTCAGATCACACAGGGGCAGGTCCATGTTTTGACCCAACCACTTAAAGCTACAATTTACAACCATGAGTGAACCCATGTAGATATGTGGACTCTGTTCAAAGAGATTGCATGCACATTGCAAAGGTATTGTCGGGTGAAGCATGTGTGGTCCACTCGATTCCCACAGTCGTCACTCATGGATGATGTCTACGATACACAACATCTGATTAATGAATGGTTATTGACTGCCCTTGTCAACTGCTATCTATTTAATGCTTTGCAATTGCAGGAAAGGTCGCAAGACATTGATACATATCTTTGTAAATTGCAATTAAAGGGGTAAGGCCCTTTTTTCACCCCCTTTGCCTTGAAACTCACAAGAATTCAGGATGTGTGTAATTATGTTTCCAGGATGTCCTGTCGCTAGATGTAATAACAGTGGAGCTCCAAAGGGGAAACTTATGTAGTGCATTGAGTTCAACTCGCAAGACACAATCTTTGTTTCTATACTAGGGTTTAAGGTTCATGCTCAGTTGCTGAAAAAAGTTGTAATAAGAACTTTGCTGTTGTTGTGACTCAACAACTGAGCATGATATATTGTTGACTACACACCAGTGCAGGAACAAATGTGTCAAACCAAGGTCTTCCTTCCTTGGCAGTTGATAAACTATTGGTTAACTACTGTTTGCCCAACAAACAAAAAAAATGCCTATAGGGGCATATACCATTCTGGAATCCTTCAGAATTTCTGTAGGTTAGTCAACACCCACCAATTTTTTTTAACATAAAGGGAAATACTTTAACTAATAACCCTTCAGCGTTGGACTCGCCTCAAAAATATTAAAACATGGCCATGATGATCGCTACCTTTGAGATGCAATTTTAATGAACATATGTTGGCGGTTGAGGCATAGAGGTGATAAAAAACAAGGACATTCTGTTTAACTTTATTTGTGAACGTCGCCATCAATTGAAACAGGCACAAATCATTGCATCTTCTTACATGGATGCAAATATTGCACACATAAGCCTTCACAACAGCCAAGGCATTTTCTTCTTTTATTGTTCCTTCACCCCCCACCCTCCCCAAAAACATTTTTCATCCTCTTTGTTCAATCTCTCCTAGATCACTGCTGGTGCTGATTTCTCTATCGTCTGTGTCTGCTATATTGTCAATTGTAGCCACTAAAGATCTGCTTTTGATTCTCAGCTTGTGTGGCAGGGCGGAAAAGCTCTTATTCTTTGGACAATCTTCAGGAGGGCATGGCGGTGAATCACAGGGCAAGAGCGGAGAAGTTGGCTTCACTTGGTCTTCCACAGGCTCATTCAAAAGGCCTTTCAGGTTTTTGTACTTATCCACATCGGCCACGATGGGCTTTGGGATGGAAACCCTGGTTTCATGCAGGGTAGGACAGCAATAGGGATTACTTTGAAGAAAATTAAAACTCAGCGGGTGGACGGTTTGAAAAGCTGACTGGTGCTCCTTTTGCTGTTGAACACCTTTGTTGTATTGGATGTTCACACTGGTTGGCTTTCTTCGGTCCACGTTAATATCATCGTATGTAAAGGCCAGTGCCATGGACGGACTGCTAACAATGGAGGACTCGGCTAAGGTGGGTCTGGGAGCAAAGCATGAGTTTGTGTAGAAGTCCATCTCAGGTGAGACTGGATCCACACTTGATGGAGAATGGGCCATGGTGCTCGATTTGTGTCTGCTATAGTAAAGCTCCAGAGCACTCCGGAAAGCATGGGCCTGCTGGCGGTAAGTGGCGGACGGAATCAGGCCACAGCGAAACTTCAAGGTCAACAGCTCCACCTTGAGATAGGCGTTCTCCTCGTTGAGCGCCATCATCTTGCTCTCCAGCGCAAAGTCATTAATTCGCCGCTTCTCCCGTGACCTCTTGGCAGCTTCGTTATTCTTGCGCCTCTTCTCCCAGTACGTGTCGTCTTTCTTTTCATCTGGCATAAATTCGCGCTTACGCCGCAGGCTGCTGCCCATCTTCCCCCGGACAACGCTGCCTTTCCCTAGTGGGATGTCAGTGTGGTTCTCATCTTCCAACATCCCCACGAAACCTTCCATTGAATTCCAATTTTCCCTCTTCAAAGAGGATTTAAACAGTTAAATTTAAGTCAGGATCTTTAGCTCTGCCTGTTGTCCTTCGTGCATGTTCAATGTGATACTGCCTTTACATACATCTTTAGAGGTTGCACCAGTATAGTGGTTTTTTAAGCTGAGGTTGAGGAAAGTATTTCATGAAAAAGAAAAAGGAAATTTCCATAGGTTTCGCAAAGCTAACTACCTTTGCGGTACCTCTAATAATACTTATAAACTCGATCACCCACGATTAATGCTGCATTGTGGAAGAGGGTACAGCTCCTTCTCTGCTTATTTTTTATTCTTCTTCTTTTGACTCTTACTTTCTTTTCTATTTTTTGAATTCTTTTCTTTCTATTTATATTTCTCTTGTCAGTCCATAGTCCATATCATTCACTTCAAGTTTTTTGGCATTTCTTTTGTGCTTTATTTCCTTGATTTAATTCCTTTCATTTCATCTTTGCTTATCCTCCGCCTTTTGTTCTTTTCTGATTCAGCTTAATTTTGGCTTTATTTAATCTTTTTTCCACAATTAATCTGTTTGTCTATTTTTTTCTGTGCCTTTTTTGCATGAGCCTCTTTCCTTTGTTTAGTTAATTTTCATGGATGCTTTTTCTTTCTTCTTTATTCCTTTGTACAAATCTGTATTTGCTGCCTGAAGAATTTATCTAAGAAAGAGATATATAATAAATTGTTATTTCCAGTTGTTCATCAATGTTAGTGGTTCTAGAGTACGAGGAAGTCAAACATTTTATTATTGTGACATTTCAAATTGCCTCTGCTTAAATTGTGCCACTGATTACATATGTTGGATACCCACAGCAATTTTGGGAAATCAGGACTTATTTTTCATCAGCCTTTGTCACAGAGCAAAAGGAGGAAAGGAATAAAGAAGAAGAAAGAGAAAAAGAAAAATGTGACAGCTGAAAGCTAGGAGGAAAAATAACCCGTAAGAGTGAGATAAAGAGGCAGCAAGTGTGGGGGTGGAAGAAAGAGGCATGAGGTGGAATCAAGACCAGGCAGCCTCAGTATTCATTAGATACAGAGACAGGAAGTGTGGGGTGGTGGATGAAAGAGGCTTGAGGTGGAATCAAGACTAGACAGCTTTGGTGTTCATGAGATAGAGACAGAAAGAGTAGGGGTGGAAGAAAGAGGTAAGGGGTGGAATCAAGACCAGACAGCCTTGGTATTCATGAGATAAAGGGATAGGAAGTGTAGTGTAGTGGAAGAAAGAGGTACAGGTGGAATCAAGACCAGGCAACGTGGTATTCATGAGATAAAGAGACAGAAAATGTAGGGCGGTGGAAGAAAGAGGCAAAAAGTGTAATCACGAGAAGGCAGCCTTGGTGTTCATGAGATAAAGAGAGAGGAAATGTATGCTGGTGGATAAAAAGAGGCATGAGGTGCAATCAAAACTAGGCAGTCTTTGTGTTCATGAGACAAAGAGACAGGAAGTGTAGTGGTGGAAGAAAGAGGCATGAGGTGGAATCAAAACTAGGCAGCCTCTGTGATCATGAGATAAAGAGACAGGAAGTGTAGGGGTGGAAGAAAGAGGCATGAGGTAGAATCAAATTTAGAAACCCTTATTGTCGTCAACCTCAGCACCTGATAGCATCAGAGGTGGGCGCATCATGAAAACAATGGTCTTGCACTTCAAATTCAAATTCAAAAACTTTATTCGATCATTGATTAATGATCATAAAAGTACATACATACATAAGTGATAAAACATGAGGATATAGCAAATTTTAAGTTAATCACATATCAAAAATGGTGCTTTTCCTCAAACAAATCGATTTTAAAATAAATACAGCAGTAAAAAAACAGATGTCCTGTGGTCTTGCACTTATTTACTTAACAAATTAAGCTTTGTAAAACTGCTTCAAACTGCATCAATCCCGGCTACATCGATTGAATGAATTATGTGATCTAGGCAATTACCTTATTTCACTGAGCCTCGTTTCCCTTGATTGGCACATTTGAGAGCACCTTGAAATACATCAGGTCATGGTGTGTGCTGTACACATCTCTTTTGTATGTGTTTTAAGACACTATATTAGACACTGCAATGTTGTCCCATCTATAATAACAACCTGGACCACACGTAGAGGTCAAATTGCAACTGACTTGCCTGTTGGTTCACTAATGGCATTTGCATCTGGGCAGTGTGGGAGGGGCATCCATGCTTGTAAGTTCATACAAACTATCACTTCTTAGAAATGCCACTGAATGAAGTGATACAATCTACTGCTCTAAAATGAAACGTTTCTGCATGTTAAAAAAATATACTTTTTGGAATTTTGAAGAGTCTTCATCATATTTTTACATGACGTTTGTTGCAAAAGTTACACATCGAGTATCTTGATGTCTCGCCCCGTGTTATGGCTCTTAGATCCAAGCCAACCCCCTGGTACCACCCTCGCTCAGCTCCTGCTATTGATGGTCTGTCATGACCACCTCTAATATTAAGTCCTGTCTCTGGAACATAAATGATCATTCACTGAGTCTATATCTGCAAGTTACTTTAGCAATGCTAGATTGGTACAGTGGGAATCTTTACTAACATAAACGCGGATATGACATTATGTGTAATTTTCACCCGACACACTGGGAACTCATCTTCTTTTAGCACTAATCCTTTTTTGTGACTCTGGAGTAGCGTGTCGAAAAGCACTTCGACGCCTCGTCATGAGTAGTAAGCGCTATATAAATACAATTACAATTACAATATAGCATAAACAAACAGCCCGACCCAACATTTTAAGAAAAGATGGCTGATCCTGCCCCAGCCCTGCTATTCTTGCACCAGTAGAGTTTGCCCTGCTTACAAACTGGGAACCAAGAAAAGAGGGTTAAGTATATAGACGCAGATTCACAAAAAGAAAATTCTGAGTTCAGGAAGTAGCACTACAGGAGTATTCTTTTACATACTCCTACACACTTTCGTGAATCACCATCTGAAACGACCAACTCTCTATTAGTAAAACTGCAAAGAGTACTTTCTATTTGTACTAATTGCACATGAATATACCCAGAATGCCCCATTTTTTCCAATTTTAGAATATTAGAAAATCCACACCGGTATCTAAGAGTGCGTAAAATAGCACCACATGGTGTACTATTTTACGTACTCCAAATCGACTTTGTGATTGGGCTCCATACAGTTTAGAGCACTAGCATTTCACTGCTAGAGATAATTTTATACCAAGTTAGGTACATCTCAAATTTGACCTAAAGCCACACACAGCTGAACTTTAATCCTTGATTATGGGTGATTTAAAGACTTTTTTAATGGCCTAGGTAACAGAATTATCCTTCAGGTAGCCACCATCTGAAGGCCCAGTGCTACCTAAACAGCAAAGCTTTTACAGCAAAAAAAGATCACTACAGACCTGAGTTGACTGTATAAAGGTAAAAAGTTAAAAAACAACTACCACAGAAACCACAGGCTGATCAGAAATGTACCCCCGAGCTGTTAGAAAAAGAAGAATTGAAACCCAGAGATGAGAGATAACCCGAAGCTGCCCAGGGACGTGGATGCATGCTAGCTTGCACCCATTCTCTCTGCATACAGATGAAAAACAGATAAAAACAATCGCCCACCTTGTTACTATGGTTGAGTTTTTAAAGCAGAGGTTCTGCCCTCCTCCCGGCTCAGCAGAGTATCCTGACCTACCCAGGCCATGAGTATTTTAGGCAACTGGACACTCTCAAATTAGATATTTTTTAAAGATCTGTGAAAAGGGTCAGACACAACTATAGCCAGACTGCTGCACTGCAGTCCAGTTATTGGAATCAGCAATGTAAGGGAGCTGTCTACGGCACATAAAATCTATTTACAACTGGAATTAGCAGGCAGCAAAATATCACTGCATTTAGAGAGTAGGTGCACTCCAAGAAAAAACAGTTGCTGGATTGATACACTGGTAGCGTAATGAACCCACTGAGTAGATCTTACATTACATTAGATTATATAATATTATATAATGTGATATGATTTATATTATATATTATTTTTGTATTATATTGTATTGTATTATGTTATATTAACTAGTTGTATATTATATTATATTATATTGTATTATATCATATTATATTACATTATATTATTTTATATTATGTTATATTATATTATATTATATTATATTATATTATATTATATTATATTATATTATATTATATTATATTTAGGGCTCCTGGTTTTATGGTATTTTTTTTAACATTTCCATCTGTATTTATCCATATTTATTTTTTGCCCATTTTATCTGTATTTATCCATATCGATTTTATGTTTTGTTTATAAATGATATTGTAAAACTACATTTCCATATTTATTTAACTGATAGGGACATGTTCATTCTTTGATGTCTGTTGTGATTTAGCTATTTAAACTGCCAAATACTATGTAACAATACGTCCACTAAATATTAGCAATATAACACAAAGGTATGTTGACATATGCCATTAATTAAAGAAATGTCATCCTTTTTTTAATATCACATGCTGTCCATCTGCTCAGCTGTTGGGCTACAATTCATGAAAGACAGCACGGAGAGTCACTTAGAAGAAGCACAATATTCTGTATTTATCCACTTTTAAAAATAAATGCAGACAGAAAACACATTATTTTCTGTTAATATTTATCTGTACAAATCCGTAAAAACGTAAAACAGGGAGCCTTCATTATATTATAATATATCATATTTTATATAATATTATATTGTATTATATCATATTATATTATATTACCTTATATTGTGTGCACAGTGTGTTTTTTTTAGAACCAGGCATATCAGTTCCAGAAAATATACCAACATTCTAAAAGACATCAACACACTCATAAAGTAGGATATTCAAACTCGTGATGTGTGAAATTGTAATACTGGCAGCATAACTGGACTAAATTTATCATTCTACAATTTGATAATTTCATACTATTTTCTACGGCACCTCTTACGAAATCTATTTTGGGGGTGAAATCCACGAATAGGTTTTCAGTTTAGAGACAGTTCAGCAAAGTGTTTATATAAATAATCAACAAAAAATACCGTAAAAATATTTTTGTTGACTTCTCAGCCACATTTAATCCAATTTTTCAAGGTTTTCCTTAAATTCCCTAAAGTGTACCAAAACGAAATGCCTAATTTTGGCCCAGATTCATTGCTGCTAAGAAACCGTCAATTTACAGAAACCAGACAGATTAACATTTGTATTTATTTATACTACTTTTTGTTTCTCTTGAAAACATAATCATTTCAGGATTCAGAGCTTTAGATACACCAAATTTAGTACGAACATTTAGAACCTGGTCAAGAATACAGGCAACAAATAAACCATCTTTATTGCATTTTCATCAGCATTGAGCAGATGTTGGAGTAGCAGAATTTTTAAGAGACCACGTAGGTAGGTCACAAATCCGGCCCCTTCCAGGACAGCATCAAAATAAGACCAATCAAGCGTATCAAAGGCCTTCTCCAAGTCAATCAGGAGCAGGGCTGCTGGGTGTTGGAAAGCTTTTGATTGAGAGAGGGCTACCTTGCGGGTGCTTCAAGCCGGTCTATAGCTCTATTGAACTGGGTGAATCAGGTAGGGGATTGTCAGTTGCAGGCAATAGGCCAAAATCTTAGCGAACACTTTGTTCTCCATATTAATGAGGAGATCAGTTGATAGGAGGTAGAGCGTTCAGGGGATCACAACAAAGGCGGCTCTGTCTAGCCCTGTAAGAAAGGCTCCAACCTCAGCCGCTTCCTTATAGAAAGCCAACAGGTGTGGTAACAGGAGGGTGTGAAATTTCTGCTAATACTCGACCGGAAAACAATCAGGGCCCGGGATTTTACAAGGGGACAAATTTGATAAATCTGCCTCAATGCTTTCAGCTGTGAGTGGCTGGTCTACGTTCCTAGCAAGGGACCTGGGGATTGAGGGTAATGGAATCTCCTTCATAATGGGGCAGGCAACCTTGCAGGGTGGCCTCGGACTACACTCGCACAATGCCCAGTAGTAATTCGCAAATACTCTCACAATCTCTGAGGTGTGGGTCCTCGTTCATCCCTCAGCGTCACCAATCCAAGGGACCACCGTGGAAGCAAATCTTCTGGTGACCAGTCAGTAGGGCAGCTGCCTGGATTTATCTCTATGTTCATAAACTTGCTGAGTTGACACTCTCCAACACTGGTGCACCTCCTCCAGTAAGAGCTGTCATACCTGGGCTCTCGCCAACATCATCCATCAGTAGAGCTCTGTGGAGGGATCCTACATCATCCGGCACTCCAGGTACAGGATTTGGGCCTCTGGGACCTTAGTCCACTCAAGTTTCTTTTACTCCCTACCATGGATGTCTCCCTTTACTAGGCCTCGGAGTGTAGGTTTACTAGCCACCCATGAAGTGCTGGCAGATTTCACTGTCCCCTTATTAATCTCGAAGTAGGAATGGATTTCCGACTCTATGTAATCCGTGCTGTCCTGTTCCAGAGATACCACACGTTAAGATGCCACATTGGCCAAAGAATAGATACAGGAAGGCCAAATCGGGAGTTCAGTGGCGCGATCACCGACAACCACAGGACGTCTGTGGCCGGGAGCCCAAGAAGATCAATACGTGACCTAGAATCCTGGGCCACCGAAGTGTGAGTATAGGCAGACTCAAGTGGGATCCATGTCTGGCATGCATCACAGAGTGGCAGTGGGTCAGCCCGGGCCCTGAGCTAGCAGGACCAGGTCTGAAGCCTCTGGCCCGGAGGGCCTGTGGAGTCCATCACAGGATTCTGGACCACATTCAAATCCCATCCAAGGGCAGTGGTGCCTTGAATGAATGAATGAATTCGGTACTTGTATAGCGCTAACTGTGACCCTACGGGTATCCTGGCGCTTCTGCCTTGCAGAAGCATCAAGAGTAGTAATGGGAGTGCCTTAAGTGTGGTGGTGAGCACCTGTTGCGGGATGTATACCGATAGGAAAGTGTAGGGCGTGGCTTCCAAGGTACCTCCACCCCAATGTATCGCCCCAAGGAAACCCTGTGTACACTGGTCACAGTCAGGGGGAAGTTTCTATTCAATAAGAAGGCCACCCCGCGAGATTCCTGGGTGAACCCTGAGTGGTAGACTCTATTCTATCCATGCCAATGTAGGAAGGGGCAGTGTTCGCCCTGAAGGAGAGTCTTCTGCAAAAGGAGAACCATTGGCTGGAAACGTATAGAATAGCAGAAGACGGCAGACTGTTTTATATGGTTCATGTTCCATGACATTACTTTAGCAACCTTGGAGGTGGAGAGTAGGTGGTGCAGGTGGGTCGCATGATGGGTATGGTGTGGGACAGGAAAGTGTTGCCCCAGCCGACAATATGCTGGACTTCGGTATAAGGGGATGGCTAGAATGGATGTGTGTGTGGTGACTATGAACAAAAAGCAGTGCATACCAACAAGTGCTAATAAACTTAACTCCCTTACTCCTCCCCTCCCCATACTTCTACATTTGAAGCATCTGTCACTCTAGAACCTGTCATAACAATGGCTGCACCCAATGCCCCAAACTAAAGTGTAAGAGAAGACCTCCTCAGTAACAGGACTGCATATCAAACAGCCACATTACCAGGGGCGTTGTGTGAATGTGGGCGAAAGGGGCGGTGCCACACAGACGAGGAGGAGAAGAATGAAACACACAAGCAGCCCAGTGAAAGGACTAGAAGGGACAGGATGTGGCCTTACGGCTAGAGCGGTCGACCCGGAAGCTGGTTCGAGTCTCGGCAGCCAGACTCAACATCCTGTGATTCTGGGCAAATCACTTAATCTCCCCGTGCCTAACAAAAAATGTATTTGTCCTCATGTAACAAAACTGGTGCTCATGTAAAGCGCTCTGATACCCGATCTCTCGGGTCTAGTTCGTGCCTTCTAAAACTCCCCCCACCCCTACAAAAAAAGGACTGGCTGCTCCATCAGGTTCCAGATGCGTGTGTAATTTTTTTGGTACATGGCATGCAACTGCGCCTGTGCCGAGCGAGATTCTTATTCGCCCCTGAGACGCAAGTGAGCATGCTGGCATCAATGAAGAGGTGTGGCTCTTGTTAGTGCCAGAGGTTTGATTGGCACTCGGACGATTTGCTTGTTGCCCTGGGCGTGGCCCAATTGGTGCCATTGGTTTCATTAGTTGGAGGCAGGACAGACAAGCACAGTCAAGGCAGTAGAGGGTGGTGCCGGCTAGAAGGAAAGTCATGGGCTCCACCATCCTTTTTCTTTCGGCTAACTGTTGTTTGGGCTTTGCGAGGGGCTGGGGAGTAGACCAGGATGGAGTTTGACTCACCGGCTCCTCCCCAGCCATTCTTATCATCTAATCAGCAGAAAGGAGGAAGCCAGAAGGAAGAATTTGTCTTCTCTTCTTGCCTCACACGTGAAGTGCACTTAGAGAGTCGCTCTCTCGTGTAGTGAGTGCTCTGGTCCTGGCTGCAAGGCCTACTGCTGTATGCTAGCTCTTCACATGAAGCTAGTAATGCCAGCAGCATGCCAGCAGGCACTGCAGGCTGTCTCTCAGCAGTGCTTGTGCAATGCCACTGCATACCTTCCTACCAGCCTCTTCACCCTCCTTCACGCAGAGTAGTGTTTAGAGATGGGAGTACTTCTTTATTTATGTTTTTGTGGTAGCAACTGTCGCCATCCCTTAAAATCAGGTTTAGAACGATAACTGCCCAGATTCAAAATCGATAAGGTAATTACGCCCTACCACTTTATAATTTCACCAGCCGCCACTGCACATTACCCTGTAATGTTCACACTTAGACCCCCCCACCCAACCAGCCGAAACAAGTGAATACCAGTCCCCCACAACTCCATAGAAAGAAAGAGGAGCATGTAAGTAAGATTAAGAATATAATTCTCTTTAACCTCATTGGAGGAGTGTCTGCATTTTTGGACCGACCACGTATAGTCAGGTAGATCAGGATGCGCGAGTTCTGGAATGGAAGATTCTGTCTTACCCTGAGTTCTTGAAAAATGGTGTCTCCATCCCGGTGGTTGAGTAGCCAGGCAATCAGTGGGCAGGCTGGAGCCCCCAGCAAAGACCTGTGGCCGCGCTCCACCATGAACAATGGTGACACTTTATCAGCTGGGATCCAGGACCTTATCCAGTTTTCCAGGAAGGATTCTGCCCCGGAAGCCTCCATGTCCTCAATCCCATGAACCAAAGCCTGTTTCTGCATGATCGGTGTCCTCTGTGCGCTCTTTCAGTGCCGCTGTGGTTGAGACCAGCTTAGAGACCTGTTTCTTAAGGATGGTCACGTCGTCCTCTACAGAGGCTACCCGGTTCTCCGTCACCCGATGAGGAACAGTTTGGAGGTCTTGCAGCCGGAGCGAAATTTCAATCCAAATCTCGCCCACTTTAGTCTTGCCTGTTTCCCCCAAGTTTTACATTGCTTGCCGAATATTAGCTAAGTCAGATTGCACTGAGGCCGGTGGTTGCACAGCGGGTCTGTCAACGCTCCCTACATTATTCACAGCCGGTGTAGTATAATGATCCATCTTGGTTCGAGCAGGGGCTGGCGGAGGGGGTCGGTGTCTCCCCATGGTGGCTGGCACCCAAGTCGACACCCTACGTTCAGAGAGTGAGGAAGGCCCATGGCCCGCTTGCCCAAAAAGGCAGGACAAGCAACCAGAGCAAGGACACCCAGCAGATGTGTCGCTCCCGACGTCTGATAGGCACTTTCACCTGGTACAGTGTGGTGGCAGAAGGATGAGAGAAAGGAACTCACAGGGAGTTCCCAAGTCCAAGGGCTCTCCCAGTAGGTGTCTGTCATTGGGCCTGCAGGAGTCACACCACTATTTAGTTGGATGCCTGAGCGCACGAGCAGCCGACGCAGCTGTGCCCGACAGCAGGGACGCTGCTAGCTGTAGCGTGACCACAATCTGATTAACTAGCAAAGCTTTTGCTCGATTTTAACTTTGTCCTCTGGAATTGTATTTGCACTTTTTTAATACAAATTACTCACCATTGTAGTTTACTCCCCTGCCCCGGTCTGACACGGCTCTCCAGGCATGGCCCATAAGCCCCCAGCTCGCTCTTGGCATGCGTTTGGCCCCAGATTCCGTGAGTGAAGATGGGCCCGGGCCTGCTTGATCCGAGGGTAGCACAATCAGCTGGGGCCAAGTCACCCAACCGGGGAGTTTCCTGTATCCCACGGCCAGGAGCACCAGTCCTCAATGCAAGTTGTACAGGTCGGCGTGGGGGAAAAGAAACAACAAGGCCCAGCTGAAGGACTGTCAAGAAGGCCCTCCACAAGTGTCCCTGCCGGGACCGGGGGAAGGAGCGCCTCACTCCAACACAGGTCACCAGGCATGACTCGTACTCCCCAGGCCACTGCACTTCTGCGTCTGGGTTCCAAGTCCAAAGCCATCCCACACATGTACCTGCCTGCCGCCTTTCTTCTGCCCCCAACCGGGAGCCCCAGCCCTCACCTCTCTCCTTGTATAGCGGGGTCCACCACACACGGTGTGGCAGAAATCACCACCACAGCCTGTACCCAGGCGCCCGAACAAGCCCCAGCCTGGGTGTGTGTGCTCGGGATCACCGAATTCCAGTCTTTGCCGCTCACTTGGTCCCCGTGGCCGCCCCAGCCACTGCAGATCCACAGCAGACCGCTACTTCCAAATTGGAACACTCCTGGAGGGAGGGGCCCGCAAACAGGCCTAGGTATACAGCACCGGCACACAGTCCACCTGCTGCCTCCGCATCCTCAGCACACACGGCCCGCCATATTGGAAAGCAGTCCGGAAGCCCACTTCCCCGCTGCACTTTGCACTGCACCTGCAGTAGCTGCACGTCTGGTTGTCCCAGGAGGTGGCAGTATCCTGGGTGGGGGTCACACCATGGCTAATTGAGACAGATGGTGGCGGATTAACGAGGTGGTCGGGAGCTGTTCTAAATTGCGTCCGCCATCTTGGCCACGTTAGCCATGACCCCAAAACAAAGGTATTTTAAAGTAAGAATAATGTCATGAGAGACATCATGCCAATCGGTATTGGGGAATTTGTTTTTTTATAAAGTATTTTTGATGCAAGGTAGATTTTCATAAAATGGACAGCCACTTTATTTTTCCTTTTTAAGTTGGTAACATTTTCATTGTAAGTGGATTTTTAAGTGTACTAAACAAAATGTGTTTTTTCTTTCTGTTATTTTTTTTTGCATTTTATAATGCTAACTTTTGTTGGTCGTTCGAAATCAAATAACAAACTTTAAATATTTTTCAATATCCAGTCTCACAAACATTTGATCTTTCTAGGCTCCTTGTGCTTTCATAGTACTTTTTGTTGGGGTGTACACCATTTCACCACTTTCTTTGTAGTTAGTCGACCCTTGTAAGTAACAGCAAGTAAGTAGTAAATTATTTCTACGGTAGTAGAAAATAAAAAAACATTCAAATCAAATTTGAAGCTGTTCTGGAAATTAGATGTAGGTCGGTCGGTAACGGCCGAAAATCGGTATTTTCGGCCGTTACTGACCGGTATTTCAGAAATGGTATGTAGGGCCCTTAATTTTACAGAATCGGTAAATTTACCGATCGGTAAATTTACCGATTCTGTAAAATACCGAATCGGTATTTTTACCGATTCGGTAAATTTGAGATGTAGGTGGGACTCTTCTGAGTCCCACAAGTCTTACAAAATCGGTATTTTACCATCAAATCCAATTTGATGGTAAAATACCGATTCCGGTGTGCATGCACATGTGTGCATGCACACCTCTGCCATATGACAGGCAGACCTGCCCTTGGGGCATGTATGCCTGCCACATGGCACCCAAGCCTGTTTTGGGGGTGCCAGAGGGTGTCAAAGTGACACCCCCTGCACCCTTGCTAAAATCGGTATTTACCGATTCTGTAAAATACCGAATCGGTATTTTTACCGATTCGGTAAATTTGAGATGTAGGTGGGACTCTTCTGAGTCCCACAAGTCTTACAAAATCGGTATTTTACCATCAAATCCAATTTGATGGTAAAATACCGATTCCGGTGTGCATGCACATGTGTGCATGCACACCTCTGCCATATGACAGGCAGACCTGCCCTTGGGGCATGTATGCCTGCCACATGGCACCCAAGCCTGTTTTGGGGGTGCCAGAGGGTGTCAAAGTGACACCCCCTGCACCCTTGCTAAAATCGGTATTTACCGATTCTGTAATTACAGAATCGGTATTGCCCATTGATTCCTATGGGCTTCACAGCCCATAGGAATCAATAGGAAATACCGATTCGGTATTTCCAGATTCGATAAATACCGAATCTTAAAGATTCGGTATTTACACATCTGGAAATACCTACATCTCCCCCCTTCATATTTACCACTTCTTAAATACCAAATCGGTAAAATTCGGTATTTAAGAAGTGGTAAATAAGAATTACCTACATCGGGCCCTAGGTGAATGCACTCTAAAAACCATTAGATTTATCAAAGTCGCAGTGGGTTTTGAAAGGTGTGAGAAGGACACAAAATGGAATTCAACAACTCGAGTGTAGTGCGAAATTTCTCTGGTAAAAAACACTTTTTTAAACGAATTTCATTGCTTTTCAAATGCTGAGATAAACCCTAATACTTAAATGAAAAATGATAGTACTTTTTCATTGAAGACTCCGTAAACCCTAATACGTTGAAATGCACCCACACATAGGGTTATAGTCTATTACTAAACAATTGTGCACCAGAATTCATTAGCAGAAGTTGATACACTTTGAAACTCACAAAGTAAACCCTATGTGCCCGATTCACAGAATGAATTTAAGACTAAATCCTAAACTTACTACTATTTGGTATTCACAGAATGCACTTACTACTTTCCGGATTCACAGATTAAACTTACTACTTTCGGGATTCACAGAATGAACTTACTACTTTCGGTATTCACAGAATAGATTTAAGACTACTAACTTTACGTCCGCAGGCGGAGCTTCCGGCTTGGGGGCAGAGCTTGCGGCCCGGAGGTGGAGCTTCCGGCCCAGAGGCGGAGCTTCTGGCCCTGAGGTAAAGATTTCAGCCATGGCTAAATCCCCACATCCGAGCCGGAAGCTCCGCCTCCTAGCCGCAAGCTCCGTCTCCTGGACGCAAGCTCCGCCCCAAGTCAGAAGCTCCGCCTCTGGGCCGGAAACTCCGCCTCCGGGCCGGAATTTCCGGCCCGAGTGCGGACGTAAAGTTAGTAGTCTTAAATCTATTCTGTGAATACCGAAAGTAGTAAGTTCATTCTGTGAATCCCGAAAGTAGTAAGTGCATTCTGTGAATACCAAATAGTAGTAAGTTTAGGATTTAGTCTTAAGTTTATTCTGTGAATCGGGCCCTATCTGTTTAGCTCAACTAGCCAGGGGAGTTTTAATCCTTTACCTGTAGCGAATTCCTAGTCAGTGGAGAGATTCTGAGTTTCTGAACCTTAAATGTATCCTATCCCTGACACAAATTTCCCATATCCATGACACACATATCTCTATCTCATTACATGACTGGGTAACAATTCGGATTTTGGCATTCAATTGGCCATTTTCTACATCTCATTGCTATTTGGTTCACTAAAAAAACTTGCAGCTAATAATTGCTCAGTAAAGAGGAGAAGCCTTTGCCTTTTCCAGGTAGAAACTGTCCCTATTTTGATATTTCAAATTCTAGGTATATTGCAGAGTTTTTTATTTTCTGGGTTGGATTAAGTGACTGGCAGATACTTCGAGGCAGGATTTCCCCATAGAAGTTCTTGGTAAACTTGCATAATATCACACCGCTGTGCTCTTAGACACGTGGGAGGATGAGAAACTTCTCTCAGTGTGCGTCCCTGTGTCTCTAGCAAACCACAAGCCAGAAGAAGCAGCAGCAGAGGAGATCAGAGGTGATAAAAAAAAAATACTCTCTCTCACGTCCCTTACACACTACTAAGGACTCCATCGACTCGATTCCTAAGGACATTTATGAGTTTGTGGAACGGTACTCCTCTGGTGCTAATGCGCCGGCTCATGAATGGTTTTGTGAAAAGGTCCTATCGTTTGGAATATAGATAACAACGAAAAGGGCTTTTCATGTTTGACAAAAATGTGTGTATAAAAAGGGAAAATATAAAAGCCAAAACATTAATTAGGGTTGGGTTAAAGATCCGGGACCAAGTCACAAAGATATTTATGAGTAATTGTAGTGGTACCACCTGAGTACTATTTTACACACTCATAAAAAGCCTTTATAAGCAGAAACCTCAACTTTTTTTAAAATAAAAAATTCTAAGGATGCCTGTGTTTTGAAATCCAGCTCTTGGTCCTTTAGCTGTTTCACTCCAGACGAATGAGATTTGAGTGACATTGGAGCAGAATCCCTGGTACGTGAGTCTATTAAATGAGTGGATTCAAGGAAAATATCTAAGAGTAAATGTTCCAAGATGTTAGTCTCAGGCGCTCAGTTTGTGAGGATGTACTTAAAGATGATGGACCATGCTAAATGAGTGTGACCACATCTAGAGTAGCCTCTGTTTCTGTGAATGAGACCATACTCTTGATGTAAAACTCACCCATTGAGTGACATTGTGCTTGAAAAACACAAAACTTATATCCATTGAGACTGTGAGTAAACAAATCAGATTCACACCCAAGACCTTGCCCATAATGGTGCCTGGCTTGTGCCCAGTGAGAGAAAACTGTAGCCCAAGGTGTGAGGCCCCCAGCAAATGAGTGAGACTTTACATCAAGGTGTGGGACTTTAATTAACTTAGTGTAACTATAGTCCAGAAATTGAAACATTTGATTAGCGAGGCTGTTGTTCATAAAGTGAGATACACACCCAGCGTATTAGACTACTGCAATGCACAAGATTCACACTCATTAGAGGTGTTGTGTTGTAAGGTGTGATACTCATGCAAAATGAGTGATATTTCACAATGGTCGCACCAGGTGGGCGGGAGAGTACTTTCAAATGCCTGGATGCCCACTACACAGGTGACCCATCCTGTTCTAACAAAGGGTGCCTCCTTACTACTGCAGTAAAGGTTCTTGATACGAATGTTATTCCACTTAATTTCTATCAATATTGCTCCCATGCAGCCACTTCAGTTGTTATTATAGAAGGTGCCTCATTGTAAACATTATTAAATTGATGGGGCATCTTTGATCTCAGACTTTGAACATATTAACTAATTTTGGCTTTCTCTTTCCAAACAAATATTTTCCCTTTTTACAAACTTAGCATAATATTCCAGGACTAGCCAAATAACTGCCATTGGTGAACCAAATGGCAGATGTCTTCGTACGCCATCCATTTTGTTATAAGGACCACATAAGTGAGATTTCTCCCGTAATTGCCTCTGATTTTCTTTTGACTGCAGACTATGATTTACAAACGGGACCTGCAGCCAGAAGGGAAGAAAGGTCACTTGGAGGGATTGATAGGGCCAGCTAATGTCAGCCCCATCACACAGGAGACAAAGTTAAAAGTGAAATGTAGGTGGCTATTAGCTAGTCAGGTAGAGCTCTATAGTGGCACGTGGGGAAGAAGACATATAATAGTGATCAATATATACATTCAGCCAGGAGCCATGACAGATTATGAAGAGCAACTGGGATTGCTAGAGGAAGACCTGGAGCTCATCTGTACAACAAAAGCATCACAGCTTAAAATATCCCTATGAGATTTTAATCACAAACTGGACCCTTGCCTAGCGACAAACTGTTTAAAGACCTATTAACCATGGCACAGATGCTCCCAGAAACCTTTGTTAGAGTAGGTAGTTCTACACGAGAGAAATCTCTAGCAAAGTTTCCTGGATCCATAGGGCTATTCTGTGCCGATGGACGGGCTGACACCGACCGCCCCGCAATAAAGACCTTTGGCATAGGGAATCAGAATTGTCCAATTAATTATGCCTTTATAAATGCTTGGCATTTTAAGTAAGTAGAAGGATTTGAGGTATTGCAGACTGAAGGCAGTGACCACTGGCCCCTACAACTATTAATTAGGATAGAACAAGAGTCCGAAAGAGAAAGAGTGATCCCTTTATAGATATAATACCTTCGACGCATAACCAGCCGTATAACCGAGGACAATCTGAAATTGGTCAATGACCTAATGATTTATTATAAGTCGTTTGGTAATCTGGAGAAAAGAGAGAAAGTCCTAACATGATACGACCAGGTAATTGAGCATGTGGTAATTTGTTTAAGGACATATAAAATCAGGGCCCGCACCCAGGACAAGAGAGAAAACAAATTGTTGGTTCAATAATGAGTATAGGAGCCTAAAATTGAGGGCACGAAAATGGGAAAGACAGCTTAGAAAAAGATAGGATAAGGAAACAATGGAGAGTGTCTGTGTGGCAAAACTTGTGAATAGAAATAAGTTGAAGGGAACGAAAATAGAATATATGTCCAAAAATTGGCAAAAAATGTTAGAAGTGATAAGCACAAATGATATAAGATTATTCTGGCGATAGGTAAGAGAGGGAAACGTACAAGGGGAAATGCGGTGTTTAGTGGGAGAAGATGATTGGGTTAACCATTTGAGTAACTTGTATAATAGTAAGAAGATGGATAAGACCTTGAAAATAAGGTCCATGATGTGGAAGAATTAAAGCTGTACTTCTCTTTTCAAAATATAAAAGAAGCCATACGATCTTTAAAACTAACTAAAGCCGCAGAGCCAGATAACCTACCAGCAATTATATTAAAAAATAACACTGACTGCTGGGGAAGCTTTTTAAATGTGACCTTCCAAAATATTTTAATTGTTAGACCAATATATAAAAAGGAGGACATCACACAGCCCCTGAATTATCGCCTTATGTTATGTTATGTTATGTTATCCAGTTTTTTAAAGCGCAAACAGCTGCCCCAGCAACGGGGCGTCCCGGCGCTAACCCAACCAGTACCTGAGGGGTGAAGGAGGATAACCAACAGAGGACTAGATAAGGGAAAAGAGATGCGTTTTTAATTCTTTCCGAAAGGCAGTTAAGTTGGTTAGGGTGCGGATGTGTAGAGGCAGGGAGTTCCACAGTCTTGCCCCCAAGACCTTGAAGGAACGTCCACCCATTCTACACAGCTTGGAACGGGGGACTGTCACAAGGTGTTGTCCTAAAGAGCGTAGAGTACGCTGAGGGGTGTAGGGAACAAGGAGCGGGCGTAGTAGTTCAGGGCAGTCCGAGTTAAGAATTTTGAATGCCGTGGTGAGGGTTTTAAAATGGATGCGGGATTCAATTGGCAGCCAGTGCAGATTGCGGATGGTAGCTCTGGCCGAGCACCTGCGTGGGAGGCCAACCACTGCTCTGGCGGCCGAGTTCTGAATACGCTGCATCCGTGCTAATTCTGCTTTATTTGCCCCTAAGAATAGCACATTGGCATAGTCCAGCCGGGCGAGAATCATGGACTGGATGATGAGTTGGCGGGTTCTAGAGTCGAAGAAACCGAGTATCGGGCTGAGACTTCTCATTAGGCCCACACACGTAGCTGCCACTTTCTTTGTGTGGGACTGGAAGTTAAGAGAGGAGTCGAGCCAAACACCTAGGTTCTTCACCACGTCTTTCGGCACGGGGGTGGGACCAAGCAAAGAGGGCCACCAATGGTCGCTCCAATGGCTAGGGTTTTTGCCAAGGAGAAGCACCTCCGTTTTCCCGGCGTTCAGCTGCAAACAGTTGTTAGTCATCCACTGTGCAACTGCCGCTAGCCCATCCTTGAAGTTAGTGGCCGAGGTGGAAGGGCCTTCAGAGAGTGTGATGACCAGCTGTGTGTCGTCGGCATACGATACAAGCGTAAGGTCCCACTCTTTTGCCACTGCTGCAAGAGGCTGGACGTATAGGTTGAAAAGTGATGGGCTGAGCGCCGATCCTTGGGGGACTCCCTGTTCGATGGAATGGGGTTGGGAGATGTAAGGTGGGGCTGAAACTTGAAAGGACCTGTCTTTGAGGAAGGACCGGAACCACTCAAGGGCGAGTTCGTTGATCCCTATGGCCTCAAGTCGAGTCAGCAATATGCTGTGTGAGACCGTGTCAAAGGCCGCGCTGAGATCCAACAGGATCAGCGCGGCACTTTGACCAGCGTCCAGGGCGTCCCGAATGTGTTCCGTGGTGGTCAGCAGGGCCGACTCGGTGCTATGTCCTGGCCTGAAGCCATTTTGGGAAGGATCAAGGACGTGGTTGGACAGCATATGATGGGATAGCACTTTATTGACATGAGCTTCGGCCAGTTTAGACGTCCAGGGGAGCAGCGAGATGGGTCTGTAGTTTTCAGGTTTTGTGGGGTCTAATGTGGGCTTTTTAATAATAGGAGAGACCCAGGCGGATTTCCAGCGGGTGGGAACCACAGCTGAGGAAAAAGAGAGATTGAGTAAGCTAGAAAGCGAGGGAAGAAAAAATTCCAATGAGTCCAGGAATTTGGATGGTCTCATGGGGTCTGTGGGGGAGCCAGACTTAACCTGTCTGCACAGTTTTGCAAGGTCGTCGGGGGATATGTCAGGTATTCTTGACAATTTCGACGTGTCCACTGCAGAGTTGGAAGTGTTAATGGGCACTGGCTCATCTTGAGGAAAAGAAGTATATATTTTCCTCACTTTCTCAATGAAGAATGTGGCAAGGTCTTCGCACTGTTTCGAGGAAGTGATATAAGAGCCAGTGTTGGAGACTTTTTGGAGGCTTTGCACCAATTTAAAGATCGTTTTGGTGGGGTTGGTGCTTTGTTTAATTTCCTTTGCGTAAAAGGAGGCTCGGGTGGTACGTATCGTTTTGTGATATATACGCAATTTTGACAGGTAGAGGGCTTTGTCGCTATCTAGGTAGTTTTTCCTCCATTCTCGTTCGGTTTTCTTGCAGTCCTTCCGTAAGGTTTTAAGCGTGTCGTTGTACCATGGGTTGGAGGGGGAGCTGCGGGTTTTAGTCCATTTTGCAGGAATAACGGCGTCCAGCCCTGTCACAATCCAGTCATGAAAAGCAGCGTAGGCTGTGTTAATATCTCTGTTATTGTCGGGGAGATGGAATTCTCCTAGGTTTTGAATGAGATTTTCTGAGGACAGTTTGTGCCATGGTCGTTTGTGGCAGGGGTTAGCCGCAGCTTTAGCGTGCGTTTTTTTTGCCGTGATAGTAAGTTTGATGAGGGAGTGGTCGGTCCAACCCATGGGTTCAGGGGGCTCAGCACTGGCTTCCAAGATGTTGGTAAAAATAGGGTCTAATAAGTGCCCGGCAATATGAGTGGGGGAGTGGACCAGGGAGTTTAGCTGCAGGGCCGTAAGGTCGGCCAGCAAGTTTTTAATGGTGGGTTCATTGACGGAGTCCAAGTGGAGATTAAGATCACCCAGTATGGTGAAGTTGGGAGAGGAGACTGCCAGAGTGTGGGATAGTTCGAGGAGTTCATCAATAAATCTGGCAGAGGGGCCTGGTGGCCGATAGATGTAAAGACCAGAGAGGGTGAATTGAGGGCAAATGGAGATCTTGAAGCGAGCACATTCGCAACCCCAGATGTCTTCTTTCGTGAAGGAGCAGTTATACGTGGTTCGGTATATAACGGCTATTCCCCCACCCCTAGAGTCTCTATTAAATAGTTTTACGGAGAAACCATTGGGCAGCGTAAGGTTCAAAATGCTAGTCTGGTCGTCATGAAGCCAGGTTTCGCATATGAACAGAATGTCGGGGTTTTCATCCGTAATGAGAGTATGGACTTCCGCATGATGCTTTGCGAGAGATCTAACATTCAGTTGAAGAATCCGAAGGGGAGAAAGCTTAGGTGTAGTCGCTATGCAGCTAGCTAGGCACGGCTTAGGAGTGGTAAATTTACAGGACTCACAGAGAAGTGCTGTTTGCCCGAGACATCCTCCCGGCTTGTCGCATCTGGTGTTGGTATTTAGTGCGAGGAGATGTTCTCTGTCATAGCAGACTCTAAGATGTGAATTTGGTGCAGGGGGTCTGGCGAGAGGCGATGTCCTGGCGATGACGGGCGCAGACGGGCTTGCCTTAGGCGCGCCTTCGGCGCGCAAACGGCGCTCCCGCTGCGCTCGTCCGCTGCGCTTCCTCCAGATGCACATTTAACCCGGAAAGAAAGGGGGCGTGGCCTCTAGGGGGCGTGGTCAGCGCGCACGCCGGCTCTGATGGCGGCCGCTTTTGAATAGAGGAGAAAGCGCGCCAGCTAGTGATCAGCTGTGCGCTGCGAGCAGAATATCAGGCGAGATGCCCTCTGCGTTTAAAAACACAGTAAGTGACACCACGCAGTGAAATAAAATTTTAAAATGCTTTGCTGAAGTAAACAAGTACCGCCAGCTCCCGGCTTCCGCCTCAGGACTGGGAAAGGATTTGACTGACAGCTGCTAGGATCGAGGGTTAAGTAGTCAGAGGAGGGGGCGTGGCCTCTAGGGGGCGTGGTCAGCGCGCACGCCGGCTCTGATGGCGGCCGCTTTTGAATAGAGGAGAAAGCGCGCCAGCTAGTGATCAGCTGTGCGCTGCGAGCAGAATATCAGGCGAGATGCCCTCTGCTGGATGTGGGTGAGAAAGTATTCTCTAAGATATTGTTAGGCGCATTGAAGACCTGGGTAGAACAGTGCAATTTGATACCGATAGAGCAAGGTGGGTTCAAAGAAGGTCATTCAACAATATACCATTGCCTTAGTTTATGGCCAATGGCAAAAAAGACAATTGAGTCTGTTTTGCTGTTTTGTCAATTTCCGAGCAGCCTTCGATTTAGTAGATCACATTCTACTGTGGAATATCCTGGTGAAGCTTGGAATCAATAAAACAGTACTCTCAGTAATTCAGGGAATGCATTCACTGAATTGGGCCAAGGTAATTTTGGATACCCTTGGAACACTATCCAAGAAAATTCAGATAAAGAATGGTTTGCGCCAAGGTTGTGTCTTCGCCCCACAGTTATTCTCTATGTCCCTTTCCGACCTACCAAACATATTAAGTAAAGCTGGTGGGTTAAGCGCTAAGATGGGGTGGGGCTCATAAATCATGTCTGCTATACGTTGACTATCTAGTGATAACAGACATAACAGAGCTGAGTTTGCAAAAAAACTGGACATTGTTTACGATTATTGTTTAAAGAAATACATCACTATCAATTTAGAAAAGTCAAAAATAATGATGCTGAGGAAAAGAAAGAGTTATTTTTACTGGCAACTGGGAGAGGTCAGAGTCGTAGTGGTGGACAAATACAAATACTTGGGTATGTGTTTCGATAGCAAGTTAATTGGGAGGGACCACATACAGTCATTAAAAGCAAAGGCTCTTTCCTAAGTTTGGGCCCTTAAACAATTTAAGCAGAAGTATGGAGGTCCTTCCCTGCGGCCAATTCGATCAGCTTGCAATGCAATGGTCTGCCCACAATTGTTATATGGAGTAGAGGTTCTATTTTGAGTTGGCAAATTGGATTGGGATTTAAAGGAGATTAAACGTGTGAAACAGCTCCTTGCTCTCCCTCCATCAACTATGATACAGGCAGTGAGAGTAGAATGTCAACTTACAGCCTGGAATTTCCAGGGAATGCAAGCCACATTGAACTTCTGGCAGAGACTGAACAGAGAAGGGATGCCCTAAAATATCAAACCTTTGTAAAAGAGAAATAGAGGAAAGTGAACTTAACTGGACATCCCAAGTTAGACATAAGTTGTGTGCTAAACTTTCTTTAGAACCAGATCAATGGAAATCAGGGCAGCAGATTCCCAAACAGGTGCTACGTGCTATTATCAACATTAATGCGAAAAAAAGAACAAGGGAGACCCTACTCACACGGAACCAGGGTAATGTGTTTATCCAGAACAACAAGGGGTTCCTGTGGCATATCACTTCATAAATATTCAATAATTGGGGACTGATTGGTATTAAGTCCCCAATTATTGGATATTTATGAAGTGATATGCCACAGGAACCCCTTGTTGTTCTGGATAAAAAAATTATCAACATTAAGGCTGGAGAAGAAGATTTATGTTACCTGGGGAGAAAATCGTCCACCCAGTTCTTGTAAACAGGTGGACTAATTATCATATGTTCGTATATATCGAGACCATGTCTAATCCTAAGGTTAGCAATGCGGTATTGAAATTTAGAGTTAGACTGAACCCATCTAATGCAGATAGTAAGATACAAACTGCAATGACTAGTAAACAGGGTCTGTGTACATGTGTGTTACGTGTAAAATGCAGTGGCCCACATATTTCGCTGGACTGTTTGTGGTTTCTAGAAGAACGGAAGGAATTTTTAAAACCTCTTTTTATTGCCTATAAAATTGATAACAGGGATCAAAATCTCAGCTTGTTGATAAATTTGAGATATTTAAATGTGGCCTGTGCAATAGGAAGATTTTAAACTGCAATATAGGAATTGTTGAATGAATTGGTATTAGAATCTGAAATGGGTTATGGGGCAGAAATTCATTCTTATCCACCCCTTGAGGACATTTTGGAGCTCTGGAAGTCCGTATGCATGCAGAAATATATATTTAATGTATATGTGACCCTTTCCCTATTTGGTTATGAATTAGGAGCTATTTTATACAGTGGCACTGCTCCTACCGTATGTTTTAATAGGATTTTATTGTCTTTCATACAGTTTTTATGGTTGCACTTTTTGTATATTTTGAATTTTTAAAGGTAAGCTTTATTGTGGCATTGTTATGGTTATATTTGCCGAATAAAAATATATTAAGCGGATGACACATGGATGTAGCGTGGATTTAGTGTAGGCTTTAAGGGGCCTGTGTATGTCAGTGTGCATAATTACATTTCTATCACTCAGGGGTTGAAATGTATTTGGAACATAGAAGGTTAAGACCCCCACTGAAATGACAACGGAGTGGCTCATGCCAATAATGGCTGCCACAGACTTTATGCTGCAATATCCTAGTGTATGTCAAGTGTAAACCACCCATCAAAAGCTCACTGCCCCTTTGCTGTCTTCAGTGGAGCTTCCAATCTATAGCCGGTTGAAGACATGAAAGTGAGTTATAGGCCGAAGTCTCAAGGGAGGCCCTCTGACGAAGGTGAGGGCCTTTAAGTACCATTGCAGTCCAGATGCAGAAAGGCTATGATGGTATACTCAGAATAAGACCATAAAAATGGATAATATGCTGACCAAACACACCTCTAATTGGAAGTCTCTACTGTTCCACCCATGAGCACCGCAAACACCACCTTCACCTCGTGCAGTCCAGGATATCCGGCACCTACGGTAAGCTCTACCCCACCGATACTGAATTTATGTTTTTGGCCAAGGACAACAAGCAAGAAATGGTACAAACCAAGCTTAATAATTTGAGCCTTTACAACTTGAAGTGCAACTTTCAATGAATACCAAGTTACTTGTATTCATCAACTTCACCCACAATGTGAACAATGTCAAGAAAACAAAGTTAGCCTACTTTTGTTACTAAAGAAAGTGAAACTGTTGCTCCCGGAAAGCAATTACGGAATTGCAGTTCAACCCCTCGTATTCTCACATCTGGATGGTGGCAAAACCTTCTCCATGGCCTTCCAGACCCCCCTCTTAAAGGCATCCTACATTCTGAGACACATTCCATCTGTGGCCGGAATAAATATTACTACATAACTCATTCTGATAGAACTCCAATGGCTTCTCTTGCCGACCAGCAACGTCATCAAAACGAACTGCATCAAATATAAAGCACTCCACCTATCTGGCTGGCAGGCTCCCCATCACCAGTGGCTGTAGTCACAAATGCAACCAGGTCACTATCCGACTGCAGCAAAGAAGAGTAAAAAAGAAGGAACAAGGCAAAAGGCCTTCTTCAACTATACACCAAGGATCTGGAATACAGTTGCTGTTTCCATCAGGACCACCCCAACACTGCCCCAATTTTTAAAAGAGCTTTTTTTTTAAAAAGAAATACTATATCATGATACAGTAATAGCCCAACTCTGCTCCCACAACTTATCTGCCTCTTCAATCATTTGATGACTGTGATCTTGTCTTTCACCCTGTACAGACATCCAGTGTCTTTGGCTGGGCTTGCGCAATACAAATACCACATATACACATACATACACACAATTATCTGTGCTTGAAAAAGTAAAACCTTTCATCAATGAGTGACTCTGCACTCTAAGAAGTGAGGCTTGTACCCAGAGAGTGAGACTGTGATTCAAGGCACAAGGCCTGCACCCAGTTACTAACATTGCAAGTGTTCTCAGCTCTCATCTTTCTGGGCTTGGCCACCATTCCTCCTACAACGGCTCCTGCACTATTTCTTCTGTGGTCCCCTGTGACCTGGCTCGTCTCCATTTTCTTCTTCTGGCTAATGAAGCATATGCCTCTGTCAGACAACTGTTTCCGAAGACAGGAATTTTGGGCACTGTTATAGAAGAAAATTAATGATAACACCTACTAATTATTAATAGTGCCGCTCAAACTATGCAATCGTGGGTCTGCGGCGTTTTTCGCATAATCATAGATTTGCTACATTTGCACATAGACTGTCATCTGCTGCATAATCTGCCTATTTCAACAACAACAAAAAAGGTTTCTAGCTAAAATGGCTCAAAAGTTACAAAAAAAGCAGAGCATGTTGCCACACAGTAGAAGGCCCTTTGCAAAGGTTGACTGTTCATCTTTCTGTTGCTTACTGCTATGTCTGGGTGGTATACTTGTACTAATTAGGTGGAACCAATGCCCAAAGAAGTGTACAAACAGTAAAATATTGAAGTAATACTATCAGAAAATGTTCGGAATTATGTCACAAAATGGGCCTTATCTTGCCACATAATTTACTGAACTCTGCCTCATAATTTTGCCTCCTCTGCCACATAATTCGGTTGTATGACTAAACAACTATCTACTAAATCACGAGTGCCTGAACCACGAAGGCTAAACAACGACCTGTGCCAAACCACTAATTATTTATCCACGACTTACTGAACCACAAACTCCACGTTTAACCACTACACCAAATGCACTGAAAATAATGCATCATTCATAATGTCAGCATCCTCGATAGAGTTCCCAGAGGCGCGCGATGCCAAGCTGCTGCAGCCTTGCCAGGTGAAAGCAAGAAGTTTCTTTAATCACCAAAACAATGTGTGTAGGCAAACTCCGCAGCCTCTCGTGCAGGTAAACTTAGAGAAGAAGAGCACGCTGCAAGCGCCGAATAGCTAACCACTTGTTCTTCCAGTTGTCAGTAATATTGAAGCACATTAAAGCAGATTATTTAATTTAAAAAATAAAAATGCAGTCACAAGTCCCTACCTTAAAGTTTTATTTTTGTAAAGTAAATGTTTGCATAGAGCTAATACATTGGCTACGGAGTGAAACTGGTCAACACGCGCTTTTACGAACCACACCAAACACTTCAAGAACGAAAAATAACCTGTGTCCTGTGATCGGTAATACTCCCTGTGAAAGTTTGCCTTAGGAGTTTATTTAATGCATTAAAGATCAAGAAGCAGATAAGGATGTGGGATGCAAAGCTTTCCTGAAATCGGTTTCTTCTTAAAAATCCGTAGAAACTAAATTAAAAAGTATGGTCGGTAAATCTGCTTAGGGTAATGGGAGAGAAAAGCAGCACCATCCGAAAAATTCTGCTTACGCAGCTTAACCTTGTGTGTTATTGAGACATCTACTGCGACGTAACTTCTTGTAAAAATATTTTAAAAGGAACGCAATACTGATTTTGTTTAAAGCGATCACTGAAATTATGTTTTAATGCAGCTGTTAGATTTTTATTTACCTTCATTTTTTATTCAGATCGGTGCCCCTCATCTGTCCATAGTCCCTCACTCACATTTATTTTATTTCTTTATACGAACACAAACCCTTAAAACGAACTAACTAACATGTCCCCCGAAACCCCTAGAAACGAAACCCTCTTACCTGTGACTGTTTTGAAGCTCCTCTGAACAATGACTTGCACGTGGTTCAGGCTAAGTCGTTGTTTGTGCAAGTCGTTGTTCAGCTTTCGGGACTCCGGAACTCGTCGTTCCAGAGTCGTTGTTGAGGATGTTTCCCACATAATTCTAATGGCCCAGTGGCCCTGACTATTATCATTATTATTATATTTATCATTTTTATTATTGCTGTTATTAGTATTATTATTAGTAGTAGTAGTTGTAGTAGTATTAGTAGCAGTCATGTTCTTATTGTTTTGTTGTTATATTATTTGTATTATTATTGTTATTATTGTTGGATTGCTGTTGTTAGTATTGTAACTGCTATTGCTAAATTTTTAATAATTATTAAGAAGAATAACATCAATAATAGTAGTATTATTGCTGTTCTTATTGTTTTGTTGTTATTATTAGTATTGTTATTGATATTATTGTTATGTTCTTGCTGTCAGTATTATATCTGCTATTGCTGATATTATCATTGTTGTTACTATTATTATTATCAGTAGTAGTAGTAGTAGCTGTATTAGTGGTAGTAGTAGTATTGTTCTATTTGTTTTGTTGTGGCTGTTGTTATTATGTGTAGTGTTATTGTTATTATTGTTGTATTGTTGCTGTTAGTATTGTAACTGTGAAATGCTGATATTATTATCATATTTTTTGCTATTAGTAGGATTGTTGTTCTTATTGTTTTGTTGTTGTTATTATTTGTATTATTATTGTTATTATTATTGCATTGTTACTTTTAGTGTTGTAACCCCTGTTGTTGATATCATTATTATTAGTAGTAGAAGTATTGTTGTTTACAAATGTGTTTTGTTCTGGTTGTTGTTATTATTTGTAGTATTATTTTCATTATTGTTTCTGCTAGTATTGTAACCGCTATTGCTGATATTATTATTATCCTTACTATGATTGTTATAATTATTATAATTATTAGTAGTAGTAGTAAGCTGTTGTTATAGTATTATTATTAGTATTATTGTAGTTCTTATTGTTTTGTTGTTAGTATTATTGTAGTTCTTATTGTTTTGTTGTTAGTATTATTTGTAATAATATTGCTGTTATTGTTGTGCTGTTTCTGTTAGTATCATACCTGTTTTTGCTGATATTATTATTATCATTACTATTATTGTTAATATTATTGTTACTGGGCATGTTTGCTGCTACCATAATGGGCAGCGGAATCAAAATATATTTTAACATAATATTTTGTACAGTTCTCACATACCTTTGGGCATACAGACTTACAAAGTAACCAATAAAAACACAGGTTAGGAGGCAGAAACTTTCAACATAATAAGAGGAAGGGGAAGGTGTAACATGGGTTTAGAAGCCAGTGATAGGAGGGCTCTGACTAATTCAAATAAATACAAAATAGGCAAAAAAATTAGGTCTGGGAGAACCGCATAATTGTGTCTTGCACAATTTCATGTAATTCCATGAAAAATTCACGAAAAGTTTTTGTTGCACAATTTGATTAGATAGTATCTCATGACCCTATTTTTTTACCCAAAAGTCCACCTCATGTAGAAAAAGTCTTGGGAGATGCGGTAGGAGATTCGTTCAAGTGGAATATGTCTCTCATTGAGAATTTTTTTGTGTGCACCAATCTCCCACTAGTACCTTGTGGGACTTTTTAAAGAAAAGGTGCCCATTCGGGTAAAAACAATTATGCAGCATCACATAATGAAAATTTAGCAGAAATTTCAGGAATTCCACATGATGCAAATTTCAGGACTTGCACTAATGTCTCTGGGAAAAAAAAATCCATTCTCAAAGGCCTAATTTTTTTAACATTTCTGAAAGACAGCAAGTTTGGTAGAGTTCTTAGAGTTCATCAGCAGAGGGTTACAGGTACAGAGGGCAACAGTGGTGAAGGACATATTCAAGGCAGCTGCTGTTTTGCTTTTTAGCGTTTGAATAGGTGTCTCTACTTCTTAGGCATTGGTGTTGCCAGGATTTGTTAAGAGTTTGGAGAGGGAAAGTGGGTTCCCCTTTATGAAGGTCCATGTATGTTAGACAGTCCATTTTAAATTTAATTCTGGCCTTAACTGGGGGCCAGTTAACGTCTTTCAGAACTAGCGACGTGTCATCGAATTTCCATCTGTCAGAAAACCAAAATTTCTATTCTCTTCCTCATGTGTTTAGAAAGAATTAACCAGTTGCATTTTCACTACTATTAAAATGTAAAAGACTAAGGTAAATATAGGTCCAATCAGTTTTTATTAAAGCAGCATTATTAGAGCAAAATCTTTTTTTTATTATTTTAACCAAGATTTTATATTTGTAAAAAACCTGTAACACCAATGACTTATAAGTGGTATATGTTCTATATATTTTTTTACTGGATTCAAAAATGTTTTTTCCTGGTGAAAAAAATCTTTATGCAAATTCTTTGCTCTGTTTCCTACCTTGCGTGCATCGAAGACATAGTAAAAAATATGCTGCATTTATTGCACGAGTGCAAACTCGTGCAATGAATGAAGCATCTTTGTTATGGGATTGTTATGTGATTGTCCCCTATTTCCAACTGGAGTCTTATTTTTATTTTTAATGGAGACTGGAGAAATGGGAAGGTTTGCAGGAGATACTGCATCAACAGGCTGTCTCACTCACTGAAAGTGTAACTGTAACAGGACCCGGAGGCTAGTGCGTTATGTAGGACAGGGATATATATATGTGCCAAAATGGGAGGGTTACATAAGTGTGGATGGAGAATTATATAAGATGGGGTTAGGAAACACACACAAACACCCTCACATATTTATAGATATGTAAGGGAGTGGGTGGTTAGGCAGTGAAGAGGAAAAGAGAGTTTTAAATAAGTATGGGCGGCAAATCCGTTACGTCCGCGGATTTTTCGGATTTTTGGTGAATACGCAATCCGTGTATTTTACGTATTTTCCAAAAAATCCGAAAAAATCCGCGGATGTAACGGGTTCAAAAGTTGAACCCCCACCCACTCATGTAATGGCGCCAGCAAGCTGCCAGTGCCGTTGTAAAATAGTTACAAAGTTAGCTTGCACAGGAACCACTAGATAAAACGAAGCAGGTGCTGCTTTATTTTATCTAAGTGCTTCCTGTGCAAGCTAACTTTGTAACTATTTTACAACGGCGCTGGCAGCTTGCTGGCGCCATTGTAAACACACACATGGTCGCTGGAACTAGTTGAAGCTCAAATGCAGTGACTCATTCATCAGCCCAGAAACAATCGAGAGCGTCGTCGAGGCTGGGCAATGTGCCTTCTTAATTACCAAATCTTAATGCTGGATAGAGGCCTTTGCATCCTTGACTTTCACGAGCACAATCCCTGTGCTGTTCCTGTGACCAGGAGTCTCTGTATCTTCATCTGCGGCTCTGATCGGCCTCTGACCTTTTATACACACAAGAGGCATGTGCAGCACAATCCCTGTGCTGTTCCTGTGACCAGGAGTCTCTGTATCTTCATCTGCTGCTCTGATCGGCATCTGACCTTTTATACACACAAGAGGCATGTGCACTCGCATGGAAGCCCCGTCCGTTTGGCCATGAGTAGGCACATTGTGTTCGCACGGGTTTCTGCACGTTCCCGAGCGTTTTGTACAATAAAACCCTCGCGAACTTGCAGAAACCCGTGCGAACACGCAAAAAAAAAATACGCTAGGATCCGCGGATTTTGCGTATTGTCGCAATCCGCAAATACGCAAATCCGCAGATCCGCGGATTGCCAATACGCAAAATCCGCCCATGCTTAGTTTTAAATTATTTCCTGAAAGTCAGGAGTGGGAGGCCATTCTCAGAAGAATTGGGGTTGAGTTGTGGAGCTGTTCCAGAGCTTAAGGGCAAAGGAGAAGAAAGATTCTCTTTCTTGTTTCTAATTTCCATGCTCTCTGGGGCTCTCATTTCAGGCCCTTCATGTCTACACTTTTCTTACAATTTTGAGTATGTTTACTACTTTTTGGTATTCGCAAACTGCACTTTTGTTGTAAGTCCCAACCGCCATAATTTTCTATGGGGTGGTGTTGCAGTACCAGTGGTTGTCCAATGCGTAGGGGTGGACTTACTACAAAAGTGTAAGTTACTATAAAAGTGAAAATTACTACAAGAGTACAGTTTGTGAATCCCTAAAAGTGGTAAACTTACTTAAATGTGTAAACTTACTCAAAAGTGTAAATCTACTTAGAAGCGTAAATTTACTCAAAAGTGTAAGTTCACTTTGTGAGCAGGCCCTTTGTGTGGATGCTCAGTAGACAAATTAATCCACAGCATGTTCCTCTGTTTGACGCCTGCCCATTGGTTCTGATGGATCCATTCAATATTTCCGTCTTCTATGATCGATAACATGAGTAACATTATCACAGGGCATTGATCACAGCACTAGTGTTTTGTGTTCAAAATAGTAACGAGGATGCATTTCACACGCAAATATAATGCTAAAAGGCAGATTTGCATTGTGTGTATTTTCATGGAATTTCATGTTATTTCTCTGAAATTTTACGTAATTACAGAAAACACCAGGGGCCCGATGTAGGACACCAAATACCGGTCGGTAACGGCTGATTTCGGCCGTTAGCGACCGGTATTTGGTTTTTGACATGTAGGGGGCCCAAATATCAAAGAATCTGGAAATTTACCGATTCTGTAAATTTACAGATTCGGTAAAATACCGAATCGGTAAATTTACCTATTCAGTAAATGTAGATGTAGGTGGCACTTAAAATAGTGCCACAGGCCCTTAACGATTCGGTATTTACCATGAAATACTATTTCATGGTAAATAACGAATTCCTGTGTACATGCCATGTGGCACACATACATGCCCTAGGGCATGTATGTGTGTCACATGGCACACAAGCCAGTATCAGGGGTGCAACAGGGTGTCAAAGTGACACCCTGTCCCCCTTGTCAATTCGGTAATTTTACCGAATCGGTATTTACCGATTCGGTAATTTACATTGATTCCTATGGGCCTCAAGGCCCATAGGAATCAATGGCAATTACCGAATCGGTAAATACCGAATCCTACAGATTCGGTATTTTTTACCGATTTTTTACCTACATTGGATTTACCGAATCATAAATACCGAATCGGTAAAATTCGGTATTTATGAATCGGTAAATCCAATTTACCTACATCTAGCCCCAAATGATGCGAATTTCAGAAACCCCTGCCTTTGACTAAAACCAACAAACCTCTTGGTTAGTGATGTGTGCTCTACAAATACGCCTGTTATGTTACACCGAATAATGTCCGGCCATATACTGTGCCCGCATACCCGATTGTGTGATTGACATATTTATTACACTGGGAACACAAATGGCCTATGGTCACTGACATTAACTCCTATCTTTAGCAGAATAATATACCATTGCCTCTTCTGTTTGCAGAAGGCCAGCTGCAAATACTCTTAGGCGGTCTTCTCCATTGGTCACCCAAACACTAAAGGAACCCCCTCTTTTGGAGATAGTCCAACACAAATATCTTTATTGTTTGATTATTTAAAATCTTACAATATACAATTACCATAATAAATACTTTTAGTATCTAAAACCAATAAAAAAAACACTTTCTTCATAAAATTCATTAAAGATCATTAAGATACTTCATTTAAGACTTAGTCTCCTAATTTCGGAGATGAGTTGTGCATTACTCCATGGCACCTTCTGTGCTGCATAACCTTATTCACTTGGTCACCCATGGAAAACGCTTTGGGCCTCTTACTCGCACTTCCACACAGCTGCGGTTCACAGTGTGCCGGGCTGCTCAAGGTGCATAAGGGATTTCCTGTCACTGCTATGAATGCATGACGACAATGGCCTTTAGAGCAGTGCAGCTAAAAGTTTTAGGGCTAGATTTGTCACTATCTGGGGGTCCCCCCAGAGCAGCAGGGCTCAGATTTCTAACCCACTGGAGCAAGGACGTAGCTCAATGCACAAACCCAGTTGGACTGCGACCCACACACGACTCACTAAACGATGTCATGCGGGTGGTGTTTTCTGGTCATAATTAGACATTCTGGATGAGTTCAGGGACACAGTGGAACTTCAAACCCTCTTCTGTAAAAGAATTACACACTCAAAATAGCACTAAGAAGCATGGGGAAAAAATGTTTAAAAAAAATATTTTCAAATAACCGAGTCTAGTGCATAAATTATGTACGGTTACTACATAGAACGCGGAAATAAATGCAGCCGAACATGACATGAGAACATGGTTCGCAACTACCTATAATCCTATCACCCTATTGCTACTTCTAAGCGCTATGTTAAAATTTTGCAGAAGCAGAAAACACAAACCCTTTAAATTGAGTTTCTGACCATGGATAGCTCTGCGTAGCTTTTTTTCAGTAAGAAATGGCTGTTTAGCTATTCTCTATCACAGCCCTTGCCCGGGGATAATAAGCAGTAACGGGCTGAGGGCCACTTCTCTGTGACACTCTCAGAACAGAGGAGCAAACTGCTGCCCTCTCCCCCCCCCCTCGCTGAGGCTGGTTTCCAGCACACCGGAGTGACCTCCGGCCTGATATACCTGTTTTTATATCCCCTAAATGCCGATTTTTAATTTATGTTTATAAGTTTGGTAAAACCAAGGTCCCAACAAGACAATATAAGCAGGGTCGGATTGGTAAGGCGGGCACTCGGGCAATGGCCGAGGGGCCGGTGTCCGAGTTCCAGCTGTGGGCTGCTTTTTTGGGCAACCTGGGGGGCCGATTTGGGCTGTACGTGTTGTTCAGATGCCGCCAACGGCCCAGTGGATGCCTGAATGGCCTTTCTGGAGGCAGGTGGGCGTCCATTCCCTCCCTTTTATCAACGGGCAGAGGTGTCACTCCCTTTCCCTCGCTGGGCCAGCCCATTAATGTATGGGGGAACATCGTTTACAACGAAACTTTTACCCCACACTACCATTACAACGCAGGAATTACAACGAAAGTCGTTACAGCTGTTGGATAGAAAATAGTTTAATTTTCTATCCAACACCTTCCCTAGTATCCACGGGGACTGGAGTTGGAATTGAAAATTAAACTATTCCACTATCCAGCGCCCCTCAACGCAAGTCGTTGTAACGACTTGCGTTGTAATCCCCGCATTGTAGAGGCATGCGTGGTAAAAGCATGCGTTGAAAAGACATACATCCAATGTATGCATATTGAGCGGGGCCAGGGGGCCTGAGCAGAAGTGGCCTCACTTGTTTTCAAGTTTGTTTCACCAGTGTCAACTAATTTGTGCTGTTTTTTTTATGTAAGTAAACTTAAGAAAACTTGCCTCTGAAAGAGACCCTCCCCCCTCCTTCCCTCCTTTTTATAAAACTTCGCCGAAGCAGTGTTTTGCGGAAAGGCAATATACAAATGTGGGCCACTTTTTTTAGCGTGCCCGGGCTGATTTTTAATCCCAATCCAACCCTGAATATAAGTATTGCGGCAAACGCGTCATCTCAATTCACATCTAGGCATTTTAGCCACCACTATTATGTGTCCACATTACCATAGCAGTGACCGTAACATAAACAAAACAAATATGTCACATAGATTGGAGTCGACATGATGCTAACACCTCTGTGTGTGTCTAAACTTCACACTTTGTAATAGAAAGAGAGAAAAGAGTCTGCAGGATAAAAACAGAAGAGATTTAAGGGAACCGTGCCACAATCTTCACAAGAGTTGTGCAGACGCTGGCGTGCTGCTGATCACCTTTGCACGGTGTCTGCAGGCTTTCATTATCAATCAATCAATCAATCAGGGAACTGTGAAGCGTGCTACTCACCCGTGAGGGTCTCAAGGCGCTGTAAATCTACGCAAACCTTTGCGTCACTTTGTGCCATGCAAGTGTCCGGGCAACATATTTGTGAAGAATCCCTGCACATGTGGTGTGGACGGCCATCTCTGATTGGCACCCGTTACTATCAGGGCCGGACTGGGAACTAAAACCAGCCCTGGCAAAGTGCTCGGCCGGCCCGGTGGGGGGGGTTGTGGGTGCCGCCGAGCTCTTTGCCAGGGCCGGTTTTCGGCCGATTTTGTTACAGGGCCGATTTTGCAGCTATGCTCCACAAACGGCCCTGTAACAAAAACGGCCCCCAGGGGCCGCAAACCGGCCCGCATCCGTGCGGCGCACCGGGGGATTGCCCGGTGTCCGCTACAGCCAGTCCGGCCCTGGTTACTATGGTACTAGCTCCCGCCGCATCCTGTCCAGGCTGCTGGGGGCATGTTGTGTCTGCCACTGCACACACCCACCGGGCTCCCTACATAGTATAGAACCTCAAGGACTGCCTGGTACCCATATTTACTCTAGCGCTATCTCAACCCTTACTGCATCAAGCAGTATTAGTTATTTTTCTGAACAGCATTCAGCCATTCATAAAAGTTCTGTTTACAATATTGTTTTTATGTTATGCACCACTTGTATGCACTCTGCGTTCTAACTCTTTTTTTGTGGATGCCACTTAAAAATGTCCCAAACCTTTAGATCAGGTACCCCTCCCCCCTCCCTTACAGTAAGAACTAACTGGGCACACCCCCAGGCCCCCTGCTGGGGGACTCCTGCAGTTTCGTGGGATGGTGCAGGGAGGCCTGGTGCAGACAGGTGGCAAGGGACACAGGGACATGGGTGAGTTTGCAGGCGGGTCGGTGCCTCTGAAAGGCTGGCAGGGCTGGGGCGGAGACAGTCCACACTGCAGATGCACTGGCATAGCTGAAACGTGCCAATATCCCCGATAAACTCAAGGTTTTTGGGCACAGGGTGAAAAAGGGTCGCCTGACTTACTTACTCCGTGCCAACACCTATTTCCCTTGCTAATCTACGAATCCAAAACCTTTCTACTCCCAGAATCCCTCAAAATGTAGAGTACAGACTTAAAGGAGACAACGCGTGAATGACATCACAACATAGCTCAAAATCCAATCTGACATCATCAAAGAAAGGACATTTCTAGAATGTCGACCCACAGTACTCTGTTTTTTATCTACACTGAATGATCTCTTTATGTGCACGGATGTGATTCAACTGGCAGCAAAAAACTCTAAATATTGGATCAATTAATGAAATACATTGTTCATTCATTTCTTCAACAGTCATTCATTCAACCCTCCATCCACCATTGGTCCCTGTGTCAACTCATTCATTCATGCACGCATCAATCTAGTCATCGTTGTACGAAGGCATTCATTCATTCTTGCATCCAGTCCATTAGGTCAGAAGTCAGACTTGCCTCTGGGTAGCAGGAATGTAGCGCCCCCTCCTCAGCGGCTCCTTCCCTCGGGCAGTGGCGCTGTGCCAGGAGCGGTGCCCGCGCTGCCACCCGCCCGCCCGCCGGCTGAGAGAGTGTGCCTCGCGCGCACGTCTCCTGGCAGATAAGTGTGCCAGTGGGTCAGGGCAGCCAGGCTGCCTTGCGTAAGCGCAGCGCGCCCTCTGACAGCGCCGGTGAGTAAGGGCGAGCGGGTGACACGGGGCGGTGGCGGCTGCACAGGGCGGAGGGTGGCTCTCTGGGGGTGGGGGGCACGGGAACCTCAGCCCCCGCGGTGCACTTCGGAGTCACTTTCATGAAGATTTCTAGGCATGATGAGAGGAGAGCTAAACACCTCTCTCTCTCTCTCTCTCTCTCCCCCTCTCTCTCTCTCTCCCTCCCTTTCTCTCTCTCTCTCTCTTTCTCCCGCTCTATTTACCTATTTCTCCCCATTCTAACTTCTATCTCTCACAAGTCCTCCTTTCACCCCCACTTCCTCCCACTTTCCCTGTCGCTGTCTCCTGGAGTCTTGGGTTCTACAGTTCTGCTACACACTCTCTCTCTAGCGCTTCGAAGGTCCCGTCTCCCAATGACCGCAAGTACTAAGCCTTTCTCCCAACCCCGTCACTCGGACTGGGCAGTAGCAGTAAAAGAAAGCCAGAGCTAGGGCGCAAGGATTCTTTCCACCGCAGGGCCCCGGTGCTACCGCTCCTGCTGCACTGTCATAGCTAAGGTATCTCCGTTTGTCGCTCTGTTGTGGGTTTTCTGTCTTTCGCTCTCTGCAATTCTCTCTCACAAGAACACCCACACACTCTCCTGTCTCTTAAGGCAATTGCTGACCTGCTATCTGCGGCTCTTATCTATGGTAATGCTTTGTTTTTATACTCACACACACAAATGCACACACATATATATGTATGTATGTATATATATATATATATATATATTAAACGCAGAAACCTGACCGCCAAAGGTAGCGGTTACACCAGGCGTAGACCTCCACTCCGGTACCAGGTGTTTAGTCGAGTAACAAACACCAATAGCCACATCACGAATTCCGGTGCCAGCAATCCATATTTATTTTCGTTAAAGTGCAAGAGCGAGTATATATATATATATGTGTGTGTGTGTGTGTGTGTGTGTGTGTGTATATATATATATATATTTTTTTATTTTTTTTTCCCCTGAAGAAACAAAGGTTAGAGGGATGTTATAGTTAGGTGAAAATGTCAATTAAAAACACAATTTTAAACCAAAAATAAACCACTTAAATTCACCTGTTATCGTTAATTTGAATAGCTACACGTTGCAGGCTTGCTGTGCATGTCATTAATGATGTCACTTCAGAGTTCATCAATGTTATTGATGAAGCAAAGCTTCGCATTTGCGACTTGCCGAATTCATGAACCTCGCTCATGTGTAATCCAGTAATAATTTGTACGTCTTACTAACGTTTATATTTCATGTTTAAACGAAGTCCATGAAGCTTGCCTATGTGTATTTCTAATACTATTAATTTGAGTCAATAAAATGGCCGCTGCTTTGAAATAAGTGTCTGCGCATGCGTCAGTTACACTCACGTGTCCTGATGTGTTTGCAGGTTTGGAGGGAAATAGTTGCGCATGCGTAATACATAGCTTTGCCAGTAACGTGGTACTGCTCGTGCCACTGCTCTTGTGCCCGTATACATGTAGCTAACATTTAGACTGCATAAGTGTATTTTTTGTGATAAGTTGAAAGTACAAACCCAATGATGTGTCTTCATATCGTTATTTCTATGTATTAATTTGTTTTCGCTTACTTTTCATGTATTCTCCATTCGGAGGGGTGCTGGGCTGGGGAGTCCATCTTGGAGGGTACTTGTGCGCAGACTCGGCAGGAGCCATCATGGCATTGAATTGCTGCCAAAGAAGGTTGATACCAGAAGCCACCCTGGGAAGCAGTACCTTCGCCCCGCAGCATCACGATATTGTTCTATTATGTTGCAAAAATGTATTCTTTCCCTGTATTCTGCGCAATTTTCTCATGGGAACCCCAATCTCACTAGGCGGTACCCAGAGATGCAAATTAGGCATCCAAATAGTGTGTTTTGATTGGTGTGTTACCCAAATCCTACCTTAGGACCAATCCAAATTGAGGGATTCTGACACTTTGCAACATTGAGGGGTGGTACACTGCCCCAAAACAGTATATCTACCCTGGGTTCACCTAGGGAAATTGTCCGACTTGTCTGGTTTAGCTGACCTGTCACTGACCCAACGCACTCAATAGGTGACTGAAGATACAGAGAGCTGCGGAGCACTCTGTCCGAAATTGACCATAGACTAAGGTTTTACTGAACCTTAAAGTGCTGGCGGAGCACTTTGCTGGGAGTTCGCTGACCCAATCGGGGTCTTGATCTAGAACTGCAGAGAGGGTGGAGCGCAGGCGTTGCTTCCGAACTGCGGGTGCTGTCCTGTCCTGAGGGTTTCCTGTCCTGATTCCTAATCTGAGGGTTTCCTGTCCTGTCCTGGGTGTCCATTCTGCACCTGCTGTCCATTGAGGGGTATCCTTCCTTGAGGGTTTCCTGTCCTTAATTGACCCTTGGCCAGGGTTTGGTTTCCACACCAGTCTAGGTAAATATAGCTCTAAATTCTTTAAACTTGCACCTTTCTATTTTTCTGTCTTTTGCTTTAATAAAGACACACCTTTGCATATGTTGATTTTTCCATGCTTTTGCCGCAACTATTGAAAACGTAAAGTCATTTGCATTTATTCTCTTAACGTGTTCCCATGTTACCCTTCCTGTTAGAAATCATATTTTGCATTGCAGTTTGTCATTTTCTGATATGGTCTAGAACCTCCTTACTTAAACTGTCTAAAGAACTTTTGCCCTAAATGCATAGCATATTTCCGTTGCATCTCTTATTAGCATTTCAATGATTACCCCGACTTTATTTCTCTATAGTTATGTACTTTTCATTATCTTGGTTATTGATTGTCTTATTCTTGTAAATGTAATGCTTACTGAGAACGAACTTTAGATAAAGAGTTTAAAACTTCCAGTTGTCCGTGGTCATTTTACAAAAGTATTGAATGTAATTTTGAGTTGTATTTTGCTGCCTTTCCTTTTACAGCTAGCTCCCTGATCCATTGTGGTCATAGGTACCCGTGTCGGTGGATGGTAAGTCGGGTACGCTGAGGAATAACAGTAGGAAATTCACACAAATTGGTAGAAGCCCGTGAAGTCACCCGGTCAATGTATATGGTGAATTGAAATATATGGGCCCGAAGCCGGAAGCGGCGAAATTATTGGTTGGGTGACCTCGCGCGCTCTATCAGTTTTTCTGGCTAGCAGAGGATGGTTAGGGACTAGTGAAAGGATAGGTAGGATTAGTTAGACTAGTTAAGTCGGTAGCTGCTAGTATATTGATGCTGCTATAAGAGTGGCCGTTCCGAGGGACCTGATCATTCTCTTGAGAATACGCTGCTTTGAAATTTATGAATTGTTTTACCATTGTTATTCTTGTTCTTATATTGTCATATGTATTAATCCATGCATTTGTGAACCGTCTCGTTTTATGTTGTCCGAACTCCCCGGGGAATTGAATGGCAAAGTGGTGAATAGAATCCATTTGCCCTGAGGTCGCAGGCTCGAGGAAAGTTAGGTGCAGGTTAAGTGGACCGGGAAGCACTAACTAGGGTTTTTCTTGAATACGTGTGTGAATAAATGTCAGTAACGAGGTTCATTGGCAAAATTCCCATAGTGGCGTAACCTAGTAAGGGTCACATCGGAAGAGTAGCAGGTTCATCGGAGCTTGGGTGAAAGCAGAGGGGTCCGCTGGGAAACCTTAGACTCAGATATATCCCAGAGAAGTGGATGAGTTTAGGGGAATAACAGGTTCACTGATGCTAGAGTGAAGGGTAGGCGGAAGAGATCTACCCGCAGCGCGTGAAAAGTAAATGGAAGTAGTTTACTTGCAGTAAAACAAATCTGTCCTGTCTAGACACTTGAGCACTGTGGCGAATGTGTATTCGTTGTTAAATAACCAAGCACTGAGCACTTTAGAAAGAAAGAAAGTTTCCGTTACCTTGTGAAGGGAGGGAGTCAGCCGCGAAGCGTCTCTGACGTCCCTCCGTGCCGCGCTGGGATTGGTAGACGCAGCAGGCGGGTAGCGGGGCGGGAATTGTGAAGGAGGGGTGAGCGCCGAAGCGTGAGAACTGTCTCGCGAAGGGGCCGCGCACCCATTGGTCGAAACTATTTGAACGCGTGCACCCCATTGGTTGCACGGAATTGCAAGGCGCATTCTGATTGAAGGTAACTTTGTAATCAAAGTTAAGCGTAGAAATCGTATGTGGCACTCGTATAGTCCAGAGACTAGACCCGATCCAAGAAACCAAGGGTTTGAAAGGGATCAGTGGAAAGCCAATAGATACGATATTATGTACGGAACTAAGAGAAAAATGTCCCTCGTAAATAAGATAAAGAATTACTTCAAAACGGACAAACCGATTAAATCCAGAGAGGGAGTTATTGTCCCACCACCGAATACTCCCGCCTCGTTCATGATGTTTGACCGAGGGTATAATACCTGTGTGTGGTTGGAGAATTGGGTAAAGTACACAAAAGATGACGGAATATTGGCTTTTCCGTTAGACGGTACTTTCAATGGTAGGATTTTATTTAATTTGAGAACCCGAATGAATGAATTGCATCCCAGACCAAGACTAACGCAGTATGAGGCATTAGAGGAATGGGAGATTGAGGCTTTCGAAAGAGAGAAACCCCGAATGGACAAAGGTCTGACCAAGTGGTACCCCAGGCTGAAACAAGAGACCAGGGATAAAAGGATGAAACAGTGGAGACAGAGTATGATTGTTGAAGGTCTGTTTCCCATGATGCCAGCATGTACCCCTTCTGTGGGAGAGAAAAAGACAGAAAAGAGTAAGCATTGGGGAGGTCTTGGGGAGTCAGACGATGAGTTGTTAGATGACATCTTTACGAGAAGTCCGCCCCCTTATAATGAGGAAGCCCGACCTTCCAGTGCAGGAGAGAATCCCCAGCGTCCATCTATTAAGGAAGAGGACAGATCACTAAGTAGACGGGGAGGTGGTCAGGTACTGCCCTATTTTGAGAAGCCCGAACCCGCGGAAATAAGGGATATATATCCTAGAGTGCCCGCGAGCCAGGAGGAAAAATATTCCCGTGAAAAGTTCTTTTTCCCCAGACCTCTTTATGAGAACGAAGAAAAACCATCAAGTTCAGGAATGCCCTTTTTACAGCCTCCATATGAGGAAGAGCGTAGGTCATTTGGCACCGGAACTTTGTTCCCAAAACCAAATTATGGTGGGGGACCAAGTGAAACGCATCCTACTGCCCCGAGCTTTACCCCTCACCTGACCCCACAGATAATACCTGACCGGACATTAGGAAGAGTACTAGATGAAAGGGAGCAAGAGGCCCTAGCTAGACAGAGAACAGAAATAATTCAGAAAATCTCCCAGTTAAATAACAGTCCTGAGGCTTTGACTATTCCGGTAACAATCGGACCAGTGGTTCCGCTGTATGGGAATAATCAGGGAAGTCCAAACCCTCCAGTTATGAACCCAATCATGGCACCGCCGAGGCAGGAACCCCTACTGATAGACGATCAGTCCAGTGAGTGCGAGTCTGAAGTTGTGTTCTTGGACCTGCCAAGCAAACAGAACGGAAAGGGAGTGCAGAAGAGGCAAAATCCTTTTAATGCGAAAGAAATTAAATTAGAATCAACGTCAGGTACTAGGAGTGTCTCTCTGGTAACTCCGGAAGAAATTGAAAACTGGAGTCGTGAATTAGAAAAGCAGACTCCGCAAACGAAACCTTTGGACCTCTACAAACTGAGGGTAGAAATAGAGGAATTAATGGCAGGAAATGTGGGATTAGACAGATTAAATACCTACTCTGAAGAAGAGTTGCTGTTTATGTGTAAAAGCCTTACCAGAAGTACAAGAGTGCTCCATGAAAAGCTGACAGACACTGCAGCTAGTATGGGGATAGATATTTCCAGATCCAAGCCCTTGCAGAAACCATACCGAGCTGAATTCTCAGACAAGGATATAGAGAACTTGAATGTGTCAGGGAAAAAGTTGCAGATTAAAGAGTTGCTAGCAATTTTGCAAAAATGGGGAGACGTGGAGAAATGGAAAAGCAGGTGGGCTCGAAAGAAAGATGAGGCTCGATCCAGACAAGCGACCCCTGAGTTCGCTTTGAGAGAGGTAGACAAGCCCGAACAGTTATACCCCATGCGTGAAGTACCAGGTGGGAGGTATGTGCACGTTCCATGGTCCAGACAGGATATTGTGTCCTTTACTAACGATTTCCCGAAACTGCGCGAGAAGCCAGTCGACTGGTACCGGCAGGTGGAAAGGTTCGTAAAGGTCCAAAAATGCCTGTGGAAAGACCTAGATGGGTTTTTCGACATTGTGGTCCCGGTAGATCTATGGACCGAGTGTAAAATAGCGATTGCCTGGCCTAGTGAGGAGTACCCGAGGGACTCTAACACAGGGGAACCGTCGATTGAAGTGATGAAAAAATATGAACAAGTAATTCTGCATTTGAAAAATAAGGTGCCCGCAAAGGAAACAGATTGGACCAGGATAGATAGAACAATGCAGGAAAGAGACGAGACAGTACACTCCTATTATGAAAGGCTGTTGCAGGTGTTTAAAACATACAGTGGTATAGATAACATCGAGATGAAGGATATGACACATTTTATTTACAGGTTTGTAAATGGTTTAAGACCCGAAATTTGTCAGTGGATAAAAGATAACAAAATCTGTTGGCATACAAAAAAGATAGATGAAGTCCTGCGGTACGCAAAGTACTGCGAGGACGAGATGGCAGAAAAGAAAAAGGCTCTCAAGGAAAAGGTTATGTGGGCTCAAGTGAAGCTCGCAGAACAGCAGGAAAAACAGTTGAGTAACATGGTCAAAAACACTCAGAACCAAGGTCCTGGGGGTGGGGGAGGAGGCAAGCCCCGGCCCAAAATGAGCAGGGAAGAGGCTATGAAGAAATTTCCCTGCCATCAGTGCGGAGAAATTGGACACTGGCGAAACGAGTGTCCTTATCTGCCAGATGATAACCCCAAAACACCTGATTTAACTCCACAGACGCAGAAAGAAAGACCAAGAAAGACTCAACCACAGGTAAAAACGATCAAGGTGCCCCGAGCACCAAAACAAGTGTACAAGGGAAAATCCACAGAGGGTGATGAGGTAGAAGTTTGGGAAAGCAATGAGAACAGAAATGCAGCAACTTCGCAGTATTTGTTAAACGATACCTTCCTTTGTGATGACCAGTACTGAAAGGGCCTGAGAGGGGAGGACGAGGAGTGCGTACTTGGCGCCTCCTTGCCGGTAGACCAGTCCGGACCATACATTGAAGGAAAGGTTGACGGAAATGATGTCACCTTTCTGTTGGACACTGGCGCTACCCGTTCTACTGTAAGAACAGTGGACGTTCCAAACCTACCCCTCTCGGGAGAAGCCATCCAAGTAGTGGGTGTATCTAATCAATTGATTAGTACTCCTGTTACCGAGCCCATGGAGATCTCAATTGGAAACTTTAAGGAAATGCATAGATTTGTCGTTTGTGACACCAGTCCGGTGAACTTACTGGGACGTGATTTGCTGTGCAAAATGAACTGTACCATCTTTTGCACACCAAAGGGTGTTGAAATTCAGACCCCAGATGAAGACCGCATTTAGAAATTAATGTTAATCAGACCTGACTCAGAAATTAAACGAATGACTATGCAGGATTTGCCCCAAGAACTTCAAGAAGCAGTGAAGCCAGAGGTATGGGACTTCACTGGGAAAGATGTGGGGTTAATGAAAAATGTGGGCCCCATACAAATAGCAATAAAGGACAATGCAGTATACCCCAATACTAAGCCCTACAGAATGAATGCAGAAGTGAGAGCTGGTGTTACCCTGGAAATACAGAAATTGCTAGAAGGAAACATCATACAGGAAGTAATGAGTAGCCCATGTAACTCACCGATTATGGGCATCAAGAAGCCTAGTGGCAAGTACAGAGTAGTGCAGGACCTACGAAAAGTCAACAAGATAGTGGTCCCCTGTTGCCCTATTGTCCCGAACCCAGCAGTGATTCTGTATCGGATTCCTTGGGATGCTGAGTGGTTCACTGTGATAGACCTGTGTCATGCATTCTTTTCCATTCCCTTGCATCCAGATAGCAAATTTCTCTTCTCATTTGCCTTCAATGGTCACGTGTATGTCTGGAACAGGGTCCCTCAAGGGTACACAGAGAGCCTCTCTATCTTTAATCAGATCTTGAAAAAATGTTTGGAAACTTTGGTCCTACCTGGAAACTCTGTCCTAGTGCAGTACATTGACGACCTCTTGGTGGCGTCTAAAAGTCATAGGGATTGTGTGATTGACACCATTGCCCTACTGAATCACCTGAGTGAGAAGGGACATAAAGTGGCCCCTGAAAAATTACAGTTCTGTGCAAAATCAGTGAAGTATCTGGGGCACCAGATAGAGAAAGGCGTTAGGAAAGTAACGTCAGAAAGAGTAAGAATAATTCAAAAGATGCAGTTACCCCGTACTCAGAAAGAGATCAGAATGTTCCTGGGAGTGATAGGATACTGCAGGCAATGGATTATGGGATTTGCAGTCCTAGCTAGGCCCTTGATAAAAATGACCAAGAGAGGAACACCGGATATTGTACAATGGGATGATGAAAGCTTAACAGCCTTCACAAAATTGCGAGATTGTCTGTGTACAGCACCTGCGTTGGGAATGCCAGACTATACCAAGGAATTTGCCCTGTTCTGCGACACTCGCGATAACTGTGCATTGTCAGTCCTGACACAAGACCATGGCATGACCAGAAGGCCTGTGGCATATTTCTCTGCCACCCTGGATCCAGTGGCTGCTGGATTACCAGGATGTCTGAAAGCAGTAGCTGCTACTTGCACAAGCTTAGAGCAGAGTGAGTCCATTGTCATGGGACATCCTGTAACTGTGTATGTCCCACATGGAGTGGTAATTTTGCTGACCAGAACGAAAACTCAGTATCTCACTCCTAGTCGGCTGACTAAATACTAGAGGATTCTGGTGGGTGCTGCAAATGTAAACATTGTCAGGTGCAGTATTCTGAACCCCGCCACTTTGCTCCCTGACCCAATGGATATGGAAGATGGGGAGGAGGATGAGCATAACTGCATTGATTTAACAGAATTTAGCACAAAACCACGCCCAGACATTAGAGAAACACCTTTGCCTGTACATGACAAGGAATTATTTGTGGATGGCTTATGCCTAAGACATGAACAAGGAGGCCTGAGTGCTGCTTATGCGGTAGTCTCCTTAACAAAAATTGAAGAAGCAGGTTATCTATGTGAAGTAAAGTCTGCACAAGTAGCCGAATTGATTGCTATGATAAAAGCTTGCAAAATTGGGAAAAACCTACGCATAACAGTGTATACTGACAGTCAGTACTGTTATGGAGTTGTGCATGACTTTGGCCAGTTGTGGCTACAGAAGGAGTTTCTGACTTCATCAGGTACCCCTATTCGAAATGGGAAAGTTGTTCAAGACCTTTTAGAGGCAATCCAGTTGCCAAAGGAACTGGCAGTGGTAAAATGTGTCGCTCATTAGAAGGGCATTGACACTGTATCACTGGGAAATGATTTTGCTGATCGAGTGGCCCAATGGTGCGCCAGAGATCGGTATATCATAAATCCAAAACGGGGAGGGCCCGGAACCAGCTGCCAACTTCAAGTGTTTGAAGAAGTGCCTACATGGGATGAAGTGAGAGAGTGGCAGCAGGCGGCACCTTGGCAAGAGAGAGAGAAATGGAAGGAGGACGGGTGTAGACCAAGACGTGTGGATGGTGTCATCTTGGGCCCAACTGGTATGCCTGTGTTACCCAGACATTTACTTGGCACAATGGCGAGATTGATACATGAAGGATCACACATTGGTAGGGACGCCATGATTCTAGTGTTCCAACAGACTTGGTACAGTAAAAAGTTCAGGAAAGTAGCAGAGTCCCTCTGCCAGAGGTGCCTGTCATGTCAAAAGATGAACCCAGGCAAGAGAACAATGGTGGAACTGGGGAAAATAGGGAGGTCAGGTGGTCCCTTTGTGAGGATACAGGTCGATTTCATCACCATGCCACGTTGTGAAGGGAAGCGATATGTCCTTGTCATGGTCTGCCTATTTTCAAAGTGGGTGGAAGCTTTCCCTACTCCCCAAAATGACGCACTGACAGTAGCTAAGTGTTTACTGAAAGAACTGATACCTAGGTTCGGGGTTCCAGTCACTATTGAATCAGATAGAGGCCGACATTTTCAGAATGAAGTAATCGACAAACTCTGTAAGGCCTTTGGAATCACACAAAAACTCCACTGTGCATATCGTCCAGAGGCTTCTGGAATAGTGGAACAAGTAAACGGAACTATCAAAAACAGATTAGCAAAACTGTGTGATGCATCTGGTATGACCTGGGTGAAGGCCCTGCCTCTGGTCCTGATGGGACTCCGAAGTATTCCAGACCGGAAGACAGGCCTAAGCCCCCATGAAATTCTGATGGGAAGAGTGATGAGACAAGCATGGGTACCAGGAAGCAAACTGTTGAGTATTACTGATGATTTGGTGCTTGAATACTGCAGGAGATTAGGTGACCAAGTGCGTTCTATCTCTCGCCAGATCGGAGAAGACGCCATCCTCAATCCAACGACTCCTCTCCACAAACTGGTCCCGGGGGACTGGGTCAAGATAAAGAAGCATACTCGGAAGAGCTGCCTGGAGCCCAGGTGGGGAGAGAAGCGTCAGGTGATCCTGGTAACAACCACAGCAGTAAAGTGTGCAGGGGTTCCACATTGGGTCCACGCCAGTCACACCCAGAAGGTATTACCAGACGAAGAGCCTGAAGAAGAAGGGCATCCAGCAGAGGACTCTGCAGGAGCCAGACCAGAAGTAGCTGACGACGTACAGCCCAGTACCAGTCAAGCTGCAGGAACAGCAGACGTTGGCCCAGGAATAGTTGATAATGAACTACCAAGAGTCCAGCCTGCTGAAGGGGTCCAAGAAGCTGAGCCAGAAGTAGCTGAAGACGAGCTGCCGAGCATCTGGCCAGAAGAGTGGATACAATTAATTGATCTCACTGAAGATCCGATCAGAACAAGTGAGCGACTTCGGGAAGGTAGAGTGTGGACTAGGGAGGAAAGGCAAGGCACAGGCGAAGAACCTCAGGATCTTGAGATTCACATCAAAACTGAGGAAGGAGAAGGTCAGACAGGGACAGAACAAGTGATTGATACTTCTCCACTGACTCCTGATGTCGAGAAGGGACAGACTAGACATAGCGTAATAGTTCGAGCAGAAGAAAACCAAGAGATCGAAGTGCTTGAACAGGATCAGATAGAATTAGAAGAACGTGTTCAGGAAACAGAAACAGAGACATTTGAAAAGCAAACACAAAACTGTCCTGAACAAGGCCAGATTAGTGACCAGGCAGAAGAAATAGATGCGAGCCCTGGAATTAGTCAGATAGAAGAGGAAGAAACTGAAACAGAATTGCCACAAGTTAATGAAAACAAAAGGGCAAGAGAAGGAAACGAAGTCCAAGTGCCAACTAAAAGACTTAAGAAAAGAAAGCACATTGAGCCTGGATTTGTCAAGAAATTGAGACTGAGGATAAAAACAGTGGAAGAAAAACGTGCTGAAGAAAGGAGAAGTGCTTGCATAGCTGAACAACAAGAAAACACCTCCAAAAGAAGGAGTGATCGAATAAGAAGACAAAACAAAAAGTACAAGTCTCCTGAATGGACGCTCGTTTTGGAAGAATTTGAAGATCTTGATATAACTGACGAAAGCGACGGGGAACCAGTCCCTGAGTACTCTGCCGAAGAAGAAGACGAGCCACCGTGAATTTGCACAAAGTAAGCTACTTGTGTAAAGACACAAAGAGGGGTCGAGAAACTTCTTCTGAGCCGAAATGTCTGATTCAAGCGTGAATGGTAGACCTAGTCGCAGTGGTTGCAAAACATGCTGCAAGGTATGTGTATGTAGTGTAGTTATACTGATATTAGTTTGGATAGGACTAACAGTTTTCATTCCCTTTGCGGTGAGCAAAAATACTAATATGTACCCTACTGAAATTGTAAATACTGACAGTGAGGAGCTGACAACACAGAGTGTAGCAAGACATGAGAGAGCACTCAGACAAACAAAACGAGACTTAGAAGCATCAGATGAGGGCGGACTACATTATCATGAAGTTAAGAATAAGACACATTTGAATGTTTTCGCCAACTTGTTAATACACTATGTAGAGACTATGGAAATTGAAGATTGCTATGTCTGCATGAAGCTACCTACCTCTGTAGCTGAAGGCGTGACATACCATCACCTGCCCCTGACATATGGAATCTCCTGTAGCATTTTAGCAAGCTTATTTTACAAAAGAGGACCGTTACAGTACTATTACTCTAACAATGACGTGATCTTTTCTGAACTTCCTATACGAGGGAACTTGAATCCTGTACATACCAAAAGTGACGTTACTCGCTATATGGGCGAATACTTTCTGACTATAGGTAATATCGACATAGGTGACGCACACAGAGATAACTTGACCTGTTCTTTGCGTGAGCAGGAAAAGATGTTCCTGAACATGGCAGAGAAAAGGAGAATAAAAATACAAAGAAAGGCAGATGACGAGAAACAGAAAAGGCCAAAATGGGCGGAAAACATGGAGGGCACCTCAAATGGTGGAGCGGGTCCTGCTCTGTTGCTGGATTTTGAAAAGAAAGGCAAGCTATGTCTTCACCGCGAGAAGACTAGCTATTATAATAACATTTCCATTGGTTCCAGTGAATGCGAACATAATTACAAGGTAATTGGAGGATGGGGTTTCAAAAATGGGTCAGAGCCTGTGTTTCCTGGAATTTATTATATTTGTGGGGACAAGGCTTATTTCAAATTGCCGGATCACTGGTATGGAAGCTGCTACTTTGGCATTGTCTTCCCGAAAATATACCATGTGAATGAAGTCGCTGGAAGCAGTGAAAATACTAATGGCTTAGTGCGTAGTAAAAGAGAAAGTGTAGGTGAAATAATGGGTAGTATTTTCAGTGCACTGATACCTGGAGTGGGAGTGGTTCTGAACACTCACAGAATTTGCAAATTGTCCACTATAGTGGATGTGCTGTCTACTGACACAGCTCATGGATTTCTCCTGGTCAATACTGAAATGGTTGCGATCAGATCAATGGTTTTGCAGAACAGACTTGCTCTTGACACCTTATTAGCAAAAGAGGGCGGAGTCTGCCGGATGTTGAAGTCGCAACATTGTTGCACTTATATTCCGGACAAAAGTGTGCAGCTCAAAAGATATGTGAAAAACATTACTAATTTGGAAAGGGAACTCAAACCACTCGAGGTTGATAGTGCCTGGAAGAGACTGGTAGATGGTCTCTCAAATGTAGGTCATTGGCTTGCTAGCTTAGGTAAAAGCTTATTGTTCAAAGTACTGATGCCAATTGGAATTATAGGTCTTATCCTATTCTTCATTTTTGTCTGTTGCAAATGCCGTAAACACACCAGAAAGCATCAAGTGAATGCCAGAGGAGTGAAACGAAGTGTGGATGAGCTTGAATTGGAGGAAATAAATAATAAGATCTACAAAAGGGTGAAGAATTCTCACCCTATAAAAGATGAGAAAGAGAAATTGAATCGCTTGTTGGAAGAGATAGAGTTGTATAAGGTGTGAAGAAGTTGGCATCTGGTTCCATTTATTTTGTGATGATAGTAAATATCATCAAAGAGGGGATTGATGAAGCAAAGCTTCGCATTTGCGACTTGCCGAATTCATGAACCTCGCTCATGTGTAATCCAGTAATAATTTGTACGTCTTACTAACGTTTATATTTCATGTTTAAACGAAGTCCATGAAGCTTGCCTCTGTGTATTTCTAATACTATTAATTTGAGTCAATAAAATGGCCGCTGCTTTGAAATAAGTGTCTGCGCATGCGTCAGTTACACTCACGTGTCCTGATGTGTTTGCAGGTTTGGAGGGAAATAGTTGCGCATGCGTAATACATAGCTTTGCCAGTAACGTGGTACTGCTCGTGCCACTGCTCTTGTGCCCGTATACATGTAGCTAACATTTAGACTGCATAAGTGTATTTTTTGTGATAAGTTGAAAGTACAAACCCAATGATGTGTCTTCATATCGTTATTTCTATGTATTAATTTGTTTTCACTTACTTTTCATGTATTCTCCATTCGGAGGGGTGCTGGGCTGGGGAGTCCATCTTGGAGGGTACTTGTGCGCAGACTCGGCAGGAGCCATCATGGCATTGAATTGCTGCCAAAGAAGGTTGATACCAGAAGCCACCCTGGGAAGCAGTACCTTCGCCCCGCAGCATCACGATATTGTTCTATTATGTTGCAAAAATGTATTCTTTCCCTGTATTCTGCGCAATTTTCTCATGGGAACCCCAATCTCACTAGGCGGTACCCAGAGATGCAAATTAGGCATCCAAATAGTGTGTTTTGATTGGTGTGTTACCCAAATCCTACCTTAGGACCAATCCAAATTGAGGGATTCTGACACTTTGCAACATTGAGGGGTGGTACACTGCCCCAAAACAGTATATCTACCCTGGGTTCACCTAGGGAAATTGTCCGACTTGTCTTGTTTAGCTGACCTGTCACTGACCCAACGCACTCAATAGGTGACTGAAGATACAGAGAGCTGCGGAGCACTCTGTCCGAAATTGACCATAGACTAAGGTTTTACTGAACCTTAAAGTGCTGGCGGAGCACTTTGCTGGGAGTTCGCTGACCCAATTGGGGTCTTGATCTAGAACTGCAGAGAGGGTGGAGCGCAGGCGTTGCTTCCGAACTGCGGGTGCTGTCCTGTCCTGAGGGTTTCCTGTCCTGATTCCTAATCTGAGGGTTTCCTGTCCTGTCCTGGGTGTCCATTCTGCACCTGCTGTCCATTGAGGGGTATCCTTCCTTGAGGGTTTCCTGTCCTTAACTGACCCTTGGCCAGGGTTTGGTTTCCACACCAGTCTAGGTAAATATAGCTCTAAATTCTTTAAACTTGCACCTTTCTATTTTTCTGTCTTTTGCTTTAATAAAGACACACCTTTGCATATGTTGATTTTTCCATGCTTTTGCCGCAACTATTGAAAACGTAAAGTCATTTGCATTTATTCTCTTAACGTGTTCCCATGTTACCCTTCCTGTTAGAAATCATATTTTGCATTGCAGTTTGTCATTTTCTGATATGGTCTAGAACCTCCTTACTTAAACTGTCTAAAGAACTTTTGCCCTAAATGCATAGCATATTTCCGTTGCATCTCTTATTAGCATTTCAATGATTACCCCGACTTTATTTCTCTATAGTTATGTACTTTTCATTGTCTTGGTTATTGATTGTCTTATTCTTGTAAATTTAATGCTTACTGAGAACGAACTTTAGATAAAGAGTTTAAAACTTCCAGTTGTCCGTGGTCATTTTACAAAAGTATTGAATGTCATTTTGAGTTGTATTTTGCTGCCTTTCCTTTTACAGCTAGCTCCCTGATCCATTGTGGTCATAGGTACCCGTGTCGGTGGATGGTAAGTCGGGTACGCTGAGGAATAACAGTAGGAAATTCACACAAATTGGTAGAAGCCCGTGAAGTCACCCGGTCAATGTATATGGTGAATTGAAATATATGGGCCCGAAGCAGCGAAATTATTGGTTGGGTGACCTCGCGCGCTCTATCAGTTTCAATGATATCATAGGACATGTCATGAGTGATGTAATACGTGAGATCATAAGCAGTGCTGCATGGCAAGTGCATAAGTCACCCTTATGCCAGGGGCCCCAGAGGGGCCGAATTAAAAAAAAAGATTCTGGTGCCGCGAGTCCTACGGTGAACTCACAGGACCCAGTGAGGCCTCTCGCGAGTTCCTGTGTGATCCTGCTGGAATACTGCTGTACTGTGATAAAGAAAAATGAATGAGGGATGGGTGTACATGAGACATTGCACAACCAGGGGCGAAGGGGGGTTTGGACAGCAATGGGAAGCTGGCTGCCTGTGGAGGATTGGCCAAACCCACCGCCCGCGCAGCCGAAGGCATCTATCCCAATCACCACTAAAGTGAGCGAAACGGGGAACATCCTTTACAACGCAACTTTTACCACGCACTACCATTACGACGCAACTTTTACAACGCAAGTTATTACAACGCATTGCGCTGGGGGGCGCTCTAGGATAGGGAATAGTTTAATTTACTATCCAACACCTTCCCTACTATCCACGGGGACTGGAGTTGGAATAGTAAATTAAACTATTCACTATCCAGCGCCCCCCAACGCAAGTCGTTGTAACGACTTCCGTTGTAAAACCTGCGTTGTAAAGGAATGCGTGGTAAAAGCATGCGTTGAAACGTCATACATCCGAGCGAAACATATGAAAAAGTGTTTACTGCCTCACACATTGAATATTACAATTATCTAATATGTGCAAACAGTTCTAATGGTCACTGCTCCAAGACCTCTTCATAGTGATTTTATTTTGCTAAACATTTTTAACACTTCCTGTCCTGGTATGGGCAAATATATTTTATTAAATAAATAAACATGACAAATGTTATAGCATAAACCACATATGGAGATGCCCAGAATGAAATATGAAAATTATTGTTACTGTTGAGGGAAGAGAGACACATCTCCCCTCCCCACACTCAACAATTGTAATAAATAGCATATTATACCTTACAGATCTGCCTATTTACTATATAGAAATGTGGTTGAAGGTAGAATTGTGATTCATAGGAAAATGATATTTCTGTTGCTAATAACTTTAATGCATTTGCACGGATCTCCACTAAACTTACCTAAAAATGGCTACTTTTTGCACAAGGAATGTTTCAGGGTGATCCGTCATGCGGGGGCCGAGAAAAAGGGAGGGGTTCCAAAATGCATTTTCCACATTAATTTCTCCATAGGTACTTTTGACACAGCTACAGCCCAAACCGCTGAACGGGTTTACACCTAATTTGGCAGAAAGCGAAATCCTGGTCCAGAAAGAGTCCTTTTGGTGTTTTGGTGGAAATCCGTTCAGTAGTTTTGGAGACATTATGGTTAAACAATTTGTATATATCACACCGTAGAGGATCTACGGAGCTGAAAGATCTCCTGCTGAAATCTGATTGGCTGACATCACATCAACCAGGAAATGGTGGCACTCATCTTTGGACTTGGGACTCAGTCCCGAGTCCTAAAAAAACAAACAAAGAAGACATGGGGACAGGGTAGAGATATCCTGACAACCTCAGCTTGAAGGTGGGGTCCGAAAGGGACCCTGCCAGGCAATTTTGTACTTTTTTACATTTTTCAGCAAATCTGCGGCAAAATTCAAGCTCCGTGCTTATTTCATTAAAACGATCTGAGGTGGCTCAGTGGACGGGCGAAGGGGGGGTGACACATTATTTTTTGGGGGAGAATTGTGCATGCCTCCTCTCCCTGAGCCTCTGAGGCTGAGGTAAAAAACACAAGGCAGGGATGTATGAGACCCCCTTCCCGGAGCCTAATTACGCTACATCTACATCTACCGCTTAAAACGCTCATCCTCCTTTTTACTTCCGGGTTTAGTGCTGGATGGACGCCGGGTTTCTTTTCCATTCATTTACTTTTATAGCAATAGTGGCATGCCATGCTTTACTTTTAAACATTTTAAGCTAAAGCACGGTGTGCCACATTTGTTACAATAGTAAATAAACAGAAAAATATACAGATGCTCATAACCTTTTTTTCTATTTATTGACTTTGGTAGCAATGGCGGCATGCTGCACTTAGCTTTGAGCATCTAACGCTAAAGTGCGGCATGCCACCATTTCTACAAAAGTCAATAAATAAAAAAACAAAGGCAGGCGGATGCCACAATTCTTTTCCATTTGCAAAGCCAATAATAGCTCTACATTTATCTAATGCGAGACCTATTGCATTGCAAATGCTTGTTGAATTTGGCTATGGGGAATGGGTTCCCTGGAGCCTAATGAGGCTCAGGGGCCCCTGGCCCCCTCTCCTTTTGAATTAAATTTGGTCCTGGCAGATGGGGTTCCAGGGGCTTTTCAAAGCTAAGGGATGAGGGTGGTGTGGCCCGCCCCCTTTTTGTTGAATTTGGTCCCCGGGATGGGCCACCTGGGCCTAATGAGGCTTGGGGAGGGAGGCTATACAACCTTCCTCCTCTTATTAATAGTATTCATCCCGGAGGATGGGGTCCCCAAGGCCTATTGAGATTTGAGGAGGGGGCTGCACACGCCCCTCCCCTTAATATATATGCTTTGGACCCAGGTGATGGGGTCCCCAGGGCCCGAAGGCCAACCCTACGCCATGCATGCCAAAGGCTGCGTACGGTGTGGGGGTGGCAGCCCTACAACACATGCCCTAAGGTAACTATGACTAGTGCCCTTGCCATGCACTGCTAATTTCCCCACACATTACCTCACTCATGACATCTTCTATGACATCATTGATAATATTATTGTTGGAATTAAATTATCGATGAGAAAAATGTGTATGCAGTGGCACGAGTTAATGTTTCCATAGTGCACGAGTTATAGTTACTTGAGATAACTATAACTATAACAGGTGAATTTCTGTGGTTTTTAGATTTACATTTTTTAATTGTTACTGAACATTTCACGTAACTATTACATTACATTAACCTTTGTTTTTTCAGTGACTATAAATATATATGTATATATACCCCTCGTGGCGGTCCACAGGAAAAGCATTTTTTGTGTTGCTAATAACTTTGGCCCCGTTTGAAGAATCTCCACAAAGCTTTCAAAAAAGATGCTATGTTTTGACTAGTTTGTGCATGGAAAATATCGGGGTGATCCGTCAAGCGGGGGATGAGATAAAGGGGTCCCAAAAAGAAAAATCCCAATGCATTTTCCATAGACTTCTTTAAGACAGGCTACAGCAAAAACTGCTGAACGGCATTACACCAAATTTGGCAGGACGCTAGAGCTTGGCCCACAGATTGTGATTTGGTGTAAATCCACTCAATAGTTTTTGAGAAATTGAGGGTGAAAAATAATTGGATACTTTGGCAGTTGGGCCAGAGAGTCTTCCGGGAGCGCCAATTTAAAAATAGAGCATTCTGATTGGCCCAGGGAGCTTTAACCCCTTCGCTGCTAGGTTTTTCTCCCCCTGTGCTAAGCCTTTTTTTTGGCTATTTAGGATACTTTGCGTTAGGCCCCTGTAACTTTTTGTCCATGCCAAATTTGCATCCTCTTTTTCCAACATCTTGAGGATTCTAAAGGTACCCAGTTTTTTTATTTCATAAAATTTGGAAAAAAGTGCTGCAGAAGAAAGCTGGGTAACATAACCTGGTGAGAGCCACCCAAGTCACCCCATTCTGGCTTCACCTGGGTGTCTAGTTTGCAAACATTTAAAGGTTTACTAGGTTTTCCTAGGTGCCGGCTGTGCTAGAACCCAAAATCCAGAGCTAACCACATTGCAATAAAAAGGTCAGTCCCTAGTGGGCTTTCTGCTGCCCTGGGGGGAGGCAGATAAGGAGCTAATGCCTACAAATGTCTCCGGGGGGAGGGAGACTGTGGCATTTTTGGGGGGTACCTCCACCCCTGAACTTAGAACAAAATAATCATTGGTGCCCAGTGTACTTTCTGCCCCCCGGGGGGAGTAGAGAAGGGGCTATTGCCCCTATCTGCCTCCTGGGGGGAGCAGACAGACTGTGGTATTTTTGGGGGGGCATTGGCATGCACATTCTGAGCAGCCCCTACCCCTGAACTTAAAAAATAAATAATCCCTGGTGCCTAGTGGACTTTCTGCCCCCCATGAGGGGCTATTGCCCCTATCTGCCTCCCAGTGGGCATAAGGACAGTAGCAATTTTTTGGGGGTGGGGCATTGACATGCCCATTCTGGACAGCCACTACCCCTCTGTATAAAAAAAAATCCCTGGTGCCTAGTGTGCTTTCTGCCCGCCCCCACCTCCGGGGGCAGATCAGGGGCTATTGCCCCCATCTGCTTCCTGGGGGAGGAGAAATTCTTTTGAATTTTCAGGGCAGAAAGGTAGGGGCATTGGCATGCCCATTCTGGGCAGACCTCACCCCTTGCCTATACAAACATAATCCCTGGTGTCTAGTGTGCTTTCTGCCCCCCTGGGGCAGATTGGGGGCTCCTGCCCCCATATGCCCCCGGGGGGCAGAAAGAATGGCTATGCCAGAATTTATTGGGGGCAGCAAAGGCCCTTGCCCAAGGAGCCGCACCTCCCTCCCTGGTGGCTAGTGGGTGGATCCCTGCTTGGGGATCACCCTCCTGGCGCAATCCCAAAGCAGTGATGCACTAGGCAAGGACCCCACTAGAAAGGGGAGATTTTTCCCTTTCCAACGATACCTCTCCCATGTGTTTCGGTGCATGGGGCTGAGATAGCCCTAGAAGCACCAAACAGTGAAACTGACAGTAAGTTTAGGTTTCAGTCTAATTTTTAATGTAACGTGTAATGACGTCAGAACGATTGTCTTTACATTGAAAATTGAACAAAGGCCTCAGCGGGTTGGTGAAGCGCCCCCCCCCACCCTCCCTGCCCCCCCCAAAAAAGGAAATCCCTCTGCTGTTTGCAGCAGAGGGATTTAGTGCGCCTGTTCACATGACGGAATGGTTCCGTCATGAGCACAAGAGCACTGGTGCTCATGACAGAACCATTCCGTCATGACCACCCACGGGGTTATTTTCCTTTGTAAAAAAACATATAGATATATGGGGGCAGGGTAGGGATATAGGGATACCATGACCCCATAGGTCCCAGGGGGACCGCCCTTGGGGCCTAAAAAGAAATAAAATGGCAAACAATGCCGCTATCCAGTGAGCCTCTCGTAGGATAGAAAATAAAAATGGCAACTGGGTTGCATTTAAATCCCTAATGCCTGGGGTAGTTTACCCCTGGTGCCGATTTCATATGGGTGATGGGGGGGGGGCTGCACGGAATCCCTCCAAAAGCCTCCAAAGGGCCAGTGGAGCCAACCCCGGGGCCGAAAACTGTTTATAAGTGGAGAGGGAATGCGCAGTCCCCAAGCCACCAGGGGCCCCCACCCCTGCGGCCCACATTACTTTTATGGGGAGGGGGACAATGTGACCCTTCAAGAGCCCCAACCCCTGGGGAACCCTACCCATGGGCCAAAATATAAGAAAATGGAGAGGTGGGCTGCGCGGCCCGTCTCCCCAAGCCTCAGATAGCCCCAGGGAGCCAACCCCCAAGGCCGACTCCTTCAAGGGAGAGGGGCCACGTGCTTCCCCTCCCGGGCCATTTTTAGCCCTGGGGACCCCATCCCCAGACCAGTTCACAGGCTTTGTCCCGGAGAGCCCACCCCAAGGACATAGCGGTTTCCCTGCCCGCAGCGGCGTGGGCAAGGAAACCTGGGTTTTCTCTTGCTTGGGGGAAGAGTTTATAAATCACCTGCCAGGTGGAAGAATTTTAATTCTCCTGACAAGCGAGAGCAAACTTGTACCCACACCAAGATGAAAAGGAGAAAAAAGTGGGTGTTCTATTGACACACTGTAAGAAGGCCTTCACCCACTAATAGTGGCATGCTTCATCATAGAGCTGCTACAACATCCGTGTGCAGACCAACGCCTGGGATGGAGAAAGGGGAGGGGGAAGGCAACGCAAACAAATTTGTTGAGATCCACACAGTAAAAAACACAGAGACAAACAATCAAAATGAAGTCATAGAACTATCTCAGGAATACTCTCAACAGTCCACAATCATGGACTCCCTGGATAGGATTAAAAATGGATTCAGAAATGGAGATGAAAGCGGGCGGGAGCTTAAAATATACTCCTTCCCGCTTGGAGTGGGCTTTAGATCAGTTTCCCTGCATGCAGTAAAAAAAAACATTGTGCCAAGAGGAGTTGGTGAATCTGGTATTTTGGGACTGGACACTCGCAGGTACATAAAACCCACTTGGGGAATACAGTTTTGAACTTTGCACGAATATCTAACAGCACCAACAATGGGTTTTTTTACGGACTACTACACCCAACAAGCATTGAGGCAAGAAGTCCCACTGGGGCGGGTCGTAATGATATTTAGTCCACACAGCTGCTGATGTTTTTGTGAATAGCCAGTGAACATGCATTTGGCATTCTTTATGTGAGAGAGATGTTACGCTGTGCCTGCTGCCTGAAATAAATGATGGAGATACTTACCAACTGTGTCGGCGTTTCCTCAAGGGCAACCTTTTTGTTTTGGATATATATATATATATATATATATATATATATATATATATATATATATATATATATATATATATATATATATATATATATATCTCTCTGCTCTGTATCAGTTTTTGGGACTTAGGTTTGTTCACCTATTTATTTGTGAGTGCTTTTAACCCCTTCCGCGCTCATGACAAGCTGAGCATGGGCGGAGGTGTTCACACCTCCCCCCATGCCAGGAAGAGCCATCTGTGGCAGGGGAGCTTCAAAGCCTTGCCCCCTTTGTAAAACTACCCCCAGCCTCTCCTGCTATTAGGATCAGGCCCCCTTCCTGTCTCCCCTCCTTTTCGGCAGGAAAAATTTGCCAGCCCAGAAGGTGTGCTCACCTCTGCCAACCCCACTGCTCCGGTCAGGGTGGCAAGGTGAAGCCCACACTTCAGTGCCCGCCATCTTGCAGATGGCAGGCACTCCCCAATCAGGATTAGGGATTTTGCCCACTCCCCCACGTGGGGTGAGCACACCAAGTGTGTAGTCACCCTAAGATCAGTAGACCACTGGCTACTGACCCCAAGACCCCTAAATCAACCCCTACATACAGTATTTAGGGGGCATCCCTGAACCAGAAAGACAGATTCCTGCAACCTATGAAGAAGAAGAATGACAGAAGATGCCCAGCAGAGGAGACTGCAGAGAAGAACTGACTTGGCCCCAGCCCTACCGGCCCATCTGCAGTATCCAGAGATCCTGCACCAAAATTCGCATGTCCTGCAGCCAGCGACCTCCAGAACCCTGGGAAGACTGACTGCCTTCAAGAAAGACCGGATCTCCTGTGAACAGCAGCTCTGTTCAAAAGAAACTCCCAATACAGACTCTGAGCCTGATGAGGACAAAGAAACCCGATGCCTGGAACCAAAACTGTACCCGTCGCCGACGGTTCGAGTAGCCCACTGGTTCCAACGAGGTCCACCAGTGCTCCAGAGTCTGAGTCCACCGTGGGTTGACCCCTCCAGGACCCCCGGGCATCGTCTGCAGCCTCTGCAAGGAGACCCCCCAAAATCCAAGTGGCCAAGTAAGGTGAAATCCGACCTCAAAAGACACCCCTGCATCTAGCTGCCCTGTGCCCTGGAGAAGAGAACCCAAGGTGCACCTATGTCCCCGCACCCTCCAAGTTACCTGCCCAGCTGTTGGTTCCTCCTGGAAGTCTTCGTTGACCGAGCCTGCAGCCAAAATGTAAAACCGGCAACTCCTATTGAAAACAACAGGGCACTGACCTGTAAACCAATAATTCAAATTCCTTCCATAGGATTGCATTTAATGTGTGACATCATTTGCTGATTGAGTGTGTACAACAAATGCTTAACACTACCCTCTGATAAAGCCTTGCTGCTCGCCCACACTACCACAAATAAAGAGTAAGGTGCTATCTACTTTTACCCCTGCCTACCTTTGGGGTTCCACTGGACTCTGTGCACACTATACCTCACTTTGGTATAGTATATCCAGAGCCAACTTCCTACACTAAAGACTTCATGGGACTCCTAGTTATGGTGCCACGATTACTACAAAAACCCTCAATGGCTCTTTTTTCAGAGTTTGGGAAGGGCTTCTAGAGGAATATAGTATTTTGCTTGAAGCTCTTATTGCTCCTGGTTCTGGTTTTCTGTTGCTGGAGAGTGTTGTGGTCTTAGGGAAGGTTCACTGGTCTGGTGCCACACCTGACCTTAAACAAACACCACCCAAGTAACAGTGGAACCCAACACAACTAGCTCATTATTGGTGTCAAGCAGGTGTGCAGTTTTTCTCCTGAAGAGATAGTGCAGGGATTTGTTTTACACGGTCAATGTCTACATTGCCACCTCTTCGGTTGGTTGCTTCAGGTTGGTTTGAGATGCGAGAAAAATTACACCCACAGCTAGGGGATGTATAGCTGAAGTCACGTGGATGGAACTGTGCCTTGGCAATGCACAATGAAAGCACCAGTTTACTCCTGAGGCTGTAGCATCAATGGATGAAGGACACTTTGAGTAGCAGCACACACAGTTACTACTTCATGTACCTTCTTGGTGGGGCTGCGCAGAGGAAGCAGCACTGTGGTCAAGACGTGAACTCTACCATTACAGGCCTAAAACCATCACATACTAAATACGGAGGAGCATCTTCAGGAGGTTGACGAAGTACCGTGTCTGCTAAACCACAGGTTTGCCTATTTAGAGTTGGGAAAACCATCATCTATCTGCCTGAAGGGCCTCAACGGGCTTTGTTAGTGGACATCTTTGTCCGACAGACCAAATGACATTGATCAAAGTATATCATACAGTCTGCTCAGTTTAGGGTGGGTGTTGTAATTTCTTACCTGGTGGTTCCGAACAAGAAAGCAAATAAATGACCACTGTGTCAGGTCGAAGTCATTTATTTTTTGTTTTTCAAAAAACAAGCTCCCACTTTTGGGTTTTCAAAAACAAAAAACTTTGCATTGTTGGCACATTGACCGTGGTGTCCACGCAGCACAGCATCAGTGCCTTCAGAGAAGCTGCCCTGGACGGTGCCACGTCTGAAGGCCCAGAGATGTCCTATCTCTAAACAGGACAGGGCGGAGTCTGCCAAGCCAGCAGAATACATTCCTCCACTGCCCTGGTGGAATGAATTACAGTCCCTCTGAAGGGAAACATGAGCTCCAGAGTGCAGAGAGGCCAGCACAGACTGCTCTGCCCACCCCAACCTAGGATTTCTCAACCTAAGACCAGCCGCGGCATGCGCAGGTAAGAGCAGTTGGGCCAGGATGTGGGGAGATTCGACAGACGACCACACGGGAAAATTAAATGAATAACTAATTTTCCTTCATCGTTGTGTATCGAAATCGCCCCTCATCTCCCCACTCCGTCCCACCACCCTTACCTGTACGGGCCGCGGCTGCCTTAGACAGAGCCTGTGGACCCGGAGGGCTCACACATGGTCACAGGAAGTTTGTCAATGATGAGACGGCCACCTGCATCATGTTTACAGGGCACTCTCTGTTGTAATGTTCCACTTCGCCTTAAAACCAGGTTGTCTCAAAGTACCACATTCTTCACATGGATCTCAGCGGTGAACTTATAATATACTTTAAGGTCCTACTATGGAACCTGTGAAAATGCTTATTTCATGGCGTGTCCTACAGAGCCACGAAACTCAAAGGAATGAGTTAGCGGGTGGTGAGCGGGGCAGGAAAAGAATACAACTGCCAACATGTCATAGCGGCCTCTGTAAAGACAGGGACAGAGTGGCATAGAGGAGGGAACAAAAAAAAACATAATCTAAGCCAGGCTAATTTGTAAAAAAAAATTGAATTAATATCTTAGCCCATAGTTTTGCTCCGAAGAGTAGGCTGGCGTTATTAAACATTGCCAGATACTAAGGCTGCATAGTCTTGACTCCATCTCAAGTCTTTTTAATCCACCACCAGACAATCCCAGCTCACTCTTGCATGTTCCCGCTTTCTCCATATGCCATGGTTATTCTGTCCTTCTCTTCCTCACTCTTTCTTTCCCCCTTGTGTTTATTTCTTCTCTTGCTCAAAGTCTGATCAGGAAAAACAAGTGCTGGTCCCCACAAATGAGTGTGCCTGGGCCCGAGTGGTGGAATGGGACAGTCAGCTGGACTGTTTATGTTGCCCTCACATATCCCCTGGAGGATGTCATGCTTCATCATAGGGCAGTGCTCCTCATTGGGCCGGCGCTGCAATGCCCAATGGGTTCCCTGAAGGGTTGATTTGGTGGAGATCTTTTACGAGGCTTCTGTAAGATGAGTGCAAGTGAGGTGGCTTGTGACGTGGGGTGTGATTTACTATCACATATGTCCTGGTTGCCGGTTTATTTGCAGCAGTTTTTTTTATGTACAAGTTGACTGTCAGGCTCTGTTTTTCAAACTCCGCCCCATTTCTTCTGCCACACCTTGACCCCTAATTTATGGATTCCCAGGGTCAATTTTTTTTCCAATTCCAGCACTATCTGGTAAAAAAAAAACAGGTAAAAATTAGATCTGTAGGGCCTCTCAGATACCTTTCCCACGGCACCACTGCACCTGCTGCACAATGTAAATGTAGTCTGTGATCAGTGCTCCTGGTCAGTTTTTAGAAAAGTCTGTTTACTGAACTGTTGCAACAATAAAGTCCCTGCAGGTGCTGCCATACACCAGAGTACCACACAGCCGCAAAAGACACCAGAATGCAAAAAATGCGCACTAAATTGCCTTACTGCTTTGGGGAAAGAGGAAGGCCAAATGGCAAAATATAATTTTGACTGGTGCTCTGAAAATCCTTGTACCGCAGAGGTATACTTAGCAGAAAAACATGCTGCTGTTTCAAAAATTAGAATGAGAGGCTGAAACATAGGCTACAAATTGTGCAGCAGGTGTAGTGGCACTGGAGCCCAGATGTACAGGAGGCCCACTGAACCTTGGTTATTGCTGTATTTTACTACCCAACCAACCATCAGAAGGCCCATTTTCCTTGCTTGCACATGTTCAGGACGTACTCCTGCTGCGTCACTGTTGCGTGGGGTGCCGGTAGGGGTGCAGTTATGGGCAACAAGCGGGCTCGGGTTAAAGAGGGTTTTATTGATGCAAGCAAGTGATCAGTACAGTTTGCTCTCCTGTGATGGGGTCGCCGCGGGGACCTGCTTCTACTGCGTCTCCGGTGGCGGGCCTTCTCCTTCTTGCGGAATCCTTCGGGACTCTGAGGGGCCGGTTCTTCTTCCTCGGAGTCCGTCGCGGCGGGACGTGTGGCTCCCCCGAAAAGGCAAAGAGAAACAAGGGGGCCGTGAGATCTCCGTTCAAATGTAACTTTCACAAGGGAAGGGAGTGAGAGGAGTCACCGGTGCTCTACAAGTGTGTCCTAAAGTGGGGGTAGGGTAAAGTGCACAGGGAAAAGGGAACCGGGATGTTAGGCTTCCCGTGGTTTTGTACCTAGAGTACCTCTACCATCCACCCAGCCCCGCAATCGGTCACGCACCTGGGTTAGCCACGCACCTCCCCTGGGTGAGTGGCTGGGCGGCTCGCGGGAACGGTGGCCTCCTGGCTTCTCTCTCTTGGCAGGTGCCGACTCTGCTCCCTGCAGGTGCCTCTTCTCCTCTTCTCCCCCGGCCTCGGATGTTCCTCGCCGCTCTCTTTCACCTCCGGTATTCTCAGCTCCTTCCTCCGATGTTCTTCTCCTCTCGATCTCTTCTCCTCTCGACTCCGTCTTCTCCTGAACCTCCGCACTCCAAACGCTCTTCTCTTCCGACCTCTGGGTGTACAAACACACCTGGGTTTCCGGGCCAACTCCTTTTGACGGAAACGCGTAGTATGCCGGGTCCTCCCACTCCGCCTCCTTCCACGAATTAAAGGGCCATTCCTCCTCCTCCGAGGTATCGGTAACACCCGCCTCAATGTCCTGTGGGGAGGGAAGAGAGAGAGGGGGGTGTGGTAAACGAGCATTGTGGTGTACCGCCACAGACTCCTGATCGCCCTGATGCATTATGGGACTTGTAGGCGGTGGGGACGAGCCACCCTCAGGCGATCTCCTGTACACCCCGTTACAGTCACTGATAGCTATTACTGTGTTGCTCCGATGGGAACCAGGCTGCAATACAGTAGGTCCTTCCAGAGAGAATGTGTGAAATACAATAGTTTGAATAATATTTAAAATAAAAAGGGAAAGAAGTGTTTTCGCAGGCGTAAAATTCTAAAATGCTGTGTCTGAGATTGACGTGCTAGTGGAGATGTTGAAATTAATTTCTATGTGCTTATCGACTTAAATGGTTATTTTTCTCCCTAATGCAACTTATACCATTACCTGTATGGAAAAAATATATCAGAAAAATATAATTAACTGATGCTAAGTTTCTCAGTGGTAGCCTTTCCTAGATCAAATTATTCTCTCATGGCATGTTCAAAATGGGCGAGCCCACTGGGCTTAACTAATAAATAAAATGGAAAGCATCTTGATAACTGCACTAGCGTCCGGCTGACAGACTATCAGCTTCCGGCAATTCTTATTTAATATGCAAATGCATTAATGAAGTAACACCAGAATATATTCCAGCAAAATTCAAAAAGTATTGTCCTCCCGAGATCTTAGAACAGTTAATCTTGGGCTTTTAATGACCTAAGAATCTCTGACCATTGAAAGGCGAATATGGAACCGGGGCAATCAACCTTAGCAATGCTCCTTTTTAGGTCTCGCCCTGGAATGAGCATCCAAAGGATGCTTCCAGGGACGGAGACGTATAGTCAGCTGTCTCGAGGGAAGGACGGACGAGAAGGTGTACGAGCTTTGCTTGGATTTCTCTGCCTGCACGCGCACCGCCATTCACGCATGCGCACATACACAGCCACACCGCCACTCACGCATGCGCACATACACATCCATACACAGGCACACACACCCCCGTCGCACCTACACGCATACACAGAAACCCCTCCACACACACCAGCCCCTCTCCTCCCGGCTCCACTCACCGGTGTCTGTCAGGCGCTCCCCGGGTCTCCAGGCTCCTTCCCTTCCTCCGCAGCTGCAGGCTCTCCCCACATCACGCGGGACTCTCTCTCCACATGGGAGCCCCGCCTCCTCAGTGCGCCCGCTTCGCCCCGCGGGTCTTCACCCGGTCCCCCATCTCGGGACCGGGACTTTAAGGGAAACAGTATCCAGGGCTCCTTCCTGGTCACGGGAGCCCCGGGGCCGCAATGCTCACGCCACTTCCTGCTGCCGGCTCCTCGTCCTAGTTGCACGTCAGGTCCCGGGCCAGCAGCCAATCAGAGCGCGGCCCGGGAAAGACGTCACAGAGGTGTCCTGCAGTACCGCCCCCGGCCTGCCTGTAACGAGGATGTTTTGCGGTATGTATTTATTTAATGCTAAATAAATGCTAAATAAATTAATATTGCCCTGTGTAACGCAATTGGTGCTAATGTAAAGCACTCACCCTGCCAGAGTCATCAGTGGATGGTCAGTTGGACTGACTTCAAGATGCTGCTGTGCCCGCCAGGGGTCCTACAAATTCCGAAGAGCCCCCTTCGAGTACATAAATAAAAGTCTTCAGTATTAAGATTCATCCTGCACCCATACATTAGGCGAAAGCTTGGAGTTGGAATGAATAGTCTTGGCACAATAATCGCTTTAAATCTTTTTATTTAATTATTGATTTGCAGACCGGCTGACGTTGCTTGAAGGAAGCTGCTTCCTTAATTGCGATACAATCATTCATTTATATTAAAAGCCACGTTTAGTAACGTTTCATGTTTTTCATCCCTTCAGCCCTGGTGAGCTCAGTTTCTCCTTCCTGTGGTCGCCTGTGCAAGAGAAAGACACATCCCTGGCCATTTCTTGTCAAGCACAGTGTTTTGTGTGCGCAGGGGCGAGCTGTTACTTCGAGTAATATTGTTTTCAGGAAAAATCAAAAATGAACATCTTGTTCTCCTGCCTAAAATGCGGTCATTGTTTAGAAAGACATGCGTCAGGCCGATGGGGCTCTGTGTTGCTTCAAACTAAAGGTACCGACACCCTGCTTTGAATTCAAATATCACAACAGAGCAGAGACAAAACAAGACGTGTCACTGGTTAGTGCCTGTTTGGGTCTGTCTCAGTTCTTCCCGGCCTGTTCTGTTCTGTATTCGCTTATCATCGATTTACAGTCCATTTGTAAAGTCCAGTCTGCAGTGGGCGCCTATATAGACGGCCCCCTTTTTTTTTCATTGCTGCGTTGCAGTTTGCTTACTTTTTGTGTGACACAGCTGCAGACTGAAAAATTTGAACCTTCCACAACCCAAGCCTGAAAGATCAACAGCAGTAGCCAGTAGAACAAAATATTTTGTTCAAAATCTTGACGTCAATAACAAGACTTTTAAAATGTAGTATAATACACATAATAGAAAAAATTAAATACATGCTCCCATGAGTATTGCTGGTAGCTGACATGTAATGTGTTTAGATAGTTTAGGGAATCTGTCTTTTAATATTTTAGTAGTGGCCACTTAGGAGCTAGTGATTTCCTCTGTTACATTTTGTAATGCACGCCTTAATTCGATTTCTGGGACATTTTGGGGGACGGGGCGGGTGATTGTGTTCCCTTCGGTCAATAACAGCATCATTTTTCATTGTGCGTTAAAGAAGTATGTATTTTGCAGTGGGAAAAAAACTGAACATGTATTCAGCATTTCGGAAAAAAGTGACCTACCTTGTATTGGGTTTATATGTCCCTTTTTATAAAAACAAAACGTAACTACTGCAAAAAAAAATAGCCAATGCCATTTACAATACTAAAAGCTCAAACTTTGCCTAATGCGAGACCTATTGCATTGCAAATGCTTGTTGATTATAAGCGTTACAGGTAGTAGCCAATGGGACTTCAGAACTTACATGAGAGAGTGTGTATGTTTTTCTTGTGTGGGCATGTGAAAATCCAAGGTGAAATCCAAAAGACACTTCATATTACCCGACTGGAATCACTTGTACCCAAATATTTAATACAGAATAAATGTTTTAGAGGGTTAGGGGTGTAACACCACAAACATCCCCCTTGAGCTACGCCCCTTAGCCTAAGCCACGACCATGAAGAGCACCCACTCAGGAGTCCCCCCCAAAGACCCCTGCCCGCCGCACATCTACCACAGAGCCACCGATGCCGCCATAGCACCCAAACTATTCGGCACCATCAATGCCTCCTTCGCATCTGACAACTGGAAGTGGCAAAGGTCAAGCCCCTCCTCAATAAACGATTGACTGACCGGACGGACCTGAAAAACTTCCGGCCCATCTCTCTCCTTCCTTTCGCAGCCAAAGTCACCAAAAGATTTGTCAACGCCCAGCTGACAGCCTTCATGTAAGAGTACGCCATCCTCGACTCTTTCCAGTCCGGATTCTGCAGCAACCACAGCACAGAGTGCTCTCCTTGCTGCCCCCGACGACATCCATGTGCTACTCGACCAGGGCCATACAGAGGCCCTCATACTGCTAGACCTCTCCGTAGCCTTCAATACCGTCCCCCACCGCACTCTTGCAGCCAGACTCCATGACGCCGGCATACGAGGTACCGCCCTCGACTGGAACCACTCCTTTCTCACCGGCAGAACCCAAAGGATTAGGCTCCCATCCTTCCTCTCCGAACCTACAGATATCAACTGCGGAGTTCCCCAAGGATCATCGCTCAGCCCCATTATCTTCAACATCTACGTGGCGCCCCTCGCCGCATTCATCAGACAGCATGGGCTCAGCATAGTATCCTACGCCGGCGAAGACACCCAGCTCATCCTCTCCCTCACGTAGAACACGGAAGACACAAAAATCAGCTTCCAGGAAGGAATGATTGATGTCACAGCCTGGATGACCAACAGATGCCTAAAGCTCAACTCGGAGAAGACAGAGGTCCTCGTCCTTGGATCCTCCTCCTCGGCTTGGGACAACACCTGGTGGCTCTCCGCCCTCGGAAACCCAACCACCCCCACGGACCACGCCTGGAACTTCAGCATCATCCTAGACTACTCCCTCACCATGACCCACTGTCGCCTCCACCTGCTTCAACTCCCTCTGCATCCTCTGCAAGACCTTCAAGTGGATTGCCCCTCTAAGCCAGAAAGACCGTCACCCACACACTCATAACCAGCAGACTGGACTACGGTAACACCCTCTACGCTGGAATCAATAAATCCTTCCTACACAAACTCCAGATCATCCAGAACACCGCAGCCCGACTCGTCCTCGGAACCGCACAACATGAGCACATGACCCAGCACCTGCGAGACCTCCACTGGCTCCCCGTCGAGAAGAGAGTAACCTCCAAGCTACTCACCCACACCTACAAATCCCTCCACAACATCAGACCCAAATACCTCAACGAAAGAGTCTCTTCCCACGTACCCGGAAGAAACCTCTGCTCCGCCGACCTCGCCCTGGCTGAGACATAGCGCATCCGCAGAACCAGAGCAGGCGGAAGAGTCTACTTCTACTTCACGGCAAAGGCCTGGAACGAGCTCCCAGTCAACATCCCCCATTCTGAACACCTTCAGGAAGAAACTCAAGACCTGGTTCTTCGGCTGATCCAGAGCTGCACCCACCCCCTCAACACCCACAGCGCCTTGAGACCCTCACGGGTGAGTGAGCGCTCTAAAAAAAACCTGATTGATTGATTGAAGGTGCTAGAAGCTAGAATGTCCTTCCACAGAAGGAAAAATGTACAAGATGCGTTGTTGACCTTTATAAAAGGAGGTACAAGCTTTCTTGTTAAAACTGTTTGTTTACTTGGTTCACCAGGCAGCTGGCTGGCTGGTATTACTGCTTTTAGTGATATACTTATGTACAGGTCCAACACTAGCGACAATCTGGGTTGTGGTCTGAGATTTATGAATATTTAAATAAAAGGGAAAATACATATAATAGTGGTGCTGCTAATAGCCGTCTCGAGTAATGAGTTGTCTTGACACGAGGTCATTTCAGGTATGTTTCACTATATTCCTCTAGGTGACGCTCCTGCTCCTTGCCTCAACATGTCTCACGCGGGTAAAGCGTTCTTGAAGGTTTCTTCTCAATGAGCTCAGCACTGCGTATTAGTCATTCTTGCATGCGGGTATTTGTAGCGCCTTATACACAACTGATCTGACATTCATCCATCAGGATGCACAGTTTTTATGAAGGGGGTGGGAGGGTGAACGAGGAGAGAACAGATGGCAAGGGCGAAAGGGCACATCTTAGGTTTGCACTTATCACTTTGCGAGTTGGAGCTAACCCCCACTATAAAAGGAGCAAACTTCAATCTGTTGCCTGGCGGTATTATCACCCCTTTAATTCAAAGTAAGAGCACACATCTGGCTTTAATGTCAACACCCATCATTATAAAGCAGCGAATGAAACTACACGTACCGACATGCAAATGGCCTCCTGAAAATTCAATTTATTTGAATTTATTCATAGAAAAAGCATTGTTCCCCTCACCCAGATTTAGCATATGTGAGTAAATGTTTCCTGCGTGCACACTCGCCTTTTGTGATTTGTGAAAGTAAATCAAGTCATTTGCATGTGCAAGTTACATTTATTCACAAATAGCTTTGTGATTTGGCCCAACGTTTATGAAACAGACACTCTCCCTGCATGCTCACCAGAACAAGGGGCTGCTGGCTCTTTCCTAAGGAGCTTAGAGGTGACACCTGTTTTATAAACTTATTAATGGAGCCTGCAGATAATGGGTTTGGGGGTGGGATGTTTAATCCCACGTCTCAGTGTATGCTGCCTTGGCGGGCAACATCACTGCCACTGTGTTCACTGAAGATCAGATGGACGTCAGTTTACAAATCTTACCCATTTTTTGATTCTAAATCGACGCATTTGTACCTCACCGCTGGTACGTCACCTTTTCCCATATTATAAGTGATGCACTGGCGGCGCAAAGGGCTTGTAAATAAGCCCCTGAGAGTTTTGCAACCTATGAGTTCTGTGCGGTCGTCATCAGCATCGAGCATCGCTGAGAGCTGCTGGGTATCGAGTCGCCGGTTGCTAGGATACAGTCTTAATACAGGATGCAGTCCTACGAAAACTTACCTAATCGAACTGATCCCCCTTAAGGCTGCAAGCAGCACGGATAAGATGTGACCTAGGGGCCCGATGTAGGTCGGTCGGTAACGGCCGAAAATCGTTATTTTCGGCCGTTACCGATCGGAATAGAGACAACGGGATGTAGGAGGGCGAAATCCGGCAAAATTGGCGATTTTACCGATTCGGAAATTCACCGAGTCGGTAGAATCCCGATTCGGAAAAAAGTAGGAATCGGAAAATTCTCCGATTCGGTAGAATACCTAATCGGAGAATTTTCCGATTCCCACTTTTTTCCGAATCGGGATTCTACCGACTCGGTGAATTTCCGAATCGGTAAAATCGCCGATTCGGTATTGATACCGAATCGGTGATAATCCGATTCGATGCGAAAAGCTGAAGAATGAGATGTAGGTAAGCACTGAAATACCGAATTTGCTTCAAATTCGGTATTTCTGAGTCGGAAATTACCATGGATTGGAATCAGGTGGTAACCAGGTGCAACCTATCAAAAAGGACCCAAAATGCAGTTCTACTTGCAACATGGCAGCTTTCTATGTCATAGCAAGACGGCTACGGCTACAGCAGGAAGGAGAGAGGGAATGGCTGAGACAGGAGCAGGTGTATAGACAGCGTATCACCCTGTGCATGCTGACAGATCCAGAGATCCTACAGAGGTACAGGCTGGAGGCAGAGACCATCAGAGACCTCATTAGGGACCTCCAACCCCTGTTGCAGCACCCCACCCCAAGGGCACACGCAATCCCTGTGCAGGTGCAGGTGCTATGCTGCCTACACCTGCTGGCGTCTGGCAGCTATCAAAGTGTAGTTGCTGTGGCAGGAGGGGTGACCCAGAGCAGCCTGTCAAGGTTCTTCCACAAGTTCCTTGATGCCATGATTCAGAGGATGGACCACTACATTTCCTTCCCTTCCACCCATGCAGAACTGGCACAGACAAAAGCTGAATTCTATCAGATGGCAAGATTCCCCCACGTCATTGGCTGCATAGATGGCACACACATTCCGATTTGCCCCCCTGCTGACACGGAATACGTATACCGCAATCGGAAGTCATGGCACACCATAAATGTGCAGGTGATATGCAATGCTAAGTGTGTCATCACTGACCTGGTTGCAAAGTTTCCGGGGAGTACCCACGACTCCTATATCTTCCAGAGTAGCGGAATTTATGCACGGCTGATGGCAGGGGATTTTGGTGAAGGATACCTCCTAGGTAAGACACAGTGTCAGACCCCCATAACCAAAATTGCAGTGTGAAGTACATGTATGCATGTGAGTAATGTTACCCCTTTTCCTTGTAGGCGACAGTGCATATGCCCTACGCTCGTTCATTCTCACCCCCTACCTCTACCCCTCAACACCCAGCCAAAGGAGGTACAACCGTGCCCACAAAAGCACGAGGAATGTAGTGGAAAGGACCTTTGGCATCTGGAAGAGCAGGTTCAGATGTCTGCACAAGAGCGGAGGTGCAAGGCAATATACCCCCATCACCTGCTGCAAGATTATTGCTGTCTGTGCAATGTTGCACAACCTTGCAGTCAGGAAAGGCACTGAGGTTGAGTTATCCGACTACGAGGACCCTGATGATGACAATGCTGTGCCACTACCACAACCTGCTGGACTCCCTGCACCAACTGACGGCAGATACAGGCGTCAGGAGATAACAGACAACTATTTCTGAGTGAGTACAGATGCACAAACAGGTCAATGTATGTTTTAAGAAATGAAATTTAATAATGTTGCATCAACGTTACTGCACTGATGTGCAACAAAAGAAAAGGTAAAGAAGAAGTGGTGAACTGTCCATTGTCCGGGTTGCCTCACCCTCACTGCCAGTCTTATTTTTTGCTGCGCTTAGCAGCCCCACTAGGATGAGCCTCACCCCCTTATGTATGCCCAGCAGCCTCAGCTGAGCGCCTGCTGCTCCGGCGCGGCTCTGACACTGTGCTGGCCGGGCTGCTGCGGCTGCTGCTGTCCCCAGCCTCGCCCAGGACGGGATTCACAACAGTGTTGGAGATCAGTAGTGTCTCCATGGCGGTGGTAATACGGCCCATGCCCCTAGTGACCTCTGACATGTTCTGTGTGAGGCTGGCCTCCATGTTTGCCCCACGTTGGCATAGCTGGGCGGTCGCAGCTGCAAGGCGGTTGAGTGACCTGTTCTGTATACGTGCATCCCTGCGACGACATTGCTCATGGTCATCCATCCTGTTGCAGAGCTGGGTGATGGCAGTGGTCATTCGGCCAATAGATGTTGCAATCTCCTTGTTGCTGTCTACAAAAGTCTTGAAGCCCTGTGCCATTTCCCCCATCTGCAGGTTGTGCAGGTGCAACTGGCGATGGCAGGCCAGGATGGATTTTGCCTGCATTCGCTGAATCTTCACCATACTGCTCTCCAGCCCTGCAAAGACGCTGCCTCCCTGTGCTTGTATTGGACTGCTGGTTGCACGTGGCCTCCGTGGAATCCTGCTGCCCTGCTGTGTGTGCTGGGGTGACGCTGGTGTCACTGGGTCTTGTGCAGGAGCCTGACCCGCCGCTCCCTCCATGATGATTAATGGAGCTACAATTCTCCTCCTGGCAGGGGATGTTGCAGGTGCAGGGTGGCTGTGTGGTGGTGTGATCTCCGGGGAGAATTGCAATGTGGGCGACTGAGACAGTGACAGTCGGGGGGAGTGTGGATGTGTGAGGGAATGTCCAGAATCCTCCTCATTGCCCAGGGCACTGGTGTTGTCCTCCTCCTGTGCTGCTACACTGGTGCTTGCCACCGCCACCGCACTGGCTGTTGGTGCTGGAGCTGGTGCTGGAGCTGGTGCTGCTCCCCCGCCTGATGGTGCCCCTAGGTATAAAGAAGCATTTGTAAACTGAGTGCTAATGTGTTCCAGTCACTACTATTAAAGCATTGCACATCTCATTACAAAAACGTCGGTGCAGTATTACAGTTATTTTTCTTAAGCTTCTGCAGTGGCATTATTGGGTACTTTTGCTGACTACATTTAGCAAGATGCATTGCTCATGTCTGTTGCTAGCAGTACTGGCCTGGGGTTTGGCTGTGCATTGGGTCTATAGGGGAGGTGTCTGGTATGGTGTGTCAAGTTGCGCATGCTTCTTACCTGTAGCTGTAGCTCGGGATGAGCTATCCAGGTCCCCAATTCCCACGACACTCGCCCTCTCAATAGTGGTCGCCACTAGTTCCTCCAGCTGAGTGAGGGGTGGCGCCCGGTTTGTGCCTCCTCCAGTAAGTCCAGCCTGCTTGTGCAGGTCAGCCAGTTTTCGCTTTGTCACGCCACGGATATCGTAAAACCTCTTCTTGAGGTCGTCTAGGCTCCTGTGGGTGACACCAACAGCGTTGACTTTTTCCCCGATGTCTATCCAGAGCTTTCTCTTGGTGCTCTCCGGAACAGTGAGGGACAGCTTTCCATAAAGCTGCCTGTGCACCCTCACCACCTCCTCCACCAAGGTTTGCAGCTCCATGGTGCTAAATTTTGTCTTCCTCTTGCGCTCTGCCTTCTGGCTCTCAGTGCTGGTTTCCATGTCTCACAGGGATCCTGCTAACACTGCTGCTCACTGTGTTTGCTCAGCTCAGGCAGCTTTCCAGAAAGTTCTGATGAGTTGCACCTGCCTGGGTTACCACTCCCTGTGGGGGAGGGTGCTTCCAGCTCATTGGCTGATGTCTTCAGTGTCAGTTAACCTGCTCGACGAATCGGCATTCTCCGATTCGGTATTTTCCGATTCGGAATATACCGGATTTGTTCGGTAAATACCGAATCGGTATGTATTATGCGTTCCTATTGGCCTTTCGGCCCATGGGGCGTATTTCTATTTCCGATTCGGCGTTTACCGAATCGGTAGGATCCGCATTTTTATTTACCGATTCGGACTTGTCCGATCCGGCCTATACCGATTCGGTACTTAGCGAATCGGTACGTATCGACTCACGATACCGATTGCTACCGATTCGGTATTTTTCCGAATAATTTTTTCTACATATCATTTTCCGATTTTGAAATACCGATTCGGTACGGATCGGTATTTTAAAATCGGTAAATGCGTTTTACCTACATCGGGGCCCTAGAGTTTAAAATGGGCGCCATGGATATCGGAAATGAGCAGGCCCGGACTGGCAACGCCGGGCACCGGGCAATCCCCCGGTAGGCTGCCAGGGGTGGGGGCCGGTTTTTTGGCCGGGGGCCGGTTTTGTTGCTGGGTGGGGCCGGTTTTTTGACACTCTGTACAGTGGTCACTTACTACTGTACTCTGCTGTGTGCCTGCGCGCATCTTACTCTCTCCTCGCTCCCTGTGGAAAAATGCACAATTTAATTATTCTAATGCATTGTTGAGCAGCAGTGCCATTTCAGGGGGTAGGTCACGTGCGCGGGTGGCGTGCAGATATCTCCACCGCGGCGTCTGCGCGGCCTGCTCTTAGTTTGAGTTCACAAACTTTAGGGGGGTGGGGCGGGGGCGGCTGTTGAAGGTGACGCATGCGCATTGGCGCTCGCGCAGGACCATGACGACGAGAGGCCCTCTCTCACCACCCCATAATTTAATAATTTCTACATTCTAGCCCCCTCCCCGCACCCCCTCCCCTCCGACCCGCCTGTGCCAGTGTCCCTGCTGCCGAATGTCTGCCAGTGCCGCCCGCCGCCAGGTGAGTATTGTTTCCATGTTTTCCAATTGCCATCTCTCCTATGTTTGTGTACTCCTCCCGTGCACTGGACTTACACTCGACTGTGAAGGAGGCAGAGCAGCCACTAGGGCCTGGGCAAGGGATCATGAGGAAGAGCTTGCGCAGGCTGCAAGCTGAAGTTTAACCCAACCCTGGATGGTGGCAAACTGAGCACGACCGAACCCGCATAATCCCACATAAGTGTGCGCAAATAGGAAGGTATGCCAGTGTGAATGAGGGTGCGGGCCAATGTAGGAAAATGCCAGCATGCCCGAAAGCCTCCGTGTGTGTGCGTGTGTGAGAGAGGGATTGTCTGCACGGGTGCAAATGTGTGAACGTTAGTGTTCATGAATGGTACTACAATTCATGAACAGCAACGTTCACACATTGCGGGTACTGAGTGCGAATGTATGTGTAAAAATATCTGCTTGTGACTGCTACAGCCTGTGAGTGGAAGTGTGAGCAAATGGGGAATGTGTGGGTGAATGGAGGTGCGATTGAAGGGAAGTGTGCTCACAGTGAAGGGTAGTCATGTATAAGACAGCTATCGAGTGGGAATGTGAGTGCGTCGTGTGAACAAATGCAGGCGTGCAAAAGTGATATATAGCGGAAAGCCAGCTCTTTGAAAGGTCTAGACTATCACCTGACCAGCGTCACCGAAGTCGGGTCCATTCTTCTTATTCCTAGCCCCAGGATGCTGATTGTCTGCTTTCCTAACCATTGGAGAAGCTGTATGCTGTTCCGACCGAGTTTGGATCAGGACCGTTCTATGGTTTGAGCGAGATTCTGTCGCTCTAATTAGCATCTCAGGATTTCATACGACCCATCCCAAATCCTGACGTGGGTGTAAAGTGATTCTTTGTAGTGATTTGTAATTATCACTGACACAGACAAACTACACGCGCTACACACACGCCTGCACACACATGTTGTCGGATTTTGCTCCACAGGTTGTTTGGCATCAGTGTCTGAGATGTTTGCTTCACATGATTAATAAAGGAGATGGATGTGTCAGTGCCAGGTCAGGTCACCACCCTGGTGACGTCCTCAGGGGCAATGGGCGTGGCTTTGGTGATGGACAGGGCCCCTGAATGTGAATAAACTCCACAAAGCTGATCCTCGTGTTGTTTTATTTAAGTTTGTATAGCGCTTGATTACTCGAGGGTACCTGGCGCTAGCTCCTCGCCTCGGCATTTCCCAGGTATCTACGGGGCTGCCTTGATGAATTGTTAGAAGCCACCCTTCAATGTAGAAGAAAAGCAAAGAGATGGTGTGATTTAAAACAAAAAAAAAACTAGACTTGAGACACATCAGTAAAGTTTATACAGGAGAAGACGTGCTGGATGCATTGTCAGCCCCGCCTTTCTCTGTCACCGGACTGGTTTAGTATGTTTTCACTATCCCTTGGGATTTTTAGCCGATCTATGCTGCCCCTTCCATTTTTCACGTTTATTCAATAGTATGCCCATAAGGAAGAGGGCTGTTAGGAATTAACATTGGCAAGTGTGCTTCATTCTGGTTCGTGCATTTTCAGTTGAACCCTTAGCGTCAAAATCCGTACTTTCCTGATGCTCCCTAAGTGGGATAAGGAGGAGCTGGGCCCTCCCATCATTGCTTGGCTTACTTGCTGTGACCACGCCCCCTTCCCACTTCCTGGTTCCTGTTCGAGTTGCTTTGCTGCCGTCTAGAGCTCTGCTGGGCTCTGTCTTCTAGTCGCCTGATACCTGATTCTCCTGACCCTCTGCTACTCGCTTTTCTGCCCTGTGAGTGTGCGTGTGGTGTCTGGTTGTGAAAGCGGTATTCTTTGCCGCTTCGTTTTCAGTGAACGCGACGCCCTGCTATTCCTCACGCATTTTGCGGGCGTAATCGGTTCACTCTCTGCTTTATACTGGTTTTGCTACCACTGTTACCTCTTTGGTTTTCCCCTTTGCTTTAGTGGTTTTTCCTCTTGAGAGTGAGCGCTCCGCCCTATCCTCCTAGGGGCCGGGTGTCTCACCTCCTGAGTGGGTGCTGCTCCGCTGTATTCGCCCCCTGTGCAGCCGGTCGGTGCCCCTCACTCCTTTTCTGTTTTGTGTGTGTTTTGTCTGGTGTTTTGGTGTTACTGCTCCGCTGGCCTGGTCCTCTTTAGTCAGCCGGCCAGTTCACCTCACCTACCCTTACCATTTGCTTTGCGTCAGAGGTATGTTGAGTCCTTCGTGAGTCCTGTTTGGACCCCTTCCTGATTGCCTGGACTCATCGTTGACGCCGGCCCGATCTACACTTGGGGTAAGATCCATGAGTGATCACACTTGTCAATGTTTTATGGTGTTTCATGTAAGCATAGGGATTGTGTTTATTCCTAACTTGATCTTTGTTTCCTAGCCTGGACCACCCCCCCCGGAGACGCCTTTTCTACTATTCTGTTACCCCACGTATGAGGAGAGTGGTGGACACTCCTTGGGTAAATTCCCTCATACTTTTAGGATACAACAGATAGGAGTGTGGTCTACCTTGTTGGCGCATTCCTGCTGCTGTGTCTTGGAGGTGTGGGGATTTGTCTTCGCTCCCGTGGAAGTTGGCCCTTCTCCTAACAAGGGCCATGGGGAGGAGGGTCTCTCTTGTGGTCGATTGTATCCCTACCCACTGCTTACTTCCCTTATTCCCATTATTTTTACAGCTCTCACTTAGTTCCAACGTGTTTCGTAGTTGGCCAGCCATCCATCGTCATTCTGTCTACTGTGATTTCCAGAGTCATACCGAGCGACGTCCTAGGCAGATTCGGTCTCCTAGTCCTTATCTCCACTTATTAAGGTAACTTTTCATCTCCTTTAGTCAGTCGCGTTAGCAGCTTTTAATATGGGCTCGCCATGCACTCCGCCCCCTTATCGTTACTCTACTTAGAAGTAGTTGTGTGTCCTGGATACCGACCTACCGGTGTTACTTCAATCTTCTGCTTATTTAGAAGGACTTCAAGTATGTATCCAGCAGTGCAATAGTCCCTCCTATGGTTCCATATTGGTATCTACTGTGACTGGACTCAAAGTAAGTTATTGGGACGATATGTTTGCTTCTAACCATCTTGGCACTCATATCTTTCTAAAGCAGTCTCTATGGCTTCCTTCTGTGTGCATGGAATTGGTTTGATATATCACTTTGGGTCTCATTTCTACTCGATTCTATTCACAGGTACCTTGGTGACTTACTCTATTGGAAGAATTAGTGATATAAATCTCACTTTCACCATCTTGCATTCTTCTATGTCCAATTAGGTGAAGACACTGGAACCTCTTATCCTTTCTATTCAAGGTTAGATTTTGGTATTTATCTCCAGGGGAGAAATGTATACATTGTTATATCCTCCTAGTCTTTCTTTTGCAGCTTGAACTCGGAGCTCCTGACCTAAGAAGTGCCTATTTGCCTCTTAGCCCACTTTGCTAATTTTTTATTTTCTCCTCCCCGTCCTAGTGCTCCTTTGCCTGATTATTTATTCACCAATGCCCCGCGGAAGGTGACGGCTATTATTTAGCCTAGCACAGAAATGCGCGTCGGCACCGTGCAAGACAGAAACCATAGAGTGGTACATGCCAGACAATATCAACTGGATGTATTCTTACCAACTTACCACCCTACTTGATTGTCCTGATTTGGTTTTTGTCTCAGTTTTATTATCTTGTACTCAATTGGTTACATTGGATATGTGAGTATGTGGAATGCATGAGTTGGTTTGACTGTTGGACTTATATGTATATGTTCTGTTTTTAATTGAGCTCTATGTCTATGGGGCGGGGGATTATGATGTTTATGCATCTGATTATTCTGTGTTATATGATCATCACACATGATTTATGACTTTTTTCCTTTGGTTCCTTTGGCTCCGTATGTAATTTTGAAAAGTAAAAAAGAATGAAAAATATTAATTAGTTTAATAATAAATATTCTATGTATATCTTGTAATCACTATCAGATTTTTCAAGTAAATTGTCATGTGTATTTTTGTGTATTCACTTTTGTCAGAACCTTATCCATTGCTTGTGTGCCCCCTTGGATTTATTTGCTTCCCTTATTATGAGTTAGAGACATAGTTTCGTCCACACCTATCCTTTTGGCAATAGACACCTTCCTTCCTTCCTCTGAGGGTTGGCTCTTGCTTGTGAGAAAGTGACCTGTAAGAACGCAGACGTAGTGCCTGCGCTTAGGCATCAGGGAAGCAGTAGGAATCAGGGGACGGGAGAACGGGGTCCTTGCACAGGAACGGACATAAGGGGGCTCATTAAGTGCTCTAACAGGTAGGATGCCCTGCTTGCCCAGGTGCATACCTCAGGAAGGCAGTATCAGTTGCAGCTGAAAGGGGCCCCTTGTCGAGGCACGTGCGTATGAAGGGCTGCAAGATTCAAAAGGTCCCTGATACTCAGGTTTGAGCACCAGAATACATGGGTGGTGGTGGTTAACGTATGGATTGGACTCTTGCCCTTCTGCAGCATCAGAATGCCTTTCTTGCCTAGGCTGATGTCCCTTTGTGGTGCGTGTTTTCCGGCGCTCAGCACGTGTCCCTTTTCGGTGCAATCTCTCAGCGCGTAGCTCCTGAGGCTGCTGCAGGCAGAGGGTCATTGCCCAGGTACACTCAGGTATGGACACCATGGAGACCTACAGCCGTTAAAGGGAATGGAGAGTTCTTGCACAGGTATGGGCAGCAGCAGCGCTGCAGCAGAATGGGGCACACAACCGTATACTGGCCGTCTATGACATACTGTGTTGCCCCCCATTCTCACGTACACCACCAGGTTGGTGCTTTCTCTGACTGCCCTCAAAAGAGACCATCCCAGTAAATGTACTACCCTCAGTGTACGCTTGCCCTGCCGGGGCTGCAGCTGACCCTGCACGGGCGGATCCGCGCTCGCAGCGCCTGCCTCCTGTGGCTGTCTAGCCGGTCTGAGGCACACTTGGCATGCACATCGCGGACGCTCGAGCTGTGAAAGGGCTGTAAGGAGGAGTCCTGCGGGCAGTGCCGTGCGCTGCAAGGAGGGTCTCGGTGCCGCTCTTAGGTCGCTCGCTCTCGGTAAATAGAACAGGGTGATTGTGAGTGTTTGCGTGTGTATGTGGCTCCTGTGTGTTGCCACATGCGTGAGTGAAAGTGCTTGTGCTAATTTCTAAACCTGTGTAAATGTGAAAGTTTTTTGTTGTTTTTGAAGTTCCAAAACATTTATTGTATTTCCAAATTATACATCATAGAATTATCATTAGGCAGTCATTAACCCCTTGGCCGCGGTGCTAATTTCGCTGTGAGGGTGGGGGGGTGAGCGCGGCGCTGCCATGCTCGTGACGGAACCACGCCGTCATGAGTCACAGACGGCCTGTGCTCATGACGGCGTGGTTCCGCCACGGCCCCGCCCGCTCAATAATTCACCCACACAGGCGGGGAATTAATGCAGCGTGGGAGGAGCGGCAGCCGCTTGACGGAACCACGCCGTCATGAGCACACGCCGCCCTTGGCTCATGACGGCCTGGTTCCGTCATGAGCAGGCAAGGGGTTAAATTTCCAAGTAGCATCAATCAGTTCCTTCTGGGTAATAAATGAGTACAGTACAATAAAGCATAAAAGAATACCCCCCTGCCTAGCCCCATACACTTGCGCAGCCTTGATAAAATAAAACAAGGAGAAAGGAGAAACCTGGGATTGCGTCACAACTCAAGTCTGAGGCCCGGGGAATATGACTTCTAGTGCTAATGAATCAGTACGCCCATTCAGAATGCAACAGGGTAAACTTTACCCCCACGTGTATAGATACGTCTCCTCCCCAGTCCCCACCTAATCTGGATCCCTCACCACTCCACCTCTATCAACCTTCAGGAGTAAATGTGAATGTTTTAGATTATGACGGTCTTTGGTCCATGGATGTGTGTGAACGTGTATGTGTGCAGTGCAGGTGTGTGTGCGTGAGGTTGTTATAGTATGTGAGAGTGTGTGTGTGAATGCCACCATCAGTGTGCGCATGGTTGTTTTCAAGGAGTGTACGTGGTGAATAAGTGTAAACGCGGGAGAGTGTGCCGCTGTCATGTAAGAGTAGTGAAGTGTGAGAGACGAGTGCCGCAGTGCCCGTGGGACACCTTCCCACCTGTCACCGCTGCTCTGTGTCTCCTTCACTCACCATACGCCTCTATGGCTCGCTACTAGCAGCAGCCACCTGCTGCTTGCCCATCTGGCCTGGCAGTGGTAGGTGAGCCTCGCCCGAGGCAGCTGGTCCCTTGATTGGGTACAGGTTACTCCGGCTGCTCCGGACTCAGGCCACTCCAGAGGAGTTGGGGCGCAGAGGCAAAGTAGTCCAAATGCGGGGGCACATGCAGGAAACTCAGCCGGGACCAGCATGGACAAGCTCGCCCCCTCACACGTCTGGGCGTCTCGATCTCGCTCTCCCGTTCCCTTGGGGGCAGGTGTTGACTTCAAAGGTATCTGAGCGGCTGCCTTGCCCTGCCCTGCCCTGCACTGCACTGGTGTCTCCCACTCTATCGGCTGCCCCTGGCGATTCAGCTGCAACGCCCGCTTGGCTACTGTACCATGCCAACTGCTATGCACATCACATCATCATGTCCACAGGGTGTTGTTACTTGGGTGAAAGGGGCCTACCAAGGGTGTCCATGGCTCCATACAGGATGATGCATGCATTCCATATTGTTGATCTTTAGGGGATAAATTCTTGCATATAGCGTTTACTGCTCCATGCGGGGCAGTAAGTGCTTCCCATAATGCACTGGTGCTTTCCCTGAGCATTCTGTGTCTCCTCTGGAATGCTGAGCCCTGTGGGGCAGTAAGTGTTTCCCACAGTGCACTGGTGCTTTCCCTGAGCATTCTGTGTCTCCTCTGGGATGCTGAGCCCTGTGGGGCAGTAAGTGTTTCCCACAGTGCGCTGGTGCTTCCCCTCAGCATTCTGTGTCTCCTCTGGGATGCTGAGCCGTGTGGGGCAGTAAGTGCTTCCCAGAGTGCACTGCCCCTGAGCATTCTGAGTCTCCTCTACCAGCAAGTTAAAGCCGAAATAGTTCGCTTCAATGTTAAAGGGGAGGAAAGAAGTAATACCTTTCCAGGAAAGGTATCTTTGTCATGATGAAACCAATTGCTATTGGTCACGTCTCCAAGTAGACGGCCGGTATCTCGAAAGTGCACCCGAAAAGAACCCAAAACGTGTCCAACCTGCGTTTAAAAGGTCGAAGAGCTCAAATCCTAAACATGTCTCCGAGTGCCACTTGCCACACACGCTATACAAATAAATGCACTGAGCTTGGCTGCCTGAGGAGTTATTTCTTAATAAGCGCAATAGAAAGCAACTGTTTATTTGTACATGGCCCTAGTTTCTGTACTTAAATACATCTTAAATGAGGCAGTTTAAGTAGTTGCCTCTTTATTAAAGATCAAATTAGCCTTAAGTTACATAACATAACCGTTACCCCATAACTGGGTCTCGATGAGCAAATAAAACCTTTAATTACAGGGCATTTCCTAAGGGGCGCGTGTACTCTGTATAGCACTCCGCTCTCTCCTGAATGAGGAAATGTAAATGTATTTACATAATAAAGCCAATGCTTATTTCATCGAATAATATGCCACATAATTTGAGATTCCATGCAGCATAAATAATTCAAACTCTCCTAGTAATTTTCGAGACGCTTCAGATAGCAACTCATTTCACTTGCTGTGCGCTCAGTAGCTAGTTACATTTTTTTTATTGTTCCTATACCTAGAATAACCACACAGAAGCAAGAGCGACTTGAATAAAATGCAATATTCAAATTGTTTGAGACTACTCGTGCTGCACAGGAGTGGGTGGAGGGACCGCATCGCGCACTTCCGTACAATGCATCTTTTTATGCAGTTGTACATGTTGAAGCAGTGCATTGATTGATTCAACAAGATAATCTGTGATCTGCCCCGAAACAGTGGCTTCTATTTCCGCACTGTTGTTTATCTCATCAGTACTGCTACCTCGCTCAGGCCGGCAGTTACATATGTAATCAAACAAATATGCGAAATCTATAGCAATTTTACACTGACTCACTCCATTTTGCCTGCCACTATAAAATGATATAAAGAGACCATCATGCTGCAGTAAGGAGAGCCTGAGGCCAGAGCACATTCATCATTTAAGAGACATTGATTGGTACAGGTACCGTACAGTAGCAGAAAACACGCAGCCTCGTAGAAATAACACCGGCCTTACGCGTTGTATTTTCTACCTAACTTTTCAAAACGTTCCCATTACAGTTTGCATTGCATTGCCTGCTCAACAATCTCGTTGCTATCTCTGAATAATTGTAATACTGATCTGTTGAGAATGAGTCCAGATTTACCGTACCACACTAAATGCCCACCACTGCGACCCCCCCCACCCACAAGATCACTCAATTGTACTGATAAAGCAGGAGCTAATTGTATGTTATGGTTACAAGGCCGGTGTCATGTCTAAAACCCTGTGACGCCATTAAAGCCAGGAAATGCTGGAGAGGAGGGTAAGGAAAGGGGTGAATAATGGAAATTTGGGGGGAGAAAGTAAGGGGAGATAACAAGAAAGACATTCTGTTCACTCATAAGCTTGATAAAGGATCCATTTTTCCCTTTAGGAGGAGGTCCATGTACACCATTGCACAGTAACCCAGGTCTGTGAGGTGCAGCACTCGTAGATATTTCAGGCAAGAGTTCTCAAAATGCATTTGTGAAAAAATTCACGCAGGGGCCCCACAGCTTCTCAAACTGTTGCGGCTTGAGGTTTACTGTAGCTGAGATCTTCTCCATGATCAAGATGTGGAACAGCTTGTGAAACCATTCAATATCTTCCGGCATGTCGCCCATACCCCAATGACTGTTCACTGTTTGCATGTGAATTACAGATGCGCACGTTGTAGGCGTTGAAACCGCTGGGCGGAAAAGGAGAAGCTACAGAAAAAGTCCCGGCGCCATTAGCACATGTAAAATATTTTTTAGATACATATTGTTCATACTGACTGCTGAGACATGGTTAGATAAGTCCCTGTCGGCCTCAGATTCCTCCAAATTAAAATCCGGTTTCATCTGCTTTATAACACCAAAAAGGCAATTTTTGTTGGCTCTTAGGGCTCAGTGCACTTTACCACCACTAACCAATGCTAAAGTGCTTGCGCTCTTTCCTTTCAAACATGGTCAAATTGGCTTACACCGAATTGGCAATTTTAATTTACTTGTAAGTCCCTAGAAATGTAGTTCTACATGTACCCAGGGACTGTACATTAAATGCTGCTAGTGGGCCTGCAACACTTATAGTGCCACCCATTTAAGTAGGCTATTTAAAGATGTGTCATGTCAAGGTCAGGGTCTTTGTGGTAATTGTTCATGCTTTCTGGCCAGAGTGCCATTTGAGACATTTCCATGCCTTCTGTCAGCCTGGGTGCTTATGTGTGACATTTCCATGCTTTCTGGCCTGGGTGCTTAATTATGTGCGCTATTTCCCTAGTTTCTGGCCTCAGTGACCTGGAGCTGGAGGCTCATGTGTGACATTTTCAAGCTTACGGCCTGGGTGCTTATGAGTGACGTTTGCCTGCTTACTGGCCTGGAGGTGTGACTAGGCCTGCGTTAGTGCCTAGGTGCTTATGTGCGACATTTCCACAGTTTCTGGCCTCAGTCAGTGGCCTGTGTGCTTAATTTGTACCAACATGAGTGGCAATTGACTATGTTTTAAAAGTTAATACGATCTAATATGTAATGAAAAATGTGTTGAGAAATGCTTTGTTTTGGCCTTTCTGTCACTCAAATTTTCTTGGGGGTGACCAGTTCAACGCCCCAAACTCCCCCTAGTAGTGGTTGCTCACTGCACTACACACCATGTGGGGGGGCTGGTCTCACTTTTACTTTGTGCTCACTGATTCACTACTTGTGTCTATTTTTGGTGCTCCCTGAAAGAATGTCTATGGGTACATTTGACTGGGTGGGTAACCTGGTGCTCTTTAAGGTCATCATCTACTATTTACTGAACTTTGAAGGTTGATACAATTGAATATGCAATGAAAACTGTGCTGTAAAATTCACCATTTTGGTCTGTCGTTTTCCAAAGTTTTCTGGGGGGGAGAACCCCCCAAACCCCCCCTAGTAGTGTTTGAGCTCGCTCGCTGCGCTCGCTCGCTACGCGCCGGACGGGGGCTGGTCTGCTAAAATTTGCCAGGGCTGCTTTCTGTTCCCAGTCCGGCCCTGGAAATGAGCCAGTGTGATACGTTTTGTAACTCAGGACAACCTCTCGGCAATGAATGATCCCGGACATTTCAAGATAGTGACAGAACTGTTCTATACCATGGCCAGGGCCACTGTGTGTATATTATATATATATCTCTATTCTGTAGGGTTAATTAAAACCTATACAATGGGATACAAAAATTCCATATTATAAAAATAGACAGATCTTAGATGGTATAAAGACAAGTTAAAAATAAATACATAAAATACAAAATTGCTTTTCATGTGCCTTCAGATCCTAGCAGTGGTATAATTAGGAGGGCTGAGTGGAATTCGCGGAGTTCTGCTAAGCGGAACTCTGCAAAGTGCAAAAAACCTCTGCCGCGCTACGCGGAGCTCCGCAAGAGGCGGAGTGCGTTGGGTAAATGCTGTTCGCAGTGATTTTCAGTGCCAGGTGCCTATCTGCACACTGCAATTATCACGAATGCACCATGCACAGCATAAGTGGGAGCTGCTTCCTTTCTGCCCCTCAATGCGAGCGGACAGTTTCTTAACGTGATTGGTTGCGAGCACACGCGACCACTCGCAATGAGAAATCTGACCACCTGCGTTGAGAAATCATGCCGGAAAGTTACATTTCCACGCTCGCCAACTTGATGTTGACAATCTGGAACATGGAAAAATCTCTGCTCCGCTACACGGAGCGGAGTTTTTTGGGAACTCTGCGAGCTCCGCGTTTATCGGAGTGCGGAAATCTGCGACTTAATAATTGCATCTAACAGCTGTAAGAAGGAGCGGGAGCTTAGGTGTAGCACCCAGTTGTTCATTGGACTGGGTTTATTGGGAGCCACCTCGGGGCCTAAACCTTTTGTATGCAAGGTGGATACATTTTGTCAGTCAGATGTTTAGGGCATGTTTTCTGGGTTAAGCGCTGCTATAATGTTCTGCCAGCAAACTCAGATTCCCAGGCTGTTCCACTCAGTCCTGAGACTTAATTTACGCAAGTCCAGCCGCGCTGGACAAATGCGTAGAACATACTCCAGGATTAATGAGATTTACCACATCCCCTGCCTTTGGTTTCTTCTGTTAAACGATGCCAGTGGGCTAGATGTTTTAAAAAAAAAAAGCCTTTCACTGTGCCTGGAAGCCATGAATCTTAGCTTCAAGTGATTGGAATATGTACCGACAAGATATGGGGGTAGAGAGGCCGGCTGTTACGAGCTAATAACTGCCCATACATGTTTGTATTTGACTAGGATAGCTTTGTCTGCGTGGAAGAACCAGAGATGGATACGTTTCTTGATACCTAATTTAAAAACCGATTGACTTAAGTTTAGGCCCCATCCAGTGGCGTAGCACGTAGAGCGCAGGGGGGGAGGGAGGGGGGGGGGGGCGTTCCGCCCCAGGGGCCTGAGTTTTGAGGGTGGCAGCCTCTCCCTGCCACTCTTTAATCGGCCGCTGAGGGGCGGCAAATGTAAAAAAATCCCACCCGCACCCCCACTCTTGGATTCGGCCACAGCGGGGCGGCAAACACGGGGACCGTCACGCGCGGCCAATGTGCTTGCTACGTCATTGGCCCCACATGTTCATTTGCGGACAATAGCTGCATGTAACTGTTTAAGAACAGGCGGTGTGACCCAGCTGGCCCACTCGAGCTGAAATCAGCCCATAACTGGCCCTCCAGAGAGCCCGCTATGGCCAACCTCAGCTTGTGGCAACCAGGGCCCCTGGAATTGTGCGGCAGGGGAGCACTAATTATGCGGCTGGGTTGACATATATGCAGCAAGAAAAAGCTAACTATGCAGCATCATGCAGACAGATTTTTTAATACTTTTGCTTCATTATTTTGTCATTTGTACACATGGTAATACTGTCTGGACAAAGATTTCACCTCATTAGTACCAGTTTAACATCCAAATGCAGGAAAAAGCAACCGACCTGACCAATTAAGCCTTGCAAAGGGCCTTCTACATACAATAAACAAACAGAATGTGAAACATCTTAGAGGCTTTTAAAGTGCAAATTTGAGTGTTTTAACTTTCTTGACATGCATGCAGATCAATCCAAGGTGCCAGCTGAATGGCCAAATGATACTTTTAAAAGTACTTAAGATGTAGACAATAAATAGAAGAGTTACATATTGTTTTATTTGAAATTACAAAACACATTTGAAGTTGACCCTTTTAATAAAGGTTGTATGTCAGAATAGTGTAGTCAGAAATATCATAAGACATAAGTGTTGTGTCTTAAACATAAGTTGTAGAAATATCATTCCGCTGCATGTAGGTTTTACATCATTTACTTCAATTCAGCAACATGAACTCCTAACGTGGGCCACGGTGTTATTCCTCGTTTTCTAGGTTAGGCCCTGGCAGCCATGCCATTTAGTGGCTATATTTAAAAGACAAGTGCTGTTAGTCCTTTGGAAATTCACTTTAAAAGAAGATTCCAGCATTCCATTAGCATTGGGTAAGGGCTTTTATTATAAACTCTGTTAGGGTGTTGGTATAGTTATGGGATAAGCCCAGAGAAAATCTTTTATATCCATTTCTGTGGTTGGTGAAATTAGCCAAACATATGGAAAAGGCTTGCCTATTAAAGTAAATTAGCTAAAAGATGTACTTAGTCTAATATTCATCTTACGATAATGGTCATTAAACATTAAAATAGATAGATATTTGTAGCCAATTCTAAGAAGGAGAATATGTTTCTTATGTTCCATAGCAACAGTGAGGTGTAAGCCAGCAATCAGTATGTCAGGACAAGCTTTGCTCTGATATTCAGAAGGCCTTAACAAAGCATATTTGTCAGGTATTTAGAAATGCAATTATTTAAGGACTTAAGTGGGCAGTGAGTGAGGGAAAGTGCCCCTTTTTGCATGGTTACCCACACTTTTTGCCTGGCATGTGATGCCCTTTGACTGAGTGTGCCCTGGGTCCCTGCCAATCATGTTCCCAGCACCTGTGTTCTTTCCCAATTCTGTACTTTGGTTTCCACAATTGGCACACCACTGGCCCACAGGTAAGTCACTTGTAAAAGGTAACACTGGTAGCAAGGACCTTGTGACCAGAGAGGGTCTCTAAAGGCTGCACCCTGTATTATGCCACCTTCAGAGGACCCTCGCCAAGCACATACCCACTGCCATTGCAGACTGTGTGTTTTGGTGCAGACAAAACCTAAAAGTCGACATGGCACACATTCCTGTGTGCCATGTCCATGAACACTGCCTGTGGCATAGGTAAGTCACCCCTCTAGCAGGCCTCATAGTTCTAATGCAGGGTGCACTATACCACAGGTTAGAGAATTGCTGCATGAGCAATATGCCCCTACAGTGTATAAGTCCATTCTTAGAATGTCTAAGTCTATGTGTAAGTGCAGTGAAGCCATATTGAGTACATGGGCTGGAAGTTTGTCATTATGAACTCCATAGCTCCATGATGGCTTTACTAAAACCAAGTAGTTTGGTACCAAACGTCTCAGCACAATAAGCCAACGCTGATGCCAGTGTTGGATTTATTGTAAAATGCACTCAGAGGGCTTATTAGAGATGCCCCCTGAAAAACAACCACCTTCCTAGTGTCCGGCTGACTGGTCTGCACCAGCCTGCCACACACAGACATGTTTCTGACCCCATGAGATGGGAGACTTGTGCTCTCTGGTCAGAAACAAAGCTTGCTCTGGGTGGTAGTGCTTCACATCTACCCCAAAGCAGGAAGAGCATTCAGGGAGGTGAGCCTCAAAGACTTTCTGCCCTTTGTTATGCTAGTCAGTGCCTCTCTAGCTAGTGGGGATGCCCGCACCCGGACCAAGCCCCACTTTTGGCGTCAAGGTCATGGGAAAATTAGTAGTCAGAAGAGGTGTGTCCCCTTTCAGCCAGGACCACCTCTGAGGTGTCCTGAGCTGAAATGACCCCCTCCTTAGAAAATCCTCCATGCTGTATAGAATAATTTTAGCCAATAGGATCAAGGGATGCCCCCTTCCAAAAGGGAGGGGACATACAAAGGGTGTATCGACCCTAAAGGCAAGTATCCCATTGGCTACTACCTGGCAGTGCTTGTAACGCTTGTAATCAAAAAAGAGCATTTGAGGGAAAGATAGGCAAAAAAGGGCGACTTCTACTCAACTATACCTTATACAAAAAAGCCCTTGTTGCACATTACACATCATGTCAATATTTTATGGGACCCACAGTTTCTATTCTAGTGGGGAAGAGTCGAATGTCTACTTATGGACCTACCCTCTCATATGTGTATATAAACACAAAAGTCAGGCCCTATGCTCAAGAGGTGTGTCTCACATGTGTTGAGAAATAAGTACAAAAAATGTGATCAGGAAGTCTCTCACGTAAGCAACCACAATGGAGCAGTTGGCAGGTTCTCTCCAACTTGCTTACCCTCTCATCATCGGCACCTTCCTATAAGGGAACAAAATAAGTCTTGACCCTGTGCCTCATGGGAACAGTCCAGCCAGAACTGCCAAGCCAGGTCCTCCCTGGACCAAAAACAAGCATCCTAGGACCGGTTTCAGGGTTTCACCCCTCATCAACCTTAATACCTTGAATCCAGTGGCACAGTGAGCCCGGGACCCATGTCTGGGCATACTCAGCACACTTACAGCAAGAAAGCAAAAGACACACACTTGATGGACGGACAGCAGAACAAATGAAAACACTCACCCCAGTTAAGATATCTGGGTTAAATCCATCATTCTTTTGCTCGATATGCCACCCTAAGTTTAGACCTGGCCATATGCTAATCAGTCTTGACCCTGTGCGTCATGGGAACAGTCCAGCCCGAAATGCCAAGCCAGCCACCGGAGTCAAGATATCCTGGCTGATGAGGGGTGAAACCCTGAAACAGGTCCTAGGTTACTTGTTTCCAGTACAGGGAGGACCTGGCCTGGCAGTTTGGGCTGGACTGTTCCAATGAGGCACAGGGCTAAGACTGATTTGCACATAGTTGGGTTCAAACTGTAATGGCATGGGGAGTAAACAAACTATGGATTTAGGCCCAGATCTCTGTACTGGGGTGAATGAATGATATTGTTCCGTATTCTGTCCATCAATTATTTTTTTTGCATTTGTCACACCGAGTTGGACGGGTATGCCCAGACATGGGTCCTGTGCTCTCCATGCCACTGGAGTCAAGCTATCCTGGCTGATGAGGGGTGAAACCCCAAAACCGGTCTTAGGATGCTTGTTTCCAGTCCAGGGAGGACCTGGCCTGGCAGTTCAGGCTGGGCTGTTCCCATGAGGAGCAGGGTCATGACTGATTTGCATATGGCTGGGTTCAAATTGGAATGGAATGGGGAGCAAAAAGACGATCTGTTTACACCCAGATTTCTGTCCTGGGGTGAATGTAAGACATTGTTCGGTATTCTGTCCATCAATTGTTCTTTTTGCTTTAACCCTGGAGCCTGTGCCTAAAACTGCGAGTATTTACCTGCAAACTGCACCTCTTATGGGTGCCCCCAGTCTTCATTTACTATTATTGGGACCAGAAGCCTCTGCACTCGGCTGCCCCAGTGTCGCGGGTAGTGTAGTACCAACCTTGATCTGACCCATCCCCACTGTTGGTCCAACCCCCGGAGACTGGATCTGTAAGTCAAGTACTTACCTGTAAATGCATATAACTGTTTTCCTCCCACAGGATTGCATTGCATTACTGCCTATTGCCCTAAATGTCTATCTCTTCCATTTGCTAAGTTTGCCACTGTTTGATTGACATTATCAAAGTATTTTTAATAATCCTGTAAAGTGCTTCTATTTCTTTACAACACAATACCTACTGAATTTGAAAAGTATTGCTATTCTTGAAACTGTTACTTACCTGCAACTGAGTTCTTCTCGGTTCTAAAATAAAATAACAAAGTAATAACTTTTTACACAAAACAATTTGCCTTGGATTCAGTCTTTGAGTGTGTGTGATCATTTCTTGTCTAAGAGTGTACACAAAAAAGCTTAACACAACCCTCTGATAAGCCTGACTGCTCAACCACACTTTCACAAAAGAGAGTATGGTATTATGTACTTTAACCTCTGCAAAGCCTCAGGGGATCCACTGGACTCTGTGCACACTATACACTACTTTGCTGTAGTATATACAGAGACAGCTTTCTACAGTGAGTAAGGCAGATTTCAATTTCTGCCTGACTGCACAATTTGCTAATCCATATTTAGGACTATATACTACAGGGACAATTTTGATTAAATGTATTTTGGTAATTTTATATGAAAGTATTTGTTATGTCCTTATAAAGGTGGGGTGATTCTAGAGTATCCACTGAAAAATTGTGTTGATAATTCTTTTAGAATATTGTACACACACGACAGCTTAATACATTAATTAAATATGTCAAATACCATTTTGATGTTTTATACAGAATAGATGCTATTTTAGTTTATATAACAATCACTATGTGTTTTTGTTAAATATTTGTATTTGTCGATGTCTTTAGAATGTTGCTATGGAATGTCTTTTTTTTTTTTTTTTTTTTTTTTTTTCCCAAAACCTTTATTGCACTTTGCACATTACACAGCGGAATGCCTACAACCCTGCGGGCCGGCCGCCATTGTAAGATCGTTACTCACAGCATACAGCAGCAGAATGCGTATTTAAGCAAAGATCATAATAGTGTTTATCGAAACATGCTGCGTAAGAAAAGTGCAGTACTAGCAAATAAAACATTCGGAAAATGCGGTTTTGATGATGTTTTTCGCTTTTTCTGTTTAAAACAACAAACTAGTAACATTAACCTGTTAGGAATGACAGTACGGTCTGCTACAAAACAATACAGTGCAAGCTATGAGCGTCGTTTCGGAGGACAGTAAGTCGAACCACATTTCCTAGTGCTTAAATTCGTCCATCATTCAATACATTATCCCTCACTGCCTGACCCAACATGGCATACCCCGCTGGAAACCCACCCACGCCTCCAGCCCTCCACTTCCTCTATTCTCAATCCTCATCACTTCCGTCGTCGGAATCGTCCTGGTCGTCCTCGGGCAAGGGCTCACAAATATCCCCCCTAAATACATTCCATTTTAACCAAATCTTGTTCCATTTCCCCGGGCAGGCTCGGCTGGAATATATTGCCCTCTCGGTTAACATTACTTTGTCCATGGTCCGGCACCACTGGGACCTAGTCGGCAGGTCTGCTGCCCCCCATCGCTGTGCTATGTCGCGTTTCGCCACCATGATCCCTGCTGTGAACCAGAGTTGTTCATACCTGGACAGGTCAGTAGGTTCCCATATATTCAGTAAGCACCTCCGCGGGTCAGGCAGTAGGGATTGATCCAGTGTTTGTGAGAGTGTGCGGTGTATTTGTCTCCAGTACTCCTGGATTTTGGGACAGTCCCATATGGTGTGGAAGAATGTGCCCTCCTCTCCGCATCCGCGCAAACAGTAAGGATGGGGCGCACGCTGTATGCGGTGCAGCACCGTCCTTGTGTAGTAAACCCTGTGGAGGATCTTAAATTGTATTAGTCTCATGCGTGCAGAGATGCCCACTACCCTAGGTGATCCAAGTGCCGCGTTCCAGTCGTGTTCATCTATATCGTGAATGTCCCCCTCCCATTTCTCCTTCAGGTGGAGTGTCGGATCTGGGGTATTATTAAGCAATTTACGATATGTGAGGGACGTCGCTTTCTCTAGCATGTAGTCAGTAAGGAGGCGGTCTTCCAGAGGAGAAGACTCCGGTAGAGGTGTGCCGGGTGGCAGGACTGTGAGCAGTGCATGGCGGATTTGGATGTATCTGTAAAGTTCCCTGTCACTGAAATCGTACAGCTCTTTTAGTCGGGCAAAGGGAAGTACCTCCTCCCTCTCCCACAGATCCCCTACCGTGGAGACGCCAATCGTGTCCCATTGTGCGAACCCCTTGGTGTTTCTGAGATTGCCCAGTGCTCGAGAGTCCCACAGCGGGGTCATCTTGGTTATCTTCCCCTTCCAACCCAGGGCCGCCGTTGCCGTGTGCCATATTTGAACTGTTAGTTTCGTGGGGCCTAGTAGCGTCCGCATCTTGCGGCTATCATACAATGGACCTAACAAACTATTTATGCCCAGTTGTGTCCTATCCGAATGAAATGCTGGGTCAGTATGTGGCGCGTGGATCCACTGATTAATTGGCTTGAGGTGTGCCGCCCAGTAGTACAATTTCAGATTCGGTAGTGCGAGACCCCCGCTATACCAGTCTCTGTGTAGCTTGGATTGTGCCACTCGTGCCGGGAGGTTACCCCATAGAAGGTTGGAGACCAGAGCCGCCACTTTCTGGAAGAACTTAGGTGGCACAGGATATGGTGAGTTCTCAAGGACATATAAAAACCGCGGTAATGCCATCATCTTGTAAAGTGCCGCCCTGCCCAAGAGCGTCAACGGTAGGCCCGACCAAAATTCTACATCTCGTTTAAGCCGGACCAGGTGTGGATTCAGGTTCTTATCCATGAATTCTGCCGGGTCCCTAGTGGCATGTATTCCTAGGTATTTAAAGGACGTACCCGCCAGCTTCAGTGGGCACGCACTGTCGAGATTCGGGGCTGGACCTTGCAGAACGTACACTTCAGACTTGGCCCAGTTCAGTGTATAGCCTGAGACACTACCGTGTGTGTCGCAGATGCGCAACAATGCTGGTATGCCTTCATCGGGGTCGGTTAGGTATACTAACATGTCATCGGCGTATAATGACAGCCGATCTTCCTAACCCCCAGGCCATGTTATGCCTTTAACTAGGGGTGAAGCTCGTATGAGGGTTGCAAGGGGTTCCAGAGAGATGGCAAACAGCAAGGGCGACAGAGGGCACCCCTGCCGCGTGCCCCTGCCCAACGGGAATGCATGCGAAATATGGCCATTAGCTACCACGTGTGCCATTGGGTCCGTGTACAGCAGCTTGACCCATGCAAGAAAACGAGGGCCAAAGCCCATATGCGTCAGCGTCTCAAACAAGTATTCCCACTCCACCAGGTCGAATGCCATTTTGGCGTCAAGCGTTAGAATCACCGCTGGCGAGTTAATGGCGTCTGTCCTGGCCAGTACCCCATGTAGTCGTCGCAGGTTCAACGCCGTGTTTCTGTGCGGCATAAACCCGGACTGATCCGGATGTATGATCGATGACAGATGGGGCAGAATCCTTTGTGCTAGGAGCTTAGCCAGGATTTTCACTTCCGCGTTTAGTAGGGAAATGGGTCGATAGGAGGAACATTCCTCCGGCGGCTTACCCGGCTTGGGAATTGTTACAATAGTCGCCACTCGTTGGTCCAGCGGAAGGGAGCCCTTTTCGAGACTGTCTCTGAACATCCCCAACAAATGTACACTGAGGGTCTCCGGCATCGCCTGGTACCATTCTATGGGTATTCCATTCGGTCCCATCGTCTTGCCTGGGTTCAGTGCCCTAATGGCCAGTTGGATTTCCTCCACAGTGATATCTGCCTCTAAGTCACTTGATGCCTCTGGTGACAGTGTTTGGACCTCAATCGGAGCCAAGAGAGCTCTTGCGGTTTCAGATGTGACTATCTGTTCCGGGGCGTACACTTGTTGGAAATGGGCCGCCAGTATCTCCGTGATGCGCCTAGGATCCGAATGTGGCACCCCATGCATGTCTGTGAGCCGTTGTATCCCCTTGTAGTTGGTCTCACGCTTATCCAGCCATGCTAGCATTTTCCCTGCTTTGTCCCCCACATCATAAATTCTATTTTGAGTATCTGTTATGTATCCTTTAACGACCACGCGTAGATGATCGTTATATAACTGCTGTTGGAGAGTGAGTGCGTGTAGGGTGGAGGGAGAGGGGTGTAGTTCATGAGCCGTGGTCCGTTCCCTCAGTGCCACCTCTAAAGCGGTCAGTGCCTGGGATTGCTGCCTCTTGTACCCGGTTATAGTGCTAATTGCTTGCCCTCTCAGGACCGTCTTATAGGCTTCCCAGATCGTCGCTGAGGAGCGTACTGAGTGTACATTTTCAAGAAAGTAATGTTTCGTGGCACGTTTAAGGGCCTTGCGGACCTGTGGAACTTTAAAGTAGGATGCATGAATGGGGTAGATGCGTTTGCGTGCTCTCGTGTGCATGGTGAGGTTCAGTGTGAGGGGTGAATGGTCTGAAACACCCCGAGGGTGCATCACTAGGTTGTCTACGTGGTGAAGGCCACTACCCATCGACAGAAAGTAGTCGATGCGGGATAGGCTTCCATGCACTGCGGAGAGAAAGGTGTATTGATTTGCGCCCGGGTGCAAGTGTCTCCAGATGTCAGTCATTCCCATGGCCGTTGCAAACCGCCGCAGGTACGTGTCCCCCCCTGCCAGGGTCGGTGTGGGGTGCTTATCTAGTTGCGTGTCCATGACTGCGTTGAAGTCTCCCCCCAGGATAACCTCACCCTCCGGGAGAGTCAGAAGGAAGTCCCCTAGTCTCGGGAGGTGTACTGAGTGCAATGCCGGTGGAATATATACTGACACAAGATTGAAAAGTGACCCCTCCCATTGCCCATGCACAGCCGCGAAGCAGCCTTGGTCATCTGTTTGGGACGATAGAGGCATGAATCGTGAGTTCTTTTTTATTAGAATGCCGGACCCCCTGGAACCGGACGTGAAGTCAGAATGAGCCCACATTTTGTAACCCCGTCTATCCAGAGCTTTTGTAGCCCCCCCTACCAGGTGAGTTTCCTGCAGCAAAGCCACGGTAGGCCGTAGTCGCTTAATAGCAGCCAATACTAACCCCCGCTTAACCTTGTCCCCCAAACCCCGTACATTCCAGGACAACAAGGACAGAGTTGGGCATTGTGTATCGGTGGATTCCGTTCCCCCTAATGGTGCTATGTTGTTAGCCATTGGGAACCATGAGGTATGAGATGGAGCACTCAGGAGGTACCAGTGGTCCAGTAGCTGCGCCACCGCACAGTGAAGAGCCTAAAGACGTCTCGGGGGCCCCTGTCTGCGTGGACTGAGTCCCATAACAGTGGAAACATCGTTCATACCTATACGGGTACAGTCTCAGCAGGAATAGTACAAAGCAATTCCTCCCCCCCGTTCTCGTGCCTAACTGGGTCAAGCGGACCGACACGTCCCCTGAGTGGTATGGTGTAGTACTTGGCCGTACATATGCGTTCCTAACAAACAATTTCGTAACCGTTAAAAAACAACCCGTCCCCCTTAAGAATAACATAACTGTAACTCTTTCCCCCCTCCCTGCTCCCCTGCTCCCCGGACAAACCCCCGCCCGGGACCCCAACTTCGCAGAGTGCTTTAGTCCCTCCCCAACCATCTTACTTTCTCGTGGGGTCGATGAGTTCCTTACAGGCACCAGCTGTGCCCACCCTACTCAGCTGCTTCGGTACCCAGGTCCATTACATTTCCGCTTGTCTTGTTCCGCTACAGGGAGTCATTAAACCGGGGCCTGCTGCCCCGAGTCGAAGAGGTTCTGCGACGCCTCAAAATCAGTTCCATCCGTGCCGTCTCGGCGCGGCGAGGGAGCCATCTGTGCATTCCGCTGGTTGCCGCTCCGGTGTTCGGGCTGTTCCCTGCTTGTGCGACGTTGTCGTCCAGTCCGTCGCCAACCGTCGAGCCAGTCCCGGGCCACTTCCGGATTGTCGAAAAACCAAGTCTTACCCTCGGCGACCACCCTCAGTTTGGCCGGGAATAACATGGAGTATGGAAGGTCCCTGTCCCTCAGCGTTTTCTTAACCTCCGTGAACGATTTGCGATGTCTGGCCACCTCCGCCGTGTAGTCTGGGAAGAAGGCCAAGGTAGCGTTTTGTATCTTGACAGGGGGGAGACTCTCGCAGCCTGCAGGATGGCGTCCCTGTCCCTGAAATTGAAGAGTCTCGCCAGCACAGGCCTTGGAGCAGCACCAGTTTTGGGCAGTCCGCCTGGGACCCTGTGTGCCCTCTCCACAGAGAAGAAGTGGGAGAGCCCCTTTGGCTGTAGTTTGGTCTTGATGAGATCCTCAACGTAGAGGTCCATGGCTCCCTTACCCTCCGTCTCTGGAAGGCCAAGGATTCGCACATTATTTCTTCGCGAGCGTCCTTCTTGGTCGTCCAGCTTGTCCTGCAGCAGCCTGGTGACCTTCTCCATCCGTTCCATGGCCGTTTGCAGCTCCGATGTATCCTCCACCAGGGACTTCGTCACCACCTCGACCTGGGACACTCTTTCTGACATTTTTTGAAAGTCCGCTCGCAGCAGTGTGACTTCAGTCGAGATAGATCCAACCGTGGTTTTGACATCCGACAGCGTTCTCATGATGTCCTCCAACGTTACCTTTGCGGTTTCTTCCACCTCCTGAGATGTCCCGGCGGAGGTCCGTCCGCCGGGTTGAGATCTGGCATGTTGGCTGTAGGCAAACTTGTCTAGCTTGGCCTGCGTTGAGCCACTCCTGTTCGTTTTCCCCGTCATGTCGGGAGGTCCTCAAGACGTGGTCTCGAACCTCCCGTGCCTGGACGACGGAGGAAGCTGCGTCCGGGGTTGGGTGCCACGGAGCAAAGTGTGGTCGCGCGGATGGAGGAGCCCCTCCGTTCGAGTCTCACTGCGAGCAGCCCCTTCGTCGCTCCGTTGCAGCTTGATGACAATGTATTTCGGGTTGCCGCCGGATGCCTGTGTACTTTTGCGCCACTACACTCCCTCCGTCTCCGGAGCGTGCAATGTCCGGCCGAACACCAAGATGCCTGCTGGCGTGACCCCCCGGCTCTAGTGTGTCGCTACGTGTTACTTACTGGACGCTTGTTGCCTGACTGTTCAAGGACTCAGCGGGGTGCCAGTAGTACCAATTCCTAGTCCCGGGCGCTACAGTGGCCTTATAATGCACGTGGCAAGAGCACCGTTGCACTTTTCATTGTTCATATAACATTAAAGTTTTTAAATTGTGTTTTCCTTTTTATTGTTGTGTATGTAGCTTTGCGGTTTAGGTCTGTTGTACTGGTTGGGAGGATCTGCAGACCCCCTTCGCTCCTGTCATTAGTGTCCTGTTTGCGGAGAAAAGTCGTGGCTCTCCAGGTCGCCTTCTGGCTCTCCGGCTCTGCCGATACACCCGACTCCGCAGCTCTGAGCAGTGCTGATCTGCCGTTCCAGCTTGCCCCCCTGAGTATGCGCTGGATAGTCCCCCAGGGGCACTCGCCGTTTCCCTCCGCAGGTTGGACCCCTGTCCTCGGTGTCCGACAATCTCAGGGGGGGGCCGGCGACTTCACTGTCCGGTTCCGAGTATTTTATTTCTCAGCCGCTCTGCGTCGCCCCAAGGTGTCCGTTGCAGTCCTCTGAGGCGCTTCCTCTCGCCCGCCTCCGAGAGGCTACACCCCCTCCTTTCAAACGGGGCACTCACCGGCAGGCTCAGTGTCCGCTGCTTCCCAGGGCCGCAGCGCCTGGTTCCGACCGTCCGGATGATGTCTGGCGTCTGGTGCGGGTGGGTCGGAGGCGCCGGCTGGGCACCGGGGGTCGTCCCCAACAGTATGCCGGCCTGGTCTCACTTCCGCCGGGGCCGGAGGCTTACTTTAGTCCGGTGCCGCCTTCCCCAGCGCAGGCCCAACCGCGTCGGACGATGCCGGTGTAGATTGCAGCCGCCGTTCGTCCCCAAAAGCGGATCAGGATCTACCGCTTCGGACCCAGTCCCCGTCGCAGCCGCTTCAGGTGGGTTGTTGACCGGATTTGTGTGTCGGATCGATGTTAGGCCACAGTGCCCTCAGGAGCTCCTACGTTATGCTGCCGCCATGCTTGGCTGCTAGCCACGCCCCCCCCTATGGAATGTCTTTTAATGCAAAAACGAGTTTTTAATTGTGATATGATTAGAATATATTTGATGCAGCACTAAAAGCTATTTATTTTTTCTATAAAATTGAGAGTTATGCTTTTGATATTGATCAGTCACTGCTAATCATGGAACAACGTTTTTAGGGGGACCTTTGATATCTGAGTAGTAGTTTTGTAAGGTAAGGGGAGTTTACCTTGGCTGGTTTAGATACCCTAACCTGTTGAGGGTGTGCTCTTTTATGTTTTCACTGGGATGTTGGGAAGTGTGCAGCATAGATTGATAGAGGTCATACAGTAAGGCGATTACATCATAATTACACCAGCGTGATGAAGGTCCCTCTCGAGTGACATTGCAGTCGAAACGTGCCAATGCCTGGTGAGTACAGTTGATAACTCACCAGACTGCTGTATTGTCACCAACTTTTCAGAATGTTTCACAGCCCACTGTCTAACTCGAATCAGTGCTCTATTTCTAAAGTACATGAACATTTGATACATGGTCCTGTATACATAGAAAAAGACCAGTGGGTGATAACAAACAGAAACATGTACATATCTTATATTGAACCCTAATGGAAGCAACAACTACCAATATGCATTGACCCCACAAAATATTGTTCACAATAAAATGTCTTTTTTTTTTAAACAAAGCATTACTATACAATGCATGTGACCTTCATTACAATAGTTTGTTTAAATCAATATTATGTGTACCAAAGCAATCTTAATACCAGACTCTCAAAGGATTAAAGCAATTCTTTAAAACTGTATTCCTCCCTCAGAATTGCACTGAGTCTTCCTTCGATTTCCAATGACCGTACAAGGTTGACCCAGGCTCCTAAGCTGCTTACTACTTAATGCTGTGATTCTAGGTGAATTGACACTTTAGGAAGTTGCCAGGGCTCCAGAAACTGTTTCCCTTCCTGTCTCTGCCATTTTGACCCCTGGGTTCAGGAACAAAAATGGTAGTACCAGTTTTATCATATGGCCAGGGATAGCAGCTACTACCCCAGGCTACCCCTAATTCATGCCCATGCAGATTTGTATCTCACAATCCATCGGTTTCACAATCAATCTATTTCACTAAACACTGAAGAAGGGCACTTACTAAAACACGTGTTAACTCTTCCCAAACATCACAAAGTGAAAGTCATATTTCTTCCAATGATGTGTACCTAATTAGACTATCATATGAGAATTTATCAGCAGCAAATCTAATTTTTGTGCATTTTTTCCATAATGTATTCTCTTGTGTACACAATCCAAACACCCATCTCACTAGTAAATATGTTCTATTTTTCACCTGGGATACTATGTATAAGAGGAATATTAATATTTGGTCTTGCATCTGTGCACTATACAAAACCACAAAAATGATCAGGTAGCCAACACAACTGTATACCAATATTTCCTACAGATCATAAATACAAGTATCAAGCTCAGAGGAGTGAGGCGTTTACTGTACCCTACAATGGTGAGGCTTGTTTGTAAACACGACGTCTCGCTCCGGACACGGTAAATGATCAAACCCACGGCTGGCGCATTAGTGCTGTATTCCACATCGCCTCTTCACAACCACATGGAGGTGGCATCAGATATTTGCTCTTGTGGTACAAGGTGTGAAAATGGTAGGACAGGAAATAGTACTTCTTGTTGTGTAAAACTAAGATTGGGGCGTGGCGTACATGCACCAGCCGAAGAATTGTGCCCCAGAAAACCCTACTCACCTTGAAATTCTTCTCTTGTGGTTACTGTGCAAGGCCATTTCCTTTGTGACTGTGTTGGCAGGTGTTCCATTGCACACAGTCCTGTCTGGTCCCCAGTGGGGAAGGGAGGCCACCAGAAGCCTCCATTGTCGATGACTCGTGGGGCGAGTCATTTAGATGTTGGTGGAGCTGAATCTTGAATCTTCAGTCTATGTTGCACGTCTCCCCACCAAACTTGAGGTTCCACCCCCACTCTATTTTAGAGCAGGGTTTCCAACAGAGAAGCTTCAAATGGCTTAAAGGTGGCAAATCCAATGGCCGTCTGCCACCTGACTGTCAGGTGACAGCGACTAGATTTCCCTCCCAGAAAACCCATTCCTTAAATTTACCTTTCCTGCTCCACCACTCACTAAATAGGTTACTCTGGGCCAGTTTAATAGTAAATTTAAATGTCTGTTTAATGCTCTAAATGGTTTTACTAAGGGGTGGCTTGATGGTATTGTGTGTTTCACTTAATCATGGCATGAATTGTGGCTGTCTTAGAATTGCTCATCTGTTCCCATAATCAAGTCCAGGTTCTCACAACAAAATCTGCCTGCTTGATGGATATGGCCTTGTGCTCCTCAAAGCATTTTTTAAATCTCAATTGGCTTATTTATTGCATGACTTTACTGCAATTTTTTCTAGAATTTCCCTGGGGCTAATAAAAACTAAAATGTGAGGAGTGGAATCATTGTATGAATCTGAACCAAGGAAAATTACTCTGGGCCGCATTCCAGTCCATCATTTTTTTGCCCACTGCACCACTACAGACAGGGATAAACCATCTACAAATCAGCCTTGATGATGCCCCAATACGTACTGTCCATCCCAAACTGTTGAGCCACATCCCTTATGAACAGGAACATGAGCAACCCCAGACCGTTTCGGCTTTGTCTGTGAATGTACTAAGACTGTAACCACCTACACCTCATTGATGGTGTAGGCTGCCATGACGGCACAAGTTGGAGGTCAACATGGATGAAGGGAGACCTCACAATAATTTGATAGGGGGGACTCCTTTAGCCGAGAGAGGCTTTATGGTGCATTTGAAGACTTGTGATGTCACTATCCTTGTGCCCAACTGACCTGCCTATTCCATATGTAAACAATGTACACGTTTGCACACACTTGCAATGTGGTCAGGAGGGTAAACAACCCTTACCACGAAACCGTGACCCCGCATGTTGTTACAACGCGGTCTCTACAACGACCCCGTTGTGACAATGCATATCATTACCCCGCAAGTCGTTACAACGACTTGTGGAGAGGGGAGAAGGTGTTGACTTAAAATCCAACACCTTCCCTACTTTCCGCACAGATTGGAGTTGGAATAGTAAATTATACTATTCCAACATCCAGCGCCCCCCTCTGCAAGTCTTTGTTATGACTTGCGGGGTAATGGTATGCGTTGTTACAACGCGGTCTTTGTAACAACTGCGTTGTAACAACATGCGGGGTCACGAGCAGCGGGAAAAAGTGGCATATTCGGTCAGGAGACATGTTTTTAGCCCCCACTCATCACCCCCTCCCCTTGAGAATGGGTGGGGAAGGCATTATCTTTAGAGCTCTTACTTGAATGGATAACTGCACAACCTTGACCATTTCACCTCCTAGAATGGTAGAATTGGACCCTGTTGTGGTTTCATGCTGGTTACAAAGTAAAGCAGGAAACAAATACATTGAAAAACAGACAATTGATTACCTTTTATAGGGGCATTGAAGACTAACATTTTTAAATCAGATGTTTTCATAAAAGAAAGTTGTCACTATGAAATGTTTCTAGTTCCAACCCCTTCTTTATATTTGTAAAACATTCAGGAGGTTCACAAAATATAAAATTCTTTATCACATTGGTATTCTTGAATATATTTATTTTTTGTTTTTGTAAAGCAGTTATGCAGCGAGGAGGCCTATTCAGCCTGCTGATAAAAAATGCTATGATCAAAAACCCTAGGCCAGATGTACAAAGAGTTTGTACTGTAACAAACTGGTTCAGAATTTGTGACCGTAAAAATACTAATGTACTTATCCCATTTTGGGAGTCAGTAAACTTTTACCAACTCCTAAAATGAGATCAAAACCCTATACCGATTCGGTTTGTGGAACAGGCGTATAGTGGGTATCCAGGGCCGCCTTAACACCATTATAGGCCCCCGGTCAAAGCAGTGCACTGGGCCCTGCCTACACAACCACTCACAAGAATACATTTTTTAATTATCGATGAAATAAATGTATATTTACAGTATGAAATTAGCAAGGAGCCCCTATGCTCGGGGGCGTCCGGGCAACTGCCGGGCATGCCCATGCGTTAAGACGGCACTGTGGGTTCCCATCTTAATACCAAATTAGTGAGTTAGGTCTCTCAATGTTTTACAACATAAAAAAGTTACTGACTCCCAAGTTGGGGTAATAAACTCCTCTTTTGTGAATATTAAAAAAAAGTTTGTTGGAGAGCAGGCCATAGTCCGGGGGCTAGCAAAAAAATGGTCAGGGGTTCTGCCCACTTAACCCTCCCATACCTGAGCAGCAGACATCCTAAGATGGGAAAATAGCAACAAAGGGTACCGAAGGGATTGATCCAAATTTAATTTTCAAACAAGAAACAATTAATTATCTTGTGAAACAGAAACTAAACATGAAAGAATTACATATAAAATTCATCAACACACATATGAGCGAACATCAAGGGAAGCACAATAACCGACAGTCTATCTACAAAATATCACATATACATATATACAAATATACATCACATTTATAATATCACGTATCTATGTACCCCAAACACAAAATATATATAAAAAATATATATATATATATCCTAATTCGGATCAGTGCCTCCACTTCATTTGTAATGAGAGCACAATACAATGGTAGTCCCAAGAGTAAAGCACCTGGGGGTTACAGAATCAACCCGGTCTATATTTGCATAGGTGCCAATCTGAAAAAAATCAAACAAATTATTTCATCAAAACAAGGGACTCCAATTGAAGCAAAAGGTGTCGACGCAGTCGCGGTCGCGTTTCAGCCAGATGATATAGGCTTCATCAGGACAATGGGTACTCTGGTAACAACAAACAATTATGTACATATATTACATCATCTTACTTGCCAAGTAGGAATACATATACTCAAATCATATCACAGCTGCATTAATAACATTATCTCCCCCATGCGTGGGAATGCACGGTCTACTGATATATCTACCGAATAAGTGAAAAAAACAAGTAAAAGGCCAAAGAAAGGCAATAGTCCGGGGGGCCACAGGCAACTCTCAAGCACACTGTAAAAAACATGTAAACTTGTTTTTTTAAGCTAAGCATTGTTTCCTTTAAGCAAAAAAATTGCCTGCGTTAAAAAATCAATGTAATTAATGCGGCCACAGAGTTTTTCGAACCCAACATTTAGTGCATAGATGAGTTTGTAAAATTCTATAATGAAACTATACAAATTGCCACCAGTTTTTTGTGACCAATATTTAGTACACATGGCCCCAAGTTTTTAATGTTTCCCAAACAGATGCCCTTGAAATTGTATGTCATCCTTGATATTAACATGTTAAGTCCACAATGATAACATTAAGAGTGCATGGGTTATTTAAACAAACGCCGTTTTCCTTCATTAAGGTTTTCTGCATCGCTATAGATATAGATCTGTGCTCATTATTTTCTAATATTCCCATTATTAAATGTTTATAAATGTGTGAATGGTTCTCTATGTGCAGGTTTCTGGATTTCACTCTACTTCCACTGCTTTAAACTCGCAGACAAGAAAAAGATCTACATATCTGTGATTTCATGACTGTATTAATTGAAAACACCTATTTAACATGCATCTATCCGCCACTGCATGCATCACATCTCAATTTGACTGTGAAATAGGCTCTTCCCCTTTAAAAGCGAGGGATACGTTAAGGCAATTAAATGACTTCCTGTAATGTGGTTGTTGACTCACTATGACAGTATGCTAACCATAATCCCTTTATGACTCCTTCCGGTGTGAGTAGTCTCCCCCACAGGGCCTGTTTGTTCGTGAAGGACGTTTCATTTGCATGGTTACTCATGACTGGGTGTGAGTGTTTGTTTGGTTCAGATGCTCCGTCCATCACCACCCCCTTTTGTACCGTGGTTACTCATAACAGCAGGGCCGGCTTTAGCGCATGTGGCGCCTGGTGTGACAATCTTTTTCGGCACCCCCTCCCCCCCATGACCTCTTCCTCAGATTCCCTCACTACCACCCAGCAAAAGTGCCCCTCATCTCTCCATAGCCCCTCTCTCACATACATTTAATTTGTTTTAAAGCACTGGTAAAGACTGGCTTTACTAATCCACTCTGCTATCCACATAAAATACAGATCTGTTCTTTGCAGCAGGCATATTAACCGTCTGCGCTACTTTATGGCGAGTCAAACTGCCAGTAGGCAAAACTCCAAAATCTCTTACGCAGGAACATTATGCACAAGAGTCATCTTGAGGTTTTTAATGCTGCCTGAAAGCTGGACGCATCTCCATTGCTAAGTACTACATTGCATTGTATAGTGTGGGTAGTGACAATAAAGTTTACTCTCGTGGTATTCGCGTGAGCCAGTACTGCTGAGGTGTTTCCTGCGTGGTTTTTGAACAAGAAAATGTGGTGGTGTTCAATCAATCAGGGTTTTATAAAGCTCGCTACTCACCCGTGAGGGTCTCAAGGCGCTTGGGGGGGGGGGAGGGGGAGGTGCAGCTCCAGTTCAGTCGAAGGGCCAGGTCTTCAGGCTCTTCCTGAAGGTGTGCAGAGTGGGGGAGCGTCTGATGTTGACTGGGTGCTCGTTCCAGGCCTTTGCTGTTTCTGTACAGCATAGAGCTGTTCCTGCTAATTTGGTTCTGATTAATCTGAACTGATGGTGTTTTATTCCAGTGAAGGAAGCTTTGATATTTACTAGTCATGCCTAGAAGGGGCAGTGTATCTGCTCATGGCTCTACTTGTCCTCTGGTCAGGGATGGGAGATGCCCTTTTGCTTATGTTGATCCCTGTTACTCTTGCTGGTAGGGTTGGTTTCATTTGGATAGCATTGAGTTTCCTCATTCGTTGCTGAGTTGGCACCCTGAAGTAATTTAACACCTTGCGTGCGGCGCCGATTTCCCCCCGGTGCTGGACATTCCATAACTGGGTGTGGTCGTGACGGAACCATTCCGTCATCCGCACAGCTCAACCGTGAGGCATTCCGTCACAAGCATCGAAGGGGTTAATACCTGCACATAGTGCTTTTTAAAACTCCACAATAATGGGGGTGGATTGGTGTGCCACACAAGAAAAAACGATGAACGAGACATGCGGGCGGCCTAAGAAATATCGTACGGTCTGGGGGAAATGGCTGGGGGGTATGGTTTAGTCCTGAAGGGAATGTCCTAATCTATGTTGTTTCAGATTTATTAATGTCTGTACACTGGGTTGCACAAAACGTTGCCTGTACTCCTGGACTTTCTTGGTGTCGTGATGATTGGCTGGTGTCCTTTGTCAAACCATTAAAAATCAATAAAAATTTAGTTATAAAAAAACAAAAAAAAAACCTCCACAATAGACAAGTGAATACATAGTTGTTGTGCATGCTTTCCCTTGTCACGCTCTCTCACTTTCTCATGTTGTCCTCAAAGAAGGAGCTGTCTTATGTTTGACTGTCCTATTGTCCTTCACTGTATCTCCATTCTCTAAGGGAGGGGAGAGTATGGTGTCCACTACGTGCACGCTACATTTGGTTTCCTTGTACATTGGTGGCTGGCTACTAAACCAGTGGTTAGTTTATTACACAAAGAAGGCTGATTTGGATGACACAGTCTTTCCGGTTTTGGCTTTATTTTCCATTACTTCTCATTTCTGTGCCTCAATGAAGACTACTTTTTATTCATCTGGTGACCCGAGCCCTCTTCGGGTACTTTACCTTTTGTTCACCTACATGCTAGGGGAAACATCCTTTACCATGCAACTTTTACCACGCAGTGCCTTTATAACGCAGGTTTTACAACGAAAACCATTACAACGCATTGCACTAGGGTGCGCTCTAGGATAGGGAATAGTTTTAATTTACTATCCAACACCTTCCCTACTATCCGCGGGGACTGGAGCTGGAATAGTAAATTAAACTATTCACTATCCAGCACCCCCCAAAGCAATGCGTTGTAATGGCTTGCGTTGTAAAACTTGCGTTGTAACAGCATGCGTGGTAAAAGCATGCGTTGTAACAACGTACATCCACATGCTAGCATGATTCCACAGCAAGGTGCTCTCTCCTTTTCCATAGTATTATATTGCTAATCCCCTTATACCTCATGCCTCTCAACCCTTATACTCCTCTATGTCTAGGACGCTTTTATTGGACTTCATTGAGAATAAACTATCTATTTCTAGAGAATAATCAATGACATTCAAGGTCATCAACCAAGGAAGGCATTTGATGCCTGCTCTCGATGAGTTGCATTTGACAGCTGGTGGTTGCACAATATTTGTCTTGCATGACCTCTGAGAGGTGTGTTGGGACAGTAGGTCACCTGCAGGTTTTGTCACACCTACAGCTCAGAGCACTTTGAGACCAGGTGTTACTGTTGCATTTCCTGAAGATCTTTATAATCCCCTTTTAGCATTTATGTTCCCCCCCTTGTTTGGAGAATCCCAGCCTTTGTATGTTCTCCCTACCTGCATGTTCATAGCTGTTGGATCCCACAAACCCTGGTGATCTAGGTGCAAACATTGCAAATTTTGAAGTTTGCTTAATGGCTATTAACTTTTGTATGCCTAACACATTAACATGTTAACACTTTAAATTGCATCAGCAAAGAAACAAAAATGATTCTGCCTTTCCATAAAACTCCTTCTTGGACCCTATACTTATGTTCAGCTGCAATGACCCAACCCAGGGCTTGATGTATCAAAGGGTTTTATCATTCTGTGTCTAAGTGGAGATTCATTGATACATAAGGGCTTCAGTCCCCAACATGAAGAAATTGGGTGTCATAATTTATATCAATCACACTATTCTCCACTGTGTTTAATTTAAAAACAAAAATAAGAACAAGGGTTCAAAGTTTTTCCTTGGTGCATGCCACCGCCATCGCCAATTGCCGCTGTTTCTGGACACTTTGGGGCAGATTTACAATAACTGGTGCATCCCTGTATATTAGCAGGGATGCGGCAGTTATTGTGCGTGACTCAAAAAAAACCTTGCCCCCACCATGGATGCGTCGAATTGTAAATACGGCGCACCATGGCGCAAGGATAAACAGATGCGTGATGCATCTGTCGGCGCAAGGGTGACGCAGTGCTGGAGTTATGTCACAAGCACAACGGAACTCCAGCACTGCTCAGGGGTGCCCTATACCTAATATGCTGCGTAACTCCTTACGCCTGCTTCAAGCAGGCCTAAGGATTTGACGCAGCGTGGATTTAAAAGTGACTCAGTGAAATCTTGTAGATTTCACTGCGTCACTTTTACGGGGCTTCCTTGCGACGGAACGCCCACCCTGCATACATTATACCTGATGCAGGTATAATGTAGCACAGGGCTGATCCTTCTCCTTCCACGCTGCCAAGACCTGGAACACCCTCCCCACCCACCTGCGGCAGACCCAGGACCCCCTCACGGGTAAGTAACGCGCTTTACAAGTTCTGTGATTAATTGATTGATTGATTACAACGTGACGCATCTAACTAGATACGTCACGTTGTAAATATGTCGCATAGTGATGCATTGTTTACGCCGCCGCTTCGTCACAAAAGTGACGCAACGGCGGCGTAAAAGTGACGCAAGGGGCTTGTAAATCTGCCCCTAGACTTCCTAGTCTTGCCTCCCTCTCTCTTTTGCTCTAAGTCAAAGTCTCTTGATAAAAAATAAGCCCAGGATGCAACCTTCGGTGTTGGTGTCCGCCACCTGCAACGACCCACACAAATTAAGCATTCGTCTTTCCAAATGAATTATTTGCATAAAATAATCTATTTCAAATGCTAGAGACTGAATTCTTGCTGTTGCTATTTCTGTTTTTATTATTTATTTGATTAAACATGGGTCAGTGCAGTGACTTACGTCTGGGGCCTGCATCGCCTCACTTCGTAAAGCACGACGGATAAAGAATGCCGCATCAAGAGACCTGCGGAAGCTTAGGCAGAAAGACCATCACTCTCCAGTATTGGCCTTTTTAAATTGTCTACTATTCAAGAATACACGAAGCACAAACAAAGCCTTTTGTTAATTCTATAAGTCAACTTACTCTAAACGGTGTTAGTCGTTCTTGAAAAGTTTCTCTACGATTGATCCAAACAGTTTACGCCATTACCATTGGCTCTTCTTTCAATCCCATAACTCAGGCCACCAGGAGCAGGAGGCAGGGGCATTTTGGTTGAGATGGTCAACCTGTGAAATTCTCTCCTAGAATCAATCCACTGTGTGTCAGGCCATCCTGGTCAAGAAAATTGGTCTACTCATATGTACACAATCAATGCTACAGTTCTTCCCAGACCTATTCATTTATGGTTCCAAGATGCCTCCATGAGATTGTTACACCTAAAAGTCCATATACCAGAGTAGAGCTTTCATTTTGATGTAGTGATTTTTATTTACTTCAATCTAAAATTAATCATCTTACTCCAACTCATGCCCATCCTTGAACTGCTCTTTAAAAAAAGAATAAAGGTATGATCCCTCCATTTTTTTAAAGAATCTTGGGACACCTTAAAAGCATAGAAAGTCATCAGACTACTCAGACAAAGCTTGAGATGCGGTCCATTGTCCAATATTTTTGTCAAGTCACTTTGCCTTCATGTTACTGATGTGGGCAATGAAAGGCCTGGAGTTGGCGTTTCCTGCAATAGTGGTGCTATGTAATGAGAATTCCTCAAGAACACCATGTAAGAAAAAAATAGCATAACAATAGTCTGCAATTCGCATCAGCAAAAAAGTATGCATTAGTTCAAACAGAATGTTGTTTCCCATTTAAATCAAGTTATAAACTTGGATGAGCCTCCCGGTAGAGGAGGGGTGGATCTATGGTAGATTTTGGGATATCCTCAATAGATCAATTTGTAAAGAAGGAATCTAAATGGAATTCATGTATGTAGGGATTGGTTATTTAAAAAATCTGGCCAAAATTCAGCCCTCTTGAGCTATATTCGATAGCTCTAACGCAAGCTGTACAGGCTGCCTCATATCGGCATTAATGAAATACCAACACAATCTCTTTAGCACTATAAATGAGTGTCAACACCACAAACAAATGCAAAAGCTAATGGTTAAATATTCACAATATGTCTCCTTGGTCCATGTGCAAACATGCTCCAAACAAACGTTGAACAGTTTCTGGCTATTTTACAGGGCTTGATCCTTTACCTAGGCTCAATATTATAGATACATATTAGGAAAATTTATGTTTTGGTAACAAGGCCACATGCATATTTTTTTGCCCATTCAATGTGAAGAAACTCAATCTGAGCTCTTAAATGGACTCATGTCTGCAGTCGATCCTGGGAGATTGCTGTTTGTAAAAGCGTTACTTCCTGGGTAACCAACATTTGGGTGAAAATGACTCGCGGGGCCAGAGTTGTGGTATCTTGTGTTGGTTACGGGATACCACAGCATGGTTTCTGGGAAAGCATTAGCTGCCAGCGAAGAGACATCGTGCCAGGTTATCCCTGGGTTCCTCGTCAGCCCATGGCCTGTATTGGTCGTTACGCTGCTGAAGGCACTGGTTTTTGATATTGGTAATGGAGTGATCTTTGTTAGATCTGAGAGGAGTTCATTCCCAGTACCTCTGATTGAGGAAACAGAGAAATCATGGCCATCAGCCACCTTTGTATCTCCACTTTTTGCTTTTTTGATCTTTAGTTTGTAGGGCAGCCTTTTTGAGAGCAGCAGCTCTGCATCTGATAAATTCAGCGGAGACTCTGTTAGACCATTTCTTTCATCCTTGCAAAGAGATTTGTTCACGATGAAGTTCTGAAGGGGCATAAAAACACCCTTCATTGGGTCATTGTTAGGTCTGATGAGGTTCTTGGGCTCAGCATTCAAGCAGTGGGCCATCAGTTCTTTGTTTGGAGACATATGGCTCAGGTAGGGATTTTGAAGAAGATTACAGGTTCTTGCGAATGATAATTCCCAGGCTGGTGTTAGACCATTGGACACCAGGTTTGGCCACATACTGTAGCCCCAGATGTTAGGCAGAACAGGGGTTATTGTGTGACAGGAATGTGCTGTAAAGGGCTGCTGGTCCTTCATCAGCATCTCACACTGTAATTTGGCTATCCTAAGCTCATCCTTCAAGCGTGCATTCTCCTCCATGATGGCCATCTGCTTCCCTTCCATTGCCTGGTCATTCATTCTTTTTTTTTCCCTGGACCGCTTGGCTGCATCATTATTCTTTTTTCTTTTGTCCCAGTAGCTGGAGTCTTTTTTGTCATCTGGGGTGAATGATTTTTTTCTTCGGGTGATGCTCAAGATCTTTTTTCGAGCAGCTCTGATACCCTTGGGGTTGCCAGCAACTAGTGTAGAATGTAGGTAGTAAGTGAGTGGCTTATGAGACAAGTCATCGTGAGTGCTTTCAGCCATTGAGGTGGGTGAGGGGTATTTCAGCCCATGATTGGCACTGGAAGTCAACATTATTCTGTTGAATACAAGCTACAATAAAAGAACAAGAAAACATGTTTAGGATGCTCAGTTAATGTCATTCTAATGAACTATACATTCTAAAGAACTACACATTCTAGAGCCCTACACATTCTAAAGAACTACACATTCTAAGGAGCTACACATTCTAATGAACAACACATTGTAAGGATCTGCACATTCTAAAGAACTATACATGTTAAAGAACAACACATTCTAATGACCTACATATTCCAAAGAACTACAGAGTCTAAATACCTATTTATTCTAAAGAACTACACATTCCAAAGAACTACACATTCTAAAGACCTGAGTATAGAGCAGAACAAAGAGCACAGTTTGTGAAATGAATGTGCGACCACTAAAGAAAGCTTAAACTTCGACAAGAGGTAAATGTTGAATCATGATGAATGAACAGGTAAGTAGTTAACATATCAGGGATCATGTGACAACTCAGTGTATTACTCATGCAGCATCAGGTGATGCTCAGCTCGCGATACAGTTCCTACTGGATTGATGTGTCCAGAGCAGAAGGCCATTACTATGAACTTCGATGGTGGTCTAAGCAGCAAAGCAAAGCACTGAATATTACTGAGGACATTTCTACCACCATTAAATGTACAAAAAGTAAAGCCAAGTATTTAAGATTTTTATTCACCTAAGTAAAGATACACCCAAAGGTCTCTTCTTAGTACTTACGTATGTATGTATATCTGTATGTATGTGGTATTTACATTGTTCAAACCTAGCTAAAAAGCAGTACATTGGTGAAAAGTGTCAAACGCTGAGATAAATCAGTGAGGAGCTGTTAGTTGCTAGAGCCAGAGTGGACAATTACTGCGTCATGATGTAGTGCTTTTTAACGTGGTATGTCAGCATCGCTTACCGAAATCCTGAAGACCATGGACGGAGCTGTTCTGATGGACTGGCCATGAGTATGCCGGGAGCAACCAGAGATGATGAGCTTGTGGTCCAGATCTGCGGAAATGGTGGTTGTTTTTGTCGTCGAAGATGACCAACAAAAGGAAGAAGGAGGAGGTCTACCAGGGTGAGGATGCAGTGGTCAAGTTTCTTCAGGCTCTTGGCCAGGTATGCAGCTGAGTAGACACTGTCCTGAAGGCTATCACTGTTGAATCTGGGAGACTGGGTGGTGCCACCATACAGATGTAATAGTAGGAGCACTTGGACAGCAGTTATGAAATCACTTTCTGAGAGGAACAATACCACTCTCTTCAGTGGAGAGCTGGTACCAGGCTTTATTGGCTCTCGTGGGGGGGTGTTGCTTGAGTGGGTGGGTGGTGTCCATGGTAGGTTTTTAGTGATTTGGCAGTGGGTGAAAGTTAAGGTTGAAATCTAGGCAGGTTTATGTTGCTAAACCAGTTTTAGACTAGTTGTGTTTTGTTGTTCTTGGCAAATAGTAGAAATTCTGTTTTCGATGTGGCTCATCTTGGTTCATCTTCAGGGTGGTGATAGACCTCGCACCTATGGTGCTTTGCAGGTGGTGTTTGAGTTGTTGGATTCTGAAGAGGAGAAGCTGTCAGGTGTGGTTGTGTAGTTCAGCATATTAGTTAATTGTAATGCGTTTATCAAAAAGCTGAGACCCAAGAGCTCCATGTGGAGTTGGAAAAGGAGCCATGACAGAATTCTGGGGTGCTTCGGAGGGAGCTTCTGGCACTAGGGGGTGCCCTTCTGAACTAACTGGTATTGACTGATAGGTAGGAGAAAGCCGGTGAAAGATGCTGCCAATAAATCCTATTCATCACTTGTGGTGTGGACAAGGATGGGATGGTCAAAGGTGTTGAGGGCGATTAAGAGGTCCAGCAACATCTGGTTGTATGACTCATGTTTATCTGTGGTCAGAAGGGCATGTCTTTGATTGTAAGGTGTCTGGCTGTCTCTATGCTGCAGTGTGATCTGAATCTGCATTGATAAACTTGCAGGACATGACCAGTGATGATGAAATATCAGTGTTATGCATAGACTGATTGTTGGGTGGTATTTCCCAAAGAGAATAGGTAACTGAAGGGCCAGTAGTTTGTAAGGTCACCAATGTCTAGTGTTTATTTCCTCAGACTGAGGGCCTGATGTAAAGTTTGACAGACGGGTTAGTCCTTCACAATGTGACACATATCTTGTCCACCTTGTTACAAGTGCCATTGCTGATTATACACTTGTTAGAAGGCAGGCAGGGTATCTGTCATGTTTGTGACAGTGTAATCCATCTGCCAAGCTCTAAATAAGGCAGAAGAATGTAATACTGGTGGAAGCATAATTTTCCCTTGAAGGCAGTATAGCTTCAGATGTAGGAAATCCCTAAAATTACATAAAGTATGTCCCATACTGTGGCATGCTAAATGTGTTAGGCTTGAACTTAAGTCTCTTGGGGTCTTCATGCACCTTCAGTTTACTCTTTGTCCATTGAGCGTACATAATTCCTTGGCTAAGACTGTGAGTCACAATATTGCATGTCAGAAGGCAGGCTTAAAGTCCCCATTCAAGAAGATGCATTTTCCTTTTCAACCTAACGTAGGAGATAGCAAAAGCCAAAAATATGCTATGGGGCTGTAGCTTAGCAAGACAGGTATGGGTCACAAGTGTCCCCTGTTTCAAACACTTCCCTTCTCCTGGTCAAACCAGGCACAGGTAAGTAGGGTCAAGTTGAGTGCTTTTATTAGCTAATTCATCTGTGAATTAGGGGTGCAGTTACAAATGCGCTTGTGTTACTTAGTATGCCCTATACTGCATGTACAGTGTCACCCGCTGCCACTGAAAGTACGCTATGTGGATTGATCTGGGTTTCCAATTCTGCATTATTTTTTGACTTGTGTTTGCCTCAAGAATATGCAAGTCAAAACATTATTGTGAATCGGCCCTTTTGTATTTACTTAAGAATGCCATTGCAGCAATCACATTTATGCATTAGGTACTCCTAATAAACTCTAGAGTGTCTATATTTGAACAATCATTTTTATGACAGACATATAGCCCGAAGCATATACATCCCATCTCATCAGTCAAAAATGTACACTTATGCATATTTCAAATGAAAACGATGAAGACAAACCAGAACCTGTTTAAGAACAGCTAAAAATATTACTACATATGATTTGGTAATTTGCTCTTCTAACACAACCAGATGTTTGCGGCATCCTGGGTGATGTTAACAAGACTCTCATCGCAACATTAACTAACCTTCTTAAATACCTCCTGCATGCCTGTCACACTACCAATCAGTAGTGTGACCTGTGAAGACTTGGTCAGCATTTCAGCAACCCCAGATGACTTTTCTCTACTCCATATTGAAGAAGGGTTAAACCTAGAAACACATGTCTAGAGATAACAGCACCACATGCACTAACTTTGGTGAAAAACTACTGCAACTTTAAAGTAAGCGTACTGCATTTACAGGATGCAATGAGGTGAACTGTGCTGGGATGAGAGGCAGTGTGCTCCCTCCCCCTTTTAACTTTCTTAAATACACTGGTGTTCTCATTGTAATGGTACTAGACTTGATGCAGTGTCACCCACTCCAACTATTAGGGCCTGATTTAGATCTTGGCGGATCTGGTCTCATCGTCACTTTTCCGACGGTTTCCCCACTTTTCTACTAGATGATCCACCCACTCTATTTAGATGTTGGCGGTTCGATCATCGAGAGTCCGTCGGAGTGCCGTTGTCTCTGCCAGAATGTTCCTCCCACGTCAACAGCATCATAGGCAAAAGCGGCCGTCAGAGGGAGTCCAGTTAATTTTACCGCCGGGCTAATTACGATGTGCCTTTCCATCAAGAAAACTGTGGCGAGTAAACCTCCAAACCTGAGTTGGTGAAATTGAGGGAAATGAGGTAGAAACTTACCTTTTTTCTATTTTTCACTTCCGTTTCCAACTTGAACCCGATTGTCTAAGTCCTACCTTTGCTGCTGCTACATGACCACAAAGCAAATCAACTCCATCGTCAACGTAGGCTTCTTTTTTACTTTTTTCCCTATGAATTGTCTGTTTACATTTACTCTGGCGCATTTTCACATTGGTCTTGCATGCAATTTTATTCTTATGTGTAATGTATAAGTGTTTATTTTGAAACGAATTAAGGTACAATTAACACACCAGTATTGACTCTTAACAAAATTCCACTTGTACAAATAAAAATAAGTCTAAATTAGTGAGAAAATTCTATCATGTAATTTTGTACAATTACCAAATAAAATATAAGAAAAAAAGGTGAAAAGGTAGAAAGGGTAGTAGAGGAGTGGCTTTTGGAGGTAGAGGGAGCTGGAGTGGGTAATGTGCTTGTGTCTGAATGTTTGACAGTTGCATGTGGGTCTAGTACATGTTATGTACATTTGGATGTGTTTTTTAGGCCGGTGTTTGATAATGTGGTGAGTGTGTGTGTTCGCTTTTGGTTGGTGTTAGTTTGTTTGTAGGTGTGCTTTTGTGTACGTGTGTTGTTTTGATGACTGTGTTTTTGTGGTGGGTGTTGTGCTTGTGGGTGTAATTTCAATAGTGTGTGAATGATGTTTGTGTATGTTTCTTTGTGTGTTTGTGTTTATGTGTGTGTGTGTTATTGTGCTGCTTGTGTCTCTTGGAGTGGGTGCCTGCATAGAAGGAAATGTGCTTGGGATTGGGGTTGGATTTAGGATTTGGGTTCAGGAAAAGCCTTAGTTGGGGCACAAGGTTGGGCTGGTTGGGAGGCCCGGGTGTGTGAGGAGGCTGCTATGGTATATGTTCAAAAAAGAGCACAGCACATTACCAACAGCTATTTTAAATGTAAACACTACATGTATGTTTAGTGACACATTAAAAAGTGTTATTTACTGGTCTCCACTCCACAGGGAATTCCTATTAGGCCTTCAGGATGTGGGATCTGCAATACCTTCTCCTCCTAGGGATGTAGTGGTAAGGGGGGCTTGGAGAACCACCACCAGTCGTCTGGGACTCCAGGTGATGCTTGAAGGTATGCAGGTGACAACAATTGGCACTAACACATCAGGTGTGTGATGCTAAAGTCACAGGAATAGTACAATGTTGAATGTGCCTTGCAATGGACTCACTCCATCAAGAATCTGCCGCTAGCACACTGCCAGCACAACTGTGAAATCTAAATAGTCTCGGCGCAAACCCACCACCCTGACCGCAACAAGTACTGTTTGCTAGCAGAGGAGTCTGCTACGTCTGAGGAGATGAGCCGCTTACGTGACCGAAAACTGTCTGTTCACGTGATCAGTCGATCTGCGAGCCCACATCTAAATACGGTGGGCAGGAATCCGTAGCTCGACGGAGTACTCGTAACCACCGCCAAGAAGAGACAATGGGAGTCCCGCCGAGATCTTAATCAGGCCCTGAGTATTTGTGATGTATTTGGATGGCAAAGCATGATTGGAAGTAGTGATGATATAGACATCACCACTGTAGTGCTCTATAGCGGTTTCAAGGGGTCTTGGTTTTGCGCAACATAAACATTACACAATAAATAATGAAAGACACAAGCAAACAGTCAGTTCCAGTTGGTATGGGAAATCTGCAGGCTCACAAAGTTACCATTGCTATGTTGTTATATTATATTCATTTTTAAAACACAAACATACTCCAAAGCGTGTTGGTGATATTAGAAGACATAAGGTTGAAAAGCCATGTTTTTAGGGAAGAGGTGAAGCAAGGAGATAAGCAGTTCAATTATGGACTCTACAAATACGGACTCTCTCCGTTTCAATCAAGGTCTTTCAAAGGAATTTTAAATAACTGGATTGATGGGGTTACCAAAATATTTTTCTAAGTGTCCAAAAAAATAAAAACATCAAATATCTGTATCATTCAAACTGAGTGTTTCTGTAAACGTATTCAAAGGTGAATATTCAAAACAGATTTTTAAAAAAAAATCTTTTTGGAGATTTCCTAATTGTTGTTGTTAAAATATGTAGTTATTCCTTATAATTATGGAGATTTGAGACGATTGGTATTCTTTGGGAAACTTCATTCAAATTTCTAAGCTCCCAATAAATACAGTTAAGCAAATCATGTTGTTAGTGATTGTCCGACCTAACAGTGATTTTTTGCTGCTGGAATGACCAGAGATAGACTATTCAGCAGCCTATCAGCTGTGATCAAATTGGGCATGGTCACCAAAAGTAGCACAATGCATCCTGGGAATTTTTGTTAGCGAATGTTTGGCAGATTTAAGGGTACAAGCGGGGAGATACAAGGTGAATTTCTTGGTTAGGAAAGCTTGTATTTCAGTATGGATGGCTCTGTAAACAATTGCCATGGCATTAAAATAATCCTATATGGAATTGGGAGTCAGTGAAAAGATATCAACAGGGGCTTCTCTAGCTGTATTTGTAACCAATTAGGCGTCCATGTACTGAAATCGTTGAAATAGTATTATTGGGGCTTCCAGGTAGATTGCATTGGCGTAGTCCAAGCTGGATTTTACTAGGGTGTTTATAGCTGTGATGTGTAGGCCTGGCTGAGTAATCAGTATGATCTTTCTAGGATTCTAAGCTTGTGAAAGCTGGTCTGGGCCACGCTGGCGACTTGTGGTTCTAGTGAGCGTGCATGGTCCAAAAGGACCACAAGTCACAGATCACTTTGTCAAGGGCAGAACAAGGACCTATAATTTTGGACCACCATGCTGGCTGTGGTTTGTGGAACCAGAATAATTTCCACTTTGGATTGACAGACATCCACCAGTGAACTGTGGATAGTAAGAACCCTGATGAGAGTAGAGACTTTGGCCTCGCTGCTGTTTCCCCAAAAGAAAGGCAGGGTAAAGATGATCTGTGTATTATTGGCATACAAGTAAAAAATAGCCCTTGCAGATGGAGTGGCGTGAGAGGTAACGGTTAAAAAGTTTACTCAGGAATCCTTTCTTTTTACCTATCCTATGGAAAACATCCATAAATTCACCACATGCTCGCCTTCTTCCCAGTGTTGCTGATTTCATTGATGAAAGTTTCTTTCTATTAGTATTTCTTAGTTCTCTTCCTTTCTCAGTCATTTAACACTCTCACTAACCCCTTTCTCATTTAATGAGAACAATTTACTTATATTGATCTGTAAATCGTGTGGCCATCTTTGAATATCAAATTTAATTCTACTGCTATTGTTAGGAACTACTGCTATTTTTAAAAAAAATTTATTACTGAACCTTAGAAAATACTTTTAAAAAAATGTAGTCAAAATTGTTGTTGCCAGGCAATGCTGTTTCTTCATGAGTACAATTTATAAATCTTTCCATCTCTTTAAAATATGGGCAATGATTGCCAGACATTGAGAATAATGCCATACTTAGGGGCCATCTTTGTGAAGGGACTCCAGCAATTTCTAAGGGCGTTTGCAGAGACGTTCAGCTGGAGGTGCTTGTAGGTGCAAACAATGTAATATGGACTAATGTTGGCGACTGTGACACGATTCTGATACCCAGATATGTTTTCAGGTGGTAGAAGATTAAAACATTTTCCCCACCTACTAAATCACGACCAAAATAACATCATAGCCCTGGAAACCTAACAGGTGATACAAAACACCTTTTCAATTTTAAAATACATTTCAAACCACACTCTCATGGAGATAATACTAATTTAGTTTTTAGTTACAAATTCTATGTAGTTGTTTTTTGCATTTATCTTTTAGGTTACTTCAAAGTATAGAGTATCTGTAATTGAATAGAAAGCATAGAGATAACACGCTCGTGAAATGGGTGAGACTGGTCAGTCAAGATCAGCCAGAAATTCTATGTTAAAGTCCATTTAAATTTCCCCAGTACAACTATTTAATATGGATGCTCAAATTATTGAACTCTTTAAAAGTTGTTGGGGATTTCTAGATCAAAAGGTGTATTCAAGAAAACCAATGTACAAAAATGTGTCAAAAAACAAGGAAAATCTGTGGTAAATATGAAAGGAAACAGAGGTGGGATCAAAACAACAAGTGGTATAGAATTATATGCTGGTAAAATGTCCCTGTGAGTTGGAGGTCTGCCCACAGACCAAGTATTTTGAACAACGGAAGGGGTGAGTCACTTTAGCCTTACTAACCTGTTAAAATAATTTGTCATCAACCTGGGTAATAGTCATTCAATTTCAGCATCAAGAGGAATTTAAGCTTGTGACGAGCTGTAGGTTCATAATTAGCATTTGGAGGATAGATACCTGTACTCCACATTCATATATATTTTTAATAAGGTAAAATATATGTTTATTTGGAAAGCATGGCCTTGATGTGGAAAAGTATGTTGTATGGTGTCCAAAAAGTATTTACTATTAGAAACAAAAGCCATAATGAAATGTTATAAATGTTTCCAAATGTCATGAAAGGGTCTCAGGTAGACATTAAAGAAGGCAACATGGACAGGGCGCTAGGATCGATACGTAGATCCCTCCCCTTCTGGCGCTTGCTGCCTATCCCCCACTGGGCCGAGTGGCGATCACTAAACTGCTTGTGCTGCCCCGCTTATTATACTTCTTTGTTGCACTCCCGCTCATACTTCCCTAACTTCTTCAGAGAAGTGCATGGTCTCCTGCTGGAATTAATATGGGGAGTGGGCCGACGAAGGGTGGCTCTTGCCACTCTGCAGCAACCTCTCCTTGAGGGAGGTCTTGGTGTGCCTAATTATGAAATGTACTACGAGGTTCCCTACACCGGTCCCCACGTGGAAGTTATGGCCCTAAATGTTAGAAGACGCATACCGTCACAAACTACTTCACAGAGAACGGGTACAGTGCGGCCTCGATCCTAGTCGAATGGGACGTGCTCAAAGCATTCATTAGAGGCATAGCGATCAGTGCCACAGTGGGTGCAAGGCAGGAAGTACATAAAAGCCCAAAAGTGGTGAAAAATAAAATGAATGTGTTAGAAAAGGGAGCAGCGAGTGACCCTTCGAAAAAGCTTCCCTGCAAGAGGTGCGCATTCAGCATGCTGAGTTGCTAGAGGCCCTCAGGGTTATCGACCACAGGTCGTACACACAGATAAAGCACACAGACACAGATAAATGACACGCCTAGCTAAGATACTGAGGGATGACCCACCGGCTACTGTAATCTGCGATATCACCACGCCGGTACATACCCAACAGGGCATAAACAAAGCCTTCTACACATACTATGCCACGCTACACAGTAAGCCACCCCAAATCAACAACACACTCATAGACACATTTCTAATGGACCTGCCCTACCCCAGCTCAATACAGACGCAAAAGAAAACCTGGCAGGCCCTATCACAAGAGCCGAAATAATAGCTGCTATCAGGGGGCTTCCATGCAACAAAGCGCAGGGGCTGGATGGTCTACCGGTTGAATTTTTTTATACATATTCTGAGACCTTAGTTCCCCAGTTGGAGGAACTGTACAACAAATCACTAGAGTTGGATCATCTTCCCCATACTACCATGCAAGCATTAGTAGTTTTGCTTCCCAAGCCAGGGAGGGATATGACAGACTTGATGGGCTATCGCCCACTGTCACTTTTGGCAACAAAATATAAAATACTAAGTAAAATACTACCAAGTAGGCTCCTTTTTTATTTAAACATGCTAATACACATGGAACAATGTGGATTCATACCAGCATGCAGCACGTCTTTAAAGATCAGAAGACTGCATCATATAATGGCAGCTACCCCCGAACATTATGCAAATGCTGGATGCGTGTCACTAGATCTGAGACAGGCATTCAATACCTTCACATAGGAATACATGTTTAAGGCCATAGAGAAGTTTGGCTTGCCTCCTGAGTACCTCCAATGGATATGTCTACTATACGAGGTCTCTACTGCGCGTGTCCATACTGATGGACACATATCGCAAGAGTATCCAGTATACAGGGGTACGAGGCAGGGGTGCCCCTTGTCCGCACTGTTATTTGTGCTCACTCTGGAGCCACTGGTGCTTAGATTGCGCCAGGAGGCAAGCCAACTTGGGATTCAGCTGGGCAGCTCAACATATCTGATATCAGTCTATGCGGATGACATCATTCTCTATGTACAGGATCTAACGGGAGAGCTGGATCCAATCCCTAGAATTTTCTCCCGGTTCGATTGCATATCGGGCCTAGCTATTAACAAGGCAAAATCGAATGCCTTCTTTTTCCGAGACAGTGCCTGCCCAGATGAGATTGGCTTTGGGCCGTACACCCTACCGGTGGCACGACATACGTTCAAGTATCTAGGCATACAGATATACAGGTCTCACACAGACATGCTTGATGGCAATCTTACTAGAGCCATCAGGGCGATTCAATCTAAGGTTGCCTTCTGGACTTTCCTGCCTCTGTTGGCAATGGGCAGTGTGGCAATGTAAAAAATGGTGGTACTCCCCCGCCTTTTATATTACTTTACCAATCTGCCAATAATAGTTCCTCCTTGTTGGAAATGGGGGTTGCCCAAGTCTCAAAGGGGGTAGCATGGCATCAAGCGGGCAGGCCAAACTTCGAGGACATGTGAAGCACTCACGCAGTACCCTCAGTCAACACACCAGGCACACCACAAAAGAGGCAGGACACCAGTTTGAGTTGGAAAAAGATACGTCGTTTAGTAGGGTTTCCAACCTGCAAGGCAAAAGAATGCAAAACAGTAGTGTCACACAGGACGCCAAATGGCGCCAGAGCCAAGTGAATAAAGGGGGGAATTATTTACATAGGAAGTAGTCCATGCTGAAAGAGAAAAATTGTGATTAAATAACAGTAGACCTGGGGCCAATCTGGCGGGGCCAACTCAGGCTCTCATCCTTAGGGGGTTGTAATTGCAAAATTCTACGTTAGCATAGAAATACATCATGCACATTAGCACCAACCCACCCCTGTTAGGGAAAAACAACAACAGAGCATTACAGCACATACTAGTCAGGAGCACCTGTAAGAAATCAGTACGGCAGGCTCATTAACCAGGGCATAAACAGGGGGCCTGGAATAACTCATCAGGCCAACCCATTGACCAACATTATGCAGAACATACCTCACCCAGCATTAATATCAGATAGGGGCCCTCCTCCTAGATCAGGAACACCTGTCAGGACTCAACTAGGCTCCCTTTACCATCACTAAGGGGTATCAACATCAGGGTGTACACAGCAGTCAACCCTCCTTACTCCGGGACTCCCTTAGACATTTCCTTCCTCAGGGTTCCTTAATAACTGGGGACCTCAGGGCAACCCGTACAGCAGGGACCTATATTTGCACTAAGGGAGAATAAAACTCTCTACCCCAAAATATGCGATAAGGACAACCGGCTTGCTCCTGAGTTGTCTAGAAGGACAGTTAGGTACAGGCGATGTAGGGCAGTTCAATACTTCTCATGCCCAAGTTGCAGGTGCCCTCTGCCAGACGGGCCGCCTGATAAAGTAACACAGTCCCCGGGGCGGGCACCGGCAATGTACCCCGTTGCCCTCTTTATCCCCCACACAGTTAAATGTAGGCCCCACTCACCGGGCTCAATAGGTTCTGCGGGGCGTCCTTTGGGGTCTCCTCTGCAGGGGGGGGACCAGGCACCGACAATGTGCCTCGAGGCCCCCCTTTCCGCGGCCTCACCCGGGGCCTAGGGGTTCCAAAACGGCCTCTGGACGGCCACACTCGCCTCACCCGGGCCTCCTAATCTCACAGGGGCCTGGAGCTTCAACACGGTGTCTGGGCACCCGTGGGGGAAGCCTGCCTGGCTTTCCTCCCGCGTTACAAGGCTCCTGCAGCCGGCTTCGTTGGAGGGGGCGGGGCTGGCACCGACAATGTGCCCCGGCCCCTCACTTAGGACCGCAGACCGGCGGGGTGGCCTCCCGCTCCGGTCGCTCCAATTCGGGGCTCCCCATTGACCACGGGGGCCCCGCACCAACACTTCACCTGGGTCCCCTTCCCTCACGGGGACCCAGGGCTTTGCGACGCTCTTCTCTCGCTGGCGGGCCGGCACCGACAGCGTGCCCCGGCCCCGCCTTCTCCACCGGCCCCTTGCGTGGGGCACAGACCGGCGGGGTGGCCTCCCGCTCCGGTCGCTTCTCTCGGGGCTCCCTCCTTGACACGGGGGCCCCGCAACGGAGCTTCACCCGGGTCCCCCTCCTACCTCACGGGGACCCGGGGCTTCGATTCCCCTTCTCCTGGCCTTCCCGGCCAATAGCCAATCCCTGCGCGGCCTTCAGGGGTCACGGCCGCGCAGGCCAATCAGTGCGTGGCGGGGGCGGGCCGATGACGCGGTCAGGCCCCCGTCACGTGACGAGGTAGACGGCGGCTTCAGGGCCTAGCGCGGCCCTCACTCCACTTCGGCGGCCCTCTCCTGGCACCGGGGGCCGCCGCAACGAGGCCCACAGCAGTGGGGGGGTCCCACACACGCCGGGCCGCGGCGGTGATTCCCAGCGGCGATAAGGGGTAGGCTCCCTTGTAATTAATTAATTATATAGCGGACAGCGCGCTGGAACGAGGGTAGGCTCCTCAGCGCTATTCCTCCTCACAGTTTCCTCATCGCCTGCACAGCGCGATTCTCCTCAGCAGATGGCGCTATTTACAGCGCACTGCTCCTCACACAGCTGGCAAAGGGGGCCACAGCTTCCTTGGGGGCACCAACCTCCCCAAAACAGCGCTTCCACAGCACAGCGTCCAGCAGGTACACCTCACAGGGGCTCAATCCTCCCCAGGCGGCTCCACCTGGCCCAGCACTTCCAAGGGGGGCCACAGCTCCTCCAGAGGGGGTAGACAGTCCCACTGCAGTTCCTCAGGGGCAACTCCTCACCTCCTGGGGGGAATCCAATTAGCTCCTTCCCTTCCCAGTGCTCTTTCAGCACGGCGCTGGCATGGTTCAAGATCCCAACTGTGACAGGGACCTAGTCAGGGGCCCTCCCTTGTCAGGGGCCCATGGGGACAGCAGAGGGGGGGGTTCTAGGGGTGCAGGGCCCAGCTCACAGGCCCATGTGGCGGTAGCACCTCACAGCAGGTCCCCTCTCTTTCTTGTCCCTGCGCTGACTGACTCTCTGGTGACACTTCTCCCTATTTATACCCTCCTCCCAGGCAGTGCCAGGACCTTCTAGAATGTTAGCACATCTAGCCTAAACTGGTTCTAGGGGAGGGGGTGAGCACCCTGGGTGCCAGGCTTTCCCTCCAAAAGCTAGGGGTAGCTGGGTAATATTATCTAGACCGCTGACCTATGTCAGTCCAGTGGCAAAACCCATGGCCATGGCATCCATTTTAAAAGCAATACATTTCAGTCAGGTGCAGTTTTAAAATGGGGGATTTTACAAGTGCTCACATTATGTCAGGTAATTACATTTTTCAAAAGGGGTCTCACACCACTCATGGCCTATACAGGTTTAATCCCATGGGGGAGACATTCAAGTTAGGGGGTCAAAATCGAAACATTTTGGGGGGAAAAGGCCAAGTCCAACACGACTCCCCCCCAGCCAAAAGCCAGGGTAGACATATCAATGCCTTGATGGGCTTCCCTGCTTGGGGCGGAAAAAGGTGGACACAGGCCTGCAACTACAGGAGCACCTGCAGTCTCTCCTCCACTCTGGAACCCAATGGTTCTCTTTCGCAACCCTCCCTTCACCAACAAAACCACCCCACTGGTGTTCCCTAGTGGGATGTTTCTCCTTCCTAGAGTGGGAGGCTCTAGCCTCAGGCTTGTAATTCTCTTGGACCACTCTTCTCTCTCCAAATTGCCACTGGTCCACCCACCTGGGGTCTACACCCTCAGACTGACCAGCCCTTAGGGGCGAGGCTCTCCTCCCCCTACTTCTCCTCCTAGGGTTCCTCCATCTCCTACGCTGGGGGACACCCTCACACAACTCTCTCCCCAACCTGGAGCCGAAACCCACAGGCTGAACCGGTGACAGGGGCGAGTCCTCCCTCTCCCTGCACCCCCTCCCAGAGTTCCGCACCCTCCTAACTGGAGTAGTACCCCTGGGAGTCACTTCCGGGGGGACTCTGGTTACAGAGGTCCCTCCCACCAGAGCAGGCAAACCCTGTCCCTGGCCACCCAACCCAGGATCTGCGCCCTGTGGCTGAGCTGGTGACAGAGAAGAGACCTTCCTCCCTCTGCACCCCCTCCCAGAGTTCCGCACCCTCCCACTGGGAGTAGTACCCCTGGGAGTCAAATTGGTAGGGACCTGAATTACAGGTACCCCACCCTCCAGGTCAGGCAACCCCTTAACCTGGAACCCCAGTCCAGGATCTAAACCCTGTGACTGGTCAGACCCCCGAACCACTAGAGCTCCAATTATTGATGCTCCGGGTCCTCCTGACATGAGGGGATCCCTTCCTCTGGATGACACATCGGGACAGCCTAGACTCCCAACCTGGGGTTCTCTTAAAGAACACTCCAGGCCCGGTGACCACAGCTGGGGCATCTCGGGACACCTCCCCGTCTCACTCCCTTCAGGATCACTCCCCTCAGCCTTCCCAGACACTCTGGCACTTACCCAGAGGTCTGCCTCCCGTGCAAGTTCCCTGGGGTCTGAGAACCCGCACCGCAACAGATGGTGACGCAGTCTTGGGAAACAACTCCTCAGCATGTGCTCCCGGATAACGGCATGGCACAGCCCTTCCCAATCCTCCACTGCTCTCCTCACCACCCAATCCTCCAGTACAGTCCAACACTCCTCCTCGAACTCTCCCCAGGACTGATGGAACAGCTTTCCCCTGCCCCTAAACACTAACCCGTCCTCCTCTTCCGGGGAATCAGGCACAGTCTCTTGGGCTTCGGGAGTGGGACTCCTTGCACTGGACCTACACTCGCTGCCACCACTGGATCCCACCCTCTTCGGTGAATCCAGACTCCTAAAACCACTCTCAGGGGACAACCTACCCACCTGAGCTGATCTCTCCCTGGCGAAGGCCCTCTCCGCCTCCGCCATCCTCTCCAGCGCTAGGACTTTTTCAGTCTCTAGTCGCTGCTCTTCTACCCTCAGCTGCGCTAAGCCCTCGGCATGCCTGAGCTTTGCCAGCGCCAGCTGATGCTCCCTTACTTCTCTCCTATCTACCCACTCTTCTGGGGACAGGGAAAGGGATGGGGCAGTGCCCCCGGGACTGGACCCAGTGCGAGACTCCCTATCTTCGGTGTCCTCCACAGCTACTGGCGTCTCTGCCCTGCTAAACTCTTCCTCCTCCTCATCGGAGCAATTACCTCCCAGGGTTCTGGATGGGGAGCCCTCTCTCTGGTCTCTAACCCACTGACCCTTCAAAACTTCGGGGGGGTAGTCAGACAAGTCCCCATTAATCTCTAAGGGCTCTCCCCTCTTGAGGGCCTCATAGAGAAACAAATTCCTCCTAATGTTCCCTACTGGGGGTATCCCTCTCTCCAGGAGGAAGTCTATCACCTCCTGTTCGGTGTACTCCATCAGTTCCACTTCCTGGTAAATCAACCCCATCGTGGCGAGATACACCCGGGACACACCCACAGTGGAACAAGGGGACAGTTCAGAACACTCTTCAGGAGGAAGCAATTTAGCAAACAATCTTCCAAACAATAATCCCCACCACAAGGCTCTACTTGTGGTGTAACCTGTGGCCGCTGTGGTACTGCGCAAACACAAGTCCTATCCCACCGCTCTGCCACCAAATGTTGGAAATGGGGGTTGCCCAAGTCTCAAAGGGGGTAGCATGGCATCAAGCGGGCAGGCCAAACTTCGAGGACATGTGAAGCACTCACGCAGTACCCTCAGTCAACACACCAGGCACACCACAAAAGAGGCAGGACACCAGTTTGAGTTGGAAAAAGATACGTCGTTTAGTAGGGTTTCCAACCTGCAAGGCAAAAGAATGCAAAACAGTAGTGTCACACAGGACGCCAAATGGCGCCAGAGCCAAGTGAATAAAGGGGGGAATTATTTACATAGGAAGTAGTCCATGCTGAAAGAGAAAAATTGTGATTAAATAACAGTAGACCTGGGGCCAATCTGGCGGGGCCAACTCAGGCTCTCATCCTTAGGGGGTTGTAATTGCAAAATTCTACGTTAGCATAGAAATACATCATGCACATTAGCACCAACCCACCCCTGTTAGGGAAAAACAACAACAGAGCATTACAGCACATACTAGTCAGGAGCACCTGTAAGAAATCAGTACGGCAGGCTCATTAACCAGGGCATAAACAGGGGGCCTGGAATAACTCATCAGGCCAACCCATTGACCAACATTATGCAGAACATACCTCACCCAGCATTAATATCAGATAGGGGCCCTCCTCCTAGATCAGGAACACCTGTCAGGACTCAACTAGGCTCCCTTTACCATCACTAAGGGGTATCAACATCAGGGTGTACACAGCAGTCAACCCTCCTTACTCCGGGACTCCCTTAGACATTTCCTTCCTCAGGGTTCCTTAATAACTGGGGACCTCAGGGCAACCCGTACAGCAGGGACCTATATTTGCACTAAGGGAGAATAAAACTCTCTACCCCAAAATATGCGATAAATACAACCGGCTTGCTCCTGAGTTGTCTAGAAGGACAGTTAGGTACAGGCGATGTAGGGCAGTTCAATACTTCTCATGCCCAAGTTGCAGGTGCCCTCTGCCAGACGGGCCGCCTGATAAAGTAACACAGTCCCCGGGGCGGGCACCGGCAATGTACCCCGTTGCCCTCTTTATCCCCCACACAGTTAAATGTAGGCCCCACTCACCGGGCTCAATAGGTTCTGCGGGGCGTCCTTTGGGGTCTCCTCTGCAGGGGGGGGACCAGGCACCGACAATGTGCCTCGAGGCCCCCCTTTCCGCGGCCTCACCCGGGGCCTAGGGGTTCCAAAACGGCCTCTGGACGGCCACACTCGCCTCACCCGGGCCTCCTAATCTCACAGGGGCCTGGGGCTTCAACACGGTGTCTGGGCACCCGTGGGGGAAGCCTGCCTGGCTTTCCTCCCGCGTTACAAGGCTCCTGCAGCCGGCTTCGTTGGAGGGGGCGGGGCTGGCACCGACAATGTGCCCCGGCCCCTCACTTAGGACCGCAGACCGGCGGGGTGGCCTCCCGCTCCGGTCGCTCCAATTCGGGGCTCCCCATTGACCACGGGGGCCCCGCACCAACACTTCACCTGGGTCCCCTTCCCTCACGGGGACCCAGGGCTTTGCGACGCTCTTCTCTCGCTGGCGGGCCGGCACCGACAGCGTGCCCCGACCCCGCCTTCTCCACCGGCCCCTCGCGTGGGGCACAGACCGGAGGGGTGGCCTCCCGCTCCGGTCGCTTCTCTCGGGGCTCCCTCCTTGACACGGGGGCCCCGCAACGGAGCTTCACCCGGGTCCCCCTCCTACCTCACGGGGACCCGGGGCTTCGATTCCCCTTCTCCTGGCCTTCCCGGCCAATAGCCAATCCCTGCGCGGCCTTCAGGGGTCACGGCCGCGCAGGCCAATCAGTGCGTGGCGGGGGCGGGCCGATGACGCGGTCAGGCCCCCGTCACGTGACGAGGTAGACGGCGGCTTCAGAGCCTAGCGCAGCCCTCACTCCACTTCGGCGGCCCTCTCCTGGCACCGGGGGCCGCCGCAACGAGGCTCACAGCAATACATTTCAGTCAGGTGCAGTTTTAAAATGGGGGATTTTACAAGTGCTCACATTATGTCAGGTAATTACATTTTTCAAAAGGGGTCTCACACCACTCATGGCCTATACAGGTTTAATCCCATGGGGGAGACATTCAAGTTAGGGGGTCAAAAGCGAAAAATGTTGGGGGGAAAAGGCCAAGTCCAACACTCCTTCTATCTTTCACATTCTGGAAACCATACTCCTGGACCTAATTTGGGGGGGGGGGGCTGGGCGATGTCAGGTGAGCCTTAAAAAATTGCAGCTAGAGACAAACAGAGGGGAACTGGGTGCGCTGGATTTCTGAGCGTACTATTATGTGAGCCAACTACAATGGCTGTCCTACTCGACTGCGGGCCGCAATTTGCAAGAGCTAGGATACACCATGCAAAATATCAGCCAAGGGGACCCTGCACACATATTACTACCAAAGAGCAAAATCACCCCAAATGCACCGCCTTTACTGCGAACAGCGCTGTTGTGCTGGAAAAAACCCTGCAGTACACGTCCCGCTGCCTTCCATATGCTGATAACATCCTGCTGTTGGGGATCCCAATACCCAGTGGAAGGCTCACGATATGCAGGATTCGGGCCTGGTCTAACGAAGGAGTTGACACAGTTGGAGCACTATTCAGTAATGGGAATCCTACTGGACCATGAGAATTTTGTACGGGAAACTGGGGTGCCAAATCATTTATACATGCTGCACGCTGTGATATCACAAAATGTGAGGAAACACTGAGCCCCTCAGAGAGATGAACCCCCGTCACACAAATGAGTTCGATCACTATACTACATGGGAGAGGGACGACATCTCATCAAATGGCTACACGTCGGATCCCAGGCGCATGCCTCGGTGCCCCTCACCGACCTACGAGCCAAATGGGCTGGGAACGTAGGACGGGAGCTGTCCGACAAGGAGTGGGCTGGTTTCTTAGAACATCCACAAAAAGTGACCCGCAATGCAAAATTTAAATGTATGCAATGCATGGTTCTCCATAGGGCCTAGCTTACACCATGCGCCTACAGATGTTCCCAAACACACAGCATTACTGTACTCGATGCAAGTCGGAAGATGCAAACGTAATCCACATGTTATGGTCGTGTCCATGCTTCAGAGGGTTCTGGGAAGAGGTCCGACATGGCATAGAGGCAGCCACACAACTTCACATTGGGGACTCTGTTGCGGAGTGCCTGCTAGGTCTCCGCAAACGCACAGCCCCCCAGAAAGTCCAAATCCGATTCCTAGATCTCGCTCTCATTATAGCCAAATGGTCCATAACCATGAGGTGGAAGTCAGTAAAACCCCCTGCAACCTACACTTGGCACAGTGAAGTAGTGTGCTGGGGCGGAGCTGAAAGCACAGCTATAAGACGGGAGGAGGCTCGGGCTGCGAAAAAAACAGATATCCATGGAGTGGGATGTTATGCTAGAAGCCTTCAAAGCCATAGACCCCGATCCCCTACCTAGCACCCGGAATGCACAGTAGAAAACACTGACTAGCCGTAGCGCCAAGAGATGCAGTCTAAAGTACGAATAGTGGAGATTCACGATCACTAGTGTTAAGACCATTGTACAAGATAGCCTACAATGCAACACCATATCTGAACATGGATAAGTTGGGCCAGAATGCAGGGGGGAGGAAGGCGGTTGTTACTAGTTAATAATAACAATTTAAATATCGAAGTTTGTGCAACTACAGAGATGTATTGCGTATATGAATGACAAAACGATAACTGTATCAATTCAACTACTGGATATGGAGTGCATGCAACCGACTACTGTAAAATACCAGATCGAAAGAGATGTAACTTTTATGTGTTCTCAATGGATGCACTGGTTATAAAAGAAAACCAATAAAGTATGTTTTAAAAAACTAAATTTACTACGAGGTGGCACAGTTGCAATGGCCGGTTCGATGGCTGAGCAAGCCAGCCAGCCCGAGGAGTTTGCCATCTGCACGATCCTTGGTGGTATGAGTATTTACACAAGCCTGACCGATCCCGCTGACCACTAACAATGGGAGGCACGTCAGATGATGGTGGCTCGGCTGTGCTGCCAGCGATTTGTGCATGACAAGTCTCCCGTATTCTGTACTCTCAGTCAATAGCGATATACCACCATCCTGGGCTCCATGGAGTGATGCGCAGCAATGACCTAGAACCATGGAGGGAGGCAGGGATTGACCAGTTAGGGGATCTCTTCCATGATGGCACCTTTATGCTTTTCCAAGACATCGTGGACACATATGGCATAGGGCGAAGATGGTTCTGATCCTCCCTAGACTTGCCTCGGCCTCTGCAGCCCGGAAGAACTTACACTGGCTCCCTATACATTCCAGGATCACTTTTAAAATTCTTTTTCTATCTCATGGAGCTCTCTACGGTACTGGCCCAGAGGGGATTAGGTCACTCGTTCATCCTTACTCCCCTAGTAGATCCCTTCGTTCCTCCAATAAAAATATTCTTGAGGTCCCCAGGTTTGTAAGAGCGAAATGGGGAGGCAGAGCGTTTTCCTCTGTGGTACCCAGATTGTGGAACTCTCTACCCCCTGAGCTCTTAGGGCAACCTTTGTTTGCTCTGTTCCGTAAGGCCCTAAAAACTTGGCTCTTTTCTGAAGCGTACCAGTAAAGCCGACGCTGGCGGATTAGGTGTTGGATGACCTGTTTTGGCGCCTTGATGCCCTTGGGCTAAGTTGCGCGATAAAAGACTCTATTCATTCATTCATTCATTCCTGACATATCACCTCATACAATGCATAGAGCGCCCCACCTGGAGTGTTGGGAAGGCAGAACCAACTCAATCACCAGGGCTATACGTTCTCCTTACACATGCCGGCATGCGTCGAGCTATCTCCCTACTATACATGACATTGAAAATTCCAGCACACCAAGGGCACAGAGGGAACCTGACTCCCACAACAAGGCTTTGGTCTGAGTGCTCCAGCACGTGAAGGTGGTGTCTCGAATCTGGCGTCTTTTCTCCTGACTTCCCTAGGGGCAGGACAATTGAAGACGGATTCTACCATATGGTCTGGGAGTGCCCAGTGTGGCTGTCGGCCTGGAGTGAAGTCACGGCTATTACCACGTAACTTGCAGCTCAGACATACCCACCCTCACACCCACTCCTGAGTCCTGCCTCCTGGGTCTCTGACCCAAAGCTAAAGAGGACAAATACCTGCACAGATTTCTGGACCTAGCGCTTGTACTATTTAAGTGGCAAATTGTGATATCATGGAAGGCGGTCGCTGCTCCAGGCATACAGAGCTGGCTATCCACATTATTGAATGGGACACCCACAGAAGCAGATGCACTCCAGGTCCAGAAGTGACAAGATGGGAGGGGGGTGTTGGGAGACCTACATTACCAACAATGAGGCTAAGAACGACACCATCCACCCTGATACACACTCTGTACCCAGCTGTGGTGGACACACCTCCGCGATCTGGCGGACGACATATCCAAAGGTGGCTCAAAGGCATGTTGGTAGGGTGACCAGATTCTCAAAACAAAAAACCGGGACAGTTCATAGACATAGAAGTAGGACTACAGTTTTCATTAACCTTAATAAAAGTGGGAACATTTGACAGCTGTCATACACATAGAAAAAGGACTACAATGACAGTCGCCTACACAGACACAGATGAAGAATTACAGACGACAAATCAGATGTGTCACACACAGACAGCAATGGATTTTTAAGCTAACAGCATGTGCATTATAGAATGTTGGTGTTTTGCTATAAAAATGATAAGAATGGGCTTCAAACTAGTAACTTGCAAAAATGGCAAAAAAACTTGCCCCATGCCAGAAGTTGAGAAGTGGAAGGGGAAGAATGAAGAGAAAGGGAGACAAAAGGCACTAAGATGCTGGAAGTGCTGAGCAGGTAGGCCTGTCTGTGTCTCTGAGATGATGGAAGGGATGAGAGAAGGCCTATCTGTGCCTCGGAGATGAGGGAGGGCTGAAAGAAGGGCTGTCTGTGCCTCTGAGATGAGGGTGGGGACGGGGATGATGGCATTTCTCAGGTACAAGGCTAACTCTAAAATAGATGCAGTGTGTTACTGGTGATATCTGCTCTGTGCACACTGCTGTCGTACATAAGTGTCTCCTGTTGAGCAGTTTTAAAAATACCTCAAGGCACTGTGTATGCATCCATTTTTTGCTGTGATAAAACCCATGACATCATAGTGCTCAAAAGCATTCCCCGAGTGCATTTTGGGGAGTGCCTTTCTTCAGGGTGCAGTTACTGTCCAATTACAAGCCAGCCTTTCTGGTTTTCTAGTAGAACCTTCCAGCACCCACCTTCCTCCCAGGTAAGTGGTCTGAGTAATGCGGAGAAGGGTACTACAGCACGGACGTGTTGTAAGTCACAGCAAGCAGAGATTGCCTCTGACCCTGTGTATCTCACCCATCATGTACCATGAGACAACTGCACCCGCAGACGTCTCATTGCTTCTACATCACACAGGGCCTTCACATGCAGTAGAAATACTACCCGAGCAGGCTTAGAGGCTGCAGTAACTTGACCACATTACCACTCGAGCACAACACCCAGCGATTTCCCCTACACTCCTGTTAACCACTCATGCACACTGTGCCCTCCCAGCACTCCCAAACAGGGCAGCGCGCTGAAGTCCCATACAGCGCTCTACAAAGACCAGGTGACATGACAGAAGTACCCAGGCATTAAGTGGGATGAAAAATCTGGGGGGGGGGGATCTCTCAAAGGGATGTAGCCGATGTAATTAAGGGTGTGGCTTAAAACACATAAGCTAAAAAGACTACGCTTACCAAAGTGTCTTGCCTGAAAAATGTGCTGCTTGTCACTGTAGTCAGATAAATAATACAACATGTAACATTACACCTACAACAAGCCAGGACGAATATATGATGTTACAACGCATACATTTACAATGCATGCCTTTACAACACAGTTTTTACATCGCAACATCCTTTACAACGCATTATTTTACATTGCATGCAATTACATCGCATTTTCAGAAACTACCTTTACATCGCATTTCATTACATTGCATTATACCTTTACAATGCACACCATTACATCACATTTAAGGTAAGTGTTGGATAGTATAGGGGTAATAATTACTATTCTAACTCCAGTGAGTGCAACAGTAGGGTAAGTGTTGGATAGTGTAAGGATACTATGCATTGTAATGGTATGCATTGTAATGACTTGCGATGTAATGCCTGCATTGTAGTGACATGCGTTGTAGTGACATGCAATGTAATGGCTGCGTTGTAATGACATGCTATGTAAAGGATGTTGCGATGGGTAAACACCCTAAATATCGATTCCAAAATATAGACTGCCCAAAATATCGAATCAAAAATATAGACTGCCCAGAATATCGAATTATCAAAATATAGTCAGTCAGAATATCGAATTTGGGGTATGAAATATCAAATTCCATAATATCTAATTTAAAATATCTATTCCCATAATATCGAATTTAAAATATCTATTCCCATAATATCGAATTTTTTTGTGTTATGTATTGTAGTATATGTATTAAAATTATGTATTAATTTTGTAATGTATGTTTATTTTTTTTTAAGTTATGAATGTTATGTAATTTAATTTTTGCGTAATTTAATTCCGTAGCGGGTTGTGGGTTTATAGGGGAATAGGGTGGGAAGTAATTTAATTATAGTAAATTAAATATCACATTTTATTTATATGTATTGATAAATAATTATTAATTGGCAAGTAATTTTTATTAATTGGTAATTATATTTTTTAATTTGTAAATAATTGGTATTAATTAGTACATCATTTTTATGCATTGATTAATTGATAATTATGTTAATTGTATTATTTACTTGGAGCGGGTTGTGGGTTTATACGGGAATAGGGTGGGAAGTAATTTAATTGTAATAAAGTTAATATTTATTTTTATTTATATGTATTGATAATTAATTGCTTGATAATTAATTATTAATTGGTAATAAATGTTTATTAATTGGTAATTAGGGGCTCATTAGGATCGCGGTTTTCCCGCATCCTCCGGGCCGGCGGAAGCCACCGCCAGCCCGGAGGATGCGGCAAAACCGCCGGGGAGGCACAAAAGACCCACCGCCAAATTAGGATGGCGGTGGGTCTCAAAATCGGTCCGCAGCTTTTCCGCCGCGGTCGCCTTCCGACCGCGGCGGAAAAGCTCTAACATGGCTGGCGGTGTCTATCAGACACCGCCAGCCATATTAGGATGGCGGAAAACTGATGCCTTTCCGCGGCGGCTTCTCCGCCGTGGAAAGTCATACGGAGATTTCTTTGGGGGCCCGTTGCGGGCCCCCAGGGTGACAGGGGGTGGGGGGTGCACATGGGGGATACCTATGGTACCCCCCTGCATTTGCGTGCACGGAGCGGCAGGCACCGCGCGGTGCCTGCCGCTTTGTGCATGCAAATGCGAAGCATGCATATTTAACCTTGCTGCGGGTGCTGCTTCAAGCAGCATCCGCCGCAATGTTAAATATTGAGGATGTGACCGCCAGGCTGGCGGTCACATCCTAATTGCACTGGAGGGACCGGCGCTGCCCCTGCGAACGGTCCCTCCTCCTCTAGGGTGGCGGACGGACGCAAGTCAGTCCGCCATCCTAATGAGCCCCTAAATTTGTATTAATTGGTAAATAATTTGTATTAATTGATTAATTGATAATTATGTTAATTGTATTATTTATTTGGAGCGAGTTGTGGGTTTATAAGGTGGGAAGTAATTTAATTGTTATAAAGTAAATATTTATTTGTATTTATATGTATTGATAATTAATTATTAATTGATAATTTTTATTATTTTGTAATTACGTTTTTAATCGGTAATTATTTTTTATTAATTGGTAATTATTTGTAATTAATTTTTTAGTGGTATTGATAATTAATGTAATTTAATTTTAATATGAAATCATTACTTTTCCTACTGTTGCACTCTCTGGAGTGGGAATAGTCATTTTTACCCCTATGCTCTCCAACGCTTTTCCTACTGTTGCACTCTTTGGTGTGGGAGTAGTAATTTTTACCCTATCGCTATCCAACGCTTTCCCTACTGTTGCACTCTCTGAAGTCGGAATAGTAATTTTTACCCGCCCGCTATCCAATGCTTTCCCTACTGTTGCACTCTCTGGAGTGGGAATACTAATTTTTACCCCACCCCCGCTATCCAACGCTTTACCTACTGTTGCACTCTCTGGAGTGGGAATAGTAATTCTGACCCCTACGCTATCCAACGCTTTCCCTACTATTGCACACTCTGGAGTGGGAATAGTAATTTTTACCCCTACGCTATCCAACTCTTTCCCTACTGTTGCACTCTTTGGAGTGGGGATAGTAATTTTTACCCTTACGCTATCCAACGCTTTCCCTACTGTTGCACTCACTGGAGTGGGAATAGTAACTTTTACCCTCTCACTATCCAACAAATTCTCTACTTTTTTTTACATTACATTTATTGTTTTGACATTTTCAGATTTTTTAAATTTTTTAAGTATTTTTTATTTAATTGTTTTTAATATTTAATTAATTTTATATTATTTTTAATACATTTACAAAATTCGATATTTTAGTTAAAACTATATTTTTAACAATCTATATTTTGGATTCGATATTTTGGTACTTACCTGTTTGTAGATAGGGATTCGATATTCTGTACTTAGATATTTTCGGTTCGATATTTTGGACATTCTATATTATGTCCCTCGATATTAAGTCACTGATCTGTTGCGATGTAATGACTGCTATGTAAAGGTAGTGCGATGTAATGACTGCGTTGTAAAGGTTGTTTCCCACCAGGACTATTAGCATTTTCAGTTGTTGTTAGTTGCATAAGATAAATAGGCAACAACTTTGACTTACTTGTACATAACATTGAAAATGCTTCAGTTCTGGAATGATGAGACTTTGAAAGAATTATAACGGGTCACTTTGAAGGCAGTGAAGGGTGGAAGGCAGTGAAGGGTGGTATTGCTGCAGCAGTAAGATTTTTTTTCATTCTGAGGGCAAAAATGGAGAGCCCAAAAGAGACCCGTCTCAGCACCTGTGCGGAATAAGCAGACAAATGTTCTGTTTTTTAAATAGTGTCTCGGTGCGAGGCGCTACTAAAAAAAGGGGACATTTCTCTGTTTAACCCGGGCACTGCACAAAAACCGTGACTTTTCTCTGTTTAACCCGGACACTGCACAAAAACCGTGACTTTTCTCTGTTCAACCCGGACACTGCACAAAAACCGGGAGATTTCTCTGCTTAACCCGGGAACTGTACAAAAACCGGGAGATTTCTCTGTTTAACCCGGGTACTGCACAAAAACCAGGACTTTTCTCTGTTTAACCCGGTCACTGCAAAAAACGGGGACATTTCTCTGTTTAACCCGGGCACTGCACAAAAACTGGGACATTTCTCTGTATAACCCGGGCACTGCACAAAAACCGGGACTGTAACTTGAAGCAAAGTGTCGGGACTAAGATTAATTCAGGCATTCCACCCATCACATTTTTCTTTTCCTCACTTACCATTAGTGTGTTCAAACTAATAATTACGAGGAGTTACTAGGAGATGACAGGTGGCAAGCAATAAACGTGCTGCGTAATCCAGGGACACATTTAAAGGTATTTTTAGTTTCAGCATTGGAAAATACTACACCTTCTATTAACTATTACATTTATCAGGATTTTAGTACATACTAAAAATGTTTGTGATTTTTTTTGCACTTTAAATTAGCGCTATTAACACCTGAAAGGGTGACTAAGCTCTTTAAATGGAAAAAGTGCCATTACATACATAAGAACTGATGGTTCATTACTTTACATTGTACTGATGGCTGGTTGTGGGTCTTTGGCAACTAATGTTTACTTTCAGTGAAAGTTTTTGAAAAATCACTGTAAGTTACATTTCACCTGAAACATATCCAGTGAAGAGAATCTTTCTGTAAATATGCTAGAGTGGGCAGTAATCCTGACCACACAGTGAATACTAAGGGCCTGATTACGAGTTTGGCGGACGGGTTACTCCATCACAAACTTGACGGATATCCTATCCGCCATATTACGAGTTTTATTATATCCAATGGAATTTAACGCCTTAACCGCGGTGACAATTCTGCCGCAGTGCGGGGCATTCTGTTGAGTGGGCTGGGCCGCATCAGCTAACAGACGTGCGCGGCACTATCGAGGTAGTGTATGCGCCGGCGGTTGGCCGAAGGGCACACTTAAAGGGATAATGGAACTCATAATACGGTGGATGGGATATCCATCACGTTTGTGATCGAGTAACTCGTCCACCAAACTCGTAATCAGGCCCTAAGTGATTTACCTACTTAAGCCACAAAAACTACCACCTTCAAAATAAAAATCTTAACAGACTGAATTCACAAAATGTTGTGCGCAAAAGTTTCACCTAGACGCACAAAAAGTATCAATTTCAAGCATAAAGTGCAGAGCCTTATTTATTCATATTATTAGCAGTAGCAATAGTTGTAGTAATAACTTTTTTTTCAACTCTTCAACCTGCACTTCTGCAATTTTCTAAGCACTTTAACAGTATTAGTTTAATGATACTCAATTTATGGAACTTTCGAACGCCGAAGAATGGAGGGCTGAATCAGTGGCCTTATTTCATCGATGAACCTCATTGATCTGGCCTGGAATCGTGAGGTGTAGACTTTGAGGCCTGAAGATGAAACTTCGAGCTGTGAAAATGGAAATAGGATTTACAACACATTTTAGGGTGAGCGATGTCCGCTCCCAGGAACAGGGACCTAGAGCCTACTGAGAAAACCGCGGCCACCCAGAAACCTTTCATTTGTCGGTATTCACAAGCATGGCAAATTTTTGTTTCATCGAATTGTTCAGATTTACATAAGGCACCCAAAATTTCTGAGTAAGTGTGCAAAATAGAAATACAGTTCCCACAATACCCTTCTATTAATTATATCGGGATATAGTGGAAGACATTCCTTCGCCTGAAAAACAGATTGTTAAAGTGGAGAAATATAAAAAATGCTAATTCTCAAAATATTCCCTCTTGCATATTGTGCTTCCTGTATCCAATATGCCACAGCATTTTAAATTTTTAAGTGCGCATGGAAATACATGATGTGTAAATTCAGTAGCACCTTCTGTGATGACTGTAAATTTTCACATACGCAGAAATATAAGCAAATGTTGTGTACGATTCTCCAAGAAATGTTAATATATACACCCACAACGGACAGGATATCACAAGATTTCACACAGGTATTGTAGTCCTCCTAGAAAGCAGCAATAAGTATCACTTTTCAGAAGCACTTAAGGAACACATTTTGAATTCCATTTTACATCAAAGTGAATCCACTTCCGAATGTGTGCAGTTGTGTGTGTGAAATATTGCTTTGCATTTGAACTATTTTTTTAGGAGGCAACTCCTTACTCCGCGCCCCTATACATTTTGCGTATTTTCTGACCATTTCCACCTTAGGTACAGATTCAGTGCCTTTGACAGGAGTAAATGACCAGCCATTTCTCTGCTGGCAACGGATCGTGGAAAACTTTGCGAATACGCACACCTTGAGGGAACGTAAACTTTCCAGGGTGACTCTGCCCCTGAGCGGCCATTTCACACCTATGAGAGCAGATTTAATCTCACATATCATATCATCATACTCAGGACATACTACGTGTGATCAAATTTGTTTCCCATTGCAAATTCACGTTTTAGAATTTTCAAAAGTGAATTTGCACTTGTAGATCAAACCATCTGTCTGTAAGTTGAAGTTAGACATGCAAATACAGTAGTGAATCGGGCCCTTTCCTCATGTCATTGGCTTGTTCTTTTATGCATATTTTACAAACCTGGCCCTACATGTTTTTAGCTAGCCTTTTACATTAAAGTGCCACAGCTTCAAAGCTCTGAAAGTAAACTCCATCACTATTACCTATTCGGTGCAACTCGTCACAGCCAACCAGCATTCCAGTGTTGCACAAATATGAATTCAGGATGCAAACAAATATCTACATTACATGCATTAACCCACTGAGCTATCTTACCACCAGTACGAAGGCTGCCTCTTATCCTGTCCTATCATTGTAGCCCACTGGGCTTTAAGACCAGTTTTAAATCTTTAAATGCCAGAAGCACAGGTTTCAAGCAGGCACACAAAACAATTATTTTAAAAAGAAAAAACATTTTCCATCTCAAAACAGTTATTTTTTTTCTATTTACCTGAGTCGACAAGACCTGCTGCTGTCCTACTTTGGAGAAGTTTCAGAAAGTATTTGCTGAATGTGTTTTTGGTTTTTTCTGCTGCTGGAGATTAAAATACCCAGCAGCTCGAAGGAGGGCTCGAAGGAAGGAGGCAACAAATGGAAGGCAGCCTGGCCGGCTGTGGCTGAAGCTGTGGCTTCACAGGAGAAGCTCATTTCTGTCACTGAAAATAGGATGACAAGAGACATCCACAGCCAAGGCTGCCGGGGGCAGCTGGCTTCTCTTGCAAGTCTAAAGGGCCCTTACTCCAAGTAGTAAAAGGGAGACCTCGAGCCTCACTCCAACAGGGCCTTATTGTAGGTGGTAATACCGCACCTGCAAAAACCGATGCCGCTGGGGGAGAATTTATAGGGTACTAAATTACCGCCCCCCAGTCGAGTTCCTCACTCAAAATAGGGGAACTTGAACGTACAGGTTTTTGGCGTGTAATTCCAGATTTGTAAATCGCGACATCACCCCTAAGGGTATCCAGGCGCTGAGGGCCATCGTGGAGATTAAGGGCCGATGTCGGCCGTTACCGACCAGTATTTAGTGATTGAGATGTAGGGGGCCTATATTTTACAGAATCGGTAAATTTACCGAATCGGTAATTCTATATGTAGGTGGCACTGGAAACAGTGCCACAGGCCCCTAAGAATTCGTTATTTACCATGTAATACTATTCCATGGTAAATAACGAATTCCTGTGTACATGCACATCTGTGCATGTACACCTGTGCCATGTGACACACAAACATGCCCTGAGGGCATGTATGTGTGTCACATGGCACACAAGCCTGAATCAGGGGCGCAACAGGGTGTCAAAGTGACACCCTGTCCCCCTTGTAAATTCGGTAATTTTACCGAATCGGTATTCACCGATCCGGTAATTGACATTGGTTCCTATGGGCCTCAATGCCCATAGGAACCAATGGCAATTACCGAATCGGTAATTACCGAATGTTACAGATTCGGTAAAAAAAACGGTAAAAATACCTACATAGCATTTACCGATTTGTAAATACCGAATCGGTAAAATTCTGTATTTACGAATCGGTAAATGCCATTTACCTACATCGGGCCCTAAGTGCGCTATTGCGCATAGTCACATGATGCTGAGCTGCCGCCTGAGATTGAACCGTGAGCCCCGCGCTCCAGAATCAGCCACTCTGGCCGCTGCGCCACACCTCTCACCTACATACTGTTTGTAATGAGAGCCTTTATCTCATTGTAGGAAATGGGGCCTTTACCAGACATAGGTCAATGGCAAAGCCTAAAGGTTGCCTTCTGCAGCACAGTTAAGGGGCCCTCGGCCACCTATATTCCTAACGCCCCATGTCTCGTGCCTCACATACCTTCTCCTCTTCACGACTCACGCATCACCTCTTCCCTAGGCCGTCAGAAGTGGGAAGCCAGTGGGGACAGAGTTCCTCAGGCCTGCTCTTTTTCAGAGCCCCTCGCTTGTGCTGCAGAATCAGTTTTATGTATTTTGAAGCAAGCCTGCACTTTACTCATGGCTGCTAACAAGGCTTCAATTAATTGAGGGTTCAAGATGCCGATATGTGGGCCCGGATTGACGGTTTTGTCCCAGGCATGTAAACTCTTATGACTTGTCTGCCTCCTTATAGGATGTAGGCCTTTATCCTACAATTTACAGTGTATAAACTTTCAAAGATGTGAATTGAAGATTACCCTAAGATCTCAACAGCAGGCACACCAACCACCAGCTCTAGCTCACCATTATTGGAATGTATGACCTGCTGGGTACCACCCAAGGGAGGAGCCAGAAAACTAAAATATCCTCCACTTTGAACCATATCACACTCCAGGATAGAGTAAAACAGGTAAGAACAGAGTGTGGCCTATTCACAAACTTACATCACTTGCACCTGCGAGGAATTCACAAATTGAATCCTTGCTACAAGTGTTTTACAAGACATGGTTAAAATTGGAAGTTTGTGATAGGCCACAAACAGTACATTTGCGGGCACTCACATTTCACTATCCAGACTAGAAAGGGTTGTATGTTTACTCCAGCCATGGGCTGGCAGAAAGCCCTTTCCATGATGGGATGAGGAATGGATCAGCCCCATATTTAGTGGGGTATGCAGAAAAGGGGTTCTACATGTGGAAAACCAGTCTGCCAAGTAAACGCCATACAAAGGAAATGGCCTCACAATTAGAAAAGTACATGGTTGCTTCCATACAGATTTCGATTGGACTTTGTGACAGCACAAAATAGTAAAGTTAATCCCGGACATAGATTTAAATATCCAAGTATAACTCTATGTACTACAAACTGCATTTTATAGTACATAAAGTAGTACTAAATTAGTACTATTTACTTACTATAAAACACAGTTCACAAACCTTTAGGTGAAAACTTTGCCTTTTCTATGTACAGATCCTGACATACGTAAGTGTACTGCTTAGTAGTAAATGTTAGAGGGACCAGGTGAGTGGCGGCAAAAAGGTGTATACTTACTACTAACTGAGAGGGGTTTCAGGAGATGTAGGAAGGGCTTTAGAAAGCCTAAGGAGCTGTCTGGGGAGAGCCGACACCCACCCACAAAAGAGTAAGACCATTGCTATTCACTAACTGCGCTTCTGAAGTTACTACAGACAAAAAGAACCCAAAACAGCAGTAAATGTACTCAAGCTCAAACCTGCAGTAAGTCCAGCACAACACACGGACAACCACCACTGGTACTGCAATACTAACCCCGTAGGGAATCATGTATTTATTTTGGGTTTGTAAAAATATGTATAACTATTATTTAATTTAAAGAAAAGATATGTGAATAAAAAATAAGTAATATTTTATGTTTTAATACTTAATAAAACTTTAATTTAAAAATAAGTGTCATTTAATGTAAAACATATTGCCATAATGTATTAATACTATTAATTAAAATCAATGTTATGCATACATTTTTGTCGCTTTTAATGTATAATAAATTAATATAATAGTTTTATTTTAGGATTTTTTTAATAAACGTTTACAATTTTTTTTTTATTTAATTCAATTTATTTAACTTTTTGCAGGCGGGGCTCATTTCCCCACTGTGCTGGGGGGAGGGGCGCGCACAGCGCCCCGGGGCTCATGACGAGCTCAGCTCGTCATGAGCCATGGTGCTCGTGTGCTCATGACGAGCTGAGCTCGTCATGACCACACCCGTTTGTGTAGAACGTTCGCACAGCAGGGGAATTAGCCCAGCGTGCGAGCGTTCCAACGGTCATGACGAGCTCAGCTCGTCATGAGCACACGAGCACCGTGGCTCATGACGAGAGCGTTCAAGGGGTTAAATTAATTAAATATTTAATTAAAAATTATGATGAAAGTGTTACAGCATTTTTTATTTTGTTCTTCATTTAAAATAAGTATTTAACATTAATTTACAATAATATTTAGCTTTTCTTTACTATTTTCCTGAATTAAGTAAATCTTTTAAATGTTCCCAATACTTTACCATGGGGATATCTCTGCCCCAATGGTGACATGTGAAAATTCACTATAAGTAACTTTACACTCATACATTTGGCTCCACCCTCCCTTCAGGGGGGTAGAGATATTCAAGTCTACACTTTGGAGTAAAATGACATTTTGAAATGGAATATAGTCAAAAGTGGTAAATTTACTGCAACGTGTAATAGTACATTTACACATGTAGATTTATTCACTGTTGTGAATAAAGTCCAACCTTAACAGATTCAATTGGCATCAACCCAGATGTACAAAGCCATTTAGCAGTCACAAACCCTACACTTGTCTAAATTACAGGTTTACGACCGCTAAACTGCTTTTTGGAATGTACCAAACCCATTTTGTGCTAGGTTACAGAATTGCAAAATGGGTTTAGAAGACCAAAGCAAACCAATTTTTAGAAGGGGGTATGTTTATGTTGTCCCTTCCAAACATCGATTTGTTATGGTATGTGTAAATGTTTGGAAACCAAATGGAACATTTAATTTGTACTCACTCTCAACAGGGGCTGGTAAGCCATTCTCAAAAGAGAACCAGGAGACCACAGTCTACTCTCCAATGAACTTTCATTTGAGGAAATTAGGCTGCATAAAAAAATAATTTTTAAACAATCACAGACATGGTAATCCACTGGCCCCGCAGGCCACCATTCCGGCGATGGCCACCAATCATAGTGAGACACAATTTGAGACCTACCTCATGAAAATTGTTGAGGTCCATCAGATTGTAACCACTGTGATTCACAATAAAATAGTCTGATATTTTTTTTACAAATTAATAAACTTGTTTATGTTTCCCTATATTTTACCATACAGAGATCGCCGCCCTGGTGGCAGAGGATTTAGCCTACATGTGAACGCAACTAGAAGTAACATTACACTCGTAAATTTTGTGTTAGACGTCTCCGTCGTTTACCTTTGTGAATAGGGCCAAATGAGTTTGAAGCCTCTGCACATAGTTTTCAAGAAGGAGGTCCACGTTTACTAAAGGGTCGCAAGAATGTTTTTGTGAAACAACATGATGCAAAAAATGGCACCAATAAATTGCCATTTTAAAGGTTACCATGCACCGCGCTATATTGCGTTGAGTAGCATAAGCTCCCTCGCAAACTTTAGCAAATGCGGACCTGAATGCCTGAAAAGAAAAATTGAGTGGTTGTATGTATGAGTTTAAATTATAGTGCTGTGGTAGGTCATAGGTTTTTACAGAAGGTGGATACTTTTTAATAAAATAACTAGAAAGTAATGAAATGGTACTTCTGTTTTGAATGAAAGCTAAGCAAGGAACCTCTGGTAGAAGCAAAAAAGGTAAGCCAGATATTAAATTGTAAACCACTGTCTGTGAGAAGTAATGCTCCTAGCTTATGATGGAGTCTTACCTTTAAGAGGGTTCCGTTTGGAAATGATTGAAGCGTTTCATAAAACCGAAGTGCAATAAAAGCACTTTAGGCCTCGCAAGAGTAGGGAAAGCGCTATATAAATACCAATAAAATAACGTAACATGAGAAGCGAATAGAACAAGAAAAGCAGAAGAGCACAGGCGGGCAGGGACTTAAGGAAAAACAAGAAAAAGAAGGCAGGTGGAAGGGGAGAATGTGGAGAAGAAAAGCAAGGGTCTAACTTTTAGATAGTAATAAAAGTGCTAAAGACATAAGCCACCGCCGACCATAACACAATTAAGGTTGAAAAAGACAATTACAAATTACTGCCATAAGATGAGCTTTCTGTTTCTCCTATATGTAACTTTTGGTTCACGTGTGAATCACACACATTTCTGCTTAGAAACGCAAACTTTGGGTGAAAATGTGTGAGTCGCATGTGATACTTTTGACACCTTGGATGTTGTAACCATATGGTTCACGCCAGTTGTGATGAAATGTGTGAGGTCTATCTTCCCAGAAATCTTTGGTAGCTTCGCATTTGCTGGTGTTTTCAGCATAGATAGCTGTTTTTGTGTGTTCATCTCGGTTTGGTGGTTGGCCGTCTAACAGTTACAGAAGTAAAACATCTTTGCACAACTAACAGGCGTGTAGCTGAAATGACTGCCAATTCACTGCTCTCGCCACCCCTAAGTGACGCCACCATGGCTTTGGGTGACCTTACTTGGATCACGCCCCAAACTTTGATGATCTTTCAATTTCTGGTTTTCATTGGTTATAAGTGTGTGATTAATGGTCCATGTTTCTCATAAACCAGTATCATCTGAACCGTGTAATATGTATGCAGCTGTGCAGAGTACAATATGCCATTTATTACCCTTGCTTAGGGTTGGAATCATGATGCCCCTTCTCTCCCTCAACAATGATAATAAATTCCTTTACTATTTATTAACAGGCATGTTTCATACATATTAGTTAAAAAAAAAGGTATTTCACTAAAACCAGGACGTAAGTGGGGACATTTGTGGAAGATGTTAAAATCACATGAAGAAGCTTCTGGACTATTCGAAGATTTTTTCCCTCTATTAAGTAATTGTTGTTCAATTTAATCTGTGAGACACTTAAAAGAGATGTTCTCAAGTCATTTTTACACACTGTTTAAATGAACATGTGTCTGTGTTTATCAAAACAGTTGCCCTGAATAACATGTATTATTTTGCCACAGTTGTTTTCACTGCTATGAAACAAAATATAAAACAAATTCTTAAGTTGGCCACTGTCAATGTGAGCAAAGCTGTTTCTTCAGCCAAAACGCGTCGTCAGTCTATTTGCTGTATGAATTTTCAGATATATTTTTTGAGATAACACTTATCACCATTGTGGTGTGCCAGTGTCTGTTTGGAGGTTTTCACAGACCTTTTGAAGGATAATGTGTGGTGAAGGAATTTCCACCAGTGGATACGTCTCAGGACTTGCTTACCCTTTAAAAGCCAGAGCCCCTATTTAAGATAAATGTGCATTCCTGGCATACAATCTTAGGAAGGCATGTACATATGTATTAATATTTCAAATGGGCAAACAAGTGCTAGGCGTACAACTTGTGAGCGCAGCAAACAATAAAACAAAAAAATTAGCAAATAACAAGATTGCCGCTATAATACAGGTGGAGGCACAAAATCATGTTCAGAAATCCATTTTTAGGGATTCAGATGCAGTGTGGACTCACTGACTGAGGTCTAAAGGCTTGTGAAGTAATTTGCTCTTAAGGCCCCTACTAAGGGCAGCTGTTTTGATTTGTGCTTGAGCGAGTGACAGCATTTACATAGCACCCACCACCCGTGGTAGGTCTCGGCACTAAATGCGGATAAAGTATTTATCGTGTCATAATATTTATCAGATTCTCCTGGTAGGACCAGGTTTAACTGCAGTGTTTCACACCATGTTCAACCAGTGAGAAAACAGAGGTGTTAAGATAAGCTACGATGACCAAACCCATGTAAGTTACTCGCAGGCTTTGGGCGCGCGTGCAGGGGTGTGGAAACCGCCACCGCCTGCCTGGTGTCGGCTAGCTCCCATGGACAGAAATAGATATAGACACGACAGAGAAAGAAAAAATTAGAAAGGATATTGAGGTACAGTAATTTCCCCTTGAACAGGGTCCCTTTCAAAGTGAAGTGGGTGGTGCTTGATGACAGAGTGTGTGCAAAGATGGAGGCAAGAGTCAGGGGTCTTATGTGAGGAACTTTGAAACAGAAGGTTTTTTTCTGCTTCTAAAGCCTTGTCAGGACCTTGACCTCTTTAAAACATATTATATAATTCTTTTTAAAGACCCTCTACCCTAGTTGTAGGTCAGAGCAAGAGTTTCTAACAACGGAAGGGGCGTTTAACTACCAACATAGCCCATGGCAGAGGGACTACCTTTGAGCAGAGAGGGCTCGAAACTGAATAGACACAGACAACTAACATTAAAATGCTAGGACTGAAGACTTATACCAACCAATATTGGCCTTCTGTCAAGGCATTGTCTTCAATAAAGCGCCTAACTTGTCAGAATCTAAATGTATTGATAATGTACTGTTTTTACTAAAGACTTTTAAGTTAGTGAATAGCTGCAAACCGCATCAAGAGCAAGCCGGGGCAAAATTTGCATTAGGCCAGCGTAATTCTTGTAATTTTTTTGAAAGTATACTTTTATTGCAGAATTACGGACAAAACATCGGGAAAAATCAACCATCAGCACCACCTCCATACAAGGTACCACACGTTCCCTGGGTTGTACACAGCCCATCAGCCCACATCCCGGAGGCCGGGCGGCGTAAGTTCAATGTCCAACAAGGTCTCCTAGTATGTTACAGAGGGGTTTCTGGTCAACAACATAATCATGCTTCTGCATTTTGTGTCCCCTCAACAACCACTTCCCCCTCCCCCTAGAAATCCCCTGGAGGGGTCGTGCCTACCGTGCAAGCAACACTTGGGCCCACTGGGTCTACAGAGCAGGGTCCCGCTGGTACATCAGCATGACGACTCACCCGGTTCCTACTCGTCGCTACCTGCGTTCCAGCCCTAACAGGGTAGTCTACGAACTCCTCTATTCCCCCCCTCCCCCCAGCGTAATTCTTGTAATTTTCGTAATTTCACATTACTCTTAATACGCAAATGTACGCTATTATCCTGCATCATGTAACTAAGTGTCGTTCACAGTAAAACATTAGAGAATGCATGGGAACAACAGAAATGACAGAATGCAAGCGACTGTGTATGCGGTGTTTTTCTTTTTTTGTTCTTTTTAGCGCAAATGCATACTTGCGTCCAAAGTGGATACAAGGACACATTTCACACTGAAATAGAGCACAGAATACCAGTTTTGGATGTCATGTAATTTCACTTAATGTTTCCGGAATTTCGTGTAATTACACCTGCAGTTTACAAAGTCTAGGTCCAGAATAATCCCTATCTCTCTATGTCAAAAAGGGTCACAGACACTGGAACGTGTGGGCCAAATACTTATCTATCTCTCAAATAAGGCATATCTGCAGCTAAACTCTAGCAAGGAGGACTTTCATATCTGTCTCCTGCTGCTAGAGAATGTCTATTAGTTATCCCACTCCTACTAGGCATGTACCGCACTGCCCCCTAGTGGCGTCTGCAGGAGCATGCACAAGTCCTCATTCACCATTTGTATATGTATCTATACTAATATAATAAAGAGAGAGCCCAGACCTTTGAGGCGGGTAATCTCGGGAACCACAGCACCAATCACAACACCCAAAACAGCTTTGGAAAGGGCAGTTGCAGCAGAAGGACATAGGCTATGCAGACGCCCACCATATACATTTAAAAGGTAAAAGAACCGTGCCAGCAAAGTAGTCCCTTGTGGACGTGTCTGCGTTGTGCTGTGAGCGTGTGCTGGGGGCGTGACAAACGCTGGGGGCGTGTGGTACGTTCCGCCCTTCATGCCATGACTCATATTGTGTGCTAATCCCACTCTGCTCCCTTTAAATACACCTGCGCCCCATAATCATAACCCACCCTTACTCCTTAAAATACCCCAACACCCTTAAACACTAACCCATCTTAACCCTATAAATATACCCTGTACCCCAAAACCCAAACCTAGCCTTGAACCCTAAAATACCCCTGTACCCCAAAACCCAAACCTAGCCCTGAACCCTAAAAATACCCCTGTACCCCAAAACCCAAACCTAGCCCTGACCCCAAAAAAATACCCCTGTACCCCAAACCTATCCCTGAACCCTTAAAATACCCCTGTACCCCAAAACTCAAACCTAGCCCTCAACCATTAAAATACCCCTGTGCCCCAAAACTCAAACCTACCCCTGAACCGTAAAAATACCCCTATACCCCAAAACCCAAACCTAGCCCTGAACCCTAAAAATACCCCTGTACCCCGAAACCCATACCTATCCCTCAACCCTAAAACTACCCCTGTATCCCATAACCCAAAACTATATCTGAACCCTTAAAATACCCAAACACCCCAAAACAGATACCTCAGTACCCCAAAACATATACCCCTATACCCATACTTACCTTATCCAAACATTAAAAAAAACATGCTTTTACCATTCATGCATTTACAACGAATTTCGTTGTAAATGTATGCGTGGTAAAAGCATATAAAATGTAATGCCATGCGTTATAATGGCATTGCGGAGTCATGGTAATTTGGTAATGAATGTATGCGGAGTGATGGTATGCGTAAAGAAAGTTGCGGAATAATGGGTGTTTAGCCTCCCCCGGTAAGTACATTGGTGGCACGGCGGCCCACATCTCCAGCAACATACTCATATTTTTTTCACCACCCATTTGAAAAATGCACAGGTCTCTCTCATTGATGGCAAGCACCGACATACACTTTTAGACACACCTCCCGCCACAAGTTCTAGAATTGTGAACTTTAGAGCTGGGGAGCTACGTTCGAATCTCGGCATCAGCTCAACATCCTGTGATTCCAGGCAAATCGCTTTGTCTCCCCGTGCCTACCACAAATGAATGTGTTCTTCTGTAATGTAAATTGTGCTCATGCCATGTTGTCGAGTTCGCGCTATATAATATTGCAAGGAAAAATAAAGTAGGGAAACTCGAGTTCACACACTACTGAACGCGCACTCTTAAGTGCATCAGCAGTGCACTGTGAATCGGAGCGTTTCACAGGCCTGTCACAGATAAGAAATGCTATCTAAACGAAGTCCTACAAAACAATATACTACTGACCGGCAGCAATTAATACCCGGACAACGTCGAGACGGGCTGCTAGTATATATATATATATCTATCTATATATATATATATATATAACAGGCATACAGAAAACACAACACTGCAGACACCCAGTGTCACTATTTAAGATCAGCCCCTGAGAGCCTATATCACAAAGGCTGATTGGTGTGCAAAATTTCCATAATTTGCCCTTGTGTAATTACGCAACATTTCTGAAACAGACAACATAACGTGTATTTGTAAAGCGCAAGTTCACCCAGAGGGGAATCTTTGCACTGAATAACAGATGTTTGTTGTTACCAAGCTCAATGGTACTCATCTTATCGATCTCAGAAGGATCAAAGGTTGAGTTGGCCTGCAAGGATTGGAAACTGACAAGGAGGTCAAAAACAGGTCCCTGTAGTGGGTGCATTAGTCCACTAAACTTACAGACCCGGCTTTGTGCCAGATTGTTCCTGCTTCTAAAGCTTTGTCATGACACCCTACATTGACCTCTGTAGCCCACAATATATTAATATAACAAAGGCAACCCACAATAAAACATAATAACAAACTGCTGAGGGCTAAATCAGTTGTTAAAGGCCTTCTATCCTAGTTGTAGGGCCGAGCCCCAGTTTCTAACCATGGGAGGGGCCTTTAACAGCCAATAAAGACCAAGATGGATGGACTATGATGCTCTCAGAAAATGTCACCCACTTAGGGTAGTATGTTTAAATTGAACAGAAACAGAGAAACTAAAATTGAAACGAGAGGATGAAAAGCCTATACCAGCCAATATCAGCCCTCTGCCCCTCCACTGTCCTCAACGTTACTCCTTGGTCCTGTGAGAGCGAGTTAAGAAAAACATGTCAATCCATGCGGATGGTTATTAGCTGCAAAAACGAAATAACAAGTTAGCTCTTTTACTAATTTCACTGAGACCACCAATACAGTGCATCTGAATGTAAAAACAATGCTATATTAGACCACGTTGCATAAAACCAGCTCAGAATGGCATGCAAAACATGACACATACATGTAGAAGTTTTACTACACACACCAGGATCAACTTTGATCTCCGAGCAAGAGAGAAAAAAGTCAGAAAATGGAGAAGGTAGGAGGAAGAGAAAGAGAAGAAAGCAATGAAAAGGGCAAAGCAGGGATGAAAAATGGTCTGCAAGAGTTAGATAAAAAGAGAATTTGTGTAGGGTAGTGGAAGGAAGAGGTGGAATCAAGCCTTGGCAGCCTTGGTATTCTGTAACCTGTGGATTAATCAGCAGCGGCAGTGGGCTCCTGGCAAAGACCTTGAGGCCGTGCAGTTATTTGTTTTTACAAATTAAGCTTTGAGTAATGCAAACTGTGATGCCCTACACAGGAAGAAGCCCTTAAATCGTGGTTGCCCAAAACTTCTGTATATCCTGTCTAATGAATGCAAGAAAATGCCTCCACCTGCAGTTTTCGTAGTCCAGGAACAGAATAATCTCTCTCACTCCTTACCAGAAAGGATCAAAGACACTGGACAATATAGGCAACATACTGATTTATTCCAGATGATTCTTTCTCTCATGTAAGGCACATCTGCAGCTAAGCTCTGACTAAGAACCCCTGAAGATCCCCGCAGACAGGTTCATCCTCCCTTTCTGATTCCAAATCTAGAACCATTTTCAAAGTGTTGTGATTGAAGTCTTTTTGAGCCATATTCGCACACTGGTTAACTGCTCAACAGAACTGGTGAACTTCTTTCACTTAGCACACATTTCTGTACAACTAACATCTCTACTTCGGTATCTTAGGAACCAAGGTTAAGGGATCACCCCCCCACCGTCCCCAAAGTGAGTTTTCTCCCCAACCACGTAAATGTTTCTCTACTACTTTGTTCCCTTACCTATTTTGTTGTAAATTGCTGAGTCATGCAAAGTCATGGAAGGCCAAGAATAGGCCAAATGACAGCAACCTCCTTCTCAACAGCAAGCGTTTCATACCATCTTGTATCCTGCTAAAGCATGGAATGGCCTGCCACTACACATAAGAGCATCCTGCTCACTTCTTGAATTCCACAAGAAGCCAAAGACCTGGCTTATCGAGTAGTCCCACCGAGCCTTAGGTGTGCCTAGACTCACAGCTGCTCAGTTTCAGGATACCCTCTCGGGTGATAGTGTGCCTTACAAATCTGCATAACATAACATAACATAACATGACATCACATACTATATATACTACTTATCCATGATTTAAAGGCTACAAACATGGCCAGTCTGAGTGCATGCTTGTTTGCCTCTGGCTGCTGTGCCTTGTAGTTCCTTATTTGCTTCCAGTCCATCCTAAGCCAAGATTTAGGAATGTCGTTTTCTTGTGATCAAGGCGTTGTTTTTGCACATATTTTCTTGTGACTTAAGGCACATATTGTTCTAACCACACGCTAATCCAAAAGCAACATGATGGAGTCTGGACATCTCAAGCTGCCATATATTTTTGCTGTTTGTGTAAATTTGCTTAGATTTCACTTAATTCTGCAAATTATGCGCATTTCGTACACCCCTAATTATATCCTCTATTTATAATCAAATTGCACTGCAAATCCCATGTAAATTTGTTCAGAAATTCTAATAAGGGCGTGATAAAGCATGATAAAATGTGCTTCCTTATGCATCACAAAATTTCCACTATCATCAAGATTCGTAAGCGCGAATGCATAAACACCAATACCAAACGCTATTCTGAGGACAATGTGCCACCACTCATACCTTCTGTAGGACAAGTTACTTACCTTTCGTAATGCTTTATCTGGTAGAGATATGATCTAGTCACAGATTCATCCCAGGCGTCAGACTGGATCCAGAAGATTTTTCTTCAAGCAATACCTCTGCGCACCAGTAGGTGGTGTCGGTCAGCTCCGTGTGACATTGTCAGCATTGTCTGCTCCGTTGTGATATCCTCGTCACATATATAGGCACCAGCTTGGCGCCCGGATGTCAAATTACTTTCCATGGCGTTCCACACAAGAAGAGCGGAGCCATGAAGTGACTGACATTGGTTTGTTTCTGAACAACTAGGGGACTGAAAGGGATCAGCCCTGACCCTAGAAACCTGTACGCAGTGCCATGAGGATGGGTGGGTTGGTATGGAATCTACGGACGCGTCTCTCCCATCTGATACTGCTTGGGAGAGGATTGCCCGGGCCTCCTCCGGGACCTGTAGCAACACTTGCGCAACCGTTTCACAAAGGGAGTGGGAGTAACGGACCAATAGGCATGCGATGTTCACCAACCACAATGCAAGAATGGCGGAAGCAAAATAAATTCTTATTCCAACTCTCCACCTCTTGGACTCCCTGTTCGGGAGTGCGGAAGGGAACGCACAATGGTAGGTAGAGGCTTGGACCACCAAGCTCTCAGGAGTAGGGTGGTTGGTAAGGACGCATGCAGGGTGGTGGTGACAGGCAGTCCTGGACCAGGTACCCAGAAGGACATCTGTTAAAGCCTCATTGAAGCTCAGCAAGGGTTCCATGGAGGAGACACCAGCCTGCAGGACCTCTGTCAAGATATTGGTCTTGACTGCCGCAGAAGGAACCTTAGCTGCCCTTCGCACCACCATAGCGTTTGATTCTCCCTCCTCTGTGGCCACGGTAGAGGGAGAGAGCAGGCCAGAATCTGGAGAGGTATCCAGTCGCTGGCCTCACACAATTCCTCCTACCAATCCATGTCCTGATAAGGCTGGTTTTGTACTGGGTCCAACGACCCCTCCTGTCGGGAATGAGAATGGGGCTGGTGCCACTGGGGGTGCCGGATGCAACGGGAGTCTCCGAGTAGTGCTGCTGAAGGCCGTAGGTGGCATGACCGGTGTCGGGCTGGATTAATCGTCAGATCCTTGGGGAGTCATCAGTGCAGGGGCAGGAGCCTCTGGTACGGAACCTAATGGAGCCCCCTCTGAGCCTCCGGGGCCCGAAGGCGAGCCAATAGGGTCAAGTCACCCAAATATGAGGAATATAGCATCATAAAATTCTTTGAGCTGGGTGGGGGTCACCCCGGCTTTCAGGAAGTGTGGAGCCATACCAGGCGCAGGTTCAGAGGAATGAGGCCTAGAACCCAGAGATTCCTCCATCGCGTCGGCCAATGGATGGGGAGAACTTCTTTTGTTTTTTCTGCTTTTTACCTGACCAACTCAACGACTTTGAGTGGGAGGACAAAGACTAAGGATTCCCGGAGTGGTGCCCGGACCTTCCTCTCGACCAGGACTGTTGCTTCATTCAGAGTGTAATTGGTCAGAAAGGAACAACATACATGTTGTGATTGACTGATGCATGCCCTCAGCAGCCGCTAAACATTGCAAGGAAAGGTTGAAAAGCAATTATGAATAATCTCTAAAGTCACATCACTATGACGCGCAAGGTTTTGCAATATGTGTATTGTCAACTTCAAGGTAAAATGACATTTGCAATGAACATTTGAGTTTTGTGAACCAGTACTTCATCTTCGCACAGTCAGCCGATGCCCTTTACAAATGCCAGCCCTAAGTATTACTTTTGGTTTTACTAATTTTGGGAGGTGGGTATTTGAATATCTTATCAGTTGTTTATTACCGACGTATAAATTGTAAAGTTTACAATGCCCAGCCATTAGGGTCAAAGGTGGTGCACTGCCCCTTCCTGGCATGCCATTGTGAAAATAAAAATGTCCACAACCTCCCTGATTTTATTAAAATGGTGCCACACAAAGTATCTGAAATTACTAAATGATCAAAAATCTATCCGTCTTCTATGCCCTCAATGAGCTGCCTCATAAAAACAACCACAGTTTTGAAAGCTTTCAACAGCTACCCGTTAAAGAGGAAGTATTTTGGAAAGTCCCCGAAGAGCTTGAAAAGTGTGAATCATAAGAGGAGCAAAAAAAAGAGGTGTATGTGGGGGCTCAAGGATGCACTTGGGCTGCTCTACTTTGTACACATACACTTATGGACTGAAAACAATACATCTATAATCATTTCGGCAGATGCTTGAACAGGGTATAGGGTTGTTTTTACCCCGGACTATTTCAACAGTAATCAATTGAGAACAGTGTCTGAGAATAGTTTTTTTTTTGGTTGTTTATTTGCACTAAGCATTACTCTACTTCATCGTTTTGCTCATGCAATTTATTTACAGTTTACATGGTAGTGATTACAGATGGAATTCGCAATGTTAAGTATTTTATCGTGGTAAGAAAATAAGTTGAGGAACTGAAATAAAAGGGTTTCCTTTCTCTGAAATTTTGGTACTAAGTTAAATGTAGCTGAAATCATGAAAAAATATGAATGCTTGCAGGCTGGCTATGAATAGTGGGAACAGAGAATGTATGGTTCATCAAGCAAGTCAAAGGAGTATCCCCTTTTCACTTATTAGGAATTTATTGGGATATCACACACTATAATAAGGCAGACCGGATATCAGATATATTTGTGATGGAGTACCTGTCGTCCAAACTCTAAATCTGGCCCTAATTATGTACAACTAGATCCAAACGTCTTCACAGTTTTTATGGAATGAAATCTCAATCTATCCAATTTTTTCAAATTGAAATTAGGGCGTAGTTTAAACATTGGCACTAATGTTTCCTGAATATAACTAAATCTTGATTTAAATGTTTGTTTAAAAATTTGAACTGCATAAGAAAATATTCACCAATCAGTACTCTGACTAAATCATTTGTGTAGTCCCATAGAAATGTAAGGCTGCATTGTGCATCATACTCAATTATAAGCAGTGTGTTATGCGCAAGATGAGCCAAACTGGATATTGTTTATTAAATATAGATGAAAACTGCGCTTACTTTTGGATTTAACCAAGCATTTCCTTTTTAAAAAGCTTTCCCAGACATAACAGCTGCCTGAGTCTTGTAATATGAAAAAATCATCTTCGTCAAATATCTATTATTGGTTCCTGATGACTTTACCTTAATTTATTTATGAGTTACAATGATCTAACCTGTGGCAATAACAATTGAAATAAAATAACATGTATGTAAAGACTTAACATTTGTAAGCATTATTACAAAAATATCCACTGGATCATTTTTCAATATTACACTTATTTAGGTTTCACCAAAGGCTGACCATCATCATGTCATGTTAGTGATCCTTTTTTTGGATCTCCAAATTCTCTTCCAATTGGAACGACAGTATATATTTCTTCAGAGTTTTCTGCCTTTAAATAATCTCATGGTCAATCTTGTGTCCTCAATCTGGTCTTCTCTATTAAGTGTGCACTGAATAAATAGTCAGCGAATTGACACAACAGGAGTATTTCAATGCTTTCTACTGTTAACTAATCGATTCTGCAGACTCCTTTACCCTAGAAGATCGACAACATTTGGTACAGTAATGATGACGAACAGGCTATAGAAAAAACAAATGCAAGAAATGTAATAGAAGTACATCAGAGCAGGCCAGTGATGATGTGAAATTCATCACGTAAATTCGAAAGCAGTAACTTGAACAGATACGTCTTTGCGTATTTCCCCAAAGGCTAGAAGGTGTCATTAAGTATAATGTTTTCAACAATCTGGTTCCACACTCTGGGGACTATGAAGGAGAATGCATGGCTTAAGGTATTGCTTTTTTGTCTTCGGCATTTCTGGTAGGAAGCCATGACAAGAGTGTTAAAAAAGGACATGGCTGAAAAGATGTCCCACCCTATAATTAGATGTACTTATATGTACTTCAATCATGTGCAATATTAATTAAACAATTGATATCAGAACTGGGGGCATACTACAGAAAATCTGCACGACTGTCAATACCAGAGAAAAATCATGTTGCATTATTACCATTTTAGTCATTCTGAATAGTACAAATGAATGGTGTCTTATTCTATACTATAGAAAGACATTGGCAGCTGGGAAACAATGTGAGTCAATTATGGAATTCCTTGTGCGGCATATTTAAAAGATAGTTAAGTTAAAAGACTTGCTCATAAATTAACATACCCGAGTCAGAGACTTTGACAAACAAACCACAATGATCTAGCAACCATTTCTATTTTTAAAAAAATGGGCGTCTTGTTTTTGTATTGTTTTTGCTACTTGGGTAACGAAAGGAGGCAATACAGAGTGTGCCGGAAGCATGTTTCATATTTGAAAAGTGGAAAATAATATTCTCTCTACATCTTGTTTTGTATAATCAGCAAAACAAATGTGAAATTAGGTTGTGCCATGGTTTTCCCCAACATTTACTCAATTACATATTACATGGACATTGAAATTGACTTTGACTCTATATTCTTTGGGTCAATGTAAAGTTTGTGTAGAGATGTTTCTGTGTTCAATATGCTCCACACTTTTAACTTTAAGGGCTACTGTACTTGACAAGACACTAACTTACAAGTTTAATATGTTAAGAAAGTTAACTGGGTTGAGAGCTGGCGGACAGCTGTAAGCTCAACCTGCATGTGTTGGATGCAAAGCCTACCAGAGTCTACTCAGCCCTTCATATTTCTGCGGTTGATATAATGAGTACCATTTTTCTGGCAAAAAATAGCAATATTACTGTAGAATGTAGTCATCTGTCCCACTTAGTACGACCTTTGAGTTCTGGGGGGAGATTTACAAGCCCCTTGCGCCACTTTTGCTTTATTTTTAACATGGGAAAAGGGACGCAAAAGTGGCGCAAGGGGCTTGTAAATCTGCCCCTGGGTTTTTATGAAGAATGTAAAAAACTGACTGGAGTGTTTATGGCACAAACAATAAAAGGTAGACATTTGGATATGAAACATTGAACAGGAGCCTTTCTGCTTGCCTCTCCAATAAACATTTGCTTTTGTATCTTTTATAAAGAAAAAACAGTAGTACTTAGCAGAAATCAATCACTATGTTTCTGTATCATTCAAGTACTCAATGAGATCAGCTTACAAACACCCCGAGTAATTTTCGTTAGACTTACGCTCGCTCACATTTCTTGTTTTTAGCTATATTACCTTTCGGTGACACTTCATGCTAATCTCTGTTCAGTACATACCTTTAACGCAATCTTCTTGGAATGTTTCTGATGGCTAATGGTGTTGCAAGCTCACTTCCCTAAGACAATGCTGAACATATTACAGAAGAAACCACGAAATTAAAATTAAAATTAAATTTGAAAATTAAAGCGCAAACCATAGTACTTTTTAAAATCCTTGCTAAGTTGACCGACATCCATATTTCAGTTAGTATGGTGGCATGCTGGTTAATAGTCTGTGAGTGGTTGTTTCAGTTAGCTTTAACTTTTAATGGGAATAACCACACTTCCTTCCATGAATGCACTGGAAATTCCTGTGTTCCCCTCTGATACATTAATTCCATCCAACTATTTGTGGCCATAATGTAATGCTCTTCAGACAACAAAATATAATTTTCTGCACTTTTGGGGTACATTTCTCAGGCACCATAGTCTTTTTACTAAGCATAGGCTAGTTACTGAAAGAATATATCGAAGTTGCACTTGTATATTGATTCATGGTTACATTTCCATTTTTGTGTTGACTCACACTCTCTTGATAACTCTCTAAAAGATACCCACGCGTCTCTTCACCATCTATGGACTTTAGTGGAAGTGACATCACACACCTATTGGCCTTCTCTGACATCATACAGATTCCTTCTTGGCCCGCCTTTATCTGTCAAATTCCCCCTACTGGATAGAGTTGGTGAATGATTAGGAGTGGAAAAGTGAGCCTTGCTTACTTTCTGTTTCAGCCACTGCTTTCACAACTGCTGAAGCCAGTGCTAACAAGGGCAGTGCAAGTTGTACCCATACACAAGCTAGGGATAGACGTTTCTATCCCTGGGTACTTCTATTGGACGTCCTTTCATGTGACTTGTCCCTAGTTGGACCAGACAGGGTTCTACCTTTTCCTATTCGCTGGTGACGGCATCAGTCTATCTTTGATGTACAAAACGGGAAGCGTAGAAGAGTATATGAAGACTGGTCGTCTTCCAAGGTCGCAATCATAACCAATAAGCAATTGGACTCACAATCTTGTATCCTCAGGTTTTCAGATGTATCATTTACATTTTTACATCATTTCAATTCCTCTCATTCTCTACTGACTACGTATCATTAGTTTGTAAAAAAAGGACTTTTGCCACCAGAGTTTATGTGGCATGCTTCATCGTAGAATCACAATCCATGGGATGAACATGCGTATTAACGGCTCTACATGCATTGAGTGATGTTGCTGCCTAGTTCTCTGAAGAGGAGTGGAAGCTTTTATATCTCTGGCAGGAGCAAATGTACAGGATTAAGATGAAGGGGATCCAAGAGGCCGTCAACCCCCTGGGTGAAGTGTCTCCTTACATAATGTTTGAATAACTATTGGTTGCTGATCCCTACTCGAGAATCATAAAAAATGATTCTATGATGTGTAAGGTCAGTTGTACCAAGGTACCGGGTCGCTTTGAGAGAGTCTGTCAGAGAGAAAGTGACACTGGGTCTTACTCTCATTTTATTGACATAGGAAGGATGAGAGGTTGGCAAGCGCCTGGATATCCTATCGGATGATTAGCTGCGCTTTATAAATCCTGATTGATTGAAATCAGAGGTGATGATATCTCCAGATGTGAGGGAGCTCTTTTGATGTAAGGGACCTTATATGAACGGAGGTTAAAATTACCTTTTGATTTGAGTAGATTAGGCTACATCTTGCCCTATCTACTGTGGGTAAGACCACTTCTCCTTCAAGGTGAAGGATCCCAAATGATGTAGGGTGGCACAGGTCAGTAACCTGATGGGAATAATTATTTTTTTACGTTATACTTTCAGTAGATATCGTGGTTGTACCCCTGGAATGCACAGAATATTTACAGATAGTTTCTTCTTGACCCATTGCTATCCTTGTTGTTGGTATTTATATTGTTTAGGGACGATAGCAGTGTTAGGTCGGTAAATATTCCCTTAGACCCCTTTGTTACTTTTTCTTCTAAGATACTACACATGCCTGCAATACTGAATCAGCCTTCACAAAGTCATATCTAAATTCAAGATACTTGTGGACAGATCCAAGACGAAGGCCCTGATTCAGATCTTTGTGGACGAGTTACTGTGTCACAACGGTATACTCCATCTGCCAAAATATCAATCCCAAAGGACATCATTGGATTTATATTTGAGCGGACCAGATATCCATCACCGTTGTAATGGAGTAACCCATCTGCTGAGATCTAAGTCAGACCCTAAGTAATGTAATCTGGTGCTAATGTAAAGCGCTCTAATGCCCGTGGGCCACGTTTGCCTATATAAAAAACGCAACAACAAGAAATGAGGGTTTCTCGTGAAGCGCGTGCTCTACCCACTTCTTTGGAACGACCAGTTTATGACAACACTCATAACCTCTCTGATATCGCCCTCATAGGACACACCATCGCCATTCTCTATAGTAACCAATCATTTAAGCCAAAGAAGAGATTTGAGAACCAGTGAGTGATTTTTTATACTCCTCACACTTTCCTCAAACTACACCATTCCAGCTTGCAGCATCAGCTTTGCAGAAGCAATTTGCTAGCACATGGTAGAACCTCCCGTACCCCACCAACACTTATCATATCGGATGAACACACCCCAACTATAGAGGCAAGCCCAAGGCAATGCAACAAATGCAAAGTCAATAGAGCAAACTGGCATTCCTAGTGGCAGTAACATGCGATCCAAATAACGATAACAGTGTACAAGTTGTTTATAGCATTATAACAAACTACAAGATTCCATTTCTTTAATTTTCATACCACTATGTCCTACCTCTAAAACTCTGATGTTGTGTTAGCTCAAGCGACAACCATAGGACAACCTGGTACAATATCACAGTATCCTGAACAGAATCCAGTTTTTGTGTCCTGACACACCTTACTCTTCCAGCATCTTACCCTGTCTCTCCCAGAAGTTGTCTTATGTAAATATAAAAGATATAAATGTTGAATGAATTTACTACATGTTCACAATTGAGGCGTTTGAAGGTCTAATCTGAATTCTCTCTCTTAAATCTAAAGCATGTAAGGCCACAAATAATCAATGCCTCGGTCAGGGTTTAGAAGGAACTGAAAATCCTTTAATGTCTGGAGGAAATTCTAAACTTAGAGTAAAGCCCGCTGGCAGAATTTCCTTGCCCATAAGGATGGTATTGTGGAGGGATTTGGGTAGGCGGGGACTACTCTGCATTTAGAGTTCCTTTGAGAAACTGGAGAATTCTCAGTTCCTTTTAAATGAAGCAATTCATGGATATGAATCTACTAAATGCCAAGACAAACCCTCTTAAAATTAGGAAACTCATTCACATTTGCATCACATTATAGTAGTACCCTCACCAGGGCAGGATTCCTCTATAGCTGTCAACCAAGACAATCCAAGGTTTCTGCATAAATGTCATTCCCACAACCAATGAAAGAAGCAGAGACGATGGGACCAATCATGGTTGAGCTCAGATGAAGACAGAACTTGGATGAAGGGAAGCGAAAGTGAAAGTAACATTCACTTTGGTTTGTATGAAATCATCTTGCCAGAATGGAAAGTCATCACATCCTTCGTGAGCATGAGGACCTTTTCAGAATTGCAATAGAATCAATCATGGGAGCTCTGTAAATCGACTCTGGTTGTGGTTCTGTTGCTATGAAGGAGAAAAGCTTAGACCTCTGCCCCTTTGGCCGCGTGCGCAGGGTCTTTTTCTGTTTTAACCGCAATGCTGTAGTAGTAGGTCCTGATTCGGTTTTCAACATCCTCAAATCCCGGGCGATTTTCAACCCTACAAGAGATAAAAAATAAAGAGAGAAGGAAAAGTAAGGAAGCCATGTTCAAGCCTTTCACGAGAAAGCATTGGAAAAGAAAACGGAGGATAGGGAAGAATAAAACTATATGTGAAACTAAGACTTTGCTTGCTAATTTGGGCGATGTTGGGAAACATGATCGTTTAAAATGATTGGCAAAGTTTCCCAATTCACCTAAGACAAAGTTTTACCCAAACACCTCGTCCTGGGACCAGGATTTAGTTTGCAAGTTGAACGAAGCCTAAGGTTGGAGGGAATTGTTTTCATCACTTCTATGCGGGATAGTCCTTGGCCCAGATTAGCAGTGGTCAAGCACGATAGCCACCACCCAGCAGCCATTACCTGCTTGCATTGGATAATTTGTGAAAAAATATGTGCCAGGGCACTCGTCAGTAGGCAGTTTGGTTTGCACCAGCCCATTCCTCCTATTAGCGCTGCCTGTAACAGAACCAACTACTAACCCATGAAACCCTACAAGTGGGGAGAAGATGTGGTGTAATGGCCACAGCTGCCAAATTTGGAGTTGGGGAACCAGATTCCAGTCTGAGCATAGGCTCAACATCCTGTGATTCTGGGCAAATCCTTTAATCTCCCCCTACCTACCAAAAATGAATGTGTCCTTAACAGGTGCTCATGAAAATAGCGCCAATACCCAAAGGTCAGGTTTGCGCCATATGCGCCTGTGTTGATGAATATGTGCCACTGCCGAGCACTGGAAACCACCAGCTCAAATTAAGCACTGCCTCCTCCTCCATCTTACTTAGATTCCTCACCCATGAGGCCTCTATGAGGAATGTAAGAGAGAGAAGGACTTGGAATACTGCAATTACCAGTAATTAATCAAAGCATTCCATTCCACCCCTTACTGTCACTTTGCACTTCTAGCAAGTATGGCCATGTGACTTTCGGCAGCAGAGAACGGGATGTGCACAGCGCCAGTAGCCAGGAGAGCACAAACGGTGCAATGCAGTGCAATGACCACTCTTCCAGGAAGCAGAAAAGTTCTTGCTGTCCTTCAGAGTGCCCTGTTCACTCCTACCAGTTAAGTTTCGCACTTTACATGAATGGTTTGTTGTTATAGAAAATGTTAAAGGCCACCATAATTGGCGGCAGAAGAACGAGATTTGCAATAGGTCGGTTTAATGATATACACTTGCAACCTCACTTAGGGCCTGATTACGATCTTGGCGGATGGAATACTCCATCACACGTGTGATGGATATCCAGTCCGGCATATTAAAAGATCCATAGCTATACCTTAGTTCTTTTTCTCATCTTTCCTCTCTTTTTCTTTTCTTTTCTTTCTCTCTTCTTGTTTTTCTTTTCTTTTTTCTCTCTATTTCTTCCCTTTTTTATACCTTATCTTTAAAACTTTTATTCTAACTTTCACCTGTTTTAAAATGTACCCTTACCCTTCTTGTTCATCCCTTAACCATGAGATGATCTCCTTTCTCTTCTCATTATTATTTTTGAATCAGATTGCTTTTTACTATAATATTTATCGATATTATACTCCATATTATTCCATTGTTTCGTCTTATGCTCCATTGTAACTCTGGTACTTTTATTACTACATCAATAAAAATGATTTAACAAAAAAAAAAAAAGTTCCATAGGAGATAATCTAATTGTAATTTGGCGGGCGGTATTTCCGTCACGTTTGGATTGGAGTAACCCATCCACCGAGATCTCAATCAGGTCCTTAATTTTCAGAGAAGGTGAGCTGTTTGGTTAGAGTTTGAGGGCAAAAATGGTCAGTGAAAAAAATACATATTCAAATACTCTGTTCCTCACTTGGTGTACACATGTATAACCAAGCCATTTCATCAAATTATGGAAAAATACAAATATGTAGTGACACAAACATTTATGAATAAAAGCGAGCGAAAGCGAAGACAATGAACAGGGGCACAGTGCTGTATAGCATTTTAGAACCATAGTGTAATTTTCCCGATTCATGCCCTTATATAGGTATAAATCACCTTGTCCTTATATAGGTATAGAAATCATAACCATATTTAGACATAGCCCATGCAGTTCAAATACAGGCATGGATACTTCCACTAGTTCCGAAAAGCCACAACAATTTCTTGGAAAACTTCAGCAGTCAGGGACATCCCCTTGCTTGAATATTGATTTGTCCAAGAACTCATGGAGTTTTCAAATAACTGCGAGTCTTTGATGACGTTATTATGTCCAACTTTACTCAAAACTCGGCACCTTCAAGGTATAAATATGCCCACACTTGCCCCAGCAAACACACGGTGGTTTGGAGCAGTTCGACTATCTACTTGCCCGACGCAGCTCGCTACAGCAAGTGCCGAAGGAAGCCGACCCTCCAGCTGACGCACTGAGAGAGACGCTGTCTTTTCTCTTGCCGAGAAATCCAGCTCCAGTGTTTCCAAGCTCCCCTTGCGGCGTGTTGGGAAATCGAGTCTCGAGACAGAGATACCAGACCTCCTTCATTCTAAACCAAGGTACGGAGCTGATTAGACCCTAAGAGAAATCTTGGATAGATTCTTGGCAAAAGAATACTAAACCTATGCTACAACATACTTACTTCTTCCCTCGTACTAGACTTAGGTTAGGTACATTGGGGTAGGCGTATTTTAGAAGCACCAGTCGAGTACTTTTAGTATTTATTATTCATGTATGTGCTTTTACAGTTTTATTTTATAATACTCTTCTTGATGTACGAATTATACTTTGCAGCCAGTATTACGATTGTAGCAGTTAATTTCTTCTGCATGAGAAAGAAGACTGTTCAATAAATACTTTTATTGAAAACGCCCGTCTCACTATTTCTCTGCACCTCTGGTGAAACGAAGCATGCACGATTGACTGAGTAAAATATCTATCTATTGCTTCCACGACTCTGAAGATACGTTTTATCTTGGGGAAACAAAGTTGTCATGTTTATGCGATTGTCAGAAACTAACCCCTTCTTGTTTATTCAAGAAAGTTTCTAGTGACCTCTGAGCTAGCTGGCACTCACAATTAAGTTTAATATATTCGATAGAGACCTAGTCGACCTAAGTCGTACGTCAATTCTATAGGATATATTATTCCAATGCGCAGAGCCTATTGGGAATATAGGAACTACACTACAACAGATTACTAGCAAAGATTATTTACAATGAAAGGTGATTTACAGTGAGCTTTGTTCACTCAAGTGCACCAGTAGGTTCTGCGGTTAGCACAGGTGTTTCGCTTTACTCTGTGCACTATGACTAACTTTGAAACAGAACCAGGGAAGGGATGTCAGTCGATCAATCATTCAGTGATCTAAGAGAGATGTCAGGGCATATTGTGCAAGTGCATTGTAAGCCTGGGCAATGCTTTCTGCCTGGTCCTTGCACTCCTCGTGTACATCTGTTCCAGAGGACAGGCCACGGATGCTTGTCAGACACCGACAAGTGTACACAGTACGCATGGCTGCAAACTGTGAAGTTTGTGTTCCCTCATTTCCGTGGAGGTAGTGCCCCCTTAAATTAAGGGAGTACCTTTGCTTATAAACCTGTGACCTTGGGATACCCTTATAGAGTGCCACCCAGGAGATGGTGCATGGACAGCGTGCACCAAGGGTGCCACTTTTAGAGCATGCACTGAGTGTATTAGGGGTGTACAGGAAGCCTCACTTTAGAGTGTATTCCCAACCTGCCAGTCTCTATGGGGTACTAGTGCACTCCGTGGTTCAGCGCTCAGACGGGGAAAGGGAGCCTGTGCATGTTCCCCACCAGGCTGTCCATTAAGGCCTGGTGGGGAACATGCAAAGTGCGCATGAATGTTTGGCCGGGCCAAGACGGCCGCTCAAACATTCATGCACCTTTGAGTGTGCTCATCATTCCTCCCCTGGTCCCTGCTCTGGCCAGCCTCGCACCTAGAAATCTATACTACTATTATAAAGGAAGAACTTTGAGGCTTTGAGGCAGGTAAACTCGGGAACCACAGCGCCAATCCACACACCCGATACATCGTTGGAATCATCAGGGTGTGCAGATGGACATAGGCTATATAAATTTTAAAAATACGTTATATTTAAAAAATTTACATTTTAAAAAAAGTAGTCTCCTCGAAGTAGCGCCGGCTGCGACCTGCGTGCTGACGTCGTCCAGGAGCGCGAGGAGGAGCGGCGTCCAGGAACGCGAGGAGGAGTGGCGGACATGGCGCGGGGGAGGAGCACTGACGAGCGGCACACAGGCGGTGAGCAGCAGCAGACCGGCGGAGCGGCGAGGAGCACTGAACTGAGGAGCGGCGGCGGACATGGCGCGGGGGAGGAGCACTGACAAGCGGCACACAGGCGGTGAGCAGCAGCGGACCGGCGGAGTGGCGAGGAGCACCAAACTGAGGAGCGGCGGCTGAGGTAAGGCTCCGGGGGACAATGTCGGGGCAGGTGGGGGTCGGGGCACGCGGGGGACGGGGAGTTACAACAAAAAGGCTCCGGGGGACAATGTCGGGGCAGGCGGGGGTCGAGACAGGCGGGGGACCCTCTGGCATAATTGTGCTCAAGCTCCCGACTCCCGCCGGCCGCTCCATACTCTGTGAACTCCTACTCTTATCCCTGCAACCTCTGCTCATCCTCGCCTCCCTGCAAACAGAGCGCCAGAGCCCCACTTACCCAGAAAGCTCCCCAGTGCCTCAGGCGCTGCTGCTGGCCACCACTGCAACATTGGGCCTCTGGCATAATTGTGTGAGGTAAGCCTCCGGAGGACAATGTCAGGGCAGGCGGGGGTTGGGGCAGCCGGGGGACGGGGTGGACGGGGGCCCGGGCTGCTCGCCAATGTCGGGGCAGGCGGGGGTCGGGGAAGCCTGATTGCTCCCGGACAAGGTCGGGACGGGCTGCTAGTGGAAAAATAAAATGATAATAATGTTTTGCTATTATCATTTTATCTTTCCTCTGAACTGCGCTTAAAGCAGTGGGGCGACGCTCCTCCGCCTTAGGTGAGAAGCCTCACCTGGATATGGAGGGTGCTTGGGCCGACTCTGCCTGCCCAATATGGATACTGTACTTCGATGTGTAAGGCGATTGTTATATGTAAAATAAACAAAAAATATTTTCAAAAGAAAAAAAAGCAAATTAGAGGCATGTTTTTACATCTGTTACAGACTCTCGTGTATTTTACCCACCGAACAGCTCACCTTTGAAGAGCACAGTATAAAGTGTATCCCAGTGAAAGCCCACATCTTTACCACAGAGATTAGCACTCTGGGTTACCATAGCAACCCCTTGGCAGCTCTACAGTCTTTACATGTGTTGGCATGACAAGGATGCCCTATTTATCTGCTCAGCCCCCAGAGAGACGTGGAGCTGGAGGAAACCACATTTGGCATCTCCATCTGTATGTGCATGCCACACTCCTGCGGCAGGAAGTGCGCATGCCAGGCAGAAAAGCAATACTGTAGTAGAACAGGAGACGTGAGATCAAGCCCAAAACAGAAATATTTGCTTGTTAAGTAGAAAAATGTAAATGTGTAAAATGTTAAAGCACTTATAAAACACTAAAGTGCAATTGGTGAAAACATTAAACGGGAAGGGTTGGGCCAACTGTAAAGCCAATGACTCGGGAATCAAATGGATTGTGAATTATTTCTACACTATGATACTTTCTGCTTAGGATCTGCAGTACAGATTAGTGGCCTAATTTACTAACATTTTCTGACCTGTTTGCATCACAAAAGTGAAGCAAACCAGCTGGAAATGTTTATTTTTCCTTTATGCTCAAGTGGGAAACATGTTTCGTGCTGGAGAGTTGCCCAACAGTAACAGAAAGCAGGTTCTGCACTTTGCATTACTTTGCTTCAAGGGGGCGTTCCATTGGTGGTTGTTCTGCTCGATTTTCCCGGCCCTCTTTTGAGGAAAGGTGATTGAAGGTGACTTCAGTCTCTTATCATTCCAGTGCAAGGGTTAGAGTAGTGAATAGAGCCTATTTACAAGGCACTTTGATATAATTCTGTATTCTCCTCCTTAGATTAGGGCTTATACACATAGGCTAGGGGATAGATTCGTTAGAATTAGGGATAATCCGTCCTTCAGTTAGGGTATTATTATACTTTCCATGGAGTTATGCTGAATTCGGGCCTGGTAGGCCTCAAACGGGAGAGACTCCATCTTTCTTTCTGCTCCGGCAGCTTGGGATGCTTCTAGGTCAAGTGTAATGTTTTAGTTATGAGGTGTTGTTCGCTTGGAGAGAACCGGTTCAGGCCGGCCCTTGTCGAAGGATTGTATTTTTCTTCATGCCGAAGACACAACATCAGGCCGGCCGGCTGGGAACGTGTCCTTGGTACGGGGAGGTACAAGAATTTGGTGGGCGGCAGGTTACTGGCCGGAATTTTCCATGAAGAAACACGCTTCTATATTAGTGAAAGCCCGAGACAGTTGTGGAGTTAGTCCGTAGGCGGCATCTAGCCGTTAGCAGCAAAGCTATTACTTATTCCAGGGAAGACAGGCGCCATTCCAAAGGCGGAGAAGAATCGGGAAACAGATACTCTCTTAGTAGAACAGCTAGGGAAGAGAGAGTAGCCGATGAGAGGAAGGTTCCAGTGACTTGGAGAAGGGTGAAGGGAACAGCGCATAGCGGTGCAGCCGTGTACCCGTGATTGCGGAGGTGTGACTTCAAGACGAGCCAAGGCACAGACGAGAAGGGAACCTAGATGACTGCTGAGTGCAGACTTCATATTAACCCCTTCAGTGCTAATGACAAGGGTAACTCGTCATGGAGTTTCCATTGATTTCAATGGAAAGTCAATGGGAAGAGGGGGATGTACCTTAGCAGCCAAGTGGTTAATAAGGTGATGTCGACCCTTTCTTATTAGAGTGCACAACCTAATCTTTCACTTCTCTTTGCAGGTTATGTGTTGTAGTGTGGTGTTATATGATTGTTTATTGTAATGAGAAATAAAGTACCCCAGTTCTTAGTGAACCGACATGTGCTGCGTGTTCTTGTATGAGAGGGTAACCTATTCTTCTAGTCAGATGCTGCTATGTGAACAGATGCTAACCCTGATCAGGTAAGTGGTAACTGAATAAGGGAGAGAGGAGCCCCTTGAATTAGAGAATAAGTTGTACATTATCCAAATTGGCAACCGTTGTGTGATCGGTAATACTGTAGTTCTATACCCCTGATGAATAGTGAGACTGATCCCTTTATGTAATGGTAATCATAGGATAAACTGCCGCTGGGTGAAGAGGTCTGGGTTCATATGGGACCGCGAGGCCGCCGATTCTGATACTGCCGTCTGGGTAGAGAGGTCTGGGTTCGTATGGGACCGCGAGGCCGCCGATTCTGATACTGCCGTCTGGGTAGAGAGGTCTGGGTTCGTATGGGACCGCGAGGCCGCCGATTCTGATACTGCCGTCTGGGTAGAGATGTCTGGGTTCGTATGGGACCGCGAGGCCGCCGATTCTGATACTGCCGTCTGGGTAGAGAGGTCTGGGTTCGTATGGGACCGCGAGGCCGCCGACTCTGATACTGCCGTCTGGGTAGAGAGGTCTGGGTTCGTATGGGACCGCGAGGCCGCCGATTCTGATACTGCCGTCTGGGTAGAGAGGTCTGGGTTCGTATGGGACCGCGAGGCCGCCGATTCTGATACTGCCGTCTGGGTTCGTATGGGACCGCGAGGCCGCCGACTCTGATATTGCCGTCTGGGTAGAGAGGTCTGGGTTCGTATGGGACCGCGAGGCCGCCGATTCTGATACTGCCATCTGGGTAGAGAGGTCTGGGTTCGTATGGGACCGCGAGGCCGCCGATTCTGATACTGCCGTCTGGGTAGAGAGGTCTGGGTTCGTATGGGACCGCGAGGCCGCCGATTCTGATACTGCCGTCTGGGTAGAGAGGTCTGGGTTCGTATGGGACCGCGAGGCCGCCGATTCTGATACTGCCGTCTGGGTAGAGAGGTCTGGGTTCGTATGGGACCGCGAGGCCGCCGACTCTGATACTGCCGTCTGGGTAGAGAGGTCTGGGTTCGTATGGGACCGCGAGGCCGCCGATTCTGATACTGCCGTCTGGGTAGAGAGGTCTGGGTTCGTATGGGACCGCGAGGCCGCCGATTCTGATACTGCCGTCTGGGTAGAGAGGTCTGGGTTCGTATGGGACCGCGAGGCCGCCGATTGCTGATATTGTAGGAGGTACATGGTATGCATCTTAGGAATTCCCTGTCCTTAGGTGGTAGATGTATGTTGTTACCTGTTGTAAATAGGTCCTAGGGAGGGGGAGATGGTAACGTTCTGGCTGAGTTAGTAATGCTCTGATGAGCTGGTCCTATCTAATCTGAGAAACCAGGCAGAACATTTGGCGTCACGAACCGTTTACGAAACCTGTGTGCGTTGTGGTTGTTTTTGAGTTTGTACTCGGCACGTACGTGGTTTCATTTGTATATTATTTGTATATAATTGTGTGTATAGTTTTTGTTTTGTCAGGATGTTTTTGAGAAAGTCGAAATCTGTTTTTAAGTTGCCTGTTGATATTCCAGGCTGGGATTCAACGCCTTATGAGGCCTTGGCCCGCGAGTGGGCTGATTCTACTGGTTTGAGTGAAAATTGGAATTCTTGTCTGGAGCTGGCGGAGCCGGCTGATGTGATTTCCTGTTTGCAGAAGGCGCCAGAAGCGAAGGGTGAGGAGCTTCCTATTTCAGGGCGCAGAGGTTGGATTGTTTTGTCTGCGTACAGGCTTGTACATGAGAGGTTGTTGAAATTGCAGAAGGAGCATGTGGAAATGGAACGGAAGTTTGTTGAAATTCAAAATGCTCATACTTTGTTGCGGTGTCAAAATAAATTGCTTGCCGACAAACTTGAAACATATCAGACTATCGCTGAAAGGGCGGCTGTTCGGATTGCACGATATAAATACAAGAATCGTCGTGGTCGCGTTTCTAAACGGAAAGTGCGTCTGGTCGTGGCGAAAGCCGGACTGGATTGGAATCCTGATGAATGGGATGGTAATATCTGGAATTCGAGTGATTCTCGTTCCTCGGATGAGGAGTCTAACAATCGCGAGTCTTCTCGCTCCGGACAGGCTTTTAAATCTGCTTCTTGTGCTACAGATGTTGAGTCCCGCGACTACGATCGCTCTTTGCATTGTGTTGATACTTCTCATACAGATTGTTCCTCTAAGTTTACTGATCGGGCTCCTTGTGATGCTTTTCCCGCGGTCTCTGTACATCCTGTTTTTCGTAGGAAGTTGCAGCAGGCTCCCGGTAATCCGAACGGTATTCCTTTGGACTCTTTGGAGGATTTTACTCAACAGGAAATTAGTGATATTTTGCAGCGGTTTCGACAGCGAGCAGGTGAGACCTTGCTTACGTGGATGGTGCGCCTTTATGAACTGGGCGCTGCTGGCATTATGTTGGATGCTGGCGATTCTTTGAAATTTTGTTCCTTGAGTTCGGATTCTACTGTTCAAGATCATTTTCGTAATTTTAATGGTGCTGGTCAAATCAGTTTGCTTCAGTTGGCGACTGAGGGTTGTAATCAAAAGTACCCTACTGAATCTGACTGGCCTGTGAATGACAAGCCGTGGTATACATTGCGCGATGCTGCACAACGTCTCAAAGAGGAGGTGATGAAAACTGCGATTTTTCTGAGTACTGCTGACAGATTGCTTGATGGTTTGTTGACGTCTTCTGTGCGGAATCGCATTATTCGTTCTTCCCCGGTTGCTTATAAGCAAGTCATGATGACTTTATTGATCAATCAGACTGGTAACGCGTTGTCTATGGTACTGGAATCTGTACGCCAGCTTGGTGAGTTGGGTGATTGGTTTAAACCTGAACGACAGTCCCGGTCTGACACTCGTACTCCTGGAGACAATAAGCTTACTAGACGTGACATGTTTCTTGCACTTTTGGCTGACGGTGTGAGGAAGGAGGATATTGATGGTGAAACTACTACTCGTTTGTGGGGCTTGTTTCGCAAACGCGGTTTAGACCGAAAGGAGGGTGCCCGGCGTGTGCGGACGAATGAGTGCGATCGTGATTATTCTGATGACAGCGGTGATGACAACCGTCGTGTGCGTTCTGATCGTCGTGATGATCGACGATATGTACGTGATGCGTACCCTCGACGTGGAAGAGAGAGAGAGCGAGAGGGGGTAAGAGAAAGGGGGAGAGATGATTATGTTAACAGCAGACGTAGAGATGAAAGGGATCAGTCCCCTGAGTTGAGGAGGAGGGAGGATCGACACAGATTTTCCGATCGAAATTCGCAGTACAATACAGAGGACAGGAATCCATTTCGTAATGGAGATGGATATGAACATGATATATTGATACCTGAGAAACGTGAGAACATTTATCCTGATTTGTCCTGGTTGACAGAACGCAGTAAAAATGACTAGGAAGTAGGTCAAGCTCCCGTACACAGATGGGCTCACCGAGATAATAGACCCTATGTAGATATTGAAATTTTTTGGGAGATATCGTAATATCCAAAGGGCCCGAGCATTGGTAGATACAGGAGCGGAGGCCACTCTTATTCATGGAAAATCAAAGAAATTTAAAGGCCAATTTTTTACAATTACTGGTTTAGGTGGAAAGGAAACTCCCGCAGTACAAACTACACTTGAGATGAGAATAGGCAGAATTCCTAGAAAAGAATATTCTGTATTAGTCGTGCCACTCTTAGAGTACATAATTGGAATTGACATTTTGAAAGGAATGACTTTGCATTTGGACGATGGATGTTATCAATTTGGAACTAAACATTATATATCATTCAGACCTGTACGGGTTGGTCGTTTAAGAATGGCCCCCATAAAGATTCCCCAGGCGACAAAAGTGGTTTGTCAGAAGCAGTATCGTATCCCAGGTGGTCATGAAGAAATTAGTACCACTATTCAGGATTTGGTGGATGCAGGAGTTATAACTCCGGTTACTTCTGCTTGGAATAATCCCGTTTGGCCCGTGCGTAAGAGTGATAATTCTTGGCGCATGACTGTTGATTATCGAGAACTGAATAGGTATACACCCCCTTTGACTGTTGCAGTACCGGATATCATTACTTTAATTGAAAGAATCCAAAAGCATCCAGGTACATGGTATGCGTCCATTGATATTGCTAATGCTTTCTTTTCAATCCCGATTGCCCCTGAATGCCAGGAACAATTCAGTTTTACATGGAACGGACGTCAAATGACGTTTAGAAGTCTTCCCCAGGGCTATGTGCATAGTCCTACGATATGTCACCGGCTGGTGGCAGAGCATTTGGCTGAGGTACCTGTACATTCGAGAATTCAGATATGTCATTATATTGATGATGTTCTGATTCAAGGTGAAACACAAGATGAAGTTCAGACCCAATTAGATAAAATCCTTGAGTGTCTGCGTGAGAAAGGTTGGGAAATCAACCCGGATAAGTTACAAGGTCCATCCCAGACTGTAAAATTTTTGGGCATTAATTGGCATGAAGGTCACCGAGAAGTGATCCCACAGGTAAAACAGAAGATTCTTGAGTTTGCAGTTCCGAGGAGTAGGAAAGAAGCCCAAAGCTTCATTGGCTTGTTTGGTTTTTGGCGCCAGCATATTCCACATTTGAGTCAAATATTGGCCCCTTTGTATCGTGTCACTCGTAAAAAGAATGCGTTTGAATGGGGTAAACCACAGCAAGATGCGTTTAGTTTGGCAAAAGAAGCGATTCAGTATGCCTTGGATTTATGGCCTGTGTGCGATGGTGATGTGGATTTGAATGTGTCTGTACAAGGCCTTTATGCAAATTGGAGTTTGTGGCAGAAACAAGGAAAAAGTAAAGTACCGTTAGGTTTTTGGACCAAAAAGTTACCTGATGCTGGTGAGCGTTATACACCTTTTGAGAAACAGTTGCTTGCATGTTACTGGGCTCTGGTGGATACCGAGCAATTAACTTTGGGACATGATGTGGTCCTGCGACCTGAAATTCCTATCATGCAGTGGGTTTTGAGTTCGCCGAAAACTCACCGAATTGGACACGCTCAGGAGGCGAGTGTGATTAAGTGGAAATGGTACATACAAGACAGGGCACGTGTGGGACCAAAAGGAGTTGCATCCTTGCATGAGCAGGTGGCGCGGGCGCCATCGGTTGAGACGGAGAGTGAATGTTCCGTACCTTTAGTACAGGAATCCCCTGTTAAGTGGGGTAAACCATTTGATGATCTGTCCGCAGAGGACAGAAACCATGTTTGGTTTACGGATGGTTCGGCAAGGTTCATAGGTACAAAACAACATTGGAAGGCAGTGTCCTATAATCCGATCACACAAAAATTGCTGAGTACAACTGGTGAGGGAAAGAGCAGCCAATTCGCTGAGCTTTATGCTGTCTATCAAGTTCTGAAACAAGAGTTACCTGGCACATGTCATATTTTTACTGATTCCTGGTCTACTGCCAATGGATTGGCAGTTTGGTTACCGACTTGGCATTCCCATAACTGGGAATTGCATACAAAAGAACTGTGGGGAAAAGAATTATGGCAAGAGATTTGGGAAATGCTCCCGCAAAGTACTGTTACAATCTTTCATGTGGATGCTCATACCCCGATAGACTCCCTTGACAAATTCTTTCATAATATTGCAGATGAAAAATCTAAAATTGCTGAGGCACTGGTGGACATGCAGGATTCTGATATGGAAGGATTGGCGAAATGGGCCCACCAGAAAGCAGGACATTATGGAGAGAAAGCCACTAGCAGGTGGGCCGCTGATCGAGGAATTTATATTCCTTTAGATTTAATCAAAGACATTATTTTGCATTGTCCCATTTGTCAGCATGCTAGACAGCGGAAAGTGCCTCAAATTGTTAAAGGTCATTAACATCGCGGAAAATTGCCCGCTCAAATTTGGCAAATTGATTATATTGGTCCACTCCCTATGAGTAAAAATTGTCAATACATTTGCACCATTGTTGATACATACAGTGGCCTGTTAGTGGCCTTCCCCTGTAAACAAGCTACCCAAGTGAATACCATTAAAACATTGGAATTGATTATGCTTTATTATGGTGCCCCATTCCAAATTCAATCTGATAATGCATCCCATTTTCGTGGAAGATTGGTGCAGGACTTTTGTGTGGAAAATAATATTGAATGGGTGTTTCATATACCATATTATCCGCAGGCCTCGGGCCTGATTGAAAGATTGAACGGTTTGCTGAAAAATCAACTGCGTAAATTGACCGATGACAGATATAAGAATTGGAGGGATTATTTGTTCCAGGCACTGTTAATTTTGAATAATCGTCCCTTTCTAAATGCTGAATCTCCATTGATGCGTTTGTTTCCTCCGAATGTTGATGCAAAGCCCAATTCTATTGGTGACACTGTGATGTACTGGGAAATTACCCCCGGAGCACTGGCTCCATGCAGAGCGACCCCGGGGTCGGCAGGTTTAGACCTGCATGCCATGAATGATGCTATTATAAAAAGTAAAGATCGAGTCATCATTGAAACCGGTGTTGGTGTCTGTATACCCACTGGAAATTTTGGATTAATCGCCCCTAGATCGGGGTTGGCTGTGAAAGGTGTTCAAGTACTCGGAGGAGTCATTGACAGTGACTATCAGGGAGAGATTAAGGTGCTCCTGCTGAATAGCAGTGAGGTTGATTTACCGATACATAAAACTGACCGAATTGCTCAATTGTTGATAATGCCTGTTTTCAGTGGTGAGATCACGAAAGGCACTGCCCCAACGTTGCTAACTGTACGAGGACAAAAAGGATTTGGTTCCACGGATAATCCTGGAGCTAGAGTTTGGGTGCAATCGCCTAAGAATCCCCCTGAACAAGCTGAGATTATTGCAACCGGTCATGATAATACTGTTCTAGTCATGAGACCAGGGAAAGATAGCTGGGAAGCTGTCCCGGCTGACAAATGTTATCTACGAGAATAAATAATGCCTGTATTTGATTTTCTTTCAGATCATTCTCTGGACTGTTGCTGCAGGATGTGTCGGCGTTGGACTCCTTTTGGACTGCTACGACGAGAGAGGAGGGAACCCATCGACCCGGGCTGATCTGAGAACCCGAGTACCGCGTTCCTTTGCTGCGTGGGATTCGTCATCGAACTTTTGGACTACTTTGGCCAAGCGAGTGACTAATGCCCCTCATTTTTGTTTAACACCGATGCGTTCGGTGACTGACATTCTAGCGACTTGTTTAGTTGCTGTCCCTGCTTCATTAGAGACTTTGGCCCATATTTTTAATATATCGAATGCCCGTCCTAACGTCCTTTTGGGAGATTTTGCTACACATGAATACTGCCCTTTATGTACTGAGTTGTCCAATCCGACACCCCTGATCCAGTCCCAGATAATCACTTATAATATCACGCAGGGTGATTTATGTTTTTTCCTTACTTGCGATCCCAATGCTATTTCTGAGTGTGTGCGTTTAAAATTGAAAGGTACTACTTCATTCACAGCTCATGAAAGGACTTTGTGCTTCCGAAGATCACCGAAATTATGTACTTCTGTTCAAAATAATATGACTTGTAAGAGTTTAGTGGTTACCCCCAGTCATTATCGTACAATGCTGCTACCCTCCGGTTGGCTCTTCTCTTGTGGTAATACATCCTGGCCATATATTCCCGCGAACATTTCCGGAGGCCCTTGTGCCATTACCAGACTGAGTTTGTTGATGTTCTCATCGCATCCTAATGCCAATTCCCGTGTGATCCGAGATACTGTAATGCTACAGGAGGACTGTGATTCATCTATGCATTTATATTCCAAATCTGAATACCTTAGTTTAGCTATCTCAATTGTTGGTGTTCCTGCCTTGGCGGTCTATAATGCCAAGTCTATTGGGAAAATGGCCTGTTGGATGGTAAAATCCATTAATCATACTTCTACAATCCTGTCTGACATACTATTAGACGCCCAGGGTGAACGTAGAGCTATCTTGCAGAACCGGGCGGCTATTGATTATCTTTTGCTTAACCCCTTCCACGCTCATGACGAGCTGGGCTCGTCATGAAGTAGCCTGCTGCTACACTGATGACGAGCCCAGCTCGTCATGAAGGTATGAGGATCCCGGAATCCCAGCACAGCAGGGGAATTCCCATAGCATTCAAGTGGTTAAACATGGACATGATTGTTCTGACTTTGAGGGTCTTTGTTGTTTTAACCTGTCTGACCATACGAAATCCATTCAGGCTCATATTGACAAACTTCATGACTTGACGGAAGAGGTTAGAAAACACATTGACCAGGGCTGGTTTGATTGGCTCTTTAATTGGTTACCTGATTTACATATGTGGCGTCAAATATTAGGGGGTATTTTGATTACTATTAGCATTCTGATTGCTATCTGTTGCTTCATTCAGTGTATTCCTTCTCTACTTCAATACTGCAAACCTGGTACTAGACATAGATCAGTTAGTTTTGTTTCATATTACTCGTCCACAGATGTTAGTTCTGTTTGATGAATGTACAATCGAATGAAGTCAAGGGTGAAATGTTCTGCTCGATTTTCCCGGCCCTCTTTTGAGGAAAGGTGATTGAAGGTGACTTCAGTCTCTTATCATTCCAGTGCAAGGGTTAGAGTAGTGAATAGAGCCTATTTACAAGGCACTTTGATATAATTCTGTATTCTCCTCCTTAGATTAGGGCTTATACACATAGGCTAGGGGATAGATTCGTTAGTATTAGGGATAATCCGTCCTTCAGTTAGGGTATTATTATACTTTCCATGGAGTTATGCTGAATTCGGGCCTGGTAGGCCTCAAACGGGAGAGACTCCATCTTTCTTTCTGCTCCGGCAGCTTGGGATGCTTCTAGGTCAAGTGTAATGTTTTAGTTATGAGGTGTTGTTCGCTTGGAGAGAACCGGTTCAGGCCGGCCCTTGTCGAAGGATTGTATTTTTCTTCATGCCGAAGACACAACATCAGGCCGGCCGGCTTGGAACGTGTCCTTGGTACGGGGAGGTACAAGAATTTGGTGGGCGGCAGGTTACTGGCCGGAATTTTCCATGAAGAAACACGCTTCTATATTAGTGAAAGCCCGAGACAGTTGTGGAGTTAGTCCGTAGGCGGCATCTAGCCGTTAGCAGCAAAGCTATTACTTATTCCAGGGAAGATAGGCGCCATTCCAAAGGCGGAGAAGAATCGGGAAACAGATACTCTCTTAGTAGAACAGCTAGGGAAGAGAGAGTAGCCGATGAGAGGAAGGTTCCAGTGACTTGGAGAAGGGTGAAGGGAACAGCGCATAGCGGTGCAGCCGTGTACCCGTGATTGCGGAGGTGTGACTTCAAGACGAGCCAAGGCACAGACGAGAAGGGAACCTAGATGACTGCTGAGTGCAGACTTTATATTAATAAGGTGATGTCGACCCTTTCTTATTAGAGTGCACAACCTAATCTTTCACTTCTCTTTGCAGGTTATGTGTTGTAGTGTGGTGTTATATGATTGTTTATTGTAATGAGAAATAAAGTACCCCAGTTCTTAGTGAACCGACATGTGCTGCGTGTTCTTGTATGAGAGGGTAACCTATTCTTCTAGTCAGATGCTGCTATGTGAACAGATGCTAACCCTGATCAGGTAAGTGGTAACTGAATAAGGGAGAGAGGAGCCCCTTGAATTAGAGAATAAGTTGTACATTATCCAAATTGGCAACCGTTGTGTGATCGGTAATACTGTAGTTCTATACCCCTGATGAATAGTGAGACTGATCCCTTTATGTAATGGTAATCATAGGATAAACTGCCGCTGGGTAGAGAGGTCTGGGTTCATATGGGACCGCGAGGCCGCCGATTCTGATACTGCCGTCTGGGTAGAGAGGTCTGGGTTCGTATGGGACCGCGAGGCCGCCGATTCTGATACTGCCGTCTGGGTAGAGAGGTCTGGGTTCGTATGGGACCGCGAGGCCGCCGATTCTGATACTGCCGTCTGGGTAGAGAGGTCTGGGTTCGTATGGGACCGCGAGGCCGCCGATTCTGATACTGCCGTCTGGGTAGAGAGGTCTGGGTTCGTATGGGACCGCGAGGCCGCCGACTCTGATACTGCCGTCTGGGTAGAGAGGTCTGGGTTCGTATGGGACCGCGAGGCCGCCGATTCTGATACTGCCGTCTGGGTAGAGAGGTCTGGGTTCGTATGGGACCGCGAGGCCGCCGATTCTGATACTGCCGTCTGGGTAGAGAGGTCTGGGTTCGTATGGGACCGCGAGGCCGCCGACTCTGATACTGCCGTCTGGGTAGAGAGGTCTGGGTTCGTATGGGACCGCGAGGCCGCCGACTCTGATACTGCCGTCTGGGTAGAGAGGTCTGGGTTCATATGGGACCGCGAGGCCGCCGATTCTGATACTGCCGTCTGGGTAGAGAGGTCTGGGTTCGTATGGGACCGCGAGGCCGCCGATTCTGATACTGCCGTCTGGGTAGAGAGGTCTGGGTTCGTATGGGACCGCGAGGCCGCCGATTCTGATACTGCCGTCTGGGTAGAGAGGTCTGGGTTCGTATGGGACCGCGAGGCCGCCGACTCTGATACTGCCGTCTGGGTAGAGAGGTCTGGGTTCGTATGGGACCGCGAGGCCGCCGATTCTGATACCGCCGTCTGGGTAGAGAGGTCTGGGTTCGTATGGGACCGCGAGGCCGCCGATTCTGATACTGCCGTCTGGGTAGAGAGGTCTGGGTTCGTATGGGACCGCGAGGCCGCCGATTGCTGATATTGTAGGAGGTACATGGTATGCATCTTAGGAATTCCCTGTCCTTAGGTGGTAGATGTATGTTGTTACCTGTTGTAAATAGGTCCTAGGGAGGGGGAGATGGTAACGTTCTGGCTGAGTTAGTAATGCTCTGATGAGCTGGTCCTATCTAATCTGAGAAACCAGGCAGAACAGTGGTACATGGGTGTTTACACGCAACCACCCAAGTGATGCAAACCCCTATCTTCTAACAATAGTAGAGAGGGTTTTGCATAAAAAAATAATGCTTTTTTGAGGCAGGTGTTCAAAGGAGAAATGCTTTTACTTCTCCAAACTTTTCATATTTTGCATGTGTGCTGAACTGTACAGCACACATCCAAAGTGGACGCAGTTGTAACATTTGTCTAGGCATAGAATAGTACAAAACCTATGCTAGACATCACACACAGACCCTTGCACTATGGTGCAAAAGTGTGTACATGCCACTAGGCAATCTGATTACAAGCCAGCACTAGGGAAGGAGGACAGTGCCAGATCTTAGTGGATACAGTGCTGTCCTGCTTTCTCCCACTCACGCGATGAAGTGCAGCAGCTCTGAGTGCGGCACAGCGTTGTATGACATATTTGTAAATCTGGCCGCAAGTGTGTGAGGCAGGTGGTTCTTCGGCAGCAGACACATGGATTGCAGAGCACAGTATTAAATAGTGCAATATCTAAATATCATCTTACTATTAGCCAGAGTTCCACCAGTTTAACTTTGGCTAAACTGTGTAGGTAAAAACCCCAGGGTTTACAATTTGCGCCTAAGTTAGAATCCCAATTCAGGCCAGTAATGTACAATGTAAATAGTAAATTGATACTTGTATAGCGCACCACTCACCCGCAAAGGTCTCAAGGTGCGTGTACGAATACCGCTGTGGAACCCATCCTGGCTTTCCCTGTGAGGTGTCCGCTCCTGGGCACCCCCAAGGTGGAGGCCAGGCATCCTTAGCGTTGTGGGGGCCGTTGTGGAGATTAAGCAAGCTATGGCCCAGAGTTGCAGAGTGGGACTCCATGATTGGAATAGGCACCGAGGTGAGAATTATCAGGTCTGTGTAATTTTTGAGCTCAAGACCCGCCGAGGCGGGGAATTGAACCCTGGTCCCGGGCTAGACCTCTGCATCAGGGTCTGCCACTCTAACCATTGAGCCACACTTCTCCACTCTGCCGCTCTAACCATTGAGGCACATTACTCCACTCTGCCGCTCTAAGCATTGAGCCACACTTCTCCACTATGTAACTATCAATGCTGCACCAGGTGCAATGGGACCGGGGCCCAAAGGCCAGAGGGGCCTGTGAAACCATCTGCTGTGCTATATTTTTCTATTCAACTAGCAGGTCAGGCGGTCCATTTTCTTTATTCGTACAACTGCCTATAGTACATTTGCTGCATCATTGATTCAGTGAATGAGCAGTTGGAGTCAAATTCCAGACCAATGACAAATTTGCAATGCACACAGAGCAGACCTTTCGGACGTTGGCTGTGGATTAATTATTCAGAGTGAAGGTAATCAGACAATTGATTGGGTCGCCAAAGCATAATGTGACCTCTCTCTTTGGTTGCTTGCCTTTAAGGGTTCGCATTTTTTACAGGTAGTTTGTGGTGTTTTTTTTTCCAGGGCAATGAGTTTCAGTTTGAGGTTCTTACTTAACTGTACTGCATTTTTTGAAAGTCTAAGTAAGGAGATGCAATAGTAGAATCAGGTTCACTTCCATGACGCTGTGCAGATTTCTTCCCTCAGTCCTGACCATGCCTCTAAATGTATCACTGAGGTACAGTACACCCCCACATACTTCGCCCACAACCTCAGCATCATATTCGACTCCTCACTCACCATGAACCGCCAGATCAATGTTGTATCCTCCACATGCTTCAACACCCTCCACATGCTCCGCAAGACCTTCAAATAGATACCCCCCGACTCCAGGAAGACCCTATCCCACACACTCCTCACCAGCAGGCTGGACTACAGAAATACGCTCTACGCCAGAATCAACAAACCACTCCTTTGCAAACTCCAGACTGTCCAGAATGCCACAGCCAGACTCGTCCTCAGCATCCCACAACATGACCACATCACCCAGCACCTCCGCGACCTCCTCTGGCTCCCAGTCAAAAACAGAGTAACCTTCAAACTACTCACACACGCCTACAAAGCCCTCCATAACACCGGACCCCAATACCTCAACTGAAGAATCTCCTTCCTCGCCCCCAAAAGAAACCTCCGCTCTGCCGACCTAGCCCTTGCTGAGGTCCCCGCATCCACAGAGCCAGAGCAGGGGACGGATCCTTATCCTACATTGTGGCCAAGACCTGGAACGAACTCCCCTTCAACATCAGACGAAGCCCTACACTCAGGGCCAGACTGGGAACCAAAAACCGGCAATGGCAAAGTGCTCGGCCATCCCCTCGGGGGGTTGGGGGTGCAGCTGAGGTGTATGCCAGGACCGGTTTCGGCTGATTTCGCTACAGCGGCCAAAATTGCAGCTATGCTGCAAAAACGGCCCTGTGACAAAATCGGCCCCCAGGGGCCCTAAACTGGCCCCCAACCGTGGCGGCCCACCGGGGAAATGGGTGCCTGCTACGGCCAGTCCGGCCCTGCCTACACTGCAAATCTTCAGAAAGGACCTAGAAACCTGGCTTTTCGGATGACCTCAGAGCTGCCTGAACCCCCCCCACCCCCAGCGCCTTGAGACCTTCACGGGTGAGTAGTGCGTTCTATAAATCCCCGATTGATTGATTGATTGATTGATTATGAGCATCAGGAAAACAAATCTTCACCCTTGTCATTGGTTGCCCACCCACTTACTTCTTCCAGTCTTAACCCCTTCCATGCTCATGACGAGCTCAGCTCGTCATGGCATATACCTCTCAGATGCTCATGACGAGCTGAGCTCGTCATGACCACACCCGTTTTTATTGCTGTCCAGCACAGCAGGGGAAACTATCTAGCAGCGATGAGGTTAAGCTTGTACCCAAAAGCTCCTAAGGAAGATAACTCCTCTCTTGTCTGGCAGGCTATAGACGAGAAGTTACAGCAACTTGCCGTCATCTCCATCTGCAAACAAGGCCAAAGATTCTCGTTCCTCCACTGTCCATTACTTTGCTACTCACAAAGATCTACCTTTCTACCAAATTTGGTGTAAACCGGTTCAGCAGTTTGGGCTGTAGCTGTGTCTAACGTTACTATGGAAAAAAGAATGTGTTAGAAGCGCTTTGGGAAACCCCTCTTTTTCTTGGCCCTCACTTGATGGATCCCCCCCCCCCCAAAAAAAATTATATATATATATATATATATATATATATATATATATAGGTTATGCGAACAAGACCTCTTGTAGGTCGAAACGCATCATGGCGGAGGTGCAGGGCATTTGATAAAATCATGTGCACTGAACGTTGGGTCAGTTTTCGTCTTTCTCCAAGAATTGGGTGATGTGTGCCGAAGTCCTAGGTGTGTGTATATATATATATGTGTATATATATATTTATATATATATATATTTATATATCTTGCTAGATGGGTGTTCTTATCATGGTGCAGGGCTTAGACAAGTGATGGCGAAAGGATGAGTGATGGATAGAGCGCGCTTAGATTCCATTCATTGACTGCCATGGGTTACTACCACTCCCTGCAATGCCTCTATGGTGTAAGAAACAGAAGCTCTGTCCACGTGCACGGGGGAACTCTCGGTGGACAGTACAGGCTCCTTACTTGTATGTCCAGCAGTCTAGCATCAGTTTGTACATCTCATCTGGGCAGCTGGCCGGGCAGTCCAATCTTTTGTTCTGGTCGATGAACGCCATTACCTCCGGGCCTTTCAGTTTCTGCCAGAACAAAAAAAAAACAGCAGTCATCTGGAGCCCATACCACATACACAGCTCAGAAGTTATTCGGTGTAATCGCTGGCTTTCTATCAGTTTGGTGAATTTAGTAGAATGTAAAACTGCTATTTTCCAAGGGTTTGGGAATAGAGCTGAATTCAGCATGACCAAGCCAACGCTTACATTATGTGAGGTAAAGCAGCGGTATTAGGTTGCCACCTAGTGGTAGTATGTAAGTACTGCAAGAGGAGTGAAATAATTGTTTCTGTCAAATAAGTTAGGAGCTCTCCATCCGGCAAAATTGTATTTAGCTTGGAGCCCTGAAATTCCTTGGTCTTTCCCTGAGGGGACAATCCAGCACTCTAGAAAGCAGGTTTCCGCCTGAGAGAGTGCTAACATTCAAGAAATGCAAAAGCTAGTAAAGAAGAGAGGTTTGCAGACCTGCAACTGGTTTTTATTTTGGCTTACAAGAAGACCAAAGTGTAGGATGAACTAAGATGTAAGACAAGATCTGATGCTGATGACAAGGAAAATACTAATAATTATCTATATTATTATTGTTTGCTAAACTTCTTTCCCGGTTGTCTTCCTGGTTGTTTGCAGCTGACAATTGAATGCCTGCCCACCATTCCTCAGTTCAGTTTTGTACACCATCTATCATTGTATTTCATGGGAAAAGAGGTCAAATTCGCGGGCACAACGCTGCACGAATTAAAGTGTTGTAAAAACTGACGTAAAATGTTGGTGGCCTGGAGATGTCAGGAACCAGGTGAGAAGCTGTTGGAAGGTAAATAGTGCAGCTGTGCCCCTGGCCTCACTACCCAATTCTTCGGACACGTGTATAGGGCCTTGTGTTCTTAAAGCAAGATATATCATTTCTTTTTGAGAAGATGTTCCCATAACATCTATACTGCTCACTCCTTTCAGCCAATCACATTGTTACTGATTACATGAAAATCAGGCAATCTATCCAATGTTTACTTCTGCCTAAAGTTTGTGTTAACTTTCTCATTTTCCACGAGTCACAGAATCTCAAGGAATATGCGTCATAAATCTACGTCATTCTTTGATTTTTAGGCGTACTACTACTCGGCTAAACTTACTCCTGATGATGGACAGTATGCAGGCATAAGTATTGCGGAAAAGTGTATTTGCATGTTTTTACTCTTCTCCCTTTTTCTTCAAATAGAAAGCATTGTCTCATGTGGAGAAACGCCCTTTTTGCACCCCTGAGAATATGAGGTGTTTAGGGTATGATCCGCCCTGCTTACATTCTCACCCCACAATTTCTTCGATAAAGGTAAGGTTTACTTCGATGATGGATAAAGGCATGAAGAGGGGATGTAAATCCTCAGGATGTGACAGCTTGGTGGGTGTTCACCACACTCTGGCAGCCACTAGTGCTCTTCCCCAAAGCAACATAAACAGTGCTGAGCCTGGGCAACAAGATACAAGTGCCCAATGCACATACAGACCACTGCTCAGCCTCTTGCTTCAAACACCTCCATCCTTTCCTCTCATTGGACACAGAAAACATGAAAAACTCCTACTGAGCTGAAGTTGTTTCAGGGTCCCTTGAAGCAGGCTACTATCACCACGTTGCAGGCAGAGAACGTCAATCGTTTAAGCCCTGGCCTAAAAGATCCGGGCATTCACCCGTGTGACCCGACAGCCCTTTGTCGGATGTGTTGCTGTATCAACAAGGAACCAAACTTGCCATTCCATCAGAGGAACCGCCATGACAGCAGTTCTTGTGGAGACACAGAGATCACCACTATGTCCAATAGAGAGTCCTTTCAGCAGGTGTGGAAGGGTGAGGAAAGAAAGTAAGCAAGGAAATGGTCTGATTGACGTGAAAGTCTGAAATGACTTCCATTGGAAATGTAACTTTTTCTCCCAGGATGTAAGAGTCATTTTTTTTCAGTCCGGTACAGGAGACGGACAGATTAAAAAAAAAACATGAGTCATTCTGCTCTAAATAGGCCATCGTAGTAGGCTTTCCAACTACAGGGACAATGTGACACTTCCATTGAAAAGATCACTGTATTCCCGACTCATAATAGATCTGACACACAGGGTGTGATGGACACCTAACGCTTGATAGGGCTCTAAAATCTTATCTTCAGTGGCATAGATGTTGATTGGTCATTCTCTGATTTGTATGTTAACACTGCAGAATAGTTACCTTTCTCAGGGACTACCATCCTGGTGTATTTTGGCAGTCTTTGGAGAGTTACTAAATATAGGAAATTCTTTACAAGATCTCCATAGTTTGGATTCATTTTGAAATAGGTGACCTGGCCTTTTTGATATTTGTGTTAAAGCACTAGACTAGTGAGATTGCTGTAAAAATCATTAAAGAGTCTTATTAGGAATATGTTGCGTCCTTCAATTCAAACCTCTCTATTTTGCCAGAGGATTTCAAGAAGTCATGGGCACTGCTTTGTGCAGACCCTACAATACACACTTGTTACACTCACCTTGTATGGCTTCCCTCCATATGTGAAAGCCTCCCACATTGTAACGCCGTAACTCCACACGTCACTCTTGCTGGAGAATTTATGGAAGTTGATACATTCAGGGGCGTACCATTTGAGAGGCCATTTTCCTCCTGTCCGAGCCTGAAGTGGAACAGAAAAAGAGACTGTGTGAAAGCGAGTAGACTACACTCTTGAGAGTCTGGCTACTGAATTATTGACACTAAGGTCCTGATTCACAAAGGTAAACGTACACTTTTGTGTATATTTACTATTTTCTGGGTATTCACAGACTGCAAGTTTAATTTTACTAATAGTAATTTTACAACTGAGGAGCGTCTACAGTCGGGGAGGAAAGGTCTGCACATAAAACCATAGGACAGGCCTAACTTTTTGTGTGTGGACTCTCCACAGCCGTAAAATTCCTGTTTTGCAGATATAATTCCCCCATGGCACAGGCTCAGATTTAGCACTATACAAATCAATAATATTGCTAATAAAATGAATAAAGATGTATTGAATTATAAGCTGAGAAGCTAGTTATATGTTTTACTTTGCTGTTGAGTAGTGATGCTCATTACAGTAGAACTCATTCACAACTCAGTTGCACAAATGCATATATCTTCTGTCATTCCTAAAATCGTTAGTGTATTTCATTGACCATGATGCGGGCTCCCATGGCTTTAAGTCAAAAGAATGAACAGCCACTAGTGAGACCTCAGATTAGTAGGCGACCAGCCCTGGAGGATTTGATGCAACCATTACAGTGGACAATACCATGACTAAAGCTTGCTATCATGAGAAAAACAGCTGGAACCAATCTCTTTTTTGGGTCATTATCTCCAACCATCCTGCCCAGGGTTCAGGATGTATCCAGATCAAGGTTAATCAAACCTGTGGATAGGAAACTTAGAGGGGGTCCAACTAAAGCTCAGATCGGGTCAACTAGAAGTCTGGTTGCGAGGAGGGAACTAGGACCCTGCAGTCAGGATACAGGACATTCACTTCCTGCCGAAGGAAATTGAACAGTAAGTGTGAGAAGAGCAGGAACACTCCAACAATGGCTTGAGAAGGAACAGCTAGGACGGATTTAATCTGCCCCAGTAGTAAAGGAACATGTTAACACAGATTGCTATTTGATAATTGATAAATCGGAACCATATCAGCGTCTCGGAGATCTGTGGCTCTCCACTCAGTGTACAACACCGGAGATGCCGGGTCAATCTATGAGAAGTTGTAGGAAATGGGGATGGTGGTTGTCTGGAGAGTGAGCCCTGGCCAAGCAGCATCCACAATCCTTGTCAGGGTGAGGCACAAGCCAACCCTAAATTAACCTGTCCTCAACGCTCTGGTAGCTTGGCACAGGGCAGTCAGGCTTAAATTAGAGGCAATATGTAAAGCATTTGTGCAACACTTCAAACAGTAATAAAATGAAAATGCTACACAAAAAAGGATCCCATATAGGATTAGAAAAATGTTGGTGACAATAGCACCAAAAAGCACAAACTGCCATCTGGTCGTGCTGGACCGTGTCAAAGTCACAAATTTGGGCCAACCTCTTGCTATCTACCCACGAGCATGTCCCATGATGTAATGCGTTTTGATCTAATTACTTGATATTCAATATAAATAATATTGAAATTAATTCATTAAGGTGTCTTGTAATTCATGATATCGGGTACAAAGTAATACATGACTTGAATAATTCCTGTTGGGACCAACTGTGTCATTGGCAGAGATGGCAGGGGCAATGGGTAGCGCAAGTTGAAATGGGCTCCTGATGAGGTCCCTAGCACGTATATGATTTTACAAACTAAGCACTGCCTGAGGGTCACCACTTGGAGGTCAAGAATTCACTTCAGCTGGGTCCAGGTGCTGGTGCAGGACTTTGGGGAGCCTTTTGTGTCCCTGAGTCTCCGATCAGGAGGCCAGAATGGATCACTGAAAGAATATCGACTACCAAAATATCGACTACCCAAAATATCGAGGAAAAAATATCTACAGCAAAAATATCGAGTTTGTATGTACAAACAGGTAAGTACAAAAATATCGAGTACAAAATATCGTTTACAAAAATATAGTTGTAAAAAATATCGTATTTACTAAAAACAGTGTTAAATTAAATTAATATTAATAATTAATTACTAAAATATACTTAAAATTACTTAAATTAACTTATAATAATTAAATAATTAATGAAAGTTAAATAAATATTTTTTTATTTCATATTTATTAAACATATATATATAGTAATAAAATATATGAAAATAATACCCAAAAACTGAAAACTGACCCTGAACCCTAAAAATACCCCTTTACCCAAAAACTGAAAACTGACCCTGAACCCTAAAACTACCCCTTTACCCCAAAACTGACCCTGAACCCTAAAAATACCCCTTTACCCAAAAACTGAAAACTGACCCTGAACCCTAAAAATACCCCTTTACCCAAAAACCCAAAACTGACCCTGAACCCTAAAAATACCCCTTTACCCAAAAACCCAAAACTGACCCTGAACCCTAAAAATCAAAATGATATTACTTCACTTACCTTAAAAACGATATTACTTCACTTACCTTAAAAACGATATTTTGGCTGTCGATATTCTGTCCAGTCGATATTTTCTCCAAACGATATTTTGGAGTCGATATTATGTCCAAATGATATTTTGGAGTCGATATTATGTCTGTGTACCGGCCAGAATACCAGCCCTTGGAGTCACTCTGGTAGCCCTAAGTTCAAGATGAAGTTGCAGGTCCAGTTCTCATCTCTAAGGCAAGAGGACAGCAGGCAGTGGGTCAGCATAGTAGGGAAGCAGTCCTTCCAAGAAGCAGTCCTTTCAGCAGCATAGCAGTACTTATTTCTGGCAGAGTATTCATAGGTCCAGAAGTGTACTGAAGAGTTGGTGTTTGAGACTCTATTTTTATACCATGGTGTTTTCCTTCAGGAAAGTGGTAGAAGCTTCTAGACAGTGGCTTTTAATTGTATGGAATTTCCTGACTCCCCTGCTTTGCCTCCAAGCTGGCTGCATTGACAATGTGGAGGTGTTAGGTCCTTTGTGGAGGCAGAACACTCCCTATTCAGTTGCACATGTGGCTGTGCTCAGATCCACCCCCTCATCCTGCCAGCAGATTGCCCATCTAGGCGCACCTAATCCCTCTATCGTGTGATTGTCTGGGAGAATTCCACAAAGCTTAACTGTCAGTTACACCCAGTCATGTGACCCAAGACAGGCAACAGGCACAAAAGGGCTAAGGGCAAAAAAAGACAACCATCTATAAGTGGCATTTTCATAATTGCTGCCAAAAACCCGACTTTACCATTAAATAGGGTTTTCATTACAAGTCTAAAGATACCAAACATGGCATAACTACATGCGCCCAAATGCAAATTACAGCTTATTGAATGCAATAAGGAATCCCCAATGTTATCCTTTGGGAGGGATAGGCCTCTCAGTGGTATAAATACAAATGTAGGAGTTTTCCCTTACCAGGACATGTAAAACTTAAAAGTACATGCCCAACCTATTTATTACACAGCACACTGCCCTATGGGCTCTCTAGGGCCTAACTTACGGGTTGCTTATATGTTATAAAAGCGGAGTTTATGGTTTGCAAGGGGGTTTTAATGCCAAGTTGACATGGCTTTTTAAACTGAATTCAGGCAGGAGTGGCACACCTGGGGCATGTTTTATGGTGCTACTTAAGTGGGTGGCACAATAAGTGCTGCAGTCCCACTGGTAGCATTTAATATACAGACCCTGGGTATAAGGTTTACCGCTCCACAAGGGACTTATAAGTAAATTAAATATGCGATTTGGGTATAAATCAATTTCAACCATGTTTTAGGGGAGTGAGTTCAAGCACTATAAAACTGGTTTGCAGAGTCGCAAGGTCAACAGAAATAAGTTCAGAAAAATGGAGGAGGAGAGGCAAAAACTTTGGGGGTAGACCACCCCAAGGCTGACAGGTCTAACAGAAGTAATAAAAAACTCATTGTTTAAAACGGTGGTAGAGGGTCCCGACAAGATGTTTTTTTTACAACTCTTCTTCATAATATACTGGCATCCGTAAAGTTTTTTGCTTGCAGCGAGCACCAATATTATATGTAGGTTAGTGGCTAAATCCACATTTGCTAAAGCTTAGATTCGCAACACAAAGAGACACAAAAGAGACTTCCAATTTACTAACCATTTTAAAGGCCCACATATCCAGTGCAAGACTGCACTGCTCCATGTGGGCGCCCAAGCAAACGTTGGTAAATATGGGACTAATTTTGATCATTTTGCTAAAAAACTTATACCTCAGATAGATAATTAATTCCTGAAGCACTGGCATAACGTTGGTGTGTGCTTATGTTTGCAAATATGCTATTATAATTTATTTTATAAAGCAATTATTTAGTATTCATGCAAGAATTACTGAACATAGCCACTAAACAATACTAGATAAGATTAAAGACATTTTGGATTGTGGATAAGATTTTGTAAGTGTGATACAAGAAGAGTAGTGAATTTGAAAAAGAAAAAACTAAACACACCAGTACATTTATATTATTTTAGCTTTTTGATATCAGAGGCAGTATTGTAGCATAGAGACCCAAACTGCCTATCAAGTGGCAGCCTAACACAGGTCATTTTTAATGAATGTGTTTAGGTAGATATGTTAGGGTTTGGCGTAGTGCTTACAAAACGCTATCTTATTATCTAAGAATAGTTAAATTAATAACGCAGTAAAATTTACGGCACACTGCATTGCAAAATACTAATATATGCCTCAAATTCTTCTATTTCGGGTTTCATTTTCAAGTGTAGGCCTTAGATCCGCCACTAAGGCCCTGATTACGAGTAAAGGTGATATTTATCACACATGACAAATAACGATACCACGGGGTACGTTATTTATCAAGTTCAATAAATACCACCTGTTATGAATTGTTGAGGAATAACATACAGATTATGGGGTTTAACGCACCAAAAGCAGCATGATAAGGCAAATACAGTATGATTTCCCCCATTACATTTTGGCAGGCTTGACCTCCTGAAATTTAACGAAGGTTGAATTATTTAACATTCGATATGTATCTGTTGCGTTAAATATCGAACAACTCATAATTCAAACCCGTACGTAAACAGGGGTTTACCCACTGTTCGGAATGAACTGCTCAACTCATAATCAGGGCGTTCTTATTGTTCTCTGAAATAAAAACACATTTTTTATGCAGGTTTTCGGATACAGAAAAAAGTTGTCTTTGGATCTCATTTTTAATCTGATGCTGCCCTCTTGTGGCACTCAGTTATTCTTGTCGGTGCAGAAACCAGTAAGCCTATACATTTGAAATTAGGATCTTATACGTGGGTTTTTTAGTATATTTTAGTCGGCTGCATCATCAAAGTAATGAAAACCGAGCACGTAGTCGTAAGATTTAGTTTCCAACACAAATCATGATTTGCTTTGGATATTTGCCTAATGTAACGCAAAGTAGCGCTATTCGCAATTTTGCATCAACGAGGGGATACCATAGTTGATACGGTTTTGATGCAAATCTCTATCTATAAACATTTGTAGAGAGGGTTTTCTGCCCAAAAATGATGGGCCTCATTTATGAGGTTTTGCCATAGGACAGCACCGCAGGCCTTCCTGCTGCGCTGCCCTATAGCAAAAGAAAAGGGCAGGAATGCGCCGTATCTATGAGATAGAATGCAGCACACATAGAAAAAGGAAAAATGAGGAGAATAAAGATATTTCTCCTCGCTGTGCCTCCCTAGTTTTTGACGCTGCCTCATATTTACGATTTCTCGTAAATCTGGGGCGTGTCAAAATGCCATGGATGTTGCTGGGAACGCCCTCAGCAACACCCATTGCACGCCCCTTCAACTCAGCAAACCGCGTTAAAGGGGACAATATTTACGAGGCCGCGTTAAGCCAAAAAAAGTGGCTTAGTGCTGCCTCGTAAATATGGAGCAGGCTCCTGCGCCAAGGCAACTCATAAATGAGGCCCTATGTTTCCTTGAAGAAGCCATACCAGTGGAGCAACTTTTAAAAGTCTCCACATGTTTCCAAGTTTGCATGCACTATACAACAAACATTTAAAGTAGGAAAAGTATTAAAGCATTATTATCCTATACCAGAACAATACCTGTGCTTGGCAGTACGAACACACTCTTGCACCAGGGGTGTAACACAGGCCCCCACAGCCCACGCGGTGCGGGGGGGGCCCTAGCTCCAAGGGGCCCCCTCGGCACTGTACTCTGGCCGGGAGAGCTCCTGATTGAGCCCGGAGTGGGCCCCCCTAAGTACCATGCATGGAGGCCCCCTCACTTTTCGTTACGCCTGTGTCTTGCACAATGGTGCAAGGGTGTGTGTGTGTTGGTACATGGCAGCCCCAAAGTGCACTAGAGCAAGGAGACAAAAACAGCACCATATCTTTGTAGATATGGGGCTGTTCAGTTCTCTCTCGTTCATGCAGTGCTGCACAGCAACTTAGGCATCTGCACTGCATTGTTTGAAAAATTAGTAAATCAATGCATAACTATTTGAAGAGCCACATTATTAGTTCACACTATTTTCAGTGTGCTTTTATGATAAATGGCTGCACACAAAAGGTGACGGATGAAATGTGGAAGTCGCTTGCAGTTGCATTTCAAACCATTGTTTCTTTGCCTACCATAATACCTCCTATTAGACCCAGCCAGATGCCAGTCAGCCAAGTGCCTGCTCTACTAGCAACAGTTCAGTTCGAACTGCCAGGTCAGGTTCTTTCTGAACCTGACCACAAGAATCTCAAGTAGGCCTTGGCAGAGCTCGTGGAGTTCTTCTACATGGAATTCTGCGGAATGGCCCAAAAAGCGAGATTCTGTGGAATTCCACGAGCAGATGGAGCTGCTCAGCACACCCTTTCGAGCTACGTTTTTAGGTCTCGCCTCTCAATGTGCATGCGCATTGAGCAGAGCGAGACTATAGCGACTTAAACAGACTTTACCCAACTGGGCGATTTGGTGCTGTGCCCGTGCGCTTTTAGGTCAATGCGCAAGCGCATTGACCTAAAATGCGCGTGCACATCATCAAATCGCCATCTGTTCCCTCAGCCGCACTCCTCCCACACCTTTGAAGTGAAGCTTAGCTTCACTTCAAAGGCCCCTGCTGCTTCACACCCTCATCGCCGCTCTCCCCGCTCCGCCCCCTCCCCTGCCCGCCGTGTCACATTTCTCCTCCCCCTCCCCTTCACTGCCTTCTGTCGTAGTTTGGTCTCCTATATTTTCTTGTTGATTTACTAAAAATAATTAAGTGTAAGCCTATTTGCTTTTCAGTAAAGGTTGTGCACCTTTTATCCATCTTACTATCGCATCGTTTATGCATTGTCTTGTGAATGCTAGTTTCATACCGTTTTAAGTTTGCTTTTGTGTAAGACTTGTCATAAAATTATGTTTTGGAACCACTGCTGGCTGCAACGTCGGTACTCCGTGTCGCATTTCTCTTCCCCCCTCCCCTTCTCTGCCTTCTGTCGTAGTTTGGTCTCCTTTATTTTCTTGTTGATTTACTAAAAATAATTAAGTGTAAGCCTATTTGCTTTTCAGTAAAGGTTGTGCACCTTTTATCCATCTTACTATCGCATCGTTTATACATTGTCTTGTGAGTGCTAGTTTCATACCGTTTTAAGTTTGCTTTTGTGTAAGACTTGTCTTAAAATTATGTTTTGCAACCACTGCTGGCCGCAACGTCGGTACTACCCCAAATAAAACAGCTTGACAGTTCACTTCGCTTTGTTTTGCTTGCGTTTAGCTGCTCCCTTGCTGAAAAATGTTCATTTTATGCGTAAAAAAGCTGTTTTTAGGCTGCACTATTCTAAACTTTCACTCCATAAAAGCATGGTTATACAAGAGTGACCAGACTCTACCAATGTATTAAACACAATTTATGTATATTAGACGCCATGTCTCGCATAAAATAATAGAATTTCGCCCTATTTTTTGCTTTCTTGCGAGTGTGTTACTGAAGCACTGTCCACCCGATTCACGCAACCACGTGCGCACCAAAATGCTACTTGGTGCACAGAGGGCGCGGTTCTCGTTTCCCTTTCATAGAGTGCCCTTTCACGCTCCTAAAACGGCATAGTGTATTACATGGGAGTATAACTACTGCCAGAGCAGGGATTTGGGTGCTGTAGGACAGGATGCTTTAAAAAACAGATGCACGCATATGAAACTGTGATTCTGGGCAAGTCACTTCCTACCCATGCACCCTTATCTTGCAAAAGCAGCACCGTTCAACAGACCCGAGTCAGACAGGTTATTCCCGAGTTTCAAAGCAAACAATGGCTTTTTTATGCTCTCTCCCGCCTAAAATTAACTGTTTTAATAGGAGTCAGTGGGGAAATATATACCCCTATTTTTATCGGCGCAACTCTTACATCATCTGGAAGGTTCCAGATGGCTGCATGTTTTGCTTCTACAGCTCCTTCACCCTCACACACCCCCTCACCCTCACACCATCTCACCCTCACTCACCCTCACACCATCTCACCCTCACTCACCCTCACACCCTCTCACACCCTCACCCCATCACCCTCACACCTCCTCACCCTCACACCTCCTCACCCTCATCCCCCTCACCCTCACACACCCTCACCCACCCTCACTCATCCTCACCCCCTCATCCTCACACACCCTCACACCCCCTCACAACCCTCTCACCCTCACTCAGCCTCACACCCTCACCCTCACACACGCTCACCCTCACACACCCTCACACCCCCTCACCCCCCTCACCCTCGCACCCTCTCACCATCACCCCCCTCACCCTCACACACCGTTACCCTCATCCCCTCACCCTCACACACCCTCAGTCACCCTCACACCCCCTAACCCTCACCCCCTCACACACCCTCACCCTCACACACCCTCACACACCCTCACCCTCACCCCCCCTCACTCACCCTCACACCCTCACACACCCACTCACCCTCACCCTCACACCCCCTCACCCTCACACCCCCTCACCCTCACACCACTCAGTGCTACAACACATATTGTGTTACAATAGGTGTCACATTTGTAAAAGATAAAACTATTGGCATTGTAAATAACAAAGCTATTAATTTCGCTATTTTCAAAACAAGCACATAAATAAAAAATGTGTCCTTTACAATACCAACAGCTCAAACTTTCCTAATGCGAGACCTATTGCATTGCTGTGCTTCTCTCCCCTGCTACACTCTCCTGCTCTCTGGAGATGTGGCCTAACGACCAGAGCTGCCATCTAAGTCACGTAAATACAAAACATGTTGCATTCCAAATGCTATAGGTGTCACACTCGCAAAAATTATAACTATTGGCGTTGTAAATGACAAAGCTATCAATTTAGCTATTTTAAAAACCAACAAATAAATAAAATATTTGTCATTTACAAGACCAATAGCTCCAACTTTTCTAATGTGAGACCTATTGCATTTGCAATGCTTGTTGCCGCTTGGCAACGCAACGTGTGTTATCACGCTCGAAATCACGCGCAAACAGCACTCAAGGAGAAAATTTGCTCGAGGATGAATGCAGTCACTGGTGCTCGCTGTTGTCACACAAAACAGGCGCCGGATGGCGCATGCACAGCCTAAAGCCATGCTAGCAGCCGGCAAGTCTTGCTGGTGCTCGGAAAATCCCGCTGACTCTCGCAGGTGGCCTTCAAATCTCGCTGGCCATCGCGAGTGCTTGCAAAAACCAGGCTCGAGTGCACCAACCAAAAATACATTCCGCTACGAGGCGAAAATCAGAATATATTGGGAACTCCACGTTTCCTGCAGAGTTCCTGAATTCAGCAAATTACGCGAGCGGAGTGGAATTTCATACCCAGGCCTAATCCCAAGACCGATTTCATTTTAATTGGGACTCATCAGGTGCAGCTCGGTTCCAGTGGCACAGTGAGCACAAGACACACTTCTGGGCATACCCATGGCAACTTGGGGTGTTATATTAAACATACAAAAGATTATGGAAGAAATGCTCACTGTGCAAACTGTGCAAGTTGAATCAAGCGGGACCTGACAGAAGAGGCCCAAATAGGCCATAAAGGGCAATAGGGGTTTGCATATTAAGAAATTGATAAGGATTACATATAGTCAGATGCTGGTTACTAGAAGGCAGGAATTATTTAAGGTAGTAACCTGAGTTATACACCTATATCCTAGTTTATCTGTTGTATTCAGATCAGAAAGTGTCAAGATTTATAGATCAGCAATGCCAGTGTGAAAGTCCTGTGTAGTTTAAACATCACATACATGAACTACAGACTTAATATTTCACAGTACTGCTGTTTTGATAAATCTGGATTTATCCGATAGGGCAGTCAATCGCTTCTCCAGCACACCAATCCCTTTCTCCCTGGTCATAAACACATACCACATGATCTTCTGCAAGACATGGCAAGTTTGGCATAATCATTACTAGTCATTGTGTAGCCAAGATTGACCCTCACCAAGTAGTAGCTGTCATCTGCCCCCAGGGCCTTTGAAAGTCCAAAATCACTGATCTTGGCATAGTGTTGGTTGACCAGAAGGACATTCCTGGCTGCAAGGTCTCTGTGCACAAAGTTCTTTTCTTCTAGGTATTTCATCCCCATGGCTACCTGGTGCATGAGCTCAACCACGTTGCAGATGGGTATCTGGTCTCTGCGTAGACGAAGAGAGAGCAGAGAAGAAGAGAAGACAAAAGTAGGAGAAAGAGGAAGATTTAAATCAACAATGGCACAGCCACTGTCCACTTGATCATATGTATTTGAAATATATGGAAAACTATTCCATTCTGGAAAGATGGCTCAGTGAGTTTACCGCTCACTGCTGACACACGTGAGAGGACAGCAGGGCAGCAAAAACCACACAGCACTCATTCTTCTGATGTTTGATAAACTGAGTACCACTAACATGATTATTAGCACCACCTGTTATTCACCCCCCCTAGTAATAGCAACAGAATCCAGGTGCTAAGGGCGATATGTATCAAGCCTTTTGTGATTCGCAAAGGCCGATATTCGCAGAATTTCGGCCTTTGCGAATCGCAAACGGCCTTTTTGCATGTTTTGGGATGTATGAAACATTCCCAAAATAAGGAATTGCAAACTTGTGCGATTCCTTATTTTGCCATAGCATTTAGGGAATCGCAATTTTGCGATTCCTTAAATGCTATGTATGTAGCATTTTTGGCTAGCGAATTTAGGTTAAGAATTCGCAAATTACCACCAACTTGTAGTTGATGGTAACTTGCGAATTCTTCCAAAAATGCACAATTTGGCATTTTTAAAAGTGGCATGTGATGCACACACATGCCCAAAGGGCATGTATGTGCGCCATATGCACACACATGTAGATTTCAGGGGTGCAGCAGGGTGTCTTTGAGACTCCCCTGCACCCTTGAAATAATTCTCAAATTGCGATTAGCAAATTGCGAAATCGCAATTTGAGAATTATTTTGCAATCATTCCTATGGGCCTCCTGGCCCATAGGAATGCATTGGAAAATATTCCTTAATTGCGAATTCACAAAATGCGAATTCGCAAATAAGGAAGACTAAGGAATCGCTAAAAAATAGCGATTTTTTTCATACATACCATTTTGCAATTCCTAAATAGCGATTCCTTAAAAATCGCTATTTAGGAAATGCAAAATACTTTCTTGATACATATCGCCCTAAGTGCTTTAGATTAAAATACGTATTATTGTTTCTATCACACATCTTCTCATAGTGGGATGTCCAGAGTAGGCCTAGAATAGCCATATTTTTGTCACACTTTGACAATCCCCACTGGATATATAAATTAGGATCACTTAGATAGATCAATTACAAGTGTTGTACAATTTGGATTTGATTACCTGTGTACAAATATAAATGTATTTTGCCTTGAAGTCCTGAAAATGTAAAACATTATCAGCCTTGCTGGATCTATGTTGGGCACCACAGATGGATTGCCCACTGCCTGGGAAAAGTTCCCCATGGTATTTGACGACATACTGATATTTTGGTTGAGAGATATTTTAACACCACATTACCATTGAAGAAGCCCTCACTCTTAAATGAACTAAAAGTGTATTGGTTTTAACCCACAATTTCTTCATCAGCGAAATCTCCAACGGTCACTTTTGTGGACCCCTCATCCCTCATTCCTGATCTCAAGGGAGCTGCACAGCCTGATAACTCCCACTATCACTTTTTAAATAGATTGAAGCACCTAGCCAGTTGAAGTCAGCTACTCATCATCTGGTTTCTGGACTTCGGCAACACCATCCTGGTGGGAGTACCTCGGTCTTATCCTGCTCTCTCAAAGTCTTTCTTCACTTTGAAGCAAGACTGACTTCTTCCTCAATGAATAATGGTCACATCTCCTCTACACTCAAGGACTACACTGGATTCCCACCAAAGCAAAATCATATTCCAGAGCCGCAGTCCTGCCTGTAAAGGGATTCATCTAACAAATGCAAAAAGTACAATTGATGGACAGAATGCTGAACAACGTCAAACATTTACCCCAGTACAGAGATCTGGGTCTAAATCCATCGTTTTTTTGCTCCCCATGCCATTTCAGTTCAGACCCAGCCATATGCAAATCAGTCTTGACCCTGTGCCTCATGGGAACAGTCCAGCCCGAACTGCCAGGCCAGGTCCTCCCTTTACTGGAAACAAGCATCCTGGGACCGGGTCTAAACTGAGGTGGCATGGTGAGCAAAATAACAATGGATTTAATCCAGATCTATTGACTGAGGGATAATGTTTGATTTGCTCTGCATTCCATCCATCATATGTGTTTTTTTTGCATTCATCTAACAAAGCCAACATTTCTCACCACCTTCGAAACACCTCAGACAAATAAAATCGCTTTGGAAGTATGTGTCCCATTGCAAGCAGCTAGATTTAAAACCTCGAAGTGATGAACCAACCATGTACATGAGACATTATGTGTATTTGTAAAGCTTACTATCATCTGCGAGGGTATCCGGGCTCTGAGCAGTTATGTGTACCTAGCCCTGACTAGGGAACTTTGGTTCATTGAATAGCCAGGACATCAGCATCTTGTGGAATTCCAGAAGAGAGGAGAAGGCTCTGACGTAGAGAGGAAGGTCATTCCACCCTCATTCCACATGTGCTACAACAAATAGTAAACAACTATCATGTGCAGTTTGTTATCCCTCCACAGCTTCCTGTCTTGCAGGAAGTCATTGAAACCCCATTTATTTTCTGGCAGCACCTCAACTGTTACAAATGTTATAATGTAAATGTTACCTAATATTTACTCTACCTTCTCTTGTTTTTAGCATTTTCTTTGCATATTATCGATCACCACAAAGCACCCTAACGCCTCCTTGGTGCTGTAGTTCTATAGAAATCTGTTAAATACATAAATAAATTAATCTCACCTCTTCGCGGGCAAGAATTTGTTGAGGGGGCCGCCAGCTGCCATCTCCATCACCAGCATGAGAGACTCCGCCTCGCAGACGCCAATCATTCTCACAATGTACGGGTTGTCCAGCTGGTGCATGATCTTGGCCTCTTTCATCATCTCGTCCTTCACTCCCTTCTCGTTCTCACTCTTCAGAACCTTGATGGCCACATCAATTTGCTTCCTGTGAGATGGGACCAAATGAAGGATTGCATATGAAGTATTTACATTGTTCTATCGACTGTATAAAAATCAAATGTATGTACACTTTTATACTAATCAGAAGATCCAAGGAACTGTAGTTTGTACGAATTCTAGTGTTGATGAGTTTGACTTCAAACGGAAAACATTGCAGGCCTCATACACTCTAATCATAAAACTAACTGGACAGAGCATTCGTCCAACACCCCAAAAGGCTGAGGGTGTTCCATTCCTTTGCATGTCTCAGCAAGGGATTTACTCCAGCTCTTGGTGGGAGCAAATCTCAGACTATTTTTTGGTTGTAAAAAGTTGGTTTGTGAAGGGCTTCTCTAGGAAGGTGGAGTATTATTATATGATGATGCTGGTTAGGCTTCACTATGTAATACTCTCACAATACCCCAAAGATGGTCCTTGGATTCACTATAATAAATCCCTAGCTCAGTCCTGGTAGTGTGGCAAAGAACAGTCAGGCTTAACTAGAGGAATGTGTGTTAAGCATTTCAAAGTACCAACATGGATGATAAGTAATTGACATGACTCGAAGAATTCCAACACTAATAAAGAAGATTTTTGTCTTAATTTAGACACCGAAATGAATGAGATCAGATACATATACCAGAGTTATGGATTATAGAAGAGAACATAGATCACAGCAATTCACTACTGCAGAACTATTGCATTGGGGTCAATAGGAAAAAGTGGTAGTGACAATTGGCCACTTGCAGGTCGAGTTTCATGGAACCCAAGGAGGGTAAAGGTGATGCGGGTCCTAGACGAAGCCACGACAGTAAATTAGATTTTACTTGGCTCGAGAAGCATGGATGCGGAGTTGTCCTGGCGGTCCTTGCTGCTGAACTGGGTGAGTCTCAGGAGAGCTGGTTTTACCACTTACACAGTGCTGGTGGGGAACAGGTTGAAGAAAGTCGACATTGGATGACGGTTTTGCTGAGTTCCCTCGAGGTGCAGCGTCGAGTAAATAAAGGGGGTGGTAGCTTGACTGGGGACCAACAAGTTCACACCTCGTAGCACGGGGTCAAATTCCTGTCTTGGAAGGGCAGTTGGCAGCCAGAGCACAGGAAAGGCTGGGGTAAGCAGGTGTGCAACATCTAAGGTAGCCACCTGGGTGCATGTTATACCGTCCTCGACACGAGATTCATATCAGGGGTGATTAGGGACGTTGTTTGATACCAAGCATGAGATACTTAGGCAGTACCATAATGGAGCTGTCAACCTCTGGTTTGCTCGGGTGCTAGTCCATGTTATCCTATGGACCATCTATCACTTATAGCGTCCTTAAATGGTAAAGGCCACTATATGGACATATAAGCTTGCACTTACTTGTTCATATATTTAATTTAATACACCCTGCCTCCTGGGCTCAGGAGGCCTTCCTTAGGGGTGACTGGCATATATTAAAAATAGTGCATTGACTTTGCCACACATGGTGAGTACAAAGTTGAGTTCAAGCACTTTTCACTGCTCTTGCAGTCCGCAATGGCAGGCCTGCTGTCAGTAGTTTACTTGGGTCACTCAGGGTGGCACAAACAGTGCTTGAGGCCCTGGTGACTCCTTTCACACCCATACCCTGGGTACCACTGGCACCATATACTAGGGACTTATAAGTGGATTAAAGTCCTTCCTTATTTGGGGTTACCAATTCACACATTTTAGTTTTAGGTAGAGAGCACTGGCACTGGTCCCTGGTTAGCAGGCTTCAGTGCACTGTCAAGAGTCGAAAACCAGCATCTAGTAGTCCCCGTTCAGGGGAGAGCAGAACCAAAAAAAATTACATCTGGGCTACAACTGAGATAGTTAGGGTTGTTTGTCCCGGGTGACTTGTGGTCTGTCCTACCGCGGCTCAGCAAAACAAGCTGCCAGAGCCTTTCTGGGAGGTGGTGTCCGGGCTGAGACTCAGGCTGCAAACAAACAACAGAAACAATAACTTTCTGAACTGCCTTGTCCATGTCTTAGGAAAAAGAGAAGTATTTTACTGTCACAGCAAAACAAAATACTAAAGAAAGAAACATGACTCTGCAAGCAGCTACAATTCTTAGTAATCTGTAGCTCAGTTTGTTCAGATCTTGATCAAAAGAGTTCCCTCTGGAAATCCCTAATTTCCTAAATTTACACTCCAAACTTTTTGAGTTCAAGATGCAGTCTCTCAGTTTTTGATTTCAGACCTCGTGTTACCTGTTTGCTGATAACAGGAGTTACAGCAATGTTGGATTCATTGGCCTACTCAAAATTAAGGCCTCAGACTACAGTAATATTGTCTATGCAACGCTGACAACTGCCTTAATAAGAAAGGTTCATATATTTTATTTTTGCCAAACTTATTTCTCCTACTCTCATTTATCCTCACTGTTAGCAAGTTAGAATATGCATCCTTTATGGATGGTAAACAGGATGAGGATAATACAAAATAAAAATAATCTACAAGAATTCTGAGCAATACATGTGGTTTCCTTAATTATATACTTACTTTGGGACGGTCGAATTTAATTCTTCACCAAAAGTTATTGATCTCAGCTCCCTAAATTTTAACCATGAAACAACTCCTACTGAGCTTCTGAACCTGAGCTTTCTCACTGCACAAAGTGTTGAGAGGTTCTGTGTACTGTCCAAGTCATGCAATAATGACCCCTCAATTGCTACTTACTTTTTCATCCTGTAAACCCCTTTCTTGACACTGCCAAAGTTGCCGGCCCCGAGCTCCACCTCATCGATCATCAAGTATTCCCTCTTCAGGAAGAGCTTTCGATCCTTCAGCTCATCAGGATCACTGTATGGGCTTTCATAGACCGTGGTATCCATGGGCAAAATGCGGGTTTTTGCACCTCCTGGCGGATGAAAGCATGGAAGCATTGAAAGTGGAAAGACAAGGTTTGACAAGAGCAGGTTTTTTACTACCTAAAGCATGAACACCAGTTAAAAATGTTTGTTAACTGCAATTCTAGAAACCTTAATAACAGTTGTGGAACAGTCAGTGTATTTTTGTGTAGAATTATTGAGGATTCGAGATTCAGACACCATGGTGAGTGACTGAAGAAATAAAAGAAATGCTTATTTGGAGATTTATGGAAGAACAGACTTGAGGGATCTAAGATCAATCAAAATGTCCCAAAATTAGATTTCAAAGAGTTGCTAATGAGATTAAAGGTTTCCAACATCATCTTCCAATCTCATTAGAGTGTTTTCTAAGAGATTGTTTAAATATCTTATGAACTGTTAATATCTATGTCTTTGCAACAATCCTCGCCAAAGTGTCCACTTGGAATCTACCACGTCCTTTCTCTTATAATACTATTAGTGCCGTACCTTGTCCTTTTTTCCTCTTGTTCAAGAGAATTCTAAACACATTGGAATACCTCATCCTCAATATTATTTAATGCCGCCCCACTTCGCTCCCGGCACAACCTGACAATTCAACCACCCACACTGCATAAAGTCCTGTGTTCAAAATCTCTTAATCTGAATAAATACTCAAACTCATAAATATTTTCAAAAAAGGGGCTAGAGAAATATATCTTTGTCACCAATTCTCAGCTGAGATCCTCTGCATGGGCCTGTATCCATGGATCACTTTATTTTTCAGAGTATTGAAATATTATCCTAAATCTGCCTGTATTTTTCTACTTTTATTTTCTTCTAACATATATTGTTCTTGAATTACAGAATACCTCCATTATTTATTATTATTGTTATCCCACTAGTATAGCTCCATTACCCCTGGGTAATATATATCCAGTCTGAATGTGTGCGTACATAACCTACAAATCTCTAAACTAGCATTAAACTACCTTTTGACTGTTCAGGTTGTTGGAAAATCTATTGTCCCTCTGTACCACCTTTTTTCGCCAAAAGAATCTCAGGCTCATGCTATAGACAACTGCTCTATGAAACTTCATAAATGAATGACTAGCCTTCAAAAACATAAATAGAGCAAAAGTCTTACCTGGAAGGGAATTTGTTTTAGCAGCTGCACCTGTAATAAGAACCAGCCAGAGTTATCTGATTATAGATATAGATGACTCCTTTAGTTTTAAGATGTGGTCTAGTTTTTGTAATCTTGGAATCACCCACAAGAAATGTGCTCTCTCTCATCCGCCCAAGTTTGATATATTGAACAATATTAAAAAGGTTAATAGTAACAACTGATGTTTACTGCTCTTTCAGATGGCAACACCGTGGCATTTAATGCATTACTTATTTGAATATGCTGGAAAATGTCCTACTCATGGTTCTATGTGCGATATTTTCTAATATTTAGATAAGAAAAAAGATTTAGCTGTGAAAATGTACCAGATTGTGAATGCAGATAGTCTTGCTAAGGTATTTAATAAAGTGTCATCTAGTCAAGTAAACAAAAAGAGGAATTGCTTCGTTTTCTAATAATAAAAGAGATTTTTCACAGAACCCTGCAGCACTTTGACGACGAACCAAGTCTTGACAATGAAGTTAGTTCCGGGTTTCACATATTTTAACACCAGGTCCCAGATTATCACATATTAGGCGACAGTATTTAAAATGGAAGAAATGTGACTGCAAGAACACTTGGTTTTGGGGTCATGGACTCAATACTGACTTTAAAGTTGATGTGTGGTCATTAACCAGAATTAGGTACAAGTTGTGGCATTGATAGCTTACCTTTGAAGGTAGGTTCTGGTGTGTAACCATCTACACCAGCTCCAAGCCGCTATATGGAAGACATAAACAGAGCACAGTATGTTTGCTGAACACTAAAATATACAAAACATGTTAACCCCTCCACATTCAACTTCAAAAGATGGATTAGAAGTCTACCACTAATAATCCAAGGGCTGTAAGCTTGACATAGCAGGGGCTGATACATCCAGTTAGGTTTGCAACTTTGTTCCCTTTCATCAGAATTTTGTGTGGGTCTGGGCTTTCATTTGACAACCCAATTTATTCTTGGAGTTTTAATTCTATTGTGCCATTTAATAAATTCCATTATAACACCCTGACAGCAAAGCACTTAAAACATGATGCCCTGCTGACCTGGAGTGATGTGTAAAACCTACATCAAGAGGATTGCTGTGCTGGATCTCTGAAATGTAACCCAGCCATTCACCTTTCGGCACTTTGTCCCAAAAACACCTTCACATATGATCACTGGGTAGTCTGGTCAAAAACCCTTTCTAAATGTCGGTGAAACTTAGTACAAAAACTGATTCCTTACCCAGGGTCATTTCCCTTTTCCACTTTCCTCTTTCAATTTCTCTGCCTACACCCACCTGTTGTGTCCATCTAATATGGATTCAGACTCCTATTTTTGTTCATTTTCAGGTACACAATCCTCTCTTAACCAGTCCCTGCTGCTCTGTTAGTCGCCGATTTGAATATCCTGACCATGGAATTTGACCCATGGTGCAAAGTTATGTTGAAGAGGTACCGCTAGAACTTCTAAGATGTCTTCTGCTGCAGGTCATCATGATACATACAGGTCTGGACTCCTCGAGCAGCAAGGTCATCTTCACAAATATCTCCTGTACCTTGCAATCGTGTACTATATGTGAAATTAGATCCAAAATCAATACCAGTGTTCTGTCCTGCGCTACTCAGTCTAAAATCTGTATTGCTGCCCTGCTCAGTGGAGAATTCAGATTAAATTACTTTGCCATCTATGAATAGAGTTACCCCTGCGTTGTTCCAATCTTGATCTACAGCTAAACATAAATTAAAATTCTATCCCGACTACTACTAAGAATTCTTTGGACTCTACCTTTCCTCCGGACTATGACTTAAGCCCTGAGTGCAACGTTAAATGCAAAGATCAATTCCTTCAGTAGCTTTTCATGCGCAATCTCTGGAAGATGGCTATAAGAGAGCTGAAACCTCTTCTGTTGGCTGTGATGGACAAAGTACATTTTCCGAATGATAACGCAAAGCTGTACCATCAATGCATGGATAAGTCAGCTTCAAAGAATTTTTATCATTAGATGTTTTTATCGGTACTCACATTCCTTGGCAGCGACGGTGGAGCGGGTGCCCCAGCACCTAAAGACAAGAAAAGTACATGATATCAGATCATGTGCATACCCTCAGATCATATTTTCTATCAAAACTGTTGTACCTAGAACTCTATTTCCAACATGCTTTATGGGGAATTTCTCCAAATGGGCCATTAAGCATCACTTGCGATGTTCCATGGGGCATCTCTCGAGATGTGCTACGGGCTGTCTCTTGAGATGTGAGTCTGAGCATCTGAGATGCCTCATGGGGTGTCTAATAAGCTGCATCATGGGCCATCATGTGAGCTGTTCCCAGGTGTGTCTCTCAAAGAGTGCTATGTGGCATCTCTTGCAATGCGCTATCAAGCATTTTTCAAGATGTCCCATAGAGAATCTCAAAAGATGTGCCATTGGGGCATATTTAAGGGATGTGCTGTGCTGAGGGGGAAATGTGCCATACAGCATCTTTCAACATGTGCCATGGATCACCGCTCCTTAAAGACAGCAAAAGTCCTTCATGGGGCCATTAGGTATGAACTAAAATAATACGTTCAATGATTGTATTGAATCCAATCTAGTGCCCAACATATGTACATATGACTTTCAGGAGACCTGAAATGTATAGAGTTTATATACAATATCAGAAATAATGAAACCAGCAGATACAAGGGGTGGCTGCGTACAAAGGGTCTACGGTAAACAACATGGATGCTCTGTAAAATAGAGAGATCACATGGGGCAAGTGAGTGAAACAATAAAACAGCCCGGTAAAGTGATCGACAACCAAGGCGGTAGCACACGGATAAAGACATTGGTAGGTACAGACTGCTTACAAAAAGAATGGCCATGTTTGAGCTCTCACAATACGTCCTGAGTTTATTAATTAAGCCTGGCTCTGATTAGTCATTTGATGTATTAGCCTATTTGACCGTTCTTGTGTATATCGCCTTGGTTATTGATCAATTTATTGATTTATTGTTTCACTCCCTTGCACCGTCTAATAACTCTTAAAGTAGACTTCATTGGATTGAGTGGGACAACATGTCAGTAAATGTGGCCTTCTGTGCCACCAAGCACTGTGGCGCTTCAGCCCACACAGCTACTCACCGAAGGGAAGATTGGGGTTCGGGCAGCTCTCCTTGAGACTGTAGATCACCCCATCTGGTTTCATTTTCAGGTACTCAACAAGCTTTGAAAGAGAGAGACAGTCAAGCAAGAGGCATAACATTTACAGAAGACATGCACAGATGTGGCAACTATCTTTCACAAATAAACATTGCTGGCTCGGGTTCCTAGCCATTTCTCATCAACCTCTGTTTGTCAAGGGCTATTATTAATGTCACCTAATGATCAAATTCTGTGTTTCCCACCCAAATTAAAAATGTAACACTCCACAAGCATCAGATGCCTTACTTTCAGAACTGGGTCCTATAACATTCAATAGGTAACACAGCACGGTTCACAATTAACAAAGTAAATATATACCCTAGGACTTTCCAAACATATATTCAAATTACATTGGATAATTTGTTGTTTTTATGGTAACAGCATTGTAAAGCCTCAGATCTCAATTGGTTGGCAGAACCAAGGTAGTCTGCCCACTTATCCCTTCTAGGAACTTACCTGCCATAGGGTGTCAAACTTAGTCCCTTCCGGGATGGCGTACCTTCCAGACTTATCGTGGTCAATGAGGTAATGGTAGGCAGTTTTCCCATAGATGATGGCGAGTGAATATGAGTTGTTTTTACCTCTTTGTCTCAGTCTAGGGAAAATAGTGAGCGAAAACAATCACTAATTTAGTTATTTATTTGATACATTTTCTAGAATAACTATATTTTGCCTTTTAGACACTTTTGAGCACTCTTCGATTATGTAAAAATTCATAGAGAAATGGATGGTGCTAATTAAAATTTTGAGTCACAGAAAGAAAAATGTACACGGTGGGTTTAGCAAGGCAGTGAGTAAAATGTGTATAAAGATGCGCTCGGAGCTCTATTTGGAATCTCGATGAGGATCTGTCAAAGACAGAAAAGCTACAACAACACTACAAACTATAGAGTCGATTAGGATGGCGGACGGACAAAGTCCGTCTGCCATCCTGTCTGGGGCAGGTTCCATCCGCCACAAGGGCGGAGGACGGTGCCCCCAATTAGGATGTACCCGCCACAGTGGCGGGTGCATCCCGCATTTTTAACATTGCGGTGGACGGTGCTTAAAGCACCGCCCGCCGCAATGCTAAAAAGGCATGCTGTGCGTTTCAAAGCACAACATGACAGGCACCGCCCGGTGCCTGCTATGTTGTACTTGGAAATGCAGGGGGGTACCATAGGTACCCCCCCTGTGCACCCCCCACCCCCCTTCACCCTGGGGGCCCGCAACGGCCCCCAAAGAAAAGACCGTATGCCTTTCCCATACCCCACAGCCCATCCTAATGTGGTAAATTAAATTTACTTATTACCTCATTTCTGAATTTCTATGCTTAATAAATCATAATTTCTTGTCAATGCAAAGCGAGGAGTCCGTGGTGCTCAAATGAAGGAGGAGGAGACCAATAACTCGAGTTAAGGGGAGCCCTTCCAGCGCCAAGCGGGCACAGGAGCAATCTCCCAAGTCCCTCTCTTGAAGTGGGTGTTTTATTTTCAACAGCAGGACATTTACACAGTCTTGGTCATGAGGCAAAATAGAGGAACAAACATGTCATGGCAGATAGAGGAACAAAAATCAGCAAGAGGGGCAGATTGTGAAGAAATGGGGGCGTGTCTTAGGCTTCGTGAGGGGACTTGCGATGTGAAATAGTCTGACAGTTGGAAGGGGGAGGCTTCCTCACTTGGGGTTTGTGCTCGTGCTTCATGTCAAAAAGAGGAACTATCTTGTGTAAAACAGAGACCATCTGCTCTCTGGCTTGCAGTAACTATTTCTTAAAACAGGAACTATCTGCTGGTTCTGGGAATTGGCTGAAACACAGGAAGGGGTGGTCAATGAACTAAGATGCCAGGTGCAGGGTGTCTTACAGTTAAGAACAGGAACTATCTGCTGCTGGTTCCCAGAATTGGCAGAACCACAGAAATGTGTGTGTTCACAGTGTACAACCTTGTGCTTCCTCTATTAGTTGGGGGTGGTCACAGGGCAGTTGGTGTGACAGGCTGAGTTACCAACAATGGACAGGATGTGGCTGAGTCTCTGGCACAACTGGGGGAAGGCACACAGGCAGGCTTCTTGGAATTGGCTCGACCACAAGGAGCAGAGGGTTGTGCAAGATTCAATGGGGATGTGAAGGACAGTTTTCAGACAAGTTTGCTGAGAGCATGTCACACACAAAATGGGTGTTTGTCTGAGAAAAATGGCTGTCACGCAGAAACAGGGAAATGGTGGGGCACAATTGTCAATTTTATTTCCACATTCCCTCCTTGCCCCAGAGTGTACCTACATTATATCTCAATTTGCATGAGATCATTTATACATTCTTGTAACATGATTCTTTCCCTTTCTCTCTGCTGGACAAGTGGTTTAGGAATGCATTTTTCAGCGCATAGACCGCACAGGGCAGGACCACATTGGATGCAAAGGCAGCATCCAGTTATTATCAGGAATATTATACCTGCTGCTGACAGCAGTTGCCATCCCCAGGACGATATTATCTTCCAGAACCAGTCAGACCACGTCCAAGTGCCAGGTTCTTGATGTAAACTTACGGCTATCTTGTGTAATTTTGTTATGGCCGTGTATACAGATGGGGAATTATCAGGAATAAATATACAGCAGCTAGAGCCTATAATTTTACAGGCTCCGCCTCTGTCAGCCAAGATGATGTCAAGGACAAGGCGATTTTGGAGAGTAACCAATCGTATGGCAGACTGCTCCTGGGTTAAGCTCCCAAGGGCAGACGCCGTCTGGTTTACAACAGCCTCTAAGGTCCTTGTCAACCTGCGTATAAGCTTGCTGTTCTGTACAGGGCCAACAAAGAAGAAGAACCCTTTGTTAAAATCTGTATACTGTTCCCCTGAGGTTTCCGTTTGGTCAACCAAGGAGGTATCGATCGTTCTTTTATGTCTGACATGGGGCACTAGGAGGTCTCGGTGGTAAGTGGATGGGGCCACAAAGACAGGGGGTAACAGGAATGCTATATAGCAGGTTCCCCCCCCAGTTCAAGGGCAGCTGCACATAGGCCGTTTGGCCACAGATGAAATAAGTATGGCGAGATGCTAGGAATGAGGACTTTCCTCTGTCTTCAAAACTTATAGTGGTATGACAGTCACTGTGTCCTAATGGAACAGAGCCATTTTTCTGGATGCACAGGTGTCCTTTTACTGGTGAGACCGAGATGGAAGGGGGACCAGCATTCTTTTTAGGTTTGGTATTTAACATCTTGTAGGACATGGTCATGTTCCCTTGCTTGTATTCTTCACTTTCTAGGACTGTACCTGTCGCCTGAGGATCTCCCTCCTTATTAGGGTAACAGGCAGTATTGAGTACCTTGTTTAAATCCCCCCAAGGCCATCCATTCTTGCATGAATTATTTCCGTCAGGGCAGGAGGTGGGGGTAGTATCGTCAGCTGTTATTAGGGCGAACCAGGCTTCACAAGTTCCATTATAAGAGAATGGGAAAGGAAAAAGAGGCATCCCTCCCTTTTTCTGATGAGGTGGGATGCGGCCACATATCCAACAATTGGTGCTATTACTGACCTGCTGAGTGTGGTGTAGCATCTGTATGAAGGTATTGTTTCGCAAGGCTAGTCTATGGGCTTGTTCATGAGGGGGTAGGTCGTGATAGGTGTGTTCCTGAGTGCTGTTGGGTGTATGAGAGGTGTGTTGTGTTGGAGGAAAAACAGTGTGGAGAATCCAACCAAGACACGTCATAACTGCCACAAGGAAAAATATTACTGTCAAACATATAATAGGACCATTATGTCTTTTTCTAGAGTTAATTTTTTCTTTCTCCCATATAGTCAAGGTGTTAAAATCCATTCCCATGCTCCAACCGCTTCACCACTGGACCGACGCCCAATGGACTTAATTAGCCAGAGTCCGAATGGCAGACCTTAACTTTGATTTGTAATCATGTTGTGGGGTTAGTTCCAAAGGCAATAAAGATTGTTCAGTCACAATGTCAGTGGGATTAGCAGGGCCATCAGCAACAGTGTCTTTTTGTCCAAATATTTTCCGGCAGTGGCTTGCGTGGAGCCAGCCCTTCCTGCCCTCGACCTTCACTGCTGTCCGTGTTGTTAGTAGTACGAGTCTTGGCTTCTTCCACCTGGGCTGGAGGGGGCTGGTCCGGTCGAAGTTCCTCACGAGGACCCAGTCCCCGGGTCGGATGGCGTGTTCTTCCGGGTTGGTTTTGTCAGGGAAGGTGGCAGCAACCTGAGAACGACAAGATTGGAGTGCAGACATCAAGGAAGCCAGGTAGTCAGTCAGCATAGTACTGTCAACATCAGTTATTCTTTTAGGCCTTGGCGTACCCCACATATTTGGTGGTCTGCCAAAGACCACTTCATATGGAGATAAGCCAGTTCTGGAATGGGCTACCATACGCATGTAAAAGAGGGCAACCGGTAAGGCTACCATCCAGTCCACGCCTTTGTCAGTGCATATCTTGGCCAATTTTGTCTTCAAAGTTTGGTTGTGTCTTTCTACTAGACCTGCTGCCTGAGGATGTCTTACACAGTGAAACTTCCAAGTGTACCCTAACAGAAGAGACACTTGCTTCATGAGTTCAGAGGAAAAAGGTTGGCCGTTATCTGAGTAGATGACACGGGGCAACCCATACCTCGGGAAAAACTCTCTAACTAATTGTTTAGCAGTTGTCGTTGCAGTGTAATCTGGGACGGGATAGGCTTCTGTCCATCTGGTCAGAGCACACACTACAACTAGTACATACTTATGACCTCTACATCTCTCCATCTGGATATAGTCCATCTGGAGAACTTCAAATGGATGGTCAGGGGGTTGGAATCCTCCCTGTTCCACCTTTGTGCCTTTTCCTGGGTTGAACTGATTACAAATCATGCACGTTTTAACTTTTTGTTTGGCTGCAGTTCTCAAATGTTTGTTGTGCCATATATTCTGTATGCTGTCTAACATTGCTTTTTCTCCCAGATGCGCTGGTCCATGTATGGTGTTTACCATAACCTGTACCATGGCATCCGGTAGAAACCATACTGCTCTTTCAGGTGTCATCCAGCCTTGATCTGTAAGGACCCCTCCTTTTTCCTTCCATTCTAGCAGTTCCTGTGGTGTGGCGTGACTTTGGACATCCTGGATGTCAGAAAAGGGGTCTCGTATTGTATATTGGCGGTGTGGTATACTTAATTCTGTGTTTGCTGCTAACTTGGCTGCACTGTCTGCAGAATCATTTCCTTTTGATATTTCATCTGTTCCTTTTGTGTGCGCTTTACATTTTAGCACTGCGATTTTCTCTGGTAACTGACTGGCCTCTAAGAGGGCAGTGATGAGTGTAGCATGCTGTATTCTGGACCCATGTGATGTGAGAAATCCTCTCTCTTTCAGTGTAACCTTGTGAGGTGTTATTTCCATACATCCTACTGTGGTGGAATCAGTGGCCCACAGGGTGTGTGGCAAATCTTTCAAACGCTCATCTAATTCTCTACTTGTGTAGTGGCCCTTGAAATCTCGCAGAAATAGTCTGACATCTGTAGGTGAGCAAACAATGAGAGCTCCTAATTCTTTCAATGTTTTTATACCAAGCAAGTTTTCTGGACATGATTTTGTCAATATAAGATCTGTAGTTGTCGTGAGGGGACCAACCTGCAAGGACAGTGGCTTTGACGTGACGTTTGTCACAGGTTGTCCCGAGAAACCCAGAGAAATACTTTTTTGAACCCGAGAGAGGAGCCTCTGGGACCTCTTGATGGCTTATTGTTGTTTTACTGGCCCCAGTGTCTAGTAGAAATTTCCTATCCTTCCCAAGAAGTCGGACCTCTATAAATGGACCTGTCTGATCTACTGGAATGGGGATTAGGGGCAGTTTGTCATCTTCTCTCTCTGGGCAACATCATGAGAAATCTGGGTAATATTCAGTGTAGGCGCTGTCTATAATATTCATTTGGGCCATTTGTGTTGTCAGTGGAACTGAAGGTGTTGAACTGTCTAGGGAACCATTCTGTTTTGGCTGATATGGGCGTGGCTGGGTCTTACCAGTAGCCAAATTGTGCTTTAAGACAGGGCAATCTTTAACGAAGTGTCCCATCTTTTTGCAATAATTACAAGTGCTTTTTATTTTTGTCTGGCTACTTGGTGTCTGTTGACGCTGGGGTGCAGTTTGGGCTACTAATGCTTTCATCTTTGTGTCTTTCATGCGTTTCTTATCATTTTCTTCTTCATCCCTAATGCGATTCTGGTGATATTGTAGCATTTGTAACACCTGTGGAGGTGTATGTGCTTGCCAGGTACTTTCTACTTTTAGTACTCTGTCCTTAATGGCTGGCAAGGCGTTATCTACTAATTTGGAAACAAACAGATGCGGGTAAGCTTCACTTGTCGGCGTAAGGCCGCTATTTACCGCAAAACACTTTTCAAGTCTGGTGTAATAATCTCCTATGTCTTCACCATGTTTCTGTTTGCAGGAGGAAATGGCATCCCAGTCCTCCTTTTTCACTGTTAGTAACTGTGGTAGCACCTTTAAAATAGTGCCAGGAAGTGCTTTTAGTCTGTCTCCTATACCTTGACCTGCTACTCTAGTATTTTCGTCATTCTGAAGTTCAGTCCATCTAATGTGTTCACCTGCTACTTCCCAATCTTTTTTCTCTTAGTTTGTCATATATACCTGATGGCAACAATAATTTCAGAATTGCTGTGATATCAGAAAGAGTATATGTTCCCATCATTAATACATCTCCTAATTCCTTAAAGAATCCAGCAGGATCCTTTGAGTGGGAGGGAACCATCTCTTTCATCCTTAGTAACTCAAGTTTTGTCAAGGGTACATAAATGAAGACGCGTTGTAGCGCTCCATTTGTGTCAGCTCTGGGGTGGACCTCTCTCATGGGGAACTGGCGTGTTTGAGGGAGTCTATTAGTTGATCCACACGTATTATTGAAAGATCTATATCCAGTAACTTTCTGGTATTTCTGTCTAAAATCTATAAATGTATTGAGAAAAACTGAACTATTGTGGAGGAACATGTTATCAGCGCAGTCAGACAGAAAATCTTCGAGTCTTGGATCATGTTTAAAATGAGTGTCATTGAGTGTGATGAGATGTTGTACCATGTAGAGACTTGCTAATCTTTGATGTGAGCGTGGTAATGCTAGAAAAAGCTGGGCTATGAGATCATTGTCATATATCTTATATTGAGAGAAGGCAGAGGGTGTTGAATTACTGGAACCTCATATGGAGGTGGAGTATCTAAGAGGAAATTGGTGAAAGTATCCTCTGATAGTGGGGCTGTAGGCTGTGCTGATGCAATGTTAAGGTTTTCAGGTGCAGATGGCAATACAGGATAAAAACCAGTAGAAATGGCTGATTGTTCCCTTTTATTCCTTTCACTAACTACTTCTTTCCCTATTTCTTGTAACTGTTCTTTCTTGGCCTGCTCTGACATTCTCTTACCCTTTTCAACTTTATGCAATTCCTTCTGTTGCCTCCTATGGGCTTCTTTTCTCCATAACTCTACTGAGTCACTCTGTGACTGGCGGACTCTCTTTTTCTTCCATAACTGTTCCTCTAATTTTATAATACATTCCATGTCAAAAGTACCATTTTCAGGCCATCTATATCTGTGTTCTAGGTCTTTGGTATAATCCACCCATAAATCACAATAAATAAGTGCACCGACACCATGTTTTGCATACATGAAGTGTCCTGGAGTATCCCGAGGAGGAAGGGGAATTTCCTTCTCAAGAATACTCCTTTTGGTTGCCATCTTACGTATTTTCGAGAAAATAGGCATGATGGCAAGACTTTCAAAGATTTTAGAAGTGAGAAATACACAAACAGAACAAATATCTTTACCGTACCCACGAAAGAGGTGAGTCCGTCTTTTATACTAGTTTAGTAGTCCTCACAAAATAAGTGAGAAACCCACAAAAACATGTATCTTTACCGTGCCCACAAGGTAGTGAGTCCGTCTTTTATACTAGTTTTAGTAGTCCTCACCAAAGATAGGTGAGAAACCAACAAAACGCGTATCTTTACCGCCCCCACAAAAGCTGTGGGTTCGTCTTTATACTTTTCAGCAGTACTCACCGAAAAATAACTGGAAGGCCTCTTGAAGATTTTGGAAAAAACGCGGCGCGCAGTTTCAAGGTGGGATTTGTAGAACCTCGGACTCGTCTGCTTCGCAGGTTGGGCTTTGGTTCAGGACGTTCCGCTATTTCCTCACCGCCTCATGTGGATGCTGGGCCGCAGTCGGTCCCCCTCTTCGCCTCCAGGGAGTTAGCGGGAATTCCCCGCGTTGTGCACTTTTGAAGTCCGTCAACGGTCAGGAGGGGACAGTACCGGGTCCAATATCGCCGGCGCGTGGGGGAAAGGGAATGTCCCTGTTCCGGGCGCCAATTAATGTGGTAAATTAAATTTACTTATTACCTCATTTCTGAATTTCTATGCTTAATAAATCATAATTTCTTGTCAATGCAAAGCGAGGAGTCCGTGGTGCTCAAATGAAGGAGGAGGAGACCAATAACTCGAGTTAAGGGGAGTGCTTCCAGTGCCAAGCGGGCACAGGAGCAATCTCTCAAGTCCCTCTCTTGAAGTGGGTGTTTTATTTTCAACAGCAGGACATTTATACAGTCTTGGTCATGAGGCAAAATAGAGGAACAAACATGTCATGGCAGATAGAGGAACAAAAATCAGCAAGAGGGGCAGATTGTGAAGAAATGGGGGTGTGTCTTAGGCTTCGTGAGGGGACTTGCGATGTGAAATAGTCTGACAGTTGGAAGGGGGAGGCTTCCTCACTTGGGGTTTGTGCTCGTGCTTCATGTCAAAAAGAGGAACTATCTTGTGTAAAACAGAGACCATCTGCTCTCTGGCTTGCAGTAACTATTTCTTAAAACAGGAACTATCTGCTGGTTCTGGGAATTGGCTGAAACACAGGAAGGGGTGGTCAATGAACTAAGATGCCAGGTGAAGGGTGTCTTACAGTTAAGAACAGGAACTATCTGCTGCTGGTTCCCAGAATTGGCAGAACCACAGAAATGTGTGTGTTCACAGTGTACAACCTTGTGCTTCCTCTATTAGTTGGGGGTGGTCACAGGGCAGTTGGTGTGACAGGCTGAGTTACCAACAATGGACAGGATGTGGCTGAGTCTCTGGCACAACTGGGGGAAGGCACACAGGCAGGCTTCTTGGAATTGGCTCGACCACAAGGAGCAGAGGGTTGTGCAAGATTCAATGGGGATGTGAAGGACAGTTTTCAGACAAGTTTGCTGAGAGCATGTCACACACAAAATGGGTGTTTGTCTGAGAAAAATGGCTGTCAGGCAGAAACAGGGAAATGATGGGGCACAATTGTCAATTTTATTTCCACACTAATATGGCTGGCGGTGTCTGATAGACACCGCCACCATATGAGAGCTTTTCCACCACGGTCGCAAGCCGACCGCGGCGGAAAAGAGGCGGACGGTGTTTCTGACCGCTGCGGTCCCCCCTGCCATTGTAATATGGCAGGGGGGTGGGAATTGAGATCGGACGGGCATGGATGGCGGACCGATGGCCACCGCCTGCATGGCGGTGGCAATCCGTCCGCCATTCTATTCGGCCCCTAAGTAGGTCATTACAATGTCAGGCAGAATCACTACCGCCCCAACATCACATTGGTCATGGGACCGACCGACACGCGGTCGGCAGTCGGCGGTCCCGACCACCTACTTAGGATGTGATCGAACACTGTTCGGTCGCATTCCTACATTTAACTATGGCAGCATGCATTCCGGCCGTAGGGCTGGCTCCTTTAGTGAAATGGGAGGTGCAGTCATCCCTGCACCCCGTGGCAGGCACCTCAAGGTACCTACCACAGGGTGCCAGGATCAACAGGGGGGCATCCTGGGTCCACGGAGGCCGTGCACCCAAGCGGGCCCTGCTGGGGGCCCCCAAAAACGCTTTCTGACATGGTTTCCATGATGGACTGACCGGCATGGAAACCTTGTCAGAAACCATATTCGCGATCTCAAGGGCGAAAAAGCCCACCCTTGAGATTACAGGCTGGCTTCCAACTGGCAGATGGGCTTACCGAGCCAGCCGGAATGACAGGCCAGTTTCCTTTCCGACTGCCTCCATCGTTATTTGGCGGTCGGAAAGGAAACTGAACAGCCCATTACGATGCGGCTGTAAAGGCTTCGACCGCAGGTCGGAGCCTTTACAAGCCGCATCGTAATCAGCTCCTAAGTCGGCAAGTAGCTGAAGTCAAAGCAAACGCTATGGGACTATGAAGAAATATGAAATTGAGTATTTGATAACCAAATAAAACTATTGAAATGTGATTACTGCTTTAGTGGATTTTTCAGTTTTTTACATGCAGGATGTTCCGATACTTATATGAAAAACTAATTTGGGTCATCACAATGACAGTGTCACTAAAACACATGTAGCCAATGTGGTAAATAGTAGTTGTTATCTAGGCACAATGTTTTATTCAGTCGAGCAAAATCAATAGTTTTAACACAAAATGGTAAGAACAGCTACAAGCTTTCATGACATAGATATTCACAACAAATTAAGTTTATAGACAGGTAGTGTAGATGAACAGAAAAAGCAACAGCAGTGATGAACCAAATTGATAAATGATTAGCAATAGGTGATGACACTATTCGTATAATTTAGTGAAGAGCAATGCAGAACTGCAATTCAAAATTCTAATGGTGGTTCGACTCTGTACGGTGATCCTGCAGAGCCTTCCTCAGGACAAAAGGGCAGCCTCTTCTAGACCATCATGTCACCATAATTCAATCTTACACCAAGAATCAAAAGAATGCTGTCAAGAATTTGAAAGCTTTACAGTTAATGAATGACTTAACAGATCTACAGATGTTGAGCAGGAACTAGAAATAAGAATTGGGTAAACGTTTGACACGTCATCAAATCACCAACACCATTCACATGGGTTGCTGCTTTGTGCAAGCAATTGCTGGTAGGAAAGAGATTAAATTAATTTGTGCAAATGCCCAAGCTTTTTTGGGGTCTGGATGGGCTGTTTGTGAACAGCTTATAGGCCTATAGTATATGTCTTCTTTCCGGAATCTGACTTTTTGATTATAGGCCAACTTAAACCTCATTATTCCTCCAGTACCATTCAGATCCCTGACTAGACAGCTTCTGTGAAGGTTACGAAAGTCATTGACATTCATGACAGCAAAACAATTATTACATTCTCACAACTCACAAGAATTTGCCATCTGGTTGTGCTCCTGAATAAAGTCTCCTCTCTGCCTCCTCTCGAGATATTGCTCCATGGAACCATGGCATCCTCTCATGGGCAGTGGTGGCAATAAGCTTCTCCACCTGAGGTGCTTGGCTTATGATCGCCTGCTCTAAGGCATCACCCTACAATCACAAATAAAAAAATAGTAGAACTGGTCAATTTGGACCACAAGTCACTGGAAAAAGTTCCAATGAGTAATAGCTAAGCAATATGTTAGTGTACGAAAGTCATCCTTTTTGCACTGATCACCTCCTTTGTTTGACTGATGCTGGTGGTTACTGACTTTGAAAGTGCCCTGGGCTCTGCTAACCAGGCCAAGGGCCAATGCTGTGTCTTCTAAAACTATATTGAAATTAGTATCATTCTAACTGGCCAAGACAACCTACCTGTAAGTCACTAGGATATGGTAGGGCATGTAGGTTTGGAGGCCCCAGAGGATGTAATGCACTTAAGTGTGCACTGCTGTTGTGTCTAGTGTCATTTTAAGGCCAGGCGTGCCTTGCTGGCTGGTTTTAAAATAAAACCATGTCCAAATTCGACTTTGGAATTAAAAATACTGCCAAAGTCCAAAACTACCTTTGTATAACTTACACGTCCCCCCTGAGGTCTGCCGTAGGTGCTGTAAGGGTAGGGTGCATTGATATGAAATGTGGGGACACTATTAAAGATATTTTATATGCCCTGTACAGAAAAACAGCCAAAGTCGTTTTTCTCTATTGTAGTGCTGCTAGCCCCATAGGATAACATGGTGAAGGCTTTATCAAACTAATAAAGTCCAGCTTTTGATTGGAGCTAGGTAGACATATCATTCAAAGTATCAAAGTAACAGTTACAATAAATCCAACCACTTTCCACTGTCAGATTTATTACAGCTATTACATGAAAGTAGTTTTAGAACGTACTATTTTGAAGGTCCCTAAGGGAGCCCTGTAGCAGCCTCTTCTGATTGGTCAGCCTTTTGACAGCCTGAGTCAAGCTTCTCCCTGAGTAAGTGTGAAGAAGCCTGGGGTTGCAACAATACAGCCATTTGGTGGGAGGAGATTTGCTTTCTGGAGAAGCTAGGGAAAGGAAGGAAGCTGGGCAGATAAGCTGGACTTCAAAGGTAGGAGGCTGTGCAGAAAACAGATGTGGCAGGATCCAGGCCCCCCTACTTACTTGAACTTGAACTATAGCCAGATGGGAGCCCCCCTAATTAGATTAGGAGAGTGGTTAGAAGGGGAGAGTAGTCAGATGTTAGCCACACCTCTGGGTTGGGTTACACAGAAACAGACACCAAGGATAGATTTCTCCATTTTGATTTTTGGAAAAACAGGGCATTCTGGGTCAATAATATGCCACACATCACAGCAAGTGGTCAGAGCAAAGGGAGGTTAGTTTGCTCCATTTGGTTGGGGTGTGCCCCTCTTGCCAGCCAGAATGGAGGATAAAAATGGAAGAGCTGCAGGAACTCCTCAGAACAATGCCTGGAACAACAGAAGAAGAAGGACCGTCCTGCAGGACTCTTGGAAGGCACCACAGAAGGCTTGCACTCAGAAGGACGCACTTGCTGCACTCACAAGTCTCCACAAAAAAGGACTGTGCCTTCTCAAAGGAAAAGGAATGGACTCCCTGATCAGCAAGGTACAACAGAGGTGGAAGAAGTCACCTGCAAAGCCAAAGAGAGGATCAGCCCAGCTGACCAGTTGCAACTGGATTTTTCATGACTGAGCGTGTGCATTGTGGGACATTGAGTTCGAGCCACCAAGTGGCAATCTTGAGTCTCTGAGCCCTTGGTTGGAGCTACTGAACCCTTATTTTCATCAAAGGAATTAAAAAACAATCAGCTCTCAAACTTTGGACAATTCTGCAAAGTTTTGCAGAAAAGCTCCAAGAGGAGACCGGCTCGATGTCGAGAGTCAAGCCGCCGTCTTTGAATCACAAATCGGCCTAACCGTGCTGGTTTGCCCCACTGTCGGCTCCAGAGCTCCTCGCCATTGACGGCGAGGACAAAGACTTCCAGGGGCTCACCGTGGCATTGCACTGTAGCAGGCAACCATCGTCGATTCGAACTTTGGATCTGATAAGCCTAAGGACCAGCCAAAGAGCCCATCGACAAGAGAAAAGCTTCAAGAAAAAGACTAAGTCCGAAGGTAAACTTTTAACAGGGACCTAGCCCTCATTCTACCTGATCCACGCTCCATTACGGTCGGCCTAAAACTTTGACTTTGTCCTGGTTCAGAACAACCAGGTAGCCGCTTTCAGCTTTTTGGTGCTAGAATGCACAATTTTTTATTTAGATTTTAAAAATTAATGTCTCCGGTTTCCTACATTGGATTTTTGTTGCTTTGGTGATATGACATACTTTACAGATATTTGTCTCCTAAGATAAGCCAACTGCCCCTTTGCCAAGCTACCAAAGGTTCAGCAAGGATTCATTTATTGAGACTTGACTGGACCTATTTGTGACTGTGGTATTATTACTAGCTGAAGGTGAACACCCCCAACTACTAATAATCCACTTTCCTGCAGTTAGGTACTCATTTTATTTACATAAGTCATGTACTTCCAATTGGAGTCAGAATAGTTAAAGAACAATTGGAGCTGTTATGTTTCATGTTATCAACTTTTCAGAGAATGGCATTTACTACAGCGGCCACTTGGCTCCTAACTTCATATTAAAATAACAATACATCCAGCCGCCTAAATCAGGCAGCTAGAAAGCCAGGAGTTGGAGGTAAACCGGCCCTTATTTACAAACACTTGCGTGGGCGCTCGAGCAATGTAATGCAATTGAACAATGCACACAATGTACTGCAATATGGTAAGTAAATATCGTTTGCATAATTAATTTTTGGGGGGAGCGTTATATAGTGCGAACTCGACCCGAAGGTTACGGAGCCCTTTACATGAGCACCAGTTGCGCTACAGACGGAAACATAAATTTTGTTAAACACTGAAGAGATTAAGGGCTAGATGTAGGGATCCAAATACCGGTCGGTAACGGCCGAAAATACCGATTTTCGGCCGTTACCGACCAAAAAGTTTGGATACTGAGATGTAGGGGATGTCAAAATACAGATTCGGTAATTTTACCAAATCAGTAATTTTACCGATTCGGTAAAATTACCAAATCTGTATTTTGACATGTAGGTAGCACTTTAAACAGTGCTACAGGGCTTTAAGGATTCGTTATTTACCACCAACTATTAGTTGGTGGTAAATAACGAATTCCTATGTAAATGCAAATATGTGCATTTACACCTGTGCCTCAAGGCCCTTAGGAATGAATGGCAATTACCGAATCGGTAAATACCGATTCGGTAATTACCGATTCGGTAATTACCGAATCTTACCGATTGGGTAAAAAATACCGAAAATTTACCTACATCAGATTTACCGATTCTAAAATACTGAATCAGTAAAATTCGGTATTTTAGAATCGGTAAAAATGATTTACCTACATCTAGCCCTAAGTGAATTCCCCAGAATCAAAGGATGTTGAGTGTCCCCGCCGAGGCTCGAAACCGGTTCCCCAGTTTCGAGGCCGCCCACTCTAGCCATTAGGCCACATCCTCTCCCCACATCATGCCAACTGAGCCCCCTCTCAAAATAGTTGTAAATGGGGGCTATAGAGTTCAATTGTGCAAATGTCAAGTGGTAGAGAATTGTGAAAGCGCTTGCTGTTTCTCTTTGGCTCATGATTTTTCATAATTCAACTCAATGTCTTATTTTTTTTCAGTATATCTATCATTTGGTACCTGGCAACGTTGATAGCATTTTGAAATATTCCTTCGGATTAATGCTGCAGTGCACAACTTAAGATTGAAATGGCAATGTGCTATGTCCGAATGTAGACCAGTTAAGTAAAATTTGAATGTCTGTTGACAAACGCACACAGAATCAACTCATTCACTGAGATGCTAAGAGTGGGCAGGGAATCAAATTCATTGCAATTTATGTATTTGTTTATTTTTGTAAAGTGAATGCAATCGAGGTAAGGCATTTTTTGTGGTAAAAAAGTGGAGGGAGGACCAAAAACTAAATATTAGAGAGAATAACCAAAAAATATGGATTTTTATAGCTTTCTGGAAAAGATGATGGTCAAAATGTGATGGTTCTGGATTCGAAGAGCATTTGAAAGGGTAAGACCAAGGACTAGAAAGGTTATAGCCACATAATTTGTCCTCTTGTGTACCTTCAGACACAGAGATCTCATACCATGACATGATGCGTCAGAATAATGGAGAAAAAGACAAGAGTTGGATCAATAATAGCTCAGTTGTAGGAAGCAAAGCACTTAGGGGCAGATCTACAAGCACCTTGTGACACTTTTGTGCCGCTGCATCACTTTTGTGATGCAGTGGTGGCGTTAAAAATGCGGCCAATTTACCACGTGACGCACTTAGGGAGATGCGCCATGATGTAAAGCCCTTTGTCCCATTATAACTGCATCAGGTATAATTCATGCAGGGTGGGTGTTCCCACGCAGGAAAGCCTCATGAATGTGACACAGTGAAATCTACAAGATTGAACTGCGTCAATTCTAGGACGCCACTGTGTCAAAACCTTACGCCTGCGTAAGGAGTGACGCAGTGTAGTGGGAATAGGCCTCATAATGCATTGCTGGAGTTGCGTCGTGCTTGCGACACGACTCCAGCACTGCATAACTTTTGCCCCAACAGATGCGTCAGAATTTCTGATGCATCTGTCAATCCTTGCGACATGGTGCACCGGTTTGTAAATACGGCGCATCCATGGCGACGCAAGGGATTCTCAGGGTGGCACTAGGAATGGGACGCATCTCTACAGATGCGTCACTTTCTTGTAAGTCTGCCCCTTGGACTTGGATGGGCTGCTTTTTGGGTAAAGTGTGAGGTGTGCTGGAGAGATACTGGCATACCTGAAGAACCCACAGGCACCTCAGACCCACATATTTATCAACCTTTGCAGCTTGGCAATCGGAGATCCTGGGAGACCGAGCTCTACAAAATTGTTCTAAACTAGATCAGAAATACATCAGTTCCCTCAATGTCCAAGGCGTCTTTTTCGAAGGGAATGAAAGAAAGGATCTTTCTTAGTAGACACAACTGCAGGAAATGAGAAAAGCACATACCAAGACAGAAAGGCATAAAAAACAAGGTTTTAAAGAGAATTCCAAGGTTTTTGACCTTGGAAACTAAGTAGGAAGCATGAGTGAAATATAGAAAAAGAGACTATTGGACTAAGGTGGGCTTTAATGGCCAATGATGACGTTGACAACCTGATGGAGCACCCAGGGTGGAGTTCTCTGGGTTTGTCTGCTGTCAGGGGCTCATCTCACATCAGGTGGCATCAGAGCTGACTGCCCTGTAGCCTTGTCTATTCATATATTGCCTTGGCGAGGCCTTCTCTGGATCTTGGTTTCTCTCAGACGATGGCATCAGGTGGTTTTCCTACTTGCCAGAGGTGTTAGTTACCCTGGTAGGCATCTGGATCCCCATTCTCAAAGGATGACAACCTAAGCTGGAGCATTGGTTGTACCCTGTTGATGTGCAGGCTGACTTACTGGATTTCCTTTTCACAAAAGAGAAATTGAGATTTTTGACGGCATCTCAGCTCCCTGTCCTCCTGCAATGCCAGGAGTCAGAGTACTAGCCGAAAACATACTGAGTTGAGATGAGAACTGTAAGAGTAGTTGGAAACTTCTCCCTTGGAAAGTGAGTGACTTGTTGGGATAAACAGGGACACTGGTAAGTGGCAGGCGCTTAAACACATAAATTCCACAACTCCCATCAGACATGAATGACACTCACACCTGCATAGTGATTTTAGCACAGTAGCTTGGAATTATACTGTTCTGTCTCCACTCAAGCGATGCACAATTAAGAATTTGTCAAAAATGCGAAAATAAATACAAACTCCTTTGGATATGTTTAATATCAGATCAGCTAAAGAAAACCAGGAATAAAAACAGTCTAAAAAGCTATAAGGTAGTAGAATTATATATTTTTTCTGGATATTGTTTCCAGAGTTTACGCCACCCACCAAGACTAATTTGGTTCTGGAAATATACTGATAATTCTTTGAAAGCCAGACAGGAAGAGTAAAGAGACAAACATACCTCTAGTTTCCAGGTTTGTCGGACATAATCCCGTATCATGTTCTCCCGTAGGCTATCGAAAATTCCAAGTTGGATCTCTACTCCACATGGTCGATTGCACGGTTTGCGTAGGATGCAGCACAATCCATCAGGGTCCTTGGAGTAGTACTCACACACCTCAGCTGGTCCACAGTGGGGCTTTGCTCCTGCGATTGCATAGGTGCCATTCAACTGACGCTCAATGGTATAGTGATAAAAGCGCAGATCATAGACCACCGAGAGGACATAACCACCTAAGTTCCGCAGACACTGTCTCAACAAGAACAGGCCGTCCATCATGCCGGCCAGCTTGAGGTATTCTTCTGCCTCCCTCCGGGAAATGCTGCCATAATAAAATGGCAAGTGAGTAGCTGCATCAGGCATATTCCAACTTGGGTTATTTCTTTGAGGCACTCATAAAATCTATATAAATACACCTGAAATATCAATACAAAATATTAGGATTCTATAGTATCAAAGTCAGTTTTTTTCTTTGCACTTGTAAAATTATGTTAGCAAGGTCTACCTTAATGTTGGAAATTTCCTGATAAATCTATATCCCTGGAGGTCAACAGGGCGGGGAAGTTTCAGTGACATGTCAGATGAGTTTTGTGTTTCTTGTATGCACTGGCTGATTGCTGTGAGGGACGGCTTTGCTACTCTTTCCAGTACTGGAGGGAAAATCTCCTTAGAGTGATCAGTAAAGTTTCCTTATGATATGGATCCACCTCATAGACCTTTGTATCAAACTTGCAGTCGGTGGGTAGGGTAGAATATACCCAGACAGCACTGGGGCCCTTCAATCAATCAATCGGGGCTTTGTGAGGTGCACTACTCACCCGTGAGAGTCTCAAGGCGCTGAGGGGGGTGGGGGAATATCGGGCAGCTCCAAGTCATCCGAAAAGTGAGGTCTTTAGGCTCTTCCGGAATGCTTGCAGTGTTGGGGTATTACCTTACATGCTGGGATGACATTTTTGTGGGTGATTTTTAGGGCACAAGATTTACTTCAGGGGATACTTTGACAACAATATTCTAGTACCAAACTTCATTGGCCCTTAGTCACCATGGTGATACCAGAGATAGATGACAGACTGGTACCAGAAGTGGAGAAGAACAAGCTCAAGATGAAGGTCCTGTTCCATTTGAAATGCAGATGGAGAAGAGGATTTGGTTAAGGTTTCTTACGGTGTAATGAGATGACGATGTGGTGGGGACCAGGCAAGAATGAATGTGGAAGAAGTAGGGAATCTCCAGTTCAATCCCTTTGCAAGCCACAGAGGGTAAAGAACAGAAATGAGTGAGGTGATGCTAGTTACAACATACCTCCAACCCTACACGTGCCACAAAAATCAGGATAGACAACGGAGTAACGGACTGGAATCTGGACATATTCTTATCCTTTTTTGTGGAAATCATCTGACATTTTGAAGGGAGTGGTAATCCTTCTTTTAGAGGATGCCCAGCCAGTGGAGAGTCATCTGGTGGAATTACCACCGCCGTAGAGACAGCGTAGCAGAGATAATACAGCGGTGGCGTCCGCAATCAGTGGAGAATCCTCACACAGAGGTGCTACAGATCCCTTCACAAATCAGAGGATTTACTATTACCAGTCTACCCTAAATTTGGCAGGTCTGTGACTTTGTAAATAGTAGGGGCAAGACAAACGTTTATTACGCTGGCGTAATCTTGCGTAATTCCCACCATTTAACATAATACATGTGTAAAATTTCAGAAACTTTGCCATAATGCCACTTTGTGTAATTTCATCTTTGTTCGATTAAAAATTCTTTCCACAGAGCATGGAAACAAAACAAATAATCTGAACACAAGCCGCAGTTGTATGGAGTACTTTAATTTTTTGCGCAGTATATTCTTGTGATATGCCAGATTGGCATTTGTTATAATCTCAGATAATTTTTCTGACATTTCATGTAATTATACAGGGGGAAATTACATAAATTTTGGACATCCCTAAAAATTGCCTGACTCAGGGCTTAATTTGTGCTGGTGGTTGCAGGTGCTGTAAACGGGCACTCATTTTTGAGGACTAGGACTTATTTTTCATCACCATTACACTTTGACCCGGAGCAAGAGAAAAAGATGGAAAGAGGAGAAATAAGATGGAAAGGAAAAATAGGAAAAAACTGTGACAAAGCAAGAAAGCAGAAAAAAAGAATTTAAAGAATGAGATCAGGAGATAAGAAGTGCAGTAAGGTGAAGGTAACTGGCATGAGGTAACATCAAGACTATGCGGCCTTAGTAAAAATTAAGAATATGACCGTGTATTCACTACAATAGCGTTTAGAGTGCATTAACCCAGCGGCAGTTCCTCTGCTAAGGCAGAGGAGCTTCGCCCCACTGCTCTCAGAGCAGTGGAAAAACAGGAAAATTAAATTATAATAACAATCATTTTATTTTTCGTATGGGCTACTGGGCCAGGTTCGGGCAGGGCTGGGGTCACATGGAGGAGGAGTGGTTGGAAACCATAAGTGCGCATGACAGTTTGGCCGGCCGTCTTACCCTGGGCGGCACGAGTTTTGGGGGTGGCAGCCTACCCCTCCCACTCTTACCTGCAACTGCGTAGGGCGGCAAACGCAGGAATCGTTCGCCAGCACACCCCCCCTCTCATGGCTGCCGCGGAGCGGCAAAGGCTGGGACCGCCATGGGCGGCAAAAGACTTAGCTACACCACTGTGTTGCACAGTCGGGTGGAGAACAGTCCCAAGGCTCCCAGGCACAGTCTGAGCAGCCAAACAGACCACTTAGACCAATCACGATGCTGCTGTCGTACTGGGGACAGTAGCGTCGTGATTGGCTTAGGGAAGCCTGTGTGATGCCAGGAAGAGAAGAGGACGGAGGAGAAGCTGCAGCCGTAATCAGGTGAGTGATCTTTCTTTTTATCCCGCCCCACTGATTCAACCCCCACCCCTGTATTACTGATACTGGGGAAACTGGTAATTCTGCATTGCAACATTAATAAGGGATTACAAGTAATTCTTTGAAGACTCCAAACAAATGCGTCCTAATATCTAGTAATCAGTGTTACCACATGGATTTCCATTTTTCCTGGGACAAATTCTGAGTTGACTTGATTACTAAACCAATGGAGTTAGTGTGGAACTCTATGAAATGCCAGTATTCTCTTCAATAAACAGGATTACAATTTTAGATATTTTATAGAAGTGGTTTGGTCTCAAAAGCTTGTTTCTGCACCCTCAGTCGTCTCATTTTAAGAAGGTATCACATTCTTTAACCTACACTGATTCTGTTACTCACTGTGCCTCGTTAGATAATATATGATTTTATACAAATTTAAGGAAATTAAGGAATTTAACACCACATGTCAAAGTCGTACTGGCCTTTAGGGCAATTAGGCAGTGCCAGAAGGGTAGGTATAACATGTAAGTGTCTGAGTCGAAAGTTTGGCTTTTTGGGTTCCTGTTTTGTGGTCTGGTGGGCTGGTTTTTACTGCTCATTCCCTAATATTACTACAAACATTGCCCACAGCAAGCACAAATGCATGCAGACTCCCATACCTTGCAAAACGCCTATACGGCGTATCTTCTAAACTGCCCCTGTTTGCAAATGTAGACCACTTTTTTTAGCTATGCGATTTGCTAATGGCGCCACTTTTAATTTGGTGTCCAGGCCTATATCTCTTAAAGCATCAAAAACCCACTGTTTGGGGAAAGGCATGAACGTCTATGAAAAGGAGATTCCAGCGCTTGTGTGAGCACTTAGCGCTATAAAATACAAGTCTGATGAGCTTTATGTATGCTGTTGGTAATTTTGGGCTAGATATGCGTACAACTGGTCACAAAATACTGGGCACAATTGTGACCAGTATTTTTGTAACCAGTGTGGTAAATTTAAAGCAACCTATGAACTAATTGGTCGTTTTGTGAATTACTGATCCGTAGTGGGTCACAGTGCTACCCACCTCATGAATATTAATGAGGTAGATCTCAATTTGTGACCCACTAAGATTCGCTGCATCACAGGGATGGTGACCTGCTAGGGTCAGCAGACCACCATGTCTGCGGTTGCTTTAAATAAAGAATCATTTTTCTAAAATGCAGCCTGTTTTCCTTAAGGGAAAACGAGCTAAATGTTTTTAAAAATAAAAAATGAAATGCTTGATTTCCTAAAAAATATTTTTTTAAACATTTGTAAAGGGGACGACGATCCAAGGGCACTTTTTCCCATTTGCGAATGAGTTACCACCAACTTTGAGTTTGTGGTAAAGTATGAATGTTTCACAACTGCATTTCCGTTTCAAAACATTAGTACATACCACTATGATTTAGTATTTGGACTGGACACCCTAAACATGCCCCAAATACCGAATCGTTATTAGGTCGCAAACCCATATTGCAATTCGGTAAAGTGTTACTCAATCACAAGTTGGGGTTGATACATTAGAAAAAGCCTTTTTGCATTCGCAAACGACCCTGCAAAAAGGCTTTGTGCATCTAGGGCCAGATGTACGATGCAATTTACCAGACCGGTAAAATGCATTTTTCTATGTTCAACTCCTATTTTACGAGTCGGTAACATATTACTGACTCGCAAAATAGGGTTTGCGAGTCGCTATTTGGAAGGGGAGTGCCAAGGGCTACAATTCCTAATAGGGAGTCGTAGGGGGATGTACGATTATTTTGTGACCGGAATGCGGTCGCAAAACAATTTGCAGTTTGCCACCTAGGCCCCTTCCCCATTGTGAATGGTAGCAAAAACGTTTTTTAAGAGCAGGCAGTGGTCCCACGGACCACTACCAACCCTTAAAAAATGAAACAGAAATGTTTTCTTTTTCTATTTTAAATGCATCCCATTTGCATTCATGGAAAAGGGCTGCATTTAAGAAAAAAAGTTGCTTTATTTAGAAGCAAACAGACATGGTGGTCTGCTGTCCCCCGCAGGCCACCATCCCTGTGTTATTGCCCATTCAGAAGGGGTGGCAAATTGCGACCTGCCTCGTGAATATTGAGGAGGCAGGTCAATTGGGACCCCATTGAGAACTGCTACTGTGCCTGAGACACATCAGTACATTTCGTTTTGCGAGTCTCTAATTTTGAGTCGCAAAAAATCACAATTAGAAACTCGCAAAATCAAATGGTTGTCCATATGGCCCCTAGTCCAGTGGCGTCACTAGGGGGGTGCGGGGGGTGCGGACCGCACCGGGTGACACCCTCACATGGGGGTGACACCATCTGGTTGCGCCCCCCCCCCCCCCCCCAGCAGGCCTCTGTACATAGCACCCCCTGCACCGCACCCGAAGGCCTCGGAGAGACTCGATCCGCTTTAAAAACAAAAGCGAACAGAGATATTTTCTCACCTATTCGAATTAAAATGTTCTCATTAGTTAAAGTTTGAAAAGTGTAGTAATGAGGGCCCCCCCCGCCATTTATATGGAAAAAGACACGGCGCTAAAGAGGGGGGGGGCGGGGAGGGGGGGTATTAAGCGCTTGGAAATTAGCTTTTACTGTAGCTGTTTCATATCGTAAAAAAATTCTCTTTGGTGCCTTGTACACAGATTTCTTTTTGCATCTTGAAAAGCTTTAAAAGAGAAACCACATGAAAGCGGCAGAGAGCCCCCCCCGTTTAATGTGCGAGAGAGAGGGAGCTAGAGGGAGTAAGAAGACAGAGAGAGAGAGAGAGTTAGAGTGAGAAAGACAGAGAGAGAGGGAGCTAGAGTGAGAAAGACAGAGAGAGAGGGAACTAGAGGGAGTAAGACAGAGAGAGGGAGACAGAGGTAGCTAGAGGAAGTAAGACAGAGAGAGAGGGAGCTAGACAGAGAGAGGGAGCTAGAGGGAGTACGATAGAGAGAGAGGGAGCTAGAGGGAGCAAGACAGAGAGAGAGGGAGCAAGACAGAGAGAGAGGGAGCTAGAGGGAATAAGAGAGAGGGAGCTAGAGGGAGCAAGACAGAGAGAGAGGGAGACAGAGGGAGCTAGAGGGAGTAAGACAGAGAGAGAGAGGGAGCTAGACAGAGACAGAGGGAGCTAGAGGGAGTAAGACAGAGAGAGAGGGAGCTCGAGGGAGCTAGACAGAGAGAGGGAGCTAGAGGGAGTAAGACAGAGAGAGAGGGAGCTAGAGGGAGCTAGACAGAGAGAGGGAGCTAGAGGGAGTAAGACAGAGAGAGAGAGGGAGCTAGACAGAGACAGAGGGAGCTAGAGGGAGTAAGACAGAGAGAGAGGGAGCTCGAGGGAGCTAGACAGAGAGAGGGAGCTAGAGGGAGTAAGACAGAGAGAGAGGGAGTCAGAGGGAGCTAGAGGGAGCAAGACAGAGAGAGAGAGGGATCTAGACAGAGAGAGCGAGCTAGAGGGAGCAAGACAGAAAGAGAGGGAGCAAGACAGAAAGAGAGGGAGCTAGAGGGAATAAGAGAGAGAGGGAGCTAGAGGGAGGAAGACAGAGAGAGGAGCTAGAGGGAGTACAACAGAGAGAGAGGGAGCTAGAGGGAGCTAGACAGAGAGAGGGAGCTAGAGGGAGTAAGACAGAGAGAGAGGGAGCTAGAGGGAGCTAGACAGAGAGAGGGAGCTAGAGGGAGTAAGACAGAGAGAGAGAGGGAGTCAGAGGGAGCTAGAGGGAGCAAGACAGAGAGAGAGGGAGCTAGACAGAGAGAGCGAGCTAGAGGGAGTAAGATAGAGAGAGAGGGAGCTAAAGGGAGTAAGACAGAGAGAGAGAGGGAGAAAGAGGGAGTAAGAGAGAGAGAGGGAGCTAGAGGGAGGAAGACAGAGAGAGGAGCTAGAGGGAGTACGACAGAGAGAGAGGGAGCTAGAGGGAGTAAGACAGAGAGAGAGGGAGCTAGAGGGAGTAAGACCGAGAGAGAGGGAGACAGAGGGAGCTAGAGGGAGCAAGAGAGAGGGAGCTAGAGGGAGCTAGATAGAGAGAGGGAGCTAGAGGGAGTAAGACAGAGAGAGAGGGAGCTAGAGAGAGTAAGACAGCGAGAGAGGGAGCTAGACAGAGAGAGGGAGCTAGAGGGAGTAAGATAGAGAGAGAGGGAGCTACAGGGAGCTAGAGCGAGCAAGACAGAGAGAGAGGGAGCTAGAGGGAGTAACAGAGAGAGAGGGAGCTAGAGGGAGCAAGACAGAGAGAGGGAGCTAGAGGGACCAAGCCGGAGAGAGAGGGACCTAGAGGGAGCTAGAGGGAGTAAGACAGAGAGAGAGGGAGCTCGGCGGAGCAAGACAGATAGAGAGGGAGCTAGAGGGAGCAAGACAGAGAGGGAGCTAGAGGGAGCTATAGAGAGTAAGACAGAGAGAGAAGGAGCTATAGGGAGTAAGACAGAGAGAAGGAGCTAGAGGGAGTAAGACAGAGAGGGAGACAGAGGGAGTAAGACAGGGAGAGAGGGAGCTAGACAGAGAGAGGGAGCTAGAGGGATTAAGATAGAGAGAGAGGGAGCAAGACAGAGGGAGAGGGAGCTAGAGGGAGTAAGAGAGAGAGAGGGAGCTAGACGGAGCTAGACAGAGAGATGGAGCTAGAGGGAGTAAGACAGAGAGAGAGGGAGCTAGAGGGAGTAAGACAGAGAGAGGGAGACAGAGGGAGCTAGAGGGAGCAAGACAGAGAGAGAGGGAGCTAGACAGAGAGAGGGAGTAAGACAGAGAGAGAGTGAGCTAGAGGGCTCTTGACAGAGAGAGGGAGCTAGAGGGAGTAAGAGAGAGAGGGAGCTAGAGGGAGCAAGACAGAGGGAGAGGGAACTAGAGGGAGTAAGACAGAGAGAGAGAGAGCTAGAGGGAGCAAGACAGCGAGAGAGGGGGCTAGAGGGAGTAAGAGAGAGAGGGAGCTAGAGGGAGTAAGAGAGAGGGGGCTAGAGGGAGTAAGACAGAGAGAGCGGAAGCTAGAGGGAGTAAGACAGAGAGAGGGAGCTAGAGGGAGCAAGACACAGAGAGAGAGAGGGAGCTAGAGGGAGTAAGAGAGAGAGAGGGAGCTAGAGGGAGTAAGACAGAGAGAGGGAGCTAGAGGGAGTAAGAGAGAGAGAGGGAGCTAGAGGGAGTAAGAGAGAGAGCGGGAGCTAGAGGGAGTAAGAGATAGAGAGTGGGAGCTAGAGAGAGTAAGACAGAGAGAGGGAGCTAGAGGGAGTAAGACACAGAGAGAGGGAGCAAGAGGGAGTAAGACAGAGAGAGAGGGAGCTAGAAGGAGTAAGAGAGGGAGAGAGGGAGCTAGAGGGAGCAAGACAGAGAGAGGGAGCTAGAGGGAGTAAGACAGAGAGAGAGGGAGCTAGAGGGAGTAAGACAGAGAGAGAGGGAGACAGAGGGAGCTAGAGGGAGCAAGACAGAGAGAGAGGGAGCTAGACAGAGAGAGCGAGCTAGAGGGAGTAAGACAGTACCTAGCACCGTACATTTCCGACAGAGGTGGTCCATGCGGTAAGTCGTGAGGGGTGACACCATGAGTTACCCGCACCGGGTGACACCAACCCCAGTGACGCCACTGCCCTAGTCCTTTAACCTTTTCGACGCTGATGACGGAACCGCTCCGTCATCAGCCGCGGTGGCGCTGTGCTGATGACGGAGCGGTTCCGTCATGGCCAGCCCGACGTGCCTGCGCGGCGCTGATTTCGCGCCTGCGCGGCGCGTTCTATTGAGCGGGCGGGGCCATGACGGTACCACTCCGTCATCAGCACAGCTCACCCGAGGCTGGTGACGGAGCGGTTCCGTCACCAGCGTGTGAGCGCCGCGCGCCCCCCCCCCGCCCCCTTAGCGCTGCGGCGGAATAGCCGCCGCAGCGAAGGTGCTAAGTGTAGGGAGGCGGTACCTTGCTGCATGACACGCTTTACAAAATGAAAAGTAAAAAATAAACAGGTGCGAAGGGTGCACTGTTACAGGCCACTGCACATACCTTAGTGTCTGCCAGTATTTCTGCCTTGAAAGCACAGGATGGGGAGAAGAAGTGAAAAAAATAGATTTATAGATCTTGGCTCGTCACCCCCTGCAGTATTTGAAACATTAGTAAACGCTGGAAACGGTTCTGCTTTATGCAAAACCATATAAAGGAAACCAATAATTTACCATAGAAAGGCCTGCTGAGGGCGGTGTAGTTGTGTTGTTTATCGACAGGAAACTGAGGCCGGAAGTGTACAGAGGTAGCAGGTACTGGAGGAAGGCACATGCTTACAAGGCTGGATGTAACAAATATGCAGATGTTGCAAAAACCTGCTGTCTTTCCAGGGCGTAAAACTAAGAACCTTCAATATATTGCGAACATTGGGTAAAAAAATCAACCCTTGAACAAAGCCTTTTTTTGAGCAGGGCCTGCAATATCAACCACTGCAGATTTCTTCTCATTAATGTAAATGGGGCAATGAATATCGCACCCCAGACGTTTGGCAGAATCTGCTGAAATTAACAGGCAAGAAAAATACGAGTAATTGCTGATCAATGTGGGATCTGGCGTTGCAGGCACAGAGTTTGGGATGCCCTGCTTCACTTCTAAGTAAAAACTTGGACTAGGAGGCATACTAGTGAACCTGGTTAAAAAACAACAGCTGGTCTGGTAAATACCTCCAGTCGACTCTGTGTACTCGTACAACACACATAGACCAGTTTCAGGCGGGGGACTCCCGATTCCTAGGCCAAAATTAGCCTCTGGTTGAATAGAAGTCAATGGGGAAAATGCTTTCTCCCGGTTATTTGTTATTTTATTTTTTTAAATCTTTCACTTTCCTCTTCTAAATTGTTGACATGTCTGAACACAAGACTCTGCCATACAGAAGCTTTGGCGTCTGTTTTATGGAATACAGTGAATGCAGAATTTTACAACACAGTGCCATGACTTGTAAACAAGAGTGTTTCTAGCACTGGGTCGGATCGTGCCTCAAGATGCATCCATTTAAAAGCATGCTCATAACTTTAATGGTATGGTTCATTTTTTCACATTGCGGTCTATATTCCTCCCTGTATGCATGGCTTTAAGTGGGATGAAAAAACTAGGGGGGGGTCTCTCGATTAATTTAAGGCTGTGGCCTAAAAAACAACTAAGTTTAAAATCTGTGCTTAGCAGAGTGTGCCACCTGACTGGTATTTTGCATCTTGCTACTTTGATTATCTGATAAAATCCTGCCTGATTCATATTAATGAATCATAATTCTGTGAATCCGAATAAAAGTCAATTTACACTGCGATGGATCTGCAGAAAACAGAGAATACTTTGCAAAGTAAATGCTAGGCAAAATCGGCAACTATATTGCAAACCAGGTCTTTGCACGTCCTCCCTGAGGGGCTGATTCACAGAACTAATCTGAGATAAAATCCTAAACTTACTACTTTTGGTATTCACAGAAGGCATTTAGTAGTAGTAAAGTTACGACTCCTAACTTTAGTACTACTATACTGAGACAAAATTCTATCTTTACGACTTTCAGTATTCACAAAAAGCATTTAGCAGTAGTAAAGTTAGGAGTCCTAACTTTACTACTACTAAATGCCTTCTGTGAATACCAAAAGTAGTAAGTTTAGGATTTTATCTCAGATTAGTTCTGTGAATCAGCCCCTGAGTGTCTGACGACATTTCATTCTTCTCAATTCTCTGCACTGTCTCACTTTATCAAAGCACATTGAATTAATGAAGAGAGAATACTATGCAGCAGTGTGGAGTGAAAAACATAGAGGCATTTCCGACCTGAGCTAGTGATGACAGCAGGCACTCCTTTCTCAAGGGTAACTTTTAGGCCTGGGTGAAATTGTATATACACTGGCATCATTGGTGTAAATTTGGTAGTTTCATGTAATGACATTTCTGCAAAATTGCATATATTATGCCATTACGCCACAGTCAATAATTTTGGGGAGAAATGTTATCTCAAAATATAGAGTTCGGGTAATTTTTTAATAAGAGCGGCATTTCAGGTTGATTTTTTACCTGAGGGTGCTGTTCAGATAATTTATGATTGCGTAACTACAAATATGAATGAGAACGGCACTCTCTTGAACTCAAGTGGCAGTTCCTCTAATGACAGCGATCATCAAACATTTTAGGTAGATTTTTACCTGAGCAGACTGTTTAGGTACGTTTTGAGAGCAAAACTACACATCCAAACACGGGCCGTAGTGTTTGGAATGCGAGTAACCGGAAATCAACTCAAAATTTAATTTCCAAGATGAATTTTCAGCCATACGGACTGCTCGGGTAATTTCTTGAGTGTCAGATTCATTTCGCGTAATAATGCACATTTTGTGTAATTTTGCGGTAATTTCACATCATTATGCTATAGCAAATTGTGGGTTTTACACTCCCAGTAAGTTGTTCCATATTCACTGTTCCTGAACTGAGAAGCTGTGTTCATTTTTAGGTCTCGCCTGAGCCAGCGCATGCGCTGCTCTGGCGAGACATTTAGTGAGTGGGATTTAAAAAACCGACCACAGCTTTTTGGGTGGCCTAGAGCGTGCGGTTACGCGCACAGTAACGCACATTCCTCACATCGCTCGTGCCATCTGGCTTTCCTCTCGCTTCAATACTCCGCCCCCACCCCCACCAAAGAGCGCATTTCACGACCGCGCGTCTTGCTTGCTTTGATGAGAAATTCCAAGCATACTCAGGTAGGTTGCCCAACTTTCTCCAGGGCAGTACTTTATTTAAGGTTTGCCTCAGAAGCCTGTATTGATTTTTAAAGAAAAGTCTTTTGTTACATTAAGACACTGCAGGATCTTTCTCCTGTACTTATAGCATTCAAAGCAGCTGATCAGATGGGGGTAAATATGTTAACCCAATACTGGATATGGGAAAGCTTTTGTGGGAATGGCTGTGGAGCACTTTTCAACTGCTCACTGGCTGTAAGGTTCGTGGCTACATTGTGGTCTTCGATTAGGTAGAGACGCTCAAGTCCGTTTTTTGTTGTTTGTTTAACATCCTTTTGGGGCCATGATGTACAATCAGCTGCTGCCCTTTCCATCATTATTGCAAATGTGCTTATTGAAAGCAACAATCTTCACCAGGGCCAACATGAGTCCCTTGTTGCACTTTTGTCTTCAAATCCCAACACCCAGTATGCTGTGTGTGTGAGACAGCAGCTGCTGGGATCTGAACGTACACTTTGCCAATAATAAGCCTCCCCACACCACATATAGGCAGAGCATAGTGAATAAGGGGCTACTTATGCACCCTGTAAAATCACTATAATTAACAAACATCGGCAAAGTCAACAGGTTTCGCCTACTGAGGGCATGTGGCTTTGCATTTTTTTTCTTTTTGAGCCACGCAGTACAACAGAAAGATTATCAAGCAGTATGGCGGAAAGTAAAAAACAAAAAAAGCCCTATGACGCAGTAGGCTCTGGCTGCATCAGAGCCTTTCTTTTTTTTCGGGCTAAAAAAACATTGACAAACTCGTTAGATCTTATGATACCAATTACCTTCGCCAATGCTTGTATAACTTTGTATGAGGAGACAGTGCTTAATTTGAGCCAGCGGCTTCCTGTGCTAGGCACCGGCACTTACTTGTCAGCATCAGCTCTCGTTACAGTCCGCCACATGTGGCACTGCCAGAGATGTGCACAAGCGTGTTTATTAAGTCAAATGACATTGACAATTAATAATACCAGCCTCTCCCACTATTAGAGCTGTGTGTGGTCTGAGCTTCCCCCTCACCACAAAATATCTGAGGCTCAAGGGTTGTGACACCAAAAATAACATCTCTCCCTCAGCACAAGAGGTGATCAGCTGACCTGCAGAACTCGCTGTTTCGAAACAGCCAGGACATTTACCTTATTTTTTCTGCATTTTCTGAAACTCCGGGCTGCAACTCCATCTACGTCTGGGTGAGTGGCCGAGCGCGGGAGGTTTGTGGCTCTTTCTGCCCCCCTGAGCATCTAAACTTACTTCCAGGGAGTGAACTTTTATGGTGTTGTGCGGTGTACACAAGGCACATTCTTTCTTTAATTTGTTTGTGCTGTGAAATCCGTGCAGCCTCCATGTTACAGTAGTGTCTGTGTTTTGCATCTTTTGACATAACTTTCTCGCATATTACCTTTTAGCACTCCATTCTAACAACCATTTTTGCTGCTTACTCCCACAGTCCGCCGCACCTCAAACTCATACATTGCACAAAACTCCATATTGTATTAAAAGTAGCGTGCCGCTCGTCAGCCGCAATTACTCAGGTTCACCACAGCATCACTCAGCACCACCACAGCATCAGTCAGCACCAACACAACAACACTTAACACCACCACAACATCACTCAGGGCCACCACAGCATCACTCACATCCACCACAGCATCACTCAGCACCACCACAACATCACTCAGTACCACCACAACATCACCATGCACTACCACAGCATCACTCAGCGCCACCACAGCATCACTGAGCACCACCACATTATCACTCAGCACCACTACAACATCACTCAGGAACACCACAGCATCACTCAGTACCACCACAACATCACTATGCGCTACCACAGCATCACTCAGCGCCACCACAGCATCACTCAGCACCACCACAACATCACTCAGGAACACCACAGTATCACTCAGTACCACCACAGCATCACTATGCGCAACCACAGCATCACTCAGCGCAACCACAGCATCACTCAGCACCACAACAGCATCACTCAGGAACACATCAGCATCACTCAGTACCACCAAAGCATCACTATGCGCTACCACAGCATCACTCAGCGCCACCACAGGATCACTCAGCACCACAACAACATTACTCAGCGCCACCACAGCATCACTTAGCACCACCACAGCATCACTCAGCACCACCACAGCATCACTCAGGGGCATCACAACATCAATCAGCGCCACAACAACATCACTCAGCGCAACTACAGCATCACTCAGCGCTACCACAGCATTGCTCTACGCCACCACAGCAACACTCAGCACCCCCACAGCATCACTCAGCACCACCACAGCATCACTCAGCGACACCACATTATCACTCAAGGTCAACACTGCATCATTCAACAACACCACAGGATCACTCAGCACCACCACAGCATCACTCAGCACCACCACAGCATCACTCAGCACCACCACAGCATCACTCAGGGACACAACAATATCACTCAGTGCCATCGCAGCATCAATCAGCAGCACCACAGCGTCACTCAGCACCACCACAGCATCACTCGGGCCAGCACAGCATCGCTCAGCACCACCACAGCATCAGTCTGCACCACCACATCATTACTCAGCACCACCACAACATCCCTCAGGGCCACCACAGCATCACTCACCTTCACCACAACAACACTCAGCACCACCACAGTATCACTCAGGAACACCACAACATCACTCAGTACCACCACAGCATCACTCTAACGCGCAACAGCATCAATCAGCATCAACACAGCATCAGTCAGCACCACCACAGCATCACTCAGGGACACCACAGCATCACTCAGGGCCAGCACAGAAACACTCAATGCCACCACAGCATCAGTCAGCACCACCACAGCGTCACTCAACACCACCACACACTCAGTGCTTCTTACACTTTTTAATTACAACTTCTCACCATGCTGCACAGCAGCCACACTTCTCTACTGCACAGCTTAGAAACACTGGCAAAATAAATAGCTCAACCTAAACACTTATAAGGCTCCCAATGCATAGCCAATAGGTCTCGCCTTTGTGACATTAGAAGTGTTTAGTTATCTAACACAATATCCTTGATTAAACAACATCAAGTGTTGCATGGCTAAACACTTATAAGGTCCCAAAAGCGAGACTTATTGGCTATGCCAATGCTTGTTACCATTGCAACATGTTTTGAAGATATGAAATCTAACTTGGCAGGACTTGCAGAGGGACCGAATAGGGGTGCAAAGTGAAGCTTCATAACAAAGTATTTCTGAACGTTTCTACCAATGCTTTTGTGAATGAAGTAGAGTGCTCTGAAGATCGCTTAGTGGTCAAATCCAAGGTATTACCTCCAACCAGTGCTTAATTTGTAAAAAACATAAGTGCCAGGGCTCTCGTCAGGAGGCCACTGCAACTTGCACCATGCATTGCCCCTGCCATGCTGCCAATAATAGTAACAACACAAGTACTAAACATCACACTTATTTAAGTGTGACAATTCAGACTATTCTAGGCCCCCAAAGCTATAGGAATGGCTTAAGTGGCAGGTAATAATAATTTTTAATGTATATTGAAATAATAATTGACAGTTGCTGTGGTCATCTCTAAATTAGCCAGGCAGTGCCACCTTGTGGCAGTCTGTCACAAGCGCCGGTGTTGACATTACCGGAAATCACTGGCTCAAAGTAAGCACTGCCTCCAACTACTGCAGTGGGTGCCCGCATTGGATTACAGTAAGATGGCACATTCTGTACTTATCAAGTGCAGTAGTACAGACAAGTCTAATATTTGTGATGGTTTTTAGTGCCAACAATCTCTTTTCTGTCGATTGAAGGGGAGCAGACCTCAAACAATAGAACCCGTAACATTTTATTTTACAGAGAAAAGGCATTGATATGCATGGAAACATTAGGTCTTTTACAGTAAAGTATTATTTACACATGTATTTGCTTCTTCTTTATATGACCATAACACGTTCCAATATTGCATTATACTAACAATTTACAATATCTACCCAAAACCTCGAATGTGATTGAGTCACATTTCCTCAATGCAACGCCGGCTCGTTACTCAGGCTTTTTTCACACTACGCTATTAGTAGCCCAGCTTTTACAATATACTAAGTTAGTAGCCCAGCTGTCAAGAGTGCTCGATTTGTAGGCAAATACGTTTTGCTCAGAAGCCCTTGGCCAGACTGGAACAGAAACCGTCCCTGGCACACTGCTCAGCCCCCCCCCCCCTCCGGGTTGAGGGAGAGTGCAGCCGGGCAGTTTGCGAGGGCCGGTTTTGGCCGATTTTGTTACAGGGGGCCGATATTGCCTACCCCAGGCAACAAAAACGGCCCCCCAGGGGCCCAAAACTGCCCCCCACCCTATTGGCCCACCGGGGAAGTGCCTGGTGCCCGCTATGGCCAGTCCGGCCCTGCCCCTATTGTATGTCGGCCGGCCAACTACCAAGGCTTTATTGTCTTGATTCCACCTCAAGCCTCTTTAATCCACCACCAGTCACACCCTGCCCCTTTATCTAATTTTTCCAGGTTTGTACTTTTTTTTATTTGTCATGTTTTTCCACCTTTTGCCTGATCATTCTTTCCCTTTTGCGTGTTTTTCACTCTTGCTCTGGGTCTGATGAGGAAACATCAGTGCAGGTCCCCAAAGGCAAGTGCTGGTGGGCCCCACCTGAAACCACTGGCTCAATTTAAGCACTGGCTACCAAGCCACCTTACCCTCTTGCACTTTAGAGTTCATTTCTCATTATTAACACCAAGAAGCAGTTTTTCAATACAAGGACCATAAAATACACCTACACCCCCACATTTACTCTCTCTCGCTCTCTCACCGCACGGACTAGAGGAAGTGGCATTATGCACTCCTTGAACACCGATGACGTCACCGGGTTAACCCATTGTACCAGTACGCCTCTAAAAAGCCACGCATTTGCTGCTGTGAGGTGCAAAGTGTGGAAACAACAAGTAATAAACAGTGCTTTGCTAGGGTGACCAGATTTCCCGGATTTGCCCGGACAGTCCCTTTTTTCAAGGACTGTCCTCACGTCACAACACCTTAAAAAAAAAGCATTTGCAATGCAATAGGTCTCACATTTGCGAGAGTTTAAGCTATTGGCATTGTAAATGACATTGCCTTTTATTTATGTTTTAAATAACAACAACTAAATAAAAGGCATTGTCATTTACAATGTCAATAGCTTAAATTCAGGAAAATTCGAAACCCTTTTGCATTGCAAATGCTTGTAATAGTGCCCGATGCCACGCTTTACTTTAACCGCATGCGTGCGGCGCATTTTCCCGCTGTGCGCTGACTTTTTAAAAAACCCGCGGTTCATGACGACATTTTCCCGCTGTGCGCTGACTTTTTAAAAAACCCGCGGTTCATGACGAGCTCAGCTCGTCATGAGCGTACGAGAGGTGTACCTCATGACGAGCTGAGCTCGTCATCAGCGTCGAAGGGGTTAATGGTGGCCACACCCCTTTTTTTAGACGCAGCTCATCTAAAGAAAGGTGCACGGCTGGCATTAAAGTGAAAAAGTGGTATGGGGTGCATTTACAAAAAAAGCATTAGTTTGTTAAGTTCGCAAACAAATGCTTTTTTTGGTAAAAGCGCCCACTGCTGCACTTTCACTTTAGTGGCAGCCACGCCCCTTTATTTAGACGTGGCTTGTGTAAAGAAAGGTGTGCAACTGCCAATAAAGTGAAAGCGCAGGGTGGGGCGCTTTTACAAAAAAAAAAGCATGTGTTTGTCAAGTTGACAAACAAATGTGCACGGCCGCCAATAAAAATGAAAGCGCGGTATGGGGTGCTTTTACAGAAAAGAACATTTGTTTGTGAAGTTGGCCCAATAAAAGTGTAAAAGATGGCGCCGTGCTGAAACCGTAGTGCGTCTCCCGGAGGCAAAGCGGGCACCCTTGCAGGAAAGCACTTTGTGCCTGCAATAAGGGAAAATCATTAAAGAAAATAGTGCTCACAGACTGTAGATAAAACAAACCGTGTAACAACACAGGTAAAAAGGGTTGTACGACGGTACAACACATGTAATTCCATGCATTGCCTTTGCCATGCATTTTTTTTTACCGCAAATAGGCATTTACAAGGCATGCCAATATTATGCATTTTTCAAATTTAAAAACAATGTATTTGAGAGGGGGACCCCCCAACTTACCTTAAATGTGTGGTATTGGCATGCGTTATAAATGCATATTCGCTGTAAAAATATGCGTTAAAAGAAATGCATGGTAAAGGCACAACGAGGTATAAACCTTGCTGTAAAGGCTGTTTCCCGTAAAAAGCCCAGTCCTTATGGGAGGTTACATATGCGGACAAGGCGGTACTAAGGAGGGACTACTAAGCCTATTTATGAACCAAAAGCAACCATTTAGAAATGACAGTAACAGGAGCCAATTGAAAAGATGGGCCGAAAATGGGCGCAGCTTCAAGTCCATAACTGATTTTAACGTGCCTCGAAGAGGAGCGCATGCGATGGCCAGGCTTGACCTAAAATATACATGTGCCGGGTTTGAGAGAGGGTGGGGTGAGCATTCACATTTACCACTGTGCTGAAAAGGCTTAGTTTACATCAGCCCTCTTCTAACACCTGGGACAAAGTTTACTTGATCAAAGTCTCCTGCAATGCTGCCTGGCCTCAGACATGCAGCACAGCAGGATGTAATGAGGGGTGAATCGCTCTCTATGGAGGTCATCACCCAAGCTGGAATTACAAACCACCTGCCCTTAGAGCAAAGCTTCAGTAGAGCCTTTTTTCTCTCTCTATATATATATATATGTGTATATATATCTATATAAATATATATCCAAGAAAGAAGTGACTCAAACAGATAGATTCACCAAAGAACAAAAATATATTTCCACTACAAATATATGTTGACAGTGGTCAGAGTAGTCACATTGTTTAGTCCTATTTCTATGTCAATGGCCATCCCGTTTTTTTGTACTGAAAATCTGGTACCCTGTGCATTGCCCTCCATTCCACCATCAGCCCAAGTGGCACTGCCTCTGATACCCTACAGGAGAGATGTGCCACAACTCTTCCCCTTCCCTGCGGCTGCTTCTGCCGCTCACTGGTGGCTCCTCCATGTTCACCATTCCCCATCCTGCCTCTTGCCGCTCCGTAGTCCTCTCAGGCTTCACCGTGCCGCAGTCACCATCCTTCCGGCAACAGTAGTCACTAAGGCACACGAGAGAGAGAGCGGTTGGGCCCTTAGCGTGCTGGTATGCGGAATGATGTCAGGGGCTTGATTTTCTTTTCCATGTGGTTTTTAGAAAGGAGGTGAACCATCTGTAGACATTCCTAACCCACTTCTTCTTGGGAACTGAAGTTATAGTTTTCTCGAAAACAGGCAATCCAAACAACCCAAAGGTCATCACACAGTAATCTCAAATTCAGAACCAAAATTTGGGGCAATGAACAGAAATCCACTATGAAGATCAGAAAGGGTTAGGTGCATGTGGGCAGTCTCACAGGTTCCAAAGCACTCATGTCTGGCATTTTCTGGGCTTACAGTAACCAGCCAGTCACAGGCGACCACAAGCAGCCTGACCTCCAACACAAGAACATTAGTTCACACCACATCCTTGGCGCCTGAGGCATTAGTACATGCTGGAGCTCCTGGCCCTGCAGGTCCCAGATGGGACCACAAGACATGGCATGCATTAGCCGTCTTGAGATTCCAAAACATGCCTCAGGCACAATGTCCAGGTGCATGGACTCGCTTCTGCAGCTGAGGATCTGTGAACTGCCAGCTTCAGACCACCAACGTCCAGCATTCTAGCTCTCCTCTACTTCTAAAAAGAAGCAAGGAAATCAGAGGGGGGTGAAGGAACTGAGGGCGTGGTGTGTAAATGTACAGCTTGACATACAAACGTAGTTGTATTTTAATTGGGAATTGTATGGCACGTGGCTTGTCAACAGCACAGCAAAGTGGGTGTGAGTGTGTGAGTGTGTGTGTGTGTGTGTGTGTCAGGGCCGGACTGGGAACCAAAACCGGCCGTGGCAAAGTGCCTGGCTGGCCCCCCTCCCCTTCCGGGAGGTTGGAGGTGCCGCCGAGCTGTTTGCCGGGGCCGGTTTTCGGACGATTTTATTACAGGGCCGATTTTGCAGCTATGCTGCAAAAACGGCCCTGTAACAAAAACGGTCCCCAGGGGCCCAAAACCGCCCCCCCACCCTTGCGGCGCACCGGGGGATTGCCCGGTGCCCGCAACGGCCAGTCCGCGCCTGGTGCGTGTATGCCTTTGTGTGAGGCAAAAGCTTGCATCCGCTGCTGCATGTGCTGGTCTTTGGTGTCTGTGCGTGTATGTGTCTGTGTGCTTTAAAGAGTGAAGGAGAGCGTCAACACTGCTGTATGTGTTTGTGTGCGTGCAATTGTGGTCTCCGTGGGACTACGGGGTGGGGGACATGGGTGAAGTGTTTCCAGATACAGCACTCTTAAAGATGTGAGGTTACATCTCTCTTCTAAAAGTAATACAGAGCAACTTCTGGCTGGTGGCCTAGACCCAGCTGGAAACATTCATTACAATGCATGCCATTGCAACGCATGTCTCTACAACGCATGCCATTACAGCACATACCATTACAACGCATGCCATTACAGCACAAGCACATACCATTACAACGCATGCCATTATAAGGTAAGTAATAGAGATTTTTTTTGTTTTGGGGTGGATATGGGTTTTGGGGTAGAGGGGAATAGTAATTTTTACCCCTACACTATCCAAGACTTTCCATACTGTTGCATTTTTACACTATCCAACACTTACCCTACTATTGCACTCACTGGAGTGGGAATAGTAATTTTTACCCCTACACTATCCAACACTTACACTACTGTTGACCTAACAGTATTATGCGTTGTAATGGTGTGCGTTGTAATGGTATGCGTTGTAATAGAATGTGTTGTAATGGTAGTTTTTAAAAATGCGTTGCAATGCATGCGTTGTAAAATCATGCGAAGTCATGGTAGTAGAATGTAAAACCGCGTTGTAAAAGCATGCGTTGTAATTGTTTGCGTTGTAACGTCATATATTCAACCCAGCACAGCCACATATCAACAACATGAAATTGAATATCCATCAAGTGTCACCCAGAACTGCATGACACCTTCAGCCAGTCTTGGCTTTTTATCACAGAGCACTTGCTTATCTGGGCATCAAAAGCTGTTAATAGAATATGCAATGTAGAACTATCTGCAAGAAACTGCAGATGGCAAAAAAAGCTTGGACTAGTCTGTTGGGCAAGCGACACAGTCACGTTGATCTGACTCTCGCCTAAGCGTAGGACGGTTCTAATTATTTTAACCTTTGTCGACACTGGCTTGCTGGGGCACAGGGACTCAATGTGCACTCAACTGATGAGGCCCAAAGATGGTCTGGGCTGGTGTGTTCCTATTGGAGCAGGAACAAGATTGGCCTGCAAAGGTTTGGTACCTTACAACAAATGCACAGACAAGCTCGAAAACAGTGGTATGGAAGGCACCCAGAGTTCAGATTAATTCAGGCATTCCCATCCGGGAAACATCCTTTACAACGCAACTTTTACCACGCAGTGCTTTTACATCGCAACTTTTGCAACGCAAACCATTACCACGCATTGCGCTGGGGGGCGCTCTAGGATAGGGAATAGATGTAATTTACTATCCAACACCTTCCCTACTATCCACGGGGACTGGAGTTGGAATAGTAAATTAAACTATTCACTATCCAGCGCCCCAAAGCGCTATGCGTTGTAATGGTATGCGTTGTAAAAACTGCGATGTAAAAGCATGTGTGGTAAAAGCATGCGTTGTAATGTCATACATCCTTCCCATCCATCAGGTTTTGGCCACCCTGGTCGCCAACTGCGTGCCTGTACATGCATGCTTGTGTGAATAGAAGCTGCAGTGAGAGCACAGCCTTTGTGACTTCCTGCGTCTAAGACATAACACCGTTTTATTGTGTCTCTCCTCACATGTGGCTAGTCAGAAGTAATAACAGAAGTTTCAATTCGCTTTTAGAAAGTTAAAAGGTGCCATGACTGTGATAGGAACAATCTTCTCATTAAGGGCAAAGTTTCCAAAAGGGAAAGAAAAAACAAGTAACAACTATTCTCCAAGGAGTAACTTAAAAACCAGCCTGAAGCTACAAAAGAAAGTTATCTGATCTGATCAATGGAAATATGAAACTCACCTGCCCATGAAACAGCCATTTCCCTGACGGCAGCACTTCACTTCCTGCCTCTGCTCTTTGATGTCTGTGTGGTTTGTAGGGTGTTTGCTGACCGCAAGCAACTTTTCCATGGTGGTGAGATAACAAGGGCTGAGAGAGGAGGCTGGGTGGAGGAGGTAGCTGGAAACAGATGACCTCAGCACCACCCACTACTATTATCAAATATTTTTTGCACTCCAAGTCATATTTTTAAGCTACTGGAAAGTGATCTGAGATCTGAATCAATGAAAAAAGCTGTTACTTTTGCAATGATCAGACACGATTCACTCACTTTATAAAACATGTTTTTTTTATTTTAATTAGTTGAGACATTCGATCTTGCCCTTGCTTCTGGTGGATTTGGCATCTCTTGCAGACAATTGCAAGTTTACTCAACAGAAGGCTTCTGAGTTGCGGGCGAGAGGAGGTTGAGTTAAAAGACCTCCCTTACGGTCTAACTTTCCATAGGGTGAAAGCAGATTTCCACCTTTCCATCCTAACACATGTGTGTGTTGACCGAGTCATGTGTTACCCCTTGTGCGTGCTCTGAGTTTCGGTCTTGCGGGCACCGCCCAACGCACGTCAGCAATGGCGGTGATGGTTCTTTTAGGAATCTCAAAGGAAGACTGTGGTAAAACACATCTTCCTATACTCTCCCACTGACCCATGTGATTGTCTGTCACCATCTCCATGGTGATGTGCTTGTGGCTCCTATGTCATGGTCTGTTCGTAAACTAGCTTCTGGACTTTTATGTGGATCAAATTAACAGTGAGCCGAAACCAGGGGACTGCAATATTTGAGGCAAGGGCTGACTATTGCACGAATAACCGTACAAATAATAATATTACACAGAAAAGGAAGCAAGACCATACTCAAAAGCTCTATATGAAAAAACAAAACAAGCAGAAGTAAGTTTAGCATTTTGGGATGAGTGGTTTAGCTTGTCCTCATAAATAAACCTGAAATATTGAGCTGAGGACCTAGGGCTAGGGAGCATGTCCAAAAAGTATATCCACTTCTCATGGGGCTACAAGGTGGCAGGGTCCCCAATAATCATGACCTCTGTCTTATCAGAGATGATATGCAGAGACAGGACTAATAATTTGAGGGACCATCTTGATATTCCGACACAAACAGCTGTAATGGGACAGCACTCCACTTGGTCTACTGAGATTAAGTTCTATGATTAAATTGTAATGTTTTATGGCTATATTTTTGTAATAAGGATATTGAATGAAGCAAAATCCGTTGCATGTGCTACATGGATGTTCTGTACCTTTGATGGTTATGTAACCGAATAAAGGATCTTTGATTGACTTGCACAACCTGCACCATGGCCTTGCATGTGTATGACAACCAAACCCCTGACCTGTGTATCTGACATACAGATCTCCACATGGCTATCTGTGCACATACAGCACAATCAAACTCCTGCCCTGTGGATACCAGCCTCAGTGACATCCCCACTCCCTAGTGCCATCAGGCGTGTGGCGAAGAACTGACAGCATGACCGGTTAGACATAAACTAGAGAGCCAGACCCCTAGCAGACACACACACACAATGCTGCACATCTAACCCACACCCTTGCACACGAGGTTCCTCAACAACAACATATTTGTACGGACCAGAACTTTGACCGGTACAGATGGTGCACTTAAGGCAGAACTGAGTACTTATTAGGGCATTTTCAGCAGGATCAACCCTTGCACGGTGAACACGAGCTGCAGCCCCCAACTGCCCTGTTCAGTGCACATGCGTCACTTGATCACACATTCTACAGGACCAAACTTTGATGTCTGGAAAAACTGTTGCCCTGGTCTGTGCATATAGGGCAGATTCAAACCCTTGCTATATCATCAGGAGAAGCCGATTAAACTGCCTGTCCTGTGCACTCATCGCAGGACCAACAACCTGACGTTACACTTGGCACACGCATTGCACAAGCAGGCTCAATTTCCACGGTCAGTGGTATTTTGAGGGGGATGCTCATCTGGGGGGCAGTCCTGATTTGTGCTGCCTCTTACTAACCTTCAAGGCCTTTGGCCCAAGTCCACTGAGGATTATAGAGTCAGAAAATTAAATCACCCCACGTCCTTTCTCTCCTCTAACTGAACCTCCTATTTCACCCAGTATATTCTCCAAAATATCTTTCAACTTTCCTTTTTGGTGTACTCCTCAATGCCCGCTAAATGGACAAGAACCATCAGAACATCTAAGAAGTGATAAAAGACTCATCACTCAACCAATGTTTGTTAGAGAAACCAGCACCTAAGACGCTGCACCTACTTTTTGTCGGTGAGTCGTGTGGCTTAGTGGACTAACGCATCCACTTCAAGGGCCTGTGTTTGACCTCATGGTCACAAGTTCAATTCCCGGCCTCTCTGAGGTTGATAGAATGAGTACTATTGAGTTGGGTAACAACAAACATCTGTTATTCAGTGCCAATATGCCCCTTTTGGGGTAAACGTTCTTCACAAATACACATGTTATGTTATGGGTCTTTTCTGCCAGGTTTAAAATAGTTTCACCTACTCGCTCCACATCAGGGCAAGTACTGCGCACTACCGCCTGTAAAGATCGCCAACCTCTATTGCAAGAACAGAAGGCCAGCAGCTCCCACTGAAACATTATCCTTTAGGTTAGAAAATAAATCCATGTGAAAGTGCATTGCACACTCTTCTGCTAAACTAAGACAAAAATAATTCAAAAATGCATTTCACTTTTCTAAACACGTTGTTGACATGTTTCACTATTGGGAAAACATATGTGTTTGTATAAAACCCTCACCTCAGTGCTTCAACTGACTAATAATGCCTTGAAAATTAGCACAAATATTTTTTTTATATTTCTTTTTTCTGTAGCCTGTGATTTATCAATATATTTCTTGTTTGCAGTGCACACTAGGAAAAATACTAAATAATGAAAGTTTGTAGTATAAATGATTTAGGATCTCAGTAGAATTCTGTGTATTTTAGCTCCGAAACTATGTCCTCTCAAGATGAGCACATCATTTTTCATGTAATACAAACAGAAACGAGTAATATTTCCTGGCATACCCTGTCAACAACTTACAGGTGGTATCTGAAGTAGATTTGTCTGTGTTGTGTTGCCATATTAATCATGCAGTTATTTTGTAACTTCAGAAATGTAAATTGAAATGTAAATTGATACTTGTATAGCGCACTACTCACCCGTAAGGCTCTCAAGGCGCTTGTACGAATACCGCTGTGGAACCCATTGTGGCTTTCCCTGTGAGGTGTCCTCTCCTGGGCACCCCCAAGGTGGAGGCCAGGCATCCTTAGCGTTGTGGGGGCCGTTGTGGAGATTAAGCAAGCTATTGCCCAGAGTTGCAGAGTGGGACTCCATGATTGGAATAGGTACCGTGCCGAGACATATCAGGTCCGTGGAATTTTTTAGCTCAAGACCCACCGAGGCAGGGAATTGAACCCTGGTCCCAGGCTAGACCTCTGCATCAGGGTCTGCCGCTCTAACCATTGAGCCATATTGTGTCACATGTTGTGTTGGCGTCCGAGTTAAAGTCACATGACATCCCTTCCTGGGAAGCTTCAGGGTCAGAGGTTATTTGATGTCACTTTCTACGCTGCCATGAAGGTCAAAGGGTGTGTGTTTTCAGCTCTGCTGCCCATGGCATTTTGGTGAATTGACATCCATGCAATTTCCTTGACAAATAAATTCAACATTAACTTATTCTATTTGTGCTCCCTCAATTATGTTCTAATACAGATGAGAGATGGTGGTAACTTACTTGTTCTTCATCCTTGTCCCTTGTACACTGTTACCACATTGACCGATAACTGGGAAGGAAAAGTTGCTTACCTGTAATCCTAGTTCTCGTCCAAGGGAATTCTCATCAAAATCATAAGCAGTAAATAGTCCTGTCCACAAGAGAACTCTGAAAAATGTTATATATGTTAAATATATATCATACCACGCCTACTTCCAGGATCTAAAGAAGGCACGGCACACTCCGGAATCTTTTGAAGGTTCTTTTTAATGGTGACAATATGCGCGGTGCTGGCAGTCCATGAAACGCAGTGGCATACGCGTTTCAGCCTTCATTGGCCTTCGTCAGTGCTGGTTCCACGGGCTAGGCGCTGCAACAGGGGTCAGACTGAATACAGCTGCTAATAGTTCAGTCCCTAGTTGAATGTCATTACGCCCCTCCTCCTAATAAAGGTGCACCGCCTTCACGCTCTCAGTCCCACGAGCAGGTGCATGCTGGTAGTTGCAGTCCGGCTGGGCGACTGTACAGTGACAGAACCGCTCCAAACATCAAAGATGTCCCCAATTAGTGGGCGCGGGCCACACCAGCTCTAGTGCCCGGGGGAATGAATTAAAAAATTCTTCGCTGATACCTTAATCAGGCAAGCCGTGTTGCCTCCTCTCTACCCATTGCAGAAAATACACCCGAAATGGCGATATAACTGCTGTGGGGTTAAAGAAATATATATATACATACTCTAATTGACAAAGGCGGGTGCCGAAACGCGTCTTGAGAGAGTTTGAATAAAAATATTTGAATTGTCCCCCGTGAGTGCTGAGTGCTTTGTGCACAGGAGCTGAGTCTTGGACTGGCGAGGTACCGTCTCCCGCCGTAACAGCACCCGGTCGCGAGTGAAGGGGAGCAGACGGGTAGTGAGCTTGATATATATATATATATATCGAACCCCAGTTTAAACTTTCCATAAAAAGAAGGCGCTGACTCCGTGAATATTTCTTAATGCAAGATTGCTTTATTCCAAATGCAACAGCTCAGACGCGTGTCGGCGGATTCCACCGCCTTGCTATATATGTGGGTGTGTGTGTTAATTCTATGTTAGCTGCATTCTGCAGCACACATTGAAGTAGCAAATCGTCATTATTTAATGACTGTTTATGTGCAGTATGGGACACCTTCCTGCACATAAACAATCATTCATGGTATTTTGCTCTTTCTATGTGTGCTGCAGAATCAAGCATACATAGAAAAAGCAACAACAAGGAGAAATAAAAGTATTTCTCCTCGTTTCACCATTCTAATGCCTGCTCTTGCCTGGCGTTAGTTTTTGGCGCTTCCTCAAATTTACACCTCCTTGTATATCTGGGGCAGGATAAAAAAGCAATGGGTGTTGCGGTGAAACGCCCAGAGCAACACCCATGCACGCCACTTTCACGCAAATATCTGCGTGAAAGGGTAATATATTTACAAAGCGCCGTTAAGCCACAGAAAGTGGCTTGACGCCACGTTGTAAATATGGTGCAGGGCATGGCGCCACCAGTGAGCCCCAAAAAGTTACGTTCCTTTGGCGCTATGGGCTTGTGCATATGTACATATGCCCCCTCCCAAGTTCATGCTGAGCACACTTGCAGCCGAACTCCTCACAGATCAGGGAAATCTGGATGTATGACGTTACAACACATGCTTTTACCACGCATGCCTTTACAACACAGGTTTTACAACGCAAGTCGTTACAACGACTTGCGTTGGGGGGCGCTGGATAGTGAATAGTTTAATTTACTATTCCAACTCCAGTCCCCGTGGATAGTAGGGAAGGTGTTGGATAGTAAATTAAACTATTCCCTATCCTAGAGCGCCTCCCAGCTCAATGCTTTGTAATAACTTGCGTTGTAAAAGTTGCGTCGTAATGGTAGTGCGTTGTAAAAGTTGCGTTGTAAAGGATGTTCCCAGGGAGACCTAAGACACACAAAGGCTGTCAATTCAAAAGTTCCCAAAAGATAACGGGATATCTACGAAGAATTCTCCGACGTTGTCATGCCCAGTATGTATGGAAAATATGTTGTCTATGAATGTTCTGTGAAAATGCCAATTATTTATCTGTCTATTTGCGTAAGTAAATGCATAATAACAATTTACATAACACACAATATCAACTGAATTTTTGGCACTTTATAATTGTTGAGTAGTACCCAATGGAAGCCATTTCCTCATCCACAGAATAGGAAAATATTGAGATTTGAACTAAAGTCTGCAAGTCTTCATACTTATGCCTTAAATTTTACAGTTGCTTGAAGCAGCTGCATTGCTCCTTCAGTGTGCTTTTATCCAGGTTGGAACGAGTGACGTGCTGTAACAAGATGCTATTTTCCGGACAAACAGAAGCCCACTGAGTTATCTAGTGTAAACCACAAATCAGTCTGAGCTGCCCTTCATATGCTATGGCCTGAGGCAGGTTCATTAAATGTAAATGTGCTGGATTTGTAAAGCGCACGGCTGCCCGTAAGCGTCCCGCCCTTGCTTAGGGAACCCGTCCTGGTATTCCCCTGTGAGAAACCCCAGCAGGGTGTCCACAAGGTGAAAGCCAGGCATCCCGCCGCGAGGGGCCGTAGCAGAGATTAAGCAAGCTATTGCCCAGAGTCGCAGAGTGTGACCCCGTGAGTTGAGTAGGCACCTGAGCGAGAATTGTCAAGTCCGTGGAATTTTTTGAGCCCGAGACCCGCCGAGGCGGGGAATCAAACCCTGGTCCACGGTCGATCTCAGCTTCCGGGTCTGCCGCCTCTAACCACTGAGCCACGCTTCTCCTTCCTCATGACACGCTTCTCCTTCCTAATGACTATTTCATAACTTTTTAACCTCATGGCTGCAGGAGCGATTCCCCTGCAGTGCTGGGCCGTAATAAAAACGGGTGTGGTCATGACGAGCTCAGCTCGTCATGAGCACCTGAGAGGTATATGCCATGACGAGCTGAGCTCGTCATGAGCACCGAAGGGGTTAAACACTTGACCAGAGATAGCACATAGATTGTTCAAGCAAGTGCAAGATTCAGCATCAGTATTTTACTACCATTATACCACAAAGCTACCTGGATGCACATAGATCTCCGCTGCAGGTGCCTTAACCCCAGTGCTTTAAGTGGGCGGGTCCTGACGGAAATCAGCACCAGCAAATCAGACAGACTCCTATAGGGGTGCCTTTTTCTGTCCTCCATGACTTCCCGCAGAAGGACTAGATTCACTGACAGGACAAGAGCCACCAGGAGGACTGGGGGTGGGCTAGAAGAACCAGGACCTCGCGGCCCTGGAGGTCAAGCATAGCCAGAGGAACAAGAGGATCGAGATACGAAGGACTAGACCCAGCAAGACCAGGGCCAGGAGGGTCATATTCAGGAAGATCAAAAGGACCAGGCCTGGAGGTCCAAGAACAAGGTACCAGGGGATAATGGACGAGGACAACCTGGATTAGAGGGTCCTAGAACTAGGAAAATCAGGTGGACCAGGAAGAGGACCGGGTCAGGAAGAAATAGGAGAACCAGGACCTGGATGACCAAGAGAAGGTCTCGGGCCATGTGAACCGGCACCAAGAGAACCCAGAAGAGCAGGAATGGAACCAGGCCTATAAGGGCAAAGAACATGACCAGGGTCAGGAAGACCCAGGCTGCTGACTGCAAGTTGTTATGTCTCCTGCATAAGACTTGTAAACATTGTTTCCTGTACAGTGATAAACAAACAAAGTCATTAAGTACTTTTAACGACAATAATTTGATGATGGATGCGAATGACTTATTTCCCTCTATACCCTTGCTCAAAAAACTAGAAATGTGTACTATTATGAAGGTCAGCACCAGATCCGGAAATGCTGCCGTGGAAGAGGTTACTTGCAGTACAATAGGGCAACAAAGGCCACATCCCAACCACAAACTATGGAAAAAAAACAGAAGGAAAAAAACTCAACCGGAATACACGTTTAGGGGTATCATTTTCCCACAAAACGACTTTTGTGAAATAGTTCAGTTACACTAAAAAAAATTGTAGCACACGTCTCCCACTGGCAAAAGTAGGTGAAGATGGATAACTTGGCAAACTTTGCAGACTTGCTGAAGTGAGCAGTTTGCCAACTTCAAAGGCAGCATTTTAAATTTGGGATAGTTTTAATTATCGTCTACTATAAATATGCAAGTTTGTGTTGCATGGATGTCAACGTGGTCTTTCTGAGACCCAGCAACCTTATTCATTGATGTATTCATTGGTTTTGCAATGGTTTAGCCTGTGATTTGGAAAAGCAGAGACTTTGCAGCCACAAAATTAACGGTCACATTCTATCAAACGAACAAGTTGCTTACCTTTGGTAACGCCTTATCTGGTAGAGCCTCTATCTATCTGCAGATTCCTTACCTGAGAATTATCTCTAGGCACAAAACTAGATCCAAAACGTTTTCATGAGCAGTACTCCCACATGCGGGTTGTTGGCGTCGTTCGAATCCGCGTGGCAGAATCTGCGTCGGAAGTGATGTGCGTGGTGCCTATATAGGTGCATCCCCAGGGCGCTGACATCAGGGTCTTCTTTTATGACTTTCCACACTAAGAGCGGTGAGCCGTGAATAACACTGACCACTGGTGTATAAAAAAAGAGCCCTGAAAGGGGAAAGCCCTGTCCATAAGTCTTTTCACACAGCATGAAAGATGGGTGGCTCGGTAGGGCATCAGTGGCTAGATAGAGTCTCTACCAGTTAAGAGAGAAGCCCACCTTGCAGCCTGCTAGATATCCAGGACCGGATCTCTGCGTTCTAATGCAGTGTTGTACCCTTAGCTTTAGTGGAATGAGCAAGCAAACCCTCAGGGCATTGCTTCTTGGCCAATGCGTAGTAGATCCTAATGCAGAGCACGATCCATTGGGAGGTGGTCCGTTTCTACAGCACCTTTCCATTCTTCGCTCTCATATACCCCATGAAGATTTGGTCGGCTACCTGGAGCTCTCTCGTGTGGTCAAGGCAGAACAACAAGGCTCTTTTGGGTCCAGTCAGTGAAGTCGCTCCTCTTCCTTAGAGGGATGTGGCAGGGTGTACAAAGTAGGCCTAGTGATGGGTTGGCCTACAGGGAAAAACTTTTGGCAGAAACGATGCTCCAATTGGAAGAACCAGCTTGTCTGGGTAGATGTTCAGGTAAGGAGGTTTGGATGACAAAGTTTGAGGCTCCCTGACCCTCCGGGAAGATGAGGAAGGCCATCTTGATGGTAATGATCATGAGAGGGCAATTGTGCAATGGCTTAAAAGGAGTTCACATCAGAAACGTCAAGACCAGATTAAGGTCCCACTGAGGCATGATGAAGAGCGAAGGTGGAAACATGGTGCAAACCTTTCAAGAACCTATGTATAAGAGGGGATTTGAAGAGGGATGTCTGATCAGGCAACCGCAGAAAGCCCGAGGTGGCAGAAAGATAACTACTTAGGGTGCCCAGAGCAGAGCCCTACTGGGCATGAGAAATGATCTATAGAAGGACCTAAGAGAGGGGAGCAGAAAGAGGGTCAACCTGTTTCTCTGCACACCATGCCACAAACTTGCAACAATGGCATAAGCAGACTTGAACAACTAAGCTCTCATAGGTAGGATGTTGCGTCGGGGACTGGGGGCACCTTGGTGTGGGACGAAGGGCTTGGACAATTGTCCTGTTTACAGGAGCCTCTGTGCTGGGCTTGGACCAAGTCCCAAGCAGGATGTCCATGAGGGCTTCATTAAATGTGAGTAGCGGTTCTGAGGGGGTCACTCCCGGCTGAAGCGCCTCTTTCATGGTGTTACTCTTGACTGCCGGTGAGGGCAGGCTAAGGTCCAGGACCTCAGCGGCCCTTCTCATCACCATAGCAAATGGTGCTTTCTCCTCTATACCCACGTAGGGGGAGAAAGCATGCCAGTATCTGTGGAAGTGTGCAGTCCACTGGCCTCTGCCAAGTCCTTTCACCAGTCTATGGTGCGATCTATGGGCTTGGATTCTTCAAGGTTCAGCGACCCCTCCCAATCCTCCCCAAGTCCTAGTCCCTAGAAATAGGGCTCCGGCTCTAGCCTGGATGGCACGGCTCCAGTTGGTTCCGGAGTCGAACAATGTCCCTCCGGCTCCGTGTCAGAGTCAGGAATAGACTGGGGATGGCACAGCCATAGGGCGCTGGTGCTGCCAGGAGCGCGGCATCTGGACCTACGCCGGGGAAGGTAGAAAGGTTACAACTGGTGCCTATCCGGATCCATCTGTGGACCCAAGAGACCCGACTGGCACCAGGGCAGTACCACTGCCACGCCTTCAAGCCCTGCAGGCTCGGGAGTGGCCCCTACTGGTACTCCGCCTGCAGGTCTGCCCCTGGCACCTGTCAGGCCCCCAAACATTAGGTACATGGCCTCATAAAACTCTCAAAGTTGGGTGGGGGTTTGCCCTGGATTCTTAGGACAGGTGCAGACCGGCCCAGGCGTAGGCTCAACCGCAGAGCCAGGCCTCGAATGAGAACACCCCCTCATCTCGTCTGAAGACAGCAACGGACAGGGTGAAGTCGAAGACCTCTTGGACTTCTTTTTGTTGTGGGACTTGGCCAAACACCCTGATGACTTCGAGTGCGACGAGATCTTAGGCTCTGTTGCCAATCCCAGGACTTTCCTCTCGACCGGGATCGAGACCGACGTGGAGTTGCACATCAAGCAATAAGGACCTTGAGGGACCACTTCCTCAAGGCTTTGGGGTGCATGGTGGGGCAATCGGCACAGGTCTTCGTGTTGTCGTCGCACTGCAGGCACCAGAGGCAAACAAGGTGCAAGTTCATCACCGATGTCTGACGATGACAGGCGCCGCTCGGCTTGAAGCCGGCCTTCCTAGTGGACATACCCGCCACACCAGGAGATCACTCCAAAAAGACCAACAAAAGTTGAAAAAAGGTCAGTCAAAAGCGTACCGGGTGTAGCTCTCGCAAGATCTGCATTGACTGACGCAGAAAGTAAAGAACTGATGTCAGCATGATGGTGGGGGGGGGGCAACTATATAGGTCCAACACCCATCATTTCCAGCGTGGATGGCGCCATTTGGAGCTGAACTATGCCACCTACTGGCATGCTGGGGTACTGCTCATGAAAAAGTTTCCAGATCCAGTCTGACGCCTGGAAATTTCTATGCTAAAGAATCAGCTGCTAGAAGTCTCTATCAGATGAATATTGTAAGTTGAAATGTGTTTCCAACTTGCAGGGATGCACTTTGCAACTCACTGAAAATCAGAAACAGGAAAAGGAGGAGCGTGTAAGGAGCCTTCATCCTTCTTCCAATATGAAATACATTGTGACAATGGCCTCAATTGTGGTCATAAACCATTGGTTGCAAATCGACACCCAAAAGTGAGTTGTATCCATTTACAAAGTGGAAGCGGTTGGTGAGGGATGCCGTTCACAAAATGGCTATTTATTTTTTTGATTACAGTCCTTTTAAGGATCATTTAATACATCAGAGTCTCAGATCTGTGGTTTCTATTGATAGCATTGGGTCTCAGATATCGCCCTGTGCCTCGAACATATTGTTAGTAAATTACTTTTAGAACACAGATTATAATAAAATCCAGTAGTGGCTGCTACCGGATGGGCGTGATGGGCGGGAGGACGGTTAAGAAAAAAAATAACTTACCGCCGCCGCCTCTCCTCCATCATCATCCTCTTCAGCTTCCTTCTTCCTGGCTCCAGTCCCGGCCCATAGCAGGAAGCACACGAGCACACAGGCTCCCCTGAGCCAATCACAATGCTGAATTGCAGCATTGTTTTTGGTCTGAGCTCTGTAGTTGGGCACTCAGCCGGGGTCTTGGAACCTGTCCATGTTCCCCACCAGGTGAGCATTACCACCTGGTGGGGAACATGGAAAGTGCCCAGGACTGTTTGACCGGCCCAAGAGGGCCGGCTAAACCATCATGCGCACTCAGGGAGTGCAAACCACTCCTCCCCTGCTCCAGCCAGCCACGTTCCGCCCCACATTGAACAAGGCCACTGACTGCATGCAACAGGAAAAATAAAATTATAATAACAATACTTTATTGTCATTTTATTTTTCCTTTTATGCAGAGGGGCGATCCGTCGCCTTAGTGGAGGAGCCACCACTGATAAAATCTCCTTGCTCACTTCACAGAAAGTGATATTTCCCTAAACTGTCCTATGAGCATAGTTTGGGGTATTGACAAACTGAACTCTTCTTGGTGAATCGAATGATTATCAGAAATAAACACTTTATTCTGATATTTAGTACTGATTTTTATAAGTTTCTCCGTTTTATCTGTAAATAGTTTTTGCTAAAGAACAGTCCTTATTGATGAATGTTCATTGTAGAGTTTATGTGTTAATAAAAATATTATGTTTTTAAATGCTTTGTTTTGAATAAAGTATTTGGTGCTGAAAGAAGCAGTCATGTGCTTTGTGAAATTCTTTCTAAAAATAAATTATTACATTTCTTGGTTATGAATTGCGGAGAGAATCTTTATACTGTAGCATCCAAAAAGTAAATTAGAATGATCAGAATACAGCTGTGGATTAAGACACATTACTTAAGGAATGAGGGCAAAAGTATTAATTGTGGCTTTCAGTTATGTCTTGTGGACTCTAAAATTGTAGCAATGTGGTAATTGTGGTTTCCTTGCAGACACTTTGATTATGATCTTTTCCGGCCTAGCAGTGGTCACTTCACTGATTTCTAAGTCATCAAGTTTGCCAGATTCTCCAACCACTGACCCCATTGCAAGTAGGTCAACAACTACCTCTAAGGCCCTGATTATGAGTTGGGTGGTTAATTCCAACCCATGCGGAAGCCCTTGTTTAAGCACGGGTTGGAATTACAAGCTGTTAGGTATTTAACGCATTATTATGGGATTCGTTAAATAACTAAACAATTGTTAAATTTCGGCAGGTCAAACCTGCTGAAATTTAACAGGAGAAAACCATGCGTTATTTATTGTATGATGTGGATTTTGGTGCATTAAACACCAAAATCCTCATGCTGTTTCCCAACAACTGGTAATAGGTGGAATGTATCGCACTAGATAAATAACGTACCCAGTGGTATCTTTGTTATCATGTATCAATACCATCTATTCTCGTAATAAGGACCTTAGAGAGATCTTCCTGACACCAAAGTGAAAACGGCCTTAGTCCTAGTGGAAAAGATATTCCTTTAATTGTTTCCAAAGAGGTTACCAAGCCCTGTAACCAATATTCATCCTCTATATAAAAACTAGCAAAGAATTGATCCACTTCTACTTCTTGAGTAGGGCTAAATATTTGTTGACCCTCTTAAACTGCTGAATATACATGAGCAGCAAGCAGGACATCTGGTAAACCAGGGCATTCCATGCATATGTACGAGGGGTGGAAAAAGGGGGGCAACGTCAGCTCGGGTCCTCCCTCCAACCTGTGCTTTCACAATGACTCCACAGACCCACCACCGATTGTCAAGCCTTGTTTCTCGTCCAATCACTCCTTGGTGGACTCTACAGGAATGAGCGTTATTTGTAAAAGTATTAAAATACAATACAATCCTATTTATAAATTGCACTGCTACCTCCAAGAGGGTGTCCCATTGCTAGCGGAAAAAACACTCAGAGAAGGGGCTGACAGTTGCCTTATCAAAAATCAAAGAGATACATTTTTAAGGGCATGAATTCCTTGATGTGTGATTTGCCACATTTGCTTGTCTATTTTGGTTTGATTCTTTGCTGGAGGCACCCACACCTGACTGTGATTTTGAGATCCTGGCTCCCTTACTCTGGATGGCATCCCCATCAGTCCTGGGTCCTTCCTCAGTAGTATTCACCATGACTGCATGAGCTTCGATTGCTCTTTCACACTCCTGAACTGACAAATGTATGACGATACAACGCAAACATTTACAACGCATGCCTTTACAAGGCAGTTTTTACATCGCAACATCCACTACAACGCATGTTTTTACATCACATGCCATCACAACGCATTTTTAGAAACTACATTTACAACGCATTCCATTACATCGCATTATACCATTACAACGCATACCATTACATTGCATTAGGGTAAGTGTTGGATAGTGTAGGGGTTAAAAACTTACTATTTCCACTCCAGTGAGTGCAACAGTAGGTTAAGTGTTGGATAGTGTAAGGGTAAAAACGATGCATTGTAATGGTATGCGTTGCAATGGTATGCGTTGTAGTGACATGCGTTGTAATAACATGCGTTGTAATGACATGCGATGTAATGGCTGCGTTATAATGGCATGCGATGTAAAGGATGTTGAGATGTAATGACTGCGTTGTAAAGGTAGTGCGATGTAAAGACCACGTTGTAAAGGTTGTTTCCCCTACAGACACTACACTTTACGCTACATAAACACCCAACTAGGCTTGCATACATATTTTATGTATGTGTAATCCATACATCATGTCTATTTGAGATGTTACTACTACAACCACAAACGTAAAAAACTCCCAGGGCCTCAACTTCCGGCACACTTACTTCACTGTAATCTCCTGGAGGTCTGTCGTGCTTAAAGCAGCCCTTCCAGCTGCGTGGCAGACCCAGGCTGGGCAAATAAACACTGGCTCCCCCAAGCCCGTAACGAGAATAGTTCACATCCCTCAAAGTCACTGAGTTTGTTTTACAAAAGTAAATCCTAGTTAATTGTGATTGCATTGGCAAGACAAATAACGAGCTGACCCGCACCGCAGAGGTTCCAGTCGCGACATGACCCCCCTAAACCAGAAGTAAAGCAGGAGTAAGTCAGGAGCAAAACAGAAACACGTCTGGAGTAAGTAACACCTACTTATCGGGCCCTGGTGACCTGGCGTGATTAGTGCTCGACGCACGCGTGATGAATGTGCCGCGCGCACCGACCCGACTGCCAGGCCGCAGGCTCGCGACTGGGTTGTTATTTTAGCCTGCAGCGATTGGCTGCGGATTTGGCACGAGCCGGCGCAGTGTGTTTTTCTAATGAGCGCGGCAGCCATCTTGTGTGGCGCACAGAGCAGGCCCCTGGTCCAAGGTAAAGAAGGCCTGTCTGCCTCCCAGACGGCGTGTCATGGCCTGGCCGTCCAGGCTGCGAGGCCGCGCCGTTACTTACCTGCGCTCCCCTCCAAAAATGTGCCAATTCAGAGCAGAGCGTGTACAGTAGCAGGTGATTTATGGGTGATGGGGAGGGCCCTGCACAATTTCCATGGATTGTCTGGTACAGGAGAAAACCCGGAGTGGGCAGCGCTCCTCCACGGAGGGTTGGGGGACCTGGGTCGTGCCAGAGCCAAATTCAAGACACATTCTCACCAGCCCTTGAATCCTGATACCGTCCTGACTGATGGTCACCGAAGGGTGACGTCTGTGGCGATCAAGGAGGGGTGGGGGGGGGGGGGGGGGGGTACAGGGTCTGGCCTGCATGTGCATGGCCTGCACGCCCCCCTGGAAGACTCATTTTTATGATCTTCGGAGAATTGGATAAGATATATATTTTTTTTAATACAAATAAAGGAATGGTCTGGCCTTACAAGCACCGGAACTGACGTCCTTTTCAGGCAGATGTGCACATGGCATGTAGTCAGGAAAAATGTTGTCACTGACAGTTCCAGACAGCCAATAGATAAAGGGAACTACATGATGTTGGAGAGACGTTGTTAACAACACTTAAACCGACCCATGGAAAATAGGGGCTGACCGAAACCTGTATGTAAGTATACGACTACGCATTTTTATTATGAATATCTTGGAAAACACGAGTCATAGAGACCTTGAACTTTTAACCGGTGCTAGTCCCTTAGCGGTACAAAAGGGGGTGGTGAAAAAGGGGGTGGTGTCCCTTAGCAGCATCCCTTTTGCTGTTGACTGTCTATGGGTAAGCCAAAGAGTGAAATTAACCGACCTTTAAAAGGGTTTGCAAGACCCGTTTAATTTCTGTCCCAAAAAGCTGCCTTAACAACACCTGGAGTAGGTGGTGGCAGGGGCAGTGCTCAGGGTACCAAAAAGCAAACCAGGGGTATCAAATGCTACCCTTGAGGCATAGGTTGCATTCATCTATATCTAAGGAAGCCCGTAAGTAAACATTTTGGCTGGCAATTCCCTACAAATGAAACCGGATGGTCGTCGCTCACGCTAGATTTCCACTGCTGAAGACAACATCTGTTTTGAGTGAGTCGTAGGTTTTATACATAGCTTTTCTGCATCTAAAATTATTTCATTCAAACCATTTTGGGAAATCTCTCTCGGATTTGCTTGTTCCTAAGTTGAGTTGAGTTGAGTTACTCATTGGAGGCAGGGCCAGACTGGCCATAGCGGGCACCGGGCGTTTCCCCGGTAGGTAGCTAGGGTGGGGGCCTGATTTGGGCCCCTGGGGGCCGTTTTTGTTACCAGGGGTCGGCAATATTGGCCCCCGGTAACAAAATCGGCTGAAACCGGCCCTCGCAAACTGCTTGGCTGCACGCCCCCTCACCCCGGGGGGGCAGCTGAGCAGTTTGCCAGGGCCGGTTTCTGTTCCCAGTCCGGCCCTGATTGGAGGCGTAACGTAAGTCGCGACAGCAGGTCCGGACTGGGATCCCAAAGCAACCCAGGCAAATTTTGTCAGAACAGCCCTCGTGTGGTGCATAGTGAGCGAGTCTGATCACTACAAGGGGGTGGGGGGGTTCTCCCTCCAAGAAAATTAGAAAAAATTGTGCAGTCTACAACCCCTTTTGTCATTATACATTCAAATGTATCAGCCTTTAATGCATATTAGTGATAACCTTACAGTGCACCAGTTCCTCTCATAGCAGTGTAGGGTGTCGGAGCACTTTACATCACACACACATACAGAGACAATGAATCATACGCGTGTAAATGAGTGAATAGGAAAAAAATGCTACATGTGACAAAAAAGAATACAAGGTGTAGAATTCACGTCACCCATACTGGTAGGCATGTTTTTAAGAGGGCTTGGCCTGGAGAAGCACACACTTTGGAGTCAAAACGTGCCACAGTGGTTGGTTTTTGGATTTTCTAATAGGAATGCATTGTTACCTAAACAAACCCATTTTAGCAACAATAGAATATTTAAACACTAGGGAAAACATAACTATCGAACCTGTGCCATGCAGTTTGCATTAAGCTCTTTGGTGGCAGTTCAAAGCTCTCTGTGCTATATTAGGATTGTAACTTACAAACTGCTATTACCAAAAGAATCTCTGTGACAAAAGCAGTAACCCGCTGAGCAATGCACGTAAAATACTGTTCTGTGATCTGCATCATACAGTTTCTTGCAGCAGGCATATTAACCCTCTGCGCTACCTTAGATGAGTCAAAACTGCCAACAGACAAAACTCTGATCTTTCACCATCAGGAAGATAACTCAACAGAGATATCTAGACAGTTTTATTGTTGCCTGAAAACTGCTGGATACACAAGGAACTCAGCAGCCAGAGTGAGAAGTGAATGATTATGCTGTCTAGAGCTGCTTATTTTGTTACTGGGAGCCGATATTGCAGCACTGCTGCAAAACCAGCTCCCAGTGACAAAACCAGCCCCCCACACCTCCAGGCTTCCTGGGAAATGCCTAATGCGGCCGGGGGAGATGGCCTTTCAGATGCTCACGCCCTCTTCAAGGGGGGCCCTATTCAGCCCAAGTCCAAAGAGTATCTGTGAGATATGGCCGACCCAGGGGCCCCTCATTACATTCTACATGGGGTCCCATCACTTCGCGTTACACCCGTGCCTCTTAGCGAATACGTCCACCTCTACGTTGCTTCTCAAGTTGTTTTTTGGCGCTATATACCTTCCTATATATACCTTCCTATATACCTTCCAATGATACACACATGTACATACATCTACGAAAGATTTGACTCCCCTTCACAGTGGACCATCCTCTCAATGTGGCGGACAGTCTTTTCTTTGTAGGTGCCTAAGCGGAATATTTATTCTAAAATATTATGTATATTTAAAAAGGATGCAAATTTTGTTTTCACAGTTTTATCCGTGCACTAAATAGGGAACAGGTGAAACCAGAGTTTCGGTACCAGAATTTAAATGTGAAAAGGAGGAAACAACATATCGACTCAGTTTCTTTATTAGAAGGGATATAGAAATGGCGCGAACTCAACCTGTGTTGCTTTTCTTCACTTCAAGAAAACTTTTAAAAAATCAAATATATCTCACTGGCTGCCACATTCTGTATGAATAAGTCAAAAATCGTACCTTTGCAAGGGCCGGCTTTTCTCCAAGGCGAGTGTGGATAGGAGATAAAGTCTCCCGCGTCACTTATGTGTGATGAAGAGATCTTTCAATAGACGAAGGAATCTCGCTTAATGTCTCCAGCAGAAATGAAAATAAAATGTGTCTTTTTATCTTCTTAAGGGCTGCAGGTGTAACCCGGCTTCGTCGAGTGAGGTTCAGTTCCCTGCGCTGAGGGTTTCTCAGAACATTGCGACCTATTTCCTTACTGCATGGGATGTGGGGGGGGAGGAGGCGACCTTGCATGTCTTGGGGAGGCGGGGGCGGAGCGAGACGTTTGAGATACACGTCTGTCAGTCACCATGTGAAAAGAGCGAACGTTCAATTAGGCAAGGAAAGGCATTAAACGAGTGGCCTTCAACGCCGTACCCCCAACAGAGCCCGTGGATCACAGGATGTTACTGAAGTGGAGGGTTTAGGCCCGAGCGAAGGTTTCATTACGCCGGCGTAATTGGTGGAAATTTAGCTTGGTGTGAACTTGCTATGTGAAAAGCCAGAAATGATGCTATTATGCTTTTTCACATAATTGCGTGCTGTTTGAGGCAAAAATGTAATGCATACACGCGAGATCACCGCAAACGAGCAGAACTTGAGCAGCTACTGTTCGAGTCGCTTGTGAATTTTGCGCAATTTTTTTTAAAGTGGGGAATGCGTCCTCATGTCCAAAATGGGTGCGAGGACCATTTCCAGCTACAATATAGTGTTATGTGCTGGCTTTCCATTTCTCATAATTATGTGCAATTTAGTGTCAGACCCCGATTTCGCGTAATTGCGCAAATAAATATTTCGCGCATGTTTGTCATTCCTCTATGCAATTAGGAATATCTTTGAGCCAATAAAGTCAGCAAACTCTTTTTGTCCGAAAGCAATAAACACGGAAAACAACTGCAGAGAAGACAAAGTGGGTTACCTCACTTTGGGGACATTTGAAGCTTTGCAGACAAAGGCACTACCAGCTTCGGGAATCACTTTAATTGCTTTTAAGAGTATGGTAAACGCACTAGTGAAACAGGTATCTGAAGCAATGGACTGTGCAGACTTCGAGTTAGAGAAGCGTTCAGATTATGTTATTGGTTTCTAATTAGCTTTGACAAAGAGCATTACATTTACGTAGCGCTCCCAAAGGCCATTAGGCACAAGATAATTTGACTCTGGTTAGTTTTGGTACCCATTGGTGTATTCAGAAGAAATTCATCAACTATTGGTAATAACATCACCAACAGGACATTTCTTCTGCCCACTACCCATCCTGGGGTATAAGCCATCTATCAGGACTGCCCGGCCATTTCCGTCTTCGGCTATTCTTTCAACTGACCCCGGGTGTAACCCATCTCCTTGCAGTCAGCCTCGAGGCCTCAGCACCAGGTGTTTTTTGGCCTTCCTCTTTTCCTTTTCACTATAGGACTGAATGAATGCAGCACCTTTTTTACTCTTATCCGAATCTAGAAGACAAGCGTTTTCTGCTGCATTCTGTATATTTGCCATTTGCCAGCATTTAAGATTGCAATCTGTTTTAATTTATGCTGTGAGACTGCACAGGCTCCCTGTCACATTGTAAAATTTATCGTATTACCTGTAATACATTGTCTGGATCCTTTGCTTTTTAGGTTTTGTAACACTCGATTTTAGAATTGCATGAATCTTGATGTAATAAAAATAAATGATTAATGGGCGTCAATGATAATTAGATCTGCAGCACCTAAAACATTTAGATTCTGTTTTAATTTGTGTAGAATTACAATGCTGTGCGGTTCCATTACACTATCACCATATAAAACTAAGGCTGCTTATAGAAACTTTCCAGAATCATCTCCAGAATATGAGATGGATGAGGACTCACTAGCAAACCTCCAACAGGTCTGTCTTGCTCACTTTTTGAGAACGGGACCTATTTTTCATTATCAGACTTTGACCCAGGGCAAGACAAAGACAGGTCGAAAATTGTGAAAATGAGAAAGACAAATATTTTTATTTTTTTTATTTTAAAAGTTTTATATAGCGCTGTCTAGACCCGGAGGTATCAGAGCGCTTTACATGAGCATCAGATCATAGTTACAAGTTACATCGTTACAAAGGTTACACAGTTCTGAGAGCAAGGCAGCATAGTTACTTGTAAGGTCGAGAAAAACAATAAGCACAAATACGTAAGGGGAAAAGAAGGCAAGGTGAGAGATTCAGGGGGGGGTTAGAGTAGGGGAAGTAGACAGATAAAGAAGGTAGGAAAGAGGAGGGGAGGGGAGCATGGGGAGAAGAGGGGAAGGGTGACGGGGACACAAACCGGTAGACGAGTCAAGGCAACGTCCAAAGTCCAGTAAGCTGTGATCCCAAGGGAAGTGGTATCCCTTCCCTATCTCTATTGCGAGAGGCTCCCTTTACGCAGTGGACTCTCTCAGAGAGGTCTCTGAGACTCCAAGGCCTACATACTGGATCCTTCCCCAAAAAGGGGAGAGGGAGTGCTTTGGCAAGGGGTGCCATACCATACCTCAAGTGTGAGTGGCTCCCTTGGCGCAGTGGACTCACTCAGCGGGTTCGCTGAGACTCCAGAGTATAAATATTGGATCTTTCCCCAACAAGGGGAGAAGGAGTGCTTAGTCAAAGGGCACAAAGGACAGGGGGTAGGCAGAGTAGCAGGCAAGGGGAGAGATTCAGGGGAGAGAGGATAGGGGCTAGGGAAGAGACAATAAGGAGAGACGAAAAGAAGTCTGCCTAAAGACCGACTGGGTAGGTGACGACCAAGGAGGGAATCCAAGGCCCATCTCCCCTATAGCTAAACCAAGTAGCTCCATCGGGCATCAGACAAAATAGTTCAGTCTCAAAACATTGAGAGAGGAGGGAGGGAGAGACATAAATAGAGTGAGGATGTGGTAGGAGACGATAGGAGAGACGACAGGAAGTGCAACAATGTGGTTCAACAATATACTAGAAGAAGATCAACAAGTAAACATTAAATCAAACAATCAGCAATACAATTAGGGGAGGAGTGAAAGGCGAGAGAAAGTAGCGGGGGTAGGGGAGGAGAGGGAGTGAGGATAAGGGAAGAGACAACCATAGAGACGAAAGGAAGTCTGTCTAAGGTTCACAGAAAAACAGGGTGGGGACAAAGGGCAAGGGCATGTGAGGGCAGAGGACAGAAGCTGGAAAGAGTAGGAGCGGAGAAGGGGGAAAGGTTGCATAAGGTGCATAAAGTTTGAACAGACAGAGGCACGTATCTCCTGCCTGGGGGCTGTATTGTCTTGTTGGAGAATGCGGGCAGTGAGACTCTGTTCATCTCCGATGAGTGAAAAAGCTGGCGTAAGCGAGTCCTTTGTTTCTAAGTTTGTGTCTTTATTGGTGGCCATTTTGGGGTCAGACGGCCCCTTCTCAGTAGTGCGAGCTGGGGCTTTACAACAGTTGCTGGTTTCCTGATATTGACATCCCTCTAGCCCAACATGGAGGTCATCTCCCTGTCAGCAATGCGCTCCTGCTATTTGACAGTCTCTGACAGGGAGAGCAACAAGTTTGCTGGGATTATTTCAGGAGGGTGGCCATTTTGGAGACAGGCGTCTCCAGTGCGGTGGTGCGCCATGGTGCTCAGCCACTACCGTCTCCTGCTCAGCCGTGTTTGGGTCGCTTCTCCAATTCAGCCCCCATCAGGGGTCGGTCCATCCCCCGCCACGTTTCGTCGCTCCTCCGCCGGTATCCGTGTGGAGGTCTCCGCCCCCGAAGCAGACCGTGCCTCTCCCGGCACCCCGCTCGCTCTCGTATTACTAGAACTGGCGTTCTGTAGTGTAGACACAAGACAATTACACGGGGAATCGAGCCCCAAGCATCAGGGTTTCTTGCTGTGTTGTGGCTCAAGATGCGGGTGGTCGCGCTAAGGAGCGCACATTCATTGCATTGGGATCCTGTGCCCTGGCTATCTGAGCAATGCTGGCACTGGGCATTGGCACTGATTTGTACTGGCACTGGTACTGGGCCTCACTGGCACTGGTCTCCAATGTTGATCACTGTGGGGCCTGGGTTACAGTCACCGAACATGGCCGAGCATGGTGGTGTGCATTACAATGTCCCAATTCCGCCATCTTAAGGTCAGGCGGCATGGGCTGGTCGTGTTCGCTCAGGCAGGCTGCAGGCAGCGTTATAGCAGACCGCATATGAGAGTCCAGTTGAGAATGGGCTCAGAGAGTGGTAAACTCGCTGCAATGGAGTGCAGAGGGCAAAATCGGAACAAGTAAGGCAACGCTTCTCAGCCGCCACGCCATTTTGGGGTCAGGCGCCTCAAGATCGCAATTGGGACACCCCTCTCGTCGCGCAAAAGTCCGGGAATCTAAGGTAGGCGCCGCTTCTCCTTGGATTGCAATGCGCTCACCTCGCTGGCTTCATGGGGTGTATCCGGATCAGTAGGGAGGGTTGTGGACCGTCTTGAAGTGGATCGGAGTCTGTGGACATAAAATGGCGGTCGGCATCGTGTCTCCCGGTCCAGCAAACAGACAGCGGGCGACCCGTTCCCTCAGGTGAAAAGTGGCGCCGAGCGGCTCATTAGCTGCACCGAGTCTTGCGGTAACCGAATTCACCAGTTTGGCATGATTTCGCGTTCTGCCCCACACTATTTTCAGAAGTGCCTTCGCCCTGCAGCTAGAGCTAGGGTAATGCAAGCACAAAAGTGACAGAACAGCGACAATGTTGACTCTGAACATTTGTTCAATCAATGTTTTTCTAGAACTGCCATTCCTTGCGTCTCGATCTTCTACCCTCAGTCATTAAGGGGTCAGTGGAACTCTTCTTCCTGGTTCCGCAGTGCAGGTTCAGTTCGGCCTAGCCCAGCTGACATCCCTGGTCTCACTTGGCCCACTTATCCCACTTGGCCCAGCTTCTTACCTGCGCTCCTCGGGTCAGCCCACGACCCGTAACCTGCCCGCGCCTAATCTGTGCAACCACGTTGTGAGTGCGGCGACATTGGTCGGACGCGGTGGCCATTATGCCCCTGGAAGACCTGTGCGAAGCAAAGCAGCCAGGGGCAGCCAAAGCAGGCAGACAAATAAAGGAAAGCAGTATTGCTGGACCTGACCCTCTCAGCTGGGTCACCCCCAAGCCTTCATACCTCCTATTTTGCTGAATGTGTTTTTGTTGGTTTTAGGACACCGCGCACTTTACCACTGCTAACCAGTGGAAAAGTGCTTGAACGCTCTCCTTTAACCCCTCCTATGCGCCCGCGATTTTGCGGAAGTGCGGCACTTCCGCAAAACGGGCGGGGCCACGTCGGCCATTGGCCGACGGCAGCACCAGCGAGGTAGTGTTGCCGCATGGAAGGGGTTAAACACGGTAAAAATGTCTTATTCCCAATTGGCACATTTAATTTACTTACAAGTACCTACTAAAGTGGTACTACATGTACCCAGGGCTTGTCAATTTTAATTAAATGTTTTTAAAATAAATTCTACTAGTGGGCATGCAACACTGATTGTGACACCCACTTAAGTAGTTTTTTAAACGTCCCAGGCCTTCCATTGCAGTTTTAAACTGCCATTTCGGCCTGGCAAAATAAACCTTTTGCTGTGTCTAAACCTTCTTTTTAATACATATAAGTCCCCCCTAGGGTAGGCCCTAAACATCCCATCGGGCGGGGTGCGTTGTATTAAAAAAGTTGGCCATGTATTTTCAGGTTTTACATGTCCTGGTAGTAAAAAAACTCTCAAATTCATTTTTCGCAAATACAAGGCCTACCTCTCCCATAGGATGACATTGGGTTAACTCATTACGTTTAATAAGTGATAGCTTATGATAGGGAGCAAGTAGGAATATCATGTTTGCTGCATGAGAAATTGTCATTCAAAACCCTCTTTAGTGGGTAAGTCGGATTTTAAGTCACAATTCTGAAAATGGCACTTTTAGGAAGTTGGCATTTTCTTGCCCTAACCATTTGGTGTCTGCAGACTGTTAAAGGGTCACATGAGTAGTTGTAGTTGGCAGTTGGTCTTTGTGTGTTCCTCCCAGACAGCCACAGAATAGAGGGTGTGGGGGTTGGCAAGATGGGCCATCCAGACTTGCTGAGGGCTGTAAAGCTGTCATCTGTCACACTTGCACTTCAGAGGCACTACCTCAGCACACACACAAAGGACTTCACACTAGCCCATTGTGTCTGCAGTCAGACTAAGACTATGGCTGAGAGACATGAAATTCCAGACACCTCTAACAGGAGAAAACCCCAGAAGTGTCTTCCACTTCAAAGTGGGCACAAGGTATAAATGGATACTACAGAAGAAGGACTGCCCTGCTGCCAGAGGACTACCCTTCTGCTAAGACCTGCCCTGCTGTCCGAGAAGGAAGACTGGACCCACACCCTTCATTCCAGGCTGAAGTGTCTCCGAGGGTTTGCTGACTGTCCTCCTGTTCTGAGCTACAGGGACACAACAAGCTCCAGATGCCTCTCGGCAACAGCCTAGATGACCTGCTGTACTGTAACTGCAATTGTATCTGCCTGAACCCTGCTGGAGAAAATTCCTGATCCCCAAAGGTGCCCCTCTGGTCCTGAATCCTGGCATCAGTTGAGCTCCACCTAAAAGAATAGCAAAATCCTTTATTTTCGGGCCCTTTGCCAATGGGCTCGTCCACGTTATGATCTTGCAGCCTGCGCTGAAAGTGAAGCTGAGATGAACCCGACTCTTTGTGCTACAGCCACCGCTAGTAATGAACTGCAGCGCTAGAGCTGCACTTTGGGTTACAGCGTTATCAGCCCACTATGACCATAAACGCAAACCTCCAGCAACAACCATCAACAACACTCTCCCTGCTCCTCACTGCCTCCTCCGCCACAACCAGAACTCTTCGTGTTGAACTTTAGAAGGTAATTTGTTTAGCAGGACTGATCTGGTCTCAGTATCCAGCCCGCATGCTTCATCACATTCAGCCTGAACTTGTGACTTTCGCGCAGTCTCACACAGCCCGATAACCCCAACACAAGCTCTGTGCTTTTAGGCACTGTGCTTACCTTAAATCTTTGAAATTGCATATCTCCAGTCCTATTGATTGGAGTTTTGTTGATTCGGTATGAAATAGTTTATTAAAAGTTACTCTATTTTTCTTAATTAGTGTGGAATTTTTCCTGTGTTTTTACTTTATTAGTGTTAGGTGCTGCATACATATTTACACATTGCCGCTAATTTAAGTCTGACTGCTTTTGTGCCTAGCTCCCAGAGGGTTAATGAGAGGTTAATTTAATTACTTTTGTGGTTCACCCATTCAAGGATTGTGGTGGTTGCTTGAGTAGGGTTTTAACCAACAGCCCAATTTCTCACAAGTGGTGAATAAAAAAAACAGGATCAAAGTGTCTTATTAAAAGTGTGCCAAAGAGACAGGGAGAGTAGAATGTTTTTTTTAGAAATTAAGAGCTAAGAGAAATGAGGCTTTGATCATTCAATTGTTGGTCACACAGGAGCCTGCCTATGATAGAGGTGTGTAGTTTGGCTGTTGAGTCTGCAGTTTGCATACTTTACAAGCTCACTGGCTGCCCTAAAGAGGTGAGACTTAGAATCAAACTTGATTCTATTGGCTGCCCACAGTTTAGAGTTTGTAATGTTTCTTGAGTGGGGCTGCCCACTGGCAGGTGACGGATGATTACGAATATGAAACTTATGCGCCCACAGGGCCGGACTGGGAACAGAATTCGGCCCTGGCAAACTGCTCAGCCTGCCCCCCCTGGGGTGAGGGGGAGTGCAGTTGAGCAGTTTGCGAGGGCCTGTTTCGGCCGATTTTGTTACAGGGGGCCGATATTGCCGACCCCAGGTAACAAAAACGGATCCCCAGGGGCCAAAAAACGGCCCCCACCCCAGCAGTCTACCGGGGAAATGCCCGGTGCCCGCTATGGCCAGTCCTGTGCGCCCACCTTGCAAACACAAATACTGCAAGCACTACACGTGACTATCCTCCCCGCTAGACCCTTTCCACTTAGCAACAGTTTCACTCTCTCTGTGTGCTTGGGTGCATCACAGTAATTGTTACAGAGAATCATGAGATTTTTCATATGAATGGTAGGTGGCTGCATGGTATTTTTTTAGAACTGCCGTTGCATTTAAAACACAGAAACAAGCATAGAAAACGTACTGGGTCCACGATTGATGTCGGACAGCTGGAGGTCGCCCTGAGTGAGTCACAGGGGTCACTAAAATAAAGACTGCTAGACTGGTGGCTCTGTTGATCCCTTCCAGGTAAATGACACTCTTTGACCTACCAACCAGCTGTAATGAACCAGCTCCTTATGGAAAGAGATAGGGTATGCTGCAGCACCATTCATTATGATAACTTTAGTAGCATTTAGTAGATGACAGTGTATCAGCTCTTCAGGTTCTTAGCAACTACTGGGCTTCTTAGAAAGTGAAGATTTGGTTTCAAGGTACACAAAAATGGGCCCCCTTAAGCAGACTGAAAAATATCTCTGCAGTACACCATCAGTACCAAAACTAGGTCGAAGCGTGTCAGATCCATGCCAGATTTTACAGATCTCTACAGACGATAAAAGTACATACAATAAATCTACATTTCCACAACCAATGGTAATCCAGAATATCTGGCATGGTTGGCGTTCTCCTTATCTTACACTGGACAACCCTGCACTCTGTTCTACATGTATCATTATATCATGGTTCTATGTCAGAACATAAATATCCTGACCTAAATATCATTTCCAAAAATATTGTTCCTACGGTGAAGATTTTCTAATATTAATTCTACTGGGGCAATGTTTTTGGAGCTATCTGTGACACAATACTTTTTTCAGGCGGTAGTCAAGCCACCATTTTCTAGCACTATACCTTCTATGTGAGAGTAATATGTTGCAGTAAATTGGGCCTTGCTTTTAATGTTGTCAGCAGGTTTTTGATATCAAGGCAGGTTGACACAGTGGACCTACCTGTAGGTCATTTAAAGCTCTTGGTCGCTGTTTGCATTGAGACAAGGATGTAGGAAGAGGAAGCTCCCGGCATTACAGTTGTGCAAGGCCAACCGAAAGTACCAAAAGCCTTCCCAGCTTATGGGTCCATGCAAGACAATGAGCATCAACAACCAGTTGGCCAGTGGAGGCTGGCATCTTTGGGGAGGGAGGGCTGGGGCACACGCGAGCAAAATATTATATTAAAAAAAAAAACTTACCTCACTCCAGACTTCTTTTTTGCAGGAACCGAACCCAGATGCTGGAACTCCCTTGCCCAGTCCTGGTGCTGCTCATGTGCAGCATGTGAGCAGCGTCCTGATTGGAGGGTGCAGCCTCTCTCGGCGCTCCACACGCACTGGAGGCCAGCACTGACTCTCAACCCAGCTCTCTTAAGACAGCTGGGTTGATAGGTTTCAAGTGCGCATGTGTGGCTGGCCGTCACAAGACAGCCGGCCAAAAAGATATGCGCACTTTAAATAGTTCATTAGACAACCCACCCTTCTCCCTGCTGCTGTCAGCCAGCAGCGTCCCCACCCCCTTCTGACGCTCGGCTCCGGGCAGTGGATGAAAAATAAAATGGTAATGAACTAGCATGTTATTTTTAAAGTCCAGGGCTTTGAGGTGGGGGGGATTTGAAGTGGGGTGACGCTCCTCCGCTCCAATGGAGGAGCCGCCCCTGCAGTTGGCCAATGTTGGCCAAGACTGATCCTACAGTATCGGTTCACGCAAGAAGGTGCAAGGCCAACAGGAGACTTCCCAGCACCGAACTGAGGTGACCCTGCACTAGCTTCCCGACCCTGGACATCCCTCACATTGGGGGGGGAGGGTGGCAAAAGTGCAATTACATACACCAACTTCTTGGTTTCTCCACACTGATGCAAAAAAAAGCAAGGCCAAGTGAGTTATTATTTGCCTATTGCACTTTCTAAAGAGTACTGTTTTTGACTTTTGTATCTACGTTAGCTTTATATTTTTGACTTGTTCTATTTGATTTTTTAAGAGCTGTGTTAAATGTGATGTATTTGTGCTTTTTAGGGTGGTTTCCTAACCTAAATAAAGTAATTTGAATGAATGAGTCTTTAATAATGATTTAAACAAGATATGCTTACGCCGCAGCTGACTTCTTCCACATGGTCTGGTCCTGCCCCCGGTTGGAGCAGTTCTAGGGGTCTATTGAGGCAGAACTTACGGAGGTACTGGGTTGGGGGTGTTCCCCATGATCCACGTCACTCACTGCTGGGGATCACAGGCGGGCTGGATGGGTCCAGAAACGAAAAGATATTTTTTACTACAGCTATGATCGTAGCCAAATGGGACATAGCGGTGACCTGGAAAAGTCCAGTTGCACCTGATATGGCGAGGTGGCGTAGAGGGGAGGACTGGTGCGCGACCCAGGAGAAAGCCCTATACATGGCCAAGGGTTGCAGTAAAAAATATCGTAAAGTGTGGGGGAAATGGTTGGGTAATGTTGAAGGTTTCGAGTAGCCTGACGCCATATCCTATCGGTGTTTGTCTTTTGGGGTCGCGCCTGGGGGATGCATTGACTACAGGATTGTGCTTGCCTTATTGAATTCCGTGTACCTGCTGATTTATTTCATGTGTTCAAAATCAATAAAATTTGAATATAAAAAAAATAATGATTTAAACCTGTGATCACACATATGTAATTAGTTACACTCGTGAGTTGTTCTGGAAACCTGTGATTAGCAGTGCTTTTCACCAGTGGCGGCTCCTCGAGGGAGTGTTGCGGGGCGGTGGGGCAGGAGAGGGGCAGGGTGGGGGGTAGTAAACTCTGGCATACGGCAGAAGGGAGTTAAGTAAAGAAATAAATAAATAAAACGAATTACATTGCGCGTGCTGCATCGCCATTTGGCATTTGGCATTTGGCATTTGGAATTTGTATTCAAATAATTCCTTTTGCTCCAGTATTTTGGACTTGCAAAATAGCTTTCGAAATCTAGCCCAATGTAATTTTCAGACCGTCATATAAATGCCAGTTGATACAAAACGACCCTTTATTCTGCTCCCAGAAACTGTCTAAATACTAACTCGGTTTGCCTCTTCAACTAAATAGAAACAAAAAGGCTACTTTTATTTATATTACTTTTAGTCTAAAACTTAACGGCCCATTTTTAGCCCAGTTGCTTTAAAATGAATTAAACAAATTGTGCAGGTCTTTTCACTTACAAGAGAGAATAGAATGATATCCCAGCGACTTGTGAAGTATTGTGTCCAGATTCATTCAGTCAGTTCATCATAAAAAGATGCACAGTGGCTTATTTTGTAGTGCAATGGATGTAATGCGTTTTTTGGTAGGATTTGCAGATTCCTGTAGAACTGATATTAACGAGGCAAGCGTCTGTTTGTGAATCCTAACAATGAGCATGAGGATGGAGGCCTACGAGGGACAACAGAGCTTCATTCCTGGGTTCAAAATCGCAAATTGCTATTTTTATTTATGGCAATCACAATCCTTTAAAAGAACAGGGGATGCAAAAAAAAAACCAATCAAATTGGCATGATGTGCAAGAGATGGCAGGAGAATGTATCAGCCACTTGGCAGTGCCCCACCAATATGTCACAGCCCTCATATACAAAGTGAAAGTCTCTTCCTCATAGACAGCTTCTGCTTCATGCACTGGTCGCATCCTCTTTCTGGTGTGTGGTATTCGATCTATAGTCTGCGGTGGAAAACGTAGGTGCAACCCCTCGGTCGTTAAGAGACGGATGCCTTTTTTGCGAAATGTGGAAAACCAACAGAGGGCGCCCGTGGACCGCACTGTCAGATGTACAGCACTCTTCAGCAACAGAATAAAGGACATCAAAGGTTCTAAGACGGTTTAAAGTTCCTGGCATAGATCACAAAGATTTATGTGGCTCCCCTGGAGGTTTAGGACAGCATTAAAGTGGTATCATTTAACACAGACCGAGGGAGGAGGTGATAGTGGGGTTCACTGCAGGGATGCACTGTGGGTGCTGGAGTGATGACTCCTGGCTGACACTCATCTCCAAAGACTTTCCTGGAACTCCAGGGAGGACATTTTGCTAACGTTTATTCCAGGGATTCTAAAGATTTTCATTCGTTGTGTTCCCATTCTCCTTTCCTCGCAGTGGCGTAACCCATAAAACGCTTTCCCAATAATACTAATTTAATAATGTCTTAACATTCAATGAGTGTGCTTTTCTTTGAGTCAAATCCTCACTTTCCATTGAGGTCATGAACCAGGGATCAGTGGTGTAGCCTGTGTGTCACGGGCCCTAGCGCAAGGGAGGAAATGGCCCCTGGTCGCCGTCTGAACTGTGAAATACTGCAATAATTTGCGTTCATTGACGCCCTTGGGCCTCTATACCCTGGTGCCACTACACCTGTTGCACCGATGGAAGTTACACACCTGCCTCAGAGCCCAGAGGCCCTGAGCATACCGAGGGCATCCTTTAGAGTCTGACTTGTAGCCTGATAGCCCGCCTCACCTCTATCCTGCTCGCGAGGGAGCATCGCGATAGATGAGTGTCGGGAAGGGCCATGGGCGTTGGGTAGCGGGGGCGTCATGCTTTGTCCCACAAGCCATTATTGTTTCTAAACAATGACCTTAACACACAGGGAGTTCTTATTTGGCAGTCTTGGGTGAGCACGTTCCATTGGACGCCACCATAAGCAGGATGGACATAGCAGGAGAGTGTTTCTCCAACCTCTAAATGAGACGAGAGTTTGGGAATTCAGGTAAAAACAATTGTTTATGGTTGCTCTCCACACCCACCAAACTCTGAATGGCTCACTAAGTCTCTGATCAGCATGAAATGAACCCTGAGGAACTTGCTACAGGGCTTTACAATAGCAAAGTTTCAGACAGAATCACAATGATGAGTTTTGCAATAGTTGTTCACGTTAGGGATTTGCATCTGACAAAGGCAAACTGGATTTCCCCAAGGAAAAGTGGCTGGAATGTGTGACTAACGTGCTGAATTCGGTGTGATTTGCTTGGTAATTCCCATGCCAGGGCCCACAACTCACAATGATGCAGACAGTAATACCACTTGTAGAAATTCCAGCATACGTCGTTGTCAGAAAGTGATGTAGTACCACATTGGCAACTTTGAGGCCCTCATCATGAGGGTCTTTCTCTTAGCTGATACATTCATTCCAGAAGTCCATAGCTTGTGACGCTCATACCTTAATCACATAGCCTTGGTATTATCGATTTACTATTCTAAATTTCACATCTACATCCCTTGAAGATTGTGCATCTTCAAAATACATATTTATGGAAAGGAAATATGTTTAGTAAATATATACTTAGTTATAAATGCTTAAATTAATGATATTCTGGTTGTTGATATTCTGGTTACAATATTCAGATAGCACAATATTTACAACTCGAAATTTGCGGTGCACCGCGTCGAAGAGATCCAATACTGAATTCTATGATTTGTACTGTGAAAGTCAAACGAGCATTCATTGGATGAACTATTTTTAGATGATTTATTTATATGTATTTAGAGCCTGATTTAGATCTTGGTGGATGGGTTACTCTGTCACAAAGGTGACGGATATCGCGTCCGCCGAAATATAAATCCCATAGGATATTATGGGATTCATATATCGGCGGACGGGATATTTGTCACCATTGAGGTAAAGGAATCTGTCCGCCGAAATCTAAATCAGAGTGTTAGTTATTTGTTATGGTGGTGGCTAGTCCAAAGATCGGTGGAGCATCAGAGCAACACCCCTTATGTAAGTCACGAAAGTTGGATTTGCACTTGACAAATAAATTAGTCCAGTGAGGATTTTAATATGAGTATTTGTATTTGTATATGGCATTTATAAAGCGCGAACTGTCGCTCCGAAAGGAGCATCCTGGCGCTGATGCGGTGTACAAAAGAAATATTAAAACCTAGATAGCAACCATTACAAAACTGTCTGACAGACTGTAAATCCAAGTTTTCAGTTGTTTCCTAAAGGCATTCTCCTGAGTCAGAAGTCTGAGATTTTTGGGCATGGCATTCCACGCCTTGGAGGCCAGTACAGTAAGTGTCTTACCTCCCTTGGTTTTATAATTACATTTTGGGATGTTAATTAGGTAGCCGCCTGCCGACCTCAGGCATCTTGAAGGGTTATAGCTCACGAAACGTTTCGCAAGATACTTTGGACCTATCTTGTTTAAAGCTCTGAAAGAGGTCAGCAAGATTTTAAAGAAGATTCTCTTGTGGAGCGGCAACCAGTGCAAGATCTTAAGTGCACTGGTAGCCGAAGTTCTTCTAGGTAGTTTGAGCACCAATCTTGCAGCTGCATGTTGGGCACTTTGAAGTTTTTTCAGCGTAGATTTTTTGACCCCAGCCAACAGGCCATTGCAGTAATCCAAGCGTGATAATATCAGAGCTACTGCCACTGTTTTTCTGGAATCAGTTGGTAGGAACTCAAAACACTTTTTTAGGGATTTAATAATGCTGAAACAGCTTCCTGCAGTGTTCCTGACATGCTGGTCAAAGGAAAGGGCGGAGTCAAACAGGACCCCTAGGTTTCTTGCGGTTTCCACTGATTGTGGTGGAAGTAAGTAGTAAATAAACTAAAGAAGGAAGGGAGTAGGTAGAGATTGTTTTAAACCAGTGCTCTAATGAATTATGACTTTTCATAAACCTACTATGCTGTACATTTGTTGGTATTCACAACTTTGTCTACGCACCTTCCAAATTTTGAAAAGGTGAAAAATCTACTCCTGACAATGGCTGGCGTAAATCTGTTTCGAGGGACGGGGAAGTGGGCACATCCAAAACTGATAAAATGGACCAAAAAGTGTATTTGCAGTACTTCCTCATCACTTGCCAGATATTGGACTACACGTCAATATAATTGCTCATGCGGAAAAGAAATTCACAAACTGTTTTCAGGGGAACATTTTACAACCTCCAGAACAGTTTGTGAATTCGTTATAGTCGTAAATCTTCACCCATTCAGAGTCGTAGACCTGTGTTTGGAGGTTTATAACTTTTCAATAAGAATTGCAACCATCCCTTGCACTACTAAGTGCCTAAAACAAGCTTCCCAACTCTAGTTCAACCCTAGTAACCAACCACAAAAGCAGGAACCTATGCTTAGAGTACATACTACTGGTTGGTTGTACCTCTGGGCACCTGACCACACCATCTCTGCCTCATTTCAGGTTGGACCTCAAGACCTGGCTTTTTGACTGAACCGCAGACCCCCCTCCCAGCACCTTGAGACCCTAATGGGTGAGTAGTCACTCTTTGCAAGAACCCTGATTGATTGATTGACCATATTTTTCTTAGCCTGCTTTATGACCTGATGCCTGGTTGCTGAAAGCCAAGGCTGCTTACGTCTGTTTCCCCTGTACCTCTTTCTACCACATCCCTGTGCTTCCTGCCTCTTTATATCCCTCTTACTGGTTCTTTTTCATCCCTGCTTTTCTAGATGTCACTGTTTTCTTATCGTTCTCTTTCACCTTTTTTCTCCCTTTTCTAACTTTCTCTCTCTTGGTCGAAATGAAAAATAAGTTCAGGTCCCAAAAGAAGAGTTCAATTGCTCATCACTGGGAAGCACCTGCTCCAATTAAAAACACACTTTTATCTAGAGCACTGTCAACATCCTGCGAACCATGATGTGTTAACTGGATTACCTCAAGTGTATTTTGAATGGTTATATGAAGCCAACTCTCAATACACCTTTGTAACTATCCCGCAACTTTCCATATAGCACCTCGAAGCTGACTCAAGATGACATCTACGTTTTACAAAAAAGCAAAAATTGCTCTGTTAATTTGCTTGTACGATTTAGTGACATCAGATGATGTGTGAATTAATCAAATATGCTTTTGTACTCTAATCTTATATGAATGATGATCATACAATAAAAAAATTAGAAAAATAAATAAATAGCCATTTATAAACAAGAACAATGGCTGTCGAAGGGAAGCCAGCCTCTCTTTCTACGTGGCAGAACCAAACACATTAATAGTGGGGTTTGTATTCAAGGACCTGCGTTCTTGACATAGCCCTCGATGAAGAGGAAAGAAGGAGAATACGGTATGCAGTATAACCATAAGCACTTTGAAGCTCCCCCGGAATGCCTCAGTGCTATAAAAATAAGCAGTTAATATCTAATGGATAAAAGTAATTCATGAAATAAAATGATATAGCTGCTCCCAGAGGCCAACAACATTTTAGAAATGTGCAACAAAGTATACAATACAGGGGGAGCGCCCTGAGTATCGAAACAAGAGAATTGATGGGACAGAACATCAATGACAAAATAATACATTTTTTAAACCTCAGTTTAGATTTTATATACCTAATGAACAAGGTACTTACCTTCGGTAACGCTTTTTTCTGGTGGATACAGTATCTGCCTGTGGATTCCTCAACTTATGAGTTACCCCAATGTGCAGCATTCCACCAAAACTTTTCTCCTTAGCTCTCCCAAGTAGACGAAGACATCCCAATGGAATGGCTCCATACGTGACTCCGCCTGATGTCATCTGAGCCATAAGAAGACCTCGTCGGCGTGCTGACGTCAGCTCCACCCATTTTTTCCGTGCCTTCGAAGCAAACGGGTGAACTGATAACATTTTCACAAGCATACATAGTATGCAAAGCACAACCAAATCTGGAAATTCTTAATCATAGATATTTCTTAGTGCCAAGTATCACATTATTCCAACAATAAATCTCATAAGATATACATAGATAATTTTGGGGTATTAGCAGACAGGCAACGGGGAGTCAGGTGGGCCAGTGAGGAATCCACAGGCAGTTACTGTATCCTCCAGAAAAAGCATTACCAAAGGTTAGTAGCTTGTGCTTCTGATGGATAAATCTCACTTGGGATTCCTCACCTTATGAACTGAATCCCCAAGCAGTTCCACTCCTGGCGGAGGGTGTCTGCCTGCGTATACCAAAAAATCCAGCAGCACAGAACGTGCAAAATGACCGTCCCTCCTCACGTCTGAATCCAAGCAATAGTGCTTCGCAAACGTGTGGAGGGAGGCCCAAGTTGCTGCCTTGCAGATGTGTCCCACAGGGACACCTCTAGCTAAAGCAGGTCAAGACGACTTAGCTCTGGTAGAACGAGCTCGAAAACCTTCAGGAGGCTCTTTCTTGGCCAAGGCGTAGCAGATCTTGATACAGAGGATGATCCACCTGGACAGCGTTCTTTTGTGGACAGCCTTGTCCTTCATCTTGCCCACCTATCCAATGTAGGGTTGGTCGTCCAACCTGAAGTACTTAGTCCTGTATAGGTAGAAGCTGACCGCCCTCTTAGGGTCCCGGCCGTGAAGTCTCTCCTCCTCCTTAGAAGGGTAAGGGGGGATAGAAAGTGGGCAGCATTATGAATTGTCCTAGGTGGAAAGGAGTGACCACCTTATGCAGGAAAGCAGCTCTGGTCCTAAGAACCATCTATGGAATGATGTGAATGGAGGTTTGTAGCTAAGAGCCTGCAACGCCCTCACCCTCCTAGCGGAAGTGATTGCAACCAAAAATATAATTTAAAACACCAGAAACCTTAAGGGACAATTATACAATTATTCAAAGGGTGAACCCAACAAGAAAGCGAGAAATACATTCAAATCCCACTGAGGCATGACAAAAGAAGTGGGAGGAAACCTATTTGTAAAACCCTTAATGAATCTCATAACTATGGGAGATTTAATCAACAAGGGTTGATCTGGTAAACAGAGAAAAGCCGACATGGCCAACAAATGGCCCTTGACAGTAGCTACTGCACAACCCTGTTGTGCCAGGGAAAGAGAGAAACTCAGAATATTAGACAAATGGGCCTGCAAAGGATCAATCGATCTCTCTCCACACCATTTAACAAGCTTGGCCCACCTACCAGAATAGACAGATTTGGTGGTGTGTCTCCTGGCCGATAATATAACAGTCACCACATCTGGCGGGAGAGAGAAAGAGCTCAGGTTGCCCCGTTCAATCTCCAGGCATGAAGGTGCAGGCTCTGGAGGTGGGGGTGCAGAACCTGCCCCTGCGACTGCGAGAGGAGGTCTGCTCTGAGAGGAAGACGGAGAGGCGGGTGTGTTGAGAGGTAAAGGATGTCTGTGTACCACACCCTACTCAGCCAATCCGGAGCAATCAATATGACTTGGGACCGGTCTTGGCAAATCTTCCTGAGAACCCGAGGAATCAAGGGTATGGGGGAATATGCGCAAAGAAGCTGTGAGCCCCAATCTAACTGAAATGCGTCCCCCAATGATCACCGCATCTGATACTGGGTACTGCAGAACGACAGGCAGTTCGTGTTCTTGTGAGTGGCAAACAGGTCCAACTGAGGAAATCCCCACATCCTGAAAATGTGATGGACCACCTCTGGATGGAGACGCCACTCGTGATCAGCTGAATACTGCCAACTGAGACTGTAGGCACGCACATTCAGTTCTCCGGCCAGATGATTCGCAATCTTGCAAATGTGATGGTCCTGAGCTGAAGAACAGAATCGCAGAGCCTCTCCGCAAAGAAGATACAACCCTACTCCTCCCTGTTTGTTGACGTACCACATCACGGTAGGGTTATCTGTCAGGACCTGAAACGTCTGACCACAACGGGAGGAAAGAAAGGCCTTGAGAGCCAAATGTGTTGCCCGCAATTCCAGAAGATTGATGTGAAACAATCTTTCCTCTGGAGTCCAAAGGCCTTTGACCTACAGATCCCCCAGATGAGCTGCCCCCTAGAGTGGAGGCATCCGTCATCACTGTGGCCACCGGAGAAGGAGGTTGAAATGGCTTCCCTTTGAACAGGGTGCCTGGAACACTCCACCACAACAGCTCCCCTGCAGTGTCTCTGGAGATTCTGACCACCTCTTTAAGATCTCCCTTGTGTTGAAACCACTGCCTGCGAAGGCACCAATGGAGGGCTCACATACGCCAGCGTGCCTTAGTTACCAACAGTATGCAGGAAGCGAACAGACCGAGCAGGCGCAAGACCTTCAGGGCTGGAACAGCCGCTCCATTCTGAAGAAGTGGAATCATAGCCTTGATGCCTTGAATCCTCTGTAGAGGCAGGTAGGCACGACTTTCAGTAGTGTCCAGTACTGCCCCTATGAACAGGTTGCGCTGAGAGGGCACCAGTTGATATTTGGGTAAATTTATCGAAAATCCCAAGTTGAACAACAGTTGCATTGTCACTTGGAAATGATGCAGCACCATCTCTGGCGACATTGCTTTGAGCAACTAGTCATTCAGATAGGGGAAAACAGGAACCCCCAATTTTCTGAGATGTGCTGCCACCACCACCATCACCTTTGTGAAGACTCGAGGTGAGGAAGTTTCACCACACGGAAGGACCACAAACTGGTAGTTTTGAGACCCCACCGCAAAACGAAGACACTTCGGATGAGACTTCAGGATGGGAATGTGAAAATACGCATCCTGTAAATCAATCAACACCAATTTTGGAAAAGGGGGGTGGTGATGGACAGAGTTTCTGAATGATGCAGAATACTCTTACCAAGTCAAGAGATCATCCACACTATGTGTGGGAGGGTATGCTCAGACGTGAGTCCCTTGCTCATTGCACCATCAGGATTCAAGCAAGCCGGGCCGAAGAAGGCTGTGATGCCAGAAACCGGTCCCCGGAAGCTTGTTTCCTTCCCAGTATAAGAATTGGCTTGGTAGTTTGGTTTGCCCTGTTCCCATCATGCACTGGGACAGGAACAGACTAATTTGCATATAGCCAGGTTCTGAGCTGGGATGGTGCATTGAGCTAAAAAACGGTGATGGATTAAAACCATGATCTCTTGACTTGGTAAGAGTATTCTGCATCATTCAGAAACTCTGTCCATCACCACCCCCTTTTCCAAAATCGGTTTTATCCACACTATGTGTGGGAGGGTATGCTCAGACGCGAGTCCCTTGCTCATTGCACCATCAGGATTCAAGCAAGCCGGGCCGAAGAAGGCTGTGATGCCAGAAACCGGTCCCCGGAAGCTTGTTTCCTTCCCAGTATAAGAATTGGCTTGGTAGTTTGCCCTGTTCCCATCATGCCCTGGGACAGGAACAGACTAATTTGCATATAGCCAGGTTCTGAGCTGGGATGGTGCATTGAGCTAAAAAACGGTGATGGATTAAAACCATGATCTCTTGACTTGGTAAGAGTATTCTGCATCATTCAGAAACTCTGTCCATCACCAACCCCCTTTTCCAAAATCGGTTTTATCCACACTATGTGTGGGAGGGTATGCTCAGACGTGAGTCCCTTGCTCATTGCACCATCAGGATTCAAGCAAGACGGGCCAAAGAAGGCTGTGATGCCAGAAACCGGTCCCCGGAAGCTTGTTTCCTTCCCAGTATAAGAATTGGCTTGGTAGTTTGGTTTGCCCTGTTCCCATCATGCACTGGGACAGGAACAGACAAATTTGCATATAGCCAGGTTCTGAGCTGGGATGGTGCATTGAGCTAAAAAACGGTGATGGATTAAAACCATGACCTCTTGACTTGGTAAGAGTATTCTGCATCATTCAGAAACTCTGTCCATCACCACCCCCCTTTTCCAAAATCGGTTTTATCCACACTATGTGTGGGAGGGTATGCTCAGACGTGAGTCCCTTGCTCATTGCACCATCAGGATTCAAGCAAGCCAGGCCGAAGAAGGCTGTGATGCCAGAAACCGGTCCCCGGAAGCTTGTTTCCTTCCCAGTATAAGAATTGGCTTGGTAGTTTGGTCTGCCCTGTTCCCATCATGCACTGGGACAGGAACAGACTAATTTGCATATAGCCAGGTTCTGAGCTGGGATGGTGCATTGAGCTAAAAAACGGTGATGGATTAAAACCATGATCTCTTGACTTGGTAAGAATATTCTGCATCATTCAGAAACTCTGTCCATCACCACCCCCCTTTTCCAAAATCAATCAATCAACACCATCCAGTCTTCCTTCTGCAGCACAAGAAGAACCTGAGCCAGGGTCAACATCTTGAATTTTTCTTGTTTAAGGTAAAAATTAAAACCCTGAAGCCTAGGATCGGCCTCAAGCGACCGTCATTTGTGGGAATCAGGAAGTACCGGGAGTAATATCCCTGACCGCTTTCCCACTCCAGAACCACCTCGATCGCACCTTTTTGCAGTAATGCCAGAACTTCCTGCTGGAGAAGCAGAAGGTGCTCTTCCGAGCACAAACCCTGATGGGGATCTCCCAGAAGAGTAGGCCGTATACATTCTCTGTGATATTCAACACCCATAGATTTGGAGTAACAGACCTCCAATGTTGCAGGAAATGGGACACCAGTCCTTCCATGGGACCAACATGCACTAGGATGGCCTATCTATAGCTGCTTCCCTGCCGCACCACTTGGATGGGCTGAAGAGGAGGAGGAGGAGACTTGTTACAGTGCTGCATCCAGCAGATGACCTCTTCCCTTTCCCCTGTAATATCTGTACAGGGGATTTGCCTGCTGTTGCAACTGCTGTCTTGCACAAAAGGATAAGGTCCTGCTGTAACCACGAAACTTGCGATACCTAAAGTCCCTGGACTGAGACTGCAGACCCAAAGATCTTGCTGTGGCTCTACTGTCTTCAAAGCACTGTAGCACTGAGTCCGCTTTGGCCCCAACTAGGCGAGATACTTAGAAAGGAAGGTCTAACAGGGTAGATTGGACATCAGGAGAGAACCCTGAACCCCGTAACCAAGTGTGCCTCCTGGTCGCCGCAGACGATCCCAGCACCCTGGCAATTGAATCAGTAGTGTCCAGACCAGACTGAATGACCTGGCGGGCCACAGCGTGGGCGTTAGTTAGAACTGCCGAAAAATTACATTGAACTTCCTCTTGTAGTTTTGGGAGCACCTCCCTGGCCGAATCCATAAGAACATGGATGTAGCACCCCAAAAAACATGTAGCATTTGTAGATTTGAGAGCCATATTGCCTGACGAGAATACCTTCTTCGCAGATTGCTCCATAAGCTTTGACTCCCTAACTACAGGTGTAGATAGGAATGAACCTGCAGACTGCTTCGAGGAGCATGAAGCCTGGACAACCAAACTTTCCGGAGACGCTTGAGTTGACAGGAAAGCAAGATCCCCTGGAGCCACCTTATACCTCCTTGCCACAGACCTGGGCACCAGCGTGCAGTCACCGGCTTCTGCCATACATCAAGGATAGGCTCAGTCAAAGACTCAATGAAAGAGAGTAAAGGCTCTGAGATAGAAGAAGGGGAAAGAAGGACCTCTCAAAATGTTAGATTTTAATTCTGCTGTGAAAAGAGGCAGGTCCAGCAGATCCGCTGCCTTCCTGATCATAGTGTGATAAGAAGTTACCTCCTGCGTTGGGACACCTTTCGGAAATGAAAGCTCCCATTCAGGAGAGGTATCCAGGCCACTAGCCTCCTACAGACTTTCGAAATCTTGATCAGGATCCACAATCCCCCCTTCCTGAGCCTCATCATGATGTTCTTGGTATTCGTCCTCTTCCATTAATCTCTGTGCCTCTCTTCTAGGTCTCATCCTTGGAACAGGCGTCGGAGGCACCAGGCACTGTGCCAGTGACTTAGGGATCAGTGTCGAAGGGAGGTCTACCGGAACAGTAGTCGATGCCAGTTGAGGTGGGGTCGGCACCGGTTCAGAACCAGATGTCACCTGGGAAGATCCATCCAGAGATTGTACCGGTCAGGTCAGTGTCAGGAGAGGCCAACTCCCTGGAGCCATCTGCATACAAGGCACAAGACGTGCCTCAGGGAAATGTGGAGGCAAATCTCCCAGGGAGTATGCCAGCTGACCCATGGGGCCAACAGGCACACCAATGAGGTTTGCCACTCTGGCGAACAAGCTGAACATCACATTCAAGAAATGCAACAGATCCATACCTGGAGTCGGAAAAGCAGGATACACCAGGTTCGGGACTGTAGGCTCTGAAGCCACTCAAGGAGGCAGTACATTCGACTCCGGCTGCAGCTTTGGAGACCCTGGAGCCAGAGGTGGAGTAGTCAGCTTCAGCAACAGAGGTGGCGTAGCTTCTCTTGGAGCTGGTGGAGTCGCCACTCGTGGAGTCAGAGACTGGGCAGAAGTCACCTCAGGAGAAGGAGATGGAAAGACTTCATCCTTCTGATGACGGCTAGGAACCGGAGACACCAATTTTGGTGTTACATCTTTCGACGAATGATGCTGAGAAACATGGCGCCGCGTCTTCTCATGTTTCTTCAACAACCTCGAAGTATGCAGAGTCGGTGACTTGAAGCGGGACCTCGATCTTCTTCAACCCCTTTTTTGTTTCTTGGCTTTGGCCTTTAACAATGTGGCCTCCCTCTCCGTCAGTGCTTTGGTGTTCATGCACCTGCATGACGAACACTCTTCGATGTCGTGGTCCGACAAGAGACACCACAAGCAGTCGTCTTGGGGGTCAATAATGGACATCTGGCCCCCACATTCCCTGCATGGCTTGAAACCAGATTTCCTCTGAGTAGCCATAGTTGCTGCTACAAAGAGACAAAGACTTGCAACAAAGAAACTCCCAGAAATGGAGAGCCCTGGGAAAAACAGTTATGCGTCAACGGCACGGAAAAAAGGGAACTGACGTCAGCACGCCGACGAGGTCCTCTTTTCTGACGTCGATATTCTTGCACCAGGATGTTTTGGGGGTCGATATTCAGTAGCACAACCAATACAGGGTAGGTGTAAACATAAGTGCTGTTCAGAGACGTATCCGGCATACTTGTTTATAGTTAGCAAATGTAACATTAATACACATTACCATCACCCATAGGGACACAGTCAGAACAACGCAGGTAGAACCACGTGTGTTCCGACAACACAAGTGCTACTAAGCTTGCCTTAACCACTCATATGCCTCAACCAGGCACAGCAGTGCATGGTCTAGCTGCTGCTGGTTGGAAGCAGGAAGGATCTGGAGAAGATGCAGTGAGGTAAGTGGGTCTGGGGCTGGGCTGGGTTTTGGGGGTTAGTTTCTAAGGGTTGGGATAGTTTTCAGGGCTGGAGGTCGGAGTAGTTTTCAGGGCAAGGGGGGTTGGGGTACTTTTCAGGACTCTGGGTTTGGGGTAGATATTAGGGATTAGGGGAGGGTGGGGTAGTTTATTGGGTCTCTAGTTTTTTTAATTAGGGGTTTGGGTTTTAGGTCTCAGGGCAGTGCAAGGGGTTGGGGTAGTTTAGGGACAGCGCAGGGGTGGGGGTGTCAGGGTAGTTTATGTTTAGGGGCAGGGTTTTAGGCCTCAGGACAGGGGGAGGGGAGGGAAGGGGAATGGGTAGTTGGGGAGTATTTAGGGCATAGGGGAGTGCGGGGTACTTTTTAGGGCTCAGCGGGGTTGGCTGTTTTTTAAATGAGGGGTTTAGGCCTCAGGGCAGTGGAAGGGGTTGGGGTAGTTTTAGGGACAGCACGGAGTGGGGGAATTGGAGTAGTGTATGTTATGGGGCAGGGTTTTCAGCCTCGGGCAGGGGGAAGAGAATGGATAGTTTTCAGGGAAGGTTTTGGGCCTCAGGGTGGGGGAGAGCAGGTCGAGTGTTTGTAATTTAGAGCTTAGGGAGGGGAGGAGGAGTCGTGGCGACCTTAGCATGCATAACCCCTTACCATCCATGTCTTCACCAGCGTGGTAAAGGAAAGCATGGTTACGACTTATTCGTGGTTCGGGCAGCGTGGTAGAGGCACATGTGGTTTGGCCATACATGCCTCTATCATACAACCTCACCCATAATATGCTTGCCTGTGCTATAGGAGAAGCTGCAGACATTTGAGCTGAGGATGCAGCTGAAATGTCACCGTAAATGCCTTGTAAATCTGGCACCCCGGGTATTTACAATGGTCTTTATTTTCAATCCTGCATCACCTGATGGGGTGAATAGAGGACAACACACATGTTAGAATGATCCATGCTGGCTGGTACATTCCCCCTATAAAATGGCAGCTGTTTCACTGTGAGGAATTAAGACAGGTCTATATTGGGCTGCACGGCTCACCGCACAAGGACGTAAAGCTACGTTCCATGGCAGCTTACGAGTGGTCTTTATTGGTCGTTACAGAGTTCAAACAAGCAGTGACAGCTCCATTCTGTGTCACTTTCCTATATGTACAACCACGACCAATTGGCATTGCCAATGCTCGTTTATAGTAGTTTTTAATACCTGTCAAGATCGAGGTTCTCTTCCACATTTCTGCTGCAGTTTACCTAGCGACCACTAGGTGGTACAGAAATGCAGTAAACAGGTGGTGTTTAAACTTGGCTTAGTTTTTTTAGATGCAATGCAGTTCAGAGCAAGACGAATGAAACTTTTTACAATGGTAAAACCAAGAGCTGCTGTGAGCAGGTCAAATACAGAAAGGGAGCAAAGCAACCGATAAGAGCAAGGCAAATTATATTGACAGAGAAGCCATCGAATCTTGAGCAAGGCTTGGTTCCGTGGAATATTCATACAATGCTGTGGAGTTGTCTGTGTCAAGATTGCAAAACAAGATGCAGTTGTAGTAAGTGGGCAAGGTGCTGAATGTGATGTGTGTTTGCTGAGCCAGGGCACAACCTGGAGGTATATGGGGCAAAAACCGGGCCTTATACACCTGCCTACAACGGGGGTACCCACTATGGGCTAAGACACCTACCTGCACATGTATATTTACAAATAAGACATCTAAATGTAATTCCTTTACATAGCCTGTGGATACCCTTAAATATGCAATGGATCGGCAATTCTGGAGCTTTGTTGGACATTCCTGGCTGACACCAGGGCCACTGGAATTATACGATTGTGCATCCGCGGCTATTTTTGCATAATTATAGATGTGCCACATGTGCCACATAATCCATTATTTGCTGCATAATTTGAAGATTTTAACAAGAACAAACTTTGCTTTTAGGTCAAACGGTTCAAAGGTTACTAAAAATACAGCCGCCAGTGTTGCCACACAGGGGAAGGCCATTCGCAAAGCTGGACTGGACATCTTACTGTTGCTTATTGCTATATTGGGGTGTTTAACCGGTACTAATGAGGTGCAATCAATACCCACATACTGTTACCAAGTTTAAAAATTAGAAAATAATGGAGTACTATTAGAAAATGTGCATCAATATGCAGCATAATTTTCCTTTCCTGCTGCATAATTTGGCCCTCTCTTGCCGCATAATTCCAATGGCCCTGACCATAGCACAAACTGTTACAGTATTTAATATTGCACAACCTGTTACAGTATTTAATATTGCACCACCTCTCATTTCTGTTATCCTGGTCAGTTTTCTAATGCCTGACTGAGATGGAAAGCTAACTAAAATTCCCCTGGAGTAAATGTTGGAAATCCAAACCACTCTTCAAGAAAGCAGAGTGTATACCTGCGATCCCTAATGTACATTAGCAGAGCCTTGTGTATAAATAGTCCAGCCTCCCGGTCTATTTCAGTATCCATCTACAGTATCCGATCATATGCATGTGCAATATAAAACCATGTGCATCAACTACTTACATATTTTACCAGCCATCCATCAAAATTCCTTGACTAGAGTTTCAGTCACTCACGAATACCCAAGTGCCTAGGTCATGGCGCTAGCTGAGGTGCGTGCACGCCCATCTGTGGTTATCTATACCATGGGCCCATATGATATGCATTTACTCCTTTTAAACTCACTAGCTAATCTCTCAGACTGCTTCATGTAATGAGGCGTGGAGGAGTTAATGATAGAATGAGCACTTTCCAGTGCTTAAGTATTCAATGCATTAGTTTCATGTTTGGCGTTAAGTATGCTGCCTATAACAAAGGCTAATGAAGGCAATGTGGACTGTGGCACTTAGTGCACTTGCTGGGTCTGTGACTGGATGATTAAGAATGATGTAGGAGGGTTATTCTTTAGAAAAGAGTGTAAGACTAGTGATATATTATTCATAAGGCCTGTGCTGTTTTATGACATTTAAATGCACTTTCCTGGCCCTGGTAACATGTCCTGTAATTTAACGCCCTCTTCCAGGCCTTGTCCCCTCCAGTATAAAGATTTTTTTGCAGGTAGTTCATTGTGTGTTTTTAATATATGTCATCACAGTCTATATGGAAAACGTTTGCACTGTAAAACGAAACAGGGTAAAAATATCAGGTACTCAAAAACACATTTATACCTTTAAATGCATCAGCACAATTTGAAGTGTGTGATATTGTCTAGTGTAGAGCATAAAACCTGGCGCAGTTATTTTATGCACATTACAGCGTGAAACCAGGCTTGTCATATCTACCCGTATGTTCTAAATGCCACCGTTATAGTTTCTAGGTTTTCGGTTAAATGATAGTTGTAGTCCTTCTCACAATTTCTTCTCAGCTATCTTGCAAACCTAACTGTAACATGCTAGTTATTGAGATATAGTGGTGCAGAATTGCAATGCAACATACATTTAATTATGGTAAGAGGCCAGGGTGGGAATGGACATGCAAAGACACTGTTTTTAGAGTCTAAGAATGACATGGGTAGGCAGTGTGCAATGGATTTTACCCATGAGTCTTCATTTCAAAGTGTCCAAGGATGGTATGGGCATGGAACTGGAGTTTTCCATTACCAAGTGGAAATTAAACTTGAATCGCCAGCACTACATTTAAACATCCACCAATCCTTGCATCTGTTCGGCTTCTATTTTTAAGTCATTTATTTCTGACATGTGCCAGACTGAAAGGCTAGTATAGTGTGTAGCTGACTCTGTCCCACACCACTGGCCTTTCAGGGGAAAATCCAACATGAACCCAACTCTCATCTATTTTATCTCCCCTCCATATTTCCTCACATGCCTGTGACTTCCCGACCTGCCTGTGTCCATAGGGCGAGAAAGAAAAAGACACACAATAATGGACGGAATGCGGCACAAATTAAACATTCACCCCCAGTCAAGGGATCTGGATTAAATCCATTGTTCTTTTGCCCTGCTCCTCATGGGAACAGTCTGGCCCGAGCTGCCAAGCCAGGTCCTCCCTGGTCCGCAGGGTGCCTGCATTCAGGGTCGGACTGGCCTATAGGGCAATCAGGCAGTGTCCAATGGGCTGGTCTTACAGATCAGTGTGTGGCCCAGTTGTTCAGCAGTTGCCTTCCCATCTACCAATTTCTTGGGAAAAAATGATGACGTCTCCTAACAATAGGCTACTTACCATCATGTTACATAATGCATCTCCTGACCTATCAGCCATGCAGGGGCGTAGTATGTGCCTAATTTGTGGCTGTGCTGGGTACCAGCAGTCATTTCCTGACACCGGGACTTGTTTTTCTTCAGACCTTGACCGAGACCCAGCGAGAGAAATGCAGGAAGGGGAACAAAAGGCAAAAAAAAGAAAGATAGCAAATCATTGGCAAACAGGGAACACACAGATGAAAAAGAACCTACATAAGTGGAATAGAGGGACAGGAAGTGCCGGTGCTGGTTGAAAGATGATGAGCTGGACTGAAGACTAGACTGTCTTAGTATTCGGCAACCCTGGTAGGCGCTCTCCAAAGAAAAACTTTGATACCCCCCACATATTTTTTTGTGTGACAAATTAAGTCCGGGTATGAGGGCTACATTGCAGTCCTATTATGAATGTCTTTCCCAATGCTTAATTTGAGCTGGTGGCTTCCAGTGCCTGGCACCGGCACTTAGTTGTCAACACCGGCACTTATCACAGCTGCCACATGGTGGCGCTCTTTGTGTAATTTAAAGATGAGCAGAACAACATTTGATAATTATAATAATTTGCATTTAAAACAACCAATATCTGCTGCCAAGTCATTCCTATTGCTTTGGGGGCCTTGAACAGTCTGAATTGTCACACTTGTAGCAATTGAATGGCTAGTAGTTGTGTAAGTACTGTCATTGGCAGCGCTGCCCGTGGCAATGGGTGGTGAAAGCTGTGTGGCCTCCTGAGGAAGATCCTGGCACTTATGTTTTTTACAAATGAAGCACTGGTTTTCTTTGTCAAACAGAAAGACAAGTGGTATTATGGCCCATGGCCCTCCGCTACGCCGCTGCTGTCCCATAAGACGCGACGCGTGCCGAATCGCCAGTAAGTGGCGTCAGGATTACAACTGCTGATCCACGCGGCACGTGTCAGACATTGCTGGCCCACTGAGACTAGCTCAACTGCAGCCTTCCAGCAAACTGAAGAAATAATAGGCCGAGGGGAATATGAATAATGAACATTTAGGAGATTTACATCTCCTACACTCTGGCTGAACCCCAGGAAACATATTTGTCATAACTAGCTCTGATATGATTAATTTCTCAAATTGTTAGCAGTGATGTTGCATGGCCAAGTCTTGAGACTGTGGTCTATCTCTGGCTCCTCCAGCAGGTGACGCGAGGTTCATTATCTCTTCATCCAGTTTAATTTATGCGCTATTCGGTACCCACAATGCACCTAAGTCATGTGCTCCCTGAAGCCCTGCTGTTTCAACCCTGAAATGTATTTAAAACTCAAAACTTCTTCCAAGCACAGGACATACCAGCCCATCCACTGTGATACTTTGAACTCCAGTTGAGGGATAGGTCTTGGCTCGGATAATATTTAATTCCCTCTACATACTTGGGTCAAAGGGGTCAAAGTAAGCAAACAGTACAAATTTCCTTTAAACTGCTGATGTTGGCATAGTTAAATAGTTAATTTTGCCATCTACACACCTGGAAGAGATATATAGATATATACAGATATATATGTGTGTTTTTTTTAAATCTACATATACTTGGGATTTGCAATATTTTTGTAGGTTAATAGAAACATTTTAATATTCAGATAATAAGTTTAAGTACATGATTGATGTATGCAGGGTTGTTCGTGTTTTATGTACCTCTTGCCTAAAAGTTATCACTTAATATGTAAAGTCCTCTGATGCCTTTGGGTCTAGCTAGCGCTATATAAAACTCAAAATAATAATAATAATAATATACCTCATAAGGGGAGCGCCGCCAAAAAAGCTGAAGAAATGGGAGCCAATCAGCAACAGTAAAATAGGGGTTACAGCCAATCAGCGGCGCTTCACATAGCATCTTCAGAAACATTAAGAGGATAGTTTGTAAAGGTGAGGGCGCTGCTCATAGAACTGAAACAAGCCGAACATCACCAAGTCAACTCTCCATCAAGGCAAGAGCAGCATGCTGGCTGGGACCTTGTTATCCGACCTCTAAAGAAGAAAAAACTTTTCTCACATGTTCAAGTTTTCTACACAAAACTTGACCTTTGGAGACTGCCCCTGTTGTTCATTTCCTTCCTGTGCTCGAGCCAGGAAAGGAAGTAGTTACATTTGACTTTATACAGTTTCTCAAGAAGGTTTCATTGTATTTGCAGTTTTTCCGCCCCATGCTTCGCGCTGCTGGATCCTTCGAGGCGGCCACCACCTTTTGCCAGAGAAATTTTCTTTCTTCTAATATACTTAACCCAAACAATATAAAAAATGTTTTATATGCCCTGCACGGAACTATATCCGTTCCAAAGCTTCCAATAGGAGCCTTGCACTCGAGCAGCACTACCAATACGTAAGCGAGACATGTCACACATCTGGCAACCTCTAGGGGTGTACTAAAGCTCTGATTGTAATTGTAATTGCATTTATATAGGGCTAACTACCCCTGATGAGGCGTTGAAGCGCTTTTGCGGCGAGTAACACGCTACTCCGGAATCCATAAAGGATTAGTGGTGAATTAGTATAGTGAAATATGAAGGTCAATTGAGTGGTGGATAGGTTAGTCACTTACACTGATCATCCCCTGTTGCATCACTTAGGGTAAGGTGCTGCATTCCGCCCCCTCTCCCTTCAGTCTAGACCAGAAGGCAGTTCCTGATTACCAAATAGGCAAAGGAGGCACCGGCCTATGAGCCCCAATGCTTTTAGGGGCCCGTGACAACGGTTCAAAATACAACCTAAAGTACATAAACCAGAGATATCAGATTCACATAAAAGTTTGGCTCTTAAAAGCTCATCTTTTGCCAGCTGGCAGTTTGTAAAAATATCTGCTGCGTTGGGTAACAGGAGATAATTTGCGAGGGGGCTCCCGAAATTTCGACGGTGTAGGGGCCTCCACAGGGTTTAATTCAGCACTGCCGGAAGGAAGCTACCTAGGGAGTGGAGTAAAGAAAGCAAGGCTAACCAGGGTAATATTATACCCTGCAGAAGGCCTTAAAGCTTTCTTTAAAGCCCGCCGACACATATTTTGATGTATGGATAGCATACCATAAAAATGCTGTCTAGGATGTGGAGGATGGAGGGGAGTTTATGAAAGAAAGGTAACCACATTGCCTTGGCAACCAGCAACGCTTCCTGTCGGGTGTGATAGGATGACATCATCGCAATGTGCCAGTGACGCGCCTGGCCTCGTTAGGGATCTGCTCCAAATCCACCTGTCTGGCGCTGGCAGTAATGCGGGAATACGCGGACCATCAGCTCAGGTGAGCAAAAGTAACAGGTGTACTCAAATAAGCATAAAAAAATGAAAAAGTGAAGGGTAGAATTCTTGAATTTATTTCAGCTGTAGGTAATTATTAGGGCCGTATTCCAGTTCGTCCTTTTTTGTAATACTAATGCCCGATTAACACTTTGGTGGATTGGTTACAAATGTGACAGATATCCCAGGGTTTTAAGTGGGCCGGGTCGCGCCGGTGCAGAGCACCGTCAGTTTTTAAAAAGGCGCCTCGAAAAGGGTCTCTATCGGGCTCTGTGTTATGCCCTGGCGGTCTGTTTGTTTTTTGGACTGCAGTGGGAGCAGGCACATCAATGTGTGCATTCTTGTTTTGCTCACTTCTCACTAGTGGAGAAGTTACGGCATGATGTCATGCCAGGTGAACATTGTAGGGGAAGGGAAATCCTTTAAAAAGAGTCATTTTCCCTTTGGATTTCCCTTCTCTTTTTGCAACGCAGGAGCAGCAACATTGTCGAGGTGTCAGCCATTGAGGTGGGGGCATGGGGAGAGGTCCTCATATCCCCTCCATGCTCTACAGGTTTGGTGCAGACAGGGAATGTGAAATGTTGCAGCTAGCGACCTTGAGCGATTAAACTTTTACATTTGCAAATAACTTTGTTCAAAATCCATTGCAGAGAAATACATGTTCTGAATCAAGTCCATTCTACTCTTGAACAAAAGTGGGCATTAAGTGATGGAATCAGGTGCAAATCGCCAATCGATTGTAGCACATTCTCTGCTGTCAGAAGTATATAGCATTTGCAGTTTTGAATGGTCTGTCATTCGCAGAGCTACTCTCATTCAGACATCAGGCAGGCCTGAAACGAGGGAGTCATTGTTGGACCTGTGATTGTCCATTACCCCTGACCGCATGGACAGTGAGCTGCTGTTCGTGAAAAGTGTGTGGGGGGGGTGAACTGTGATTAAATTATAGTACAGCGATCACTGTTCAATCTTGGTTTGGCGATTTATGCAATTGTTAAAGGCATGAAATTATTTCACCACATTAATAGTGATAAGCTATGGAGCAAAGAATGATTGTGCACATTGCCGCTTAGCCCTACTGGTTTTGTTGCATGCTCCCAGTTTCAGTAGTAGTTCACAAATTAAATTATTATAATACGACTGAGTGCAATTTTTTTTTCAATGTGCATTTGCAAGAGGTTTGTCAACCCCTTGTAGAGCACCCTCGGTTTTCTATCCCACTTAAAGCCCTGAGATATCCCGTCCACTTTATTACATGTGCATTATATCCAACTACATTTGTAATACGGCGGACAAGATAGCCTTCACCTGTCCACCAAACTCTGAATCTGGCCCTCTGCCATTCTAGACCAGTGATTCTCAAAGTACTGCCCAGGGGCCGCATGTGGCCCTTCTGACCTTGACATGCGGCCCCCTGGTTAAGAGGACAACAGCAACGCTGGGCTGCTGTTTACTCGATTCAGAACTGATATTATAGCAATACACAACAGAAAGGTGACCAGTCAACCTTTAAAAAGAGCCTTCCACTGCATAGCAACACGTTTCACTGCATTTTAGTAACTGTTGAACCTTTTGAGCTAGAAGCAAACTTTTTTTAATTAAAAGTCTGCATATTATGCAGCAGATGATGGGTGATGTTAAAAAAAAATCCATAATCACGTAGGAATTGCCACAACCACACAATCCCATAATTTATGTGGCCTTGATTATATTTTCTTAAATCAAACTCAAGACAAGGTTTTGTACAGTGCACCTTCTGAAGTCATGTATTTCGAGGTTCCCTTACAAATGATAATGAAGAAAAAGGAGACAAAGTAAAATTAAACAATTGCCTAAGATCACACAATTTAGTAAAGTGGGGGAGCAAGGATTGATCACAGGTTTTCGGGTTTCATAATGTGAAATTCAGCTTTTGGATGTAAATGCTTCACTTCTCCTATGCCCGCCTTAACCCCCCCCCCCCCCCCTTGCACCTCCAACTGCCACCCTGCTGGCATCAATGCGGCCCTCGTTCACACCACAGACCAAACTGGAAAATGTTCGTGAGTATCCATGTTCTAGACAGAGACCAGCCACATGAAAATCAGACTAGGCCTTGCTCCAAGAAGAGAAGTGCAACGCCAAATCCCTCCAAGCGGGAACATAAGCACCACAGACCGTTTTTTGGCATTTTTGGGCTCATCAGTGCTGCGCATCAGGAATCCTGTGGCACAGCAAGCATGAGACCCACATCGGGACACACCCTTTGAACTTAGGACATCTCAATTAGAAAAGAAACAAATTGATGGGTGGGATTCTTGAATTATTCACATTCACCAGTAAATACATAGTTTGCATTCTAATCCATCACTATTTTGCCTACTATGCCAACCACAACAGAAACCAGCCACTTACAAATCAGATTTGTCCTACTCTGAGAGGAAGAGTTCAACCAGGCAAGGCTCTGCCCATAAAGGAACGGAAGCAAATCCTGCTGCTTTCGGCTTCTTTTGATCTCATCAGTGAAGTGCATCTTGACCAAAACAACCCAGTTACCACAGGACTCATAGCTAGACATACTAGTCACCTGGCATTCAACTTGAATATCTCATAAACTCAGTAGGTGTTCAAAGCACAGTCTTAAATCTCCTTTACTGTCCTTGCCAAAGTGTCCCAATCTCTTTGTGTGGTCAGCATTGAAGTTTAGCAGACGCAAACTCTTCTAGGATTTGGGAGTGGATGGAAAACCTCCTACAGCAGTATCCCAAAGTGGATGCCTCAGCAAAACTAGATCCCCAGGGGGTTGGTGGGAGGACGGAAGCAATTAAGACTGCACTGGAACAGAAAAGGAGGAGGATGATGGCAATAAAGTCAGATGGACTTTTCAAAGAAGCCAGCTCAGGGCATTCCAGGCTTTCACAGAAGACTTGATTGAAAAGGGAGTTTGGAAATTATGTTTTATTACCACACAGGGCTGATTAACAAAAGCTTGCATGAGTGTAGGAAATAGTGCTACAGTAGTAATCTTTTACGTACTCGTACATGCCTTTGTAAATTGGCAATGAAATGTAAAACTCCTTCATTAATAAAAGTGTAACTGGGGAGCAGTTGTTTCTAGTTGTTCTGACCACATATGAATATTTGCTTTTTGTACCCATTTCAGACGTTTAGGGCCAACTCACACAGGCTTGTAAGAGTATGTAAAAGAATACTGCAGGAGTGCCACTTTATGAACTCTAAAATACATTTGTAAACAGGTCCCAATTCCAAACTTTTCCACTTCAAACTAGCAAACAAACCATTTGAGGTTTGGCAGGACATTCCTCTGAACAACAGATGCCACCCCTTCACTTTGTTTCGGAGACTCCACAAAGGTATGACTATTTTGGGGTTTACGGCTACCTACAGCCGATTGATGCAACAGTGCTCCACAAAACTCACATGTATGACCAGGGTGGGTGGTCAGCTCCACTCTCACCCGGAAGAGACCAAAACTAAACATGAAGCAGCCAGACCTCTGTATAGAAACCCAAGTAAAGATATAACAAAAATAATAAAGAAGTGTTTGGTCTGTAGGCAGTTGGATAAGACGGACCCTACAGGTGAGATTACCTCTACCTATCCTTTAATGAAATTGTAACACCTAGGCCCCGATTACAAGTTTGGGGGTCTGACTGCCGGACCGACATTGCAGCTGTTGGAAGAATGTAGCCAAGGGGGCTTCCCGACGGCCGTGTAATGAGAACACCGCTGGCCTAGCGGTGTTGAGTTGGCAGTGCGGTGCTGGCGGCATGCTTTGGCTCCTGGAAAGAGTCTGAAGCCTATGCCACGGCCATGGCAGCGCCATTTGCACATTGGTGCACTGTGTACCATGCACCATGTCATGCATGGCACACCAGTGCACGCACAACAGTGCAAGCAGAGAGGGGCAGAACAGGTGCCCCATGCATATCTCCCAGGGACAAATAAATACACCCTGAGGCTTCCCTGCATTTCAGCCTACTTTTTCATGGCAGGGTCCCCACCATGAAAAGGTTGGTCCCCACCATGAAAAGGTTGCCAGAAAAGCAGGTCGGAATAGGCATGGTGGTGCCGACATTGGCACTGCCTCCATTCCCTGACGCTTTCCCCACCGCCGCCCCGTTGGGATCCAGAATCCTGGCGGTGGTGTTTGTCTAGTATCGGGCTTATGGTGATCCGACCGCCTAACTCATATTCGGGCAGTCGTACCGATGAGGAAGCGGCGTTTGAGCCGCCACCGCAGGTACAGCTGTTTTGCGACTGCTGTAATCATGATCAGCCCCTTAGTGAGATTTTGCATTGTTAATCCATGCCATTATCAGATATTGTCTTTATTCTGTGTTATTTTATTTTGCAAAGATGTACCATGCCTTAATGAAACATTTATTTTTGTTATGTTTTAAAGGTCATGGACAGTACAACATGTTTCAAAATATTGTATACTTAAAGTCAATTGAGGGCCTGTGTTTCATATATCACTTCCAAGTTTTCTAAGGCTGGAAGACGGGCAGTTTTGCTCCCTTAAACCTTTCCCCAAGTCCGACCCTCCTCTATTTAAGCCTCATCCAAGATATTTTCTGTGACTAGCTATGTCTTATTCTAAGTGCTTTAAAAGTGCAAGTGCTGCCTTGTACTGAGTACCTGCACTTCTTTAATTTAAAAGGGTGACTACCTGCACTTGTCAGCACTGCTTCAAAACATTCATTGGGAAAGCACCAGCACTTCTCATGAGCAAACAAGTACTCTGTATAGTGAGTACCAGCACTTCTGTGTTTCCATTTAAGGTACTGCTTATTACTGGGTTGAGTTTGACTTTTTCCTCAATTCCAAGAAGTATGAGAAACATACTAGAGAAAGAAAACTTTGTAGATAGGTTTCGTTGTTCCCATATTTGAACTCACACCAAGCCTAGCACTCATACAGGGTCTTGTTCTATTCACAAATTTGTAACAGGAAAGGGAGGACTAAGCAATAAATGTCACTATTACCTTCTGTTTATCCTGTCTGCGAGCATACATTTTACATACAAGTGATGACTGATACATGTGGAGTGTAGCTGCCAAGTTGTTGGCTGCAAAAAGGGAACACTGGGGCAGTAGTGTGGATAGGATACTATTGGCCCATGAGCAAGTTAGGAAAAAATCCCCTGTGACTGCTGCTGCTGGGCCTCAGTGCCGATGCACCTGCTGCACCTTTGGTAGCTGTAGAGTCTTCCCCAACTTAGGAGCATGCAAATTAATACGCCACACACGGAGCTCTGGGACAGATGTTTTTATTCCTCAGCTTAAGATCACACACTGTCCTCTTGTTATGTCATAACCGTTAAGAACCACACCTTGACACCTCCCTGCAAGTTACGTAATTCCTCTGTTAAGTCCACCCAGAACTACAAGGGTCCTAACGCACAGTCTCATAACACTATAACTCCCCCTTTGTTAAATAAAAAGTAAAAACAACAGTGACATCATAGCCCTTCAATAAGTCGCACTAGTCGGCCACTTCGAGTTGTCTGAGGTAGTTGATTCTGATTGGGCACTGATGGCTCAGGTTCTGATGCTTGATCTGGACTATTAGGTGGGGTCGCCTCATTCATGATTGCAGGAGCTGGCGAACGTTCATGTAGGTGCTTAAAGTGTGATGAGTCCTGTGTTATGGACTTTCTGGGACAATGTGCCCTCACATGTGTCCTTTGCACTTCACAACCCTCAGAGGTTCCACTGCAAACAGAATGACTGTTTCCGCTTTTCGTTTCTGCTTGACCAGGACCCAGTCACCTTCATCAAAGACTCTTTCCTGAGCTTGTCGATGCTGATTGGCATATGTTTTCATTTTTGCACTTTCGAGAAGTGTCTGTAACATAAACCTTATCAGCATTCATGGATCGGTCAGCTGTCCACTGTGGCAGTTTGGTTCCGATAGCTCTCCCAAATAGCAAGGTGGTAGGACTCTCACCAGTTGTGGAGTGACGAGTGGTATGATAAGCATGGTGGGCTTGACACAGGGCCTGGTTTAACTTGATTCCCTCCATCGATGCTCGTTGAACTACCCATTTGAGGGTACCCATGAATCATTCTACAACACCATTGGCTTGTGGCCACAGAGGTGTACTCTTCTGCTGCTTGAAATTAAGCCTGGCAAGGAACTCTTTGAGCTCTTTGCTAATGAACGGAGGACCATTGTCAGATTTGAAAATAGCGAGGATACCGCACACTGCAAAGATGCCATCCAGCCTCTCGATGACCATGTCATGGGTTGTTGATAGCTCCTCAACTAAAGGAAAGCATGAATACTCATCAGTGACTATCATGAGATGACGTCCATATCCTGAGGGCCAAAAGAAATCAACTGCAACTCATTCCCAGGCATGTGCCGGAAGGTCAGACATGTCATAGTATATTGCGTCACTTTGGGGGAAAGGCAGCTGCATAGATGGCACTCTTTTACTTCACTCTAAACTGGCTCGTCTAGGCACGGGAACCACATTCGGTCTTTTTGTGCTCTTTTAGTGGCTACAATGCCGCGATGTGCTTGATGGGCTAGTTCAATTACTTGCTGTCTTTGGCTCTCAAGTATGACGATTCTCGAGCCTCTCAATACAACACCTTCCCTTTTAAACGGACAGTTCATCCTGTACAGGTTTGCATATTTGGAATTCAACATCTTTAGCAAAAGGTCAAGTACTCTTCTTCCATGACTGAGTTGGAATAATGTCTTTGAGGATAAGCATGTTGTTGTCAGCATTAGTTTTAGAAGACAAGGGTCCTAAGTATATCGTGATAAAGAATGTCAATAAGATATAGGCCATAATAGGAAACTATATTCATCCACTGTCCAGCCGGACAGGGTATTTATTTTAACCAAAGTCAAAAACGGATATGCGAATAATACAAGGCACAGTCCTGTACCTTACTCTAGAAGGACGAACAACACATGAAAAAGTTTTGCACAGGCAAAGAAGAGCAATACTGGGCACTTATACATCAATGTTAGATTAAAGCTCTCCAGTTTAGTACTAACAAACAACAAGGTTCAACACAATGGCTACGTTGCGGAAGTACTAGGTAAAGTCGACGTTTCGATCCCTTAAAGCTCTAATTATATGGGATCATCATCAGGACAACATTTAGAAAACATTTGCCTGTTAATAATTAAAATATGACCGCCTGTTGTAAAGGAAGAAAGGGAGAAAGGAAAACAAGGGAAGGACATAGCCAAAGGCTAGATTAGAAATTATCCTTTCAAAAGATCAAAAAAGATCAAAAAAGTCCAAACACTATGTACAGGTTACATTATTCGGAATCGGTTTCCCGTGTAGTAATTGGTGTGTTAAAAATTGTGCAGATGCGGGGGGTTGCCATACTCGGGTGCAACAGTGCAAGGTGTTCACTATTAATCCTAATCATGCACCATTCCACTCTTGTGTTCAAGTGTAAACATTTGACGACTTATAGGCATTGAAAGACGGCGTCCATGTGGTCTTAGATAGGATCCATCAACTTGCATAGGTGTACATTCATACCGTGTTAAGGGGTGGGGAGTTTTGGGTGACACTTACTTAGTTGTAAGTGGTTCAAGTATTCTCCACTAATCTTAATGGGAGCGAGAGTGTAGGCATTGAAGGACGGCGTCCATGTGGTCTTAGATAACATTCATCAACTTGCATACGTGTACATTCATACCGTGTTAAGGGGTGGGGAGTTTTGGGTGACACTTACTTAGTTGTAAGTGGTTCAAGTGTGCTCCACTAATCTTAATGGGAGCGAGAGTGTGGACCAAGCGAAAGGTTGCCAGCAGGGTGCAGTGGTTAGCGCTCGGCTGCAGTGTCTAAAAGGGATAAATTAATCATTAATCGTGCCGGGGGATATTATGGTGCCTGGCTGCGGTAAATTATTAATGTTTACCTGCAAGTGGGCAGTCTGCGTTAGATTGCCGATTCGAAATTGAAGCTGCATCTATAAAGTGGGGTTGGACATGGATTAGAGATACAGTCCCAATTGCCACTGGTATTTGCAGTGAGTGTATATGCCATTATTTGCAAGGACCGCTTACCGGGGTGACGAGTGTGTCAATTGTCCGATTGGATTCTGGTGCTCATATGGAACTGGAAGGGTGTCCACGTTCCATGTCGGTTGCGGTAACAAGTGGTTCCTGTTACTGCAGGCTGGGAAAGAAAGGAGAGCCAGTGAGAGGGAAACCCCATGGTTGGCCGACTAGAGTTACCGTCTACACGGTGCCGCATGGAATGGCTCTTACCTATGGGAGTCAGGTTGCTCCGTCATAATAGGGGGGTCGGGTGGGCCGGAGGATCGGTGTCCTGTCCGTCCGTTGCGATAGTAGCAATATGGGCAGGCGTTGCGGTCGTGTTACTTGAGACCGCGTTTTCGGGGAAATAAAAAACGGACCATGTCAGAGTAATTCTGAGCTACAGTGGTGGCCATTTTGGAATGGGGCATGTCAATGAAGGACATTATAGACATGGTAGACAGAAGTGGTTGCCGTTTTGGATTGGGGCGACTAGTTGGGTGTGATGGTGTCCGGTGTGAGTGAAGTGCCTAAAGGTAGCATGCGTGCTCAGTGTAGGTGCAATCTGTGACAATAATTGTGCCGAATACACAAATTAAAATTGATTCTAAATAAATATGAAACATGATATATAAAACATTTCGTGAAAACTTTAGACCTTTGCCATGTCAATTACCAGTTAGGGAGCTTGGTCACTAGTTTAGCCCCAGGTCAAAATTTTTCATTATTCAGTTCAACGTGAACAATGTCCCGGCAAGGACACGAGTCTTTAGAGTATATTTACTGGATCCGGATGGAATCCGGATGTTGAATCATAGTAGGGTGGTCCAGTCTTCTGCGCGATACAGACCATTCTTTATTGTATCGAATTGGATCATTGTCTTTAGCTCCTCGCGGTTTAGTATTTGGGCAATGTCTCCTCCTCTGGTTGGTAGTTTGATTACTTTTAGGATTGTCCATTTTATATCATTTTCGTTGTGACCTGCTTCCTCAAAATGATCCACCAAAGGGGCATTGGCTGTCTTTTCGTTTCTGCTTGACCAGGACCCAGTCACCTTCATCAAAGACTCTTTCCTGAGCTTGTCGACGCTGATTGGCATATGTTTTCATTTTTGCACTTTCGAGAAGTGTCTGTAACATAAACCTTATCAGCATTCATGGATCGGTCAGCTGTCCACTGTGGCAGTTTGGTTCCGATAGCTCTCCCAAATAGCAAGGTGGTAGGACTCTCACCAGTTGTGGAGTGAGGAGTGGTATGTTAAGCATGGTGGGCTTGACACAGGGCCTGGTTTAACTTGATTCCCTCCATCGATGCTCGTTGAACTACCCATTTGAGGGTACCCATGAATCATTCTACAACACCATTGGCTTGTGGCCACAGAGGTGTACTCTTCTGCTGCTTGAAATTAAGCCTGGCAAGGAACTCTTTGAGCTCTTTGCTAATGAACGGAGGACCATTGTCAGATTTGAAAATACCGAGGATACCGCACACTGCAAAGATGCCATCCAGCCTCTCGATGACCATGTCATGGGTTGTTGATAGCTCCTCAACTAAAGGAAAGCATGAATACTCATCAGTGACTATCATGAGATGACGTCCATATCCTGAGGGCCAAAAGAAATCAACTGCAACTCATTCCCAGGCATGTGCCGGAAGGTCAGACATGTCATAGTATGTTGCGTCACTTTGGGGGAAAGGCAGCTGCATAGATGGCACTCTTTTACTTCACTCTAAACTGGCTCATCTAGGCACGGGAACCACATTCGGTCTTTTTGTGCTCTTTTAGTGGCTACAATGCCGCGATGTGCTTGATGGGCTAGTTCAATTACTTGCTGTCTTTGGCTCTCAAGTATGACGATTCTCGAGCCTCTCAATACAACACCTTCCCTTTTAAACGGACAGTTCATCCTGTACAGGTTTGCATTTTTGGAATTCAACATCTTTAGCAAAAGGTCAAGTACTCTTCTTCCATGACTGAGTTGGAATAATGTCTTTGAGGATAAGCATGTTGTTGTCAGCATTAGTTTTAGAAGACAAGGGTCCTAAGTATATCGTGATAAAGAATGTCAATAAGATATAGGCCATAATAGGAAACTATATTCATCCACTGTCCAGCCGGACAGGGTATTTATTTTAACCAAAGTCAAAAACGGATATGCGAATAATACAAGGCACAGTCCTGTACCTTACTCTAGAAGGACGAACAACACATGCCGGCGAGTGTGAGTCGCCCGTGTATATGCGGAAGTGCTTCCCCTGTGCTCGAGTGTGGATGGACCGTTGACGTTTGTTCGGCCGCCCGTTTTTTGAACGAGTGTAATTGCCTCGACCCTGGTCTCTATTTTGATTATTGTTCCTCACTGAAGCCGGCATTACTGCGTGTGAGACTTCAACTTGGCACATTAAGTACCCTTGTCCTGATGAAGCCCTAAAGACCCCTGTGGCTGAAACGCGACCGCGACAGCGTCGACACCTTTGTGACTAGGAGTCCCTGTTTAGTTTATTTTTGTTTGTATATTCAGGCGCCTTATACAAAAGAGAGCTTTGAGAGAAATTACATCTCAGGCGCATTAGGGATCTCCAGTATAGAGTTATATCACTCGAAATTAGGAGTGTATATATCGTGTGATAGGTTATATATTCCTATCTTTGGGTACATTTTTGTAATTTTTTGTATATATATGTAATGTATAGATTGTATTTGTGATTTGTATATAATGCATTATAATGTGTGTATATAGTGAAGTTGCTTCTTTAAATTTATTAGTTTTGCGCAATCCTTTTTCCTGTACTTGTTTATACGCCCTCTGAATTTTTGTAAGTAAATTGTTATATATTTAGTTATATAGAACAGGATAATTTATTTCTCATGTTCTAAAATTATAAATTGAATTTATCCCTCAATACCAGTTTGTTCTATTTTCTCATCTCTTGATGCTCTTTGTCCAGGTATGGGAGGGTAATGTGGGCATAACCCCTGTTATTGTTCCGTTGTCAGCATTAGTAGCACCAATAATCTGTTCAACGGACAGGGCTGCTGGCGCACTGGGCCTCACAATGAAGTTGATGTACTCCTCCGCCGTTTTCAATGTCACACCGTGACGATGTAGCGGCACCAGTGAAAAGTAATCAGCAGTGTTCGGAGCATTACCTGGCTTGTGTACATTTGCATAGTTGTATTCTTGCAGTCGCAACCCTCACCCTCATTATGAGTGGTTCTCCTGGCCTTCAAGTTTCCAAAAATAGTGTGCAACGCTTGGTGGTCTGTAACAATAGTGAAATGTTTTTTATATAGAAACACATGAAAATGTTTGCAGCCCCACACAACAGCCAGACTCTCCTTCGGCTGAGAATAGGCACATTCTGTGTCAGATAGGCTCTTGTTTAACACTCAAATACAACAATAAGCCACTGAAAGATGACTGGTTCACTGTTGCTAAGCGCCTTCCATTGCGCAGAAACGTGTTTTTAGTAACTTTTTATCCGTTTGAGATAAGAGCGATATATATATATATATATTTTTTTGTAATTACTGGGTCTTTAACTTGAACTAGCATAGTAACATCGGAGTGAAAAGGCATGGAAGTGTTAATATCAGATGTGGGGTTACCACCCTGTCACTATCGTTTCACTTGTAATATGTGAAAGTGTAGCAAAGCAGGTTTTACAAAGATGTAATGTCTAGTTACTCTGACTTAGTAAGTAAGAGCTGTCTCGTAGGCCCCTATTGGCTAACTCTTTTTGAATAACTTTGCTGAATTCAATAAATGTACTATTCCCTTGAGAATTGGTTCATTTGATTTAAGGGCAGCTTCTGTTCAACATTGTAAAAATGTTAAGTTTCAGACACATCCCGGGCCACCTTCCTCAAACCAACAAAAATCAGGCCAATATCTTTTCATGTTTTCCGATTCAAGAAGGATAAGGACTGGGGTGGGCGGAATTTGCGTAGTCGCTCTAAGCAAAGCTCCACGAAACGGTCAAAAATCTCCGCGAGCACGCAAAAGTTCAGCGAACACGCCCGTTTGCAATGCTGTTTTCCTTTTCGTAAACGCTGTTTGCGTGCTCGGGGGGAAATATCTTGTGAACACGCATTTTGAAAGCGCGAATAAGCAAAATATTCAGCGAAGCCGTGGATCGCGGAATTTTTGGCAATTCAGCGTTCACCGCAGAATGCAAAATTACCCAAATTCCGCAAGCGGAACGGAATTTACCGCCCAGGCCTAATCAGGACCTGGTCGTTCTTGAATAACATATATTGTTTGAAAATCATATGAATTCTTTTTTGATAAAGCAATTTTGCTCAATTTTCCTAAATAACTTTTAGGAGTAATTCAGGCAGCAGCAAAATTAGTTTGAACTGTTATATATATATTTTTTTGTATTTGGTGTTGGAAGTTTGATATTTCAAAGTTAGACGGACACGGATTTTTGCCAACCTTCCCAATTATTTAACCGGCCTTGACTCAAAAAGACTCAGTAAAGCACTGGCCAAACCAAACACAGTGCTGATGACTTGAAGGCGATGCTAATGGCTCCTAGCAACCAAACCCATTCGGCGCGCGCCTTCGGGGTGCAGTCCCCTTTAACGCCGGCCACCTTCTGCCGCGGTGACGTCACGGGGCCTTTTTTTCTGTAACCTGCTAAATTCCTGCGAGTTTAGAGGCAGCGCTTGCCCGTGCTGTCTGTCTGTCTGGCAGATCTCGGTTATTGCTTCCCGCTTCCTGAGAGCCTTCTTGGGAGGGGGCAGGGAGGGTGAAGGGAGAGAGAGAGAGGGGAGAAAGGGAGAGGAGAGAGACTCTGGCAAATGAAAGCTGAACTTCTCTCCTCACACACGAGTTCACCCACAGGAGGCTGGGAGCGCTGCAGGAGCCGGGACGAGCTGCACACCGATGCCAGAGCCGGGGGCTGCTGCAGGGGGGAGAGGCGAGCGGGGCTGCACCAGGTAACAGCTGTCACTTTCAACCCAGTCGCTTGATTTTTCATTTTTTGTGTATTTCTAGTTTTGCTGTGCCTCACACTCTGCTGCTTTTGCAGAAGGCTTCATTGCATGAGACAATGTCCAGTTGGGTGTTTAGAACTAGTTTGAACGTCTGTGTTTTTTTTTTTTTACTTTCCAGTGGCAACTATTTAACTTTTTGTTTAACAGCATTTGAAAACACTGCGATTTAGACATTTTTGTAAGTTGCCCTACTTTTTTAAGAAGAAACAATGGAACTTAGAGGTGATGTGAGTGAGATGTCCAAGATCACACACTTCATCGAGTAGGGAAGCCGAAAGCAGAATCAACACATTTTGATTCTACAATAAGAACCTGTTCCGCGGGTCTCCGTTCCCTTTGCAAGCCACCGGGAGCCCCATATAAATGTAGCACTGTAGTGGAAGGAAAATTCTTCATTTTTGTTTAACTTCTGGGGTGTGGGAGGAGGGGTGGCAGGAGAAACCAGATACCTTTTGAGGAAACGTGTGGCATTCTTAGAGAGCAGGTTCACTTTTTCATAAAAGGGTAGCGTGTTTGATTAGGGCACTCTGCCCACTTTCACACTTTTTTAAAACTTTTACATTATTGCTACTTGTACAATTCTGAGATCGTTTTTCTGTCTCTAAGTACTTTACATATATGTACCTCTGACAATGCACGTCTTATGAATGGTTTACCACTGCCAGCCACATCCAGGGCTTGGGAGCAGCCTGCCCCCCTCCCTGCCGCCTAGTGTGGAAAAATCCCAGTTAACCAATTACAAGTGATTTCTAGTGGATTGAAGTGTGCCACAGTGGCATTTTTTTGTCCATGGACGCTAGACTGCATATATTCGGAGGAAAAAAAAGCACTAAAAAGAATGATGAAAACAGATGACATTAGACACCCGGAACCAGTTCCAACCTGCAACTGGAATTTTGTTCGATTGCGGTCCAGTAGATGTCTGAAATCAATGTAACAAGCAAATGCAATGTATCAATTAAAAAAAACATTTGTAACCGGTGCACTGGGATTTCTTCAAGGAACCTTGTCATAGAATATAATATACCGTTTTATTGACATTATGTAACATGAGGTGCCAAAGTGGCACGCACCCCTTATGAACACAACTGCCCCGCGTCAGTATTGGCTCAGAGTTGTTTGTAGAGACAGACGTGTGTGAGGCTGTTGACTTATTGTGTTATTTTCAGGGTTTCAGGGTTATTTTCAGGGCCCTTTCTTGGAAAGCTTCCCCACTTGTGGTGTATGGACACTCAAAGGGGGTCTTTCTGCTGCACGTTTCAGTGGACGCATGCTCGACCTGGCGTGTCGTGTCATGTTGCGTCAGCTCTGTAGCCCTTACGTAGCCTGAGGTCGCTTCGAAGCGCTGAGGGCCATGGCAGCCGGGATTGTAAACGGAGGCGGTGCGGCTGGCGGTGGGGTTTGCGGGGTCCATGCCCGCCCGCAGGGTAAGGACTGTAGGACCAGGCTGGCTATTAAATCCCAAGGGGGCGGGCAGGCGAGGCATGCTCTTGGAATGCCCCACCTGGTTTCCGTGCTGCAAAGGAGGATGGAGGGGAGCGGGGGTGGGTGGGGGGCATGCTGATAGAAGAGACCAGGGGAGAAGGGATAATGTGAGCTGGAGTTTTGTTGGGGTGACCATCACCTTATAGATCCTTATGGACGCTGTTTTATGCCTGATCTTTTCGTGTGATGCCCGATGCATTCTGGGAGTTGTAGTGCTATTTTGCTTCAACTGAGCTAATTAGACTAACACACCTGAAACCACGCTTTTTTAGGTGAAACCTACAGGCCTGTGGACAATGTTCCCTGTGACCTGGAGGGAGATGGTCACCCAACGTTTCCTGGGTGCCTACAATGTGCTGGTCCTGCTTTGAAATCCTTGCAGTGGGGGTGATAGAGTTAAGGGGTCTTGGATCTAAGGAGGAAACTTGAGAAAAGATAGAGAACAAGCATATGCAATGCAATCGTTCTCGCCTTTGGGACCTTGTATGTATTTAGCTATGCAGAACATCAGCCTGGGTACTGAAACTTCTACTGTTCTTTAACATGGAGGGAAAGTAAGCACCAAACTGCTTGACACGCCAGGTATGAGAACACATGGAGAGAAATATTGCCTTATAACAGGAAATGGTATAGCCCAAAGCTCTGTTTTTGATATCAAATCAGGTATTCAGTGGTCATATCACTGAAAATACAAGATTTTAAAAACATATTATTGTCTACGGGTACTCGTGGAAGATAATTTCTATGGACTGAAATCTAAAGAATGCTAAAGTGATTCTGGTATTTTACTGACCTCTGCTGGTCGTTTTCTATCAAGAAATTAAATAAAGCCAGTTGCCAGAAAAATTAAAAAAGAAGTCCCTAAGCAGAAAGCAATTCTGGTATTTTACTGACCTCTACTGGTCGTTTTCTATCAAGACAGTTACATAGAGGCAGTGGAACAGAAAAAAAGTCCCTAAGCGGAAGCAGACAGGTCCTAGGGCTGATCGCTAGAGCCCACAAAGTACATACTCATATAAGTATATACTAAAGTATATACAAGAGGTCTCGAATGCTCGACCTAAAAAGGAGGGTAAGGGAGGCATTAATCTAAGGGATCTGGCCTGTCCCTCATAAAGAACTTTACCCGGTAGTCAGTGGGGGCTAATCGCGTAAAAGAAACCAGGAGAAAATGTACTTAGCAGAGTGTAGTCTGTGTTCAGCTACAGCAGCTCTGACTATGTAGTACTGACTTCCAGCATAAATAGGTGAAACTCCCTTGCTTGTTCTGTAGGTTCTTTTTACTGGACCTTCTCTGATCAATCTCCATTTTTGTTTGTTAAACGCACAGAGGATACAGCTGCCACTTTGGCTAGGTCAGTGCCTTAGAGCCACGCTGTTTTGTTTTTATGAATACATTTGCCACCCTATTTTACTTTTTTCATCTGCGGTACATGAAGGTGGTCCACAGAGCAGGTACTTTGGAGCATTTAAAGATTGGAAAGCAGGTCAACTTATGGCTGGTGCGGTATGCCCAGCATCACAGCCATCTCTGCTGCAGCTGACCAACAAATAAAACCGGTGACTGCTAGGGGGACATTATTTCCCAAAGTGGCAGATACTTCCATGGTGGAGGCCACTGCAGTGTAAACTTTGATTGCGTGTCCGCAATGCCATGGCGGTACGGCAAACCTGCTCTCGAAGACAGATACCAAATGGTGTTCTCCAAGCACTTGGAGTTTTCTCCCAGCGTGTGGGTGACATTTCTGGACACTTTCTGTTCAGCACACATTAGTTGAGAGGGCGCCCCAAACAGAAAAGACGCTGGTAGGCATCTTATTGGAGATCCACCCTACCAAGAGCGGCTAGTACTAAGGGTGTATCTCTGGCACCATATATGCTGGTGTCGATTCTGGCAGAAGGAGTTTCCCTGATATCCGAGCAAGTAGCAGCTTGTCAGTCAGTAACACCAGTTCCCAATGTGGTCCATGAACCTGGATCAAGGGAGTGGGTATCCTCAAATTTTGGCAGATGCCCTGTTACAGTGCACATCTAATTGAGGACCTTAATGTCTAAACTCAGATATTTTTGGATTACTTGTTCAATTTCCTAATGGCCACATTTGACACTTGCAGTTTCCTTATTAACAAAGAACACTATAATAAAACAGAGGTTGTGCTAAGTTTTTTCAAGATTTTTTTTGTTGGATCCACCATAGATTGTCTAAGTCTTTGTGGCAGGAAGGTAAGGTTCCTGGGTTACGGAGCGTTGCGAGATCCTACATCGGCTCTGAGGGGCTGCGATGCGGAGTCCTGTGTTATAGACAAGGATGCCCTTTTCATGTCAACAAGGGAACCCAATAAGTACCTTTGGACCATGGGTAATCGATTTTTAAAGACAACAAAGGTCCTTAGGAAAAAGGAGGAGATAAACAAAGACAATGATTTTACAGACCACAATCGGTACTATAATCAAGCTTCCAGACCCAGCCGGGTAAGGAAATGTTTAATTTAGAAATAAAAAGGAGTTTGGTTGACCAAGAGGTGGTCAGGTATAAACTTTTTAGATAGGGCACAGTCCTGTACCTATCCGGTTGAACAGTATTGCGGAAAATTCAATTGTATGCCATTCTGTAAATACTGTATGTCGAAACTTGTTTGCATTGATCACTAACTTACAAGCGGCATTTGGCTCCAAACTTCTTGCCTGAAAAACTTTTCTCACTCTTGTTTTGCTTCCACTGCACTCTCTCCCTTGAAGGATAGGTACAGGACTGTGCCCTATCTAAAAAGTTTATACCTGACCAACTCTTGGTCAACCAAACTCCTTTTTATTTCTAAATTAAACATTTCCTTACCCGGCTGGGTCTGGAAGCTTGATTATAGTACCGATTGTGGTCTGTAAAATCATTGTCTTTGTTTATCTCCTCCTTTTTCCTATAGACAAGGATGCCGTCAATGAGGGGCTTGTGAAGCTAAGTCCTGCGTCACAGATGCGATGTGCACCAGCGTTTCTGAAGAAGCTAGGTGGCATTTTCAGAACTGTGACTTAAAATCTGACTTTACCATTAAAGAGGACTTTTAATTGCAATTCCTTAGAGACCACACTCACCATTCCTACCTCCTTCCAATTGAAAATTAGCAATTATTATGTGTAGTAAGTTAACCCAATGTTATCCCATGGGAGAGGCAGGCCTTGCAGTAGCGAAAAATTAGTTTGAGTTTTTCACTACCAGGACATGTAAAAGCTGAAAGTTCATGTCCAACTTCTTAAATACATTGCACCCTGCCCTTTGGGCTGTTTAGAGCCTACCCCAGGGGTGACTGATTTGTATTAAAAAGGAAGGTTTGGACATGGCAAATGGTTTATTTTGCCAGGTCAAAATGGCAATTTAAAACGGCACACACAGGCTGCAATAGCAGGCCTGAGACATGTTTAAAGCGCTACCCAAGTGGGTGGCACAATGAGTGCTGCAGTCCCACTAGTAGCATTTCGTTTACAGGCCATGGGTACCTGTAGTACCACTTTACAAGAGACTTACAAGTAAATTAAATGTGCCAATTGGATGTAAGTCAATTTCACCATGTTTAAAGGAGCGAACACAAGCACTTTAGCACTGGTTAACAGCGACAAAGTGGGCAGAGTCCTAAAAGCCAAGAAAAACAGGTTCAGAAACCAGGAGGGTGATGGCAACAAGTTTGAGGGTGACCCTGCAGGAAGGGCCATGTCCAACAGACCTTCATAAGACTCTTGTACATGCTCTGTATTTAATTCACTTGTTGGTCATGATGTAAAATGTGGTGTTTGCGACATCTAAAGGCATGGAGGTTGCAGAGACATTTAAATGGACTTAGTAGTTTATTTTAATGGGACGGTCATGAATGAGGGATAGTGTGGAGGATGTTATCTCTTCCTCTATGAGCTTCCCCTCTGCGGTGGCCCTATCTTCGCTATCTAATAAAAGATATAGCACTCCATACCTCACTTCTGCTGTTTCTAAGTGCTATAATTAACACACGATACTATTACAGAATTTACTGATTTTGTAAGGATGCAAGGCTGTGTTCGGCTTTGTTGGGATTTGAAGTTTTAACCTGCAGATCACTGCAGGTTTCAGTGGTGGGCAATCAGCTCACTGAGCCATGATGCAAGAAAAACTGCACACGCATCTTAGATGGCCAACATACAGGCCCAAGAATGAACTCCTGTGTCTGGTTTTCATCCAGCCCCTGTGGACCACGGACTAGCCTTTCTGTGCAAAGAAGTCCTGTGTTTAATGAAAGGAGAACTTAACTCTACCTGCATCGCTTGAGTGGAAACCAAAAAAGCCCTCTGTCAAGACTTGGTCCTGCACGAGGTGTGAAAAGTGGTAAACACCCTTTACAACGCAACTGTTACAACAAAACATTTACAACGACTTGTGCGGGGGGCGCTCTAGGATAGGGAATAGTTTCCAACACCTTCCCTTCTATCCACGGGGATTGTAGTTGGAATAGTAAATTAAACTATTCACTATCCAGCGCCCCCCAACGCAAGTCGTTGTAAAAGTTGCGTTGTAAAACTTGCGTCGTAAAGGCATGCGTTGTAATAGCATGCGTTGTAATGTCATACATCCGTGAAAAGTCAGCACAGCTTCCCAGTGAAGCTGGAATGTGGGGCCAGGATGTGGACAAAGGCACATGGTGCCCACAATGTGGCCAGGAGGAGGTATGCTGCTAAGAAAGGGCGCTTGCGTAAAGTGCTTTCTACACAAATGTAAACGCTTTTCAAACACATTGTGTCCTTTCTGTAAGATATAAAGGAGTCCTATACCAAATGTGAATGGTTAATCCAGACCTACAAGGGCAGGCGGCACCAATTGCTAAATGAAAGACATCTTGGATTCTTTTTTCAACAGAGACAAGGAAAATCTTATGCCTACTAAAACACATTATATGTAAAATAACAGCTCTATGTACGGAGGTGTTTATGTGGAATTATAACTTTCACCTAATCACCGCACAAATGTACAAGAGCAAAAACAGTGCAAACTAATTGTGTATCAGTGACACTAATCATGTTATAATGATTTGTACCTTGAGGTGTTTCCAGCAGACTCATAACTCACTGAGCTATACTTTTCAGGATAGGGACTTGTGTTCAGCAACGTAGTAGTTTGTGGCCAGCAGGTTATACAAGGCTACAAAAACTGCTGTAAAAACTGCATTCTAGTATTAGGAAAAAGCAAATACATTGCAGGGAACATACAGAACTCTTCAACAAGCACACAAACCCTCTAAAATGAGTCTGTCTTGCTGGGATGCAAATTCCTGCCTTCCACACCGCTAATTCTTAGGGGCGCAACATTTTAATAGGGATGCAAAAGTTTAAAAGAAAAGTGGAAGGATACTTGCCCTGCCCTAAGCGCTGGCAACACCCGCTACACCGCTGCACTTCTGTTCTCAATTTCAGAGTGCCTCATCAGACATACTATTAAATATGTCTTATAAGTTCTCCATAAATTACTGACAAACTTATATTCCAATTAAATCCACCACTCTGAGCCATTTTTTGTATTTTTTTTCTCTAGAGTGAACCCAGTGGCGGGCAGCACAGTTAAGCGAGGTGAGTCGGTGGTGTGGGGCGTAGCGGGGTGTGAGTGGGGGGAAGTGGGCAGACGACAGAATAGGTATAATTATATAAATAAATAAATAATACTTATTCCGTCTGTCTGCTGGCTTCCCTCATCCGGCCAAGCCCCGCCCCACCGCGCTTACCTTTACCAGCCGCGGCTGAGCGAACGCCCTTTCCCCCAGAACCGTCTTTTGGAAGGGTGTGCTACTCGCTCACGTGGCCCTCTGGCTAACAGAGCATCAACACCTGCACTTACACTTGAAAAGCTTGGCTACCTCTGTCTGTCACTTTAGCTCTCTCCCCTCTCAGCAGGGGCGTAGCTTGGTCAGTAAGATTGGGGGGGGGGGGGCTTCATATTGTCCAACAATCATGCTGGTTAAAATACATTATATGAGAAGCTGGGCAGGAGGGGGTCTCAAGGAGCAGTAGGAAGGGAGAGGAGTGCTGTCTGTGAGGGGTACTTAAAACCCAATATTTGGTAAAATAACTATTTTTGAGACCATTAAAACAGACTAGTGTGTGTGTGTGTGTTTGTCTGCATGTGTATGTAAAAACCCCAAGTTAAATCCGACAAACACCCCACCATACGCAATTATTTACTACAGAATACATTTATTAGGGGGTGTAAACCTCCCCCCCAAGCTACACCCTGGCAATGAGGCCGCTTTCTTCTCCTTTTCCTGTCACACTTTCTCTCTGTCTTGTTAGCAATCTTTCTCACATTTCCTGTTGCCTCTCTCTCTCTCTCTCTTTCACTTTATCTCTCTCTCTCTTTCACGTTATCTCTCTCTCTCTTTCACTTTATCTCTCTCTCTCTCTCTCTCTTTCACTTTATCTCTTTCTCGTTTCCTCTTCTCGTACTTGGCTATCCGTTCTGTGCCTCTCTTCCTCTTATTCCCTACCCCAATCTCCCTCTCTTTTGTCCTTCATCTCCCCCCCCCCCCACCACGTACCCATGCCTTCTGCCTCTCCCCTCTCCTTCCATCGCTGTCTGGCTCCTCCTTTTCTCCAATTGTTGATATAAGCCGAAGATAATCCCCATCACATTTCTTCTTCCCAGTTTTAAGTAAGCCCCTCGACAAAAAAGAAGTTTATTTTGTAAGTAGAAAGAAAACACCTTTCATGCCAACACTGCTCCTGTTCCCCTGGTTCCCCCGAGGCCTGTAATTACAGAGCCTCCCACCGCTGGGGGATAATTGGTGCTGCAGAATGAAGCCTTGAATGTGACCAAGTATGTAAACAAGCTCCCAGCTGTCTGAGGATCTTGTCGGGGCGCTAAGTGCCTGGAAAGTGCAGTTGGCCTGTGGCCTGCGCCTCGCGATCAGACTGCTAGGCCCTGGCAGTGCTTAATATGTGCAGGTGGCGGGCACTTATATCGGGCACCAGGACTTACTTTTCACCATCAGACTATCTCAGAGCAAGAGCGAGAGAGGCAGAAACCAAAAGGGAGGAAAACACTAGTAAGGCTAAAAGCAGGGATGAAATCGAATATATTTGAGTGAGCTAAAGAGACTGAAAGCGTAGGGTGGCAGTCTAGAATTGTGTTTCCAAAGCTGTGAGTCGGCCATCAGCTGAGCTTTGGTGGGTGGTGAAAATCCGAGCAATAATGAAGAGGTCTTTACATTCTGTTTTTGTCTTGTCACATTTGCTGCGCTTCAAAGACAGAGGTCAAATGTCAGGTTATGTCTTCTGACAAATTGCTGCATATTTTCTTGACATGGGGATTGGTGTGTACAAACCCCTCTCACTTTGCAGTCAGAGAAAGAAAAGTAAAGCGAATTATGTGACAGCCGTGCTGGGGTATAGGAAGTGTGAGAGGAAAGGCTGTAGGATCTTATTTTTGCAACACACAACAAAGTGTAAATAACTGTAAAAGTAATGCACACTTTCAGCAGTTAGGAAAGCCAGAATGAAGCACTTTTTTTTGGGAATGCTGAAGTGTGAAGGAAACCGGCGGCCCAATTCATTTAAGGTACTTCTGTGTAGTGAAGTTACGAGTGCAGAGTATCCGCACTAGTGGTGGAGTCTCTGCACTGCAGTTCTCGGTGCGGATATACTGCCCCCAAATGGAGAGACTCGGCACTCATCACTTTACTACACATAAGCACCTTTGTGAATCGGACACAAAGGGGCAGATGTATCAAGATTCAATTTTGTGATTTCTAAATAGCGATTTTTAAAGAATCGCTATTTAGAAATCGCAAAATGGAATGTATGTAGAAAATCGCTATTTTTTGCGATTTCTTATTCTTCCTTATTTGTGAATTCGCATTTTGCGAATTCGCAATTAAGGAATAATTTCCCATGCATTCCTATGGGCCAGGAGGCCCAAAGGAATGATTGTGAAATAATTCTCAATTTGCGATTCTCAATTTGCTAATCGCAAATTGAGAATAATTTCAAGGGTGCAGGGGTGTCTCAAAGACACCCTGCTGCACCCCTGAAATCTACATGTGTGTGCATATGGCGCACATACATGACCTATGGGCATGTATGTGCGTCACATGCCACCCTCACAAATGCCAAATAGGGCATTTTTTAAAGAAATCGCAAATTACCACCAACTACAAGTTGGTGGTAATTTGCGATTTCTTAACCTAAATTCGCAATTCCAAAATGCTACATACATAGCATTTAAGGAATCGCAAAATTGCGATTCCTTAAATGCTTAAGCAAAATAAGGAATCTCATTTTTTTGTGATTCCTTATTTTGCGATTTTTTTGTTACATGTCAAAACATGCAAAAAGACCGTTTGCGATTCGCAAACGCCAGAATTCTGCGAATTCCGGCCTTTGCGAATCGCAAACGGCTTGATACATCTGCCCCAAAGATTTTAATAGGATCGAACTAATCAAGGCAGTTTACTTGGTGGTGCCCAAATGATAAATATCCACTGAACCCCGATTTCCACACATTATTATTTGTGTGCAATATAGTAGGTATGTGCAAATTTTGTGGCCTTTTAAATGGAAAATGTGCTGGCTGTAAATGACACTGTGCTTCCGCACGAAAATTGGTTTGTGGATCTAAAACCTTTGGGAAGCACCGGTCTAAAAGAAAGAAGCATGAGGTGGGGTCAAGACTACCCAGCTGTGTTTTCTTTCGTATGCTGCACTTCATTGGCCTGGCGCTCACTGTTACATAGTATATTGGGAAAAAGAGTACTAGCACTGGGCAGAGGTGCTGCTTATATCTCTGTGCTGCAGTTGTGTCACAATATCTTATCAACTAATCATGAACCACACGTTTATTATGAAAAAATAAATATTTTTTTATTATATTTTGCTTTTATCAAAAAAATATTATAGCGATAGTTAATTTTCTTAAATTTTTCTTGTATCACATGATTGACAATTGATAATCATAACAATATATTAAAAAAATACAGGCAAATATCAATTTATAGAACTAGTTTCCTTCTATTCCAAAGTGAATTTATCATCTATAAGAATATGGCCACTAAAAAGAGCCGATCTTGATCACCTGCCTATTAAGTACGAACCAGAAGTGAAACAATTTCCACAATAATGCAGAAAAGGAAAAAACAGTATAAATACAAATTAGAGAAAAAAAGGGGGCTAAAACACTGGTTTCGGACATCAATTATCACCTCACTGTTATATAGGCCACTGAGGCCTAGAGGCGTGAACAGCAGGGCATAAGTGTTAGAAAACACAGGGACACTCAGACAAAGACATAGGGCAGAGAGATGGGCACTGAAGCAGCCAGGCGCTTGCTTACCTTTCTGGCAGGGCGGTGAGGCCTAGGCCTGAGATGCACAAGCTGTGGCATAGGAAGGCATGGGCATTGGGCAGGAATACACTGGCACCAGGGCAGGGAGGAACTGGCACAGGAACAGGGAAATGCTGGCACTGCGACAGGAGACACTGGCACTGTGTCAGGAGACGCTGGCACTGTAACAGGGAGGTGCTGGCACCGGGACAAAGAGACGCTGGCACTGGGACAGTGAGGCACTAGCACTGGATGATTGAAACGCACACTGGAACCAGGAGGCACAGGAAAGGAATAGGGAAATACAGATATTAACACCAACAATCACTTATACTATGTAAAAAAAACACCAACACATACACAGTGTCAGAAACATATGAACAGTAATGGGTTCAAATTCCTCAGGGTTGGGAGCAGATGGATTTAACTTATAAAAATGAATGCACAGGTGCGGACACTGGGGCAGGGAGGAACTTCCTTTTCTCTAGCAACAAGCCCTTTTTTGAGGGCATTTATTGCAATCTGCTGCCCTCTTGTTGCAATCAGCGGTGGTGCAGTGAGGCAGATTCCCACACTAGCCTTAATCTAAGACTGGCCATGGCAGGTAGGTACCAACCGCGGGATATAGAGAGATGTACACAGACTATGAAGTCGGAAGATTTAGCCCGACAGGAGCACGGCGGACACTGGGCTATAGGACCCGAGAGATCTAAGCATTAATGCGAAGACTCAGAACTCAGCATACAAATATGACATTGGAGAGCCCTCATGGGGATGCCGGTGCACAGTTATCATATTAACCTCATAGATCACTAGGCAACAATAGGAATTTGTCTGGTGCAAAAGTAGTTGGGACTACACATTACATCTGCAGGTCTGGTTATCACCCAGCCAGAACGGTGGATTATCTGGTGATCAAAAAAGGGGGTGGCAAAATGGCTGGAAGATCATAGCAGAGAGAGGGAGTGAGTGGTGATGAGTGGAACTAGGTGACATTTTCCAGCTAGGCATATATTATAATTAAGGCTCCTTGTTTTCAGTTTTTAGATTTTTACAGATAAATACAGACAGAAAACCATTTGTCTGTTTTTATTATTAAATGTGGATAAACACGGAAACTGGGTGCTTTTTGCGTGATTCTAGATACACTTTGCCATGACTGACATGCCACTAACTGTGTGGATTGATAGGTAAGGGGGTTAAAAAAGAAAGGAATGTTAGTAAAGAGGCTTAAACAGCAGTAAATCTGCCCAAGGCTGATACTGAAATGTGGATTTTTTCATATATATGTGCATTGATTTATCTTCTACGGGTGTTCATAATACTGACACCTGGCAGGCATTCAAGCATGACTGCACATTTATTGGTTAAATAAATGCGGAAATATACCAGTTTTAGCCATAACCCATAATAAATATGGATAAACCCATAGTAAATATGGATAAATACAGATAAAGTTGACAAAAATACATCTGGATAAATGCAGATGGAAATGTCCAAAAAATAAATACCATAAAACCGGGAGCCCTAAATATAATGCAAGCTTTACAGTAGTTGTGTTCAACACATGCAGCTTCGCCAACAATACTATTTTTCACAAAACCAGCATTGACACTGAAAAAATGCTTTCGCCCAATGCCAGACCGATATGCCTTGCTAAGGCTTGTTTTGTGTCTGCTGGAACCAAAGGGAGGAGGGTGTAAGCTCCAGCCAAGGTTGCTTGGATCTTTCCTGGCCGCACAGGCCTTGCATCTGGTAGACTGCACTTGGAGCTGTCTGCACCGACCTTCCCACGCGACACCACAGCAATTTACTGACACAAAAGAACAGGTTGTGGCTGTCTGATCACAGCACAGCTGTGTCTGGAGCAGGTGCACATTTTAGATCAATAGCCTTCCTTGCAAAGCTTGTTTTTCTTTTTCGAGTGCACTGCTCTTTCCTGTACCAGAAGGCCTTTTCCACAAAGATTTTCATGCTTCATATGTAAAATACACTTATTTTACCACAATCAAAAGACTTGGCACTGGTGCACTTGTTGAAACGATTAGGACTACATTGAAGCAATCCGTGCATATTAAATTCACTGGTTTGCTCAAGACACCTCCATGATGCTTTGTCAGCCTCTATACTAGCTCCAAGGGAAATCTTTTGAAAATATGGCCTAAGGAAGCTGGATTAAAACTTAGACTCTCAACGTGATTTTTTTAATTGCAAAGTTTTTCTTGCCCCAATTTACTCACTATCCTACCACATTGTCACCCCACCCGCACAAACCAAAGGTTACATTGGTAGAACTTGCTAACCCTTCAGCATATTCACAGAAATAGTCTTCTCCATGCTTGTCGCTAGCAATGTTCATCCCTTTTGGATGAACATTGCTGAACATACCTATGGAATCAACATTGCTGAGCATAGCTATCGGATGAACATTGTTGAACATCCCTATTGGATGAACATTGCTGAACATCCCTGTCGGATGAGCATTGCTGAACATCCCTATCGGATGAGCATTGCTGAACATCCCTATCGGATGAGCATTGCTGAACATCCCTATCGGATGAGCATTGCTGAACATCCCTATCGGATGAGCATTGCTGAACATCCCTATCGGATGAGCATTGCTGAACATCCCTATCGGATGAGCATTGCTGAACATCCCTATCGGATGAGCATTGCTGAACAACCCTATCGGATGAGCATTGCTGAACAACCCTATCGGATGAGCATTGCTGAACATCCCTATCGGAAGAACATTGCTGAACATCCCTATCGAATTAACATGATCATATCGTAAATGTAGTGCACTTGAAGCAATTTCTCAGCCACAGGATATCATGAACGTAAGGGGCCGGACATATTCATGCTTGGAAACAGTGCAGGTAGATGGGTCTGCCGATGGTGAAACAAACTTCAGTTGCTGGTTTCTTGGGTGCAGCCTTCTAAATTCGACGAACTTTGTGGCCAAAGAGTTTTACTTTTTGCTGGCTTCTGGTGCAAATCTGAGATCCTCTGGGCATCTCCTGTTTTGCTTGAAGGCGGGTGTTTGTGAGTTAGGCCCCATACGCTCCCACATTCCCATTTCTACAACAGCCATGCTCCAATCTTTGTGTAGAACTAGAAGTCTATCTTCTGCTGCCTCCAGGAGAATGGACAGGACTGAGACTAAGAGAGAGGGAAATAGTCAAACTCGGTGGAGAACCAACAGGGATGTTAGCTGTATGGCAAACTGCCTTAAAATACTGTCTGTGTTCCCCCTGCCTTCTTTTGCATAAGAACTAAGTATCACAGATCAGTTGACTGGGGGTGAGTGCTTGTATTGTCAACGCTCCGTCCACCATTTCCTTTGGTTTTTCTTTGTTCGCCATAAGTTGGCAGGGTATGCTCAGACGTGAGTCCCTTGCTCACTTTGCCACTGGATTCAAGCAAGCCGGGCTGAAGACGGCTGAAATGCCAGAAACCGGTCCTCGGAAGCTTGAGTCCGGTCCATGGAAGGCATGTCTTGGCAGTTCGGGCTGGACTGTTCCCATGAGGCACAGGGTCAGACTGATTTGCATATGGCCATGTCTGAACTGGGGTGGCTGAGTGGGCTAAAGAACGGTGATGGATTAAGCCCAGATCAGTTGACTGGGGGTGAGTGCTTGTATTGTCAACGCTCCGTCCATCATTTCCTTTGGTTTTTCTAAGTATCACAGGGGGCACATATCTAAGCCAAATCTCTCAAATCCGAGCAGTAGAAATAATCTTCCTCTCAAAGACCAGCTGTCCCACTTTGAGTCCAGAATTGTGATTCGAGCTGATTCCCTCCTGTTCAGACGCATGGACATCCCTGCCCCTCATGATACTTACTGCCTGGCTCTCTGCCCAGATCAACATTATGGACATTCCCCAGAACAATTTCCTAAAAAGAGGACCCGCCTCTGGAACAACCACCTCAATGTCGTGTACTTCTGGGACAGACTCAAAACCACTGGCTTCTGAACCCAATATATTGCCCCCTCTCATGCCTTCGACATCTACTATCAATTCAATTTATAAACTTTATTCGGTTCTTAAAAAGACACCATAAAAGCACAAATACAACGTTCACAAATTAAAACAATGTTTTTAAAAAATATTTAGTCTAAAAGATATAAATGTTTAAGATTTTATATACTTAATGGGAGGAACAGGATAATTTTAGTGAATTTAAATGTTCAATGCAATTTTTTAAGGGACAATGTCTCTGGTGGTCCTCAGTCTTGTTGCGATCCGAATGAAATTTATCGTGCAGAATAAAGTATAAGCGTCCTCTGCTTCCATTAGGAATCTCAACGCCCGTTTCGCTTGCTTAAATCTTTGCTCCTTCAAAATACCCACCAGGAACTTACGTCTTGGTATCGCGTAGAGTGGGCACAGTAGGACAAAATGAAGGGTATCCTGCGGAGATCTATGATCGCAGCCGCAGGTGCCCTTCTCCTCCACTGTGCGAGTAAATCCAGATGGTACTGCAAGGATGTGATGTAGCATATTGATTCTAAATCGGGTTATGAGGTAGCGATCCTGCGCATTGTGCATGACCCTTAGATAAGGTTCCATACCTTGCTTCGGGGTAAGGTTGTTGTAAGCGAGGTTGGTAGCTTTGAGCCTCTCTTTTTCTGCCCTTGTCGATTTCAGCTGTGCGAGCAAAAGTTTTTTGATCGAGGTTTTGCACTCCGGAGTTAAAGAGTCGGGGGCAAAAAAATATTCAGAGCAACCGATCTCTGTTAGCGAATCTTTAACAAATTTCAGCCAGGGGATTGCATAGCCCTTGTCTCTTTTGAGGCAATCCTCGATAATTTGTCTAGTTAGGGCCGCCTCTGGGTTGGTCCATACCTTCACCCAAGCCAGAAGGGGTTTAATTTTAATTTTATCCTCCAGGAAGAGTTCTCCCAGCTCTTCGTGTATAATGTGGGCCGCGACACTCTGTGGGACTTTTAGTATTCTTCGTAGGAATTTATTTTCTTCCGTCTGGAGTGGCTGGATTTTTTTCCCCAAAAAGCCCCACACTTCCGCTCCATAGCTTACTTTTGCACAGCAAATGGATCTGTATAAGGTCATGATTTGTTCCGGGGACCATTTCCCTAGTCTCTTCCCGAACCCCATAATTGCTCCTACTGCGGCCGCCAGTTTGGTCGAGTGTTTCTCAATCAGGGGTTTAAACGATAAGTCGTGGTCGAATAATACCCCCAGATATGTGAAGGACTTGACCTGGTCTATTTTGTGTGTCCCGATGTTATAAGAAAAAGATCCTTTTGTAGGTTTCCCTGATGTCATGATAAAGGACTTTTCCAGGTTTGTTGCCAGGTCCAGTTTGTCCATAAATTTAACGAACCCATCGATTAATCTTTGTAGACCCAGAGGTGTTCTCGAGAGCAAAACCGCGTCATCGGCATAAAGTAGTACAGGTACTGCTCGATGACCGATTTGGGGTGAGTCAACTTTAAGTTTAAGAAGGTCCTGTTCCAATGCGTTGATATAAATGGAGAAAAGAAATGGGGCGAGGATACACCCCTGTCTTACTCCGCTATTGCAACTAAAGGAATCGGTCTTTTTTCCTTCCTGACTGTATCTCACGCATGCTGAGGTGTTACGGTGTAAATTTTGTAAGGTATCAACTAGTGAGTGGTCCACGCCTAGATCCATTAGCATGGCCCAGAGTTTTTTCCTGTTTACGCGGTCGAAAGCCGCGGAGAGGTCCATGAACCCCATATGTATCGACCCCCTCCCGGCGATGGTATATTTTGCGATCAGGAGATATAGATTTAGGCATTGGTCGGTGGTGGATCTGCCTTTCCTGAAGCCGTATTGGGTTTCAGATAGGATTTGGTGCTCCTCTGCCCAATCTTGCAATCTTGATAGGATGACCCGACCCAAGACCTTTGCTGTCACATCAATGAGTGAGATGGGTCGATAGCATTGGGGGTCGTCCCGGTTGCCTTTTTTGTAAATAGGGACTATGGTCGCCGTTGACCAGGACTGGGGGAGGCCTACCTCCGCTGCCTCATTTAACACCCTCGTAAGTAACGGGGCCCATAGCTCTGGTTTGCTTAGGAATAAGTCTGGTGGTATTCCGTCCGGGCCCGGCGCCTTGTTTTTACTTAGTCCGGTTATTCCCAATTCAACCTCCTTTAAGGTGAAATTTGGTTTAGTTGGCTGATGGACCTTCAGAAACTCCTCTTGGGGTGTATGATTTGAATGGTTGTACAGGCTGTGGAAGTGTTTCTGCCATTGCTCCGGTAAGATGGTATTCAAAATTTTTGGGGCACTTTGGTCCTGAAAACATGGGGCATTGATCACTTTCCAAAAGGCAGTAGCGTCCTTTCTCTCTGCGGCGTCCCTTAAATCTACCCAGGCCTGGTTTTGTATACTCTGTTTTCGTGCCTTCACGGCTTTTTTGTATTCGGCTCTGTTCCTTATCACCTTTATTTTGTCCCTTGGTAGGGCATGTAGGCTGTCCTTAAGGTTTTTCAGCGCCTTTGTGCATTTAGAGTCGAACCAGCGGGGATTTGAAGAGATGTTATTATTCCCTCCCTTGGTTCGAAGGGAATTATTTACTACCTGCGCGATTTCTTCAAATGCTTTCACCACCGCACCTCCAATTACGCAGGGGTCGAGACATTTGTCGATCGGTACTGAGGCGTCACATAGCAGTTTTTTATAGAAACAGTTCCCATCAATTTTGGCCCATTTGATTCTTCTACCCTGGTCTACCACTCTTTCCAATGCGACCTTTCCCTTAGCCGCTGTGAAGAGGAATCCTTCCATTTTGATGATCACCGGATTGTGATCGCTGAAGCTACTAGCCTCTATGAGGTGTGTGCTGATAAATCTTTTTAGATAGACAGAGACTAGTACAAAGTCAATGTAAGAATAGCAGCCTCTGCCTTTGAATGTCGGGGTAAGTTCTCCTCTCTCATTTAAGGTGGCAAGATCCATGGTGTGGGCGAGATTGTTCCTTTTCATTAATCTCTCAAGGTCCCAGCCCTCTGATGAATGGGTGAAGTGTGGGCCTTTCATGATTGTACAATTTGACCAGACATTATTGGCAGGTAACAGATTTTCACAGAGGTGACAATTAAAATCTCCCATTAAAATTAAATTCATGGGTTCTGGTGTCTTGGATAAAAAGTTTAGGCAAGTCTCAAGTTCTTTTATAGCTGCTCCCTTCTCCGTTATGGCCGGTGTGTTATACCAATTCATTAACAAGAAGGTTAGGCTTGACGAAGTAAACCTTAGTACCTGAAGGTTACGTGTGACCCATTTGGTATTGGACCAGGTACCCTCAATGTCTAGATGGACATAAATCGCAAGCCCCCCGCTCGCTCTTCCTGAGGTAGCTTTTTTTGCGGGTACGAAAAAGCTTTTATAGCCCTCCATGCTATATTCGTGCGGTTCAGTAGCCCAGGTCTCTTGGAGGCACAAGATGTGGAATTTCCTTATGTAGCTGAACCAGTCCTGAGATATGAACTTTGTCGCAAGCCCTGCGATATTCCAGGTAGCTATAAGTAGGTTATCATATGTTGTTGCCTTGAGTATCCCTCTACCTTCGCCTTTCGGTGGTCTTAGTTGTTTATCCTTAATGGGTGCGACGGCCCTGCTTAGTTGCAGGCCGGGGGTGTTGACGATTTTGTTCTCGTAGTATGTCCCCTCCCCTGTGCCCCGGGTACTGGTTGGTGGTATACTCCTGCCTTCTGTGATGTTCGCAGGGTCCATGAGATCAGATTGACTGTGGGTTGCTCCCTCTTTATCCCCTAATGATGTGAGGTTTGGCTCGTTCCTGCTTTGATTTGCTGTTGGGAAGCAAGTCATTCTCTGTCAGTCCACCCCTTCGAGAGTACTAAACCTGTTCCAATGGTTGTACTGCATCAAAGAGGAATCATAAGTAGGAAATACTGGGAATACAGGATTTGGCCTTTGCCATTGGGGGGGGCCATATTGGAAGCCCGGATGAGATGTTCTGTTCTGAATGAAATTCTGCCTGGGCCTTTGGGATGCCAGGGGATAAAAATACGATAAGTGGACCGGGTGGATTTGTGAGCGGGTATAGCTCGGGGGGACATTGCAGATGAAGTTGACTGCTGTCATGTCTCTGAAGTTCACCGTAATGATGTCTCCAGCGATGGTCTTGGTGCCTTTGCCAATCCACTCGCCCCTTCTCACTGAGAGGATTTCCCCATAGATGTTTGGGGGTAAGGGCCTGTGAGTTTGCAGCCACTGAGCGCATTTGTTTTTTAGTTCAATTTGTGATTCTCTTTGGCCCTCCTTTAATGGGGGCACTCCAGTTAGGACAACCACAAATGGTAGTGCCTCAGGTGGGAGATTAATTGTCCGAAAGCGTGTGGCTGTTTTCTTTTCGTTGTTGGTTTCCACAGTAGGAGTGGGGAGGGTCTTGGGGTCTGCCTTCGGGGTTTGGGCCTTGTTTTCTTCAAGTGTTAATGAGGAGCTAGGTAAACGTTTACTGTTACCGCTTAATGATTGATTTTTATTTTTATTTTTACCTGCTTGTGGGGTGGAGGCGGCCTTCTGAAATTCCTTGGCTCCTTTCTGCGTGACGCTGGTGTTGTTAGCATTGTTGTTTTTGGGGGCACCATTTTGCACTAGTGGGGCCTTATCATTCGGTAAATTTGTTGTAGCGGGGGCCTTGGGGTTTGTCACGTCTCGTTCCTGCACGGGATGAGGTTTCAAGTTTATCCCCTTGTTATTGACCAATGATGTTAATCTGTCTATTTTTGCTATAAGGGGCTTTAACAGTACCGTGATGGAATGCTCTAGGTCAGATTTCAAATCCACCACCATGTTGGTTATCCAGCATGGAATTCCTGGTGTAGGTGGGGTAATGGGTGTGACCAGATTATGGTTGCTGGACTTTACATGACCTTTTTTCCTCCCTTGTTTACGGCCATCCCTGTGCAACATTTTATCCTCCGTGTGTGCGTCTGAGTCCTTTGTGGTTATTTGGTTGCTTAATTGTGCGCCAGGACTGTCCCTGCTGGTTTCAGCGACGGCCTGGGCACAGGGGAGGTCGGCGAAAGATGGTGGAGTTATAGGCCGGCTGATGTAGGTCTCCTCTACCGAGTTCTCAGTTTCTTCTGACAAGTTGAGGAGTAGTTCCTGAGTATCTTGGATAATGGTTACAGGTGGTAAAGATAATCTCCTCTCGGTGTTAGCTATGGCGTCGGAAACCGCCCCTATAGTCTGTTTAAGCATTTTATCAATGGCAGTTAAGGTCGGAAGGGATGGTGGTTGATCCGATTTAGCTTTTGTGCTCGATCTTAGAGTGGGCATCCTGGTCTTCTTTGCGGTTTTCCTCATTGCAGGGGGTGCTGTGTTAGATGGTAGTAGCCGGTTGTGAGATTTTTGGGGGGGCACTTTTTAGGGGACTGGCCCAGCCCGGCCTCTTCTGGCCCCTGAGGGCCACAGAGGGCCCGCCCTTTGCCCGGGCTTCGCTCGGCGTCCCGCTCGCGTCCCGCTGAGCGGTAGATTGTTCCAAATAAGATGGTATTGCAAGCAGGGGGCGTGTCTTCCTGGGGGCGCGCCCGTGCACACCTGTGCAGCGCAGGGACTCCTGGTCTTACGAGTCCCTGCGGCGCGCTCCCTCGCAGTTTCCTCGGTGCTCCCTCCTCCTGACAGGCTCTTCAGTGCGACTACCCCCCCAGCCTCGACCCCACGCCACTCACCGCGCAGCAGCGCCCGCGAAGCGGGTGCTGCAAGTTGTTTTAGCGGGAGGGCGGTCAATCCCACCTGGGACACGGGGAGGCCGGGTGAAAGCAGAAGCGAGGCTCTGTGTTCAAACGGGCAGCAGCGGTCAGATCAGTTCCACGGCAACGGTCCGGTCAGGTCAGTTTGAGGAATCTACTATACCACCCTCCCCCAATCTGCCTCCTGAACTCGAGTTTCCCCTCTTCTGACCAATCACACGAGGCTGCAATGCATCTTTCTATGTTTTAATTTCTTACTATGTTCCCATTCTGAGGGGCATGGCCTCTCAGCTCAAACTGGATGGTACACTTCCAGACATGGCCAAAGCTTACATACACATGGTTAATCCATGATGGTGGCACAGTGAGCAAAAATGGCAGACTGGAATGGAGCCCAGAGTAATTAGCAGTGGTATAAAACCATTCAAACAACCATCCATCACATTTTATTTTTTGCTACGACGTTCTACGTGCGACAGGGATGCCCAGTTATGGGTCTGTAGTTCACTGTACTGTAGGACCCATGTTGTACTTTGCGGAATGATGTGGGAAAATAGTTGACACACATTTTTTGAGTGGTTTGTGTTCTTCTGTAAGGGGTGGCATGCCATAGCAGTTTGGGCTAGACTGTCCATTAGGGCTAGGCTACAACTGTTATCCACATGTTTGGGTTTTTTCTGTGGTGGCACAGTGATCGACAAAATGATGAACTGGCTTGGGCCCAGAGTAATCACCAGCATCTGGTCATTGATTCAGGAATTCTACCCACCACTGACTCGTTTTTCTCTGTGTTGTGTATGACAGGGCACAGAAGTTAAATAAGACATCACAGTGCTTACTTCGGTGAGAGCTCATTTTATGGAAACTTAACTCCCTGTCCTATCACAAACATTTTGTGATTAACAGTCACCATGTGCCTGGAAATGCCCAACACACAAGCTGTGTTTGCCCATCAAGCAGGGAATAGCTGAGTGAATGTGTATGGAGTAGGAATTAAGGTTGGGAGAAGGCGCTCTTTATGCATTTCTCGAAGAAGCTAACAGTCTGTTTCACCCACAAATACAGTGCAAATCCCTGCCACTCTGTATCCTCACACCGGCAGAGCTGGCGCACTACTTTGAGGACAGTATGTTTCCATGACACAGGCAATGATGGCCCTCATGGTTTGTCTGTGGTTTTATAAAAAAAAAAAAGATGAACTATTTACTGCAATAAAGATGGATGGTCCACTAAGTTTGCCATGCTGGGGACATGAGGTCAGTCGGGTCTGCTGGTGGGAGAGGACTTCGTCAGTGAGTTTGAAGCGTGAGCTTGTTTGGGCTGCTGAGGAGTAGGAAAGTCTTTAGCAGGGGCAGCTCCTCAACTAGGGCGGACGAGCGTCGCCCCACTGCTTGCTCGCAGTACGAAAAGCAGAAATATAGAATGGTAATACAGAAGGGTTTGGTTGCGGGCGGGCGGGTGGCGAGGCTGCTCTGTGAGCAGGACTCGGCACCCTCTGGGGCCGCCCAAACCAGTCATGCACACTCTGCCCTTTCTGCATGCAGGCTGCAATGCAGCCTACATGGAGAAAAGATTTAACAACAAGGGGTGGTGATGGACAGAGTTTCTGAATTAAGCAGAATACTCTCACCCAGTCAAGAGATCAGGGCTAGATCCAACACCGTTTTTTAGCTCACTGCACCATCCTAGTTCAGAACCTGGCTATATGCAAATTAGTCTGTTCCTGTCCCAGTGCATGATGGGAACAGGGCAAACCAAACTACCAAGCCAATTCTTACACTGGGAAGGAAACAAGCTTCCGGGGACCGGTTTCTGGCATTTCAGCCGTCGTCGGCCCGGCTTGCTTGAATCCTGATGGTGCAATGAGCAAGGGACTCACATCTGAGTATACCCTTCCACGCTTAGGGTGGACAAAATATTTAACAACAAGGGGTGGTGATGGACAGAGTTTCTGAATTAAGCAGAATACTCTCACCCAGTCAAGAGATCAGGGCTAGATCCAACACCGTTTTTTAGCTCACTGCACCATCCCAGTTCAGACATGAGTCCCTTGCTCACTGCTCCATCAGGATTCAAGCAAGCCGGGCCGACGACGGCTGAAATGCCAGAAACCGGTCAACGGAAGCTTGTCTCCTTTCTGGTGAAGAATTGGCTTGGTAGTTTGGTCTGCCCTGTTCCCATGATGCACTGGGCCAGGGACAGACTAATTTGCATATAGCCAGGTTCTGAGCTGGGATGGGGCAGTGAGCTAAATAACGGTGATGGATCAAGCCCTGATCTTTGGACTGGGTAAGAGTGGTCTGCTTAATTCAGACACTCTGTTCATCACCACCCCCTTTTCTGAATCGTACATGGAGAAAAGGGCCTCCCCGTAAGTCCCTGGCTGGGCGGCGTCCCCACCAATCACAATGCTGCCATTGGCTTTTGGGAAGGAAAGGAGGCTGCCTGCTTCCTGTTCCTGGCAGGAGAACAGAAGCAGGCGTGTGCAGGACTGGCGCCGAGAAAACGCGGGACCAGGCCGCCGGACACAGATACATTTTTTTATTTATTTGTAAATTAACAACTCCCCGCCGACCCCTCACCCTCGACTAATGCCGGCAGCAACTGGTCTTTAGACCATACCCCAGGGTCATGTGCTTAATTCAGGCAATTTTTTTCACAAAATTGAAATTACAGCTTTTTGCAGTCTCAGAAATTTGACACCAAAATTCATTTAAAAATATGCCCACAAGTCAATATTTGCAGGTCACTTCATCGGTCCCAGGAGGATCCACATGCTGGTTGCCTGGCCTACACAAAGGGCAAATATATATTGTGTCTTGTTCAATAATGCTAGTTTGATAAATTAATAGATTCTTGAATTCATAAGAACTTCAGTAGTACCCTGAACCTTATTAATTAACAATCTGCTCATTTGATACATCTTTAAATCTACAAATCTCGTCACTTTGTAACAACATATAGCAAAACATTAAGCCTCATATTGTGTTGCTGCTAAGGGCTTCTCTCATCTTAGCCCTCTATTCTGGAGCTTGGAGCCCTCTTTCCTCGATGTTACTTTACTATCACAATTATTTGGCGACAATCTGAAAACATATCTTTTGAAACTGGTGTATCAATTCTGGTTGTGTGAACCCCGTTTGCTTACTTCCCGTTGGAAAGCCAGCACTTCACTTTGAAAGGAGGCTTCCTTATATTTGACACTGTACTAAAATGTGATGATAATCCCACAACAGCACCTTAGTGGGGTTCAGGAGAAAACCTTTTTGTCCAAGAAGAAGTAGGGATAATTGCAAGGCTATTTTCCAGTACTGGCACCAAGGCAGAGCAGGCATTCAGCTTTCGCTCCTAATACCTTAGTACTCGCAGTAGCGGTCGGCAGTAGGTGTTTCTGTAGGGCGGTGCCGTGGGCAGGGGGAGGGGCAGGGTGGGAGTAGTAATGTATGGATTACGGAGTTTTACAGGTAAGTAAACATTTAAATAAATAAAACGAATTTCGTTGCGTGTACTGCATCACCAAATGTGATGCAGTGCGCGCAACGAAATTCGTTGCGCGCACATGTTGTCTCTGATCTATATGTACATATCATAGTGTAGACACATAGCATGCATTTTGGGTAATTTGGGTACTGGGGGTGAAGTCTCTCCACATTGAAAAGGCTGGTAATGTTGCTGCTCAGAGATCAAGGTTACAGCTTGATACTCTTTGTGTGAATAGCACTTGTTACAATGCAAACATTTACAACGCATGCCTTTACAACACAGTTTTTACATTGCAACTTCCTTTACAACGCATGATTTTACATCGCATGCCATCACAACGCATTTTTAGAAACTACATTTACAACGCATTCCATTACATCGCAATATACCAATACAACGCATACCATTACACCGGATACCATTACATTGCATTTGAGGTGTTGGATAGTGTCGGGGTAAAAATTACTATTCCCACTCCAGTGAGTGCAACAGTGGGGTAAGTGTTGTTTAGTGTAGGGGTAAAAATTATGCGTTGTAATGGTATGCATTATAATGGTATGCGTTGTAGTGACATGCATTGTAATGACATACATTGACATGCGATGTAATGGATTCTATGCTGTTTGGAGGTTCGTTGTTTCTGGTTTGCCTTCGAGGAGAGAACAGAAAGCGTTTGAATTAAAATGGTATGCGTTGTAATGACATGCATTGTAATGACATACATTGACATGCGATGTAATGGCTGCGTTGTAATGGCATGCAATGTAATGGATGTTGCGTTGTAATGACTGTGCTGTAAATGTAGTACAATGTAGACTGCGATGTAAAGGTTGTTTCCCTGTTTGAGTATCTTGGGAGGAAATGTAAGCACTAGTCATGTGAGCGTTAAACAGAATCCACAGAGTCCGCCTCACCTAACATTGTAGTTAATGGCCCAGTCATTATGTGGGGGGTCAAAATCATTAGCAGTCCATGAAACGTTGTAGTCTTCAAACATTCCGCTTTGCACTGAAAGCCAGTTCTGTTCAGAGTGGCCCTGGCAGCACTACAGAGGCTCCCGCAATGAGCCATCCGAGGGTCCTGGATTTCAAAAGGGTTATTCTAAAATAATCAAACGTGAATCCGAGAGCTGCAGTCTTGGCGGGAGCACAGTATTCAACTCAGCTCACCATTGTCCCTGACTGTCAAATCACATTCACTGGACAGATGTCTCTTACATAAAATGGAATCATTTATTGATCTGTTCAGTCCTGCAGGGTCATATGAAGGTCGTTTTTTAGTTAGACCTTGTTATATCAGACCAACTAAAACATACCAAGAAACCCCAAAAAAAATAAAGCAAGTGTGCAGTTAAAGTCCAGTAATGTGGTATTTTTATTCACCTACCAAAAGGCAGAATCTCAGACATATGAGTATCTAAATAGTTCACTTTTGAAGCGTTCCCCAAAATGGAGTTAATACGTTTCGGAAAAGGTTCAGGGGCTTTTAAAAGTTTGCAGCTCTGCGGTCCCAATATTCAACTACTGTATTTCTGCCAATGAAAGATGCATTGGGTGAGGCGTGGTTGAATGTAGGTACCTTGTATATAAGGAAGGGTACCTTTTTAAAGGTTATCTAGGGCCTTCTGAAGGTTACACAGGGCCCGATGTAGGTAATTCCGATTTACCGACTCTTAAATACCGAATCATACCGATTCGGTATTTAAGAGTCGGTAAATCGGAAGCAGGCAGATGTAGGTAATAAATTACCGATTCGGTATTTACCGAATCGGTAAATACCGAATCGCTATTTCCCATTGATTCCTATGGGCCTTGAAGCCCATAGGAATTAATGGGAAATACCGATTCGGTATTTACCGATTCGGTAAATACCGAATCCTGCAAGGGTGAATGGGGTGTCACTTTGACACCCTGTAGCACCCCAATTCCAGGCTTGTGTGTCATGTGGCACACATACATGCCCTAAGGGCATGTCTGTGTGTCAATGGCACAGGTGTACATGCACAGATGTGCATGTACACCTGAATTCGGTATCTTACCACCCAATTGTATTGGGTGATAAAATACCGAATTCTGAAGGCCTGTAGCACTGTAAACAGTGCTACCTACATCTGGGATTTACCGAATTGGTTAAAATTACCGATTCGGTATTTTACAGAATCGGTACATTTACCGATTTGGTAAATTTACCGATACTGTAAAATAATGGCTCCTACATCTCAATCACCAAATACCGGTCGGTAACGGCCGAATTCGTCCGTTACCGACCGGTATTTGGTGACCTACATCGGGCCCACAGTGTCTTAAACCCGATTCTCCATAACACGGGAGACCATGAAGAGGTTTGACGCCTGATGTGCCATGCTCCATCTCCATAGTTCTAAGGCCATCTTAGTGATGTTGGAAGTCTGACCCAGAGATAACCACTGAATATGTAAACGAGTTCCACTTAGATTCGTTGTAAATGGTCCGCTTCCCACAAGGTGTACAACACCCTCCTTTAGAAAGAGGGATACGTTTTGACTCTGAACTTTGGAAATTTCAGGAAACCAATCGAGTAGAGTTGACAACACTTTGAAATGGAATACTTGGACTACTTAAGTATCGTCTTACACTGGTCAACCTGAGAATCGCATTACCAGACTGCAAAGGCTACCAAACAAGGTAGCCAAACTGTGACTAAATCTTTGTAAACGTGATCCCAGTAGAGGCCAAAATGAACAACCAGTTCTTCTGCACTGCAGTGTCCATAAAGCTTACTGGGACATGGGCCCACCAAAATTAGTTTGTCCGCGTAACCTATCCAGAAACTTCTGATAATCATAGTTTATAATGCAGTAGTGTTATTGGCGAATGAGCGCAAGGCCTTTTGCTTAAGACCCTAAGTTTAGGCAGAGAGGCGGTGGTGAGGAGACAGCTGCAAGAAAGCTAAGTAATATGCATTACACAATGCATCAAAATGCAGTAGCATTGATTAAAAGGATTAAAGCTGTGGAGAAGGGGAAAGGAGATAAAAAATAAAAAGACGCAGGCAACTGTTCCTCATTTCAGCCATGTGTCGGGTGGCAGGAGTAAAATCTCAAAACTCGAGCGTTTCTGGCCCAGGCACTAGCATCAGAAGGTAATAGGAAGCAGATGGGGGAAGATGTGACCAGAGAGGAACAATTCGAGGGTTCTGCTGGAGTCATCCGAAAGAGGCAAGGGTTTGAAGGCAGACTTCTTTGTATCAGTTTGTTTCAGAGGCGATCAGAGCTGCTTTGATAGCTATCTCTAGATGGGCTTTGCTCCTGGGTACTAATAGTGGCGGCTGCCTCTGAACGGGGGAGGTGAGGCAAGGGGTATGGGTGGTGGATGAAAAATACATAAATAAACGTACCTTCGCTGCCGCACACCTCCCCTCCGTCTCCTGGCAGCACCGGAGGCACCCAAGCTTCCGGATTCTCCCAGCCAATCACGACGCTGCCTGAGCTGCCAATCACGACGCTGCCTGAGCTGCGTCGTGATTGGTCTGAGCAGCCTGTTGGGCTCCTCAGGCAGTGCCTGGGGAAGCTGGGCATGTTCCACCTGGGGCTGTGCAACACAGCCCAATGTAGAACATGCCAAGTGCGCATGATGGTTTGGCCGGCCCTAGAGAGCCGTCCTGCACATGTATGGACGTAGTGCATACCACTCCTGCCCCCTCTGCGGCGATCCAGCCGCTCCGACCTGGCTGGAGCAAAGAAAAAGAAAATTATAATAACTTTTTGTTTGCTCAAGGAGCAGTGGGGCGATGCTCCTCCGCTTTAGCAAGGAGCCGCCACTGGGTCCTAACATCTTTGCACATGGTGAACTTCTTTTGCCTGTGGCGAGGCATTCTTGTGTGCACGAGTATGCACAAGTGGGGGTAATATTCCCTGGCCACTGGCAGACTTTATCGCCTTACTGTACTTTTCCAGGTAACTTATGAAACCACCACTTGAAAAATGGTTAGTAATGAAAAGTGCAGAATGCTGCTATAGCATGATGGTCTGAAATAACTCTCAGATTATTGGAATTAAAGATCTCAAACAGTGTGCCATGTTCCTGGTTCCACGAGTATTGATTGCTTATGGGAAGGAAGGATGGATTTTTTCTTCTATTTAGTACTTATTTTTTGTATTAAATTGTTCTACACTTTTCATCTATTTATAACTTTTCAATACCTTGTCCAATACTGAATATCAGTTTCTTAATTTGTCCCTTGATAAAAATAGGCCTCTGGGCTTGCTCAGTGCCCCTTTGAGCAGAGCCCTGTGCCTCTGGTGTAGGAGGCCTCGGTGTTGTAGGTCTGCTTTGTACTGCTTGAAATATTGGCCCTCTGAGGGGTCTCATAGAAGCCTCTCACTTCTCATGGGGTGGGGGGGGTCCACCACGATTCCTTTTTGGGTCACAATAGGCCTTGCTGAGACACTCGCCCGATTGTGGGTGCCCTCTTAAAGCAGCCCCTGCTTCTGATCACAGACCGCATTTGTGCCTTCCAGTTGCTGTAATCTGTCCAGGTGGCCCTAGGATGCTTAATTCCGGTCCAGGAAAGACATGCCTTGGCAGTTCGGGCTGGACTGTTCCCATGAGGCACAGGGTCAAGACTGATTTGCATATGGCCATGTCTGAACTGGGGTGGCTTGGTGAGCAAAATAACGATGGATTAAACCCAGATCTGTGACTGGGGGTGAATGTTTTGCCATTGTGCAACATTCCGTCCATCATCTTGTGTGTTTTGCAGGTGGCCCACATAGCCAGAGCGGCCAAATTTGGAACTTCGGGTTCGAGTCTCGGCGTCGGCTCAACATCCTGTGATTCTGGGCAAATCACTCAATCCCCTGTACCTACCAAAAATGCATGTGTTCTTCTGTAATGTAACTGGTGCTCATGTGAAGTGCTCCAATACCTTCGGGTCGAGTTCGCGCTGTATAAAACTGAAAACAAAAATATTCTCATCTGATTGTGTAACCTTGACACAACCCTCTTTCAAGGTCGTGCTTCATAAATTAATTCATCAGTGCATGCTGTTGCGAGTTACAGATGTATGTGCCGCAGCAGTTCACTTTAAGGGCTTGAAAAAGGCGTGTTTAATTCCCAAGATGCAATGATTAGTGAATTAAGGATGTGGCCTAACAGCTAGGGCGGTCAACTTCAAATTTGGGGAACCGGGTTTGAGTCTCGGCAACGACGCTCAACATCCTGTGATTCTGGGCATATCATTTAATACCCCCATGCCTAACTCTAAAAAAATAATGAATGTGTCCTTATGTAACGCAACTGGTGCTCATGTAAAGCGCTCTGATACTTCAGGTCAAGTTTGCGCTCTATAAAACTCCGGATGAAAATGAATTAAACAAGCCCCCACCCCCCAAGCCCCAGTCACTCAACATAGTGTCTTGTTTGCAGCCTTGTAGGTGTCAGAAGTGATAGCCGCATTTGCCTGCGCTTCTCCTCGCGAGCTGCTAAAAATACATGGAGACTTGGACATGTGTGTGATCATGACACAAGCCAAGTATGCACGGATATTGAGTAACATTTAATGCCTCTTAGAATCAGAGGGAGAACTAACTGAACGACGAATCTTTCAAAGTATGTAAAACAAACTGGTAATAATATCATAAAATGCCAAGAATAACTCTGAGGTCGCAAGCAGAACTGTGGCAGGCGCGCAAACCCACTGATTTCTCTTCCAGGATAAGAACTTGTAACATGCAGGGACATGGACTCTGCAGGTTTTCGCATAATGCTATGCAGAAGACATATAAACATTTCAACTTAAGTACAGAAGGGTGCATTACAAAAAACACACATGCGTGGACATATATGCATATACCAAATCCAAATCCAAATCCAAAAATTCTTTATTTCGGCCTATTTAGACCATAAAAGATACAATAAAAAGACATCAACATAAAAACATCCGCGTACAGTAAAAAGACACTATATGCATTTCATAAAAATCCATTTCCTGAGAGAATCTGGATGAGGGTAGGAGTTAACATTACAATTCATATCAATGTTCAGTCTTTTAGTAGTTTTCTCCTTATCTGCCACATAGCCATTATAAACTTGGCAACTGCAAAGACTATGCGGGGCAAGGTACTTGTTTTCAATATTCTGTATGAATGTAAATAGTCCCTTATGCCCAAGTTCCTACATACTGGCGCTAGCCAGTATTTCCTTGGTCTATGGTAAGCTGGGCAAAAAAACAAAGCGTGAATCTCCTCCTCATCGTGGATGCTGCACCCTGGACATATTCTGTCGTCCCTCATTGTCCATTTACAAGTAAAGCTTTTGAGGGGCAGGGTGCCTAACCTCCATTGGATGAACAATTTTCTTGCTAAAATGGGAAAAATAATGTCCATAAAACCTTCGAAATGATAAGAATTTTTGGAGTCCAAGAACTGTTCAGTTAAAATGCCGTTATTGGGTGCACACACCAGGGAAGCTAGACTTTTCTCCTTGTATACTTCGACCAGTCTTTTGCGAGGGACCCTTTGACAGCCTTGTTCGGGGAAACTCCCACAGCTCAGGAAGTCCCAGGCGGTACAGTTCTCTCTTTATAAAGGCCAACCACGGGATACTATCACACTGGTTCAGATTCATTACATGGATAGGTCTTGCCTATAGTGTGCAAGCTCGCCGGTGGTCCATAGCCTGTGCCAGAATCTTAACGGTTTTAGTTTCAAGTCCTCGCCTATCGAGGGGAGAGCCACGTCTAGCCTTAAAGGGAGCAGGGGTGTGCCACGGGGGAGGGCCAGGAGACGTCTGAGGAAGTTGTTTTCTACTCTGACTAGTTCTGTCCCAGCTTTATACCCCCATAACTCACTACCATAGGAAGCAGCCGCTTTTGCTTGGGTTTTATACATCTCTACTGCCGGGCTGATGGGTTTGAAGGTGGAGGTGTTTACGACCTTCAAAATCGCCCCCGACAGTTGGGACAACTTTAACCGGGATCTTGCTATCTGGGGGTCCCAGGATAAGTTCTCATGTAAGGTTACCCCCGGGTACTGGAACGTTTTTACCCTTTCCAGTCTTGCAGAACCCAGTGTTGGATTAGGTCTGGTTTTGGGGGGAGGGGTTGAATATCATGAATTTGGTCTTCTCTGTATTGATCTCTAGACCATGCTGTCTACAGAAAAGACCAAACCCATCTAATATCCATTGGATCCCCATCAGGGATTTGGAGAGCAGGAGGGTATCGTCGGCAAACATGATAGCCGGTACCCTCCTGCCTGCCAACAAGGGAGCGTCATTGTCCGTAACATTGTCGAGATGGAATATGACACTGTTAACGAAAAGGCAAAACAGGGTTGGCGCCAAAACGCAACCCTGTCTTACCCCTCTTGAAACCGGGAACCTGGATGACAACGCTCCATCCCACCCACACCTAACCTGAGCAAAGTTGTTGTCGTGGAGCCTAATTATAGCATGTAGTAGATGGGTAGGAAAACCCAGCTCCCTTAGGACCTCCCAAAGTTTCTTACGGGGAACCAAATCAAAGGCGGACCTCAGGTCCACGAACACCATGTACAACCTCTCCCTCTCTATCCTCACAGTTTTTCAGTAGAGGAGAACGAGACGGAAAATCTGATCCATGGTTGACGTGTTTTTCCTGAAGCCCGCCTGGAGGGGACTCAGGATCTCGTTTTCCTCCATCCAATCTAGAAGGTGGTCCAGAAGAAGGCAACAGAATAATTTTTGGGGGACATCTATAAGGCTGACCGGCCTGTAGTTGGCTGGGAGCAGAGGAGAGCCATTTTTAAAGATAGGTACTATTTCTGCCCCCAGCCAAGTACAGGGGATCTCCATACCTCCCGCAATGGCATTAAAAAGAATAAGGAGGTACGGGCCCCAAATCTCTGGATGATATCTAAAAAGGTCACCAGGCAGCCAGTCTAGTCCCGGTGCCTTCCCCAACGCCAGTCTCTCTATTGCACTAACTACCTCACCCAGAGTGAATTCTAGTCCAACTACATGATCTGGTGGGACAACAGTGGCCACGTCATTAGCAAATTCAGGGGTGTCTTGGTACAATTTGCTAAAATGGGCTTCCCAAACGGAAGCTGCTATGTTTGGCTCCACTGCAGTTTTTCGTTCTCCTGAACCAGTATTAACCAGGGACCAAAACTTTCTAGAGTCCCTCGCTTCTAGTGCCAGGGAGAGATCCTGCCACCTATTCCAGTCCCAATCGGATTTTGCTTGTGCCATGGCTTCCCTGTATTTTCGCCTGATCTCAGCTACCTTACCCTTATTAGTATCTGCTTTTATTGTGGCTATTAATTCTGTCTTTATCATTTTACAAGAGGAATTGTACCAGGTTGAGGCTCGAGTCTTTTTCTTCCTTGGCACTACAACCGGGTAGAAAACCTCTCCTAGGGTCCCCACTAAATCTACATGGATTTGGGCAAGTTTCTCGTTAAAATCTGGGGGTCTAGGCTGGTTGATTAAACCGTCCATTTCATTTAGCTTGGGAAGTGCTAGTTCATAAATCTTGCTTATACTCTCCTTTGAGTTTACCAGATTCCCCCATCTTACCCTACGTCTGTTAGAACTAAGAACCAGATTCCCTGGGTCTTTGCTGGGATCAATGGACAATGACCCAGCAGCAGGTGAAGGGTGCACCATATCTAGTAAAAGTGCGTTGTGATCACTGTCTGTTCTTTCGATGACCCTGAAATCCTGTACCTTGGACCACAGACCTGTGTCTACAAAGATGTAGTCCAGGCGCGATTCATGGTCCTTCCTATTAAAGGTGCACGATGAGGGGGTGTCAGAAGGAGTACGCCCATTACAAGCCCTTAGCGCAAAATTTAGTGTTAGCGACATAATTTGCACCGCAAGGGGAGACCAACATTTGGGATGGGGGGATTGGCACGGCGGGACCCCCAATAATCGTCTTCATCAGTTAGGGCACCCTCCTTTAAACCTTCCAAGGGTTCAAAGTGACAATTAAAATCTCCACCCATGAGTTTAGCCCCCTTGAGGCGAAGGTGTTCATGGGAGACCTTGGTACTAAGAAGATCTCTCGCATCTACCAGTCGATGGTGACCCACTGCTCTTCCACCCTGCTCCCTTTGAAAGTGGCCTGGGAGGCTGACGTTGGTCCTCTAGATGAGGATGACTGGAGGGAGGCACTAGAGTCCCCGCGCGGAACTGCGATAGCGATGCGGCTTCGCCTAATTCAATTCAAATATCCCCATCGATCTTATTATACCCGGGAGCGACTCTGGAGAGCAGGACTGATTAGCTCCTCGGAATGTCTGCGGTGCGGAGCGGCTGTGGGTACGCTGATACATACTGTGTGGTCGTGCCCCCGACTGATTGGATTCTGGAGGGGCGTGTGGAATTGCTTGTCTGAGGTTTTGGGTTGGGATCTCCCACGCACTCACCGTTTGGGTTTACTCCACGTCCTCGAAGGGGTTGGTGGAAATGTATATAAGCGCCACCTATTGCTGCTGGGACTGGTGGTGGCCAAGAGAGACCTGGCCAGAGAATGGAAGGGAGTCCGAGCCCCCCCCCTGAGTGCATGGAAGGCTGCCTTGGATTATTATATGGGACTGGAGCGGCCTGTTTTTGAAGCGAGAGGCTGCCCCCGTAAACATTTTAAAATCTGGAAGAGGTGGGCGGAATATAGGGGGTTGCCGCTTGATGCCCCTGCAGCAAATGAGGAGGAGTTATAGACAGAGGTTCTGGAGGGCCTCATTACTGTGTCACACCTCACGAATGTTAACAACGGTATTTTCTTTTGACACGTGCATGGGGTTAGGGAGGGATAAGGGGTGGGTAGTGGGGTAGTGGGTATTTGGGGATGTTGGGTGGGGTGGGGGTGCAGGGAAGGGTAGCCTATTTTGCTTTATTCTCAGTTTCCTTGGCGTCACAATGGCGAACGTACAATATGTTATACTGTTTGGTGGCACTCTCCTGATTGTGGGGAACCACAGCTATTGCTTTGCCTCCCTTCTTTACATAATAAAAAATTTTGTTGTGAAAAAAAAAAAATCTCCACCCATCACTATCCTACAATCAATGGGGAGTTGACCCAGGAATGACGAAAGGTCGTCGAGTGTGAGAGATTCCATGGACGCACTAACTGGGCGAGAATAGACATTAATAATTGCCAAATTGAAGGCATTGGGCCATTTAAGCAAAACACATTGTATGTCTTGAGAGAAAGTAGGTACGATCTCTGCATTACACCCAATGTGACTGGCTACCCAGACCGCCAAACCACCCGAAGGCCTCCCTTTACCACTCCACTTAGCTTTAATTTCAAAAATTGCGTAACCTGCTCTGCACAGGGGTTCCCTGGCCCAGGTCTCCTGGAACAGACAGATATCGCTGCTGCCTACTAAGGAGTCCCAGACATTTGTAACTAGTTTATTGGCAATACCCGCCACATTCCAGGAGAGGACCCTCAAGGTCCCGGCTGGAATCTTTGATCCCAACCCCCTGGTTACCTTGGGTGCGATGTCCATCGATGCAACTTCAGGCCCTTGCAAGGTTGTTTCCAGGGTGGATGGGACTACGGGTGCTTGATTGGGGTCAGGTGGGCTCGGAAGTAGGTTATTTGTTTGGCCCCGTGGGCTGTTAGAGATTAAGCTCTTGCGAGGAGATGCATCAGAGTCTCGAACAGAGGTGTCGGTTACGCCTCTCCCTATCCCCTGACCTACAGATTCACCAGTGATGCTTTGGGTGTGCCTGGAAGATGCACCCTTCTGGAGTCAATCCACCTGGTCGAGGCAACTGAATCTGTTGGAATGTACATAGTTGCCATGAACAGGGATATCATTCCGGGTGGGCCTGTATCTTGACCCATCAACAGCAAAACCCACCCTTGTCCAGCCATCGTCCCTCCTCATAGTCGGGTCTCGTGTATTGGGGTAAAAGTACGACAGAGGGACCAATTCAATGGATGTGTTTCCAGATCTCCCATGCCAGTTACAAATGTACGTAGCAACCTGTGGGCTCTTAAAGCTTAAAATTATACAATCCCCTACACTTTTCTTGACAGTGTACCCAACCCATGGGACCCTTCTAACCATAAGTACTTCTCCTCTTAGGTTGGGTGGTAGGGGCCTTTGGACGTTTAACCAGCTAATAACTTTGTTGCGTAGGGAATCGTAAGATTCCACCACATTGCTGGAAAGCTCCGGTACCCCCCATCAAAATCACAGTATAGGCCGCCGCTTGGGGGGGCAGGTTAACTGCCTTTCGCCTGTTGAAGGAGCTAGCTGACCAGTTAGGGCAACTAGCTGTTTCGTTAGATGGTTTTTCCTGTCCAGATGAACTGGCCGAAGCAGGTGGCTTTGACCTCCTGGCAGTTGGTACCGGTGGCAGTCGCCTTGGGAGGGGGACAGGGGCAGGTTGTGGAGGAGGGACTGTGATGGTATTCTCCCGGGGAGGGGCTATTGATAGGGTAGGAGCCGCAGTAACTATAGCAGTAGGGGTGGAAAGAATCCCAGCACTAGCCCCGTTAGCTCCATGTATACTTACTAGTGGCCCTAGCTGGTCACAACCGCTACCACTTGACCTTTCTAAAGCTAGAAGTCTAGCCTCAATAGAATCTAGTTTGCGGGAGAGAGGATCCAAAAGACTATCAGTAAGTGAGCAGATAATATGCTCTGAGTTGTTAGAAGGACCCCCTCCAAAAATAAATGGGCCGGTATGCATGGGTATGGGGTTGGAGGTGAGTAGTGGAGGACTCGCCATATCCATGACATTCCCTATAGTGGAGGTTCCGAGGGCATCCGTACTATCTTTCATAGTGTTAGTTGTGCGGTAAAATTTAGCCCTTTTAGCCCCTATGGACTTCCCAGATCTTTTCCTTTTCGGGGCAACAACTTCTCTATCACCCATATGTTCTGTTTCAGTCAAACTGTCCCCTAGAGCCCAAGATAAAACTAACTCTGCAGTAGGGAAGGATGCCACCTCGTCAATAATATGTACTGGGTCTCTATCCCTGTGTGAGTTTAAAGGTGTCCTTAGCTGTTGTAGGACAGACTATGGTTTGATCAATGCTGTCCATAAGTGATAAATGCGTGGCGTCAAGCAATAGTGATGATCTAACATTGGATGATGACCCTGGAGAAGCCAGGTGCGAGCTTTCTATCCCTTCAGCAATTTGCTTTTCTGACACTGTGAGCCCCTTATTTACCACTGTGTTTTCCCTAGCCAAAAAATTGTCCAAAGTACCTGAGACCATGGAAGCAGCCTTGCTTCTTGTTTCTCTCGTAGCCATTGTGTTAAGTCCAGGCCTCTAGGTAGCCAAGCAGGCGGGTGCAAGGAACCTTAGAAGCAAATTGTTAGGGGGGTGGCCCGGTCCGGTCTCTGCCGTTCTCTAACGGCCCGCCCTTTGCCCGGGCTTCGCCCCGTGCTCCGTCCCGCGCGCGTCCCACGATCCGCGGGGGTGGGCGTGTTTATATAGCAAGAGGGTGCAGGGGCGGGAAGAGACACCAGCTGCGCTGAGTTGTGAAAGCGCTTGGAATGCTGGATCTCGCAGTCCCGGCCCCTGATGCTGCTGTTGTTGGTTTCCCCCTCTGCAATTCCCGGCTGCCTGGATTAGCCTCCTGATGCCCAGTATCCTCGTTGTAGAATCCGAGTTTGTGGCAGTAATTCCCAGCAAAGGTAACAGGAAAGTGACAGCAAAGAAAACGGCTGCGAGCGGCACCTAGAAAACGGCTGCGAGCGGCGCATATACCATTTCCATGGGTTTTAACACACAGCCTTTTACCGCCGGCTTGCAGTTTAGTAGCAATATTTGCACGTGTTCTGCACAGCGCAGGAAGAGGGCTGGCTCATTGCCCAGTTTTGTGTAAAGTAAGACTACCTCCAGGGGCCTAACCTAGGCTGCTGCAGCACAGGTGACCCCCACCCCTGGGGAGCTGGGTAGTAAGTGGGCGCAAGGTCTTTGGCTATCTGTTTGCAGGGCCCTCCCACTCTTTGTTAGCCATGGGGATGTTTCCCTTGCTGCTGCAGTTTCCCAAATGGCTAGCTAAGCCTGCCTTGGGACTGACAGAGGGACTCTTCATGTCTGAGGACTAGTTTTGGGTTGGCTGGGGCTCAGCCTGGCATCTCCTGAGGGGTTAGGACTGTCAGATGATGGTCTGTGTGAGGACTGGCTTCAGTAATTGAGGGGCCATCTTTGATGGCAAGCTAAGGGCCCTCCTAGCATGCGGCACAAAGATCCTGTAGCGGGGCCCAGCCTACCCCAATGGGCCTTATCCTCATGCGTGGTTTCTGCTGCCGTGTATACCGGTTCAGTCTGAGGAGAACCTTGTCCTGCAGCAGCCATGGTGCACCTGTACTATGTCCCTCAGGAAGGCCTGTACTGCTCCTGGCAGGGCTGTGTCTCTTCTAGGTGTGTGAAGAAAGCTTGTACATGCACTGTTGTCTGTACTATTCGCCAACAAAGGGCATCGACACCTCGTATGGGGTAGTAAGCGCTATATAAATGCAATTACAAAACTATGTACACTGTTGGGCACAGTTTACATTCATTGTTTACAGAGCAGAAGTGAAGGCATGTCTGCTATTGTCCTGATCACAAGTTGCCTGGTACTGGGGTACCCAGTACCGAGGGCCTCAGTACCCCTTGTGCATTGGAGAGAAGGTTGTAGACCATTTTTTTGTGTGGAAGAGTGGTGAGGTGCGTGTCCTACAGCAAAGCACGCGTTTGGGCAGAAGGTCTATCCAGAGCTCAAACTGCTGATCTGATGGGGGCCACATCTTGAACCAGAAGTCTGTATTCACACATTAGCAAACTGGAGGATACCCGTAATTGTAAGGCCTAAAGTATGCAAACTGGGCTTAACTTTCCAAAAGTGATTCAACCCTAGCTGATTGTCAAAAGACAAAGCTGAGTCTTAGACCACCAATGCCTCTCCGGTAGAGTTGGATGAGGAACATTGCATTGAACGAGATGCGTCCTCCGTCTCTACCTGAGGTACTGTGAGTCCTTCTGTGGGTGATTTCATGTAGTGCGACAGGCAGTAAGAAGCCCTGAAGGCGAGATTTGTTTCAGAGCTGGACCATGGCCACAATTTATTTTCGGAACCCAACTATGCATTTTCTGGACCTACCATTAAGGAATGGTATAGTAGTCCATTAAAACTTTTGTTATATTTTGATAAACAGTTGCCTGGTATTGGCAGGAGGGCACTGGATAGGCTGATGAAGAAGCCACATGCAGTAACTACTGTTCTCCACTTCCTTGCTTATTTGGTTTTCCTCTTCAGAGGGGTAGAAAGCATGGTAGGATTACTCCTGCCTTTTGAGTTTAGATTTAATCTGCAGTATGGTACTTACTCTGTGACTGAAGTGAAGTGTAGATCAGCCATTTAATTGCATTTAGAGCGCCTAAGGAACCATTGGCGTTTACCAATAAGAGCCTGATTAATAATAGTTATTATAATTGAGGGTTCTCTGATTCCTAGTTGGAGTGCTACATAGGGAGGATAATAGTGTGGCGGGAGGGATTCCTTCTCATAGATTCACTTCTGAATTGAGTACTTTGATTGGACCTGATTTAGAGTTAATCTGCGGTGGAAAATCTCAGACCTCTTAAATCCAATTAGGTTTGTTTTTCTCAATTTCAGACAGATGGATTTGCTTATTCCTGACATTTTTCAGAATGTAGGTATAATTATGCATCACAGTCGCTGGGGTGGGATTCTCTGCCGGTGAGGATACATGAACTGTTAAACCCTCTGATACAAATGTTGAACTTTAGGCATGTTTGCCAAAGAAGAGAATTTGATTTACATGAAATCAGTTTTCAATGAAAGCTAATTTACTAATCCTAATAAACAGACTAAGGGTGCATTCTTGCTTTATTGCAAGTTTGGGATCTGCGGTTTGGCGGTGATGGAGATCTGAGTAAGGCACTTTTTAAACCTGACTAAAGCATTTCCAACCCATAAGAGGTTTGACAGAGTAAGCAACAGTCCTGCTCTGAGATGCTGACTGGGAGGGCAGGAGACTGCACCCCAAAAGGTACAAGACCGAAATCTACTCCATGTTTGCAGCTCTGAAAAACTGAGCACTGGATGCCTCACAACTTGTGAATATTATAGTAACTTCTGTTGCCTTTCTCTTTAGTGGTGCTGTGACTTCACCTGAGCATGCTTCTTGCATCGACATGTGAAAGCTGATATCTTTGGCTACTGACAATACCTGCCCTTTGCTAAAACTTCACTATTGGACCTGTCATATGGTAGCGCAAGTTTATCTTCCCAGAGTTACTCATTCAGCTACTCTCTATGGTCTTTAGAATGCTTCCAGTTAGAGGGAGTTGACATCCATACAAAATTCATCCTATAAGATTTGCATGGGAAGGAGGAATTCTTATAAGAATCTTCTACAATATTTGTATAAACATTCCCGATGGGACTAAAGTCTCAAATAATTGGACTCTGCAAGCTTTAGAGGCTTCCCACTAAATATGTAAATAATTATATTTTCATTTATATGATGCAACTCTCCGAACATCTTGCCTGGATCGTTCCCTCCAGGACCTAAGTTGGATAACACCCCTCCACCTGACCTAGGATCCCCACTGAGCCAACAGCAACTGTCCTTTAAGTTGAAAACAGTTTTTTCAAATTCTTTTTTTAGGGTTTTATAGTAATTATGACATCATCTGGGATCATTGCCGGTTTCCATGCCTGGGCAAATATGAAGCACCTATTTAAAAGCATCGGTTACAAGGAAATTGCCTCTTCCTTGTTCATTTATGTCTAAATCTACATTTGAAAACATCGTATTTTTCTATTCTATAAGTATAGCCTGCCAAGGCACCTGGCAGCACTGACAGAGAGAAGGAATTTGTTGTAATAACTGCTTTCACAGCTGAGATGGAAACATCTGCTGCAGGCATCCAGTAAGGGAAAATAAAAATCATCCTGAAGTTCTACTGGAATTTATAGGACATGAATTAATTTGAATTCCTGGCTAAATTACAAGTGCTTTATACCAGGGTATATGATACTACTATGTCCTCTAAAAGACTGCAAATTGACGGTGTTTTCAGCAAGGGGGGGATTCAATACAGAGACCAGGTGCTATTATTTGTTTTTTTGCTCCATATCTTCAATGCACCTGTCTAAAGGGGCGGATTCGATTTGCGTGTGGGAAATAGGCAATTAAATAATTGTAGAAATCTTTAGAGTTTTTATTTTGGAAGGTCCTTGCAAGTCACTCTAAAAGTTGCATTGTTCAGTTTATTGTTGGGAACATAAGTCAATGATGAATATATGTATGACAAACACCATATGATCAATACTATCCAATGATTGATGACCTTATATAGTTATATAGTTAAACTCTTGAGATACTATACCTTCTTTTATTTTTTTTACTTATGATAATTGATCTGTATTTATATTTGCTTTGTGTCTGTTAAAATTATCAGAGTCTACTTTTAGTAAAAAGGCATTTTAATACCATATAGATCATAAGGGAAATGTAGGCATGAAGGGACACACCTGCATGTTATGTGCAATAACGCACACAACAGCAAGGAACTCTTCAACATCGTGAAAGAGCTCTCCACCCCCAACGCCGGAAACAACGACATCACCCCTTCGCAAGACCTCTGCAACTCCCTCGCCTCCTACTTCCACAACAAGATCGCGGACATACACTACAGCTTCAGCACTCAACCGACGCACGCCACGACCGAACCACCGCCCCCCCACCACCACCCTCCGCGCCTGGACCCCGATCAGCACCGAAGACACCATCCGCACGATGAACTCCATCCACTCAGGGTCCCCGACAGACCCCTGCCCTCACCACGTCTTCAACAAGGCCGACGCTGTCATCGCACCCCACCTGCGGGACATCATCAACACCTCCTTCGACACCGCTACCTTCCCGGAGAGCTGGAAGCATGCCGAACTCAGCGCTCTACTCAAGAAACCATCAGCCGACCCCACCGACCACAAGAACTACCGCCCCATCTCGCTGCTCCCGTTCCCGGCTAAAGTCATCGAGAAGACCGTCAACAAGCAACTGGCCGCCTTCCTCGAGACGAACGGCTCCCTCGACCTCTCGCAGTCTGGCTTCTGGGCCAACCACAGCACCGAGACCGCCTTGATCGCAGCTACAGATGACATCCGAGCCCTGCTTGACAACGGAGAAACAGCGGCCCTCATCCTCCTGGACCTCTCCGCGGCCTTCGACACTGTCTGCCACCATACCCTAGTACAGCTCCTCAGCAACGTCAGAATCCAGGAGAAGGCACTGGAGTGGATCACCTCCTTCCTCACCGGAAGGACACAGAGAGTCCGCCTCCCTCCGTTCAGATCGGAAGCCACCGAAGTCATCTGCGGCGTCCCTCAAGGCTCCTCGCTCAGTCCAACACTCTTCAACGTCTACATGAGCCCCCTCACAGCCATCGCACGCCAGCACAACCTGAACATCATCTCCTACGCCGACGACACCCAGCTGATCCTCTCCCTCACTAACGACCCCGCCACCGCCAGAGCCAACCTGCACGAAGGGATGACAGACGTAGCCAAATGGATGTCGAACAGTCGCCTGAAACTGAACTCGGACAAGACGGAAGTCCTCATCCTGGGATCCTCACCCTCCGCCTGGGACGACTCCTGGTGGCCCCCCGCCCTGGGCAGCGCACCCAAACCAACTGACCACGCACGCAACCTGGGCTTCATCCTGGACTCCTCCCTCTCCATGACCAGACAAGTCAACGCCGTCTCCTCGTCGTGCTTCAACATCCTGCGCATGCTACGCAAGATCTTCCGATGGATCCCCACCGAGACCAGGAAGACGGTCACCCAGGCCCTCGTCACCAGCCGTCTGGACTACGGCAACTCCCTCTACGCCGGAACCACCGCCAAACTCCAGAAAAGACTCCAGCGGATCCAGAACACCTCAGCACGACTCATCCTGGACATCCCCCGCCGCAGCCACATCTCCGGACACCTGAGAGACCTGCAGTGGCTCCCGGTCAACAAGAGAATCACCTTCCGGCTCCTCACCCACGCACACAAAGCCCTACACAACCAAGGACCAGGATACCTCAACAGCCTCCTCAACTTCTACGCTCCCAAACGCCAGCTTCGATCGACCAGCCACGCCCTCGCCGCCGTCCCCCGCCTCCGAAGATCCACCACAGGAGGAAGGTCCTTCTCCTACCTGGCCGCCAAGACTTGGAACTCCCTTCCGACCCACCTCCGCCTGACCCAGGACCACCTCGCCTTCAGGAAGCAGCTCAAGACCTGGCTGTTCGAGCAGTAGCGGACCCCCTCCCCCCCAGCGCCTTGAGACCCTCCGGGTGAGTAGTGCGCTATACAAATGCTCTGATTGATTGATTGATTGATGTGTAGCATTACTTTCTAGTCTACCAACACAACATTTCTTGGAAATGAATTCTTAAGATAGAAAACACAATTGCATATACCAAAAAAAGTAAATGCTGGTCCTACTGGCTGAAGAGTCAAGTGTTTAGACTTTTACTTAATCTGTAGTGTGATTCACAACAGCATCAGCACCGGGGCATTCAACATGTTCACAGCTTGTATCCCGAAGACTCTGCAACCTGATATTGTTTATCTAAATTCATGGGTGCCGAGTTTGACATGCGTTGAAGATCTTAGTGTTCACACTGTTGCTGATGGCCATACTTGTGATGGCACGGGAACACTGGTCTGTGGGATTACGGATCATTTTCACCAAGGTATTCTATATGATGCTTTACAGGTTCAATTGTGGCCCTAATTTTAGGTGGAGGGACTGAAAAAGTATAGTCTTTTTTAAGAGTTTAAGATGGTACGCACAACTACTTGATTTTGCACTGTTTAGGGAATTTAACCTCAGTTTTCCTTCCAGGATGATGTCCAGATTACTTTAAGTAGATTCAAGATAGTCAACCACAGATGTCAGCAGGAAGGATTCAGCCTGTAACACTTCCTTTTTTTTTTTTGTTGGTTGCGACTCTAAAGAAAATATTTTGCGAGCATCCATTATCTAATCAAACTCCAGCAGTTCATATCATCACTTGGATCCTTATTCTTGTCGTCTGGATTAACAAATATTGTACAAAGATTGTAGTCAAAGGTTTCCTATAGATGTTAAATAGAACTGACAAAAGATTGAACCTTGGGGCAACTCTGTCTTGACACTTTGGAGCCTCATTGAAAAGTGAGGTGAGCAGTTTGCTAATTATCTATCAGCACTGAAAAGGAGTCATCCATTGTTTCGCCTAATGCCTGAATTATGTATATTAAGAGGTGCTTTAGCAGGAATGGATGGTAAGCCGTGTTAAATTTAACCCTAGGCAAAGCACTACGCTCGCGTAGTTTGCGAAGTTTGCGCAACTTTGCACTACGCGAACTGCACGTAGCACAGTGCAAACACGCGTAGCATAGTGCAGCGGTCATTTTTTGTTTGCTCTCGGTCCTCAATGTCAAGTTGGCGACCGCTAGCAAGCAAAATGACATCCTGGCGAGACTTTTTCCTCGTTCGCGATCAGCAACATCAAGTTGCCGATCGCGAGCGTGGAAAATAAACCTCCCGGCGAGATTCTGAACGCGGGGAGGTCAGGTTTCTCATTGTGAGTGGTCACGTATGCTCGCGACCGCTCGCAATGAGAAACTACCAGTCAGCGTTGAGAAAGCTGCCGCTCTAGTAAAAATCTACTCGGGCAGCAGAAAACTACAGCTCGCACTGTGCAAGATGCCGTTTTCAATGATTGCACAGTGCCGGATGCTTGTCCGCACTGGGCAATCATTGAAAACAGCATCTTGCACAGTGCAAACAGGGTACTAGGCAGTTCGCGTAGTGCTACGCGTAGCTTGCGAAGTGCACTTCGCGTAGCGCTACTTCACTAACTACTCCCAGAGTTAAATTGTACTGACCGACGAAGCTGAATCACCTCCTTTATCATGGAATCGCACACAGATAGTGCTAATTCTAAACCTATCTGAAATTGCTCCAGAATGTGGTGATTCCTGTCAAAGCCCTGAAAGAGGGTTGTTGACAAGCATTCAAGGACTTTAAGGGAAAAGTGGTGAGATTCGGGCCAATGAAGTCCTAACTCTTCATGGTGTAAAGCAGTGTTTTCATCACAGGTCTAATCACAGCTCATTCCTGTACCATGGGCAAGATTCTAGATGAAGAGGAACAGTGCGTAAATTTGCACAAATCAGGTGTGACTCCAGGAGGACCCAATTCTTTCACATAATTTGGGGAACTGGGTAGTGGGACATAGTCACAGGTTAATTCATTAGCTTCATTTAATACTGTACAGACTAATTTGGAATCTTTTTTCCTTTTGACTTCTTGATTTTTATATTTCCACATACTGTGCAGGCCATGTATCGTAGTCTTTCACATAGATATATCCAACTGTGATATAGTAACATGCATATAATTTAGATTAGGCTAATTTACATAGTCATGAATTGTCTTGAAAATCTGGTGTAGTTCCGCCTATCTCAAATTCCCTCTGGTTGCTCCTGTACCTGGTGAGCAAGGTTCCTTCCAATTGGAGATTGAATGGTAGTAGGCTTCACTATGCACCGTATTCAATGATTTTGATGGATTCGTTTAAATTGGATGTAATATTTGTCAAATTTTTCACTGAGAACTTTTTCTCACCTCCAGTCCAGATGGCATAGCCTTGTCACAGGATTTGATATTTTTGGAGAACTAGTTCATACAAAATTGGGGTGCAATAAAGAGTTGGTGATGAACAACGGGGACATCACTGCACGGAAGAATGGAGTGTTACTGAGGTTATGAGAACAGATGCAGTCATGCATGCAAATCCTTACTAGTTTTAGGGGTGGTTTGTTTCATAGAGTGGAGATAACCATAGAAGTTTATCTGTGCTTCAAAATAGAATTACATGTCAGATGATGTTTTTAGGAGGACCGGTTTTATCCACCAAAGTAGCAAACATGGCGTCATGAAGTGAGTCACCCTGAACGGCACACGGCATTCATTTACTTAGATCTTCAAAATTCTTCTGTTCAAGAAGGGACCTACAGGAGTTTTAACTGGGCCAGTTCTAAAGAGTAGCCAGTATGGACAGGAGTAAATGCACTTGTGTTGCAAAAGGCCAAACTTCCATCTTTCTACAGACCTTCATTTGGCGAGTCCTGCTCTCCTTTTAACCCTGTATGATTAAAAGAAACCACATGTGAACAGATTTTTCCTTACAGTAATCTATTCCAGTCTAAATGAATAAAAACTTTAAACTGGCCACAAAACACATTTACAAGGACCCATGACACTACGTGAACATGTTAAGATTTGCACAAAGCGAGGAAATTTGTAGAGGCCAATACATGTCTTCATTTCGTATCTGAGATCTTTAGCAAGTCCTGTTTTTGTCTTTTTTTTTTAACTCGGTTATGCTATGGGAATGTTGTTCCTATGCACACGTTTGTTTAAATACTGACAAAAGTGGTACAGTTTATGAATCACACTGGTATTCGTTTTTCACTGTATGGTAGTTTTATTTCAATTTCTTCAGTGGAAGGTGTTTGTTCGCCCTCCCCGGGTATCCGTACCCGAAGGACGACGAGACACAATCAGAACTAAATTCTATGCCGTGTGGGGCATCGAATATAAAATATCACTTCTCAGATTTTAACAGAGGGATCGAAAAAAAGATACGAAGTCTATGACCACTCCACAGAACGCAATTCAGGTCTGAAATATCACCGAATTAAAGAAACTATAAAGACAAGTTATTATCCCTGAAGAAGTCGCTGGATTATTCCCTGTTACGCGACGAAACACATGTTGGCTGGGACCCTCAGGAATCACGTGAGGGCGAACAAACACCTTCCACTGAAGAAATTGGAAAAAAACTACCATGCAATGAAAAACGAATACCAGTTTGATTCATAAACTGTACCACTTATGTCTGTATTCATACAAACATGTGCATAGGAATAACATTTACTGTATCAGTCGCCATTTGACCACAACTTTTGGGGACTTGGTGGTTATCCCTACCTGATTGCACCATATTAAATAGGAGCCAGAACTAAATATTAAACAACAATATCTTGGGGCGCCATATTCCTATCACTCACCACCACTCCAGTTATGCTAAGCATTCTAGGACTTGTAAGATTGCACTTAGAATGGAAACCTTATGTTGCTATTCCATAATGTAAAGTGTCATTGACACTAGTCGAGAAGCACAAGGTTATGGATCGGGCCCAACTGGCTATTGCACAACTAGTTATATTACACTCTCAAGTTCCCCAGGTCAGTGTGTGAGCCTTGTTCAGTCCTGTCCAGTTTTTTTTTCACTCTGGGACTTTTCTGTGTATCCCATTTCAACACTGGGTCTACTTGTCCAGAATTTAAAAAAAAAATCTGGACTAGACTAGCGACTCACACTCGAACCAAGGAATCTCTTGGGAAATACCTAGCACAAATTGATTTGGTGTTATTTTTAGGACCATCATGTTACAGAGATATTTTTATCCCACCTTTCACAAACACCAGAGAAGTAAAAAAACAAAGTGAGCTAATCAAAATTCCTGTAGCGGAAGTGACATCATGAACACTTTGAGTCTCAGTTACTTCATATGTTTGAAACTCCTTGTCAAGTGCATTGCTCCCAATAAGTCCCCTAGTTTTAGTAAAGAGTTAGAAAAATGGTAGGAACCGAAATGTTAGATTGAAAACAACTCTTTATGGGTCCTGCTTGCTTTCTGTTACTGCCCCCTTGAGCCTTGAGACCAGGCGCACAGCCCTCAAGCTCTAGGGTGACCAGAATTTTAAAGCCAAAAACTGGGACATTTCACAAAAATAGAAGAAGGACTACAATTTTACTTCAAGCGATGAGAGCGCTCCTCAGCAGAGAATTACAGAACAGGCAGCAAGAACATACATAAAATGCAATTTTTAAACCCAGTAGCTTGCCTGTTAATTAAATTGCTTTCTTGAAACAACTGCTAACTATCCCTGCTTTATAAAACATAAAAAACACCTCCCACTGTTTTCAGTCGACCCTCTCCAAAAACGGGGACATGAGCTAAATTTCTTGAAATTTGCTGGGACAGCTGGTTAATAACAGGGACCGTCCTGGCAAAATGGGGACGCCTGGTCACCCTATCAAGCTCCCTAAGCGTAAATATCTCATCCGGGCTAGATTCTCTCTAAGGATTCTGGGACTTGGAGTTCTAGTTTTATAATCTCACTGTCAGGATTAGGAGTCCCGGAATGCACATGAAACAACCTGCTCCTGAATAGACCTAGAGAACAGAGTGCATGGGGACCAGAAACCGTGCCAATAAAATCAAAGGCTGTGTAGTTTCCGAGCAATATTGTCCTGTAGTCCATCTTTTCTGCTTGTCACTGCTCAAAGCAAGATTGGCTTTTGCCTCATGCTCTCTCCTACTGCTCTGTGAACCACGGTTGGATGGAGTTCGCTCTTTATAAAACAACAAATAAATACATAGCAAGGAAATTGGGGCAGATATCTCACTTGCAACTTCCGGTTGGCGTCCAGGGTTCGTTCCATATGCGGGAAGGGTATGCCCAGACGTGGGTCCCGTGCTCACTATGCCACTGGAGTCAAGCTATCCTGGCTGAAGACGGCTGATAGCCAGAAACCGGTCCTTGGATGCTTGATTCCGGTCCAGGAAAGACATGGCTTGGCAGTTCGGTCTGGACTGTTCCCATGAGGCACAGGGTCAAGACTGATTTGCATATGGCCATGTCTGAACTGGGGTGGCTTGGTGAACAAAATAACGAAGGATTAAACCCAGATCTGTGACTGGGGGTGAATGTTTTGCCATTGTGCAACATTCTGTCCTTCATTTTGTGTGTTTCGTTCCATAGCTGCCTGATGCTGTGGGCTTCCTTTGTCAATTCTAAATTTGCTTTTTTACCAAACTTCACTTGGCATTTAGAATGTGAGCCATGGCTCACTGTGTGAAATGCGAAACGACAATCCCAGAATGCAATGGGGGTATTGGCTAAAAACCAGGACTTCCTCGAAGGCGCCACATCTGCCATGACAGGACTGCACGTGGCAGCTGTTCGGCTCACGTGCGCCAAGGAAGACAGATTTAGGGAGAAATATGTCAGTTCTGCCCTAACAGATTCCGAGCGGAATGTGGCTGAACTGGAACGTTTCCGCGAGGGCCAGATATAAGTGGCTGCATTTTAAATTCCTGTTCTGACCACATGAGCGGTGGTTGCTAGATATATTTTATCAGCCTGCCTGCCGCGTAGCAGATGTCAAATTGAGAATGCTTCATTTTTCCATCTGATATACGAGTCCTGCTAACAGACAACGTGGGTCACGTGTCACCCCGGCGCACTTAGGGATACAGGAGCGAGCTTGTACATAAATCCCCGTTAGTATGTCCTGGGGACGGGGGGAGGAGGGGCGGGGGTCTGTGACGTGAGGAGGCTCTATTTAAAGAGCCCTTTGCAATACTTCATGCATTCAAAGGCCTAAGCTTGCTTAGGAAGCACGTACGTTTGGCAGCCAATCAGGTTGTGAGGAATGATAACGTCTGAAAACAAAAGGCTTCATTGGTGGCCATGTTTCTTTATGGATTTACCTCAGTCAGGTGGCCTGTCTTGGGACTTTTTAAGCATCTTCATTGAACATAAACCTCCGTGTACAGATTATGACCAGCAGAATCGTCTCTAAATTAGGCCTGTAGCTGTTACAGCTAATACAGCTGGAAAGCTCTGCATTAAAATTGACTTTTTGGCCCCCTTTTTTGGGTGGGACAAAGCGATGGTTTGTGACGAATTTGAAATAAATTGAAATACCAGCATTTGTAGAGCGCACAGCTACCCCCGGAGAGGTGTCACGGCGCTGGGGGCCGTCGGGAAGATTAAGCGAGCTATTGCCCAGAGTCACATTGTGCCTGGCGCCAGGGATCGAACCATAAACCCAGTGTTACGGAGTCAGGCACCCTGGCCGCTGCGCCACACCTCTTCCACCTAATGAGTTTTCAATTCATAGCGCCATGATAGTCTAGTCGACAGTTCCGAAATAGTATTCGTCCTCCCTCTTTATTCTTTAACCAATTACATGTTCATCACCTTTTTCTTTAAAAAAAAAAGATAAATGTATTGATTGATTTTAGGAACAAGATAACATTACGGTTCAGTTACTTGTCCCCCTACCCCCTTAAACAAGGGTAGAGATGTGAGTCACACCATATACATATGAATAAAAGTCCATACATAACATTTGGATTACTTAGGCCGCACAGTTGGTATCTTCACATCATATTACTGCAGATCAACATCAGACACATCTGGAAAGTATTAGTCATCTGTTCCTTTTACATCTTTTCTCGGTTCAGCGCTCCCCATTTTCTGTTGTAGTCGGACTTCTACTAAGTCCCATTCCACCTTTCATCACTGTTCCACTCCGCTGTAAATCGACCTACGACGTACCCCGCATTCCGCCCGTACCCACTTTGCAAATTCCCATAACCGTTGCTTCTGTGTGGGCAATCTTTTGGTCATCCATCTCCGGGCTAGACAATTCTTTGCCACTGTGAGCCCTAATTCCAACACCCTTTCCACATATTTAATGTGTTTATTATGGATGACTAGTCCCAGCAAACACATCTGCATTGTTGGCTGTAGTTGTTGGTTGGTTAGTATCCCTTGGGTCTGAATACTCTCTACTCAAAAAGCTCTCACACCAGGACATTTCCACAACATGTGAATATAGGTTCCCTCTGTTATTCTGCATTTGGGGAATTTTTCTGACTTAGATGGATCTAGTCTATGTATTACTTGTGGAGTGACGTAATCCCTATGCACACATTTATAATGTCTACGTTTCAGGCGTGCATTACATTTCCTGCAGTTGCCTAATATATATATATATATATATATATATATATATATATATATATATATATATATATATATATATATATATATATATATATCCAGTCCCCTTCCCTTAACTCCATGCCGATATCCCCTTCCCAGTCTGTCTTTAATGTAGTTATACAGACAGCTGTGCACGGGATCAGCGATGAGTAAACTTATCGCCTTTCTTTAGCTTTAAACCCATTACCTTTCCCTCACACAGGTAGCAGTATTGTACCCTGCCCCCCACCCTCTGGTCCTCCTTGGGTTTGCATGCCGTGGTACAGAGCCAGCCAGTCAGCGTGGCCCTGGCTGCACTACCTGGCTCTGTGCCCAGAGGTCCACTTACTGCCTGTGTGTGGAAGGCAGCCAGGCCACCTGTTCATGGTGCAGGAATCAAAATAAGTGTTTTTAGTCAAAAGGTCCCCTTCGGGTGAGGTGGCATGAAGTAATGGTACCCCCAAACACACACCCCCACCACGCCACGTATCTGTGGGTTATAACAGGGCAGAGGTCATAAAAGAAATTAATTGTAGGGACTAATTAGCATATATGACATGTTGTAAAGACACATTACACCACCATAGTAGCCCAAATGTAAAAGGCATTGACCTACCTCACAAGAAAGCTGAGACTGTATGCATAATAATAAATATATCAAGGCAATACCCTTTCAGACTTATAGTGCCGATTACATTATTAAATAAAGGAAGCAGGGAACTCTGGGTAGTTCCTAGGTTTATGTGGAGAGCAGCTCCTTTATTTGGAGCACCCTACAGCACCACCGACACTCTTGAGTCTGCTCACCTCAAATGTCTGTTTCTCTAGCAGAGATTTTAAGCATCAGATTAGCACCATGTCTTTTCCGCTGAGCTAGAGAGTGACCATTTAGCTTTGCCAGTGCTTATTTGTAAGGCGTTAACCACTTGATGTTTCTTTCCTACAATTGCACCAGGGAACAGGGACCAGGGAACAGGTAGTAAAGAAACCTCCTGTTGGTCCAGCTAAACCGATTAAGAGGAAGGAAGCTGCCATGGTATGAACACACCCTAAGGCCGCATAAGAAGCTTGTGATGCAATACACTGAAAGGTAAATGTGAGCCATTATAGTGGCGGGCGACGAGGTGACAGCACAAACACATCTAAAGCCTTCCTTGGCCTCCGACTAAGTGGACGGAGCCTTATTTAACATGGAATCTTCCACATGGGATTAGAAGACTGATACTTCTTTTGAGAACCAGCCTGCTGCCTTTAAGAGAAGTTCCTGGTATATGGGGAAATATACCAAGAGAGGAGAGAATTTGTGAATTTATGTTATCTACGAATTCAGGATCTCAACCATGTGCTATTTGTGTGCCCGGAACTACAAAGGGCCAGGCGTATGTCTTTAACCGTTGCGTGCTCATGACGGAACGGTACCGTCACGAGCCTCGGGTGGGCTGTGCTGGTGACGGAACGGTTCCGTCACGGCCCGCTCGCCGCGCCTGCGTGGCGCAAATTCTGCGCCTGCGCTGACGTTCTAAAGAGCGGGCGGGGCCGTGACGGAACCGTTCTGTCACAAGCACAGCCCACCCGAGGGCCGTGACGGAGCGGTTCCATCATTAGTACGGGAGCGCCATGCGGCCCCGCCTCCCCCTTAGCGCTGCGGCGGAATAGCCGCCGCAGCTAAGGGGTTAAGACCATCATTTATTACATTTAACATTCATTCTGCACAGGAGGCCTGCACATTTATCTTGTCCTCACCAAATGAAATGGTTTGTCACAGGATATTTCAATGTTTTAAAACATTTCTGGCCATTTATTAGGACATTTTAAAAGTTTAGTTTGTATGCTGTATCATCTAATGGTTGACATCGAATTATTTTTCATTGTATAATAAGAATGTCTCTCCTCCTGTGCTCCTTTTAATCTATTAGTGTACTCTTTTAAAAAATGCATTTTAAAGTATGTCTTTTTTATAGTACTGGTGTATTTTTGTGGACCTCCAGTGGAGTTCCATAACAAATAAAATTATTATTGTATTGTATTGTATTATTGGACAGAGCCCCCACTCATACAATAGTTGGGAGACCCAATAACCTAGTCCTCCACTGTCTTGTGCAACGAGCTTTACTAACTGGTCTACAACTGGTTAGTTTGCCGGAAGCTGCCCATTCTGTAATGAAACATTTTCTTAAGACCTCAATTGCATGGGTAAAGCCACTGTTCACTATTACATCCTGTTATACTGACCAGTGTGAGCGCCACTCGAAGTGGTTCATATCAGGCAAACTAGTAGATTTCCACCAGTGCTCTTTGAGCTTGGAGTATTCCATCTGTCAATCAGACTAGATCAAGCCAAAATTAGATTGATGCAAAATAATCCCCTCCCCACTAAACTCTCTGCAAGTTGTGATAAGTGCAGTGATTTGTCAGTGTTCTTGAAATACTTTCCCTTACGTTCTGCCCTTATTTTCTTGTCCTGGCAGGAGGGTCACGTCCACGGATCACTTGATTCAGATTAGCAGATGCTGAAGCCATTAGATCTGTGATATTGCGTTACACGGAGCGACCGACCCGGCATTCCTGGGTGAAGGCCACAAGTGCCCAGACTGGCCGAGGATGGCTACGGGGTGGCTGCGCACTCCACTCGCGAAATGAGGCACCACGAGTCGGGCAAGAAATATGTTGGGACGAAAAAGTCAGGCTTGGTACAAGACTGCTTGCCTTGAGCCTGCGGTCCTTCACCATGGAAACTGTGCGGGGTCTCCTTCTGGCAGGGGTCTTTGCCCTGGCTGCAGCGGGCAGGTTCCGGAACCGCTCTAGTCCGCCGCACAAGTCGCAAGGTAAGGAATGCCCCTTTGCTGCCATTTGTTTCAATCTATTGGGGGTAAGAATTGTGTGCAAGTGACAGTATTCATGACAACTTCTTGTGAAGACCATTATGGTGGAAAGTGCAAGTGGTAGTGCATGTTACTGAAATAAGAGTGCTGGGAAGCTAAGAAACAGTTTCAGAAGTTTATAACTCAGCAAAAGCAGTAGGGTAAGAGTACAGGGCAGTCATGCTCACTTTGTGGTACTTGCTTCTGTTTTGCTTACCATTGACTTGTTATTGTTTCGTTTTTTGGTTTAGCCTTGTCTACCACAGTATTTGCAAACTCTTAGTGCTGCAACTATGAGGGGCTACTGTTTAACATAAGAGGACTACATTCTCCGATCATGGAAAAGTTAAAGGCAAACTTTACCAAGCTGGAACCCTACCTAGACTTTGCGGTCACAACAGATGTCAGCAATAGGTGTTTACCTCACGGAGTCACCATCTCGATTGTTTCAAAGTGCAATGAAAAAACTGACAGCATAGAATGATGGTGAAAACAAAAAGGGAAATGCGGCGCACGTCTAGAATAGTTTTATTGGTTTTTGGTCTATCCATTTTAAATCCAAGCCAGTCTGGATGTATGTGGAATTGTGATTTTCCCCCCAGACTATTGAATGAAATTCTACTTTGAGAAAATAATGTTGTTTACTGGTATCACAAAAGAACTTTTTTTAATTTGAAATTACATGATCATAAATTTCACAAAATTTGCGTAGTGCGAACTTTTAGAACTACATGATTTTCGTCTGCCTAGTGGTACGGTGGAAACATATCTTTGTAAATTAGGAGTTCACCAGAGCACACTGTGATGCATTTCCAGTACTGTCCCCCCCCCCCCCCCCAAAAAAACCTTACATCCTCATAGAATGAAGAAAACTGTAATTCATTGGTCACACACTTTTCACCAATAGACAATACTTTTCTCCCTAAGTAATTTGGGTCAGGCTTACAAAAATAAAGGAATGCATCGTATTTTACCTACTTACAATGGATATACAAATTGTAAAGCCATGCAAGCCAAAACATTTGAATGAATTTTGTCAGCATTTCTTGAAAGATATCCACACCAAAGTGTAATCCTTTGAAAATATAACTTTCTTAGAATAACTTTATGAAATTTAGAGTGCATACATCCCATGACCTAATAATTTTGAAAGCTGTTCTAAGTAGGAAGGGTGCAGGTGCCTTTCATAATTTATATGTGTTACTTTATAATTTCAAACAACTGCATATTTAACATTTAAAAAATTGTGAGAATCTTCATTGACACCTATTAAAAAGCAAATTTCGCTAGGTCAGGAGTTTAGTGGCAGTGACAGCCTGTGCAGTCTATCTTACCTTATCTTACCTGAACCTTCTAGCCCACCTTCCACCAATCATCCGTCTGCCAAACATTCTTCAAACCACTCTGGCAGCAATCATGTTTGCATTTCCATATGCCTATAGCTTCTCAAAGTGGTGAAAAGACAAATGAATGTCCTATAAAAGACTTAAATATAGAAAGTAACCAGATGACTTAATTTTATTGGTGTATCCCATTTCCAGTTCAGCGTCGTTTTCCAACAAACTGGTGAATTTTGGGACTTGTTTTGGTTTCCTTCAATTAAGTCAGTTGGACTAACAACTGATACAATATTTTGTAGAAGGAAATATCTGGACTTTAAAAGTAGTGTTTTGGTAACATCAATATTGTGTTATCCTATTATTAAAAATGTAAAGAACTTGCAATTATGAAAGAGTTTGTGAAGTTCCGAAAACCTCGGAACGGCTTATCTCACCAGTGCAGCATGCAATGCCGGCCATGAAGCCAGGAACCTGAGATTAGCAGACTGAGCAGTGTGGCTGCTGGTTATATGATTTCTTGACCATCCTATTGGGCACTGAGTTGTGTAAGGTGGGACTAGCACCTGAGGTAATAGCATTGTCTCTGCTGCCAGAGGATGCGCTCACGGCTAGGCTGACTGTGAACAGGGTTATGAGGGGATGACTCCGAGTAGCTGGAAACACGTCTTTCCATAGCTTTTTAAGCAACAGGAGGAGATTCTGGGATATGTAGTGCTTGTTTACGTTAGTTACTCTAAATGCATAAAAGTATGAGATGGAAGCAGGGCAATCACCCACAAGGAGGCCCTTTGATTTCAACCTATTTGAAGATCTGCATGGCGGTGACGTCCTAGCAATAGCAAAGGTGAGTATGGTGTTCAGCACTCGTCGGGCACCTGGTGCTCTGTCTGTGGTGGAAAAGTGTCCTCCCAAGCATCTCTTATGCAGCTGTTTACAGGAGTCATGGGCCTAAGTCAAAGGCGGTGGTGTAAGGCTTCAGACTATGTAATATAACACAATTACCTCAGTTAAAATGACAATAGAATGGCCAGAGCTGTTATATTGCGTAGAAAAGAACAAGAGTTAAATAACACATTATACATATATCCGGTGGAAGGCGTTAGCCGAAACGCGTCGGCTATGTCTGTTTGTTAAAATGATATATGTAACTTTAAAAAACAAAAAGAACTGTGTTTTAATCTTATCCTGGTGTGCTGCTGTGAGTACTATTCGGATCGTGTGATGGGAAAAGTGATATATATATATATATATATATGTATATATGGGTGTGTGTGTATATTCATGTATATGTGTATATATATATATATGTGTATATGCATATATTGTAGTACAGATAACAAATACAGGCTTTAAGTAGCACAGATGGAAAAAAGGAACAAGAAAATCACACAAGAAGCTAAAGATGTACCATTGTACATACACACAATCAATACTGTGCGTGATCATGTGTTCAATATTCACACTATGTTGCTTGTAATTATTTTTAAGGCACCTAGGAATGCAATCCTCCCACCACAAGCAGTACTTCCTAACATGCTTCATGCAATCACTAGCTGTAAATATTGCAGTATGTAGGGAATGGAAACAAGAACCAGGAAAGGCAGCAACAAGTGTCTCTCTCTGTTCCCAGTTAAAAGTTGATTGGCTGAGAAAGTTTGCATTTGGGGTTGTCTGTACTTTGATGCTTGGATATCTTGTCACCTAAAAGAACTAGCACATTGGGTCAGCTGCTAAACATTCTGAAGGGGGTGTAGGCAGGCAGGGGATTGAGGTTGTGTGGGAGGTACATCTTGGTGCTGACTGGTACAAAGATGGATGCGACTTTGTGGGCTAGGGTAACCCATGCCATAAAGAGCACGCATGAGGATGTCACATGACTTCTTCGAACCTTTGGGTCCAGATAAAACACAGACTGGCTGAGTAAAGGGCTTCTGCATGGCAAGTTGGAATTATGGCTCTGGGACAATTTTCAGGCACCCCTATAAGTAATTAGACATCATTGTAAAGTAAAATCAAAAGCTATTAGCTAAACGTTGACCTAAAAATGCAGGGGTGCAGCAAATGCACAGCTATGTGGGGGTGTCTTGGTCTTCCTAACTGAAATTTGGGGGGGAGGGGGCTCCTACCAAGTTTCGCACAGAGGGGCATCATTTGTTTTACCCCTCCAAGGGTCGGTTCTAGGTATTGGCTAGGTCATACGTCCTATTCTGTACCACCTGCAGGAGACACTAGATTACCTTAAGTTGTGAAGGCTGCCCCTGTGCCTGAGCACAAGGATTTTTTTTTTGGGGGGGGGAGGGGGGATTCACCCAGAGATTCAAACTTTGTTGCATTTAGTCCTTGTGCCTAAAGCTTCATCCTGGTGTGGGTTATAACAGGGCTGCTTAACAGTGCCTGCTCCCTCTGAAGCCCACTCAACAATGCAGGGCTTGTCCTTGCACACGAGGTGGTGGGGCCTGGGGGGGCCTGGTGGTGGGGCCTGTTGTGTGGGGCCTGTTGTGTGTGCCCCCGACCCCTGTGGCTCCCCCATGGCAGTCAAGTTTTTTGTTTTTGAAGCCACGAGCTGTTCGGAGCTGGAAATTCATTCTGGCATGTGGGCTGCTGCCATGTGGAAGGAAACAGTTCAAAAAAAGCTCAGCCACCGCCATGTCCAGATGCTCGCCGTATCAGGACCAGATCAAAGCCTCTGCGGGGACCGCCTGGTTGTGGGTCAGGCGGCTGCGGCCGGGCCTTCAGCGGGGCTCGGGGGCTTGAAAGGAGGGCTGGCAGCTCACGGGATGCGAGGCGTCCAGGGGTTTCCTGCTGGCCCAGGCACTGCCTGGACGTGTGCTGTTGCTTTCAAAGAAATCCTTCTTTCGTGGTTTTATGCAACTGTACGGGTGATCAGCGTTAGAAAAAAATAATAATAAGTGGAGGTGGCCAAAGTTTTCCATTGTGGTCGAATACCAAGGCAGCCTTGTCTTGATTTTATATAATGTGCGCTATATAAATGCAATTACAATACAATACTTCCACCACACTACACTTCCTGTCTCTTTAACTCACTCTTGTATCCGGTGCTTGATTTGAGCCGGTGGGGCCTGCCAGTACTTTTTTTAGGGACTGCCGCTTGTTTTCCCTCAAGTGATTTTGATCCAGAGCAAGAGAGAGAAAAACACAAACACTGAAGAGAAAGACGAAAAAAACAGTGACAAAGAGATACAGCAGGACTGGAAAAAAGTGGGATTAAGAGGCAGGGAGGGCCTGGTTGGGTTGGGGATGAGAGAGTCAAGAGTGAAACCAAGACTGCACAGGCTTGTGTGTGGCACACCGATGACACCTGCCTCGGGCTTCTGAGCAAAACATTTGGCACTTATTCTTTTAAAAATATATGAATTGGTGCTTCATCTCTGCTTTCTACCTTTGTTGCTGTTTTCTTATTTTTATTTCCTCTTTTTCATCTTTGCCGGCAAATTAAGCCCAGTTCTACACACACAAGCTAGGCACTGCTTGTGACGTACTTCTTTGCACGCATCACTCACGCGGCCATTGTTTCTGCGTCACTTCATGCTTCAGTGCAGTAGCGGCGTTAACATTAGCCGCCGCAATCCCTACGGTGTGGGGGGGCCCAAGCTCCAGGGGGGGCCCTCTGGCACTGTGCACAGGTTGCGCGCCTATGGCCTGAGAGCTCCCTACTGGGTCCGAGCGTGGGGGGCTCATCCGTGTACTTTGCAGGGGGTCCCCCCTCAAGTTTTGATACTCTACTGCAGCTCCGTGTGTGCCGCTATACAGTGGGCAGACTGATTTGCATATGGCCATGTCTGAACTGGGGTGGCGGAGTGAGCTAAAGAATGGTGATGGATTAAACCCAGATCAGTTGACTGGGGGTGAGTGTTTGATTTGCTCAAACGCTCCGTCCATCAACCACTTTTGTATCGCTATACAGTGGTAGGGCACCTTACACACGACACCCAATGCTTCAACAACAGGACTCAACATAACCCATGTCATGGGTACTCGCAAACATTTGCCATGCAACCACAAAGTACGATCTGTGGCGTGGCCGTGGGCCGCACTGATGCCAGCAGGGTGGCGGTAGGGAGCCTGTGTGGGTCAGGATAAGTGTAAGGAGGTCTAAAAATTTTTTAAATAAACGGGCAAGCATTTATTTGCAGGTTTATACATACTTGCCTGTTTGTTTAACATTTTTTCTGAATATTAGTTCTCAGCAACTAAACAGCAGATATTGCTGCTGTTCACCAGGGGGGCACATGTAAAGGTCAAGAGGGCCGCAAGTGGCCCCTGGGCCGTACTTTGAGTATCATTGACCCATGTGAACAAACCATGTGCAACCAAAGGGGTAGAAGTGTCATACATGGCCATCCGCAAAGCTCTTCAGAGCCTTGACAGTGATACAAAGCGCTGTATCAATTCCACAGTGTAATTTGGTTAACCAACTAACCCCTGGTTGTGACGGACACTTCTTCAGTACTGAACTTCTCAACTCCAAATGAATATGCTACTTACCAGTATGCATCTGTTCTTGGCATGTAGGGCTGCTGACATTCATATCTATTGCAAAAAACACCGTTGATGGACAGAATGTAGAACAATGTCATACATTCATCCCAGTACAAGGATCTGGGCTAAATCCATCGTTTTTTTTGCACTCCACACCACCATGGGTTAGACACTGGCTATATGCAAATCAGCTCTGACCCTGTGCCTCATGGGAACAGTCCAGTGCGAACTACCAAGCCATGTCTTTCCCAGACCGGAATCAAGCATCCAAGGACCGGTTTCAGACTATCAGCCTTCATCAGCCTGGATAACTTGACTCCAGTGGTGTGGAGAGCCTGGGACTCACGTCTGAGCATACCCAGCCCACTCGGGGTGAAAATTGCAAAAAACACCGTTGATGGACAGAATGTAGAACAATGTCATACATTCATCCCAGTACAAGGATCTGGGCCTAAATCCATCGTTTTTTTGCACTCCACACCACCATGGGTTAGACACTGGCTATATGCAAATCAGCTCTGACCCTGTGCCTCATGGGAACAGTCCAGTCCGAACTACCAAGCCATGTCTTTCCCAGACCGGAATCAAGCATCTAAGGACCGGTTTCAAACTATCAGCCTTCATCAGCCTGGATAGCTTGACTCCAGTGGTGTGGAGAGCCTGGGACTCACGCACCGTTGATGGACAGAATGTAGAATAATGTCATACATTCATCCCAGTACAAGGATCTGGGCCTAAATCCATCGTTTTTTTTGCACTCCACACCACCATGGGTTAGACACTGGCTATATGCAAATCAGCTCTGACCCTGTGCCTCATGGGAACAGTCCAGTCCGAACTACCAAGCCATGTCTTTCCCAGACCGGAATCAAGTATCCAAGGACCGGTTTCAGACTATCAGCCTTCATCAGCCTGGATAGCTTGACTCCAGTGGTGTGGAGAGCCTGGGACTCACGTCTGAGCATACCCAGCCCACTCGGGGTGAAAATTGCAAAAAACACCGTTGATGGACAGAATGTAGAACAATGTCATACATTCATCCCAGTACAAGGATCTGGGCCTAAATCCATCGTTATTTTTGCACTCCACACCACCATGGGTTAGACACTGGCTATATGCAAATCAGCTCTGACCCTGTGCCTCATGGGAACAGTCCAGTCCGAACTACCAAGCCATGTCTTTCCCAGACCGGAATCAAGCATCCAAGGACCGGTTTCAGACTATCAGCCTTCATCAGCCTGGATAGCTTGACTCCAGTGGTGTGGAGAGCCTGGGACTCACGTCTGAGCATACCCAGCCCACTTGGGGTGAAAATTTCAAAAAACACAGTTGATGGACAGAATGTAGAACAATGTCATACATTCATCCCAGTACAAGGATCTGGGCCTAAATCCATCATTTTTTTTGCACTCCACACCACCATGGGTTAGACACTGGCTATATGCACATCAGCTCTGACCCTGTGCCTCATGGGAACAGTCCAGTCCGAACTACCAAGCCATGTCTTTCCCAGACCGGAATCAAGCATCCAAGGACCGGTTTCAGACTATCAGCCTTCATCAGCCTGGATAGCTTGACTCCAGTGGTGTGGAGAGCCTGGGACTCACGTCTGAGCATACCCAGCCCACTCGGGGTGAAAATTGCAAAAAACACCGTTGATGGACAGAATGTAGAACAATGTCATACATTCATCCCAGTACAAGGATCTGGGCCTAAATCCATCGGTTTTTTTGCACTCCACACCACCATGGGTTAGACACTGGCTATATGCAAATCAGCTCTGACCCTGTGCCTCATGGGAACAGTCCAGTCCGAACTACCAAGCCATGTCTTTCCCAGACCGTAATCAAGCATCCAAGGACCGGTTTCAGACTATCAGCCTTCATCAGCCTGGATAGCTTGACTCCAGTGGTGTGGAGAGCCTGGGACTCACGTCTGAGCATACCCAGCCCACTCGGGGTGAAAATTGCAAAAAACACCGTTGATGGACAGAATGTAGAACAAGAGCCTGGGTGTGAGGTGCAGCCGTTGATGCGGTACCACGGAGAGTTCTAGAAACGTGGTGTACCATGGCTGGCGTGCCCACGTTGGAGCCATCAGGATGAGTGTCCTTGAGTGTTGTTTTAGCTTTCTTGCCACCAGCGGTATGAGAGGTGCTGGGGGAAAAGCGTACGCAAATCTGCCTGACCAGTTCATCCATATTGCATTGCCTTGCGACTGTGGGTGAGGGAACCTGGCGGCAAAGCTTTGGCATTTTGCGTTTTCCCTCGTGGCGAACAGGTCTATCTCTGGATGACCCCACTGCTGGAAGTACGGGTGGAGTACTGATGGATGTATCTCCCACTCGTGCATTTGGTGGCTGTACCTGCTGAGCAGATCCGCCATCTGATTGTCTGTGCCCGGGAGGTGTTCCGCCATGAGGAAGATGTTCCTCTGAATGGCCCACTTCCACATGCTCTGAGCCAGATGAGACAACTGTGGAGAGTGTGTACCTCCCTGCTTCTAGATGTAGTACATGGCCGTCATGTTGTCCGTCCGGATCAACACGACCTTGTTGCATAGATGTACTTTGAATGCCTTCAGTGCCATGAAGATTGCCATCAGTTCTAGGTAGTTGATGTGCATCTTCCTTTGCTGCATTGTCCATAGTCCCTGCACCGTGTAGTGGAGTACATGAGCTCCCCATCCCTGGAGAGATGCGTCCGTTGTCAGGGTAATCTGTGGCACAGGCTCTTGGAACGGTCGGCCCTTGCAAAGGTTGTGTGGATTCCACCAATGCAGAGAGTTGTATGCCGACCGGTGACCAACACTAGGTCTTTCAACTGCCCCTGAGCCTGAGTCCACTGATGCGCCAAGCATTCTTGGAGCGGACGCATATGTAACCTCGCGTGCGGGACTATGAAAATGCAGGAGGCCATCATGCCTATCAACTGCATGAACACTCTCGCAGGAAGCGAGTGTTGCGGTCTGAACTGTTGGATTAGCGACTGGATGTTGTTGATCCTCGCTGAAGTTGGCTGAGCCGCGGCCGCCAGGGTATCTATCGTCGCGCCCAGATACTGCCGCACATGGGCCGGCTGAAGGTGCGACTTTGGATAGTTCAGTGAGAAGCCCAGACCGTGAAGAAGGTGAATGGTGTGGGACATGTCGGCGGCGCATTGCTGGGCCGACTTTGCCTGAACCAGCCAGTCGTCCAGATAAGGGTAGACATGTACGTTCTGTCTCCTGAGGTGCGCCGACACTGTCGCCAGACATTTGGTGAACACTCTGGGGGCTGTGGTCACTCCGAAAGGAAGGACCTTGAATTGATAATGCCGATTCTGAATGGTGAATCTGAGGTATTTTTTGTGTGATGGATGGAGTGGAATGTGGAAGTAAGCATCCTTGAGGTCCAAGGTTGCGAGGAAGTCCCCCTGAGTGAGTAACGGAAGAACTTGCTGCAGCGTTAGCATGTGGAAGTGTTCTGAGAGAATGTACTGGTTCAGGGGCCTGAGGTCCAGAATAGGCCTGAGGGACCCGTCCTTCTTCGGGATTAAGAAGTACAGGGAGTACACCCCTGTGCATTCTTCCTCCACTGGCACTAGCTCTATAGCGCCTTTTTGCAGCATGACAAGAACCTCCTGCTGCAATAAGTGCAAATGCTCTGTGGACATAGGACGGTGTTTTGGTGGTATGTTGTGTGGAGTGGATGTGAGCTCCAAACAATAACCGAACTGGATAAGTTTCCTGACCCACCTGTCTGTGGTGATGGATTTCCAGACTGGCAGGAACTACTGGAGTCTCCCCCCGACAGGCGTGGAATGGTCGGGGGGCAGTGACAGGGCGTCACTGTTTGTTGGAGGCGGTGGAACGGGAGTTGTTGTTGCCCCTGCCTCTGCCCTTGGCGTTGTTGCCCCGATAACCTCCTCTACTCTGCTTGGGGTAAGAGGATTGCGCCCCACCTTTATTGAATTGTGTTTGCTGGGACATCTGGCCTCAGGAAACACCCCTATTGCCTGAGCGACGAAAAGTGCTCCCCCTAAACTGTTGGGACTGGAGAGCTCCCATGGACTTCGCAGTCTCGGTATCCTTCTTTATTTTTTCCACGGTGGTATCCACCTCAGGACCAAATAATCTGTCAGGGTTCACCGGCTGGTTGAGAATGGTAGTTTGAATCTCAGGCTTAAACCCGGAGATTCTGAGCCATGTCTGACGTCTCAACATCACACTGGTGTTAATTGCCCTGGCTGCAGTGTCCGCGACGTCTAGTGCACACTTAATTGAAGCGTTGGAGATGAGCTTCCCTTCCTGGATAAGCATCTCCGCTGCCTTCTTATATTGGTCTGGGAGATGTTGCAACAGGGTCTCTAGTGTGTCGTAGTGTGCCCTGTCGTACCGAGCCAAGAGTGCCTGCATGTTAGAGATACGCCAGATATTGGCCGCCTGAGCTGCTACTCTCTTTCCCGATGCCTCCAGCACTTTGGATTCTTTGTCCGGGGGAGGAGCTTCACCCGTGGTCTGCGAATTCGCCCTTTTGCGGGCATTAGAAATGACCAGGGAGTCCAATGGCAACTGGCCCTTGATGTATGTTGGATCACCAGGTGCCGGTCTGTATTTTTTTTCAATTCTAGGGTTGACCACCCTTGATCGTGTGTGTTCCTTGAAGATGTCCGCAGCATGTTTCAGGACCCCCTTTAGCATTGGGAGAGTTTTCACAGTCTTTTCAGCAGTTGAAAAAGTGTCAAAGAGGAAGTCCCCCTCTACAGGGTCAGAATGCAGTTCAAGGTCGTGGTTCTTTGCCGCCCTCTCGATCAAGGCATTGAATGCCGCAGAATCCTCAGTGGGAGAGGTCTTGACGTTGTATACCTGAGGGTCAAGGGCGGGTTGCTGATCCCCTTGGTCTCCTGCCTCCACCCATGAGTCCTGTTGTTCATCAGGATCTGTGTGGGCCGGAAAGTTGTATTCCTCGTCCTGATCCCCAGCATCCTCGGCATCTGAATAAGTTGGTGAGGGTGTGGCAACTCTTTGAGTCCGAGGAGCCATAGGTTCGACCAAGACCGGTGAATCCGAAGCAGCCCTTTTGCGCTTCAGAGGAATGGTGTATGACTCCAAAGGCGTTGTCGCAGTAATTTTCCGTTTGTAAAGCGTAAGCTTCCCGGTGTCGGCATCGATGAAACGCTCCGACTGATCCTCTACCAATGGTGGTCGATGCTTCAAGCCCCCAGCCGGGTGAGTAGGCTTCGACCCCGCAGCACCTTGCAAGTCCGCTTCGGGCACCGACCGTGGTGCGAAGGCCTTTGGTGCCACCTTCGGCGGCAACGTGAAGAGGATTGGCGTCGATGACTGTGAGGTGGGGACCGACTGCTTCAGTGCAGAAGGTGTCTTGGGGTCTTCCGCTGAAGCCTTGTCCCTGATACGTTTCAGGGAGTCCGAGACCTGCTTCGTGAAGGAAGCGGACGGCTTCGTCGACACGACAGACGATCTTGGTCCACCAACGTGTGAAGACTCGAGCGTCGATGACTTTGGCTGTTCCAGCCGAGGCTTCATTGTGTCGGCGGCCTGGGTAACCGTTTTTGGGGCCCCAGTCTTCGGCTCGACGCCCTTACTGGTCTTCGGCTCGACACCCTTCTTGGACTTCGGCTCGATGCCTTTGCCTGGCTCCGGCTCGACGCCCTTCTTGGACTTCGGCTCGACGCCCTTGCTTGACTCTGGCTCGACGCCCTTCTTGGACTTCTGCTCGACGCCCTTGGTCAACTTTAGCTGGACGCTCTTGCCCGACTTCGCCGGGTCGACAGCTTTCATCGGCCCGGGTTGTCCCGACACCTCGGAAGACGAGGGTGTCGACAGGGGAGCAGACGTCTTCGGTTTCGATGGCGTTTCAGCTACTTTCGGTAGTGTGGACACCGAAGGTTTCACTTTCGGTTTCAGTTTTGACAATGGCGGCTCCGCCGAAGTGTCCGTAGCCGGGCCTGGATGCGGGGCCGTGGATCCTGGGAGAAGGTCTTGGGTAAGGCCTATTGGCGATCCCTCGACCTGAGCCTTTGTAAGTGTTCGAACGGGGCATAGCTCTTCCTCTGAGCTATCTTCCATGGCCCCATAGGCCTCATTGTCGTCTCCTACCTCGTCGACGACTTCTTCTATGTCTAGGTCTTCGACATCCACTTGATAGTCGTAGTCGATTTCTTCCGCTGGAGGTGAAATCTGCAGCTGAACTTCGTGTTCGTCTGCTTCCTCGCTGTCGAAGATGTCCGCCGGTGCCGGGGCCGACTGCCGGGCCTCCATGCGCGCCACGCGCCGAAGCCGAATCGTCTTCTTCGAACGAAACCGTGAACAAGCCATACAGTTGGCTTCTTCGTGGTCCGGCGACAGGCACTTGTTGCACACCGGGTGGACGTCGATGTGTGGGTACTTCGACCCGCACACGGGACACTTCTTGAACGGGCTCCGTTCCATGTCGCGTTGTCGAGGGTCTTGCTGCGTCGACTGGGCCTCGATCACCGAAGAGTCACGCGACTTCCTGGATGTCCAACTCGGGAAGCGAGTCTGAACAGAACCGGGCACCGAACGCAAACAATACCGACGGTACGAAGAAGGCCTTCTGGCCTTGAAAAAGTTTATTGTCGATTCCAAACTGAAGAGAACGAAAGTACATCCGAACCCAATGGCGGAAAAAAACAATCTGGGGATGGAGTCGATGCCCATGCGCACTGTAGTCCAGGGGAGGAGCCACCTATCTCGTGATACTTCGAAGACTCTTCCAGGACAACAATGTGCAATCATCCGGACCCAACACTAGGCGGCGATCTATGCTATAGATATGAATTCAGCAGCCCACATGCCTCGAACTTACTGATTTCATATGTTTTACTGGAAGCAAAGAAAGACTACAGCACCCAGAATGCATCAGGCTATCACACAAAAATCCAGGGTGGGAAACATTGTCTGTAATGACCTAGAGGGAAGAGGTCCCACTAGGCGCAATATAATACAATACTATTGAGTGCAATGTACAGATCTCCTTACTGTTATTAGTAGTACATTAGCAATTCTAGACTCTAATTTTCCCTGGAATCACTAAACGTAGGAATATTGGGGGTGACTTAACTTACTGTATTTGTACAGTTTGGCCAGGATGTCGGGATGTGTTGTGGCCACCCTCTGCAGTTGGTTTTCCAGGCAGGCGTGCCTAGAAAGGTATAGCGCTATGATAGAATGTTCCGCCCATGAAACACATTTCATCAGAGTGTTTCTAAGGTGAACTTGGTGTATTGTGAGGGGCGGGTAGAACTTTTTGACTGGTCAGCACTTAGACTAATATAGGACCATGGTCTCCTGCATGGTTCACGTGATGAACAAACAAACACTGGCTAATCCAATCAAATGTAAGCGCTGGCACCTGAACTATCGTTTGCTTCAAATAACTTCCACCACTAAGCATATAATAAACTCATCCTCAAACAATGGCCATATAAAAACAATTATTGCACAGAACAAAGTAACTGATTGGAACCCTGAATTGAAGCCACAGCATGAAAATGCCTCCTGCATGTGTGTTTGTTTTTTTATTGAGGAACATGGCAGCTTACCAGTTGCCGAGTTTCACTTTTGCTACTTCCAAGATGAAAATATTATTTGACAGTCATCCGAGTGGAAAATAAACAGAATTAAGAGTTCGCAGAAACGAGGGCGGGAAAGTGTTCTCATTTTAATAGGTTGCAAATGTCTTGTGTTATGAAATCCTCCAGTTTGGACTCGACTGAATATGTCCTAGATAGATTCTGCCATTCCTTTGCAAGAGGTCTGGAAGTCGGACCTTTAGTGCAACACTCCCTAATTCACCCTGCGTTTGGCTTGGGAAGGGACTGGAACAGCTGTGGGGCGTCCGCTCAAATATTGCATGGCTAGGACACAACTAAGAGGACGGGAGGCTCCACACACACCAGCAAGCAAGGATAGTTAGTTATAAATATTTTCTTACTTCACAACCTGATGATGGAGGAAGATGCTCTTCTGTGGAAGCAAGACATGTGCCTAGAAGCCCTTCACCACTAGGCTGGTAATGCGTGAACTGGGCCACCATACAAGTGCACACGCAAGCAGTCCAGCTTGCTCCCAGTCGTAGGTTCTTACTGTATGGTAATTGCATTTATATAGCGCTTTCTATCTCTGAAAAGGCATCGAAAGCACAGTAGTGGTTGAGTAGAACGCGTACGCTTAGTGGTAGTGCTTGGTTGGAAGTGTGTTCATTCTACCGTGGCCAATGTCTGAAGTTTTTTCAAGTTGTACTTGACTGAACTGAAAGGCACTCTTATCCTGAAGGGTTACTGCAGCTCTGAGCCTAGCTGAGGTATCAGTCGCCGGCATATTTCTTTAATTGTTATGCCTGGGTGAAGAGATCTATTATATGTGCTTCTCTAACTTTCTAGAACTACACCCAATTTTTAGAACAATACATTTTTGGGTCTCACCTAGCTTTAATGGACATAAGGTGGGACTATTTAAAAAAAAATGTTTTTAACATTTATTATAAAAAGTCTGATTACATATACCAGGACTTTTGCATCCCACCAAAAATTGGCTTGTGACGCACAAAGGGGTCACTTTTATATTGAGTCCTTAAACAAAACAGAGTAGATGAGATAAATATAGACTAGAATCAGTGCTTTATTGAGAGTGTCCAGCCGGACAACCAATTTAATAATAAAAGGGGTCACGGCCAATAGTTTGGAAAAAGCTACATAGTGTCCTCCCAGGAGCCACAGAGGAGGGTCCCATGCACTGGAGCAGTAGGTATGTGACCCACAGTCATGCCTGGTCATCGGAGCCTGGGTAAATGCTATGCAGAGTTCCCTCTGAGTGGAAGATGAGTGACCTAGAGGCATGCACTGGACCCCGGACACCAGGCATGCATGGGACTCACACTCTTATGGAATGCTTAAGAGCGTCAGAGAAGGACCTCAGTCCGTGCCGCAGTCCATCCAGGAGTATGAAGTGGAGAGCCCAAAAGATCGATGCAGGCATGACCGTGGAGAAGCCTATACCATGTCCTGGTTACAATAAGCCAGGGTATATGATCGATGGGGCCAGTGAAACAGAAAGATGAGAAAATGGGGGAGCAGCGGGCCCTGCTCGGAGGACCAGTACCTTCAAACGAGAAGAAAAGAGGGAGGAATGAAAAAAGTGGAAAAAAGCTGAGAGCAGGGAAGGCAGGCCAAGTGTGGAGTAAGAGTGGGCTGGCTCAGGGGGGTATCTGAGAAAGAGATGAGTGGGGGTGTAAAGGAAGGGCAGAGGAGGAAGCATAGGATAATATGCGACGAGAGAGAAGCGACAAAGTAGCCCAAGAGCAGGCTCCGCTCAGAGTGCACTGAAAAAGAGATGGCGGAGAAGCAAGGGGGGGAGCGTAGGGTATGAGGGAAGAAAGGAGGCTAAAGTGGGAAAAAGGCAGGGCCCAGGAAAGAAAGCTAAAAACAAGAGAAAAGTATGGAACTGGTAATGTAAAAAAAAAATATTAGAAAAAGGTGGGGGAAAGAGACGGGAGGGGTAGGCTAGGCACTCAAGCGAAACCAGAGTTCAACACAGACTCATAACTAACCATAGATTGGTCTTATTCAAACGGCACTTGGTGCTGCACAGTTACGGCAAAGTGAACCCCTGCACAAGCATTAGGTACAAGCATAGTCTTTGTAGTGAGTTATGGTTTATGAGTGCTTCCAACACGAAGTCTGCAGGGCCAGACTGGGAACCCAAAGCAGCCCTGTCAGTTTTCTCGGACCAACCCCTAGTGAAGCACTGCCTGTCCCCCGAGGCTGGAAACGCTTGCTTGCTGCTTTTGTTATTGGGGGCCAATATTGCAGCACTGCTGCAAACCCCCCCAGTAACAAAACTGGCCCCCACAGCTGCAAAACGGGACCCCACCCTTCCAGCCTCCCGGGGAATCGCCAGATGCCCGCTACAGCCAGTCCGGCCCTGGTAGTATGTCCCTCACGTCATCTTCAAGGAACTTGTGGGTCTCCGTGCTCCAATCAGTTTGACGCTTTGCATCTGGTGAAGCGATATAAGTTAGAGTGAGCGGTAGTGGTGCATACGTGGCAACCATCCTGTATGGGGCTAAGCTGTAGTCCTTTTCGTGATCATCATCCAAATGATATCCATTTCATATTTTTCTTGTGAAAGATAAGTCTTTGTTTATTGATCAGTATGACTGTATTATTCCCCAGTTATAAGCCAGGTATTTACTTCCTTCCTGAATTTCAGTTGATCAGAGGTTTAATTTTTTTGCCGGAAGAGAGTTTTGTAATATTGCACGTCAATATTGCAAGTCGTATATACAACTAGGCTCCACTGACGCGCTTCTTGTAGGAGGGGTAATCCGCCAACGTGCTAGTCTGAAACAGAGTGTTTCCAATTTAGCTTTGATGAAGAGTGGCCTTTGCATTGGAAGACTGTAAACAATGCCCCCTTTCCTTGATTTAATCATACAGAGAACCTTGAAAATAGTGTCTTGCTATATGGAAAGAGTGAAAAGATTGTAATACCAACGTTATACATTCAAACGGAGGAAGTAGGAACTACCTTTTGGTAATCTGTACTATTTCCAGAGAATTAGGAGCAGAGCCCGTTGATGAAGACCACTTCTCTTGTCTTATAAGACATGATGAGTGTGGTAATCAAGTGTAGTTGTTGTGGCTAGCCTTGGTGGGGGAACAATGTCTTGCTGTGTGTGTACAGTGTTGAAATCTCCTGTTGTGACATGAATCGCTAGAGGAATCCGGGATATAGTTCAGTCCATGATTACTCAACAATTTCTAAATTCATTTGATGTTGATAGTGAGGTCTCTCGTTCCTTTGGCCAGGTGGCTATAAGAGTTGGCCGTTACTCAATTCTTCACAGGATTCACAAGTTAGAATCTGTTTTGGAAGAGTTTCAAGTGATTGCTCAGTATCAATTTATTGACAACACCGAGACCATGAAGTAGTCTTAACAGGTGTAACCCATTTGGGTTTTGCACTTTTCCAGTGACTTGTGAGTCGTCAGTATAGTTGTAGCAACTTAAGTTGATGGGCTCGGTGAGGTCTGGTATTGGGTAAGTTGGTTACTCAACAGACGCAGTGAGCTGGTACTGTAGTACTCCGGAGTGTGTGGCAAAGGGAGCCAAAGTGAAAGGTGGAAATGAGATGGGGATGTACCAGTGTCAAAGGCGGCGAGACATCCCTTTTAAATCCTTCATGTGGCCCCAAGTTCCACGAGTAACATCGATAGACTTTGGGGGTGGTGTACGAAGACAGCAGATTGATATAGTTGTGGTGGTGTAGCTATGCTATTTCAGTCTACTGTTGTGCCGGTGAGCGTAAATAGCGCAGTTCGGTGCCTCTACGTGGTCAGAATCCATTTTGGTGGTCAGAGCATACATGCCAACAGAGCCGATTCAAGAGGGAGACTCACGAATTTTAAGGCCAAAAAGGCTTTATTCGAGCTGTCTCCAGCCTAAAATTGCCTTGGTTTTAGTTTTAGTCAGTGGGGAAAATAAATTTCCTTGATTTTCTTTTCACTGCCCCACTCTTTCCTGTTTCGAAATGATGGCTTGAAAGTCAGAGAGGAGATTGTCCCAGCCTAGGAGGTCAAGCTTCTTTTCCCAAGTAGTTAGGGTCTAGTGAGAAGCTCACAACGGATGCTAAACCCAGAATGCACCTTGGTGCCGGCTAAAAAGCCAGAACTGGCTGAAGTTATTACTCTCACATGAAATGAGGCGGTTTAGCAGATATGACCAGGATACATTTTAAACGCATGAGTGGAGTGCATAAAATAGCTAATTATAAAAATAACCTCTGCGAAAGAGAGCGTGAATAACTGACTTGCTCAAGCAGTTCACGCTCAATCTGTGCACACATTTCATAAGCCCTTATTTTTAGATTCCGTCCCTGCTGGAGGAAGCACCAATTGTAGGGTGCCTAATTTAGAATTTCCAGCCTGTAGGAGCCGCGCGGCAGGCCGGGGTCAGTGCCGGAAATGCTCGTAGGCAGAGGTCGGGTTTCCTGTTTCCGAGGAGGAGAACGGACCGGCGACGGCGCGGCTCCCGCTGCTGAATGGCGGCCATTAACCACCTTTCCTAACAAGGGTGCGATTATGGCTGTGTGCTTGGGGTTCGCCCAGGGAACCGCGGGTGGTGCCAGGGCGTGTGTTCGGAGCTTTCCTGGGGAAGGATAGCTGCCAAGTGGGCCCTGATCATGTGTGACAGCGTCATTCATCCAAAAGCGCTTTGCATGCTGGGAATTCTTGAGCCAATATTAATAATGAAAGCGAAAGTAAAACTTATAGAATGCAGGTGAATAGTGGCAAAATCAGCAGGTTTAGCTCAAGGTGATTACGATGAGCGTAAATGCAATTTCTTTAGCAACATTTCACGAAATGTACTTGCCACTTGCCAGTGTCATGCAAGATGCTGGAGGGAGAAATCTGAAAAGGACATGACTGCTGTGACATTTTCTGCTGAAACCAGTCACCCACATGTGAAAAATTCACAACATTCCTCTAACATGGATTGCAGAAGATTTAGCCCATGTTTGCAAACACTGCATTAGGGACTAAATGTGAGACAAGACTTGGGGCTGTAGGCAGCTTCAGAATGGCAGTCCTTGCCTTCGCTCTCTCTGTTCGCGGTTTCTGGCGCATGTATGCACAAGCCTTAACATAGTTCTCTGTATTGAAACCTGCCCAAGCTGCGTGTATAGTTTACATATGTTACCATGGCGTTTCAATTACTATTGGTGTTTAAGGCAAATTGAGTCAATTTTCAACAACCAAGAAGTCCTCTTCAATGGAGCTAAAAACCAGAACACTAATTTCTCCAGAATGCAAGATGGTGTGCGAGTTTCCTCAGTCGAGCTTCTTGCGTAGTACGGTACGGTGTGATGATGGGCGGTGATGAAGCAGGTGACCGGTTGAGTTGCAGGAGAGCTGCACCCCAATGCTTCCTCCTTGATGGGGCAAGTGAGGGCCCAGCACCAGCAAAAGGAGAGGGCCAGTTTGTCATCATACCCTGAAGGCAAGGGACTCCAAGAGACAAGCTCCGACTCTCGTATGTCGGTGTTGCTCTTTTGACCAGTTTGCCAATCAAACTTCCCCTGGAGAATGGTCTGTAGCAGTGGGTCTGTAGTGATCCTAGCTAATATGGAAACCGTATTGTATATTTATCAATATTCATATGCGTATGAGGCCTATTCCATACTCGTCTTTTTGACCGCTAGCTATGCATGTGCCAACGCCAATTGGGGTAAAAGGGCTTCACCCCTATCCTCCCCATGCCCGTCGTGCGTCTTTACCTGGGCTTCCTGTGCGCACAGTATTCTTCAGCCGATGTGTGCTGGACTGCCCTGAACATGGGGCTTCAGCAGAGGTGATGTGACAATTTTCAGAGTATGGGTGCTGACCAGTGACATCCACTCTCAAAAATCATTGGGGTTTTCAAAAATGCCCATGTTGCTAAAGAAACCAGTGTAGCATATGAGTGTAGGCCTTCCAGCGACAGTTTTGCAAACATGGGTTGGCAGTGAACTTGGAGACATTTCCCAAAATATAAGGCTAGAAGGTGCTCTGGTCGTCTGGCAATTTTCAGTGAGTACATTCTCCATCGAAATGGCTCTTTTGGGTGCTGGTAAATCACAAACGCTACTACTGGAGGGCCTCCTTGGAGTCTTGTATACATCCATTGATCTTAATTTCGGATAGTGAACTTGTGAATTAATTCAGTGCTTTACACCATACATCAGTGACCGACATAGGCCTCTAAACCTCAGAAAACATTTACATGGCACTCTCCTACACGAGGCATTCCATTAGAAGCACAAATGAAATACAGCTTTAACCAGGCTATATTAATCTGAACTATCAAGCCACAACTGAGATAATGCCTACTGAGAAGAATCATGTGGCTAGACAGCATATCCGAAAAAACAAATAAGTACAGGAAAAAACCCTTTGCAGAGAGAGCTTTCAAATAGTCAGCTCCTAGGCTTCTCTCTAGCCTGACGTGGTAGCTCTGAATGCCAGGGTTGGTCTATAGACATGTAGCGGGTCCCTACCATGAGTGGAGGAGCTTAATTTAATTTTGTATGCGACACCTACCCTTGAGCTTGTTGTATTGTTTATTTATTTTTGAGAAATGGCAGTTTGTTTTGTGAACAAATTTTGCCGGGATGATGCGCTTTCACCATGTGTCCTTCGCTTATCACAACCCTCAGAGGATTGACACCAAAAGGAGTGTCTATTATTTGCTTTTGTTTCTGCTTGACCAGGACCCAGTCACCTTCATCGAAGACTGTTTCCTGACCACATCAACGCTGATTGGCATGTTTTATGTGTCACTTTCGAGAAGTTTCTGTGACATGAACCGTATCACCATTCAAGAATCGTCTACTGTCCAATGTGACAGTTTGGTTCTTATGACTCTCCCAAATAGCATGGTGGCAGGACTCTCACCAGTTGTGGAGTGAGGAATTGACCAATAAATGCAGAGGGCTTGACTCAGATCCTGGTTTAACTCGATTCCTCTCTCGATGCACTTGAATTACCCTTTTGAGGGTACCCATGAATCTTTCCACAACACCACTGGCTTGGGGCCAGAGAGGTGTACTCTTTTGATGCTTGACATTTAGTCTGATTAGAAACTCCTTGAATTCTTTGCGATTGAATGGCGGACTATTGTCAGATTTGAGAATGGCAGGGACACCCCACGCTGCAAAGATATCCTGCCATTCGATTACCTTGTCATAGGTTGTTGATGATAACTCCCCTACTAAAGGAAAGCATGAATACTCATCATTGATTACCATTAGATGATGTCCGTTTCCTAAGGGCTCAAAGAAATCAACTGCAACTCTGTTTGTTAGTATGCTGTCATGCTCCCAGTTGTCCTCTTCTGTCAACTTTGACTCTGACCACCGTGAGCTCATTTGGCAGTATTTAAACATTGACAAACTTCCTTCCATTTTTGCCAAAATCTCCTCTCAATCCACTAGCCTAGTTCCCTTCCTGAGGTCGCCCCAGGTATGTAGCCCTGCTTGTCTAAGGGGGTGCTCAATATATTCCATAAACATTCAGGCGTCCATGGTGAGTCCCATATTGCCGCTAGGGAGGTATAGTAGTGAATGTAATGACATACCTACCCCAAAAACGTGAAGGCATCTGAAGCATATGATACAAGATCTAGGGCTGGTAGATATTTGGAGAACGATGGTTGGTGTGCAGAAAACCTTTACCTTTATAGTAAAAAGTATGGCATCACGCTCATATTAATTACTTCCTCATAGATAGACAATCTTGCCATATGTCTAAGTCAGTGACCACTATTCCAGCAACATTATCAGAGCACTCAGAAGTTTTCCAGCAGTTTTGGGCAGTTCTAGATGGACCCAAGATAAAACTCTAATCCAGAATGAAGGTTTTATTGAACGTCTTAAAGAGAAGACCAAATAATTTTTTTGATATAATAAATTCACGGCCGGCAGTGGTATTGTCTGGGAAACATTCAAAGCTTTTATAAGAGGGGTAATTATGAAATTTTCACATGAGCGCATAAAAGAGAAATCGACTGTAGAAGAAAACTTGTTGAAAGAAATCGATGAGAAAAAGGAGGAGATAGAAAAACTCTCAGCTGTAATCCCACTTATGGTTTTTGGCTTGAGAACAGAGTTAAAAGATCTACAAGGCCAGTTAGCAATGGAGTTGGAAAAAAAGTTTAAGGAATGATGGTAAGCCAGCAAGCTGCAACACTCAGAGTGTGGTGAAAAAAGCGGGGGCTGCTGGCTTGGAAGACCAAACCTGACCAGTCCAGAAACCATATTAATTTATTGAGAGACCCAGAGAATGAGCGACTGACCCAGACAGATCAGGAAAACAAGCAGTTATATTAAGGCACATTTCTCATATTTATGCACAGCTTTTACGCCAAATCCACTTCATATTAGAAAATGGATGTCAGATAAGAACTTACCAGCTGTGGGGAACCAAGAATTTACAGGTTTGGAAAGAGAAATTACAGAGGAGGCATTAAGGGAATATGCGGGAAGACTCAAAAAGGACAAGGCTGCACCCTCAGATGGGATCACTAGAGAATTGTATAAGATTCTGTTACTTTTGCTGGTTCCCACCTGAAAAAAGTTCTTTAAGCAAATATCATTAGAAAGGAGAGATATCCCTCTTCTCCTGGTGCCACGCCACAATTGTTCTGATCCTGAAAAACAAGAAAGATCCGGCTAAACCCAATTCTTACAGACTCACATTACTCGTGAATAGCGACTAAAAATCTTTATGGGAATTTTAGCAGCTCAATGAGGTGACACATCTTTTAATCGGAGTCATAGATATGACAGAGACCTAGGAGAGCCCATTAAATATAGCAACTTTAGATGCTATTAAGGCCTTTGACTGGGTGAATTGGATATACTATGGAAGGCTGTAAATATTTAAAGACTTGGTAGAAACGTTATCAACGCAATCCACATTTTGTACTGATCCCTCACTGCCAGAATTTGAGTAAATGGGGAAGTATTAGTTTTCTTTCTATCACTAGAGGGACTAGGCAGGGTTGCCTTCTATCACTGCTGTTGTTCCACCGCTAAATTGTCCCCTTTGTCCAAATGATTAGACTAGACAAAACTATCCAGCCCTTTGTTCAGCAACTCCACTCCAACTTGGGCCATAAAGATTGTGCTACATGTGGACAACATTCTGTTGTATATTTCTAATCCAGCACACTTGATTCCTAGACTCCAATCGCACTTCGAAGCATTTGGGAGCTTCTCAGACTATCTGATAAATAAAAGGAAAATAGAAGTCATGACATAGCCTAATAAGGAATATTCACACGGGAGTCAGGAGGTTAAGGCGCAGATTAGATACCTTGGGGGTTCTGTACTGCAAAGCCTGGATTAGCTACCTAATCTTAACTTGGATACAGCTTGTGGAGAAATAGGACCCTTTTGAGGAAATGGGAGAACCTCCCTTCAAGCATCTACGAAAGAACCAATTTGATTAAGATGATGGTTCTCCCAAAGCGGTCTCATTTTTTTCTTCAATGCAATACCCCTGACATTTCTTAAGCACCTCATCAAAATGATTCAGGCAAGGATGATGTTGGAAATTGCCCTTTTTTCAGGGTTATCCCCAAACTTTTTGCTTCCTCCTCCTATTTTTTCCTGACTTGTTTGTATTGGTTTTAGGACTCTGGCCACTTTACCACTGCCAATGAGTGCTAAAGTGCATATGTTCTCTGTGTAAATTGTGTTATGGATTGGTGTTTTCATGATTGGGTATTTGATTTACTTGTTAGTCCCTAGTAAAGTGCACTGAGTGTGCCAGGGCCTGTAAACCAAATGCTACTAGTGGGCCTGCAGCACTGATTGTGCCAACCACGTGAGTAGCCCTAAAAAGGTAAACTCAAACCTGCCATTGCAGAGTCCACGCACAGTTTGTAACTGCCATGTCGACTTGGCCAGTGCACACACTTGTCAGTCCCTAACCTTCCCTTTTCGACATGTTAGTCACCCCTAAGGTAGGCCCAAGGTACCCCTGTGGGCAGGGTGCAGTGTACGTGAAAGGTAGGATATGCCCTGGTGTGTGTGGCATGTCCTGATAGTGAATTACAGTCCATTTAGTTTTTTCTCTATTGCAAGGCTAACTGTTCCCCATAGGACAGAATGGGAAGTTTGTTTATAACATCTTATAAACATAACTGGCCCTGGGAACAAGGTAGGAAAATAAAGTTTAGTATGCCTGAACTCAGAATCTAAAGATACATCTTTTAGTGAAGGTGATTTTTACATTCTGTGTTTGAAACCACCTCTTTGAGAAAGTAGGTATTTTCTTGCTCAGTCATCCTGTGTGCATCTGCTGGAATGTGGACTGCCTGCCTGGGTTTTGGATGACAGAAGGCTAGGGAGCAGGAGTGGCTCCAGATAGTTTAGGTAGGGTCAGGAAAGGGCTGAATAGACCAGGGCTGCAGTGGGGGAAGGGGGAGAAGATTTCCATGCACCTCAAAGGGCCTGGTCTGCCTCTGACAATGCTGTCTCCACCTCCTGCCATAACATCACACCAGAGAAGGCAGAACTGGTTCTGGCTGGGCACAGACACTCTCTGTCTATGAGATCAAAGGATTTTGGGATATAAATATTGGGGCTCAGACCCCTGAACATTAGAACTATTTTAGATTAAGAAGACTGCCAAGAAGAAGAGCTGGAGAAGCTGTGAGGAGGACCTACCACTTTGCTGTGTTGGCCTGCAGTGGCTGCTTTTGTCTTGGGCAGTGAAAGGACTGGACTGAACTTACTGCAATCTGCTTTTTGAGTTTCGCCAAGGGCTTGAGGTAGAGCTTGCCCCCTTTTCACGAAGTCTCAGGAACAACAAAGACTTCAAGCTCTTCTGCCCGCAGCACTGGGGACTGTGTGTTTTGTGCTGCAAGAAAGGAAAAGCAACTCGAGGACGTCTACGACGCTGCTGCCGTATCCTAAAGGCACCGCTGCGACGCGACCCTGGTCTCACTGACGATGCCTGCTGACGCCGCCACTGAGCCGCTGCTCGCACCATGACCTGTGGGCACTGTACTCCGCACCGCCTTGCTTCACGACAATGCCTTGGCACCGCAGAGGGCACCGCTGCGACGCGACCCTGGCCTCACCGACGACACCTGCTATTGCCGCCACCGAGCCACTGCTCGCACCTCGACCTGTGGGCACCGCACTCCGCACCGCCTCGCTTGGCATCCCAGAAGACGCCGCTCCACGCCGAAATAGACGCCGCTGCTTGCACTGTGGTTCGAGGACACTGCTCATAAATTTACACGACGCACCGCCCTCATCCCACACTGCAGCCTTGGCCTACAGATGCCGGTGCCAATGATTCCAGTCCGTCAACCGACAACAGCGCTTCAGCAACGACAACGCTGCTGCTTGCACCATGACCTGCCAGCACCGTGATGAGCACCGCCTTCATCTCGCACCGCGACCCTGGTCTCATCGACGCCATCTGACGCCCCCACTGAGCCGCTGCTCGCACCGCGACCTGAGGGCTCCGCACGCCGCACCGCTGCACTTCGCACCGCAGCACACAATGCCTGCTGACGTCAGTGCTCCTGACTCCAACAGAGAGGAGATCGACCTGCAACGCGTGTGACTTCAAGGGCCCCGACCACTCCTGCACCGACCTCCAGAACCGACGCCTGCGGACGCCGTGTTTTCAGAAGCTCAACGAGAGATCGTCGACGCCCTGCATTTCTAAAAGGTACTGTTTGCGGGTCTTCCCGACCCCGTAGCTGGCCCGTGACGCTGCGGTCAGCCAGAACTGTTTGGATTTGTTTGCTCACGCCGCCGTGATAGCCCCGGACGAAGCTATCGACATCAAAGAACTGTTTTTAAAGCGTATTTTGATAACTATGGATTTTTAAGTACCGTATTGTGGATTTTTATCGTTTTTGGTCTTGTCTCAAATATATAAAAACATTGGCTAATTTTCTAAACTGGTGTGGTGTCCTTTTGTAGTGCTTATACTGTATGACTGTTGGTTATGTGAAAATGCTTTAAACACTGCCTCTAAGATAAGCCTGACTGCTCGTGCCAAGCTACCAGGGGGTTGAGCAGGGGTTATTTTAGGAGTGTAACTCCCTTACCTTGACTAGAGTGGTGGTTTCTGCCCGGCTTTGGCACATGCCCTAGCCTGCCAAAAATCACATTTCTAACAGGTGAGCAGCTTTATAAGGCTCCAAAAGGTGTCTGGCTTTCTTGGAAGAAGCAAGAAGAGGGAGGCCTGCACTCCCAGATTTCCAGATATACTACTACGCTTTTCAATTTAAGAATTGTAGAATGTTTGCTGTAAAGCCAAATATGGACAAGTCGATACAGCCATGCTGGGGGAGTATGGACGAGAAAAATTCTTATACAAATTTGGAGTTCCAAAGTAAAAAAAAAAAACTGAGACTACATGTCCTGTTAGCAGCTCTAAGGCTCTGGTGTTTTAGGAGGAAGACCTTTGACAATAAAGTAGTCACTGCGGTAGGAGTCGTATGACAGTATCTGTTCCATGTTGGGTCTCTCTGGATGTCACAACGTTTTGTGTTTCATAGCTCTGGGTCTGCCCCATTTGTCGCAAACATGGCAGAAATGTTGGTTTGTTTTATTTTCTTAATTCTCTGAAACCATTCATAAAATCAGGCATGATTTAATGCAAAAATTATATATTGTCACCAGGTGTTATAACGATTCTAATTAATGTCCCAGCCCTACAAAGCCTGCCCTCATTTCTGATTCCATTTAACTGTTGCCTTATGCAAAGTGTATTATTGTGCAGTAGGGACTTTGTACTTTGAAGTTCATATGGCTTTTTCCTTCCACAGACGCTGTTTTGGGGTTGATTAGACACACTGTTGGACTTAGTAACAACCACCCTAATCCCCATGATTGTACCTCCCAAGGGTAGCTTCCTTCCTCTCTGTCCACTTCCTGAGCCCCGCATTCTGTGTGCTTCGAACTATATCTTACCTGACCATTCTATAGACAGAAGGTATTGAATTGTCTATACTCTCACATCTCTCCTGAGTAAGCTCAGCTACATGCTTTTTTTTATGACACCGTTTCGGCGCGTATATTTTGAAAGAAGGGGACCCCTATATAATATAGTTCTACTTGCTATACATAGGGAAAGAACAAGACATTTGGAAGAGGTCTATAGCCAAGTAGCAGAAATTCTTTTTTTGATTTCAATATCTGAATGTTTAGATATATTAACAAGTATCGTCCAACTGTAGTGAAACACTTCAAAAAGATAGTTTATTTGATATTAGATTTTATTAATGATATATGTTTTACATATGATGAATGTTTATATATCTTTTTTTTGATTTTGTGTATATTATTCTTTTTTTTGGCAGATTAGTGGTTTATAAAGAACAATACAGTGTATAAAGTGACTATTATTATACATAAAAACTTGTGTATTTACATATTCATCTAAATTCACAAAAGGTTTAAAAAAACATATGAACACATTAGATAGAAGACATGATCAGTGAATTTAAAAACTCAACAAATGAGTAGAAGGCAATACGGTAGATAACACTACGCGCGTTTCGGCTCTTGGGCCTTCTTCAGGTGACCGTCTATTGCTCTATAGGGTATGGAAAGAAAACATACATCACTTTTCTTATATAACAAATTTATATACAGTAGGACATGAAAAGCAGAACATGTGTTATTTGACTTATTTCGCTAATTTATATACAGTAGTTCTAACCTATATGAAGTGAATATGTATATACAGTGAGACAACCCTGTGAACAATTCAAGCAGCACATATATATATATATAACAGTGAAAATAGATATTATGTCTATTATATGATGAGACATCTCATGGATTTAAGACAAAGCAGAGAAAAATGATATTAGAGGGGCATTGAGTAGCTGTGTCCCTACCTAGACTACCAAAATATGGAGTCTGGGTATAACTCATCCTATAGATGGTTATTGGCTTCTCATATTATTCCTAGGCTAATTGGTGGGGTGATCGATAGAGCCACTAATAATGTGTAAAAATCATTAGGCTGAATATAGTAGAATGAAGTGTACTTACAGCAGGACAAATTGATTGACCCAGACTGGATGTATGGCAGCAGTGAGTTCTGACAGCTGCAGAGTAGAGGGGTTGCTTAGGTATAAAGATTTCCGGATATCTGAGAGTGAAAAATATATATGTGTCATATTTAAATACCACTCAAAGGTCGGGCCATTATGAAACTGGAAGGATTGAGACGACCACTGCCTAGATATTAGCGATTAGAGTGGGACAGTTTGATGAGTAGTTATACATGGCTCTTTATAGATGGAGGAGCCTCCAAGCAGTTTATATAACATTAATGAGAGTCCATTATGATATTTAAATACGATTGAATTATCTCTCAAAAGGATCTAAAGAAATGATGAAAAAGAGCGGGGGTTGTTTATCGATCTGGAGTGTATATTAATTTTATTTTATTTTATACCTCTGACCTTCTAAATGGATACAGTGACCACATATATGTACACAAATTATGTGTACCTGGATGCTTGCACCTTCTTTTCTCGTAAGCGTAGTTGGCAAAGACGCTTGGCAGAGGTTCTGTATCGTCTTTAGTTGTCTGTGGATGAACTTAAAATGGGTAGGAAAGCAATAATCAATAAAACTAACTAGTTACTTGATGTGAAAAAACACATAAATAATCTATACTAAGTTGGTTACCTTAGATATGATGTTCTGTTATATTGCAGGCATAGAATGCAGGCCGATGTTTTATAGGTGTTTGGCAGCGGAACTGTGAATAAGAAATTATTTGCAAGAAGCGTTCAATAAAGGTCTAATTACCACGCTATTGTCTGTTGTTTATATATTAGAAAACGGTGTTTAAATAGTCTCTGCATATCTACATGAAAATGAAAATTACTTAACTGGACTAGAAATGTGAGCGGATGACAAATTACCTTTTAATTGAGGATCTTTCGTTTTCCTGGAGTTCGAGTCAGGTGAAAGTATGCAGATTGCGAGAAAACGTAACTGTAATGGGAAAATAGAATAGAGTGGATGAAGTCGAGTAAGTTATCGTGAAAAACCCATTTACGTGATTTTATTTATTCTATTAGGAAACTGGACTAAATGAATGGTAAGTATCTAGTCTAGTAGAACAGGGAGAGTCCGGGCTTCGCTACGTAAACAAACATGATATGCGCCGTTGGTAGTATACGCGGTTACTATATATTTTTCCGAATTGAGCGGTCTGAGTCTGATTCGGGTTAGGGCTTCAATACTTAAGCAAGCATGGTTTTCGCCATCGGTATTATTAGCGGTAATCTTATCTATTGCCCGAATTAAGCGGACAGAGTCAGCTCTGTTAAATTGTAAGAGACAAATACAGCCTGTAAAAAAGCGTCTTACAAGATAGGCTGCTGGAGTTTATGACCGCAAACTAAGACTCCGTAGTTAGCACTTTTACCTGATGGTTGTCAGTTAGTGGCGAGGAACTCCCGGTATTCATGCACGAAGATACATCGGCTATCTAAAGGCGGGGCAGTCGGGTTCAAAGGACCTGCAGTTTAAAGCGCCGCTTTTATATAGAGATCAGGTGTGTGTGTATGACGATGTAGCGAAGTGAAAAGGGATAACAGACTCAGAAAGTTGTTTAATGGAGATAGAAGGAAGACCCTATAAGTAACCGTTTATACTTGAAGAGGATTTCTGTTCCGAATATTAAATACGGCCAGGTATTTAGTATGTTTTAACGGTATGTTTCTGTTGTACAATTATAGAATTGCCTGGTCCCAGGGAATTTCTAAATTTAACCCGTCATGCACAGTGTTGAATATAAAAATGTAATAGACCTCCCGTTTTTGCCTTATTTTGTTGCAGCAGAGCCCTGCTGTGGGGGAGATTTTTTCTAGTATGTACCAGCGCATATCGTCTGGTGAATGTTGGTTTTCCAAATAATGGCATACCAGAGGTGCAGTTGTTTTTTGAGTGCGTATTGCCGATCTGTGTTCAGTGAGCCTTGTGTGTAGAGATCGAGAAGTCTCTCCCACGTATGCTTTGTCGCAGGGGCACAGTAGTATATATACAACATTTTTACTTTTGCAGTTTGTAATGTATTTATTTTCGATCGTTATACCTTTGTGGCTAAACGATCTGTTCTCTATGGCCATAGGACATGATTTGCATGTGCCACATCTGAAGTTACCATGTACTGGCTGTAAGTCTGTTATGTTGCGTTGTATAGGTTGTTTCTTTTGTGGCATGCGGGATCTTACTATTAGGTCCTTGAGGTTTTTGTTTTTGCGATAGGCAAACATAGGTTTTGGTACAGTCTCTTTGGTTTGCTGGTTGATGTTTAATAAGTGCCACTGGGAACATATGATCTGTCTGATTTTGTCATTAAGGACAGAGTGTCTTGTGACAAATACTAGATTCTGATCTTTTGTTTTTGCATTTCCAGAGAGTAGATGTTGTCTGTCGTAAAAGCGAGCTCGCTTACACGCATGTCTGATGATTCTATGTGGATATCCTCGATTTTCAAATTTGATTTTCATTTCTTCTGCTCTGCGATCATAATCCGCAAGTCTGGTACAGTTGCGACGTAATCGCAAAAACTGACCAAAAGGAATAGCATTTCTTTGGGTTAGAGGGTGGAAACTGGTATGATGTAAGATAGTATTGCGTGCAGTTGGTTTTGTATACAGATCCACGTATAATTGTTTCTCATCATGTTTGATCATGATGTCCAAAAATTCAATCTCCACATTGCTGTAATGAGAGGTGAAATGAAGGTTCTCGTCACAAAGGTTAAGCCACTGTATAAACCCTGCCAGTACTTGTAGGTCATCGTTCCATAGAAATATGATGTCATCTATGTATCGTGACCATAATGACACTGTTTCAAAGAATGGGGCCTCTTCTTTAAAGACGAATTGCTGTTCGAAGAAAGCCACATAGATGTTCGCTATAGTGGGAGCACAGGAAGCTCCCATGCTGACTCCTTTTGTTTGTTTATAGAGAGTGCCTTGAAATTCAAAAATGTTTTCTTTAAGAACAATAGTCAGGCAGTCTATGATGAATTTGCTGTTACATTCGACTTGGTAGGCTTCAATGAACCAGGCAGTTGCACAGAGGGCCCCTTCGTATGGAATGTTAGAGTATAAACTCTCCACATCTAGTGTGACTAGCCATTGTGTGTCCGCATTGTATGGAGTATCTTCCAGGAGATTGATAATTTGGCTGGTGTCTTTTATGTATCCCGGTATTAGATGTATGTAGGGGCACAAAATAGCGTCCAGATATTTTGAGATGGGTTCAGTGACTGAGCCAATAGTATTTACAATTGGTCTTAGCGGGGGATTCGAGGCATTTTTGTGCACTTTTGGGGTGCCGTAGATGCAAGCCAGTTTGGGAATTTCCACATTCAGGTATTCATACTCTTTGCGGCAAATGATATCATCATTGTATGCTTGGGTGGTAAGGCGTTCGATTTTGTTTTTGATGTTGTTGGTTGTATTTCTTGAAATTTTGGAGTAGAATCTTGTGTCGTTTAACATGGTCTAAATTTTTGCAATATAATTATCTGTATCTAGAATGGCTATTCCACCGCCTTTATCACAGCATTTTACAGTGACAGTGGTGTTGTTTTTTATGGAATTGATTGCTTGGTATTCATCATACGTGACATTAAATGGTGTCCTGGGTACATATTTGGTCGCTTGTAGGAATTTTGTATATACTACTTTTTCAAATATGCCTACCTCGGGAGGCACTTGGTCCAGCGCTGGCGTGAATACTGATTTGGGAGCTAATCCTGTTTTGTTGTTTTCATAGGTATTAGTTTGATTGCTTTGAAAGAGGAACTTCAGTCTCACTTTACGGAAAAAAAGTCATTAGATCAATGAACAGTTCAAATTTATTTATGCCCGCATGGGAAACAAAAGACAGTCCTTTTGATAGTAGAGACATGGTAGACTCGTTTAGTGTCATCTTACTTAGATTGAAAATTGGGACGGTCTCTAAGGTCTCCAATATTTGGCATTCCTTGTCTCCAGATATTGGTTGGAGTTGTTTTGAGGTCCCTGGTATTGTTGGGGATATTGGGCTTGTGGTTGATATTGTATGGGTTGTTGAAACATGGGTTGTTGATGTTGTTGAATGGGTGGTTGGAACATTGTTTGTTGGTACTGTTGTTGATTGTATCCTTGATATCTGGGTCTCCAGTTGTTCCTGTAGTTGTTGCGCCTCCCTAAAAAAGGACGTCTATTTTGTCTGGGTATGAAGCCCTGTCCTCTAACATCAGAGGAAAAAGAAGCATCTTCACTGCCAGAGTTGGACGAGTTTGAAAATGTGGTAACTTTTCTATTGTAAGTTGAATCGGGTTGGTTAGAGAAAGTATCACTATTTTCACCTATTTGTGCATAAAAACCATCAGCAAGATATGGGTATGTTCGTTCTTTGCTGAAAAATCGTATATCTTTTTGTAGCTTATCTGCTTTACGTTTGATCAGATAATCACTATATGAACATAATTCTTTATCGATATCATCAAGAGCTTTTTTAGCATCTGCCAGAGAGGGTAAGGATTTAATTTTTGATTCTAGCTCTTCTATCTCTTTAAGTAATTCTAGTATGAGCTGTTTTGCTGTCTCTACAATCAGCATCATATGATCTCTTGAGCAGCGATTCGCGATCTGAGACCATTTTTCTAGAAACTCTTTAATGTGGGTGAATAGTCCCGGTATATTTTTTACTTGGAGTCCTTGTGGAATTACGCCTGCTTTTAAATAATGTAGCATGTATTCACCATGGAGTTCTATGCGTTTAGTTTTTTTCTTGAGGGCTAGAAGTTTGGTTAATTCAGAATTTCCCTCTCTATCATTTGTTGTTCTGTTGTCAAATGAGGCTGACGAACCTACCATGGACATAAAGTCAGCATCACTGAATCCAAATGTTTTAAGAGAAGCCATGGTTTCAGTCGTGATTAATAAGCAAGAGAGTGACTACAATGATGGTTTATCTAGATAGGTATAACTGTTCTACATATAAGTGCTGTCAGGGTTGTCTGTGCTGTATTCAAGAGGTGAAACTATAAATAAACAAGTACTAAGAATTTAGACATACAACAGATAAATAAATACATATATATATATATATACACACTTGATATGATAGACACGCTAGCACATCCCCTCATAGAACAGGCTATGAGTTTTGCAAATATTTTGAAAGAAGGGGACCCCTATATAATATAGTTCTACTTGCTATACATAGGGAAAGAACAAGACATTTGGAAGAGGTCTATAGCCAAGTAGCAGAAATTCTTTTTTTGATTTCAATATCTGAATGTTTAGATATATTAACAAGTATCGTCCAACTGGAGTGAAACACTTCAAAAAGATAGTTTATTTGATATTAGATTTTATTAATGATATATGTTTTACATATGATGAATGTTTATATATCTTTTTTTTGATTTTTTGTATATTATTCTTTTTTTTGGCAGATTAGTGGTTTATAAAGAACAATACAGTGTATAAAGTGACTATTATTATACATAAAAACTCGTGTATTTACATATTCATCTAAATTCACAAAAGGTTTAAAAAAACATATGAACACATTAGATAGAAGACATGATCAGTGAATTTAAAAACTCAACAAATGAGTAGAAGGCAATACGGTAGATAACACTACGCGCATTTCGGCTCTTGGGCCTTCTTCAGGTGACCGTCTATTGCTCTATAGGGTATGGAAAGAAAACATACATCACTTTTCTTATATAACACATTTATATACAGTAGGACATGAAAAGCAGAACATGTGTTATTTGACTTATTTCGCTAATTTATATACAGTAGTTCTAACCTATATGAAGTGAATATGTATATACAGTGAGACAACCCTGTGAACAATTCAAGCAGCACACATATATATATATATATAACAGTGAAAATAGATATTATGTCTATTATATGATGAGACATCTCATGGATTTAAGACAAAGCAGAGAAAAATGATATTAGAGGGGCATTGAGTAGCTGTGTCCCTACCTAGACTACCAAAATATGGAGTCTGGGTATAACTCATCCTATAGATGGTTATTGGCTTCTCATATTATTCCTAGGCTAATTGGTGGGGTGATCGATAGAGCCACTAATAATGTGTAAAAATCATTAGGCTGAATATAGTAGAATGAAGTGTACTTACAGCAGGACAAATTGATTGACCCAGACTGGATGTATGGCAGCAGTGAGTTCTGACAGCTGCAGAGTAGAGGGGTTGCTTAGGTATAAAGATTTCCGGATATCTGAGAGTGAAAAATATATATGTGTCATATTTAAATACCACTCAAAGGTCGGGCCATTATGAAACTGGAAGGATTGAGACGACCACTGCCTAGATATTAGCGATTAGAGTGGGACAGTTTGATGAGTAGTTATACATGGCTCTTTATAGATGGAGGAGCCTCCAAGCAGTTTATATAACATTAATGAGAGTCCATTATGATATTTAAATACGATTGATATATATATATATATATATATGTGCTGCTTGAATTGTTCACAGGGTTGTCTCACTGTATATACATATTCACTTCATATAGGTTAGAACTACTGTATATAAATTAGCAAAATAAGTCAAATAACACATGTTCTGCTTTTCATGTCCTACTGTATATAAATTTGTTATATAAGAAAAGTGATGTATGTTTTCTTTCCATACCCTATAGAGCAATAGACGGTCACCTGAAGAAGGCCCAAGAGCCGAAACGCGCGTAGTGTTATCTACCGTATTGCCTTCTACTCATTTGTTGAGTTTTTAAATTCACTGATCATGTCTTCTATCTAATGTGTTCATATGTTTTTTTAAACCTTTTGTGAATTTAGATGAATATGTAAATACACGAGTTTTTATGTATAATAATAGTCACTTTATACACTGTATTGTTCTTTATAAACCACTAATCTGCCAAAAAAAAGAATAATATACACAAAATCAAAAAAAAAGATATATAAACATTCATCATATGTAAAACATATATCATTAATAAAATCTAATATCAAATAAACTATCTTTTTGAAGTGTTTCACTACAGTTGGACGATACTTGTTAATATATCTAAACATTCAGATATTGAAATCAAAAAAAGAATTTCTGCTACTTGGCTATAGACCTCTTCCAAATGTACCGTTTCGGCGCGTATCAAGACACCAAACACTTCAGACATAGGCCAGTCTGCACTCATTCTTCTGTCCAACAATTAATTCGAATTGAATGCTTAAGCAAACTTTCTCTCACGCATATTCTCTTCAAATTCATGCAAAGGCTTAGCAACAAACTTTAGTAAAAGGATAATTCTGGTCCTCAAGCATTACATTAAAAAAAACTCCCTGTATAGGCCACACGCCAAACATGCAGTTTTGCAACTATTGCACTCACAGATTAGCATGCTGCCCCTCTACAAATGTGCTCAGGCAACTTGATAAGAGTATGAAGCACTGTATAAATACAAGTAGAACACAATACAACATACTGAAAAACTAAAGCATCACAAGGCCATAATAATGGCAATACAGAGCTATGCAAATCTTTATTGGGATAACATATATCTTGCTTCCATAAAGGTACAGACTATACTTATAGCTTGATTCAAAGATGTGTTTTAAATTCTGACCCATGTCCAAATGGATGTTTGCCCATGGATTGGAATTCTGAGTTATGCATCAGTTACCGCACTCCGCAATTTTCTCCGAGCAGGTTTCACAAGAAAAACCCTGATGAAATCTATCAGCATAACATGCTAAGACATAATTGCAAATTTTCAGTAATTAGTGTGGTGAACACTGATTTCATAAATTAGGCTTCATTTTGAGGTGTGGAGCTCAGAAGAAGTTCATTATATTCCCAATAAATACCCCACACCAAGGTAGCGGTAATTACAGTGTGCATTAATTATCTCCAACTTCTACATCACTTGGAAGCGTAACCTTGGTCCTCAAACCCATTTTTGGGCTTCTTTCACTTTTATGATGCAAATATCCATATGGGTACATAGCTTACAATATATAAGTCTCAGTTTGCTTTCACCAAGCCCGCCTGGTTTGCTTTTATTTCTACCTGCAGATCTTCAGGTCGAATTTTCAGTACTTAGCTAGGCAGCCTCAGCCTTTCACCCTTTGAAGGACAATAAATGTATATCTTAGCAGAGGATAATAAGGCCTTTAATGTATTCCTCCAGTAACTGTTTGTCAGAGTGGTAAGCAGTCAATATTATATCTTTAAAATACTGTAAATTTGCATGATCAATAAGTGCTTTGTTGCTTGTACTATTTATAGCTATCCTAGAAATAAATATCTATGAATATCTTGCATTTGTAAGTTCCTCTTGGACTCTCTGACCTTCTTTCGATGGGTGAGTAGACGTAACCTTTTGAAGCACCCGTAATTATAAGCCACAGGCTCTGCCTTGGAGACACAAATCATAGGTTGATGGGATTTCTTCCTGGAGGTCAATACTTGGCAGAAGTCATGTTATGCCTAACCTAAAATAACTAACAAATAAGGACACACAGGACCCATGAAGAAACCTATTAATGCCTTGGTGCTGTTTCTCCAAAGACGGCCCACAACTCCACGGGGATGCAGACCTTTCCAAAAGAAATGAACGTAGCCCACTGTTCCGACCAGGAGCATAACCGCTCCACTGGGGCCAGCACCGCGCGTCTGGCCAGGATGAGCGTCCGCGTCTGAGCCAAGTGACACATCGAATCCACAGACCGTGACCCTGATTTGCAAGTTTGCTTCCTGGTTAGACACTCTGGAACCCATTTTAAAAATGGACTTCAGAGCTTGGGAAATAAAAAAGAGACGCATTTCAATTCTGTGAATACAAGACTGGTACTCATGTGCCACCCGTTGGCCAGGTCGGCGTTTGGAGTACTTCCAATTTTTTGAGGCAGGATGGATCAGGGAAAGAAGGTTCCTTTTTAATTGTTTGGGAAAAATATTTTGTTTCTCACATTTCATGGTACGCATTGAGGTCACTTAGAGCTGGTTAGGTCTAGCACTTGCTATCATTAAGTAGGTTTTTCTAACCCTTCAGACTCTTCTATAGCACTTATGATATACCTAACCTGCCCCATGATGTTTCATAAGCAATAGCATCTTTAGATTATACTTCTTTCAGTGGTTCGACTTTTATGCCCCTTATCAAGCAAAGCCTTTTAACAGGTTTTCAGAAGTGTCTATTAAAATTTTTGAATTTGTACTCATCAGGGGTGGTGTTACCTCCTTTTACATTATCTCAGCCAAATGACTGTTGATGCCCTCTTTGCCATTCAGGTTTGATGAAATGATGTCATAGATAATAGCTTTCTCATCAAATATGTTTTCACTGCGTTGCTTTTATTTGCTAACTTTAGTGCTCTGGTTTTGTTGTCATGGTGTGCTATCCTTGTGCCCACTAGATGAGTCAACCTGATCAGAAGGGTTTGTTACAGTAAAGGCCAGGACTGAGAACAGGGGTTCCTGCCCATGTGGCATGAGAGTGAATCCCTAGTCATAGGCAGGTGAGTTACCTCCCCCCAGTGAAGAAGCCAAACAAGACAGGATATTCAACTTGAGAAGTTTTGTTTCCTCATGTCCCGTATTAGGTAAATTGAATCACTTTTGTGAAAAGTGTGGTCAAAATTGTGGGGAAAGATGACTTTTCCATTTGAGACATTACTCTTGTGGGAAGGTGAGTACTGATGAAAGGTGGTATTTGAATTCAGCAACAGTTGCCAAGTCTTCTCTCAAAACAAATTAGTGTAGAAATCTCATAAGAATCTATGGACATGCCCTCTGGGCTTTTGAAAAGTTGTGTCAGCTTTGCAGAAGAAGACCATTAATTTGACCCTGGGAAGGTGCCGACACATTAGCATAAGGGCTCCATCTGCAATGCTTATCTGCTTTGCATTTCAGAAGCAAGGTTACCCATGCTTGTGAACAAATATGTAGTCTGGAGAAAAATGCACTGTATTGAAGTGTAGAACAGGGAATTTAATGTAATATTGCTCTGATTGTCTCTCACCTTGCTGCTTATTCAATAAAATACGTAAACTGCCTTCTTGGCCAAGGGGACTGAATTCCCCATCCGAACATTCGTACTACTACCCCTACACACCCTTAAAAAAAAGAATAATAATCCCTTCTTAAAATATATTTCTACCCCATATACCATTAGCTATTGCATTGCTACTTCTGTCCCTGCCCGTCAGCCACCACCTGCTCTGCAAAATTGTCACTCTGCCCAATGCTATTTCTCGTCTGCTTCGGGTCTTAAGACCCTAACTCATTCTTTGCATATCCGAAATGAATTATGGACATGTTCACTGTCCGTAGAAAGGTGGACTCATGTTCGTTATGGGGGGATTATCCGTCATACATAGGTTCTAATACAGGTAGTCACTTTCTATGGTTAGATAGTTGTCTCAAAGTATCCAGACCTCTGCGGGATATAACTATGAAATGTCCACTTTTCCTGTTATCCATTGGATTTGCGTATATATGGCCTGGAATTGATATTCCGCTTCTTGACTGCCTCAAATAGAAAATACTTGTTTGTGTACATATTGTTTCGTAATTCTCATGCAAATATTTTCTCTTTGTATATATTTATCCATCATAGGTATCGGGAACATTATCTATATTTCTCCTACTGACCCCATGTGTTAGTATGTGAAGCACGAGTCTCTGGCTTTGTTTGCTCTATTTTAAAAAACTTGTAATCGGTGAGTCTTGGCCTTTTGACTTCTGTGTCCCCCATTTAATAATTACTGAAATCCATAGATCCTCACTGAATCCTTATTTGAAACAGGAGACCCCCACTGAGTCATTACTCATTCCAATGATGGGGACCCCGGCGTAAGCAATTTTGATGATTTGAACATCAAAACAATACCCATATATACTGAAGCAAACATTCATCAAGGAAATACACACATGATGAAATATTGCATTTGAATAAAAATAACAAAATGAATAAGAAAGAAATTTGAATGGAAGGGTGGGGCTTTTCTACGTTCAACTGCAGCTCCTCATCTTCCATGCTATATTGTGTTTGATGCATGTGCACTGCTCCCAAAAATCAATTTGAGGACACCAACTTAATTTTTAGCCTCCAACTTCAAAATTCCTTCAAATTTACAGAACCTTTTAAAATGTTGTTTTACATTTAGCTTCTTTCTTTATATACATTTAATTAATCTGTTAATTTTATTACGTTTCCTAAACTGTCAGGTGCCAGCAGCGTAGGTGTCGCAGACCTCCATTGGTTCTCGGAACTCAGGTTAAGATCTGTTGCTATATATAAACAAATTTCTTTAAAAACAAGGTTGGAGTCATCTTCAATTTCTTAACCACAAGTGCCGACTCTGGGGGACCAAGTACTTCTGACATCCCACAGACTGCCAGTTTAAACGATCCCAAAGGAGAAAAAGCTGCGTTAAAGCCCGATGAGATAATACCTTCCCAATCCAATATCCACGCTTTCCATGCTTATTCTGTTCTCACGCTAGATCAAGTTACTAATCTAATTAGGCAAATTAAGTCAGGTTCACCATTGGAGCCCTGCCTGCCCAGAGTTCTCCAACTGGGATCAAGTATAGTTCCTTGCCACCTTTTAGGAATTTTTAATCTCATGCTTCGATCAGGTTACTTCCCCAAAAACTGGAAAGTTGCGCCAATTCTCCCTCGTTTAAAAAAGGCTAACTTGGGCACGGACAGCCCTAACAACTATAGGCCAGTATCTCGACTCCCCTTTCCGGCCAAACTGATAGAGAAAGCCATGAACACAGAACTCTCTCTCTACACCCAGGAAGACGATCTAATGAATTCCTCTCAGTTTGGCTTTAGAGCTCAACATAGTACGGAGACTGCTCTGATTACAGCCTCAGAGTAAGTCAGAGCAACCTTAGACCTAGGGGAGAATGCTGCCTTGATTCTACTTGATTTGTCGGCAGTGTTCGACACAGTAAACCATCAACTGTTTATCAACCGGCTGCTACAGATAGGAGTAGGAGGTACTGCACTTAGCCTCCTCAGCTCTTTCCTTCAGATAGAACGCTGTTCGTGGAATGTAACAGACACAGATCCACTCCTTTCATCCTTCCCTGTGGGATTCCACAAGGGTCTTCATTGAGCCCCACTCTTTTTAATCTGTACGTTACACCTCTAGCCCTTTTAATCAAAAGGCTTGGCTTTTCGGTTATCTCCTACGCTGACGACACCCAGATCGTGGTGTCAGTCACGAAAAACATCAATAACACGGCTAGCTGTTTCCATGACTGCATGTTGCAGATCGGGAAATAGATGTCCACCAACTGTTTGAAACTGAACTCCGACAAAACGGGGGTGCTACTGTTTGGCAATAGTCCATTATTTTGGGGCCCCAGTTGGTGGCCTCAGGAAATGGGTCAAATACCCACTCCGATGTTAAAGGTGAAAAACCTGGGCATTCAGTTTGATTGAAAACTTTAGTCTGTGCTAATGTTATTACCTCATCCTGTTTTTTTCATCTTCAAATGACTCAGGAAGATCTTCCCTTGCATCCCTTTGAACCTGCGGAAAGCAGTGATTATCACCCAGTCTTTCCAAAATTGACTATTGCAATGAGCTCTTCCTGACGGCCCACAAGAAAGCTTTAGACAAACTTTAATTGGTCCAGAACGCGGCAGCCAGGCTGTTGTTAGAGATCCCAAAACATCAGTCGGTATCCAAGTTTCTTCCATCACTTCACTGGCTCCCAGTTAAGAAAAGGGTTCTGTTCAAATCCTTATGCTTAGCCGTTAAAGCTCTCCACTCCAAGGTCCAGCCTCCATTAGGCAACTCTTCCATCGTTTTAACCTGACCAGAAACTTAAGATCGGCCTTCCATGCAAAACTGGCCGTCCCCAAGTTTAGGAGGACCACCTGGGGAGGAAAGAGTTTTGCAGGCACCACTGCTAAACTCTGGAACACCATGCCACTTACCCTAAAAACCTCAGGTAATCTGTTATCTTTTTGCAAAGCAATAAAAACCTGGCTTTTCAATAATTAGATCAAACCCATCCCCCTTTACTCGGCATCTGCCACTATCCAGGGCCGTTGCCCAGTTTTCTCCCCTCATGGAGCTTCAGCGCCTTGACACCTGCGGGTAGTAGCGTACTTTAGAAATCTTATTTTAATTTCATTTCATTTCATTTTCAAATAAATGAAAAAGCCTGTAGCATTGTAACTTACTCTTCATAAAAAGAAATTGAATTGTTGTCCAGTGCACCACTTGCAAGTTCACACAAGACAACTTCTGAAACCCTTGTCTTTAAATCTAAAGAAGTCCTCGGTAGTCACAGAGTCAGTTTCTCTACCGAACAAGTTAAAGACATCAAAATCATTTTCAAGTACAACATCCTTATATTCATCACCGCGTGCTTACTACTTTGGATTCAGCTTTGTCGCTGATGAGTAAGACTTCAGCATTGATAATGCCGCCTCATTTTGTAATTGTTTGATGCTATAACTGCTTTCACCATCCATTTATTTCTCTGTCAGAACTATTATGGTGATCTGCGGGTAATACCCAGGCACCAGTTTACTGGTCCGAGCTCAACGAAGAAAATCTAGTTGAAAAGAAGATTTTTCTGAGGCTTACAAAATACAGAGATATTGGGTATAGAGTAAAAATATAATAGAAGTGAGTTCATGCCCTGGAAGTTGGGAAGGAAACACAGCACCCTCCCATCCTCTTCCTACGGATTCTGGGTACCAAAATAATTTCAGTAGTACCAGAGCAGAGAGATTTCAAAGGACTGTAGCAGTAAAAAAAGGGTTCTATCAAAGAAGGACCTTTAGGTGAAAATTGCAACTTCAAATACAGATGTTGTCGAACAGATCACAGTGTTGATCGTAAACCACTGAAGGGACTTCAGATAGTGATAAATATGAGAACCTCTGTTTAGACCAATATCTATTCGGGCAGCCAACCTTTGAATCGCCGGAAGAGGGAATAAGAGATGATCTGGGAGGCTTAAGTATAGACTATTGCTCTAGCCCAGTCATGAATGAACCAATGATTGGACCAATATTTTATGGCAGATGGAAGGCAAGAAAAACAATTATACCCTTAATTTTGGACAGTAAATCCCGGTTAGATTACTACCCAACCTCTTCAAAGAAAGAGTCTTTCGGGAATCCTGATTGTTGATTGTTGATGATAAAACCTTTTCTCTTTTCACTTGATTGCCCATTTAAAGCCAATCCAGAACTCAGCTCCCCTATAAAGTCAGTCCATTAGGATGGGGCGAGCGGCCGTATCTAAAGATGCACTGAGGTCCACGAGGAACAAGCTTGTCTGCCTACTTCAACTCAAAAGTGCCTAAAGAGGGAGAACAAGGGCCAGATAGATACCAGGTTTTTACATTAGTCACAAAGCTAGTTTGCATTGAATGACTACCTAGGAACTTTTCCACACAATGACCATCAATAGAACTCGTTTACATATGGATTGCTTTTTCTGAAAATCTAACCTGCAATAAACAAAACTTTAAACCTTAAAAATTGCAAATAATTAAACTCACAAACGTTTCAGGATGGAAGGATGAGTACCCTGAAAAAACGGGAAATGACCACCCATCTGGAATCACATTTGCTTGAAGTAATAATAACTTGTCATTTTTATAGTGCTTCGTGCCCCACGTCTGCCGTTTCAAAGTGCTGTAAACATGAAGCCTTGGAAAGGGTGGGAGGCTGGGTCTGCCTTTTCGGGATTCTACCTCGTCACCCTCCAATCACTGAAGATGGGAGCAGAGAGCATTAACTCACTGAGCCATCTCGCCAGCTGCATATGTACGCTGCCTCCTTTTATTGTGTTAGGCAGCCTTGCGCTGTTTCCTAGAGATTCTTTTTCTTGGAAGGGCACCGAGTCTCGACGTCCCTTTCCATGCAAGCCCGCATTCATTATCTTTCGGTTTTTGCCTCTTTTTTCAGTCCCCCCCCCCCCTCTCCCTCTCTCGACAGGCCACGTAATCCATCTGTGGAACATGCCCCCCTCCCCGGTGTAAGGAACATGACATCTCGGCTCCACTAGCAGGACGGGTCAGGTGGGGGGCGTATGACGGGTGGGGGGAGGGGGGTAGGTGTGCTGATGGAGTGATCCAATCAGCTGTTCACCAAATGTCAGAGCTGTGAAATGGCCCCAACTCTCCCAACAGCCAAGCAGATGGTATCCATCAAACCAGGCCTGCCTCTCCACACGAAGAATGCATGGCAGTGTCGCTTGTGTAGGGGCCACGCCCCCTACATCCACCACAAGCACCGCTTGAGCACACACAGACCCTAACCCCAGCTTGTACGAATTAGAAAACACAGTGATTGGAACAACATGAGCTCACCCCTCTGGCAAACTGGGCTGAAGGCTACTTTTAATACTGGGAAGGTTTTTTTTCCAGCATTTTGCAGAAACTCGAACACTGCTCCAAAGAGAGCCTTGGCTGCCCCTTCCCCTGCCAGGGTTACAATGAGGGGGTCTCCACGGCTGTTCATCATTCCTGGGACACAGAGCAGGGGTGGAAGTACCAGTCAGAACTGGAGATTCTGGGCATGGTAGTTCTGGCACCCTTGCTCATTGCAGCTTGTAATCTGGGCCCAAGGGTGTGTGCTTGAGGCTAGTTCTCAGAAACTAGAATGAGTTGGAGAGGGGAGAGGGAACATGTAGATAGGACATTAAAAAAAACAAAAAAACGTAACAGCTACCAATGAGTTGAGGCACAGTGAAATACAACGAATTTTGCTGAGAATCACATGAGTTTTGGTCAAGTGCCAGATTGGAACCAAGGACTCCAGGTTGAGAGGTAAGCGACTTGCTCTCTTAATCATGTCTCATGCTCTCCAGTACTACCCTTGGCCCTCAAAGCAGACTTGAGAAAGTTGTCATTCGGTGATAAGGAAGCGTCCATTACTGTTCATGCTTTACCTGGTGGTCTGTCACCTGGACGCTTAATTTCTCCATGCTTGCAAAATGGCATGCAATAAAAAGGGCTGCAGGATCATGGCATGGGGGAAAGGAGCAAAACTAGTCATCTACTAACCGTAGGGGGACACTGACGCTAGGCTGGCCTAGTATATTAGTGACACTTGAGGTACTCTGTTGGGAAGAGGTCTTCTGGTCTTCTGATGCTCCAGCAAATTATGTCAATACTTTCTTGACCACTTTGTCCTTACAGAGGAGTTCCTGTCCAGCCTGAAGCACTATGAGATCACATTCCCCATCCAAGTGGACAAGAATGGAGATTTCCTGAGTTACAACGTGAAGCACGATCCCAGCAGGTCGCGGTCCCGTCGCAGTCCCGGATCCTCCCATGAGGTGGCCCAGCGCCATGTCTTCTATAAACTCTCGGCGCACCAGACGCGCTTCCTTCTCAACCTGACTTTGCACTCCAGCCTACTCGCTGAGCACTTCACTGTGGAGTACTGGAAAAAAGGTGGACTGGACTGGAAGCATGACCTCTATGAGGACTGCCACTATGTGGGCCACTTGCAGGACCTCCAGCTGAACACCAAGGTAGCCATCAGCAACTGCAATGGACTGGTAAGTGCATGGCCGCATTCTCTGTTTGCTTCCAAACTCTTGCATAAATTTTACTTTGACCATTTAATCTCCCACCCGAAAACAAGTCTAGCTGGATAATCGGTATTGTATTGTAGCTAGATCTGTGTAATGCTTTTATCCTTTACGTGGCATCGAAGCTCATCTGTGGATGGGTAGTGTGCTCTTTCGTAGTAGAGCTTGGATAAAAGAGACTAGGTCTGTCATACTGTCGTGAAGAAAGATCAGAGATATGCTTATGCCATGTGTTTCTTCGTGTGCCTTGTCGTGAAACAAAATTGTGAGAGAGAAGATGCTTATGACAACACTAGTGCAGGGACGGAGAGAGAAATGTTTGAATGCAGTGTTGTCTGTGTGGAAACAGTTTTGGTACATAAGGTTTATGGCAGAAACTGCTCATATGGTTACAAAGATAGAAATGCAGCTAGGGACCATTATACCGCACAACCTGTGAGTCCCACTAAATAAACATACTAGTTGCTCACCTCTATATGTTGACTACCAAAGATTAGAACAATTGATATCATATCAGAGAGGTAACAATCAAAGTGTTTAATAAGTCAATCAATCAAATTCATAAAGTTGTTCCAAACAGTTTCTTTTGAACCAGTTCTTTGCTCATCATTTCTGCATACACAAACAGCTAAAAGAGCAGCCAACGCGTTTCGCTCACAATCAAGCTTCATCAGGGCATAAATATTATTATAGTAAAATTCCAAGACAAATCCTCCAGAACTAAGGTGCATTGGTAGCTAAATTATCACAAAAAAGCGAAGCAGCAACCATCCAGATGTGATGCTAGTAATGCGCAAAGGCCGTATTATACAAAATACACAATGGTCACAACACACTGTATAGTTAGTGCGGATAATGAGTTCAGTATTCAGAGTTCTCAGGCAAAAGAGTCCAATGCCTGTACAGCAAAGAGCTGTACAAGTTCATTCACAAATCTGTCAAAATGAATTCATTATCTGCATTTGTGGTTAGTTGAGAGTTTAATAAACACTTAACCGTGAGTCGAAGGCAGATTTTCCTTGAGGTGAAGTTTGTGATATGTGGGGCTACCCAGGTGCTGTGATAATGGATTCTGTGTTTAGGAGGGCTATCCTAGTGCATTGATGCCGAACCCAGGTGATGCAGGGGATAGTACATTTAGGAGGGTGATAGGTGGACCCAGGAGAAGCAGCATATAGCAATGTAGAAGAATTGATGGGCTACCCAGAGGGTTCCAGTAACGTAATTTGCACCAGACACTTCGGTACAAGGTCTCTGATGAAAAAAGAAAGATATATATATATCTATATATCTATATCTATATATATATATCTATCTCTATATATATATATATATATATATATATATACACACACACACACACACACTCCGTTGCTTTTTCTCATTTCTCTCGCACATGGAACACAGATTTGGTGCAGGTAATCTGTTTATTTGTGTACAGCCTATATATAGCATCTCCTGCTCGAAACACAATTATGTCAACCTCACAGGGCTGGTGCTCGACAGCAAGAGCAGGACGCGCTTAAAATGCATAGAAAACCTCTGATGCCGTATATCAAAGAAAGAGCTGGCACTCCAGAATGTCAGTTAACGCACTGACCTTACGGTCTTTGTCAAAGCCACAGTGTGGCTTTGACAAAGGTTGTGGCTTTGACAGAGACCGCAATGTCGAAACGCGTCAGCCGACAGATTAAATTACTGGCAGGATCATTCAGCTCACATGAAAAATTTCTGTTGTCAAGGTTCAGATTCAACATTTTTCATCATCTTTTAATCAGACCCAAGTCGGACATTTTTAGCAACTGTGCAGCTCCCTGTGGCTGCGACGGGAAGTCTCCACAGGATATGCTGCATTTTATGTTTTTATGTAGGTTTTATGAATACCCCCGCCGTCGTTATCTTGTCGCCTTACTAAGAAAACTTGGTTTTAATCAAATCAGACCAGCTCTTATTTACCTACAACTTCTGCATCAGGACAGTGTTCTCCAAATAATATCGTTTTTAAAACTAGCCGTCAGAATGAGAACCTGTCTGGATCAATGACACCATAAATTCTGTCTGTCTAAATGGCTAAACTACTGGACCTTTTCAATTATGTCTTTTGCACTTTGTTCAGCACTCTTTGCACTTTATAACCATCCTGTCTGTATATCGAAATTGGGACAAAGGAAACATGTATTGTATAATGATTTTAATATATGGCAATAATGTGTGTAATGTTTTTAAACTGTTGTGTATATGTGCACTTTTATGGTTTGAAATATACCCGAAATAAAGTCTCTTTTGATTATTTTTTTTGGATTAAATTACTGCGGTAACTGACATTCTGTAAGTGACGGATCTTTCTTTGATCTATGGCATCAGAGGTTTTCTCTCATATATATATATATATATATATATATATATATATATATATAGAGAGAGAGAGATATTCCCCCAATCCCGCTTCCAACAAAAACGGGCTGACACACGCACCAGTGCTTTCCAGGTAAGCTTTATTTTCACCATCTGGTCACATCCTGCTTTGATAAAATATCGCCATCGCTGTGACACCGGGCAGACGCGTTTCGGCTTCTTTGCCTTCGTCAATGCCAGCTATATGTGACAGAGAACGCTGTTGGGGGTCTAAAAAAAGTCTCATACTCACTCGCATTGGAGGATGCTTGCGGCCATAGAAAGAGGACTGCAGGTTCAAGTTCGTACTCTCACTGCTAGTTGTTTTTGTTGTCCCCTCCAACTCGCAACATTCCAAATCAGCAGGATGCGGTCCAAGTCATGCCGTGTGTGGGGAAAACACAGTCCAAATCCGTGGTCATAGGTCAGTGACTATGCTCCAAGCATACGATAATGCCCTGACTTCGTCAGCTGACGTGTTTCGCCATTACGGCTTGAACAAGCCGTAATGGCGAAACGCCTCGGCAGAAGGCTGTCTGTTGTACAATACACAGAATCCAGCATCTTGGAGTGTCCAGAGTTTTTTCTTCCAAAGGAGAGAAAGAGTGGTTGGTAAATTAAGGAACTCCGTATTATGCTCTGGACCGCCGCCCGCACTATCGAATAGGTCCTATTGGGTTTGTCAATGCTTGTTCTAATTTCAAACTATACCCCTTGATTAGTACCTAAACAATAAATCACGCACACTTTCTTGTTTGGTCACATAGCAGAATATACTGCTTGATTGTCAGCTGCGAGGTGTGGTGCTCGGTCTTCTCCATAGTGACAGTGACATGCACTGATGGTGCCACCTTTTCTGGATGGTGTGAGTTTTCATGCTGAAACAGGTTTCATCGCCAGCCGTTAGATCACAGATTAAGAAATAGAAGTTCCATGGCACTTTACATCTTTTGGCTTAAGTTTGTATTGAATAGCCCTGGTGTTCTATTCATCGCTCTTTGCTAACTGCTTGCAACGTAAGGTCAGACCCTTTAAACAGAGGTTTCCCTCAGCATTAGGTGGATCGTCTCGCCCTGTCAGACACACTGCCTTTCTGTTACAGTAACTGGAATGTCGCCAAGAGCAACTTAACTGCACATTTTAAGGAAACCTGTCGGCCACCCCTCCTCTTAACCTCTCTTCCCCATTCACTCGGCTCAGTTAGGCCTTGTGTTTAGAATGTCTGTATCCAGCTAAACATGCTATTGTAGCAAATGGGACATTTTAGAGATCATACTGATCTGCATTAAATTACACAGAAGGTAAATATTTGTGGAAGAAGTATCGTGGGATTTAAGGATTTACCGATCACACGTTCCAGTGTGGTTTACGGTAAAAATGCAAATGGGTGAAGTGAGGCATACACTGCCAATGCCATTTTGTATTTCCAAACTATTGCACAAGAGAACGGATGCTGCTGGTTAAAGACTGGATTGTTGGGTTTCCGGGACCTAGCAGCAAAATCACATCAGTCACTCCGGTCCGCCGGAGGATAGCTGTTGGTATTGGCCTCCAAGTTTCTTACAGCCAGAGGTTCTACAGACTTGTCTATAAAACTTGTCGCAATTTGTGGGCTGTATTTTTTGCAGCCACCATGAACTTTTCAAACTGACCAGCTATCGGCAGCAAAACATTGATATATGTCATACCGATTTGGTGTTTGGAAGGGATACCAACAACATGCCCTTTCCAAATACCAAATTGGTAAGGTAGTTGCAATCTCATTATAGGAGTCGGTAAAAGTTTACCAACTCCTAAAATGGAATTAGTACATTAAAAAAAGCATTTTCACAGTCGCAAACTCCGAATCGGAGTATTTGCGACTGTAAAATTGTCCTGTACACCTGGGTGATAGTTGTTTAATTTATCTCCTACAAAGATTTCCAGATATGCAGAAGATTCTTTTTTACTAAGTAAAATATTGAAAATATCTAGATCCAGCTGTAAACCATTAAAATTGTCTCCTCTGTCCGGAATAATGTTTAAGACATTAGACTGTCCTAAATAAGGCCTCCTAATCCCCAAAGATTTTGCAATGCAGAGTCAAAGTAGCTGAAAACGAAAACTCGTTCTCCCACACTGCTGTGGGAAGGGACAGCTGTTGTTTGTTATTTAGTTTTAGGAATTCCATAAGCACAAAATGAGCTGAGTTCTTGCTAGTGACCGGTTTCAAATTCTGCAATAAAAACCAATTCTTCCGAGTCCACTAACTGCTTTGCAAAACAACTGCACAGTAAAACTATTTTTATTCTCAAGAGAACAATAAATCAAATGTCCTCTGGGTTAGTTGCCAGAACGCTCATGTAAATATCTTGCATACAATTTCAAAAGATGAAAGTAGAAATGCATGGAGTGTGGAACCGAATAGGGGCGTGAAAATGATAATGACAGCCTGAGATCACATCCTGAGGCTAAGGATACAATAAACCAAGCATATGGTAACAACAGCACCTCCAAACTTTGTTCGGAGTTTATTTGCACAATTTAATCCGTCCTGAGAAAAAAATGATTGTAATGCAGTGTTATCTCCAAATGATTTAGATCACACGCGTTACATTTCCTAATCGCCAAAGGGAGTCTATGGCCAATCCATGAAAGCCTCCCCCATTGCCTTACTGTGTCATAGGCCTAAAGTCAGAGTATTGCTTCCGCATCCCTCAAGCAACCGGTATATGCATCTAGTCCTGCCTCTGCACCAGGTTTTTGTGTATCTTTATTATACATGGTGCTTTCTGGCGTGAGGAGGGGGCAAACTGATGCTTAGCTCTTGACTTTTTTTACAGCCAACAATACTTCTTGTTCAGAATATTGGAAGTAATTCAAAGGGGTATGAGAGGCAATATATATACAAGGTAAAGCATAAAGTATGTACATAAAGCAAAAGAATGAGGAAATCCACGTTGTTGTTTGTGATCTTAAGTTGTATTTATTCCAGATGCACTCGATTTTCATAAAAAGACAGCCAACCCGCTTCGCCCAAACATGGGCTTCTTCAGGGCAAAGCAAATCGTCGTCAGAACGCCAAGAGGTAAGGTTCTCGTCCAATTTCTGATTAAGTACGTGTCTGGAGAAAAGATATAAGAGGAATGGACCTCTCAGAAATGAAGCAGAGGTAGTCCAATTATATGGATCGCACAGGCGACGGAACGACGCTGGACACTGCCCGAACACAGAGCTACATTACCGAAATACCTGCACCTACTTTGGATCAGCTTATCAGAGGCAGATACTGTGCGCTCCATAATATTGGACTACCTCTGCTTCATTTCTGAGAGGTCCATTCCTCTTATATCGTTTGTCCTGACACAGTCTTAATTAGAAATTGGATGAGAACCTTACCTCCTGGCATTCTGACTACGATTTGCTTTGCACTGAAGAAGCCCATGTATGGGCGAAATGCGTTGGCTGTCTTCTTATGAAAACCGAGTGCATCTTGAATAAATACAACTTAAGATCACAAACAACAGAGTGGATTTCTTAATTCTTTTGCTTAATGTACATAGTTTATGTTTTACCTTGTATATATATATTGCCTCTCATACCCCTTTGAATTAGTGTTGAACTTTGTGGTCATATGGCAGCTGACTATCTGAGGTGGGCAATATCCTATTACTACTGTGACTAGTCCTGGCAGTGCAATCCTCTGCAACCCAGCTGCTTTTTTCGAATATTAAGAATATTGGAAGTACCCAATAACTTATTGCTACTTTTTCCTCCTTCATAGCAGAAAGATCTTGCGAGGTCATCTCTCCTTGTAGCCACATTAAAGCTGCCGAGGGACAGGAGTGGCCGGTAGGGAACGGTGGCGGGGGCAGGGCAGGAAGGGGGAGGTTTAGGGAAAAAAAGACTTACCTTGTCGTCGCTGGTAGCAAGTCGCCGCCTCTCCTCCAGTGCAGGAACAGGAAGCACCCAGGCTCCCTGACTCCCCTAGCCAATCACAGACCTGCCTTACAACAGCATTGTGATTGGTCTGAACGCTGTGGTTCGGCGCTCAGACGGGGAGGAGAAGACTGTGCATGTTCTCCACCCAGGCTGTACAATACAGTCGGTGGAGAACATGCAAAGTGTATCAAAAACAAGAGGGGGAGGTAGAGCTAATCGTTGGATTTATGCTCCACTGGGTATTCAAATAAACAAGAGAAATCCAACATTAAGTGGGAAAAGGAGAGTGATCAATGGATATTGAAGCACTCAGTGTTTGTGAAAATACCCCTCACACACCAAAAGGCCCCTTGGTGTCATGCTTCATCATCGGGGTCTTCGCACCCCTCTATCGGGATGCGGCGTGCTGCGACCGACGACTACGAGGGAGCACTTACAAAGTTGGCTATGTGTGGTGTACAGTGTGTGGGTTGTGTTACAAGTGAGTAGGGAGTGTTGTGAAAAGTTTTAAAAGGTACCTGGCACTAGAGCGGAAAAGAAAAAAGTTTTATTCTGTGCTCTGGCTGGTACCGTTAAAAAGAAAGTGCAGGGCGAGGTCAATCTGTTGTATTAATGAACAGGACCTCTGATGTGCTTATGTGTCGACATGTTTCGGAGACAGGCTCCTTCTTCAGGACAGGGGCACAAACTCCCTTCCCTACTCACGTCTTTTGCTACGTAAAACTGTGTATTTACAGAAAAGTGAATTTTACTTTAAATAGGCTAAGTGTGCCTACAGCGGTCTGCTACAAGCACAATGACTTGTGAAGCTTGGTTGTGGGCTTCATGAGCAAGATAGGAACGTCGGGGTGTTGCTTCAATGGCAATATAGTAAGGACGCTCAGATCGCCGCCTTACCCCGTCCGCTGCTCCGCGGAGCAGCGGACGGGGTAAGGCGGCGATCTGAGCGTCCTTACTATATTGCCATTGAAGCAACACCCCGACGTTCCTATCTTGCTCATGAAGCCCACAACCAAGCTTCACAAGTCATTGTGCTTGTAGCAGACCGCTGTAGGCACACTTAGCCTATTTAAAGTAAAATTCACTTTTCTGTAAATACACAGTTTTACGTAGCAAAAGACGTGAGTAGGGAAGGGAGTTTGTGCCCCTGTCCTGAAGAAGGAGCCTGTCTCCGAAACATGTCGACACATAAGCACATCAGAGGTCCTGTTCATTAATACAACAGATTGACCTCGCCCTGCACTTTCTTTTTAACGGTACCAGCCAGAGCACAGAATAAAACTTTTTTCTTTTCCGCTCTAGTGCCAGGTACCTTTTAAAACTTTTCACAACACTCCCTACTCACTTGTAACACAACCCACACACTGTACACCACACATAGCCAACTTTGTAAGTGCTCCCTCGTAGTCGTCGGTCGCAGCACGCCGCATCCCGATAGAGGGGTGCGAAGACCCCGATGATGAAGCATGACACCAAGGGGCCTTTTGGTGTGTGAGGGGTATTTTCACAAACACTGAGTGCTTCAATATCCATTGATCACTCTCCTTTTCCCACTTAATGTTGGATTTCTCTTGTTTATTTGAACATGCAAAGTGCGCATGACGGGCTGGCTGGCCCAAGATGGCCGGTCAAAATGTCTTGTGCTCTCAAGGTGCAGCAGCAACCACTCCTCCCTCTCCCAGGCTGTGACAAGCCCCGCCCGCTCTGCCCCCTCAGGGGCGTAACGAAAGTTGAGGGGGCCCCCTGCAAGGTACACGGAGGGCCCCCTCTCCAGATTGAATCCAGAGCTCTTAGTCCTGAATACTGTGCTGAGGGGGCCCCCTGCAGCCCGGGGCCCCCCACAATGCGGGGGCTGCGGGAGCCTGTGGTACGCCCCTGTGCCCTGGCTGACTCCTTACAGAAGAAGAAAATGATAGCGTAACATTATTAACGTTGCATTAGAATTTCTTTCTTTTTCTTTTTACACTTAGTGGGGCAACGCTCCTTTCCTTAGCGGAAGAGACGCCCCTGCTGAGGTTATTTAGGTGCATGAGAAAATGGAAACATGTTCTTCTCTAGCACATTACTGTGCAACTCTGAAAAGCATTGCAAAGCAAAAATTCTTATTAACAGCACATTTTTGTGGCATTAAGAAATATAGTATAAATGTACAAATCATTTATTAGTGAAAATAGACCCTTCCTTGGGTCGGATTTCACTGGCTTGCAGACAAACGTGTGTCTGCAGCAGGTCGCCCCAGATGTTGCCATGTGCTGAAGAGATAGAATATTGGCAGGCACCATACTTCCTGTGGTGTGGAGGGGAGTACTCGAAGATGAGCAGCTTTAACTCCTGGAGAGACCCAGGCAGGACCAGGAAGAAAGATAACACGGCGCCTGAGGTGAAGAGGTGCAAGATGCACCATCAAAGCAACACAGCAAATTAAAAGATGAGGCTTATAACGAAGAAAGGGGATAAATCAAAGATATGGGGGTAACTACAATGTAAGCTTGAGAAGTTGTCTTTTTAAATAGGTTTCAATTATTCATAAAGCTGAAGTATGAGATCTTTTTTTAAATACTTATGGTCGGCTCAGCATTAAAACCTGTTTGAGGATATTCTTTGGTTTTATGTAGAACCATGCAACAAGTAAATACTTGCAGAGCTTTAAATTCTATAGCAGTTCACCTTTAAAATAGTTAGTTAACCTAGAGATTGAATTATGCTTACACTACTTAATTTCTAACAGATTTATCCATTACCTGTAATACTTTCTGACCATTATTTTTGATGAGTACTTTAGTCTATTATGTTTATCCAGCACATTTATTTAGGAGCATGACCTGGCCTGAAGTAGCTCAGACAGAGTCTTAATCTACCTTTGCCTTAAATACCCTGACCTTTCTATTCAGCATCCATTGCCTGACTTGGCCATGTGATCCCCTTTTATAACACCTTCATATCTCAATGGTATTAAAATGTCAGAGAGTTCGACAAAGCTATTCAGTCAAAATTAAATACTAAAATTAGGCCTTAATCACAGTATTCATGTGCATTTATAGTGATGCATTGGTGGGGAAACTATGATGGCGAAGTACCAACCTGTAAAGCAATAGATGCTGGTGAACCATTCACTGTCTAGTGTGGTTATTATAGCACTGCCTCTGTAGATATAGTTGAGGTCTACAAATGTTTTGGTCCATACAGTGTTACTTGTGATCCTTGGGCCTTCTTCAGGACAAAGCTATTCACAAAGCTACAGAACCTGAAAAGATAATGACAGCTTGGTAGCCCTGTGAGCTAGTGTACATTTAGCCACAAGTACTAGATTCCACTTTATAGAGGCCCAGATACAAGAGGGTCAAATCCCACCTAATTGTCTGGGTAGAGCCATCTGGGTTTAAGCACATACATGACGTGTTCAGTGCACGAGCTGCTGAATCTGTGGCAGAAAGAAACAGCTCTTTTTTTTGTAGCCTCTGCCAATTACGGCAGCAGAGCAGCCCACATGGCTGGCATGTTTCCAAACTGCAGAGTTCTCTTTTGGCAGACTGCCTCCGTTTGATGCAGCTTTTAATGACTAATTCTCCATGTCAGATCACAGGCCCAGATGGTGTCGAACCGCAGGCTCTTGGCTCCTGTGCTACCCTTCATTTATGTGAAAGGAGAGGCCAGGTGGCTGTAACCAGATCATTTGACTGGTGTTTTCCTCCTTACTGTCTTTCACCTCGCAAAAACAGGACTCTTTGGTTGGAGTATGGATAAAGATTGCAGCTGATATATTGAAACTGTCGTGGTGTAAAATTGAAGAAGGAGGTTGGTGCAGCACCAAATAGTACAACACTTGGGGCCATATGTATCAAGCCTTTTGCGAATCGCAAACTGCCTTTTTGCATGTTTTGGTATGTATGAAATATTCGCAAAATAAGGAATAGCAAAGATTTGCGATTCCTTATTTTGCCATAGCATTTAAGGAATCGCAATTTTGCGATTCCTTAAATGCTATGTATGTAGCATTTTTGGGTTGCGAGTTATGGTTAAGAATTCGCAAATTACCACCAAGTTTTAGTTGATGGTAACTTGCGAATTCTTCAAAAAATTCACAATTTGGCATTTTTGAAGGTGGCATGTGATGCACACACATAGGGCATGTATGTGCGCCATATGCACTCACATGTACATTTCAAGGGTGCAGCAGGGTGTCTTTGAGACACTCCTGCACCCTTGAAATAATTCTCAAATTGCGATTAGCAAATTGCGAATTCGCAATTTGAGAATTATTTCGCAATCATTCCTATGGGCCTCCTAACCCATAGGAATGCATTGGAAATTATTCCTTAATTGCGAATTCGCAAATAAGGAAGATTAAGGAATCGCTAAAAAATAGCGAATTTCTTCATACATACCATTTTGCGATTCCTAAATAGCGATTCCTTAAAAATCGCTATTTAATAATCGTAAAAGGGTTTGTTGATACATATGGCCCTAGGTTCTGTAGCATTTTTTCTACAAATTCCCCTATAGTCATCATTCAAAAAGTATCCCAGTTTTAGTTCCCTTTCACCCCTACTACGTTTATCTGTTCATTGCACAACAACATTCACTGCATTGAAGATATATTTTTTATTGCAGACGTTGCCAGTAAAGAAGATGTGTATATAGAGCTTTCACCTGCTTCTTTGCCTTTTGCATTGTAGAACTATCTACAATGGCAAATGTATGCAAATTTCGATTCGTTAAATTCCGGGATAGGTTAAAACCAGTGCTTAATTTGAGCCAGTGATTTCCAGTGCTCAGCACCAGCGCTTTTCATGAGCACCAGTTAAGGACATATTCATTTTAGGTAGGCACGGGGAGAATAAGTGATGTGCCCAAAATCACAGAATGTTGAGCCGAGACTTGTACCTGGTTCCCCAGCTCCGAGGTCGGCAGTTTTGGCCATTATGCCACATCCTCTCCCTACTTTCATAGTTAGTAGTCGGGTCTGTTTTAGGCGGCGCTAACAGGAGAAATAAGCTTGTGCAAGCTGCCTCCTGACGAGAGCCCCAGCACTTAATTTTGTACAAACGAACCGCTAGTTAAAACTATCTGCGACTGAGCACAAGGTAGGTGAAATCATGCACCAGGGCAAACAGTTGTCATTTTAACCTGACTTCGTGACAGGAACCACAAGAGGTGCAGTGGCTATGAGGACATAATAAGGCACTGTGTGGTGTGGGTATGAAGTAAGTTATTGTTGAGGGGTTCACACACCAGTTGAATTCGAGATAGGACAAAAACATTTCTGTAGCCCTAAACCGGCTGTGGCATATTGCAACACTGGTGATGACGCGTTGTAGGATAATGAGTAGCGCAATGTGTTTTCTGCAGGTGGTTCCAGGCGCTTGTCTGGTGGCAGGATGATCAGATAGACGGTGTGCAGCCATGTTTTATCCAAATGATATTTGGATCAGGGTATGGAGCACTAGAGGTCCCAGTGTTATGATTTTGGATAAGAAACGACTGTAGCAAAACAGCCTGCATGTATGCCATGCTGTCTTATGATGCGTTGCGTAATTTTTCTCAGAAAAGTGGTATAACAAAAAATATGACTGTTCCACTAGTATGTCACCCCCCACCTGGAAATGGGTTTAAATGATTCCTTGTTGTGTTTGTATTAAATGCTTTTAACTATTGAAAGAGTTAGTGCACTCTAGCAGGTTCAATGTTTAGGGTGCTATTCAACAAACTGCAATCTTCCCACTGGTTGAAAAGGTCACAGTTCAACAGAATAAATGGGGGGAAATGGTGGAAGGGATAGAAGAAGTAGGCGTAGGTGGGCCTATAAAGGATGTATGATTTGTCAGTGTTTGTCAGCCCCCATTTGTAGGGCCTACAGCATCAGCCGTGGTGGACATGGTCATTTCCGTCTGGGGTCCGCCCTACTATGGCTCTGCAAACTGGGTGAAGTACACCTATACTCCACTTAACTTTCAGGGTAGTTAGAGCAAGTAGTGCAAGGCGTCTTTGGGAGGTAGTCTGTGGGAAAGAAACTTGGAACTCGGGCAGTGTAAGCAAAGAATAGGCCCAATAAGCAAATGTCTAGCTACAGTGCTTTTCGTGGTACTCTAATCACACCCTAGACTCAACACTAAACATAAAGAATATATATAGAATATGCGGCACTACGTGGAAGGTAGTTTGGGGTGGGGGTTACTACACAGACAAAGCGAAGCACTAAATTCTGCAGCAGAATGGAGGAAGACACTTTGATTAGGTGGGTCTGGCACTTGTGCCTGGAAGTCCTTCTGGGAGTGTGTCACCTTTTCCACTACTTTTTAAAACATTTTTTTACGGTAACCTTCCTTTACCACAAATCTTTCACAATGCACGAGCCTTTGAAAAGCATTCCTTTTCAGGGCATGCCTTTCCAAGACAGAAGGTAAATATCTAGTAATAATGTAAGGGATGTTTTTTAGGGTTCATTGGTGGGTTGAGGTAAACAGAGGTAACAGTTTTGTAGGGTTTAAAGGTGGGGAGAAGTAAAGAAGGGTAATGTTTTTTTAGGATTCAGGGATGTGCAGAAGTAAAGAGAGATACAGGGGTTTAGGGTTCAGGGTTGAGTAGAGGTCAAAAGTAAAAAAAAAAAAGAAAAACACATATAGGTGTATATACCAACATAACAAAATGTACATAATATAATACATAAAGGCTTTCGTTGTCACCTCTGAAATTCTCCGGGTGCAGCGAAGGCACAGACCCATCCGGGGCCCTCTGGTCTTTGTCTGTGGCGATCAGTGAAGTGTTCTCCCAGCCGGGCCGCAGGTTCATGTTGGCTTATCTTGGGTATGAAGGGAGCTGGGGGGGGGGGTCGCCCTCTGATTCTCCTGGGCTGCTCCTCTCTTTGGGCTCAGCAGCTGGGCTTCTCTTCCTTAGGACGATAGCTCTTGTGGGACAAGTCGCTCCTTCTCTCTGAGCAGGAAGGTGGTAGGCATGCTTGCAGGCTCCCAGGTCTTAGGCAGATCCAAAGTTCTCCAGTACAATGCGTAGACCTGAGGTGATGTCCCCTGAAGTATGGGAAACTGTTTAACAGCAATATCAGCCATGCATCACACCAGGTTTCCAAGTGATCTGTGCAGTTCCCCTGTCCCTGGTCAATTAAAAAGCTTTAACTGGAAACAAAATGGGGAAGTTTGGGTACTACTTTTATACATGGTTTCCAGAAAGGGGATGTTGATCCACCGTCTAAAGTCCTGCAACTGGTTTGGCCCAGTTCTTTCATATTTCAGTTTCCAGCTGCAGTGCAGACGCTGTCTTTGTGCAAGGTGATAGCTCTCCCAGGAGGTACTCATGAGTTTGACTCCAACTAGGAGTATCCATTACATGACAATATTAATTGTGAAGCTTTGCACCCACCCGTCATCAGAGTTCCAGGATGGCCAATCAAAGTAAAAACAAAAGGGCCAGGTCCTCTATAGATATTTATGCCCCTCTAACAAGGGAATCTGCGGACTCACCACCCATTCCCACAAAGTCACTTAAATGGCAGTGTTCAGGGAGGACTAATCCAGAATCCCTTGCTAAGAAAGTTACCATATAATTTCTAAAGACAGGCCTGTCTCTATTCTCCCACACTTCAGAGTCAAGGGCTAAACCATTCCTATTGCAAACTGGAGGCAATCCAAAATGGATCCCACTGGCTTTAGCTTTCACACACTCACAAACAACCTGGGGTTCTGCCACCATTCACCCTAGATGCATAGACACTTGACATGCATACAGGGATGTGAGTGCACGGTCTGGCATAACATGTAACCAATACTTTACACAAGCATGCCTATTGGCATCACACTCTCACTTTGCACTGGCATAAAGGCCTGTCCGATACCAGGGATTCAAAAAGGTATTCTACCACCACCGTTCACAGTAAATGTCTCATTTGACACCAACAGTAGTCTAGAGTTCAAGAGAGAGTACAGATTTGGCACCCATCATGACCTAAGAGCCACAGCATGGGTCTAGTAGTAAAGTTTGGGAGTTGCCTCCATGCACATGAAGGTTTCATTGTGTCCCGGGCCAAAAGAAAATCAGGAGACATGGGGCGGGGGATCACCTTTGTTTACCAAGCAGGGGGCATTTCTGTCCCAACAGTGTGTCCTAATTGGAATTGTAGTGGATTGTCTAACGAAGTGAGGCAGAATGACTCCCACCCAATCTACATCAGTGATGAAAAAATACACTCTATGGGATTGTGGGAGTACAAGAGGTAATTAACCATGTGCCATAAAACATTGTGAGTTCTCATCTGCAGAGCTATATTTGGTTGTGTTTATTTTTATTTTAGTAATCCCTGTTCGCGTAATGCATCCTGAAGAAGGACTTTAGAATTTTATTTCAGTTGAAACATTGTTGAGGTTTTTAATCCAATATTCCCTGACCATATTTGGCCCTGGCCGAAAGCGGCTGTAAATATTACAGTGGCTCACACAGACATACAGTCTACAGTTACCACAGTCCCAACTTTCCTACATATTCACAGATTTTCTATGTTACCGCTTTTACTTATAAATGTTTGCCCACCCATATTCAAGGTGAAATTTCAGCTGGTATTCTTTATCAAGACAGTATCTGTCACATTATCTGAAAGAACAAAAGTTACTTACCTGTAAACTGTGGTTCTCCAGTATTGGTGTCTTTCATAGATTCACATGCTTGAATATTCCCCGTCGTCGGAGTGGGAGTCCCACGGTACATAAAATAGTAGTAAGAAATCACATATTTAAAAAATATATATCCTAGTAATAATAATAATAATAATAATATAGAATGCTTGAAAGTACCATAGAACATTATTAACACATAAGGAAGCATTGAGGGAGAATCACTTTACTGGCATATCCATGTCGTTATGATAGTCCAAATTCCAGCCAATCAGGCTGCAGCACCCTCTAGAACCTTCTCCTCAGAAGCTCAAGCCCTCAGATTTTCGTAGCACCAAAGTGACCAAGAGTGCATGAGGAGAAGAGAGCCTCTGAGGGGAGGAAGGGTGGGTCGCATGTGAATCTATGAAAGACACCAATACTGGAGAACCACAGTTTACAGGTAAGTAACTTTTGTTCTTCTCCAGTATTGGGGTGTCTTTCATAGATTCTCATGCTTGAATAGAATAGCAAGCAGTCACCAATATATCCATAAAAGGTCACAACTGTAATGCATGAACATATCGCATATTTAAACAAACACTATTAATGGTACCCTGATGCGAAAATGCAAAACCTTTTATGGCAGGAGGAGGGAAGCAACAGAGGCTCACCTTACTTGAAAAACATTCCGAAGCACCGCTTGACCCACAGCAGTGTCTGCGCTGTCAATTACCTCCAGACAGTAGTGCCTCGTGAAACATACGTCTGCTGGGCTACGTCGCCACTCTGCAGATATGATGGAGAGGCACTCCAGCGAATAGGGCAGTGGAGTATGAAACTGCCCCTGTCGAATGTGCCCTCACCGGAGTAGGTAAGGGCTTGCCAATCTATGTATGACAAAAAGATAGCTGATGTCAAACCATGGGGCCATGGTTTGTATGGTCACTGGATGCACTAAACGCATCCGCTCATACACAAGGACGGTGGTCTGGCTTGCGAAGGCAGCTGTCCGTTGTATGTATAATTTAATACAGCGTTAGAATCTAAAGAATGTAGAGTGCGCTCAGCTGAAGACTGAGGGTTGGAAATAAAGTTTCATAGGATGACTGGTTCATAAAGGTGAAAGTCAGATAGAACCTGTGGCATAAATAGTGGATTGGTGCACAGCACCAGAGAGTCATATGGAAGTTGAAGGTAAATATGTTTGATGGTAAAAGCTTGAATAGGACTCACACGTCGAAAAGACGTGAGAGCGAGTAGGAAGGAAACTTTTCATGTTCGAACTGTCGAATCCGTGAAATAGATTGGTTCAAAGAAGCTTTGAGAAGCTGGGCCAATTCGACGTTGAGGAGCCAGCAGGCGGGGAACGCCCGATGGGCGGGCACATCCTGTAGAGGCCCTAAAGAACTGAGAAAAAATGGCTGACTTTGCCATAAGGAGAAAAAACAGGTAGGATTTGCTCTCGTGTAGCGTGCACGGAATTGATGCAGACAGAGTTGCACCAGATACCAAAGCGTTTACATTTAGTTTATATGTCTAAGTAGTGGAGGGGCTCTTGCGTTCGCGAGAATCCTCCCTTCAGTCTGAGGCAATGCACAAGTGAGCAAATTCAGAGTGCTCAGGTTGAAGCCGTAAGCTTGAGGCCTGAGGAATGTGGATGGTGAGTCCGTCCGTACTGCACTGTCTGAAAGTGCAGCAGAGGGCGAAGCATGATAGGTTCGCAGCAAGGTAGTAGGAGGAGACCCGTGCACCACGGTCGGCGAGGCCGTCTGAGCACAATGAGTGGGATGTGACATGGTAAGCACCTCATTTTCCGCTGGAGACGAGGCACAAACAGAATCGGCGGAAAAAAGAATGCAAATACTGTTGACGAGTTCTTCGAATGCAGTTCCGCACGATCTTTTGTGGGGAAGGCAGATTGCATAGTATAGGCATTTGCGGTTGAGAGGCTTTGCAAACAGATCCAGGCCTGGTTGGCCCCTCCAGGCATAAGATGTGGTCCAGGGTCTGTTAGTGGAGATCCCAGCCGTGGTTGTCCTAGGCGGATCCGCTGAGGGAGTCCGTCAAGATGTTCGAGATCCTTGGAACATGTATTGCAGAAATATCAACATGATGGTGAATGGCTTATTCGCAAATGTGTTGTGCTTGTTTGGGCGACCGTGATCGCGTACCTCCTTGCTTGTTGAGATAGTGTATAGTGATAGTATTGTCTGTACACGCTAACACGGATTCCTCTCGCACTAGGAAGCGGAAGGCTTTCAGAGCCAGGAAAACTGGATAACAGCTCCAAGCGGTTAGTGTGTGACGTGCGTTGGAGGCGTCCATCTACCTTTGATGGAAAAAACCTTGAAGGTCGCTCCCTAACCTTCCAGAGAGGCATCGTTGGTAAGGGTGAGCGGTGGAGCGTCCGAGGAGGGAGCGGCCTGCTGCTACACTGGGAGCGTGGGCCAACCAGCCCAGCGGTGTCTTCATTCGAAACGCAAATAATATGTCGTCGTTGAATGAGCCTGATAGCTGTCGCCACTGCTTGGCTAACTCCTTTATCATTTTTCTCATGAGTAATCTGCAGTTGGGAACCAACTGGATGCAGATGGAGGCCATGGCCAGGAATGACTTTGAGGATCTACTGAAACGGAAATACGTAGAAGAACCACCAAGTGGGAGATGCAGGCCTGTTGTTCGTGTGAGACAAACAACTTTACTAGGTTTTTATTGATTGATGCTCCGAGAAATGTTCATATCGGAGCTAGGACTAGTTGGGACTTGTCATGATTTATTGAAAACTAAGTTTTGAAACAGTGACTGACAAGTCTGAGTGTGCTGGACTGCTTGTTGATAAGAGCGAGCCCTTATTATACAGTTGTCTAAGTAATGATAAATTTGTAGGCCTTGCAGACGTAGACAGGCTGCCACTGGTGTCAGGATCCACATAAAACACGTGGAGCGGACTGAAGTCCAAAAGATAGGACCTTGAATTGAAAAAGTTTTGTACCTATTGTAAAGTGAAGGCACTTCCTGTGCTTTGGAAGGATTAGCACATGAAAAAAGACATCCTGGAGGTCGAGTGTAATTATAAAGTTGTTCTGGCAGTAGAACTTTAGGACCTTCTTGAGGTACAACATTTGAAAAGTTTGCAGAAGATCTAAAATCAGGTGCTACTTTCCTGACCTGCTTGTTGATGAGGAACTGAGAGTAAACCCTAACTCTGTTGTTGGAGATTCGGAACCACTCCGACGGTCCCTGTGTGTATCAATATAGACATTTGTGCAAACGACTCATGTAGATGAGGAGGTAGAGGTCCCCTTTGAAGGTGTAGTAAGAGGGAATTTGCCAAATTCTAGAGCGTGCCCTTTCGACACAACTATTAGAACCCCCAACAGACAAATGGCACCGTTGACCAAATGGAATAAAAGATAGGAATTCCACCGTCAGCCCTTTTTTGGGACGGATACGGGTGGGTTCTAAGGCAAGTCGTTGTTTCCTGGAAGAATTGCCTCCTGTATACGATTTAGAGTCGAATAATGCAGTTGGTTCTGATTGTAGGAGTGATACTAGGTGGAACTCCTTGGAAAAGAGGATGTGGAGCTGCAACCTCTGGCACCACGAAAGGGCTGCTTCCTGTACTGGACGTAAACGAAAGAGCGGGCAGTGTCTGCAGTGTCTGCTCAACATGTTGGCCAAGAGGGATTACCCATAAAAGGTACGTTCATTATTTCAGTCTGAACCTCCGGGCAAAAACCCGAGCGTCTGGCCAACCTTGTCTTTGCAATACTGCCGCTGCTGCGAGCTGTCTAAAAACTTGGAGACGCAATGTGCACCGCACGGTCTATTGTTTCTGATGCACTTAATTCATTCTTCTGCAGAATCCTTGAAGCGTCAGCCGAGGAGGATTCGGGAATAAGGGCTACCTGCGCCAACATGCCAGACTACCTCTGGCAGTGGTACGTGCTCAAAATGGCTAAAGAGTTGCCTGCTGAAACTGTGGTTGCAGCCATTGCGGAGAACTTTTTCCCTCAATAATACGAGGTCGGGAGAAAAACGTCAAAAGAGAGACAAGATAAGCAGGTGGATTGTCTGGCGTTTTAACTTTGTGTTCGAGGCGTGAAAGAACCGCCAGCGCAGATCTTGGGCTCAGGGAGAGTCAAAGACCTCTTGTCAAATAAAAGGTATCAGGAACTGAACGAACTTGTGTCCGTAGTTAATTGTAAAATCAAAGAGAAAAAACGGTCTGCTTCTTTCCTCGTGACGAGGGGAAGATGAAAGCGAGTCGCCGTTCTCTCCATGAGGAGGTTTGATCCTCCAATATCCACCGGAGGGTAATGTAATGGAGATTTAGGTGTAAGAGAGGGTATAATTTCGCCATGGAACAGGACATGGAAGCCTTGTCATCAGAAAAACATAATTCTGGTCTTGAGGAAACCGAGGCTGAGAGTCTGGCTAAGTTTTAGCTAGTCCAAGAAATGATGGCGTTGAGGAAGGAGCCATCACGCCATCACATGGATGTAGCGGAAAAGCAGTTTACGACTAATAAATAGGCTACAAGAGCACTGAATATAGCCAACTGTCAACTGGGTTAACGGCCGATGAATCCAACCGTTGACTGGGTCAACCGTCGATGAGGCCACCCGTAAATGAGGCCATCTGCATCAACATAGCTAACTGTCGACAACGCCAACTGTCGACGAAGCTTTCCGTCGTCGACAAAGTCCATTGTTAGTTAAAGTTGTTAGTCCAAGTAATTGTTGAAGTTTAACGTCTAAGGAGTTGACCGTCGACGAGGGTACCGTCGACGAGCCCACCATTGACGCAGCTCTGTCGTCAATGAAGCTAATCGTTGACGAGGCCAATGATCGACGAAAGTTACCATCGACGAGCCCACTGTCAACGAGCCATCCGTCGACGAGCCATCCTTCGACGAGCCATCCGTCGACGAGCCAGCCGTTGACGAGGCCGTCGACTAGGCTTATACTGTCCTGCTCACTGTCGTCGACAGAGCCACCGTCGACGAGGCAGTCTACGAGGCCACCGTCGACGAGGCCGTCTATGAGGCCACCGTCGACGAAGCCGTCTACGAGGCCGACAACGAGGCCGTCGACGAGGCCGCCTACAAGGTCCACCGTCGACGAGGCCGTCTATGATGCCACCGTCGACAAGGCCGTCTACGAGGCAGTCTACGAGGCCGTCGACGAGGCCGTCTACGACAACTAAAAAGTTGAAGAAGGCCTTTAGACTCGTCGACACACTCAAAGTCGTCTTTGACAAAGTGACGACAACAACGGAGTCTTTCATCGTCGACGGGCATGTCGACGAGCCCTTCGACGGACTGGCACCTTTCAAAGTGTAAAGGTGGCAGTAAGAGTCTGAAACGCCAGAGACCAGGTCCCGTAGGCGTGGTGGCCGGCAGACTCCGTGGGGGAACAATATCCAGAGGATCCTACTTCATCCTTGGAGGCCAAGGAGAAGGAATCTCAGTTCCACACCCACGCCTAGAGAGGACTTAGCATGTCCAGAACAAAAACTCCACATCAGAGACAGGGGTATCTGAAAGTCTACAACCTCTGTAGCCACAGAAGGAGACGGGCTTCTCCGTTCTCAAAGGTTCTTTGAAAAAAAGGGTTCCACAGAACCCGCGGCGACTCACCTCAAGTGCAGAAAGAAAAAACAGGACGATCGTGAGGGTCCTTGAAAAAAGGCGAAGCCTTCCACAGGTGAAGCAGTGTTGAAAAATAAAGACTTCTGTGAAGAAAAGTAAAAATACTTGCAGAAAGTAGAAATTTTGAAGAAAAAACTGAGCAGAGCTCAGGGAGACTCCCTTCACACGACGTGCGGTAGAAAATCTGAGGGCTTGAGCTTCTGAGGAGAAGGTTCTAGAGGGTGATGCAGCCTGATTGGCTGGAATTTGGACTAACATAACGACATGGATATGCCAGTAAAGTGATTCTCCCTCAATGCTTCCTTATGTGTTAATAATGTTCTATGGTACTTTCAAGCATTCTATTTTATTATTATTATTATTATTATTATTATTATTACTAGGATATATATTTTTATATATGTGATTTCTTACAACTATTTTATGTAGCGTGGGACTCCCACTCCGACGACGGGGAATATTCAAGCATGTGAATCTATGAAAGACACCCCAATACTGGAGAAGTGTAGTCTCCCCCTTTTCAATACATAAATCACAACTTATTTATCTAAAGTTTTCAGCCTAATATCTTATAAATAATTGCTCAGAACCATCTCTCACACTTGTCTTGCAGCACGGGATTATCATCGCCGATGGGGACGAGTATTTCATTGAGCCACTGGGTCTTATTCCCAACGACACCCATCTTAGCGAGGAGGGCAGCCCGCACATCGTGTACAAGCGTTCATCTCTACAGCATCAGCAATGGGATGCAGCTTGTGGCCTGATAGGTAATGGTCGTTAGTGACCTTTTAATAGATATTTAAAGTGATCTGATGATGATAATTGGGTGTTGCCATGTCAGTTGTATACTACAGTTTTGAGGTGAGTAATATTGTTCAGGTGTGTATGTGTGTGTGTGTGTGTATATGTGTATTTATATGTAAATGTGTGTGTATGTATATATATATATATATATATATATATATCTCCAACAAAGCTCAACACCTCCACACGGCGAGAGTTCCACGGCACCTCAGAGGAAAGAGCCCACGGGTAATTTAACCAAAAGAGTGTTTATTTAGTACACCATTTGTGCAAGCTTGGACAGTCAACACGTTTCGGCTCCTGCCTTCAACTGGAACAATATATATATATATTTTCATACAAGCTTTTCCAGCAAAAACTAAGTTGCACTCACGTCAAAATCGGGGGAAAAAGACAGAAGGCAGAAATTGCTGGAACCGGCATTCTTGCCGAACGCGTTTCGGATCTCCATATCCTTGATCACAGGCTGCCAGCTAAGCAAGTGCAACTCACAACCAAAACACCATATTGTTTTGCTTCCTCCTTTTATTGACCCCACATGAGTAAGTATCAGGTTGCATTATGGGACATGTGGTTTCAGTCTCAAAATGTAATGCCCTCGTGGGTATCACACTTCCAAAACATTATTAAAAATAGTTCCATTGCCCCCAGTGAGGCTACAGCTCTTGTCAAAAACAGGCAGCCTGTTATCACGGATATGGAAATCCGAAACGCATTAGGCAAGAATGCCGGGTCCGGCAATTTCTGCCTTATGTCTTTTTCCCTGATTTTGACGTGAGTGCGACTTCGTTTTTGCTGGACAAGCTTGTATGAATGTGTGTGTGTGTGTATGTGTATATATATATATATATATATATATATATATATATATATATATATATAATTTCAGTGTACATGGATTTTGCAGTAAAAACAGTAAATCCTTAGTTATCTACCTTCTCCTTATAGTGGTAGTCGATATTATGGTTTCAATATTTTGTCCGGATAATATTGAAGACTCAATGGTGTCATACAACGCGGCCAGTTCAAATGATGCCCCTTTCTGAGCGCAACTAATCCACCCCTTGGGTAAACCATCCATTTCCCTTCATTCTATCAAAGTCAGCCATTTTGACCATTGCTGCAATAGGCATCTGAATGTGTATTATTCCAGGCTTGAATGAAGTTCGGCAACATCATGCTTTGTCAGATTTTGGGAGCTGAGTAGTAAAACCCATACTACCCTGGATCTAATTCAGTTAAAGTATCACTTGTAAGCTATTCCTAGAACACCGGACTAATGAAGCTGTCTTATCTCCAATCATGCGCTTTGCTCTCGCCTAAATTCAAGGGACACAAGAGATAATCTTGCTCAAATTCAAGCGATTTGATTGCTCAAATTACAGAGATTGGGTTTGCACTGAAGTGCATTAATAACCCCCTAGAAATGGGTATAAATACATAAGTAGTTAATTTAATGTACACTGTACCAGCGGGTATGTACTTCAACGCAAACCCTAATCAACCGATGGTCAGCATCTCTTGGCCACTGTTTCCTACTATAAAGGAACAGAAGGCTCATTGGGCCTGCTTGCGATTCCATTTGAATGTTCATTTTTTCAATGCGGTGCAGATTCCAGCTCTGACCAAAACTGGGAGATAATAGAAAATGTCAGCTCTGTTATTGTCAGGTAACTGTGTTTTAAACATGATTAATAGCCTCAAGTGATGCCTTCAGGAAGTCAGATGTAGTGAATTGGTCCCCTTATTGCAAAAGAAGTGCTGCCAAATAAAGAGGAATGAAAACTGGGAGGAGGCAGGTAGGACATACAGAAGAATTGAAGTAATCTGCCATTACGCAAATTGTGATTACGTATTGTAAGTACATTGGGGATAATCCAGAGAATTGGTTTAAGATCAGCAGCAGTAGCGTGCTACCCGCCGAAAAAGCGATTCGACGCCTCGTCAGGGGTTGTAAGCGCTATATAAATGCAATTACAATACAATACAATTATCAAGGTGCTCAAAGCAAGCCCGCTTCATGTGGTCAAAATGTGATCTGCTGACGATTAACCGGGCTGCTGAATTTTAGCCAGCTGTGTGGACAGTCAGGCAAATCTTAAACCACATCGTAGTGGTATACCTGAACCGTATATGGGTGCCTTAAGATGGAGTAAGAGAAAAGCAGGTCAGAGGGTAGATAAAAAGGATGGTCCTACCACAAACATCCCTTAGTGCAAAGAAAATGTATTGATGAGGAGAAAATAGCTAGTTACTTGTTGTAACTGGATAGCATATCAATATCATGACATGCAAGATTCGTAATTAATCTTTGACAAAAAGAGCCAAATGTTAAAGTTTTGTTTAAAGATGCTCAGACACAACTGTCTTTTACTCATCCAATTCCTAACCTCATTGATAATATAAGGGATCATATACCGTTTGTTTATTGAGTAACCTAGAATCCTCTATTTCCTCCTTACTGTGATCAGAATGTACATGTAACCCTTGTTCCGAGTGCCTCGGACAAGGATTTGATGCAGATATAAAGGCGATTAGCAAAAGTAGTACTTCTATTTATTGTATTCTGAGTTTGATTGGGGATACTTGGGTAGCATGACACCCCGGGTGTCTAAGATTGTCCCACCCGGGTTTCTCCATCAGAAGATTCTTAGAAGTGTCTTTCCTTCTGTTACTGCCGCATGAAGCTGAAGCAACTACACCTCTAGTCCTCTCTAGATGGGACTTTGCAAGCCCTTTTATCTGTCACTGCCTGCCTTCCTGATACCAGAAGCTCAGCATTTATGAAATGGAGCAGTTATGACTGCCTGCCAAGTAAAGCTCTAAAAAAATAAATAATAATATTGCAACACCAACTGCAACAAAAGTCTATAAATTGTAGGCCAAAAAAATGTGTATTTATTTTTGTAGCAATGGTGGCATGCTGCGCTTTAGATGAATATGTTTAAAAGTAAAGTGTGCCATAATGCGATTGCTACAATAGTTAATTGTGGATGCGTTAACAAATGATGTGTGCACTGATGGCTGGTGGTGTGTGTGCCTGTAGAAATTGTGCACTGATGGCTGGTGGTGTGTGTGCCTGGTGGAAGTGTTCACTGCCGGCTGGTGGTGTTGTGCCTGGTGGAAGCGTGCACTGACGGCTGGTGGTGTGTGTGCCTGGTGGAAGTGTGCACTGACGGCTGGTGGTGTGTGTGCCTGGTGAAAGCGTGCACGGACTTTTGGTGGTGTGTAACTGATGGAAGCGTGCACTGACGTGTGGTGGTGTTTGTGCCCGGTGAAAGCGTGCACTGACGGCTGGTAGTATTTGTGCCCGGTGAAAGCGTGCACTGACAACTGGTGGTGTGTATGTCTGGTGAAAGCGTGCAGTGACGGATAGTGGTGTTTGCCTGGTGAAAGTGTGCACTGACGGCTGGACGAGTGTGCCTGCTGAAAACGTGCACTGCCTACAGCACCACTCAACCCCCAACGCCTACATCACCCCATAACCCCCACCGCGTACAGCACCGCTCAACTCCCAACGCCTGCAGCACCGCTCAACCCCCACCGCGTACAGCACCACTCGAACCCGCAACGCCTACATCACCACTCAACCCGCAACGCCTACATCACCACTTAACCCGCAAAGCCCACAGCACCACTCAACCGGCAACCCCAACATCACCACTCAACCGGCAACGCCTACAACATCACTCAACCGGCAACGCCTACAACATCACTCAACCGGCAACGCCTACGTCACCACTCAATCCCCACCGCCTACATCACCACTCAATCCCCTCCGCCTACAGCACCTCTCAATCCCCTCCAGCTACAGCACCACTCAACCCGCACCGCCTACAGCACCACTCAACCCGCAACGCCTACAGCACCACTCAAACCGCAATGCCTACAGCACCACGCAACCCGCAACGCCTACAGCACCACTCAATCCCACCACGTACAGCACCACTCAACCCGCAACGCCTACAGCACCCCTCAACCGGCAACGCCTACAGCACCACTCAATCCAACCACGTACAGCACCACTCAACCCGCAACGCCTACATCACCACTCAACCCGCAACGCCTACATCACCACTCAACCTGCAACGTCTACATCACCACTCAACCTGCAACGCCTACATCACCACTCAATCCCCACCGCCTACAGCACCACTCAACCCGCAATGCCTACAGCACCATTCAACCCGCTACGCCTACAGCACCACTCAACCCGCTACGCCTACAGCACCACTCAACCCGCAACGCCTACAGCACCACTCAACCCGCAACGCCTACAGCACCACTCAACCCGCAACACCTACAGCACCACTCAACCCGCAACGACTACAGAACCACTCAATCCACAACGCCTACAGAACCACTCAACCCGCAATGCCTACAGCACCACTCAACCCGCAACACCTACAGCACCACTCAACCCGCAACGCCTACAGCACCACTCAACCCGCAACGCCTACAGCACCACTCAACCCGCAAAGCCTACAGCACCACTCAACCCGCAAAGCCTACAGCACCACTCAACCCGCAAAGCCTACAGCACCACTCAACCCGCAAAGCCTACAGCACCACTCAACCCGCAACGCCTACATCACCACTCAACCCGCAACGCCTACAGCACCACTAAACCCGCAACATCTACAGCACCACTCAACCCGCAACGCCTACAGCACCACTCAACCCGCAACGCCTACAGCACCACTCAACCCGCAACGCCTACATCACCATTCAACCGGCAACGCCTACATCACCATTCAACCGGCAACGCCTACATCACCACTCAACCGGCAACGCCTACAGCACCACTCAACCGACAACGCCTACAGCACCACACAACCGGCAACGCCTACAGCACCACTCAACCAGCAACATCTACAGCACCACTCAATCAGCAAAGTCTACAGCACCACTCTATCCCCACCGCCTACATCACCACTCAACCGGCAACGCCTGGCAGCACCACTCAACCGTCAACGCCTACATCACCACTCAACTTGGAACGCCTACAGCACCACTCAATCCCACCGCCTACAGCACCAACTCAACCAACAACGCCTACAGCACCACTCAATCCCCACCGCGTTCAGCACCACTCAACCCGCAACGCCTACAGTACCACTCAACCCGCTACACCTACAGCACTACTTAAGTTGACATCTCACCTTTGTCTTCGAATGCACAGCAAATGAGACAAGATAAAAACTAAAATACACCTTTATTTCGCATTAATTTTCTGAATGAACAGAACACCTGTTCTTTGTCAACCAGACCTCTTCCACCGGCAGGCCCTAAAAACAGTACTCCTTGATAAAATCTGACTCGCCATAGCAGCGGATTAATAGATTTCTTCGCGGGTGTTACAGCAGGGTCAACTATTTGGCAAGCTTCTTTCACAAAACTAAGTAGGCCGTACCAGCATTTCGAGGCGAGCACATTCACTTTTAACACTACGTGTCGGGATTTAAAATTACTAAACAAAGGGATGCTGGCTAAAAATTCAAGATTGGGTGACAGAAATCCAATAAAGGAGAATTCTTGCTACCTATGAAAGAGTACATTTAAGTTGACTTTAAAGAACATGATCTCGATACCCTGCCTGCCATCACAGCATGGCAATTTAGCAGGAGAGGACTTGTCATCACCTTACAATATACAGTGCTGGAAGAACCAATCAATCAAAGGCAGACCCCTAGATGGGATGATGCCTTGCATCTCGTGCGGATTTAGGGGTTGGAATCTGTTATTGCTTCAGCCAAATTGCAGAACCATGGGTGCGACGTCAAGAACTGCCGATGGAGTGTGATATAGTGGATGGTAACACCAGCCTATACTCAAAGACCTTTGTGAGCGGTTTGCAGGGAGTGCAGACTTTGAGCACTGTGGTGTGGTGCTAATACAGATCCACCGAAAATAAACGCTGAACTAGTGTGCATAGTTCGGTTAGGGAAGTAAGATACGACAGCAGGTTCAGTGTGCAGTCTCTCAAAGTGCTTCTGATAGGTCCATAGTTGTGGAGACCAGGAGCTTCAGTGCTTACACACTGTCCGGGTTGCTAACGAGTATTCTGTAGCAGAGGCTGTGTGTGCTACTAGCAGATACTAGATGGAAGATATTAAGATACAGATGGACCACCAGTGTTTGGCTTAGAGCTTGCCCTACGGTCTCCAAACTGGTGGGGTTGAGGGTTGTTCACAGGGAGAACACATTCCCCATTCAGAAAAAAATAAAATAAACCATTCCCAGTATACACCAGAAAAGATACAACTTACTCAACATGGAACAGTTCAAATAATTAAATTTAAAATCTACATTCAAAACAGGAGTCTACATTTTCAGACTTACTCATTTCTTTTGAGAAGAGAGTGGGCACAATAAGAAATACGATACAAGGGGCCTAGCGTAAGTAGGAGAGCTGCTGTATTGATAAGACAAATAGGCACCTCAAGATTACAATACATGCCGCTCCCCTGGACCTTTCCTGGACTAGCGACCTGTGAGATATTCGAACCCCTGCAGCAGACAATAGACGCTACAGGCTGTATTTTTCCAAAACCTGGAGTAACATGCTTCGCACGTAGTTTGTACATTTACCTTCCTTGCTGCAGAGTAAAGGGCACCAGACTTCCTCTCAGTAGAAAACCTTGACCAAAACGTGCAGGAAGAGTATGAGACGCGCACTCCTGTCAGGCACTGCTGATAACGCGAATCACTGAAAGCGATCGCTTTCGCGATCACTATAGTAAAAAAAAAAAACGCCTGTGAGTGGTGCGCGCGCCACTGCAGGCATATGTGTTCAATTATCGCACCTGTGTCGGTATGATAATTGAAGACATATGGGCTTTGGTGTGCGTAACAGACACCAATGGGCCATGGGTAGAGCTACGCGACCGCCCATGGCCTATTGCGTGTTCTGTTTTAAAAATACACGCACACAAAGCCCAATGAAAATGGACCTAGGAAATAACACGCATGAGCTGTGTGGAATTTCCAGGTCCATTTTTAAAACCCCGAGAAAATGACTCTGGCTGCGCGAACACTGCTGCGCAGTGTACGCTAGGCCGAGACCTAAAAATGGACATTTACAATGCCAATACCTCCAACTTTTACAAATGTGAGACCCATTTCATTTCAAATGCTTGTTTTTTTAATGTATTACATTGAAATATGCCCTGTTCAGACCATCGCTGGATGCGGTTATGTATAGTGTGACTGCAGCGGAGACCTTTGAGAATGTGACACGATGATCGGTATTCACAAAACTACAACTTTAGAGAACAGCGGGCCCTAATGGGAAGCAGCAGGACCACAAGAAATCAGAGGGATGGGCTTACAAAATATTTATGGACCTCACGGTTCTAAGCACCAAGGCTGGTGGACTTTCCATACTCACCACAAACTTCTCTGCATTCTGCTCCACATGTTTGTAGGTGGGTATGGAGATGGGCACCGCTTGCTTCTCAGAGTAGTCATAGAACGACTGCCCTGAGGAATCGTCACTGGCCTCGTGGGGTGGAACGGATAACACTGTTAGAACGAGCTTCTTCTCGCCGGCACGGATCAGGTCTACCACTTGCTTATGAGTCGCGCCTTCCACGTTCACGCCGTTTCTGTAACAGAAAAATACATGGTCTGCTTCACTGAATGCATCATCAAAATAAAGTATTTCCAAAACAAGCAGTTTCAAATATATAAATGCCTCAGACTCTTCCTAATTATAAGAATTGATTCCCCAGAAAAGTATACAAGGCCATGTTAGTTGCACACCACAACGCACAACTGCAAACAATCTATACAGTGCTTTTTCCAGCCAATCCGGGGCGGGCCTCAGAACCGCATGCTATTTACTGTAAAGTAAAAATTAGGGCGTCAGCCACGGCACAAGGACGGATTGACAAGAACAGAATGGCAGAGAAGGACAGAGACCGAAGTCTGCAATTTTCCTCACTGCAGACATATTTTGTATGTTCTTGAACACTGTTTAATAAGTGTGTTGCATTTCAAAAGAGGTGGGTATTTCAGGCCAGTTGGTTCAGTCAATTCAATACTTGAGAGCCCTTCAAAAGTCCAACGTGTCGCGCTCCCTGCCCCACACATTGTCGAGGAGAAAAACCAATTCATAGTTTGATCGACATGAGCAATTATTATTTTAAGGCAGATTTAGGATAGGTCTGCAAAGCTGCTGTATCCTTATGTAACTGCACTGTAGACCTATACCCCAAAAGCTTAAAGTTTACTGCATGCAATTACGAAGTACATTTTGCTAGTAATGACATGTCTCACTGTGCAATTGGGCACTAGTTTAAATGGAGGTGGGATCAGTCAAGTGAACAGTGTCAGTAGTCTATGTCAGTAGGCTGGGCCTGATTAAGTAACATCAAAGACAGGCCAGAAAAGCAGGTTTACTTTTATCCTGAAAAGAGACAGATTATCCTTTTTCTTAACTGTGCAGTTGGAGGAATAATTTCTAAGCGAATCGAGGAGTTGTTCATGATCACACCATGGAACAAAGCACTTCACTCTTCTGAACCACCACCACCACTTGTGGTAACTTGTCTCCATGAGGCTCTTAGACCCTCTGGGCTTCTCAGTGACAGGCTCATATGGCAAGATGTCAGGAACCAGGTCAATAAATTCAGCAATACTGTTTGGATAGCTCACAATAATATATTCATCAACTAGAAAACTCACAGTTGCATGAACCATGTTGGTGTCATCCACAGTAGTAACATGTAGGAGCAGACAGCATTTTGTAACTGAGCTGCGAGTGAAAGCGAGAGGGAAAGGCAAAGGACCAACAAAGTACTGCCATTCAAAATCAAATATGAATACTTTCGCACATAGCCTGGGCATTTTTAGGTCTGGTTTGGCAGCAGGGGTGTAGCAGACCTTGTGTTCAACAGAAAATCAGTATTCAGAGACAGAGAGAGGCGCAGACCCCACCCAAATGTTTATTAACTACAGCATTCGATTGGGCAGACGTGTGTGCTTCAGCCGGAGGGAAAAAGAGTTCTTGCCTTACACTTATGCCTTGTTGGAAATCTTATGCTCATTCCAGGAGACATAACAGGGGAGTGGCTTCATATCACCCACGACATTGTTTGGGGCCAGGAACAACATGCTTTCATGCCCATTTTGTCCACTATGACGCAGGGGTTAAGCATACTTGTCCAAACACTGTCTGCTAGTTTACAGTGACGCAATATGGATCTGTTAAAGACTATATATAGCCCTAGCTTAAGCAAGCTTTTGGTATCCATATATATGGTTGCTTTACTATTAGGGCGAGCATTCATAGGAAATGCTGTGAGCTCAGTTTGCATTACTCACAGCAGGTTCAGTATAAAAACATGTTTGCAATATTTAACAATGTTATGTTATATAAGCTCTTAGAAGGCTCACCGATTATATGCCAATATACGCATAACCATGAAAGCAATTGTGGAGATTGTTTGTTCCAAAATAAAAAGTGTGCAAAAAAACTTGGAAAGAATAAAAAAGAATCTCTAAGCTATTGTTCAACTCCCAGCAAAGGATTCTCTGTAGTATCATTTAGTAACATGTGTTTGATGCATGGCAAAATGTTTTTTTTTTAAAGCAAGAAACAATGATAAATAAGAGCAAAACCTTTAGTGAGCAAAATTAAAATTAATTAGGGGTCCAATTCCTTACAGAAGTCACAAAGGCTACAGTGTGCGTCTTTGCATTGGCGCAGATTTTACATTTTCAGAAAATCACAGAAGTCCACAGATGTAGGCCTAAAAATCGTACTGCTAGCAAACGTTTGTGAATTCCATTTTCAGACTAAAATCTGCTGAGCAATTACAGATTCATTTATCCTACAATGGACACATGGAATTCTTTAAAGTAAAAGTACATTTGTGAAGCATCTAGTCTCTTGGACAAGTAGATATTTAATTTAAAAAAGCAAGCATTGGCATCACTAAAAGGTCTCACCTTTAGGACATTATACGTGTTTAGCCATGCAACAGTTGATGTTGCACCACGGATATTGTGCTGCATAATTAAATACTTATAAAGTTCCCAAAGGCGAGACCTATTGGCTATCCCAATGCTCGTTGTATACTTGAGTTGCTGGCTAAAACAAGCAATTTCTGTGAGTCGGACATGTGCAATGAGTGGTAAGAAGTGGCAGCTGGGGGCAGGATATGTAATGGCACCTTGGCAATTTAATGGGAATGTTTATTAGCCGCAGGGAAGTCCAGCAGCCCCTTAGAATGGTATCACAAAGCTCTCAGACAAAAAGTGCAGCTCAGTGCTCCTGGGTAAACATAGTACGTTTTTGACGCAGCTGGTGGATAAAGACAGAGGGCACGAGATGGTGAACGCACATTGTGTTCTAGACATGCTGTCTGGTTTGCCCTTTTATTGTGCCCTCTTCCATTCTTTCTATCCCCTAGAAAGTTACAGGATGGATTGCACACATACAAACCGATTATGTCTGCTATTGATGTACATTGCAAGATAGTTCATATATATCCAATTATATAGCTTTGTGCAGTATGAAGTCACTACGGAGGGCGAAGGTACGCAGCTGCATTACATGAACAACACAAAACTTAATAGGTAAGCGGAGCCCGATCGGATGCAAGGAGTGGACCTTTAGTATTGATTCCTCTGCCACGGTCATCACAAAGCTTAAGCTGTTCTCCAGAATCCCAACTATCAATCTCCATGGGTTACGGAACTAGAGGTAGTTGGGTTCTGTTCTCAGGTGGAGGTTCAAGCAGTTCTGTGGTCTAGCTCAGTACGCCCATCGTTCTGCATCCATGTTCCCGTCATCCAAACATTCATTGTTTGACGAGGATCAAGATGGGGGTATATAGGCTCCTAGCGGGGACGTAGTAAGTGTTAGTTTTAAAGCATGCTTGGGGAAGGGGGTAGGTATAGGGGGTAAATGGGGTCCCACCATGTAGAAGTCCTTAATGTCAAGTTATATATACTAACCGATGCTGAATTTGTCAAGTTAAAATATGTTTCTTCTATTTGAATTTATGTATTTATGTCCGATTTAAAATTCGACAGTGGTGGTTTCACCAACCAGATTTTTCACCAAGGTTTCATTTCATCAAGTGCTTTAGGCCTTCCAAAGGTATGAAAATAAATTGCCAGTACTAGATAAGTTCCCACGTGCCTGAGATCTCTGCAGTTGATGCATTAACCTACTACACTATCATCGCAGCAAGGAGGAAGTGTCAGTTTATTCAACAAGGTAGGGGGGTATGAAAGTGAAAGTGAGGATGGATTGTGAATCCTGCAGCAAGGCCGGTGCTCTCCCTGGGAGTTAGGCAGACACCGGATCCCGTGACTCGGTTTCTCTTCAACTCCCTACTTCATCCCCAGGCTGCACCAGGTATACGTAGGCCACGCCAGGCTCATGACCACCTAGAATGCCCTATTAACCCGTTTCATGCGCCCGTGATTTTGCGGAAGTGCGGCACTTCCGCAAAACGGGCGGGGCCGCGTCGGCCATTGGCCGACGGCAGCACTGGGCAGGTAGTGCTGCCGTCGGCCAATGGCCGACGGCAGCATGGAAGGGGTCAATTAAAAACTGCAATCATCTTTTCACACTTGTGACGTTACTGACAAGCAGCAGCTGCTACCTGGAGACCAGGCCGCAGCCCCTCCTCAGCTCTGTGCTGTGTCTGAACAGCTATTCTATAGCCACCCCAAGTATTGAACTGGTGTTTGTACTTTGGTGCATTTAACTGTTCTAAAAAGGACATATCAGTATTGGCAATCTCCCTTTGTTGTTGTTTTTTTTTGTTGTGTCTGAACAGGAAGCAGCGGTGGGCGCAGGCCCTCCATAGGTCACCCGGTGCAGTGTCCACAGGGGACCAGCAGGAGCAAGACTATCTAAAGATGCGGAGAAAAGGATTCACTGAAATAAGCAGCAGAGGCACACGCTTTGGTGTCAAATCATCGAAGCTGCTTGAAACTACTGCCTTTCTGGACGCGTGTCAAATGGTAAAACACGAAGTGTAGATGGAAAGATAAAATCCTGATACAATAGTTGAAATCAGTAATTCGAAAATCACAACAGGTCGCATTCCCAAATCCCGGAAAACTGTAATCTTCAGTAGTGAGAGCAATAACGCCGAAGTAAAAATCGCAAACTCAAAATGCGAATAAAGAAATTAAAACACAAGTGCTGAAACAAGCGCAGCCGCGAGAGTTAATTGTTGTGAGAGAAAGGGGGAGCAGGAGGTGAGCCTGTGAGTGGTGCGCTCTTGGGAGAGTCTTCACTTTTTAAGCACTGCACTCATGCTTGTGGCGCACCCCTGCTCTCTCCCGCAAGGTGGATGTCGCCTCAAGCACAGTGCAACAGCTAAAGGCTGCGTAGGCGAGACCTAAAAAAGCACCCTTGCGCCCAAATTGGTAACAGCAGGAGGCTAATTGCGCCATTTGTCAGATGCCTACATCTAAGCTGTTACTATGAAGAGTTAAAACAAGGAAGCATCACTAATTTATTTATTGTAAAAAGCAGATTATAAAGTCTATAGACCTGTAGGGGTGGATTGCTATTGTACTGTGGTAAAACCTGAACACCGGTATGCTGTATCACAACCTCACAGATTGTCTGAGCTCCCAGGGACTTTGCTAATAGTAGCTCTCTGAAACCTTGGTGATAGAAAATGTACACAGTTAAAATCTGTTAATCTCACTTAGGAGAGAGCGCTTATATTTAGAAAACTGTATGTAAATTGTTGTCTTGTGGGAAAGTATGTTTAATACTAGAGGACTGAATTGGTTATGGTGGCAAGTCAATGAATAAAGGCTCAAATCCGGATTGGTTCACTGGTAAAACCTTATGTCAAATGACACTTGGCCTATCTGTTTATTATAAAAAGTTTCAGAGACAATATGGCTCTGTTAAAGCCTGTAGATAGATTTCTTGTCAGAAAAATAAAATCTAACAAATTACTACAGCAGGCAAAGGTGTTATTGGTTACCCGCCCTTCTACCAGAGGGCAGAACATGGGCATTGTGAGAATCCTTGTTAGTTCTTTAGGAGGATTGCATGGTTTGGCCTTTGCAATTCTAGACTTATTAGTAATTTTACGACAGTTGCCTAGATAGAAATCTTTACCTCAATACAGTAAGCGTGTGTTGGTTATTCTGTCAAGTTAAAGGCTATTGGCCTGGCTGGTTCACAGGAAAATGCCATGTACAGTCCCACAGGAAGATCAGATTATGACAGGTTAGGACAAGGAAGAACAACTTTTTTTTTTAGAAAAACATGTGTTACAGTGACTAGGCCTTTAAGGGCAGATTCCTAATACACTGTGTTAAAGTCGGTTAGCAAGTATTTTAGTTAGGGATTACTTTAGTAACCAAAATGTGTGTGTTACTTAAGCCCCATATGACAAAGCAGATGGTAAAAGACTTCCACCGAGATAATCCTGATTAGATCTTTTAGGAGGGGTTGTATATATTTTTTGTCAATTGTCTTTTTTCACATTAATAATTTCTTGATGGTTTTTGTTTTGCGGGAAGTGTTCGGTTTAATATAATAGGTCTGATTTTTTTCATGGTAACAAGCCAATGGTAAAGGCGATGTTACAGACTGGCTCTCTGGAAAACTTGACGCCGGCTGCCATAGACCACCTGTTTATTATGAAAAACGACGAAAAACTAAGTAGGCATGGCTTACTTCATGTGAGAAGCATATGCTAAAGCCAACAGGCCAAAAAGGGTAGATTATTATTACACCATGTCAAAGCCCGTAGACAGATATTATGTTACATGGAATCACACATTACCATAGTAAGGAGGACGTTTAATGTTGGGTAGACTGACAAACCAGGGAGCAGAATACTAGCATTGTCACATTCCTTGGTAAACCCCATTATGAGGGATTGAAAACTGTTGGCCAAATATACATTTTTGTAACCACATGCCTTTTGACCACATTGTAGGAATGGTTTTGCTCAATACAGTAGACCCGAGTTGTATTTGGTGACAAGTCAGTGATAAAGTATTCAGTTCCGATTGGTGTTCTGTGACAATCACACAGATTACCATGGAAGCACAGTTTTTGGTGATGGTCACCCTCTCTGACAAACCCTCATAGAAAAAGATTTCCACTGTGAGAACCCTCGTTAGACCTGCTAAGGATTGGCTGTATATGGTTTGTCACCTGCAATTTTGCATATATTTGTAATTGTACTAAAGTATGTCTGGTAGCTGCCTTGTAGCATCCACCCAATTATTGGTTTGTTCTTCTCTGTAGAACATAACTTTGTGTTAATTATTTGTTTTTAAAAAAGTAATTGGATAGTGGTAGTGTAATAAATCACCAAAACCACCTTAGTTGTGAAAGTGGTTTGTTCATTCATTCATTGTTGATCCAATTGGCACACCCAAACTTTTTTCGTTAAAAAAAACAACAAAAAAAACAATTGCAAGTGGGCACCCTGCACCAGTCCAGACCAATGTTCCCTCTAATTATTTTCCTCTGTGTGCGGCAGAGTAGGGTCTGTGTGCGCTGCAGCCAAGGCTATGTGCGCCAAGAACCTGACCGTGTGTGTAGACTAGGGCTTTGAGAGGGATGAAAATACTCTGAGATCTTTCAAAGGGGAGTAACCGATGCAATTAAGGGTGTGGCTTAAAGGCAATTACACTAAAATTATGTACATCGCATAGTGTGCCACCCTACTGATATTTTGCTGCTTCTGTCATTGCATCCAGATATATAATACAAGTAACATTACACCTACAAGAAGCCAAGACTATTGGCTTTGTCAATGGTTGTTTTTTGCATCAAGTTGTATATAATATTGAAAATGCTTCCGCTCTTGTGGTTGGGGTTGTGGCTAATGCTCGAGCTATCGATTTAGGAGATGGGTTTTTAGTCTCGGGTCAGCCTAACATCCTGGGATTCTGTCCATTAATTTCCCATGCATACAAAAAAATATATAATAATAAAGCATGTACATTTATTTATTTTATTTAATGCGGTTTTATATAGCGCAAACTTTACCCGAAGGTGTCAGAGCACTTTACATAAGAACCAGTTGCAAAACATAAGGACTTAGGATTACATGCATTCAATAAAAGATACAAACAGAAAGAACAATTGCAAATGTACAAGTAGTAAAGTCACTCAAGGAAGAGATACAAATGGATATACTCTAAGAGTCACATAAGAATGGAAGAGACTACAAAGGTTTACTGCATATACTAGTGATTAGAGTTATCTCTATATACACATAGTAGATTTTCTCAGGTCAATAGCGTTCAATGCGTACCAACACGTATTTGTGTGTAAATAGAATCATTGAAAATGCTGCTCATCACCTCAGACTTAGTTTAAAAAAAATCAGTATCCACTTAAAATCTGAGTTTTACTCACTGAAATAGATCTATATAAATGTATTTGATGGAAACTGTGCGATACTCGGTGGGAATATATAAAATCCTACTCAGACACCAGGCAACAGCTAAGTGACAGAAACTCACGATAATATGACAGCGGAAATCTCAATACGATAAACTTGCAACATGCTTTTACTAGGCTTTGTGCTTTGGCTAATTTTGCTAAGCCTGCTTTTCATGCTTGCTTTAATAGTGTCTGTGAAAGTAGTGCAAAATCCTCGGTGTGGAATAGGTTCAAAAGACCCCCCCAAAAAAATGGACACTGGCAAAGTCGCTGTCAAGTATATTCTTAAAGAATCATGCGTAAATACAAGTGTATACTAATGCAGAAACGGAACGAAGGTCAACAGGATACTAGATCAACCTCTTGGCGAACCAAGGAGTGTAATAAGAAAATTGTGTTAAAAAAACGTTCCAACTGTTTATAAGATACACCAAACATTGAAAGCATCTATTCAGAAGTTATTTTTCTGAACATTTACAATATCCCTCGTTACAGTGTTGGGTCAGTACCCCAAGAAACCCCTCCTTCGCCTAAATGCCGTTCTTGCTTTTCTAATGCTGCCATGGATGACAACATCTGCATTAAGGATTCCAAATGGAGACGGTCCTTTGTTTCACGCTGTACGAAAAGGAATGGAACACTTAACTGCTGGGAGCATACTTTATACCGGACAAGCCATTTACAGCGTTATATTCAGGAGAAATGGTACAGGTCGCTGCTCGAGTCAACTTCTCACTCGCTTCGTGACTTATTCTAGACCACGTCTCGCCTTTCTCCAAGCACAGAAGGGCCCCACCCAAGCAAAGCGTCCTAAATCTCCTCTGAAATAATTAAGGAACGCGCATGGGGAAAGGTATAGCATAAACGAGCTGCATGATTCGGTTTCAAGAAGTAGGCATATGTAGGGTAAAAATAAGAAAGAAGCAGCAGCAGATGTAGGGGTGGGTGTGCCTTTGTTGGTGAGAGTTGAGGATGCATGGGAAGGGTCTGGAGCTGGTAGTAGAATGGAGCATTGTCTGAATGATCCTTACCAAGCCTCCCGAAGGGCAGCCGGTTCCTCTGTCCCAGCATCAGGATGAATCTGGGATTGTCCCTCTTAAACCTCTTCCACTGACCGGTGGAGAGGAGGATCTTGGACACCTCTGCATAGACGCTGCAGTTCTCATCCCGCACTACAAATGTATACATGGTTCAAGCTTCAGTTCCCTCGGCCCGCGGCCACCGCTCCAGGATCAGAGGGGAGAGCTCTGCAGCAGCCTCACAACGGAAGCAGTAGAGGCGTGCGGATCCCGAGCCACAGCCATCAGCATGGGCCCTACGCTGGCACACCGGCTGCTATTCTCTGGTGGGGCACAGCGTGGCAGCTGCACCCGCTCTGTCATACCAAGCCCAAAAGCACGAAGTGTGCTTTACAGGTTGTGCCTTCAGAGGCGCTTCATTTCTTTTCTAAATAGAGCGCAGCAGGGTGCTGATTGTGGGCCATTGTGAAAATATTCCTGTTAATTGCAGCGCATGATGGGCGCTGTGATTAACAGGAATCCTTTCACAATGGCCCACAATCAGCACCCTGCTGCGCTCTATTTAGAAAAAAAATGAAGGGCCTCTGAAAGCACAACGTGTAAAGCACACGTTGTGCTTTTGGACTTGCTACATGTCTTTTTTCAATGGCGAGAGGCTGCGGGATGATTGTGGGCATTTGTGAAAGTATTGCTGTTAATTGCAGCGCCCATCATGCGCTGCAATTAACAGGAACACTTTCACAAAGGCCTCGGGCAACCAGTAAGATGCCGTTTTTCACCGCTCGCGCTTTAAAAGCGGGCGGCAGCGAGAACGTGTGCGCGCTGCACTGGAGGCACTGCGCGCTCCGTGCCTTAAAGGTGCGCGGGAGCGCAGCCACGCAGGTTAGAGGGAACACTGGTCCAGACAACCCTTCTGGTGATTTAAGAGGTCTTAGAAAACCTTAGACAGCTCTACAACTCTCTAAGTGGTAGCTGTGGAGAGCAGCCTTCAGACTTGATCCAGGAGTGTAATGCAGCTTGTTTTACCAGAATGCAATCTTAATGTATAGATTAAGTGAAAAAGAACCACACCTAGTATTTTTAAAAATATGTATTTATTATATAATACTTTCTAACACATAAAAATATCTCCTACCCGGAGATATACACAATACACACAATACTTCAGCAAAGAAACACAGTAAATAGCACAGAATACACATTGGCCCCAAGGAGGGGGATCAAACCATATACTGAGAAAGTGGTACAGGAGCCACGACTTGGGTCAAGACGGGTTCAAGAAGACGTAGAAGTGCTGGGACACAAAGGAACCACCCAAGGTGAGTAGATAGAGACCCCACAGAGGGTAGTGTGGGGTGCAGTGGGGAAAACACGACTGTGTGCTCCGTTCAACTGTATGTGCAAGTCGCGGTTGGATTCTTAAAGTTTAAGGACTCTATCCAGTGGACCCTGAAGAAACCCTGTGGAAGACAGAAGGTTGGAGAGCAACCCCACCCATGGATACCTTAGTATCTATGTTACCTACACCAGGGAAGCCAGGTGCATACGTGTGAAGCAGTGTCCGAGACTGCCGTCAAACCCCAATGGAGGACTTCAGGAAAGTGCTGCTGCTGGAAGAGGAGAAATAGTCAGGTGGAATCCGAAGATGGATTCTTGATGAGAGGTACTTGCAAGCAGAGGGGACAGAGTCCATGTCACTCAGAAGTGACCAGGAGACTTGGAAGACGAATGCCCTCCGATGTCAGGTGTTGCATGATAGCTGAAGATGACCATGACTCTGCAGCTGCGTAGTCCGGGCGATATTTAGGAGGGCCAGGAGCTGTGCATGACCTGTCCCATGAAGGATGTCGAGTGCTGAGGGGTCGGTGTCCGGCGGGAGCACCAACAAGCCTTGGCAAAGGCAAGTCACTCAGGAATCAAAGAAGGAGCAACATTTGGACCAGCAAGATCCAGGGGACTCACCAAAGATAGGGGAGTCAGGGTAGGCCCAGAGCAAACTGGGGAGACCCAAAGAAACAAAGGTGACCCTCAAATGGACCCACAGGGCGAAGGGACTGGAGTCGCGAGAGGACCTCAAGCAGGTCACCAAAAGATGCAGGCCACGATGCGGTGTGGCTGAAGATTCTGGTCACTGAAGGTGCTCGAGATTGGGGTTACTTGGAGTTCGAATATCTTCTTGGAAAGAAGCCAACAAGCCTTTGTACCTGCAAGTTGGATGCAGTGCATAGTGGTTCGGTTATTGCAACCCCCACAAGGGTTACTGGTCTCCTACTTGGTGAGAGGGCAGGCCTCAGGAGCTGTGGAAAACCACTACCTGTGTTGCAGAACCCACAGAGTCCGGAGAAGCTCAGGATCTGCAGACCGGTGGATTTTGTTGTGGTGCCTGTACATGCAGGGGTGCGACTCATTCACTCCAAGGGAGATTTCTTCAAGTGTCTTGTATGCCTCACAGGCCTTGGAAGGTTCCTATATGATGCACAGGCACAGACGATGCAGCAGACTGGAAGGGAGACGAAATCAGGCCCAAACGAAGTCCAGTGAAGTCCAGAGTGCCAAGATGGTAGAAGTACAGTGGTGTCTGATCTGAATCTTATCCCACGACGAATCTAGGGACCTAGACCCAGGGAAGCCCTTGAGTCCCCTAGGGAAAGGGTTTGGGAAGATTCAGGGGCCCCTCCCAGGGGAGGTCTGGACAAGGGGAGGTTACTCCCATGTCCTTTGTCCAGTCTCACTCCAGAACGGAAGCCAACAGCTCCCAGGACTGCTTTGAACTAGACTATGCACAGGGACACCAAATGTGCCCCTCATGCAGACTGAGTGGCGCTGGCAAGCGTACTCACCCCATCCCAATACATTAAATGCTGTCTGGGAGGTAGCCACACCTCCCTGTGACAGGATGCCTACTGTTCTGCCTTACCATGCTCAAGCTTGACTCAGCAGAAGGGCAGAATCCTGTCTCTGGGTGACAGCAACCATTTTGTGCTGTCCAGATCAAGAAGGCTGGTACCGGGAACACTGAGAGCCTAACGGAGGACTCTTCCAGTGCTTGGAATCATACCTCCCACACCGTTTATGGTGTAGGGTATGATCCCAACATGTTTGATACCAAACATGATAGGATTCGTTGCAGCCAGTTTCAAGCTGGTAATCTCTTAATTACGAGGTGCCCCTCTATAAAGTATATGGCTGCTTCACTGACAACCCGGAATAATAGACTGTAAGCTGCAGGGGTCTCCTGCTCATGCAGGGGCGCCCTCTCACTCAGAACCAAGCACCCTGCCTTTTAGATTGCAAAGCACTGCTTAGGGGTGACTTGTAGATTTTAAGTGCAGTGACCCTAAATATAAGAAACCTATTTCTTTAGTAAGTTGTGCTAGCACCAGTTTACAGAGGCTTCACTGGCAGGCCTGTAGTTCCATTTTGAATGGTCTCTCATGGGTGGCAGAATAGGTGCTTCAGCCAATGGGAGACCTCTGGGGTACCTATGTCCTGGGTACCTTAATACCATATACTAGGGACTTTTAAGTGTACCCCAGTATCCAATTAGGGATGCACCTAAGTACTAAACAACAATTTAGGGAGAAAGCAGATTGACAGGGATCCTGCTAATCGGCACCCCAGTCTGACTAGTCAAAACACAGCTTAGAATCAGGCAAAAAGTGGGGGGTAACCATAGAAGCAGATCCTACTTTCCTACGCCAACTTGCTATGGTGAGTCAGTCAGTTTTTTGTACCAGAGCAGGCTATATTTAGGGCCTACTAGCCTTGTCTGTAGAGCTCGAAATGGCAAAGAACAGGGGTTCTGGTCATTCAGAAAGTGAATGAGCACTAAAGATGCTTTAATCTTTTATTTTTCACCTTGTCCCATTTGTTGTGCATACAAAGAGATGTCAAATATCAGCTAATATCTTCTTACTAATTGCTGCTTACTTTATTCTGGAGGTTGGTGTTTACATTTCTTTCTCTGACTGAAAAGTTAATGGATTTTGTAAAGACAACTGTCTGACAATCATATTGGGCACACAAAAGCATCTAAATGAACTGTACAAATACTTCCAAAATATAGTTCAGTAGTTAGGAAAGCACTTTATCTGCAATTCTGAAGTGAGATGCAAGCACAGATTTTAAGAGAATCAAAACAAAGCTGAATACTTTACTTAGTGGTGAGCAAATTATATTTACTGAAACCAGATTTCCATACATTGGGGTCAATTAGGATGGCGGACGGATCGCTACCGCCATGCAGGCGGTGGCGATCCGTCCGCCATCCCTGCCCATCCACCACCTTTCTTCCCCCCGCCATATTACGATGGCGGGGGGGACCGCGGCGGAGGGGAAGACCGTCCGCCGCTTTTCCGCCGCGGTCGCCTTGCGACCGCGGCGGAAAAGCTTTAATATGGTGGCGGTGTCTATCAAACATCAGTTTTGTCAGCCTAAGACGTCCGACCCAGCTGACATGCTCACTTAAAAGAGCACCTACCACTTCTCCTCCCCCATCCCATGGCTCGGCCCACCCCTCCCTGCACATGCTGGCTCAACCATCAGCTCAAAAAAGATAAAATATTGTTTTATTTTTCAGCTACTGGCTCTGAGCCAGTGTGGCGACTCTTATCTGCCATTAAGGGGCCACTGTTGCTTCTGGGGCTATTTTAGAGACTGGCGGACAGATATTATATTGCAACAGCAATAGACTACCCTGGTTGCCAAACTCAAGGTTCATCCAAACTATTTTGAGTCAGGCGGAAAACAAATTTTCAGCTAAATGAGTAAACTGTATTCTGTCCCTGTAAAACTCAGACAGCCCAACAGAGTAAGTGACGTCAGAAGTAAACAATCGGAAGGTCCACCCTCTTTAGAACCAGATGACTTTAACTGTCCGTCACCGCCAAAAATATTCAGACAGTGAGAAACAGTAAAAAATATATATATATATATATATATTTATGATAATAAAATAATAACAATAATACAACGATAAAACTAATAAAACTATAAAACCATAAAATAATAAAACAACAATAAACCAATAACAATAAAACAATAACAATAAAATAATAAATATAATAGTAATAAATATAATAGTAATGAAATAATAATAGTAATAATAATAGTAATAATAATAGTAAAAATAATAATAGTTATAATAAAATGATAAAATAAGATCAAATATGATAAAATAAAAATAATAGTAAAAATAATAGTAATAAAAATAATAATAAAAATATTCAGACAGTGAGAAACAGTAAAACAATATATATAAGAAAAATAATAAAGTAATAAAACACTAATACAATAACAATAAAACAACAGTAAAACAATCAAACAATAAAGCAATCAAACAATAAAACAATAACAATAAAACAATCAATAGTAAAAAATAATAATAATACAGTGAGAAACAGTAAAAAAAATATATTTATATATATATATATGTTTTGTCAGCCTAAGACGTCCGACCCAGCTGACATGCTCACTTAAAAGAGCACCTACCACTCCTCCTCCCACATCCCATGGCTCGGCCCACCCCTCCCTGCACATGCTGGCTCAACCAGCAGCTGAAAAAAGATAAAATATTGTTTTATTTTTCTGGTACTGGCTCTGAGCCAGTGGGGCGACTCTTATCCGCCATTAAGGGGCCACTGCTGCTTCTGAGGCCATTTTAGAGACTGGTGGACAGATATTCCATTGCAACAGCAATAGACTACCCTGGTTGCCAAACTCAAGGTCCATCCAAACTATTTTGAGTCAGGCGGAACACAAATTTTCAGCTAAATGAGTACACTGTATTCTGTCCCTGTAAAACTCAGACAGCCCAACAGAGTAAGTGACGTCAGAAGTAAACAATCGGAAGGTCCACCCTCTTTAGAGCCAGATGACTTTAACTGTGCGTCACCGCCAAGAATATTCAGACCGTGAGAAACAGTAAAAAAAAAAAATATATATATATATATATATATAAGAAAATAAAATAATAACAATAATACAATGACAAAACTAATAAAACCATAAAATAATAAAACAACAATAAACCAATAACAATAAAACAAAACAATGAAATAATAAATATAATAGTAATAAATATAATAGTAATGAAATAATAATAGTAAAAATAATAGTAATAATAGTAAAAATAATAATACTTATAATAAAATGATCAAATATGATAAAATAAAATAATAGTAATAATAGTAAAAATAATAGTAATAAAAATAATAATAAAAATATTCAGACAGTGAGAATCAGTAAAAAATATATATATAAGAAAAAGAATAAAGTAATAAAACAATAAAACAATAACACTAAAACAATAACACTAAAACAATAACACTAAAACAATAACAGTAAAACAATCCAACAATAAAGCAATCAAACAATAAAAGCAATAACAAAACAATGACAATAAAACAATGACAATAAAACAATAACAATAAAACAATAACAATATAATAGTAGTAATAACAATACTAGTAATAGCAATACTAATAATAGTAAAAATAATAATAGTAAAAATAATAAGTTATAATTAAGGCTCCCTGTTTTCCGTTTTTGCGGATTTTTACAGATAAATACAGACAGAAAACGATGTGAACAAAAAAAAAAAAACATCAATACATTTTTTTTTTTTAAATACAAAAAAAAGTAAAACCCAGACACCACAATCATTCTTAGAAGAGCTAACTGGTGTAGCTTTGAATAGAGCGTTTGTACAAAATCAGCCCATTTCTTAAATGCAGAACGGCAAAAAAATCAAAATTATTAGTGAAACTATAATTAATACACATACAATACAAGCCGGAAAGCATGTTAAAATGTAATCAAATGAAGAAAAGAAAAAAGAATTCCCGAGGATGGCACATGGCATCCAACAAGGCAGCTAGGCCCTGGGGGGGGGAGGGGTGATTACGGAAATAAAAAGATTCTGAATGTAAGCATAAGGTGCAGGCTTTAGATGTGGATGAGAGACAGTGTTTCCACCCAGAACGCGAAAGGCAGCAGGCACTTATGCGGATAAGTTCCTTGCTGAAGCGTGATGCGACTCCAGCCTGAAAAGCAGCATGCACTTTCTGTGCACTTATAATGGTTGCATATAGACTCCAAGTCAGGCAATTTGGGCAGACACTTAATAAAGGAGTTCTGATTGTGGCAGTGTGTTTGCGCCACCTCAGAATAGGAACAGACACTCAATCCACATATGTGTATTGTGGGAGCATGATGTCACTGGAGTCTGACAACCAGGAAGTACTTCTTACAGAAGTGAATATTATAGAGTTATTGTGTCATTACAACATGACAACATGAAAAAACGACAATATGGGCAGAACTTGTGGAATTTCACTTAGCGGAATTCTGCAATGGATGAAAAAAATGCAAGTCGTGCTGCTCACGCTGCGATGTAGCGCCAGTATCGCATTCAGTGCTGAAACATCTGCGGGAATGTCCACACATGGTGCGCAAAAGCACGCAGCCACTCGGGTTTGATTTTGCTGCTGTTCGAGCCCTCTTACTGCGACTGATCGGGTTATAAAATCAAGCTGGACGGCTTCCTAGCGATTGGAAAACACACTGGGGATGCCAAGCCTTCCTTGTGTTTTCCAGCTCACTTGCTAGAGCCTCATGTTGTTCCGTTTGTCATCGCATTGCTCAAATTGTGAATTGTGGAAGCATGACTTCACTGCTTCCAGGCATTGTCTACAGAAGTGTGTATTCCAGAGACATGACGTCACTGCTGCGAGCCATGGTCTGCAGATGTGTGTTTGTGGAAGCCTGACGTCACTGCTGCCAGGCATGGTCTACATATGTGTATCTGTGGAAGAGTGACGTCACTGCTGCCAGGCATGGTCTGCAGATGTGTGTTTGTGGAAGCCTGACGTCACTGCTGCCAGGCATGGTCTGCTGATGTGTGTTTGTGGAAGCCTGACATCACTGCTGCCAAGCATGGTCTGCAGATGTGTGTTTGTGGAAGCCTGACGTCACTGCTGCCAGGCATGGTCTACAGATGTGTATCTGGGGAAGACTGATGTCACTGCTGCCAGGCATGGTCTGCAGATGTGTGTTTGTGGAAGCCTGACATCACTGCTGCCAGGCATGGTCTGCAGATGTGTGTTTGTGGAAGCCTGACATCACTGCTGCCAGGCATGGTCTGCAGATGTGTGTTTCTGGAAGCCTGACGTCACTGCTGCCAGGCATGGTCTGCAGATGTGTGTTTGTGGAAGCCTGACTTCGCTGCTGCCAGGCATGGTCTGCAGATGTGTGTTTGTGGAAGCCTGATGTCACTGCTGCCAGGCATGGTCTGCAGATGTGTGTTTGTGGAAGCCTGATGTCACTGCTGCCAGGCATGGTCTGCAGATGTGTGTTTGTGGAAGCATTGTGTCGCTCTTAAAGCCAGAAAAGTACTGTCAGTTGATACCAGTGTGTTTGTTGTGATAGAAGCGTGAGGCTGCAGTGGCTTGTAAAGCAGCAAGATGTTCACAAGCGTGGTGTATTCCACCCGCACTGTGTCTCCCGAACATGGGCCGCAGCAGGTAGTTCATACAGAAATGATAGTGTGGGTCATTCATGCTCTAAAGCAGCAAGCAGGCCGCACTGATGTGCAGAAATGCAGGAGACAGTGCACAAGATACACAAGAGATGTTCACTGTGGTGGTGGTGCGCTTGTAAGCACAGGCTTCAATTCTAAAGAGTGAGTCACCTAATGCAGTTTCACAATAGCTGGCATCATCACACAATTACACAAATGAATGGCAATCCTTTTCTTACCATCTAGAGGGCGAGAGGTCTTCCCCCCCCCCTTTGACCTACAATGTACACACCTAGCTGCAGCACGCCCTTTAACCCTCGAGCAATCTCAAGCTCCTTGAAGCCATGCCTACGGCACTGGGGACTCTCACATCGCAAGCCTAGACAGCGTGTGACAGCGCCTTGACTTTCACATGTCACATGCCGTGTCTGTTTAAGAACCAGTTGAGCTGAAGGATGGCAGCGGGGGGATGCCAGGGGGTCTCCGCACTGCCTGTGTCAGCTCTTTACACAGTTGGTGATTTGTAGGCTTGAGGGGGGCACATGTTGGGTTCCCACAGAGGCAACACGGAAGACGTCTTGCTATGCTTGCACCTCACTCGAATAAAACCAGAAAGAGACACAGAACGCAAACGCACAAAGTCAATACACAGCAACACCATAATCTAAAACTAGAGGTAGAACGTTGATTCCTCTGTCCCATTGAGCTGACAACAGACGGGGTGGGGGGAGGTAGAGTGATGCACGCGATGGGGAAAGCAGAGACACAGAGAAGAGGCGCTGACAGGGAGAGCTGCGCCGTGAAATGGATAAAAAAAAAAGAAGCTCAACAGTGGTGCGCGCGCGCCACTGCCAGCATATGTCTTCAATTATCGCGGCTGTCAAGCCTCGATAATTGAAGACATATGGCCTCTGGTGCGCGTAACAGACACCAATAGGCCATAGGCGGACCTACGTGACTGCCTATGGCCTATTGCGTGTTCTGTTAAAAAACAGCACGCACGCAAAGGCCAATGAAAATGGACCTTGGAAATAACACGCACGAGCTGCGAGGAATTTCCATGTCCATTTTCAAAACGCCGGGAAAAGGACTCTCGCTGCGCGACACTGCATGCGCAGTGTACGCTAGGCCCGAGCCCTAAAAAAACTTTCTGACATATCTAGTTCTAGTTAACTTTAATCGTCTGTGCTGCCTGTTGCTAGCAGATCTGCTGATTGGCATACTGGGGCAACTTATATGTTTATAGAAAAGCACTATAAAAACACATTGGTATTTACTAGATGAACCAGTTCCCACCATCTTTACCTCGTCATTTCAATCTTCAATGTACTGCGTGTGATGTGTATTTAGTCGATTATGGTTCAAGCACTATTACTTGAGCCACCAATGGCAGTGGTCGGTGATGGTGTCCAGAGTTCGCTCGCAGTGAGTTTACTGTTGGAATGATGGCGGTTGTGTCGGTCCACCCAGTTAAGTCAGCAGAGGCAACAGGGTTAACCTTGTGTGAGAGACCTTCCTTATTGAGCTCCAATGGGGTTCCCCAGGTCTTTGGGGGAAATAAAATATAAAACATGGAAAATGCAATGCCCACACAGTAATTTCCATCAACTACAAGGGTGGTTGTGTTACCGCAGAGGAATGTCAGGGCGATGTTGAGCATCATCATTCTCCAGGCTCAAGGGACTCAAGGACCCATGTAATGCTTAGGGGTGGTTGAGCGCCACTGAAAAGGTATTCCATGCAACAGGGGGATTGTGAGAATGCCTTTGTTTAAGTCCCATCCTCGTCTCCCTTTCCCCATTCCCACAATTAAACTTCTGTTTTGTAATTTAACCCTGTTCAGAAAGGTTTAACAGGAGGATTGGGCCTCGAAGCACCGCTCAATGAAATATGGAGGAAGAACATATTCACATTTTGTGTGATTCTAGGATTGACTATTTATTAGATCGTAGTTTATTTTATGAGCCCACTTCATGGCGGCCAATTTCTTGAAATCCCACCCGAAAACACAGTGCCATTGCTTTCAGTGAGAGGAAAAGCTGCTGTGGAGATGCTTGCGGTGGCGGGAGTGGATGCAATGAGGGGGAGCAGGCCTATTGCAAGAGTTACAAGGGGCTGCGCTGTCATCGGGATGTAAGGCCTAGACCCCAAATTAGAAGGTGAAAGTAGATAGCAAGTAGAGCAAAGAGACAGGATGTAGGGCAGAGATTAACTGCACATCAAAGAGCAAAAACTGGTCAAAGTGAAGAAGGCTAAGCAGAAAAATCATTAGAGCCTTCGTTTGGGATTCACCTCCATGCAACACATGTAAAAACACTGGGTGAAGAGATTGCATAGTAAGATCATATTTGGCATGAAAGTTGACTTTCCGCCAGAACCCTTTGCGAGACTTCCTGAAGATCCATTTAGTGTCCCCTTGATAGATTTTTATTTGCAGCTAATATGATGCTCTAAGATACCACACCCAAGGTCCCAAAGTCTTGAACGTATCAAACTTGATTGCCTCTAGCATGAAGTAAAGTTTCCTAATCTGTTTAACTTATTTTGCAGATGAAAAACCCTGGAAGGGAAGGCACTGGTGGCTCAGAAACCCTAAACCCCCGCCACTGAAACCAACCATCAACCAGACACAGAGAGGGCAGCTGCCCCTGAAGAGGTCTGTCAGCACGGAACGCTATGTGGAGACCCTGGTGGTAGCCGACAAGCAGATGGTGGGCTACCATGGCCGCCGGGATATCGAGCAGTACATCCTTGCCATCATGAACATTGTAAGTTTTATAACCAAATCATGGCCGCCCTGGTAGATGCAAAGGTGACCTAGCTCACAATAAATCAGGGGACGTCCTCACAATGTGAGGCCTCCAAGTACATGAACACGTATTATTGATCTATTAATAAAATCAGTATCATGTTGAGATACTTGAATGCAAAATTCCTTTTGCACAGCTTCTCTTCTGCTAAGACCTGCATATAAGTATATTTATTCATTTATTTTGTAAATTGTACAGAAATGCCTAAGCACTTATTTACTACGGCAATTTATTTAAACCTATTTATTATGGCAAATAAATGGTACTAACAGTTTGATAAGAGTCGAAGGGCCTGATTTTGAGTTTGACGGACCACCTTACTCCGTCACAAACGTGATGGGTATCCCGTCCGCCGTATTACAAGTCCATCATATCCTATGACACTTGCAATGCGGTGGACGGGATATCCTTCACATTTGTGACAGAATAACCCATCCGCCAAACTCTAAATCTTGCCCAAAGTCAGTCACTGTGGTCGTTATGGTCATACATTTGTTATTCGGATGGAGTTCGTTTTTAAGGAGCTACAGAAAGTAGAGGAACTTTGGAAGAATAAACAAAGTAAGAAAAGGGCTTCCAGTGTTGAGTTGGAAGCAGAGTAAACGGCTTGAAATTAGAAGGGGCACAGGCAGCTGGAACTCTGGCAAACAGGTTTTTGGACGGGGAACAAAGTGGACGAAAGGAATATTTTGGCCGGTCCTTAATTTCTGCCAGCTGCAGTCCCTGGGCACCACCACTCATCTCTGGCGACCAGGCCTAATTTTCCATCATGTGACTTGGACCTAGAAGAAGAGAGAGAAAGGCAGAAAAGGGAGAAAGAAGGAAGAAGAGACAGATAGGAAAAACGTGACAAACAGAGAAAGCAGGGATTGACGAGAAGCTGCAGGAGTGAGATAAAGAGACATGAAGTGTAGGGTGGTGGAGAAAGAAGGCGTGAGATGGATAAAGACTGGGATGTGAGGGGCTCCTAAGAATAACTTTGGAGCCCGCACTTATTTATTTTATTTTTTTACAAATTAAGCTCTGCATAAAGGTGCACAAGGCCAGTAAGATAAAGTGATAGACCATTGATACTTTACACAGCTGGACACAGGAAGCGAAAATAAATATATTATGGAAAAGGGAGACAGAAGTGAAATGGTGTGATGCCATAGGGTAAAAGAAAGTGAGATTGTGAAGCGAATGGATTGAAAGTTGAAGGTAAGTTGTAGCAAATGGACCTATGTGCTAACAAGAATTCCCATTCACAGTGAATCACAATGTGACCTACTTCATGAATAATTCTGTGGTTGGTCACAAATTGCTGCTTACTCTGACTTGATGCAATCACAGGGATGGTAGGCTGCTGGGGTCAGCAGACAAACATGTCTGTGGTTGCAATGAAAAAGGTTTTTATTTTCTGATTTTGGTTTTCAAATGGAGCCCATTTTTCCGTAAAGCAAGCAGGTCTGTGTTTAAAAAACAAAACTGAAAGTTCGCTTTCAGAATGCTTACCACTCTAATTCAGAAGTAAGTACATGTTCAATGTTTTGCGACCGCATTTTGGTCGGAAAACATTGATAAATATGAAGAATTGCTTTTTGGAAGGAATGCCTACAACATGCCCATTTCAAATGCTGATTCCTTACAAAGTCGAACCCCCATTGTAGGAATCGGAAATCATTTACCAGCGCCTGAAATAAGGGTTGTACATCTGGCCAAACATTTTTACTGTCGCAAATTTGTCTTTGCAACCGTAAAAGCGTTTTGTACATCAGGCATTGTGTTTTATAACTCTCAATATTGTTCTGTCCTTCCACCCATCCCAACATGTATCTCTTTCTAACAGACGTCTTTACTTGTACTATTGATACATCCTCCCTTTCTCCACACTATTCAGCCTTTTTCAGTTCTATGATTAACAAACTTTGATTGTCCTTCCCCTCATTCTCTCCTTCGCTCTTTCCTTCTCCGATCTTCATGTTGTTTAACTTTCTTCTCTTTCCTTTCCCTTCTCAAATTATGAACTTTCTTTCAATGGGACAAATCCTCTACTTGCCTCACTGCGCCCTCGCTGTTTTTCGTCAGCTTGTCTTGAATTCTGCTCACCATCTTCTTTAGCATTACTCCTTCCTTTGGGGTATTTCTCAGCTACTTCCTACATGCCATCATTCTTCCTGTCTTGAACAAGCCTTCTATTGTACCTTATTCTCTGGCCAACTTTTGTCTTATCTCGCTTTCTACCATACTCTTCAAACTACTGAAGCATGTAGTCTCCAAAACTTCTCTTTACATCTTTACTCAAACTCACCTGTGTTCCCCACTCAATCTGATTTTCGGCCCACACACTCACCGGATGCTTCCTTTTTTTTGTCGACTGATTGCTTGTGTTCTTTTTACCTGGAACTCAAAGATTCTTCTTATGTTATTCATCTTTCCCTCACTGCCGTATCTGATATTCATTCTTTTTATTCTCCGCTTCACTCTGTTTTCACTTGAAACTTGGGGCTCCATGCTTTTTTCTTCTCTTTATGTGGCCATACCCACTCCATCATGGGCTGATGCAGCCTCATATTAATTTCCTCTCTGATATTGTGTTCTTTAAGGCTCCTTCTATGCACACTTATCTTCCCAGTCTACCTTGCTGCCAGCTGGTCCTAAAAGGTCTTCCTTTGACCTTTCCATCCATTTATATGTGAAGTATTCATAGAGGTCTGCTTCCTTCTCTTCCTAGGTACATTGTTCGGTTTCTAACCATTTATCTACTGGTCAATCTTCGATTATCTTGTACTTTCTGCAACTCAGCCCAAATCCAACCGAGTTTCTGTTCTTTTCCGCAGCATCACTTTATACCTGCCTTGCAGGCACGGCCCGTGCCGGGCGTTATACTGGGGCGGTGACGTCAGGCAGGGGAGGGTCACGCTGCATCACATTTGGCGATGCAGCGTGGGCAACTAAATTTGTTTTATTTATTTTCATCGGTACTTACCTCTAATGGTCCATATCCTGCATTTTACAACCCCCCACCCTGCCCCTCCTCTGCCTGACGTCACCGCCCCAGTACACTGCCCGGCACGGGCCGTGCCTGCTGCCTTGTCCTACTTCGCCCCTCTAAATTATTGATGATCTTCTATAGCTCACACAAGTAGCTTTCGACGTCTGGACGACATACCATTTATACCTTTCCAGGCAAATGGAACCCTTGTTCTTATCGTCGTCTTCTCTCTCCTTGACTATTGATCTGAGTTCTTCCTACATCTCGCTGCCTATTTTCCCTGGTCTTTCTTCAACTCCTCTACCTGTTTTCACTTTAGCCTCCAAAAGTACTGCTCTGCTCTCTTCTTCTTTCCCTCTGTTCTCTGGCTCCCATTTCATTCCTGTCTCCTTGATTGTTTTCTCTGCATCCTTTTAAATGCGTTCACGGTCTCCTTCTATTTGCATCTCCTCTCTGGAAATTCTGTTATTATTGGCATTTTAAATGACAATGCCTTTTATTTATCTGTTTTAAAAACAACACAAATAAAAGGCATTGTTATTTACAAAGCCAAGAGCTCAAACTCTCGTAAATGCGAGGCCTATTGCATTGCAAATGCTTGTTTTCTGTTACTAAAAGTGGTCGCGTATTGACGTGTAAGCGCAAACAAAACACGTAACTTAAAAAACAAGCAAAACAAATGCACATAAATCATGCTTTCCAAAAATACACATCTCTGCTACACAACATTTAATGACCTCCCTTTTAACTCTATTCGGATCTCTGTGGCTGTTTATCCAGGTGCGCCCCCTTGCCTTTCAACACCCCGGCCACACACCACTGCATCCCCTCCGTGGTTATTGAAGATTCTTCCCTCTGTCACGGGGTAGTTATCGATAGTGCAGCAGGTGCAGTGGCACCAGAACTCTGGAGACTTCAAGGCCCACTGCCCACCAGTTATGACTGTTTCACTCCTCAACTAGCAGACGAAGGGAGGGTCGATTTACCTTTCTTGCACCTGGGCCGATGGCTCCCATGTAACTCCACCGCCCTCTGTCGTTTCCACCTAAGCGGTGCCTGCATAAGCATAAACAAACATACATATGTTTAAGGCCTGCTTCGATAATGGTTATTTATGTACTAGTGTTACGTTATCTCCGGTCCACATGGCTCCGTTAACAAAGAGCTGGGGCATTGTCTCGCGGCCTCCAGGCTGAGTAACAGGGATTTCTTAAGACCCGAGCTCTGCACATCTTTCCACTCGGCCTGTGAACTTCAACAGCTGCTCGCGAATTGCAGCTTGGCCTGGCTATTTTTAGGACGCTATTTCTGACATTGTTTGAAGTTCGCACTTTCTTCATTATCTTATTGAACATGGCTCTGGCCGCTTCCTGGTGACCCCAAAGCATCCCGCGCACAGGGTGTGCAGCTTGAGGGGCCGGCGCCTCGTTTCTGGCTGTTGCGGAACAGGCTTAGCCGCAGCGCCTGACATGGTGATGAGGTAGCCGCCCTGGAGCTGCTCTGTTCCCTCATTCCACAAACATGTGTGTCCTCTGCATTGTGCGATTACGGTTCTCCCAACACTGTACCTGTGGGCACGAGGCATTCCAGGAATGCGGGCACCCTGTTGCACCACACTCCGCCGCTCACCCAGTTCTAACGTGCCCCTGCTGTGTGTTGTTGTGAGGTGTGTACAAAACACTGATAGCAAAAAGGCTTCAGATACACAACAAAGACCATTTACTGTAAGCACCATTTTTGATTGATATTCAAAATCTTCAGTATCAACATTCCCTAGGTGCCTTCATGTTCGGTCATGTGACTTCTAAAAGGAAACAAAATGTACACTGGGACACACATTTTATGGATGAAACACTCACACCCTTCACAGAGACAAATAGAAACAAGCCAGCGAGTGGTGTGCGCGAGCAGCTCACCTCTCTTTCCTTTTTCATTTAGTTGCTTCCCCGTGAAATGGTTCCAAAAAAGAAGAAGCCCGCGAGTTGTGCTCGTGCGCATCAGCAAGACGTGGTTTCAATTTTCGCGCCCGTGTCTGGGCACGATAATTGAAACCACACGGCAGCGGTGCGGGTAACCGACACCAATAGGCCATGGGCAGAGCAATGCGCCCGCCTATGGCCAATTGTGTGCTGTTTTTGATAAAAAGACGCACGCAAAGGCCAATAGCGGGGGCCAAAAGGAAAAGCACGCGCGATTCCTAGGTCCGTTTTGAAACCCCCTACAAGAGGTCTCTCACTGCGCGAGCAAAGCTGCACACTGCAATGCTAGGCGCGAGACCTAACTAGAAGCAATTAGAGTGCATAAACAGGTCAATTTAATCAGCATTTCGAATGAAAAGTAAAAAGAGCAGAAAGGTAGAACTTAAAGAAAACACATTGCTTTCCTTCCCCTGGAAACCAGAAATGGAAATGTAACACAGTTCCTAGAGAGCTGTCTTATCTGTGACCCAGTGTTTGTTCGTGGGGCCTAGTGCAGTGGCTGTACACGACTTTGATAAGGGAACTTTCGTTTTAACTGGAATCCCCTAAATACCCCCATTCAGAGTACCCCCCTTGCTCAGCAAATCGCACTTGCCTGGTACGAGTTTGTCTGGCCGCTGGCCATTCCAGTATATTTAGAAATGGAGGTCATCCATTGTCCGTTTTGCAGGCTTAGGTGTGTGGGAGAAAAGGCACTGCAACAGAGAAGACAGCAATAGAGGCCTTTCCTAGCACCTCTAAAGGCCTTTCCCTACCTGCTGGGCATATCCATATGGAAGAGGCATGCTTACATAAGCACGACTTTTCACCCCTAAGGGTATCCAGGCACTGAGGCCATCAGGGAGATTAAGGGCCATATGTAGGTAAGACGTGTTTTGCGATTCTCAAATTGTGATTTTTCGGGAATCGCATTTAGAGAATCGCAAAACGATATGTAGGTAGGATTAGCAGAATATTTTGCGAATCCCACCTATTCCTTATTTGCCAATCGCAAATTGAGATTCGCAAATAAGGAATACCTTCCCATTCATTCCTATGGGCTAGAAGGCCCATAGGAATGAATGGGAAGACATTCTCAATTTGCGATTCTGAATTAGAGAATCGCAAATTGAGAATGCAATTTCAAGGTTGCAAGGGTGTCAATAGGACACCCTTTTGCACCCCTGAAATAAACATGTGTGCACATGTGGCGCACATACATGCGCTAAGGGCATGTATGTGCGCCACATGGCACTTTGAAAAATGCAAAAAAGCGCATTTTTCAAAGAAATCGCAAATTACCACCAACCTGAAGTTGGTGGTAATTTGCGATTCCTTAAACCAAAATTGCACAACTTGGGTTCTTCCTACATTGCATTTAAGGAATCGCAATTTGGGATTCCTTAAATGCATTCGCAAAATAAGGAACTCGCAAATTTTGCGATTCCTTATTTTTCGTGTGGGTTTTTGTGTGCTACATAGCACACTGCCCAAATTACATATGGCCCTAAGTGAGCTGAGGCCCAGAGTCACATGGTGCTGAGCTGATCTGACGCTGGTGATCGAACCATGAGCCCTGCCCTCCGGAGTCAGCCGATCTGGCCGCTGCGCCACACCTAACTTTAAAATGCAAATGCTCCTTCTGGGACTCTGTTACGGAAGCAGTGAGTCACATGGAGGGCAGCAGGGTGATGGAAAGGATTACTTTTTCACGTTTAATGCACCCATATCTATGACTTCAATTCGTTTTTACGCACACTCTTCCAATCTAATTTTTTTAACCATTGTTAACCGCATGCGTGCGGCATGATTTCCGCTCCTGTGCTGAGATTTTTCATATCGCACTTTACATGACGAGCTGGGCTCGTCATGAGCGTGCGAGGAGGCTACCTCATGACGAGCCCAGCTCGTCATGAGCGTCGAAGGGGTTAAGCAGTGTCCCAGTTATTTTTTTCATACGCAACCGAACCATGGTTTTTGTACCCGTTATGGCACACTCGTGATCCAAGGATGGAACAAAAGTTGGAAAGCCTTGAATTAAAAGTCCACCTATTAAAAAACATCAAACAATAAAAAGGTTCATACACTAGCCAATGGTATAGTGTGCTCTAGTGATACTCAAATTATGGCCCGGGGGCTGCATGCGGCCCTCCTAACCTCTACATGTGTCCCCCTGGGCAACAGCAGCATTAGGCTGTTGTTTACTTGACTCAACACTAATGTTAAAAAGTTTTTAACTATACCGTCAAGCATTTATTAAAGTTAAAGTGAAAAGATCTTGCAACAAACCTGTGGAAATATGATAGACTTTTTAAAATTCAAGAAGGGGTATTTCATTAACATGCGTAACCATTTCTCCTAAGTATATAAGATTATATCAGTGCATAAAGAATTATTTTAAAAGTGATAGTTTTCAAAGATGAATTTAGAAAGATTCATTCTTCCACTCACCCTGGCAACAATGCCAGTAGTGAACTAAGATGAAAATCAGTTGTTACATGCACCCTCTGGGCGGCCTGTGTTCCTCATATACGTGAACAACATTATAGTTTATTAAATCAAACACAGGAGAAGGTTTTGTACAGCACACATCCTGAAGTCATGTATTTCACGGTCCTCTTAAACGTAATAATGAAGAAAAAGAAGGGAAAGTGAAATTAAACAGTTGCATAAGATCACACAATTTGGTAAAGTGGGGTAGCCGGGATTAATCCCAGGCTTTCTGGTGTCACATTGTGGAGTCCAGCCACTATATATATATATATTTAGCTTCCTCTATACCCACCATACCACCAACACCCCCTCCCCTCTATGCCGAGTGCGCTGTCCCCACCCGACCGCTATCCTGCTGGCATCAATTCGGCCCTCTGTCACTTAACAGCGCAAACGTTTTAGCCCCTGGGAAAATGCTTGTGAGTACCCATGCTCTAGCATATCCATTTACTCAGGAAGGAAAGTTTTGCTCGCACAGAACCCAACCACATCACCCCCAGCACACAGCCATTAACTTCAATAACAGAAACAACCATAGTGCCAATATCGGCCCAACCCCAGACCTTTCTTCAAGCACACACCACTCCACTAATAACCGACACAACACAAGTTTGATGGAGAAAGTTGTTGCAGTTTTATTAGCATATACATTATGCCACCATGTTGGGTTATCTTATGGGTCGATCCAGAGCAGGCCGCCTCTCGCGACCCGCCCACCTGATGAGCCATAACCCCCCGCAGTGTTAACTGCGGGGGCGTTGTCAGTTTTGGGGGAAGGTCTAACCCCTCCCCTCGGCGGACCTCTATTCCGCCCCTTGCTCAAAAACAGCAACGGGCAGCACCCGCTCGGGGTCAGGGCAGGGCAGGGCGAGGATCACGCGAGCAGCGGCCAGGGACAAAGAGGGCGCTTGACCCTCGCCCCCTGGGCTATATAGCCCTACAACCCCTCCCCCCATGACCGGAAGTGACATCACAGGGGGACCACTGGTCCCCCCCAACCACTAGACTGCTCAGGGTCTGTGCCATCCTATGGCACTAAGGGTGGCCGCCCTCGTAGGTGGCCACCTTTGGTGTCCCGGGGCAGCCAATCAGAAACATGAGATATCTAACGTAAGTGCGCATATCAGACCAATACTTTCAAACCGTTCCGCATCCTTTAATAACCACGGAAATCAGCTCACCTCCACAAAGCTAGATGGGACCACAACATTAGCCTAACACAAATAGGCCCTCCAATGACTCCTAGCAGGAGAACACCCCAGGAAGGCATGTCTCCAGTCAACGCACATTAGCAAAAATCAGACATGCGACAGAGGCAAATTCCCACTACTCCCCTTCCAATCGATTTGCTAATACCAGTAATGTTCGGGTAAATGCCCAAGAAAAGGGTACGAGTACAAACAAGCATTCATAAAACCAATATAAATCCTGATGGCTGATTGTTAATATGCGAACATTGGAATCAGCAACTAATGTGGCCCAACAACATGAAAGTAGCATTCTCTGCCCACCCCAGTCCATTTACAACTCAATGAGTGCTAACACCATATAGAGAAGGCTTGCACGAGGCAATACAACCTCACGTGCAGGAGACCAACCAGCCTGCACAACCCAAGAATCACTATCCTCAAATAGTTATCAGGAAGTCTCTCAAGGCGATAAAGACCAAGACCGAAAACAAAAGTCTAGCCTGCCCACTCCAGATCCCCCCCCTGCCACCCTTTGTTAAACTTCCCATTTCTAAAATTCTAAAAGTGGATTCATTAGACCTGGGCAAGGCTATTACGAGCACCTATTAAGTTCCTAAACATGGTCTTGGTATTCACAACCTGTTCGATGAAATATGACTTCTTGACAACACAGTCACTATACTAGACTAAATACTCCTCCTGTACTACAGAATATTCCACTGAAGCAGAGAATCCTAGAGAGGTATTAAAATAGTCGTATTACACTTAGCAGGATTAACTCTGCTAAGTTTTAGTATTATTTAACACCCTGAATAAATGTCAAGTGGGAAACACTGTCCAAGTCTTCACCATGCACCTCCAGCCTAAACCCAGCCTCTTCAGGAGGTTAAAGGATATGTGGTGGAGTTTAATATAGCTTGGCGTAGTTTGCGAAGTAGCGCTACGCGAAGCTACGCAAAGTGCACTTCGCACTACGCGAGATACGCATAGCACTACGCGAACTGCGTAGTACCCTGTTCGCACTGTGCATAATGCCGTTTTGAATGATTGCACAGTGCGGACAAGCATTCGGCACTGTGCAATCATTCAAAACGGCATCTTGCACAGTGTAAGCTGTAGTATTTTGCCGCTCGAGTAGATTTTTACTCGAGCGGCTGCTTTCTCAACGCAGACTGGTAGTTTCTCATAGCGAGCGGTCGCGATAGGGAACCTGACCTCCCCGCGTTGAGAATCTTGCCGGGAGGTTTATTTTCCACACTCGCGATCAGCAACTTAATGTTGCTGATCGTGAACGAGGAAAAAGTCTTGCCGGGATGTCATTTTGCTTGCTCGCGGTTGCCGACTTGACGTTGAGGACCGCGAGCAAGCAAAAATGACCGCTGCACTACGCTATGCTAGTTTGCACTGTGCTACGAGCAGTGCACTTAGTGCAAAGTAGCGCAAACTTTGCAAACTACACGAGCGTAGCGTAGTGCTTTACCCAAGATTAGTTTAATATTGTTTCTACATCAGTGCCAGTAAGGGTAGGATATGTCATGTACCCAGAGAAGCTGCTAGCGGGACACCCTCATCAAGTTAACCAATGTCTTTGACAGATCTGCACGCATCAAAAAGAAGTAACCAAAACCATTGATCAAAGCTCCTTATAGATACAACTCTGAGCTCTCCAAAATGAAAATGACAGACCACAGTCTGGGACAGTACAGAGTTCTTCAATACTGACATCAACAAGGAATGGCGCAGCATATACACCCACACCAGAGGATACAATTAATCTGCAAGGAGAGCAAAATCACTGAACGACTCTCACTTTGCTTAAAAAGTCAATCAATTGAATGGAATAAGCAACTTTTGTCCCTGATGGACTGGAATCCTGGAGACACTCCGCTTGCACAATTTTCACTTTGCAAGAATCCACTGTCATGCATGACTAGAAATCCTCAGCTCCAAATCTTACTGCTGCATATGTATGTAAACTGTACAGCACAAACCTATTGCAAAGCAAGGGATGCTGCGCACAATGAGATTTGGGCTGTTTAGTGCTGAAGAAGAGGGAGATGTTGTAGTGCAAGAGAGGATGCAGCTACACACAAAATGAGAAACAAACAAGAGTGGATGAGTGCTAGGAGAGGTACAAAGGGAGGGTCTGGCAGCTTAGGAAGGGGCAGAGGTGTGGGAGGCAAGCTGTTTAAATATATATAGAGGTGTATTATAGAAGGAGGCCTGTGGATATGGACTGAAATGACATAGCATTAGAATGCCTGGAATCTCTGCATTGACTTCCTGATTTCCATTCTATGGATGCTCCACTGGAGGTCCTGTTTGTTGCCAGCTAGGGCGGGTTACCAGAACATTATAATAATTAAGCTTTAACTGCTACCTAGGGCACCACCATTATCAGGCTTAAATTGCAAGGTGCTAGGGATGTTATGGATATTGCAAACCATATCTGGTCCAGCACCTTCTGTGCAGTACATGCCCAATGTCAAGTATCAAGTAACTGTTCACAAAGTTTGAATACTAAATCCGTTTTCAAGTGGGCATGCAGTGGTTCCATCCTTCTAAAAAAGCAAAGCACTGCGGACACCAATTAGTGACCCATTTCAGTTATTTCCTACTACACAAACTTTCTAGGAATTCAGATAACCGAACACTGTCTTGAATATATGGTAGCGTAACCTAATCGCTAACCACCATTCAGGATTTGGCCTACAGAGAAGACTGGACTCTGCATAAGCAGATATCAGGGAGAATTACTCATGCACCTCATGCACCTAGTTTAAGCTTGAAATCTCTTTACTCTGTGACACCCTTGACCAAGACATAATACTTGAATGACTAAGAAGGTTTGTGTGAGGTTCAGGTACTCCATGATTCCTTCAAAGCTGTAGTCCGTTTATTAAAATTGGCCATTTGAACTCTCCAGCAAATGTCATGTGCAATGCCCCACACATTCTTCTTTAACCTATGCTGCATAATATTGACCACCATACCAAGCGAGGAGGCGTGGTAGTACACATAAAGATCTCAATAATTCTTAATTCTTTGCACCGCAAAAAAACCTCGATCATGGTGCTTAATCTATAGGCAATGAATGGACAATATAAAGATCATAAAAATCAATCATGAAATGTCAGAAAAGCGTACATTGGTAAAAACTGCTGAAGATAAATGATGGCATACTCTGATCTGGCTTGTAAGATAAAAGAAGATATCTTGACTAGCAGTCTGCATTGCGCCAACCAAAAGTCAAGTGTTTAAAGTAGAGATAAAGCCCTCAGGGTATAGGGCCCCTGGCTCTAGAAGGTTCTCAGTCCATACTTGGGTGTCCAGGCAAATCACCCATTCGTTAGGAAACACTACAAAAGTATCTGTTCAAACAAGCCAAAAACACTAGGCTTGAACTATGGAACTCAGCAGCTGAGGTAAGTATCCTGGTTGGACCCTGCTGGACACATCGTGGTGGCTTTCCTTTCTTTACGAATGACCAGCCTGGGGCCCAATCTTATAATTATTAGTAGGATACATGGAATTTTTTGTTAGGGTTGGAGCCCTTTGAGGTCTCCGCACAAACCAGACATTTTAGCAGGCTAACGCGCCTACAATCACTTCATTTTTTGATATGATGCGATTAAAGCTGCATCTTACTATACATCTTCCATTTCAGGGTGGTTTGATTTTTAACACCACCTTCCTAAATAAATAAAAGCATTAATTTGATCACTAATCACCCCAAGATTCAGGTAAATAAAGTTTGCACAATTTGGCTTGACCAGGACTACCAAATAAAGCACAGCCTGTTTCAACTGTTAACCAAATTTTGACTTGACCAGGACTACCTAATCAAGCACAGCCTGTTTCAACTGTTAACCAAAATTCACACCTTCTACACCCTGGATATTCACAGATCGCTCCTTCTCCCATGAGCAACACCTCTCTGTTACTTAAGGCACACCCTCTACGGTTGTATGGCATTACAACGCGGGCTTTTACCCCGCATGCCATTACAACGCGGGGATTACAACGAAAGTCGTTACAACGACTTTCGCTGGAGGGCGCTGGATAGTGGAATAGTTTCATTTTCTATTCCAACTCCAGTAGGGAAGGTGTTGGGTAGAAATTTAAACTGTTCCCTATCCAACAGCGCCCTCCAGCGAAAGTCGTTGTAACGACTTTTCAACAGCGCCCTCCAGCGAAAGTCGTTGTAACGACTTTTGTTGTAATCCCTGCGTTGTAATGGCAGTGCGGGGTAATCCCCGCATTGTCATGGCTGTTCACCCCCTCTACTTAACATAACTTTCACACTATTTACACACTTGATGCACATTGTAAGTATTACAAATAGCCTTGCATAAGCCAAAATACAATATGTTTGGATCTGTCTAAAACAAATAAAAGAAATATTAGGAACACTGTCATATTAATGATATTCATTGGGATATGTTTGTTTTTACAAGTACAAAATGTTTAGTATTCATGTCTCAATAGAGATTGAGTCACTTGAGTTTGTCATAAGACATAATGTCCTTGCCCTAGTTTTCCTGGAACCTGGGTAGTGATGAATAACATCTTTCTATTTTTTAATCAAACAAATGTACTTATTTCCTTGGTGTTCAAACTCAAAATGCTGTTGTTTTTTTGTACTGCTGACTTCATCAAACATATGACAAGCCTTGAGTCTGGTTTTCGATTTACTTCATCACAATCTTTGAGGCGTCACAGAAGGAATAACAAGCAGAAATATAATATAGTTTGATATCTTTGAGCAGTACTCCATTCCTTTGACTTGTCTTTGACCTTCATAGCTGCCACATGAGACATTCCAACTCACTTGCTCAAAATCACTAGTCCTGATGATGACTCTGATACTTATCATTGGGCTGAAACATCAACACATTCAAATAGGCTAGAGAAAGATTATTTCTGAGATAGCGGACTGGTTGTCCTGGTTGAGCTCCTACTGTTAAATTAATCCTTGTATACAAACATTTCTTTTACATGTATGAGTGTCATCAATGAGCACTACATGTTCAGTAATTGTTTTGAAATGTATAATTAAATGATTTATCATATATCTTCAAACAGTTCATGGGCTTGCTGTTGTGAATGCGTCTGTAAATGACAATTTAATTGCTTACACTTAATGAATAGGTTCTGTATTATGGATCATGTTAAATCAACTCTGACTATTTTCAAGCAAATATGTTGATTGCCATCACAATATTTTGGAAAGACATTTAATAGTCATCTAAAGTTCAATGTGTGAGTTGCTTTGTGAAACCTTTAGGAGCCACTGATTCACATAGGTATATTGGGTAGCCACTCTTTGAAATATTCTCCATTAATACCTAGGTATGTTTTACATACACTATTCCCCTCTATCCAAGCTGTTCAGAATTATGGAGTGATGCCTTTACTAAACCTTGCAGGGTTTCCCCTGGACAGTTCTATCTCTTGATATCAAGGTGCACAAACTAAAATAAGGGATTACATCTGCTATCAGTTTCCCAAGGGCAAATATTCAAGTTTTTCCTCTGTTCAACCCGTTGTCCCCAATCAAACTCCCCCGGGTAGAACCGCACATTGGATCAAAACTAGCCCTGGCATCTAAAAGTAAGTATTGGTTTTAGAAATCTGAATGAGGTTCTTCATTATTCTTTGTAGTACTTTTGTGGGTTCAGCAACCCCGTAGGTTCTCATCACAGGACCAGATAAAGACATCTTATAGCAAAGTCCCATGCACCGAACCACCCCCTTTTCGTCGATATATTGAATTAGAGATGGGTAACAGTGAGTAATGGGGATGTTTTTCACCCAGAGGTTCTGAGTGATGTGATATATAGATAATGACAGTGGAGCTTGAGTTATCTGTGATGTCACTCAGAACCCTGAGGTGAAAAACATCCCATTATTTATTCTTATTTGTGTTTAATTTTATCATCTGCATGGCCCACCCATATCATCTGCCTATTCTTCCAACTGCTGCGCAATGGGCAGATGAGTACTTGAGGAGCTGATATAACATGGGGTCTACTTTATGTCCAAAATCTTACTTTTTTTAAACCTGCCACCACCCAATGTGCCTTCCATCTCTTCCTCGTCCTCCTAGCAGAAAGCCAGTGCCACACTCACAAGTTGTCAGCAAACCTTGTCCGGTAAGCCACGAATTTCTTTTTGACGTATCAACAGTAGGAGACACCTTTTCTCAACTATTACTACATCATTGCAGTAAATACTAGATTTAGAATCTAGAATTTTTGAGAGAGGCTTCTAGTTGAAGCCATACGTTATGTTATGTTAGTTCGACTTGTATAGCGCAACAGCTGCCTCAGCGAAGAGGCGTCCTGGTGCTTACTACAGGCAGTCAGCAAGAAAATGAGCCTAAACCCAAGGGAAGAGATGAGTTTTTATTGCCTTCATAAAAATCAAGTAGTTATCCAGACTGCAAATGTGGAGGGGGAGAGAATTCCAAAGCTTAGCCGCTAGATAGCGGAAAGATCGTCCTCCCGCACGTAGACGTTTTACCCGTGGAACCAGAGCCAAGCATGACCCCATAGAGCGCAGATGGCGCAAGGGTATGTAAGGTACCAACACGTCAGCAAAATGCAAGGGGATGAGAACTTTCAGGTTTTGAAGGCCATGGAAAGAGCTTTAAATTCTATGCGCTTGGCCACCGGCAGCCAGTGTAATCGTCGGATTACCCCCTAAATGGGGCGTCTTATCTGGTGACCCAAAAGGGCTCTGGCAGCAGCATTTTGGATCCTTTGTAGGCGCATGACCTCAGCTTTATTCACACCTAAAAAAAGTAAATTAGCATAGTCAAGCCTTGACAGTATGGCCGTCTGAACAATCAGTTGTCTGGTGGACTGGCTAAAATAGCCCAAAAGGGGTTTCAGTCCCCGAAAGAGGCGGCAACACGTGCCTGCAATTTTCTTAGTGTAGTCCTGAAAACTGAGGGTTGAATCCATCCATTCCCCTAGGTTTTTCACCATCAACTTAGGGGTGGGTGCGCTCCCTAGGGTATTAGGCCACCAGTTCTCACTCCAAAGCTTGATGTTTACATAACATTAGTAGGAAATATTAACTTGCTTTTTGTGTACTGCTTTTTATATAATGTGAGCTTGTCCATGCAAGGTTCAAGAAATTGGCTGTGCCAACTTATTCTTATGTACATTTGTCTTGTGTGGAGAGTTATAAATATAGTGTGAATCCAGCCCTCCTGGACCTAAGTACGATACCCATGGTATACTAGTTATATCCCACAGTTTAACTCTGTAGATAAAAGGTGCTACCAGTGTCAACATTATTGGTACTTAAGGGGTGATTTAGAGCTTTGCATACATTGTACTACATGAAAGTCCAGTCCACCAAACTGTCGGTACACCCTCCTTATTTAGAAGGTCATCCATTTTTTTGCTTTTCAATAACAAACCCTGCTTTTGGTAATTTGTTTTTGAAAAACAAAACGTCTGTAATGGTTGGATAGACGGACGTCAAAACAAGTGGCGGTTCCTGCCAAGAAACCGAGATCACCACTGGCCAAGCTGTGATCTCTAAATCTGGTGGGCAGTAGTCCATCGGGTTGGTGATGGACGCTGTACCATCCACCAAACTCTAGATCTGGCGCCCTTAGTTTATTGTCTTCAAAGGTTACAGTCAACTCAACCATCAATCTTGCCACAAATGACAGGCTTGTGGGGGCTCTTTAATTATGTGCTTAGTGGAATTGATTTAGGATTCATTTTTAAGACTGGTCTTTTTTTGTTTCCTGGAGGTCAGGTTGCCAAACTTTTCCAGGACTCGAGTCTCGGGAATATTGTCAACATCTTAGTCACCCGCCTGATTCTGCTGACGGAAGATCAGGTAAGAAAGTATTCAAAATGAGCTGGGATTTAATTGCTTTAGCATGATAGTGTGATAAACCACTGCATGTCTTCTGATCAACTGAGCACTGAGGTCATGAATATCTCCACATCTTTTGCTGATTGGCATCTTATGATGCATAACTTGCTTCTGACTCATGTCTGTCTGCTGTCAATGTTCAGTACTGTGTCTCCTCACAAATTTTCTGGCCAAGTGACCAAAATAGATTAGTGTTGCTCCCCCGCCCAACCCGCTCCACCAACTTTAAACAATTAGATGAACAAAGATTCATGGTCTGAGCAACTGAACTATGAAATACTTTTCCATTCAGGTTTGGCGTGGCCACAATACAAATTAATAACACGTGAGATCTGCTATTACCAATGTCTAAAGGCATTTAATAAAGCATACAAAAAACTCCTGTGTGCATAATCATTTTCTATTGTTTTTTTATCCACGCATAAACATGTTAATCACAGCTGTTAGGAAAAGTTTCCGCAAACATTTTTTAGCCTTCATATCTTATTGTTTTAAATCAGACATCATGAACGTTTATGTTCCTTGTCCTACCAATCAGGGCCGGACTGGCCATAGCGGGCACAGGGCATTCCACGCATAAACATGTTAATCACAGCTGTTAGGAAAAGTTTCCGCAAACTTTTTTTTAGCCTTCATATCTTATTGTTTTAAATCAGACATCGTGAACGTTTATGTTCCTTGTCCTACCAATCAGGGCCGGACTGGCCATAGCGGGCACAGGGCATTCCCCTGCTGGGCCGGAGGGGTGGGGGCTGGTTTTGTGCTAGTGGGGGCCGCTTTTCTTACCGGGGGCCGGTGCTGCAAATCGGCCCCCTATAAGAAAAGCAGGAGCGGTGCTTTTTGCTAGCCGCCGCCCCCTTTTCCCCCTACTCCCCCACTCCCAGGGCCGGAGGAGCAGCAACCTGCCTTGGCTGGTTGCTGTTCCCAGTCTGGCCCTGCTACCAATAAACATATTTCACCCAAGGTAAAAGTATGATTCTGCATCAACGGCAGATGACTTCAATGGGCACGGCATCCCTATATGTCAGAGCCAATATCAAGAACCCCCTCCCCCCATGGCAAAACTGCTACATCTGTGAGTGCAAAAACACTCCCTCACAGACCTCAGAGTAGGCACATTCTATCATTCCCTAATTGTAGAATTTACTAAAACATATGACTCTGCTTGTCACCCGTATGTATCCGGCGGTAAGAGTACTAATTTAAGTTACCATGGGACGTTCAATAGGAAAAGGTAAATAATCCGGACATGAAGCCAGAAATCCCTTGAACCCAGAGGTTGTTCTGCAGGTTTGAGTGATGGATGATGTATAAAGGCTTAGATCAGGAGGCAGAATGAGCAACTCTCCAGCTTGAGAGTTTTTACTTAGTAGAAAAGATAATCAATTACGGCTTCATCGGGGAGTTGGGTGATTTAGTTGAAGATGTTGCTTTAGGAGTGTCACAGTTGTTTCTTTTTTGAGCGGGTTTACTGTGGTTTTGGCAGCATTTCTAGGTTTCTCTTGACAGCACAGCTTCCTGAAGGATGTATAGTTTCCAATTCTTTGAAATATAGAGAGAATGGTCTTTGGCTCCATCCAGAGGAGTATTACTCCCTCGTCTCATGCTCTTGGCTGTTTGTTGCATCATTCCTTCTTCTAGAAAGTACTATCATTGATATGCATGAGAGACTATTTACACCTCAAATGTATACTCTGTCATCAAATTGTCATTTTTAAGACCTAATTTATATCTTGGCAATATGTATACTCATTGCAGCGGCGACAGAGTATGCTTACCGCCAAAATAAAGGTCCTCCAGCCAAATTTAAAAGTGGGCAAACCATAGGTTTAATCACAGTAGGGACTACTCTGCCTCCACCAGGATTAAACCCCTCCAACAGCCCTGTGGAGTAAGGTCTAATTCTACCCACTGAATTTAGATGTACAAAGTTAGAGGTCAGTTTTCACCGCCCGTCACAGCCAGGAAAATACTGCCAACCCCCAATACACAAGGCCAAAAGACATCCGCAGCAGGGATTGGTGACCTACGGTGGATTGGACACAGGGTATCTCCTGCTGCACACAGCAGAAGGCCAGATAGAAAGGGTTAGCTTACGATGGTGGGTTGGTTTGCAGGGAATGGCCACAGTTCACACCCTGGTGCCAACCCCAGCAGAAGGAGTTACCCACCTGCAGTGGGGTGGTGTGCAGAGATGGTCAGCTAACTCAGGCTCTGTTGCAGTGTGCAGTGGGAAATGACCCCCTGTGGCATGTTGGGTGCAGGACCTGATTACAACATTGAGACAACTTTCGACACACAAAAACATTGTGCAACCGTCAAAATCTTCAGATCTGAACCAGACGGAAATCCTTGGGTAGCTTTATATCTATATGTATCCATTGCCCACTTCTGTGTAATAAAAACATGTAGGAGCAGATGATGTAAGAACTTATTGTCTGTGAATGACATGCTACAAAACTATTTTAACCGCTTCCGTGCGGCGCGAATTCCCCGCCCATGCTGACTCCGCCTTGCGCGGGCGGAGTCATGACGGAACGGTTCCGTCATGAGCACAGCTCAACCGACGCTCATGACGGAACCGTTCCGTCATGAGCATGGAAGGGGTTAACATACAATTGTATATTTCTGGGTATCCCGAAAAAACATATGCCTGTTGTATTTAGCTCCATGGAAGTAATTACTACATAACACTTTAAGATGGAGCTCCTGAAAGAGTCTTGCAATTGTATGGTAATGAAATGTATGAAGAATGTTAATCTAGGCTGATAAATATGAGTGTTGTACATAGAATGTAAACACTAGTAGACTTGTCAAATTCCCACATGCTCAGACTATGATGAAAGCCATATTTAGTTTAATATTGGTTTCAGGGCTTGAGCCGAAATGCTGTGCTGTGATAACTGTCTTTGTTTTTTCAGCCCACTTTGGAGATTAGCCACCATGCTGGGAAGTCTCTGGACAGCTTCTGCAAGTGGCAGAAATCCATTGTTAATCGGAACGGGAATGGAAACGCCATCCCGGAGAATGGGATTGCCAACCACGACACAGCAGTACTCATTACCAGGTGGGGTTAATAGGGCACCACAGAATGGATGAATGTACAAGTACCATGTTTTAATTATATGGGGTAAACAAACAGCTTGCACACATGCTGGTGCATGCTGGTGTTTGATCTACATTGTTTATTACATCTCCCAAATATGGCTTCAGGGACATTGTTTTGGAAGAACTCCATTGTCCTTCCTAACCCATTAGCAGATTTTAGGAAGGTAGGATCCTTCTAGCATGGTTACTCCCACTTTTTGCTGGTGTCAGTATGTTTTTCTACTAGTCTGACTGGGACCCTGCTAATCAGGACCCCAGCTACTGTGCTTCCTCCCTAACTTTGACTATGGTAAATACTTCTGCACATCCACAATTGGCTACTGGTGTACCCTTGTAAGTCCCTAGTATATGGTACTAAGGTACCCAGGGCATAGGTACACCAGGAGTCTCCCATGGGCTGCAGCATATATTGTGCCACCCATGAGAGACCACTCACACTGTGACTACAGTCCTGCCATTGCAACCTGTGTGAGTATGTGCTTTCACTTCTCACTGCAGATATAAGTTTCCATATATGTGAAGTCTCTACACTTAAAACCTATAAGTCACCCTATGGCAGGCTTTTCAGTCCTGAAGACAGGGTGCTTGGTTACAAGTGTGATGGTGCCCCTGCATGAACAGGACACCCCTACAAACCCCAGAGTCGATTCTCCAGGCTTTGTAAGTGCGGTCAGCCATTTTAATACATATAGTTGACATCAGTTATTACGAGATGTCTAACTATATAGTGGCTGCACCGAACCCAGTCATGTTTGGTATCAAACATGTTGTAATCCTACCCCCAACACTGATTCCAGTGTTGGAAGTATGAACCCACGAACTGGAGGGCTCTCTTGGGGTACACTCCTGTACTCCCGGTAACAGCCTTTCAGGGTCTGACAGCAAGCTAGTGCTGCTGTAGATTACAGACACGACTCTGCTTTCCTGATGCTGAGCCAAGCTCGAGCAGGAGAAGGCAGATCAATAGGTTTCCTGTTGCAGGGAGGTGTGACCACCTCCCAGACAGGACTTAGTGTATTGAGCTGGGGTGGGGGTGCTTGCCAACTCCACCACACTGCTTTGGTGCCCTCCTTGCCTACTCCAGTAGGAACTAGTTCTGGGAGCCCTTTGCTCCCGCTCTGGTGCGACACTGGACAAAGGATATGGGAGCATCATCCCTCTGCCCAGCCCATCCTCTGGGAGGGACCCCTGAGTCATTCCAACCCTTTCCCTAGGGTACTTAAGGGCTTACCTGTGGGTGGGTCTTCAGATTCATCGTGGGACAAGACTCAAGCCTGAAACCATGTCACTCTCTGACCGTCTGGACATTTGGACTTCGCTGGACGTCGCCTGGCACTGAGACTGCACCAAGGAAGACTCCTGTTGCTCCTGGTCTCACTGTTCTGCAAGTCTTCTTCATCGTCTGTGTCTGTGCTTCTTCCAGGATCTTCACCAGAACTGTGGGCATCAAGGACACCTGAAGCAATCTCCCTTGGAGTGAAGGAGTCACTCCCCTACATCTGCAGGCAGCGCGACAAAGATGCTTGGTCTGCTGCTCCTGATGTCCCACGGACTTTGAAATGCTCAGCAACACAGGTGGTGGTTCTGCAGCTCCTTCAAGGCCTGACCTGTCCTCTCTATAATTTTGAGACAAGTATCCCTCGTCAGTACCACTGGGACAAAACTCTTGTGCACTGCGTCGACTTGCCATTGCCAAGTCTTGTTGGCACTGCACGCCAGAGATCTTCAGGCTATAAGAAGCTCTAGCCTCCAGCATCTCTTCCTGCCAAGTACAGCATCTTCGCAGCATCCTCTGCACCGTGGACCTTCCTTTTTGGTGAGCTACTTGAGGTCATCTTACAACTCGTGTGCCTTCAGCCTGTGGGTCCTCTTGAGGGTTTTCCCCTGCTTTCAGTGAGCTCCCCTGCTTGCTTGGGGCATGCTCTGACTCTCCTGCTTGTGGTGAGTCCCTTGGACCTTGCTTGTCCCAATTATGTGCCTTCTTCACCTTCCATCCCTGTTGCAGCTGCTAAGGTTTGTTGGTGCTGCCACCGGACACCGACCCTTTGGTTCTTGACTTCTAGTGTGAGACAGCTTGTGCATGGCTTCTGGTCTTCCTCAGCGCAAATTGGTCCTCAGAGCTGCATCGCCAAGGTCCCCGTTATCATTTCTGAACCGTCCATCATCCGTGGGCATTGCTCTTCCGTGCCTCCTGGACACCTCTGAGTGGCATACACACTGTCCACTCTGCTTACAGGTTATTCACATCAAGAATCTCCCCTGGATTCCACCGGACTGTTGCACTGTCTTCTCCTGCGGAATCTTTCCTGAAGTCCTCCGTTGTGGTCTACGGCAGTTTCCAACGTCACTTTGCACCTGTGCATCCGGCTTCCCTGATGGAGGGGTCCTGGTTCCTGGGGTATCCATGGATGTGGTAAACTTTCTGGCTTGCACAGAATTTCTTTAGGGTCAACTTGCAAGGGTCCTTCTTCTACAAAACTGCAACCACGACTTCCCCGTTGACTTGTATTGGACATGCGGCTGTATTTCCACTCTGCACACGGCCTCCGTGGGGTTCCTTGGTACTTAGCTTAGGAATTTCCTGTTCCTCTGAGTTTCCTGGTCCAAGTCTCGACTTCGCCCGCAGTTCACACTCCACTTTCTTAATATATGGTTTGGTCTCCCCCTGTAGACCACTGTATTTTGTGCTTACTTACCTTTGGCAATGGAAGTATTAATGTGTATTTGTGTTTATATCTCCGGGTAGGAGCTATACCAATGTGCTAGGGAGTGTTGTGTAATAAATAGACCTATTTTTATATATCCACTGTGTGGTTCATTTTCGTTTAACCTAGACTAAATGATTAGACCTGGTAAAACAAGCTGCTGAACACTCCTTCAAGATAAGCCGCAAGGCTGCTCGCCACAGCTACCACTTAGAGGGCTTTCTATGGTTGTCTAAGGCCACTGAAATCACCATAAGGATTGCCTGGATTAGTGCAAGGTGCTTCACTTAAATCGCCTGGTACGGTGAGGAGCATGGCAGGCCTCCTCTGCATCACCGCTAAATGCCAGAAGCTGGGACAGGACTCTAGTGCGACCCATCTCCACTGTACCGGTCTACCTGCCCTTCTCAAGCTAGTGCCCAAACATATTTGTTGGGCATGGATGAGGAGTGAAGCTGGTGATTACAAAAATGCACAGCCGTACCACATGCTTGAGTCTATACATTGTGAAGCAGCAATGAACATTTGAGGCTATACCCGAGAAGGTGTCACTGGACCTGCACAGTGGGATGCTGCTATGTTACCAATACTGCAATGTACCCAAAGCGGCTATGCTAGTGCATTTGGGACAGTCCATGTGGCTCTTGGGTGGCGATAGGCATACAAAGGTACTTGAGCACTTGAGGCCATTGCAGGCAGGGTGTGTTACATGCCATGAAATGCAGGTATTAGGAGATTATTATCATATAGTGCTGTGCCCGGCAATTCAGCAATTGTGGATTACTGGGCTCATATTACAAAAGGAGTGCACCCTCCTTGTGTGTGCCAGGTGCAGACTGACGATTGTGTTCCCTATCCCAATGAGTGCTACAAACACGTGCTTGACTTTGGGGGCAGTGCACTGGTGCAGTTGGACTGGCTGTTTGAAGCTTTTCACTGTTCAGGCAGGATCCCAGCCTGCTTTTGCAAGGGGAGCAGAGATCACCCTGTCGGTGGAAACAGGAAATAACCACAGTTGTCCGTAGGGAGATGTCTGGGTGTCCATAGGAACCCATGTGTTTCTCTTTATAAGGGGCACCCTCACGGGGGACACTGAGGGTGCATCGTCTCAATGTAGGGCATAGTCAGAGCCTCTCCTGTTAGCCTCTTTGCCTCTGAGGCGGTGTCCATAATACATCGGGTGCAAAGTGTTTTCTCAGCTGAGTAGGGGCACAACCCCATGCAAATGACAGACTGCTCGGTAGAGCTAGTGCGGGTGTACTTGTAGTGTCAGTGCAATCTGTATTACAGAAGGGGTCGCCAAAGCGTTTTCAGCCTTTTCAGCGATACCGAAGACCCCAATGATGCAAAAAAGCGGGTGCACACACCTGTTGTGCCTTTTGATATGACTCTGGCTCACAAACTTAATAGAATTCAGATTACCGAACCCTTAAAGCTTCAGAGGTTGACCTGGCTATACCGGGGTACAATAATGAGATCCTAACAGAAGTTATCAGTTAGAGTTTATCTCAGTAAGACATTTCTGTGGAGTCACTAAAGAATTGTAGTAGACAGCCAAGCTTTTCAAAAAGTCCTCACCTTAAAGACCCTAACTTTATTAATCTGGGTTTATTTACAGAATGGCAGTACCGCATGGATGGCGTCCCTATGCTGAACATTGTGCTTGCTACACCCTGTGGTTTGGCAAGGCCCTTTCTATTGTCGTGTTTTCAGATGGGCTGGAGCAGCCAAGGAAGCCTCCCCTGGGTGCTTCATTAGTGTTCTGACCTCCTTGCACATTCCTGTGGTTATTGCTGCCAGCGACCATCTTGGTGCATGGTACACTGTGTTCTTTCAATCCTGAACTGAGGGTGACATATAGGCTCAGTGTTTATTACACTCACAACATGGACTGGGACTTCAACTAACCAGTTTATTTTTGCTTAGCTGTCGACTGGGCCCATGGAATGAGAGTGAGTTCTGCCAGCCTTTTTTTCAGCCAACCGCGGTAATCATTCTGGGATGTCTATGCACATACTTATGATGAGAGATGTGAAAAGGCTTGTCCTCTCTTGGTTAATGAAAAACCTGGAGTGGCCGAAGGTCGCCCTCTTGATATGGAAATAGCAGACAGCTATTTTTTTTTTATGTTTCTCAATTAAAAACAAAAAGCAACATTATATGCTAGCAATATTCCTTAATTTGAACAGGTTCTTGCAAGGGCTCAACCCCAGAATTCAATTTACAGCACCTAACTTAATTAGGGTGCTTGCTTTCATGGTTGCATTGGCTATATATTTGTACTTGACAATGGGTGCTACACTGACTGGGAAGGGGTGAGTCCGAGTGGGATCATGGCCAAGATGCTGGATTGGCGGCTTCTCGCCATCACCTCGCTCTTGGTGGACCGAGGAGGAACATCGTTGTTTATAACTCATAGCTGTACATACCCTTCCCCAACATGTGACCCAACCACTCACTGTACAGGATGGAAGGGACCATGGGATTCATCGATCAACCGGCCAAATGATCTGGAACATGCCGGGCTACTTCTCGTATGTCTTCACAAAGTTCCTGTATCCCAAGTTGGGCCCTTGTGGCCCTGTTAATGGTTACATTTAACCTCTACAGGTGGCGCCTTTAAGCTTACTATAGGATGAATGCCGTCTGGATGCCAGTCAGGCCGTCAAACACCATTCCGGTTGGGCGACGAAGGGGGGACGGACCGACATCATTCTATTGATGTAATGTAGAATCAATAAAGATCCACTTGGGAAAAAAAATAAGTAGTAAATAGATTGTTGCTGCTGAACAGTATAGGAAAGCGCCCCTTTTTGCATAGCTGCCCCCCACTTTTTGCCTAATGTTGATATATTTTGACTGAGTGTGCCCTGGGTTCCGGCCAACCAGATACTCAGGGCCTATGTTCTTTCCCTAAACTGTACTGTTGCAAAACCCGATTGGCAACTCTCTGGCCACATGTAAGTCCCTTGTAAAAGGTATCATAGGTACCAAGGGCACTGTGACCAGGGCAAGCCTCTAAGGACTGCAGCACTTATGGTGCCACCCACAGATGCCTTGTACTCTAACACACACGCAGCCATTGCAGGCTGCGTGTTTTGGTGCAGAACAAAGTGAAGAGTCGACATGGCACACATCCCTGTGTGCCATTCCTACAACCGACTGCCCTGGCATAGGTAAGTCACCCCTCCAGCTGGGTGCACTATACTAGTGGTGAGGGTACAGGTGCATGAGCCCTATACCCCTACAGTGTCTAAGTCAATTCTTAGACATTGTAAGTGCAGTCCTGCCATTGAGAGTATATGGTGCTGGGAGTCATTACGAACTCCACAGCACCATGATGGCTTTACTGAAAAATGGGAAGTTTGGTATCAAACTTCTCAGCACATTAAACCCATGTGGGATTTAATGAAAAATGCGCTCAGAGGGCATCTTAGAGATGCCCCCTGAAAAGCGACCTAACTCTAGTGTCCTGGCTGAGTGGCTGGCCACCAGCTGCCACCACCATACATGTTTCTGGACCCCTGGGTCGAGAGCCTGCCACTTTTGGGGTCCTGAAACAAAGCACATCCTGAGACGAGGTGCCAAGCCTCCTCCCCCAGTATGGGAAGGGTCCACGAAGGAGAAGCTTCAAAGGCTTGCTGCCTTTGTTAGCTACCTCAGCCATTTACTTCTCCCAGCCACTGACCTCCATCGGATCTGAACCCCACTTTGGGCGGGAGAATCGATGGACAACCAAGTTAGGAGGTGAAGTGTGCCTTCCTTTGCCAACCCCACCCCTCAGGTGGGGGAGGCGAGGTGAAGCACTACTCTCAGACCCCGCCATCTTGCAGAAGGGGGGACCCAGCCAACCAGAGTGAGGCTTATGCCCCCCTCCTACTGGTAGGTGGCATAATAGGGGTGTACCCACCCCAAGGAAGGGACCCATTGGTCCCGACCTGTACCTACCTGTAACACCCCTAAATTTAGTATTTAGGGGAAACCCTGAATCTTGCCTCCTCAGACAAGAAGAAACAAGAAGAAGAAGGGCCGAAGAGCCGTGCTGAAGAAGAAGAGGATGACCCCAACTGACTTGGCCCCAGCCCCAATGGCCTGTCCCCACCTCAATCTTCTTTAGTGAAATCCTGGTATGTGGTTTCACCCAGCAGCCCCCAAGAACCAGGAGTACCTGCCCTGCCTTCCCAAACCAGACTTTATCTCCTGTGAGCACCGGATTTTCTCACCCACAGACGGATGTATGACATTACAATGCATGCTTTTACATCGCATGCCTTTACAACGCGGTTTTTACAATGCAAACCTTTACAACGCATAGCGCTTTGGGGTGCTGTATAGTGAATAGTTTAATTTACTATTTCAACTCCAGTCCCCGTGGACACTAGGGAAGGTTTTGGATAGTAAATTAAACGTATTCCCTATCCTAGAGCGCACCCCAGCGTAATGCGTTGTAATGGTTTGCGTTGTAAAAGTTGCGTCGTAAAGGCACTGCGTGGTAAAAGTTGCGTTGTAAAGGATGTTTCCCCCCACAGACTCTGGCAAAAATGTGAGTCTGCACCCGATGCCCATGGCCCAAGTTCGAGTGGCCCAACCCCACGAGGAGGTCTCCCCGGTGATCCTGACCTGGGATCTGGTGATCCCTGACCTGCCTCAAGTCTCCAATCGACACCCGCAGCCCTTTTCTGGAGGACCAACCCGACCGCGACCAGAGCAGGTAAGAGAAACCCGACGCCAAAAGAAATCCTGCACCAACGTCCCACGGACTGTGGTGGCCCAACCGATGGTGTCCCAGCATCCCAACTGACCTCTCCAACCAGCTGTCACCTCCAGAAGATCTTCGTCCCAGAGCCTGCAGTATTTGTTGCAACTGGAGAATCCCCTTTGAAACCATCAGGGCACCTGATGCCAAAACAGCACCCTGCTGCCCCTGTGCGTGCACCTTGTATGCTAAATAGGATCCCCCTGAGCCTAACACCTGGAGCTTTGCTCCCACAACCCTGTGGCTAGTTCATAAGCTGCCACCAACCAGAGGCCCTCTAGCCCCCATTGGATAACATTGGGCCTCCGCACTCTGAATCCGGCCGCCCTAGTGCCGCTGAGGGTGCTTTGAGAGTTCATCCCTGACCCTGGGGGAACCATGGTTCTAACCCCAGAATACCAACTCTTACTGATAAACCGATAACACTGTTTTCTTCCATAGGGCTGCATTTCTGTGAAAAATCTTCTAAGTGTGGAGTTGGTTTGTATGAAAGCCTAAAGAAACTGCAAATGTACCAATCCTGATTTACTTGCCTTTTGTCTAGGAAATGTCCCAGTGTGATATCTAGGCATATCACACTGAGTAGAAAAAAAGTAACTTAAAAAGTAATGTACACAGTAATCTGAAAAGTAATTTTAACAGTTGACTTACCTGTAAACCAACCAAGTGCATTCAAACTGTATTTCACATCATAAATATTACAAAGTATTATCATACTTACCTGTACCAGGCCTGGCTTGGGTCTAGAAAATAACATGCAATTAAATAATATTTCTGGACAAACAAATTGGTCTCAGTTCGGTCTCTAAGTGTGTGGCATCATTTCTTGTCTGAGTGTGCAACATAAATAAATGCTTAACACTACCCTCTGATAAAGCCTTACTGCTCGCCCACACTACCACAAATAGAGAGTAAGGTGCTATCTAAATTTACCTCTGTCTACCTTTGGGGTTCCACTTGACTTTGTTCACACTATACCTTACTTTGGTATAGTATATACAGAGCCAGCTTCTTACAAACAGTAAACTGATTGTGAGTTATGTGCACACTTTTATTTGAATAATGACATTCTAACCAGTGCAAGGAGGCAGAGATACAGAAGAAGTCTAATAGTCCCTTGCACACATCCACTAGATTGCCTAACGTTAGCTTATTTAACCATGGTGGATCTGACAAGCGCTATACTCAGTGCCTCTATCGCTGACCCATTCAGGGCTGTAGAGCCTTTTGATATGCATTGACATGTAGACTTATTATTTATTGACATTTAGAACCACAACGAACAAAAATAATCAGGTCATCTGGCTGGAACTGAGTAAGTAAATTGTACAACCAAGTCTCAGGTGTATGTGAGACGAGTCGTACACTGGTCCGGACCTGTGACCAGGTGGCCTAAACGTTTCCTGACAGTGGTCGGAAGACCACTACGGCCTACACTATTCAAATGTCAAAGGTTCTTATATAGCGCCTTATCACCGAAAGGTCTCAAGGCGCTTGCTTTGGGAACCCGTCCTGTTTTTTTCCCTGTGAGATAACCCCTACTGGGCATCCCCAAGGTGAAAGCCAGGCATCCCGCCGCGGAGGGGCCGTAGTGGAGATTAAGCAAGCTATTGCCCAGAGTTGCAGAGTGTGAACCCGTGATTCGAGTAGGCACCGAAGTGAGAATTATCGAGTCCGTGGACATTTGGGCTCAAGACCCTGCCGCGTCGGGAATTGAACCCTGGTCCCAGGTCTGACCTCTGCTTCAGGGTCTGCCTCCTCTAACCAGTGAGCCACACTTCTCCATTCGGGCAGGGTGTTGCGTGCAATTTTGACCTCTTCCCTTCAATCATATGACAAGGCAATCAGGACTTGATTACCCTGAGTTAGGGATAGTTCCGTGGAGAAAGGAGCCCAGTCCTGATGAATGCCCTGGACCAGTAAGGGCCAATAGTTATGGGGTGGAAACATGTTGCAGGTTACTTAGGAGCTGCAGTTTCCCTAGGACACTGATTTTAGCCATGTGGTAGGGAGGGACTAATAACCTTTCTAGTTGTTTCCCCTTCTCCTACACAGGGGCCTACTGTGTGTAACCTCAGAACTACAGTGAGGAGGGGGTGGGGCGACGGCGATGCAAGTCACTTTGGAAAGTGAGCACCCTCATCCTTTTTAGGAAAGAATCCCCACCCAAACTGAGTTCTTTGACTAGGATATCAATTCTCAGCAATAGACGTCCGAGTACCGCTTGTAAAGAGGATCAAGGAATGCTGTGATATATAGCTACTGAGGGACGGTGTATCTCCATCGCCGCAAAGCTTTTTCTTGTCCTCCCCTTTTTGAATGGTGATATTAAAGGACTTTTTAATCAGCCATAATTCTGAAGTACAGGTACAAAAAATAAGCAATTTCACATCACGAATCACAGAATCAAGATTTTTTAAATTATGATGTGCAGTTTGGATCCTGAAATATCTGCCACTATCGTGGATTTTCCCTCATCATAAGTTTAGCGTAGGTGGTGGGGTCAGGGGTCATGTAAAGTGTTAGCCATGCCACAGAAATAGAACACCCACAATGTTGTAAGTTTTGGGGAATCTGCACACCTCTTGCCTTCCCCCTACATTTTGAAGACCACTTTATTCAATCTGTCTGGTTGTGAAGAGATCCGTTTTAAAGAGGACCCTTAAACTGATGGGTTTTAGCTATATCAAAGTGTGTGTTTAGTGAAAATAAAAAATGTTGGGAAGAATACAGCTCCTGGAAGCCCTGTGTGCAGGACCCATCTTAAATGTGACCGTCTCCTTTTTTTTCTTTCAGATATGACATTTGCATCTACAAGAACAAGCCATGCGGAACCTTAGGTAGGACTGGTCTGCACCGAAGGGTGGATGAAAGGGTCCACGAAACTAAAAAATGTAAACTGCATTTGCTTGCTATTTTCAAATCCTCCATCCATCTCAGACTGTCATCACCATCAATTTAAAGACTAGTTTGCTGGTCCCTACGTAACAAAGGGATTGGTCAAAATGCAACAAAATAAAAAATATATATATTAAACAAGGTTTATTCAAATGTAATTCTTTGGTCAGAAGATGAGGAGGGTGCAACACAGTTTCGAGGCTCCAGGATTCCCTGGTCAATGTGGAACACGCCAGCCCAGTCATGGTATCCTTTTTTAGTTATTGGACGCATAGTTCCGCTTTTATACTTGGATATGTAAGACTACAAGGCCCAGAATACTAAGAGTAAAAAAAAAGGATAAAGTCTGGACTGGAGCAGCTAAACACGCGTGGACCTGGGAAGGCCAGTGAGCCGAACTTTAGTCCAGTTTTATGTGCAAGTGATACAAAGACTGAACAGAGATGTTTTTTGTTCCCAGCTGACCAAATGATTCCATCCTACTTAGAAATAAACCAGTGCATCTCATAAGAATGAATGTGATGGATTACCATTAGTTATCAGGTTTGGTGCACAGCCAGTCACATGCTGTTTTTTTCTGGTTTAAATGCCAGCTTGTTCAGCCATGAGCGTGGCTTCCAGCCAGTCCAGGTTTTTCAGCAAACTGCAGCGTGCATGCTGGGACTTGTAGGCCCTTGCTTAGAAGTGAACTGCAAGGGCGTGACCCAGCACACTTAGCTTGGGGCTGTTGGACTGCCTGAAGCTGCCCTCATGAGAAGAGGCCACTTGGCTGATCTGCTTTAGAGGCCACTCTGCCTCTGATCCCCTTTGCACCCCATCAGCGCCTTCCTAATCTGACCCTCTGGCCGTCCTAAACACAGGGCATGGCTCGCGGCTCCCTCTGGCCCCGGTGTCACCTGCTCCTGCCAGCCAGGGGAGTCAGCCGCAGTCCCTTCTCTCCCCCGGGCAGCATGGAGCCCAGCCGGCAGCACGGAGCCCAGGCTCCCGGCAGCACGGAGCCCAGCCTCCCGGCTGTCCTCGGCTGCCCCCGGGTCCCGTGCTCGGGCTGCAGGCGTGCCCAGATAAGACCTTCCCTGGGACAGGGTGGAGGAACCGCTCATTATCTGATTAAATCTTTGCTGTTCACTCTCCAGGGACACGTCTCACGTAGCCCCTGTCACGGCCAGGGCCCATGAGGCCTTGCACTGCTCTGGGAAAGGCCACGGCGGCTGAGTGACCCCAGGCCATCCTCAAAGCGACATAGAGAGGGAGAGAGACATGTTTTCTTTCTTTAGATTACAGGACTTTGCAATGTTAATTTCTGTTGTAATGATATTTATATATTTTGGATTTGTAGCTTCACTGTTACCATTATTTATGCACGTTTGGAGGATCCAGACCACCTGGCGCTATCTCTTTTATAAACGCTTCACTCAGTCACCCTCTCCTCTGTGAAAATCTCCCGGATGTCCTTTTTTCCACTAAGCACCAAAATGCTCCTTGGAGTGAATGTTGCGTTATACAAAAACTCATTCATTCGTTCATTTAAAGAGCGTTACCAGCCCTCGTATGAAAAGCTGATTACGGGAAATAATCTATTTGCTGATTTATTTATTCGATTCTTTATTTAGTGCTAGTAGTTGCTGATGCCACTTTTGAGCGCTAGAAATAGAAACGGTAACCTATGAGGGACAGTCTATCAATGTTGACCTTCTAGCGACGCCCAACTTTGCATGATTGTATGTGTGCCAATAATGACGAAGGGGGAAGGAACTACATGTCACAGAATGTGTGTGCTGGTGGCCCGTGGGCTCGGACTAGCCAAAGGTGCCCCCCTGACCCCTCCCCAGACTGCCTCACAATACCACTCGGGACGTATGGCAATGTAGGGAGCAGAGAAGGGCTTCGCCCAACGTCACATGGATGGTAAAATGGAAAAGCAACAGCCATGAAAAACTATTTCCAAATATATATTAAGCGGCCCAGTGTTTGTCGTAGGAGCCTGTGGCCGATCTTTGTTTGCTAAATACCGAGCCTACCCAGTTCTGAATCCACCTCATACCTCTTTCTTCCACCTCCATAAACCTGCAGAGATCTATATCTCCATCCTGTATGTTCTTCTTCGTCTGTTTGCCTTCCTCTCCTTGTGAATGTTTTCATATCTTCCTTCCCCACTTCCCCCTTCCCCCTTCCCCCTTCCGTGCCTTCCTACCTATTGGGTCTAAATCTGATGAGGAAAATAAGTCCCAGTCGCCAAAAATGAATGCTGGTGACCACCACCTACAACCACCGGCACAAATTAAGCCCAGTGTGGGTCCTTTCCTCACTAACCCCGGTTCCAATTGTACGTTTCCCTCCTCAGGTCTGGCGCCTTTGGGAGGGATGTGCGAGAGGGAGAGGAGCTGTAGCATCAACGAGGACATTGGCCTCGCCACCGCCTTCACCATCGCTCACGAGATTGGACACACGTAAGTGACTCTTCGTTTCTCGCTGCAGTATGTGGGTAGGGGCACAGCTGGCACGTGAGCCTGTGTCATTGAGAAACCTTCAGCCAGTCCTGGGTTTCTAGCCAACAGCACTCCGCGTGCTGGAAGTTTGACTCCATGCTTACAATGATAACAGAACACATCAGCCCCATAATGCAACATGCTATTGACTCCAAAGCCAGAATAGGCCAAGTATTCCAAAGGACACCAGGACACTTGTCATCTGTCGAGGTGGCACATGGTTGGTAAACTTCTATAGTTTACGGGCAGACGTTTATAATTTAATAGTTTAAACCACAGATTATAGAGTTGGAGTTCTTGGGTGGAAGCCAGTGTTCATCCTACTTACACTATTTAAACTTGATCTGCAAGCTGGGCTTAAATAATCTTTAGACTTAAAGGAGTTACGCTGTGTCCAACAGCTCTGACGTGCATCTCGGCCCCTGGTAAAACGCATTGGGTTAAACTGGAATCACCTGAATTGTGTGGCAATTAGAGGTTTGAGGAACTTGGTGGTTTGTCTTCTGTGAGCGGTTGCATGCCTCAAAATTGACAACACAAATGTCATGGGTTAGGGGAAGCAGACAGGCAGTGGAATAAATACCCCTTCGCTGATTGTGTGAATTTCTGATGTTATTACACAGTCTAACTCATTGGGTGTGATTCCCACTTCATGCATCCTAGTTCCACTCATTGTAAACTGCACTTCTTGGAGCAAATCCTCACTCATTTTGTGTGACTCTCACACTTAGGTGAACAGTCCTATTCGTAGGGGTTTGTGTCTCATGCCTAGCTGCATGTTTCACTGTGTCTTTCACTGTCTGCTAGTCGCATACCCTTGAGCACTGTCTCCTTTGCTGGCTGTGACTTTCACTTATTGGAAACCCCTTACATACTTGGTTAAAATCTGTATCAGAAGGCAAGGGCTGGTTAGTGCAAGCACCAAACTGTGGTGCACATTTTTCTCTCTCACAGGGAAGGGGTGTCACTTCTGGTCTGGACACAGCTAAGCTCATTGATTTGCAATATTACTTCTTGAATCGCAGTTTCACACATTGGAGGCGAGTCCTGGTCTTGGGCCCACTCATTTGAAGTGAGTCATGCACAGTCTCACTTAATTTGTGTGAATCACACTCCTTGGACTCCAGTCTCCCCCACTGAGTGTGATGCTCATTCTTTGGAGCATGATCTTCCTTTTGGGCATTCCCTGTGGTCCATTGACTTTAACAGGGTCTATAAAAATAAACTGCAAATTTCATTCCTGTTAGCTCTTGGCCTTGGGATCTCTGTTAAGGCCTAAGGTCCTGGGCAGTTTTTGCTTGACTTTACTTTAAAGAGCAGCCCAGAGGTTCAGGGCTGAATCAAAAATGACACTTCTTTTTCAAGAAAATAATATAAAACAAAAACAAGTGGGAGTTGTTGGTGAGAAAGTGTGCCTAACCCAAGGAACTGTGCTGAAAAGTTACTAAGAAAAACACCAGTGTTTCTGTATTGTGACATTTTGATGGCTAATGGGAGCAGCTCAGCATAGAGGGATTTGTTTGTATTACAGTATTGGTTTAGGTGCCAGAACCTGGGCTACATCACCCACAGCCTACCAGAGACTTGTGATATTTGGCTAAAATGGGGCTCACATATACAGGATGAGCCAACATTTCCCATTTCAGGTCCCAAGGTATAGATCTTGCTCCAAACTGAGAATCAGAATGCAGCAGTGCACGTGCCGTTGACATGAGATTTGGACTGTGCATGTTTGGTCCATAAACCCCAGATTCATGACAGACTTTCAAGATATTTACACAAAATACAGAATGATCGAAATCATCCATATAGTCGTTAGTTATCCTAACATCCTGGTAATTCCGGAGTGCTGGCATGGGTCTGGCACTCCGCGATCACCGTTGGATGTCCTTGGCCTATTCAATCTAGCGGACTTATGAAGCTAGCCCTTCCTGTTCTCAGCCTTATTAATAACATTTTACTGCTAGTGTGCCCAGCACACTCGGAGGGCTAGCCTACACCGCCTACTCAGTTGCAATGGCCGTGGAGACCAGCATAAGCAGACGGCATCTTTACGCACTCTGATCTATTTCAGCTTCGGCATGAACCATGATGGCGTTGGAAACAACTGCGGCTCCCGAGGGCAAGAGACGGCCAAGCTCATGGCGGCACACATCACCATGAAAACAAACCCATTCGTCTGGTCCACCTGCAGCCGGGATTACATCACCAGCTTCCTGGAGTACGTACGATGATCAATTTTGTATGGTTCATTTGTTACACAAATCTCTACTCCTAACGACGAAATGAGAAAGACTGATCACAAACTATTGCTTATACTGGAAGTAGAAGTTGAGCTAACTTTGTGATGTCCTTCCTCTTTTTGAACTTCTATTTGTGTTTTATCTATAGTGATTGGTATGACTAATTATGAATCTGTACTTACAAATTCGGTATTGATATTGAACAAAGTGCTGTTTGTTCTACACCGTATAAAAAAATTCAGAGTCCTCGTTAAATATTCGAAAATACACTAATTCTGGGATTTAATTACAAATAATTGAGTAAACATCAGTTGTGAACACGATAAGAAAGGACAGACTATTAAAAGATAAACATTATGTTCTCACCTTTTTAAGATGTTAGCATGCCTAGTGTTTATAGAGGTTGCTGGGTTCCCTGTAAAGTTTGAAGAATTCAATTCATGGAGGAAGGTCAGGCTTGGACCCTGGTCTAGTGTTGGTAAGTCTGACTTTGCATCAAAACTGATTGAGTAGTGAGCAAAATAAACAATGCTCAGTCTGCTGGTCTACCTGAATAGTGTTGGACGAAGTTCTCTGGTACGCGGAAGCGTTTCGTGGCATTAATCAGCAAAATGTTGCTGGTATGTTTCTGCCTACTTTCTTCTGTCACAGATGAAAAACAAGGCAGGAGGCGACAAATGAACTGCCCATAAACTGTACAGCTCCTGGGTGGTTTGGTCTTATCTTGCCATGGATGCTGTTCGGCTTGTTCACCCTGGACTAGGTTTTTTGCCCAGAGAAAAGCACACTAAATACACGAAACACCTGACATCGGCTGGTTTCACTTGTTCACCTGTGGATTGGATTTGGATGTTGCTTAAAACGCAATTTCACTCTGCAATTTCTCCAATTTGAATTGCACAGCTGTTTGTAATGGCAGGCAGACAAGGTCACAGTAAGTCCTCTGAGGGTTGGTGGGACACATACCATAAGGACATGAATAAACAAGCATTTACCAATATACCCGCAGAACTAATAAGCCACTAAGCTAGTTCAGCCAGTTCTGCTAAATTAAATCAGAAACCCTTGTGGTTTAGCAGTTCCAAAGTTCAAAAGTACCATGTCCTCAGAGTACCTTAGAAGGGGAATTCAAGCCTTAGGCTGATAGGAACTTGGATATGTTTTGCTATTTGAGCAGACTCCCTGGAAACTCTAGTTACTAAGCCGAGCACTTGGCGAGTGTCCGAGCCGTTGTCATTCCACCACCAACCAGAGAGATGTGATCTCCTCAGCTTGGACACATTCTTCCATAGAGCTGTCTCCGGCAGATCGCCTTTGTGTTGTAGCCCAGGCTGAGGTTAAACACTTTCCTCTTTGAAGAGGATGAACATTAAGGCCAATGTAGTACAGCACAAACTGCATGAAACTAAATGATGTATACCAAACAACCAACAAAAATGTAAATAATATTTAATTGGAATACAGCACTAGCTTGTTTGCAAATCATTGTACTGTTCCGCGTAATCTAAAAATCATGTGGAATAAGCCACAAAACAAATGCAAAAAAAACAATCATTTCTGAGCTGGCTCTTGTCATCAGAGGAGTAATTTGAGTCCTTTTGGGCGCGAGCCATTGTAGAAATTGAAACAGATTTCCTAACATTCGAATCTTCGAAAACACAAACTGGGAAATGATTTAGAGACAATATCATTGTAGTAGGTGCCCTTATAAATATCTGTAATCAAATGTTACAAGGAAACATCTTTCTGATAGTTCGTTCTGTGCAACAGTATAAACCGTGCCTAATTTGAGCCGGTGGTTCCCAGTGCTCTCGGCACTGGCGCTTAGTTCTCAACACCAGCTCTTATGACAATCTGCCACGTGGTGGCGCTGTTTGTCTAATTTTAAGACAAGCACAACAACAGCTGTTTAATCTTTTAATTTACATTAAAATGAATAATAGCTGCCACCCAGGCCATTCTTATACCTTTGGGTGGCCTGGAATTGTCTGAATGGTCAGACTTGTTGGAGTGTGGTCGTTAGTAGTTGTGTTGGTACTGTCATTGGCAGCGCTAGTGGGGGCAATGGGTGGTTCAGACTGCAGTGACCTCTTGAGAAGGGCACTGGCACTTACCTTTTTTTACAAATTAAGCTCTGTTTATAAACAACATCTCTACGCTGGCATACTCATAGCAGACTTGTGGAGAGGGTTTCAGTAGTTGCATCTACCATGAGCAAAGTGGAGGTGGCATAGTTGTAGTGTAATGGTAGTGCAAGGGATATTACACACACTTTGACCGCCAGCGACAGCAGAGGCTTGACACCTAGCCCAGCCACAGTTTCCTGTTTACTGCCGATGGGATAAGAGAATGGCAAACCTTGAATACAGAAAGTATACAGGACTCAAAGCCTGGTTACTTTCTGTTTTTGGTGCTACCTTGATGACCCTTTGGACCATGGTTAGCAAAGTCAGTACCAGTGGGACCAAAGAGCAAGGTAACCAAAGGGCCTAATGCTCCCAATGACCTTTATAACGGCGGCTGGCTTAGCATGAGGAGTCAAGCTCGCCCACGGTTACTAAAAACTGGTTCCTCTATGTCATTGGTAAGTTGAGCGTGGCTCTGGTTATGTTAATTGACTGTTTTTGACTTCTCCAAGTATACTCTAGAGATTCGCATGAATAGAGCTCTTTGATTCGTAGTGATTGCTTAGTATATTCGGGTCACTTTTTTAGCCACGCAGAGTAGATGATCTTCTTGGGAGGGCAATAGACATACCTCATCCTAAACTTTTACACATTGAGTTTGTTCCATGTGCAGTGACTCTGGGGAGCTTTCAGGGACCGGTACCTTAGATCTGTCCTGATACTAGAGACACCACAGCTATTGCTTTCTCTACCCAGCGGTGACACCATTGTTTCTTTGCAGTCCAGCGTAGATATTCCAGTTTAGGAAGTTGTGTTCTTTGGATAAATCTGTAACACGTCGATACGTGGTAAAAAGATGGATTCTGGAACTCGCCAATCATCACCTCCCAGACAAGGCTAATGACAGAATGCGTGACATAGGGTGTAAACATACCCTATGGATTGGGGAAGCTGGGGTTGTTCCACCTCTAGTCTGGTCGGCAGTGGGTGACTGGCGTCTTTGTCATTGGACAGCTGCTGTGAGGACCAGAAGTAGAGCAAGGATTGTAATTGGGTAATACAGGAAAGCCAACTTGGGGTGGCCTAGGATGTCCCAACAGACCCAAAGTATGATTTAAGCAGCACAACACACCTCTGCCCTAAACACACTGTCACACCAGGGAAAACTATCCTCCAAATTGGCCTCGAGCTTCTGCCTCACCTAATAACAACTTGGCCACTGGAGTCAATAGAAACACTGTGTAAGTGGCAGTAGAAGTTCAGGAATGCCCTTGAGCAACCCCTAAGCTGTGACAAACACTCCCACCACTACCAATTCTGCCTATTCGCAGGTTGACACAGAGCTGACAAGATGCCTCGTTGAATTAAGTGGTCCCTTTTGAAAGCTGCCTGACCGTAGGTCACAAGTCCGAATCCCAGCACGGCGACCTCTGCCTTTCATTCTAATGATGACAATAAAAAGACTACTATCAAATTGGGGAATAGCACTTGTGCTATTAACATCAAAACTCTGGTAGTGTGTCCCATAAAAAAAATAATGCATTATCCCTAATGCAGGAATCGGCAGCAGTGGAAAAGCTGCACCAGTGTGATTAGTGCAACTGCCTTCTCAAACATTAATGCTCCTAATAGTCACAAAACAGTTGTCAGCTCTGAAGTGGTTGAATAGCTTAATGCACAGACCCTTTAGGGGCGCATTAAGAGTGTCATTTAAATTGCAATGGGTGACGACTTGAGTTATCAGCTCCATTCGAAGTATAATGTTACATTCACTCACGGATCTGTTGTATTTTATCTGGAGAGTCTCTGGGTGAAATAATGATGAAAAATGAGGAATAACCTAGGCAGAATCACCATCTCCCCCGGTAATTCTTAATTTCTTAGGGGACTCTCATGGTCCCAGACATCAGAACGGGTAACTTTGACCCTGCGGAGTTACCAGTGAGCCCTCCGGGGGGCAGGGGAGGGGTGTAGGGGGGGGGCAGGATTACAGAATGCTACTCTGTGTCATTCTGGTTGAGGCCCTTAGCGCTTTCAGAGTAGTAGAGAGTAACTGTACTTAAGCCTGGGCTATAGATAGCTCCAAAGTGGAAGAATTACTAGAAGGCTCTCTACATTCAACATTTCAAATGCATGGTTGATCTGAATATTTCTGGCAGTGGCACTATCCAATTTAATATGCTTCAGACTGTTCTTTACTTAAACATGAGTGTAGAGTTTCCCTTGAAGTATGTCCCCCCCATGAGAAGCTTACTCTTCTTTAACAATTGTTAACGTACTTACATCTGCTTATAGATCCTCCTACATTTGAATATTCCTCATCCCATGCCAAGGAGTTTAGAAATAATCATAGCAATATTGTTTAGTCCTCCATTGATGTCTATCCAAGAGCTTAGTGATGTTACTGGAGCTGCAAAGTTGCTACCCATGGCTGCTATGGTATATTGCTCAAGGTAACACAATATCAAATGCATCGACATCTAGGAACATAGGCTGCTCTAGAGAGACTGCAGGTGAATTTTATTTATTTTATTTATTTGATGAGTTTTATATAGCGCTGGCTAACCCAGAGGTATCAGAGCGCTTTACATGAGGTTCTACAATGTTACAAAGTTACATCAGTTATAAATAAGGTATCAGCTTCAGAATAAGATTGAAGGTAGTAGTAATTGCAGATGGCGTACTCAAACCTCCATGTGGCAGCTTTGCAAATTTCTCTAATATGACAGACAATCCAACTGGCTATTCATTGTCTCTTAAGAGAATCACATTTATTGGAAAAGCCGATGTTTTTGTATTGTTTTGTCCTGGGATTTACAATGATTCGACAAGCCAATGATTTGTTTCGTCAATGTACAAACCTACCAATCACCAACTTATTTTTCTACTTCCTCTGGTAGTCAGATGTTCACTCTACTAGTTCACTATTTTCCCACCTTACCTCTCATCTCTACAGCTACCCAAATTGACCCCACTGTTTGAATCCACTGTCCATCCACCATATCAATTCTTCTCCTTCACGCCTCCATCAGCGACAACTGCATTTCATTTTAGCAATTACCACAATATATTTACCTTTTTGTTCTCTTCCATGTCCAGCTCAGGTCTTGGAATGTGCCTCAACAACGCACCCCCGAAGATGGACTTCACCTACCCAACAGTGGCTCCGGGACAGGCATATGATGCAGACGAGCAGTGCCGCTTCCAGTACGGAGTTAAATCTCGCCAGTGTAAATACGGGGTAGAGAGCCTTCCTGCTTTGTTTGAGCACTGAGACATTCGGGTGGGGTTAGTGATAACACTGGGGCGCCCTCATGGTTATGTGTCTTTGCCGATTTCCCACCTATCCCGGGCTATCTAGAGAAAGAAAATATGTTACTTATCTGTAACTACGGTTATCCAGTATTGGTATCTTTCATAGATTCATGCAAAAAGAACAATTGATGGACAGAATGCAGAACAATGTCATACATTCACCCCAGTACAGAGATCTGGGCCTAAATCCATTGTTGTTTTGCTCACCATGCCTTTCCAGTTTGGACCCAGCCATATGCAAATCAGTCTTGACCCTGCACCCAATTGGAACAGTCCAGCCCGAACTGCCAGGCCAAGTCCTCCCTGGACTGGAAACAAGCATCCTAGGACCAGTTTTGGGCTTTCAGCCCTCATCAGCCAGGATGGCTTGACTCCAGTTGCATGGAGAGCACGGCACCCACGTCTAGGCATACCCGTCCCACTCGGCGATGGGAAATGATTCAGGCATGAGAATCTATGAAAGATACCAATACTGGATCACAAGTTGTTTACTTATGTGTAGATCGCCTTTCTGGTGTAGACCAGTGGAGTAAATCAGACCAGAGCTGTCCGTCCTGTGGCATCTTTGAGGGTTACATATTTACAGATATAAAAATCATAGGTTGCTTGGATATCTGTCGTATTTCCAGGCAAAGGTATTAACAGTAGCAGAGTAACGGTAGTGGTACCTGTAGCAATTTGAGATGTAAGAGTCCTAATGATGATTCATAGACAGTCTAAAGTCATAGGAAAGTCATTGTTATAGTTACAGTTGGGCTTGCATTTTTAATAGTGGTAGTATTTGAAGAATAAGGACCAGTCGAAAGGTATATGTCTCTCTTTGGTTGAGACAGGACTGTGTAGTTTATGTACAGCGGGCAGAATCACAAGGTATGTAGGTTTGCGAGAAGGTAAAGTCGGATGAGCACCAGTCTGGGAGTCTAGTGTGTGGCATAGCAGAATTACCAGTCCTGCAAACATATTGTTCGGGGAAAAAAGCACCATTTTAAGCTTACCCTTGGCAGCTATAATGGATCTACAGACTGTACTTCATACTCTCCACTAATGGCGCATCCTCTTAAAACAAATAGGCACTTATCAAAACTGAGGATGTCCTACGACAGAAAAATGTGTTTTAAAAAAGTTGGAGGGACAGTTGATTAGTTAAAAATCTGAAGTTAATAAAACGATTCTGAAATAAAAAAAACAGATGAAATGCAATAAATCACAAATCCATCATTTCCAACAAACTTCAGTCAGCCCACCCAGCCCTTCAATATCCCCTTGGGATCTGGCAAGTCAAGAGATTCACAAGAATCTGTATTTTCGATAACCGTTCAGTGTTAAACCCTGACTGTTCCTCCTGGTGAGAGAGATAAGAACAATATCTTATAAGATCTTCTCATCTTAACCCCTTCCATGCTGATGACGGCCGGGAGCAACACAGTGCTCGTGTGCTGATGACGGCTCCCAGCCGTCATGACCGCACCCGCGATCGGAATGTGCCGCACAGGCGCAGAATCGCGCCCGCGCCCAAGGGGTTAAAGGCAGAACTGAATGATTACCACTGTCTGGAACCATTTTGTTACTGGGCTAGAATGTTATTCTGGGTCACCTGTTCATCATGTGGGCCATCTGTCGAAGAAATCCCCCCGTCAATCTAAACCTCATGAGAGAGGGACTATTGACCCAGTATCCTGTAGTATATTCAACTGTAGTGACTCTCGGACTTCTAGTCCAAGTCCCTTTCCTGTAATAATAACTTGTATTTTATTATAGTGCTTCGTGCCACCATGTTGCCACTTTTAAGTACTGTAAACAAGAGTTCTTAATTAAAGCCAGTTGTATGGTACTCAGTCTGCCAACCTTAAAGGAATGGTAGGTTGAATTGAACTTGCCAGAATTCGAAGTAGTCGCCTGCAGATCACAGGTAGATGTCACTGGAAAATATTAAATGCACTGAGTCATGTGTCGCCAATCGTGATGACCCTCACAACCCACTCTCCTACCCGGTTTCTGCATAATATACTTGTAAAAAGAGAGCAAATGAGCCGATCTGACGGAAGCCTGAGCAGGCATATTAAGAGGCAGCTTTGCGGCGATGACCGGATTCTGCAAGCTTTCCCAAATTGTATGGCTTTTCTGTGCAAAATGTTTTGATTTTCTCTCCTGCAAGGAGTACATTCCCTTCATGTACATGAACTGTAAGTAGAAGAGGTACGATGGTGAGTGATTTTTTTTTGGCAATGCAAACAAATCGAATATATCTTAGCGTAGGTCATATTTGGGACCTCTTTGGAGACAAGAAAACTTAAATTAATGAATTGTGGCATGTTGTGGCATGTTGTTGTTACATAATCCAGTTGTTGTTATACGTAAATATTAACCATTACTTAATCATTAGACATTATATTGTTTGTCAAGGTCTACACACAGATAAAGATCCTCCAATGACAACCAGCTCTCAAAAAAGTTCCTAATTTAAACCTTGAGTCCCATACTATAGATAAGCCTAGACTTCAGAGCGTAAGGTAGATTTTTGGTCAATATATTACTATTTAATTAACATGGTGCTTTATGCCTACGTTTATCTTGTAGAGAACTGCTCTCAGTTTTAGCAGATCTGGTACTACAATCCAGAGTAGAACCGCGGACAGACAGAAGGGAACATAGGCGTGTGTTGGGAAAAGCCCAAAATTAGCAGAATTCTTGTCCAACAAAAGCAACCTTTTTAACTCTGGTGTCAAAAACGAAGGAATCTTAGACAATCGCTTTCAGGTCTTGCAAATATCCACCAGGTCTTCCTTCATTACAACACTTGTGTTTCTTTGCTTATGTCTAGGAAGTTTGCAACGAGTTGTGGTGCTTGAGCAAAAGTAACCGCTGTATCACGAACAGCATCCCGGCCGCAGAGGGGACTATCTGCCAGACCAATTCAATTGAGAAAGGGGTAAGGACCAAGCCACACCGAAATAAGTCTGTGTGCCAGGTTTGAATTGCATGGGCAAAAGAGCTATAAGCCTCAAACAAGTCGACCAGCCCTGTTTCCACCCTTGATTTTGATGCCTATTAAAGAGGTCGCAGTTCAGCCAAGATACATTTTTCTAGTCAGGATTTTTTTTTAAAGTAGACCAAGGAGGATGAAACATTTTTAAAAATCAAAGCATATGGTACATATTCTTGCCTCTTGGCGTCATGCAATATATGGGACTTAGAGTCCACTTGTAGTAAGTTACACTTCCGTAATGAAGACTAACTCATTCATAGTCTAAAACTTTCTTTTTTGTTACGGTCTGCATTTCGCAGGTGAGCTCCTTAATTTAATGTATATTTTACGTACTAAATTTATGGGTTTATGGGTGCACCCCAAATATTTTTAGCAAATAGATGTACTTGATCTTTTCCACCAAGGAAAATTAGCCAACTATTCTGGTCTAAGACAAGGGCCTCCTCGCTATTATATTGGTTCTAATCTTAAAATAGTTACTTGTTCATTAAAAAATACTCTCAGCAAAAAATGAACAAGTAATTTCTACTTCTTTGTTTGATCTCTGTGTGAATAGCACCCGTATCATTACACCTGTGGAAACACTCACCAGCAAATCAATTTAGCAAAATGATTTACCACCTCTTCAGCATGTCGGGGATTTTTCTTTCCACCAAACTCTAAATCAAGTCCTTTGGTCTTGTCATTAAGAGTAGGCTTCGGGTGAAATTATTTCTTTCAGCCTGATTTTGACTTACAAAGAAAGCTGTCTTTACAGATCCCTAGTGCTTGTGAAATGTAATTGTAGTTGCATTTATATAGCGCTTACTACCCCTGATGAGGCATCAAATTGCTTTTTCCACGAGTAGCATGCTACTCCGGAACCCCAAGTGAATTAGTATAGGGTGATATGACATTTATTTGAACGAAGGACATGTGAGTTTGTTATTTGGATTGAAAAGGGATAGTGGAGGGATAGAAGAGGGATGGGATTGCATTTATTTAGCACTTGCTACCGCTGATGAGGTGTCGAATTGCTTTTAGGCGGGTAGCCCGCTACTTCGGAACCCAAACAGGATTAGTGGAAAATTAGTATACAGAATTATGAAATGTGTTTGAGTGGTGGACATGTGAGTCTGTTAGTTGGATTGAAAAGGATAGTGGTGGAATAGAAGTGGGAAGGGTCTTAACGTTTGTTCATTGCCTGCACTAAAAGGCAGAGAAGAGTCATAGCCAGCACTCCCCTTCTACACTCCTCTCCCCAGAAGATGTTTAGTTTTCTTGCTCTTTGAAGGTGTGTGTTTCCTCAGTGGTGCTACAAGAGGGAGTGCGTCCCATTTGGTACACGGCCGGAGGGAGTGGATGGAGCCTGGGGCCAGTGGTCTCCGTGGGGAGAGTGCAGCAGGACGTGCGGCGGCGGAGTGTCTTCGTCCATACGGCACTGCGACAGCCCAAGGTGGGTGCTCACTCTGAACTTTTTCCATCCATGGTTCAATGAGGTTTACACTTTAACTGACCGACAAGTGTACACTGAGCTCAGTAAAACTAGGAATTGTGTTAAGAAGAACGACTGCTTATTTTTCCACTGAACCGTAGATATACACCAAAGCACTCCATGAAGTGTGAACTATTTCCAGCATGCTATTACTGCCAGGCTTCAGATACTTTGTTAGTTTTGTTAACTAGCTAATTGTGCATTTGTAACCACATAATGAAGTTGAGGCTTTTTTAGCTATTCTTTTTCTCACAAAACAATTGTAAAATTCAAGTCCAATCTACTAGTTCGAAAGAAGGCTCCAGGATTTATTGTATATTCATTGACACCTTCTGTTCAGCTGTATCTTAACACTCTAGTCACAGTGTGATCTAAGTAGATTCTATAATTGCAGTATCATGACAGTATAATCTGATTTGGCACTAGAATATCAATTTAGTTTATGATTTGATCAGGTTCTAGAATATCAGCCCAATCTCAGTACGATTGGTCTTGGATCTAAAAAAAAACTCAGTCCAGTATCGTAAAATTTGTCTTGTTATAAAACAGTATATATTTTGGCCCAGATTTGCTAAACTTTCACGCAACGCAGCAAAGAAACTTGCTGCAGTGTGTTACTTGAAAGGGAGAGCATAGAAATGCATCATATTTACTAATATGTGGCACACTTCTGTTCTCTCCTTGCGATGGCGCACTTGTGGCAGCCTAGCGCCAATGCAGGCACCCTTGTGTCATGGCACAAGGGAGCTTCCCTTGTGGTCAGCATAGTTTTTGTGCAGGAAGGAAAACCTGCCCGTCTTACGTTGGTTTTGGGGTAAAATCACTTCTAGGCAACACAAATTCGGGTTTACGTGGCTTAGTAAATCCAGAAATGCTTTTTGAGATTTGCTGCGCCATAACAGCAGCGCATTCATGACGGCAAATCTTAGTAAATCCGGGCCTTTGTATGAATATGATCTGCGCTGATTGCTGAATATAAGTATAATCTATGTGGTTTGATCCAGTTCTTTTTTTTAGAGTTTTATATAGCGCGAACTAGACCCGAACCGAATCGGGTATCAGAGCGCTTTACATAGCACCAGTTACGTTACATGAGGACACGCATTCATTTTAGGCACAGGGAGATTAAGTGATTTGCCCAGAATCACAGGAGGTTTTGGCGTCGTTACCGAGACTCGAACATAGTTCCCCAGATCCGAGGTCGAGCGCCCTAGCCGTTAGGCGATCTCCTCTCCCCAGTTCTATAATATCGTTACATATTCTGAACCATCAGAGGTGACTTGATGACTTCAGTGTATTCTCTGTATCAATTGAGCTGATAAAGAAAGGTCAGTGCAATTTCTATTATGATCAAACCAATTTATGTATCATCATTATAAACTGTATGATAAAAGCTGCTTCTAAATTTCAGTATAGTCTCTGTATGGTCATAGAACTCTTGAACCCCAGTACAGCCTATTTTCTCTGCCAAACATCTTACAGCTCTCTGGTTGGTTGTCAAAATTCAGAGAAGCTCTGTGCTCACCTCCTAATCTGCTTCACTGTACCCCATACCCCACAGACTGATTTCAATTCATGTGGAGCTGGTTTTAGACGCTCTGTGAAGTTAGTTTTCAGTTTTTAGGTGGTTTTAGAACTGAAGCATTATAGAGTCTACAGAAGGGACCAATATGAGGTGGCTAGGAAAAGGCTGAAGTCATTGTCTGCGATGAAGTTTATGACTGATGATGAAAGCACAAAGGCACTTACGAACTATCTTATGGATATAACCTTTCATCCGAGAAATCAATTTTTCAATTTCTTCTTTATCCATAGGCCAACCATTGGTGGAAAATACTGCCTGGGGGAGAGGAAGCACTACAGGTCCTGTAACACTGACGTACGTATACTCTGCCAAATTTGTAACAATTCTCTTTCGGGCGCTTTCGCGAAGACGCTGCTTAGCATCGACTTCTACCCCTGTAATAATCGTATGAGGGCATTTGTTTGGATTTTAACACAAAGTTCCTGTTTCACTTTTCTCAGTGAGTGCTCTTTAACCTAGTGATCTAGACATACCATAAAGTTGATGCCTGAACCAAAACCTCTGGTGTTTTTATAAGCCTTACCAAGCAGCATGTTCTTTACTACGTGATCATTGGATAAGGTGTGCCTCAGAGTACTAGCATTCTGTCAATCGAGATTCTGTGTTGATGTCTCTCTCCGAAGGAACTTCCTGGATTCAGGTCCTTCACAAGAAGCCAGAGTAGGGACTGTCATTGGGTCATTATGTCCCATGCCCCACCATTCTAGGGCCCTGTGGTCCTCTGGTAAAGTTAATTTGTAGATTTGTATTCGTAAGCACGCCTGCCTTCTTCATTATTAATAATGATCTGCCATACAAGGCATATCACTATATGGTGCCAGACGCAATGTTTTCTCTTTATTAATACATGAAATAGGTACCTCCAAAAAATGAAAGAATCATCCAGAGTCCTGTGTTGCTTTAGCCCCAAACCTTGCAATCACTTCTGTCAATCATGCTCTGGTTGCTTCAATGATGACCTGTCAGCATAAAGTGCATTTGTTTTATTCCGATGGTGTAATGAATAAACCTGAACAGCCTCGATGGTTTTGTAAGGACTGCTCCAAAAGCCCGCATATTCCAAACAACTCATCCGTCTGAATGAGCAGGACTGTGGGAGAGTGAGGAAGGAGAAACTTCAAGTACTGCAGGATAAACAGCTGCAAAGGGAATGAGACTAACATAACTCTTATGATGCTATAACCAGGAATTCAATGGGATTGATCATTACCAGAATCATAATATGTCACAGTAAATTTAGCAAAAAACACAGTTGATGGACAGAATGTAGAACAATGTCATACATTCATCCCAGTACAAGGATCTGGGCCTAAATCCATCATTGTTTTGCACTCCACAACACCCTGGGTTAGACACTGGCTATATGCAAATCAGCTCTGACCCTGTGCCTCATGGGAACAGTCCAGTCCGAACTACAAAGCCATGTCTTTCCCAGACCGGAATCAAGCATCCAAGGACCGCTTTCTGGCTATCAGCCTTCATCAGCCTGGATAGCTTGACTCCAGTGTTGTGGAGAGCCTGGGACTCACGTCTGAGCATATCCAGCCCACTCGGGGTGAAAATTGCAAAAAACACAGTTGATGGACAGAATGTACAACAATGTCATACATTCATCCCAGTACAATTATCTGGGCCTAAATCCATCGTTTTTTGCACTCCACAACACCCTGGGTTAGACACTGGCTATATGCAAATCAGCTCTGACCCTGTGCCTCATGGGAACAGTCCAGTCCGAACTACCAAGCCATGTCTTTCCCAGACCGGAATCAAGCATCCAAGGACCGCTTTCTGGCTATCAGCCTTCATCAGCCTGGATAGCTTGACTCCAGTGTTGTGGAGAGCCTGGGACTCACGTCTGAGCATATCCAGCCCACTCGGGGTGAAAATTGCAAAAAACACAGTTGATGGACAGAATGTAGAACAATGTCATACATTCATCCCAGTACAAGGATCTGGGCCTAAATCCATCATTGTTTTGCACTCCACACCACCCTGGGTTAGACACTGGCTATATGCAAATCAGCTCTGACCCTGTGCCTCATGGGAACAGTCCAGTCCGAACTACAAAGCCATGTCTTTCCCAGACCGGAATCAAGCATCCAAGGACCGCTTTCTGGCTATCAGCCTTCATCAGCCTGGATAGCTTGACTCCAGTGTTGTGGAGAGCCTGGGACTCACGTCTGAGCATATCCAGCCCACTCGGGGTGAAAATTGCAAAAAACACAGTTGATGGACAGAATGTAGAACAATGTCATACAATCATCCCAGTACAAGGATCTGGGCCTAAATCCATCATTTTTTTTGCACTCCACAACACCCTGGGTTAGACACTGGCTATATGCAAATCAGCTCTGACCCTGTGCCTCATGGGAACAGTCCAGTCCGAACTACCAAGCCATGTCTTTCCCAGACCGGAATCAAGCATCCAAGGACCGCTTTCTGGCTATCAGCCTTCATCAGCCTGGATAGCTTGACTCCAGTGTTGTGGAGAGCATGGGACTCACATCTGAGCATACCCAGCCCACTCGGGGTGGAAATTGCAAAAAACACAGTTGATGGACAGAATGTAGAACAGTAAATGTAGGCCATATTTGTATGAGTGTATCATACCAACCCCTCTCAGATAACATGTTGCATACCATAGGGTTCTGCCTTGCACTGCTACATTTTGATTTAATGTCCCCGGTATGATCTCCTTTTACAGTCCAATGCTAACTACCAAGCATATTTTCCTTGGGTAACCAGCTGAAAAAAAGTGGATAGCAATAGGAAACAACAACACTTAATAGGTAACTAGATGGAAATAAACTGGCTTGGGCTCAGCTGCATGGCAGCCCGTAAATAAAGATGTGCAAAAGAGAGAAGCAAATTGAGGTACATAAATGTGGCATTACAGAAGACCTCATTGTTTAATGTTTTATGTTTTGAATGCCGATAATACAACTAACAAGAACATTTATTGAAATATGAAATAGGAGTTGAGACCTGTACAGCAGATGCATCCGCTGGATTAGAAATCAACACTGGACCTCAAAGTTTTGAGTGCTGCTGATGCCTCCTATTCATTTTCTTTAAGTGGCCTAAGAGAGCCTCAAGAGTGAGTGTGTGAGTGTGTGAGTGTGTGAGTGAGTGAGTGTGTGAGTGAGTGTGTGTGTGTGTGCATGCGTGATAATGATGCCTTCAGAAATCCCATCTGATAGTAAGTGTATTAAAGGCGGGTATATACCTTCATTACAGATACCCAAGAGGAATGTGTCAAAGTCTTTAAACGCCTTGATGCCACCAAAAGTCCTATTGTGTGCTAAATACATCCTATAGAAGAGAAACCGCATCTGAGAAAGGGAAATTGATCTAAGCAAACCTACAAGAGACATAAAGGCTTCTAAAGTAGCAACAGGCTGTGTTTAATCCGGATTAGTGTAAATAGGTTCGAGGCATGTGGGCTGCTGAATTCATATCTATAGCATAGATCGCCGCCTAGTGTTGGGTCCGGATTATTGCACATTGTTGTCCTGGAAGAGTCTTCGAAGTATCACGAGATAGGTGGCTCCTCCCCTGGACTACAGTGCGCATGGGCATCGACTCCATCCCCAGATTGTTTTTTTTCCGCCATTGGGTTCGGATGTATATTCGTTATCTCCAGTTCGGAATCGATCTAGACTTTTCTTAAGGCCTGAAGGCCTTTTCCTATACCGTTGGTATTGTTTTGCGCTCGGTGCCCAGCTCTGCTCCGGCTCAGTTCCGGAGTCGGACATCCCGAGGAGTCGCGTGGCTCTTCGGTGCTCCAGGCCCAGTCAACGCAACAAGACTTTCGACGACACATCATGGAACGGAGCCCGTTCAAGAAATGTCCCGTGTGTGGATCGAAGTATCCCCACATCGACGTCCACCCGGTGTGCAACAAGTGCCTGTCGCCAGACCACGATGAAGCCAACTGTATGGCTTGTTCCCGGTTTCGATCGAAGAAGACGATTCGACTTCGGCGCGTGGTGCGCCAGGAGGCCCAGCAGTCGGCCCCGGCACCGGTGGACATCTTCGAGAGAGAAGAAGCAGACGAACAGGAAGTTCATATGCAGATTTCACCTCCAGCGGAGGAGATTGACTACGACTACGACGCGGACGTCGAAGCGCTCGATGCAGAAGAAGTCGTCGACGAGGTAGGAGACGACAATAAGGCCTATGGGGCCATGGAAGATAGCTCAGGCGAAGGGCTTTGCCCCGTTCGAGCAATCACTAAGGCTCAGGTCGCGGGATCGCCACACGGCCTTACCCAAGACCTTACACCCAGATCCACGGCCTCGCCTACGGGCCCGGCTACGGACACTTCTGCGGAACCGCCGTTGGTCAAAACGAAACCGAAACTGAAACCTTCGGTGTCGACGAAAACGAAAGTGATGGAGACGCCGTCGAAACAGAAGACGTCTGTCCCGCAGGCCGCCTCCTCGTCTTCCGATATGTCGAGGCAGCCAAAGCAGAAGAAGGCTGTCGACCCGGTGAAGTCGACCAAAGGCGTCGAGCCAAAGTCGGTCAAGGGCGTCGATCCAAAATCGATCAAGGGTGTCGAGCCGAAGACTGGGGCCCCAAACCCGGGAGTCAAGGCCGCCGACCCGAAGTCGTTGGCGCCGAAGGCCGTCGACGCGGACGGAGGACACATAGCACCGAAGAAAGCTGCTCCTGTACCTCGGCCGGAAAAGACCAAGACATCGACGCTCAAGTCTTCCCACGCTGGTGGACCGAGGACGTCTGTCGGGTCGACGAAACCGTCCGCTTCCTTTACGAAGCAGGTGTCGGACTCACTGCAACGCATCAAGAACAAGGCTTCCGCGGTCGATCCGAAGGATGCCTTTAGCCCGAAGCAGGCTGCCAAAGCGCCAAAGTCTTCAACGCCACTCCTGTTTACGTTGCCGCCGAAGGTGGCACCGAAAGCCTTCGCACCAAGGTCGGTTGCCAACGCGCCCGTGCAAGGGTCTGCAGGGTCGAAGCCTTCTCAGCAGCTTGGGAGCTTGAAGCATCGACAACCCTTGATGGAGGAGCAGTCGGAACACTTTATCGATGCCGACATCGGTAAACTTACCCTCTACAAGAGAAAGATCACGGCGTCACAGCCTTTGGAGTCCTACACTATTCCTTTGAAGCGCACGAAGCCTTCTACGGATTCCCCCGTTCTGGTTGAGCCACTTGCTCCACGGACTCCAAGAGTTGCTACACCCTCACCCACTTATTCAGATGTGGAGGCTGGGGAAGGTGATGACGAGGAGTATAACTTTCCTGCCAACACTGATCCTGAGGATCACCAGGACTCTTGGGCAGATGCAGGGGACCCAGGGGATCCGCAAACTGCCCCGGACACTCAGGTGTACAATGTCAAACCCTCTCCTACTGAGGATTCTGCGGCATTTAATGCTCTAATTGAGAGGGCGGCTAAAAACCACAACGTCCAGCTGCACGCTGACCCTATTGACGTGGACTTCCTTTTTGATACCTTTTCCACGGCAGAAAAGACTGTCAAAACTCTCCCAATGTTGAAAGGCATTCTGAAACATGCTGCAGACATCTTTAAAGAACCCACACGTGCCAGGGTGATCAACCCTAGAATTGAAAAAAAATATAAGCCTGCACCTGGTGACCCTACCTACATCAAGGGCCAGTTGCCATTGGACTCTCTGGTCGTTTCTAATGCCCGGAAGAGGGCGAATTCGCAAACCACTGGTGATGCTCCTCCCCCTGACAAGAAATCTAAAGTGCTGGAGGCATCAGGGAAGAGGGTGGCGGCTCAAGCAGCCAATATCTGGCGTATCTCAAACACTCAGGCACTCTTGGCCAGATATGACAGGGCGCACTATGACACACTAGAGACCCTGTTACAACATCTGCCAGATCAGTATAAAGAGGCGGCGGAGATGCTCATTCAGGAAGGGAAGCTCATCTCCAACGCTTCTATTAAATGTGCACTGGACGTGGCGGACACCGCGGCCAGGGCCATTAACACCAGTGTGATGTTGAGACGTCAGGCATGGCTCAGAATCTCTGGTTTCAAGCCGGAGATACAAACCACCATCTTCAATCAGCCGGTGAACCCTGATCGGTTATTTGGTCCTGAGGTGGATACCACACTGGAAAAAATAAAAAAGGATACCGAGACTGCAAAGTCCATGGGAGCTCTCCAGTCCCAACAGTTTAGGGGCAGTACTTTTCGTCGCTCAGGCAATAGAGGTGTTTCCAGAGGCCAGATGTCCCAGCAAACGCAATACACTAAAGGTGGGGCGCAGTCCTCTTACACCAAGCAGAGTAGAGGCGGCTATCGGGGCAACAGTGCCAAGGGCAGAGGCCGTGGCAATAACAACTCCCGTTCCTCTGCCACCAACAAACAGTAACGCCCTGCCACTGCCCCCCGACCATACCACCACTGTTGGGGGGAGACTCCAGCAGTTCCTGCCCGTCTGGAAATCCATCACCACAGACAGGTGGGTCAGGAAACGTATCCAGTTCGGTTATTGTCTGGAGTTAACATCCACTCCACCCAACATCCCACCAAACCACCGTCCTATGTCCACAGAGCATTTGCACTTATTGCAGCAGGAGGTACTTGTCATGCTGCAAAAAGGGGCAATCGAGCTCGTGCCGATGGAGGAAGAAGGCACAGGAGTGTATTCCCTGTACTTCTTAATCCCGAAGAAGGACGGGTCCTTCAGACCCATACTGGACCTCAGACCCCTAAACCAGTATATTCTCTCAGGACACTTTCACATGCTGACGCTGCAGCAAGTTCTTCCGTTGCTCAACCAGGGAGACTTCCTCGCAACCTTGGATCTCAAGGATGCATATTTTCACATTCCACTACATCCATCACACCGAAAACACCTCAGATTCACCATTCAGGGTCGGCATTATCAGTTCAAGGTCCTACCTTTCGGAGTGACCACGGCGCCCAGGGTGTTCACAAAATGCCTGGCGACAGTGGCTGCGCACCTCAGGAGGCAGAACGTTCACGTTTACCCTTATCCGGACGACTGGCTTGTCTAAGAAAAGTCGGCCCAGCTGTGCGCCGCCAACATGTCCCACACCATTCACCTTCTTCACAGTCTGGGATTCTCACTAAATTATCCCAAATCACACCTTCAGCCAGCCCACGTGCGGCAGTATCTGGGCGCGACAATAGATACTCTGGCAGCCACGGCTCAGCCGAATTCTGTGAGGATCGACAGCATTCAGTCGCTCATCCGGAAGTTCAGACCGCAACACTCGCTTCCAGCAAGAGTGTTCATGCAGTTGATAGGCATGATGGCCTCCTGCATCTTCATAGTCCCGCACGCGAGGCTACATATGCATCCGCTTCAAGAGTGCTTGGCACGTCCGTGGAATCAGGCTCACGGACAGTTAAAAAACCTAGTGTTGGTGACCGGTCGGGCATACAACTCTCTGCATTGGTGGAATCCACACAACCTTTGCAAGGGCCGACCGTTCCAGGAGCCTGTGCCACAGATTATCCTGACAACGGACGCATCTCTCCAGGGTTGGGGAGCTCATGTACTCCACTACACGGTGCAGGGACTATGGACAACGCAGCAAAAGAAGATGCACATCAACTACCTAGAACTGTTGGCAATCTTCATGGCGCTGAAGGCATTCAAAGTACATCTGTGCATCTGTACATCCTCCTCGGGGACCTCAACTTCCACCTGGAGAACAACAAGGACCGCAACACCACCGCCCTGCTGGAAAACCTCGCCAACCTCGGACTCAAGCAACTGGTCAACACCCCCACCCACTACGCCGGCCACACGCTTGATCCCGTCTTCTCTTCCAGCAAGTACATCACCTTCAGCCACGCCACCGGACTCCACTGGACCGACCACAGCTGCGTCCACTTCAGCTTCAAAAGATCCACGACTCACCACCACCCGCAACAGGTACCTCACAGGAATTGGAGCAAGATCACCGCAGACCAGCTCACCACCTCCCTCAGCCAGAGCCCACCCGCCAACACAACGGACCCCAACGAAGCAGCCCGCAACTTCACACAGTGGCTGACCGCCTGCGCCGACGACCTCGCGCCACTAAAGAACCCTCCCAGCAGACCCAGAAGCAAGAAGGCATCCTGGTTCATCGACGACCTCAAGGACTCCAAGAAGACCCGCCGCACCTTCGAGAAAGCCTGGCTCCTCGACCGGACCACCGACAACATGACCTCCCTCAAACACGCTACCCGCAAGCACCACCAGCTCATCCGCACCACCAAGAAGAAATCCCTGAAGGAACGACTGGACAACAACGCCCACAACAGCAAAGAGCTCTTCACTATCGTCAAGGAGTTCTCTAACCCCAGCACCGGCACCAACGACATCACTCCGTCACAAGACCTCTGCGACTCCCTCGCCTCGTTCTTCCACCGCAAGATCGCCAACATCCACAACAGCTTCGGCGCCCCACCTACGCACCCAACCGTCGAACCAACGCCCCCCACCGCCACCCTTCGCACCTGGACCACGGTGACCACCGAAGACACAGCCCGCACGATGAACACCATCCACTCCGGATCACCGACCGACCCCTGCCCACACCACGTCTTCAACAAGGCCGACTCCACCATCGCACCCCAACCCCGGAACATCATCAACGCCTCCTTCAACACCGCCACCTTCCCGGAGAGCTGGAAGCACGCCGAGATCAGCGCCCTCCTGAAGAAACCTACAGCGGACCCCACCGATCTCAAAAACTTCCGCCCCATCTCGCTCCTCCCTTTTCCTGCTAAAGTCATCGAGAAGATCGTCAACAGACAGCTGACCGCCTTCCTCGAGACGAACGGATCCCTCGACCCCTTACAGTCCGGCTTCAGAGCCAACCACAGCACCGAGACCGCCCTCATCGCAGCCACCGACGACATCCGGACCCTGCTCGACAAGGGGGAAACAGTGGCCCTCATCCTCCTGGACCTCTCCGCTGCGTTCGACACAGTCTGCCACCGCACCCTAGTCCAGCGCCTCAGCAACATCGGTATCCAAGAGAAGGCACTGGAGTGGATCATCTCGTTCCTCGCCGGAAGAACACAAAGAGTCCGCCTCCCCCCGTTTCGCTCCGAGGCCACCGAAGTCATCTGCGGCATCCCGCAAGGATCTTCACTCAGCCCCACCCTCTTCAACATCTACATGAAACCTCTCGCAGCCATCGCATGCCAGCACAACCTCAACATCATCTCTTACGCCGGTGACACCCAGCTGATCCTCTCCCTCACCAGAGACCCCAACACCGCCAGAACCTGCCTACACGAAGGGATGAAAGACGTTGCCGAGTGGATGAAGGACAGCCGCCTGAAACTGAACTCGGACAAGACGGAAGTCCTCATCCTGGGATCTTCGCCCTCCGCCTGGGACGACTCCTGGTGGCCCCCAGCCCTGGGCACCGCACCCAAGCCAACCGACCACGCACGCAACCTGGGCTTCATCCTGGACCCCTCCCTCTCGATGACCAGACAAGTCAACGCCGTCTCCTCATCGTGCTTCAACACCCTGCGTATGCTTCGCAAGATCTTCCGCTGGATCCCGACCGAGACCAGGAAGACTGTCACCCAGGCACTCGTCACCAGCCGACTGGACTACGGAAACGCCCTCTACGCCGGAACCACAGCCAAGCTACAGAAAAGACTCCAGCGCATCCAGAACGCCTCCGCCCGACTCATCCTGGATGTCCCCCGACGCAGCCACATCTCCAGCCACCTGAGGAACCTGCACTGGCTCCCCGTCGACAAGAGGATCACGTTCCGGCTCCTCACCCACGCACACAAGTCTCTCCACGACCTGGGCCCCAAGTACCTCAACGACCGCCTGACCTTCTACACGCCCACCCGCCAGCTACGGTCCACCAGCCTCGCCCTCGCAGCCGTACCACGCATCCGAAGAGCCACCGCCGGAGGAAGATCCTTCTCTTACCTGGCTGCCAAGACTTGGAACTCCCTCCCCATCCACCTTCGGCTGACCCAGGACCATCTCGCCTTCAGGAAACAACTCAAGACCTGGCTGTTCGAGCAGTAGCATACCCCTCCCCCCAAGCGCCTTGAGACCCTCCCGGGTGAGTAGTGCGCTATACAAATGGCATGATTGATTGATTGCCACAAAGTCGTGTTGATAGGGACGGACAACATGACAGCCATGTACTACATTCAGAAGCAGGGAGGCACACACTCTCCACAGTTGTCTCATCTGGCTCAGAGCATGTGGAAGTGGGCCATTCAAAGGAACATCTTCCTCATGGCGGAACACCTCCCGGGCAAGGACAATCAGATGGCGGATCTGCTCAGCAGGTACAGCCACCAGATGCACGAGTGGGAGATACATCCATTAGTACTCCACCCGTACTTCCAGCAGTGGGGTCATCCAGAGATAGACCTGTTTGCCACAAGGGAAAACGCAAAATGGCAACACTTTGCCGCCAGGTTCCCTCACCCACAGTCGCAGGGCAATGCGATATGGATGAACTGGTCAGGCAGATTTGCGTACGCTGTTCCCCCCAGCGCCTCTCATACCGCTGGTGGCACGAAAGCTAAAGCAACACTCGATGACACTCATCCTGGTTGCTCCAACGTGGGCACGCCAACCATGGTACACCACGTTTCTAGAACTCTCCGTGGTACCGCATCAAAGGCTGCACCTCTCGCCCAGACTTTTGACGCAGAGCCATGGCGACATTCAGCACCCAGACCCGCAGCAGCTCAACCTGGCGATCTGGCTCCTGAAGTCTTAGAATTTGGCTACCTTAACTTGGCTCCCGACTGCATGGATATCATACAGGAGGCACGAAAGCCCACCACCAGAGCTTGCTATGCAGCAAAGTGGAAGCGGTTTGTCATTTCCTGTACAGACCACAACATCAACCCGCTAGATGCATCCACTCACAACATCATCTGTTATTTGTTACATCTTTACAAATGCAAGCTGGCATATGCTTCCATTCGGATACACTTATCCGCCATAGCAGCTTATCTCCAAAACAGGCAGCATCTCTCCGTTTTCAGAGTGCCTGCCATTAAAGCCTTCCTAGAAGGACTGAAACGGGTCATCCCTCCCAGGACCCCGCCAGCCCCTGTATGGAACCTTAATGTGGTCCTCACCAGGCTGATGGGCCCACCTTTTGAGCCTCTGCATTCATGCGAGGTTCCGTTTTTAACATGGAAAGTGGCTTTTCTAATAGCCATTACGTCTCTGCGACGTGTTAGTGAGCTCCAGGCGCTCACTGTGCAAGAGCTATTCATACAAATTCACTCGAACAGGGTGGTGCTGCGCACTAACCCTAAATTTCTTCCTAAGGTGGTTTCACAGTTCCATGTCAATCAGACCATTGAACTGCCCGCGTTCTTTCAAAACCCAGAGACAGTGGCCGAAAGAATGCTCCACACTCTTGACGTTAAACGAGCTTTGATGTACTACATCGATAGGACCAAGGATTTTAGAAACACACAACAACTCTTTGTTGCCTTTTCGGCCCAGCACAAAGGCAACCCCATTTCCAAAGCAGGTGTAGCCAGGTGGGTCGTTAAGTGTATTTAAATTTGCTATCACAAGGCTAAGCGCACTTTAACGGTCCCCCCCAGAGCCCACTCCACCCGCAAGTTGGGGGCCTCCATGGCTTTCCTTGGTAATATCCCTTTGGAAGACATTTGTAGAGCAGCCACATGGTCTACACCACACACATTTACTAAACACTACTGTGTAGATGTGCACTCCAAGCAGCAAGCAGCTGTTGGGCAGGCTGTTCTTAAGACACTTTTTCAAACGTCTGCAGCTGGCACAGGCGGCCGCCGTTAATAGAGGGACTGCTATATATTCTATGCTATAGATATGAATTCAGCAGCCCACATGCCTCAAACTGAATATGCTACTTACCAGTATGCATCTGTTCTTGGCATGTAGGGCTGCTGACATTCATATCGCCCGCCCTCCTCCCCGGCGCCTGTAGCGGCTGCAGAATTCACACTTACTCTTAGCATGGTCATCGCTCACACTGTTACACTCCATCTTCGCCACAATGGCTAAAAACAATCTGGGGATGGAGTCGATGCCCATGCGCACTGTAGTCCAGGGGAGGAGCCACCTATCTCGTGATACTTTGAAGACTCTTCCAGGACAACAATGTGCAATCATCCGGACCCAACACTAGGCGGCAATCTATGCTATAGATATGAATGTCAGCAGCCCTACATGCCAAGAACAGATGCATACTGGTAAGTAGCATATTCATTACATGACACAGTTATTGGTTAAATGGCATATGATCGGTTTTATTTGTGAGTGGAGACATACTTTGTTTTGTTGGCATTGTGTGACCCTGATTAAATCACTTTAGCTTGGTGGAAGTGCTCAAAAGCAAGATACACGCCCCCGCCAAGCCCTTTCAAAAGCAGATAAGTGACTAGACTTCCCTTGCGATATGTTTTATAAGAGTTAAGCTAAGGCCCCTCTTGTCTCTTTTTCTCCTAGGACTGCCCACCCAGCTCCCAAGACTTCAGGGAGCTTCAGTGCGCCGAGTTTGATAATGTTCCTTTTCGGGGGAAATATTACACCTGGAAGACTTATCGTGGTGGTAAGTTAACTGTATAGATAGAGGATGGTAAGATAACAGATAAACTCTTGTCGGCTGATTAGCAAGGTATGTCTGCAGCCTTGAGAGTCCACTCCGCCATTTATTTTGGCAAATGTGGTATTGTAGAAATCCAAGGAAAACACCAGTCAGAAATGGTTTTCACTAGTGTGTGTGTGAAGTAATTGACTTCAACATTGTCCTGCTAGATAAAGAGACCGTCAAATCTCATGGGCTTTCTCCTGCGTTTGGGAGAGATAGTAGAGCCTAAAAAGTCAACTAAGAAATGCAGTTGTGTGTCAGTAAAATTACGATAGTTGTATATTTTTACAGGAGTAACTTATGTAGGAGCGTGCTCATGCACGTTTAACTTGCTTGCTTTGCACTATGGAGTGATTCCTTCTTTTTCCCCTGTGAAGGCAGTTGCTTCTGCCTTTACCTCCTTTCAACAGCCGCCATTTTCCGTGTTTCACCACAGTGGAATCTACCTACCTCCGAAATGTTTGCAGTTATACACAAAGGCACTTTAGCTCACAAAACACGCGTTCTTTGAGCAGAGAAGATGTGACTATCTTTTCCCTAATAAAGGGGCCATCCAGTGGATGATGTCACGATAGATCTCAAAACTCTATTGGATGTCATCAAACGAAGCAACATTCTAGAATGCCTGTTGTTGATGGTTGATGGAGATGCTGGACCGGGCAAGGAGACATTTTTAGGTTTTGCCTAGCAAAATGCGTACGAAGTACGCATGCGCTAGCAAAATCCTTATGTTTCTCTGTGGGGTCGGGTATCCGCCCCCTCCTCGCCCCCTCCTCCCATTGGCTAGCTCCATAAATGGAGGCTAGCCATTGGGAGCCGGATCTGTCCGGCAAGGCCGGACGCGATTCGGGGGCGTTCCCGAGAATTTTTCTCTTTTGGCCACGTCATGCAGCGGTGGGCGGGGCTTTTTTTTGGGCTCGTCGAGGTTTGTTTGGGCCATTTGGCGGCCGACCGCCGGCCGAGGAAGTCCAGGTGAGTGGTTCCTTTCCTTTCCTGTCCCCCCTCCCGCTGTCGGTTCCTTTCCCGCCCCCCCCTCCCGCTGGCCGTTCCTTTCCCGCCCCTCCCGCTAGCCGTTCCTTCCCCCCCCCCTCCCGCTGGCCGTTCCTTTCCCAACCCCCCCTCCCGCTTCCGTGTCTTTCCCGCCCCCCCCCTCCCCGCTTTCACAAGTTTGATATGGCCCTGTCTTTCTGTACTTCGGGAGCATAGGAATGACCGCTCAAAGGACCTTACTGTGGAATAAGCGTCGCGTTCAGGTATGTCTGAAACAGAAGTATGCAACACTTAGATATGCAAATCTAACCTGTGGGTGGGTGCTGGTGTGGACGCATCAACAGCCCTTGATTATGCTGAAAATGTTCAAATTGTTTCAAGTTAACTAGCAAAGCATGGAAGAGAAAACCCGTAGACTAGGAAAAGAGTGCTCTGAACATCACAAGAACTTGAAATTCATTTACAGACGGGCAGAAAGTAGGGAAACCTTCAGCATTTAAGCATCTGAGGAAAGCTTGCAGAACCCTGCATGGATACAAATTAATAAAGACGTGGAACCGATATAATGATGATCAATATATCAATATATATATTGAGCGCACACCGTCACCCAACAGGGCATCCTGGCCCTTTGGGAAAAATGGTGAAAGAGGGACAGGCCTTTTCTTTGTCATGCAAACATTAGACGGCGTATTAGGTATATGTAATGTGCAAATATTATCACATACATAATAATGAAAGTATAGCCGGTTTTTGAGAGTGAGAGTGAACTACAGGGCCCACGAGACACTGAGGGCATAGCTGATTTCTGAGACTGAGAGGGTCAACGAGACACTTAAAGGGTAGCTGGTTTCTGAAAGTGAGAGAGAAATTCAGGGCCAGCTAGACACCGAAGAGCTCGCTGGTTTCTGAGAGTGAGAGTGAGAGTGAACTGCAGGGCAAACGAGACACTTTGGGGAGAGCTAGTTTCTGAGAGTGAGCGTGAACTGTTACTTCGGGGGGTGATTGAAGATGAGGCATTACGATAGAGCTATTGAGAACTGTGGAGCCAGCCAGGCTTGAGTCTCGGCACCGGCTCTACAGCCCGTGATTCTGGGCACATCATTTAATTTCCCCGTTACCTTTAAAACAAACACTGGCCTTGTGTAGGCACATGCACAGAGCGCTCTAATACCGCGGAGTTCGCGCTATATAAAACTGAAAAAATACAAATAAATGGAGAACTGAGAGGAGGGTTTTCTGGCTCCCGTGAGTGTGTACAAGTAGCACCTCAGGGGCGGGAAGGGGTCGAGAGCCAGCTGAGAGGGCCTGGGGTGGGGGTGCAGAAGGAAGGGGGAGTGAAGTTTGACAAGCTGCGGCTCCAGCTGAGATGCATACACTTCAGGGAGGGGGGCAGCAGGCGGGGAGGGGCCCCACAAACGCCCACCCCCACCCCCAGCACCACTGCAATCCGCGATCCCTCACACTGGGGAGCAGCCCTGCTCTGGGTAATGTGAGACACAGGGAAACCAATCATGAGGCGAGGGACCGCGTGTGATCTTCGGCATCCCGTCACTCACTCTTCCCTTTCACCACACTCTCCTTCTCTCACTGACTCTCTCTCTTCTGCTCATACTCTCATCCCGTCACTCACTCTTCCCTTTCACCACACTCTCCTTCTCTCACTGCCTCTCTCTCTTCTGCTCATACTCTCATCCCGTCACTCACTCTTCCCTTTCACCACACTCTCCTTCTCTCACTGACTCTCTCTCTTCTGCTCATACTCTCATCCCGTCACTCACTCTTCCCTTTCACCACACTCTCCTTCTCTCACTGCCTCTCTCTCTTCTGCTCATACTCTCATCCCGTCACTCACTCTTCCCTTTCACCACACTCTCCTTCTCTCACTGACTCTCTCTCTTCTGCTCATACTCTCATCCCGTCACTCACTCTTCCCTTTCACCACACTCTCCTTCTCTCACTGCCTCTCTCTCTTCTGCTCATACTCTCATCCCGTCACTCACTCTTCCCTTTCACCACACTCTCCTTCTCTCACTGCCTCTCTCTCTTCTGCTCATACTCTCATCCCGTCACTCACTCTTCCCTTTCACCACACTCTCCTTCTCTCACTGACTCTCTCTCTTCTGCTCATACTCTCATCCCGTCACTCACTCTTCCCTTTCACCACACTCTCCTTCTCTCACTGACTCTCTCTCTTCTGCTCATACTCTCATCCCGTCACTCACTCTTCCCTTTCACCACACTCTCCTTCTCTCACTGCCTCTCTCTCTTCTGCTCATACTCTCATCCCGTCACTCACTCTTCCCTTTCACCACACTCTCACCTTGTTTTACATGACAAGTTTAAACAGTATGCAGCATTCGGCAAAAAGGTCTGTTTTATTAAACCTGCCAATGCTCTGTTGACCTCACTGTCTATGCTACTTCCCTTGATAACTCATCCGGGCTTCCGAGCAGTGTCCCAGTAATCATTTAATAATACTTAATAGACTAACTATGGGGTACACTTGTGAGGCATGGCAACCATGAAGCACGCAGATGAACAAGATCGAGTGAGAAAGAGATTGTGAAAATGTTGGCATTATTATAGTAAAACATATATAAAAAGGCAGTTTAAGCAGATAAATGTATCTATCGATCTCTCTCCCTGCATATCCCCCCCCCCCAGCACGTCAGGCAGGGGGTTCGGCGCACAGCAGCACACAGCTTAAGCCCCGCAACCAACCCCCCTCCTTTTTTTTTCTCTCTTCAGCCTTGTGGCTCTAACTAACGCAATTCTGCAAGGGGCCACACTTCGGGTGGATCTGCAGATCACCGAAGTGGCAGAAAATCAATATAAGCAGCCTGTCCCCTCCCTGCCCTTTCCCAGCCTGTCCTCTCCCAGCCTGTCCACTTCCAGCCTGCCCTTTCCCAGCTTGTCCTCTCCCAGCCTTTCCACTTCCAGCCTGTCCACTTCCAGCCTGCCCTCTCCCAACCTGCCCTCTCCCAACCTGCCTTCTCCCAACCTGCCCTCTCCCAACCTGCCCTCTCCCAGACTGTCCCCTCCCTGCCCTCTCCCAGCCTGTCCCCTCCCTGCCCTCTCCCAGCCTGCCCTCTCCCAGCCTGTCCCCTCCCTGCCCTCTCCTAGCCTGTCCTCTCCCTGCCTGTTGTTGTGTCCCGGCGGCAGCAGGCAGCAGCGTGCACTGCGTCCCCGAAGTAACAGCCCTAAAGCAAGCAAGCAAGAAGTACGCCCCCCTCCCACCAATCCCTGTTAGGTAGTGGAAACTGTCCAAACTGGGGTGCAGACAGCCCCTCTCACCTTTCGGCCTGGTACCACTGCACCAGCCGCACTACTTCCCTACTGACCGTTCTCCACTTCAGCCCCGTCTAAATTACAATTCATGCTTGTGACCCTTTTGCCTGCTTGTGCTTGTTTTCATGACCATGTTGCCTGCTTGTGCCTCTGTGTGCCCCTGTTGCCTGCTTGTGCCTCCGTGTGCCCCTGTTGCCTGCTTGTGCCTCCGTTTTCGTGCCCCTGTTGCCTGCTTGTGCCTCCGTGTGCCCCTGTTGCCTGCTTGTGCCTCCGTGTGCCCCTGTTGCCTGCTTGTGCCTCCGTGTGCCCCTGTTGCCTGCTTGTGCCTCCGTGTGCCCCTGTTGCCTGCTTGTGCTGTGTGGATGTGTGTGGAAGGCTCTGTGTGGGTGTGTGGAGGGCTCTGTGTGGCTGTGTGTGTGGGGAGCTTTGTGTGGCTGTGTGTGTGGGGGGCTTTGTGTGGCTGTGTGTGTGGGGGGCTCTGTGTGGGTGTGTGTGTGTGGGGGGGCTCTGTGGGTGTCATTTGCGAGAGATAAAGCTAGTGGCATTGTAAATGACAATGCCATTTATTTATGTTAAAAAAAACATAAATAAAAATAATGTCAAGAGCAATGCCAATAGCTCTAACTTTAACAAAGGCAAAACCATTGCATTGTAAATGCTTGTTTCTCTTTACATTGGATGGAGCCTTTAACTCGTTGCCACGGTGCGGGTGATTTATAACTGGGTGTGGTTCGGACGGCTTCCGGACGTCCTCCGCACACGCCCGCCGTGACGTCGGCTGGCCGGCGGCCGGCCGACGCACACAAAGGGTTAATAGAGGTTGAGAAGTGGGAGATCTGTTGTAAGTAAATTGAATCAGATCCTGGGAGCTGGGTCTGGTGACTTAGCCGAATAATGCTTCCACAGTAGGGGCCTGTGTTCGACCTCATGGTCACAGGTTCAAATCCTGGTGGGTCAGTTCAGCCTTTCATCCTTCTGAGGTCGATTAAATGAGTACCATTGAGTTGGGTAACAATAAACATCTGTTATTTAGTGCCAAGATACCCTTCTGGGTGAACGTTCGCTTTACAAATACACGTTATGTTATGAGATGTGTGAGCAAAACCTAGCTCGAGCATACTACCAAAGGTTGTGTTTGGTGGTGAGGTGGTCACAGGTGTAAGGGAATGTAACAGATGCCAGGGCGAATATAGTTTAGCTCCGGTATGAAACCTAAAATCATGCTTGGAAGGCAGTGAAATTATATAGCAGATGTGATCATGTCTTTAGAAATTCGACAGATTTTTTTCCCAACAATTATTTCTGTGTATTAGTAAATTTTACACATGAAATGTGGCTCAATCTATCAAAGTCTCACATTTCTGGGCTGTTGTTGGTGAACTTAAACTCAGCCTTTTGGTTTGTTGCTGTTCTGGTTCGCCTCTCGGGGTTGGGTATCTCCCGCAGGTCCTGGGTGTGTGCGGTTCTTGGGAAAGGCGCTGATCTCAGTTAATGTTCAGCAGATCGCCTCTTGGAATGCGACTATTGTTTTGTTTGGGTTTGGGTGAATTCTATTTTGGCGGAGGGCGAAGCACAGGGTGGATCAGGATTGGTTCATGAAAGCAGTGCATGCTGGGGGAAGCAGAACAGCTGCAGTAAACAGACACTTTTAATCATTGCATATACATAATTGGAGGCCAGTGAGCGGTCAGCATGTCCTCAAAGCAAGGTAGGGCTGCTGCTTTCGAGCAACACCACTAGTGACGCCAGGCAGAATAGGGCGGTTTTCCTTTTTGAGATATGGAGCGCTCCAAAGGCAAAATGTATTTTTGCACGGAGCACCGAAAAGCTAGCAGCCTTGCTGGAGAAGTGGTTGGTAGTATTCACCCATACCCACGACAACATTTTACAAGTGTACATCTGTGTGAAGCACCTTCAAAGTAGTGTTCATCAAGTTTATTTTGTAGTTTGCCGAGACCTAACAAACAATATTAAACGGAAGATGTGAGAAAACACGTGGGAGCGGTGAGCACTTTTCTGCATAGTCTGAGCCGTGGTTCGAGACCTTGAGATGGCAAACTGTAACAGAAGACCACTGTATATTACTTCTTGTCCACAGATTCAAGGGAGACACAACATACAAATAAACTATAAAAACCAGCTCAAGTTTCAGGACTTGAACAGTTCGACTTATCCCAGTGTGGTGAGGAGGCCTACCGTAAAAGGTTTTAAAGTATGCTGGTGCAGTCCACCAGCATCCCCCACATGAATGCCGAAACGTGCTTTGCTTCACTTCTGCTGAGGAGGTTGCTTTTTTTTTTTTTTATCAAACTACCTCTTTGTGGGATTTGTATTGTGTTTTTAGTTCTGTGTTAACAGTGCAGCTGTCAAACATACCTGATGCTTACAATATACCTAGAGTGGGCTTTGGGCCCGTCCCTTTCAACCACTGGATTTCTTCCTCCAGGCTATTTTAGCTATTGGCTTAAGACTTTGTCAGGGATGTCATGACTCAGTCCAGTGCAGCAGTCATCTCTCAATGTTGTTGACTGCATCCTTCCACCTTCACTCTAGTGTTTGCACTGAACCGCATGAGGGACTACTTTACAATATAGCCCTCTGTTCTCTGTCTGCCTCCCATGTGTCTCTCTGTGGCGTTGCTTTTTAGTGCAATAAACCTAAACCTATTGCTTTAGCCAGTGCTTCTTTTAAGACAATATCAGGCCTGATTCAGAAGCGGTCCGGAACACGTATGGAGTGCAAAAACAAAACTGTAAACATAAAATGCCAGTCTTGATTGATGGAATGAAGATTGGCAGACTCTGCTATAATAGGTTATGAGGAGAAATCCAAGGATTTGTAGTGGACACCTAAAAAAGTAATTTAAAAAATGCACTAATCCGCTTGGAGCAAAACTCCAATGTTTAATAAAAGTTCTAAGTGAATCAAGTTCAATGCCAAGAGCCTGGTGTTTAGTCAGAGTGTTAATTTCTTCCCCCTTTCTTAAAACAACATTTGACCCTTGTTATGTTCTATTTTGAGTTTTTTTGCCTTCTCCACTGCGATGAGTCGTGTTATCTTCACCTCAATTACCTGTTATGGGCATTCCAAGTGGAAGAGTTTCGGAAATTCCTTGCTGGCCGGGTTTCAAAGGTCAAAATACTGCAAGGGCCAATATTTGAGCAGGCTGGAGTGGTGTCTTGTTCCATTTGTGTCTGAGACTGTTTTGGCCTTAGGTAAAAGTAGGAAAGAGCCTCCAACCTCCTAAATACAGGCATCCGGGGATAAGGATCTCACTGCCTGTGGCTTTTCATTGGTTAGCACTTCCTACCCCCAAGAGGTTGACGTTGTACAAAATCAAATTGTCCCATCACGGTTGCCATCGGCCAAAGCCAACATGGTCAGTGACTGGCTGCCGCCCCCTCCTTATGACCACACCAACCCACGGACACATGAACATGAAACATGGTTATCTTTGGAAGGCGGGGGGTCGCAAGACCCCCCGGCCGTATTTATTAAGATATAAAACAATAAATTTTAATTGCACGATAATCCGTTTATACAAAAAATCAGCAGGACATTAGATACATGATTGTCAACAGGTGTGAGAGACTATCCTTAACAAAAACTCTAATACAGATTGTTTCCTAACCGAATCTAACATCCTCATCTGAAATTTTGTATACTAACATTTCTGGCCATATGGCAAGGTCGCTAACCGGTGTCAGGTCCTACTAGCTGCGCCTCACCACAAGATGTGCGCATGCGCAGCCGGGCCCGGTAATTAACCGGTCCACGCCGTGAACTCCATTTACCCACGAAAGGAGGGCCCTTACTCTGCGCCATCTGTCGACGTCATAAGTATACGTGCGCGGGGTGGCTACCAGCCTAAGGAAAGCGTGACTCCTCCAACCCGCGCCCCTTTGAAGCACCAGTTACCATGCCCCTGAAGTTCTAGGAGGGGCCGATGGCCCCTCCCCCTGGACGGGAACCTCCATAGGATGATGCCCGCCCCCTCAGACCTTAAAATAGCTGCTCACCGGTCATGACCTTACCACATGCCCCATCCTAATAAATACGACGACCTCTGGGAAAAAATTCTAAAGGACAACTACACTGACTAAGTAAACCATCACGCATAACACTGTAAAGCTACAAAAGGGAAAAAAGGCCTAAATACCATTGCAACCCAACAACATATTACAATACCATTAACTAAACTGGGAAAAAAGGCCTAAAAGAAAGCATCACAAGCAAAGTACACAAAACAAACAGTTTTCTACGCATGGAAAAAATTGTCTAACTAACATCATAGCAAATTACAGACTGAATCAGACTAATAATGCCTACAACACCGCATTGTTCCAGGGATGGTGGGTGGGAAAACAAGAAGCCCCGAGCGCGGGGCACCACCGGTGTGGGGGAGCGTCCAGGCAACAAGGGGTCCCCTGGGTGCTCCCTGCTTCTTTATCCTCGAGGGGCCCGGGGGGGGCGGCACGCCCCCCCCTCCCAGCCCCTCCTGCAGCCCGCCCCCCTGACCCGGATGTCGCTTAATGCCATCCGGGTCAGGGAGAGCGCCAACCAATCGGTGGTAGGGCGCGCCCCAGAGGACACGCCCCACCACCGAGAGGTACCGAAGGAGAGGAGCGGTCGCCGCACCGCCATGCGGGCGGGGGGGCCAAGAGCCCCCCCTTTTCACATGGTCAGTGACTGGCTGGCGCCCCCTCCTTATGACCACACCAACCCACGGACACATGAACATGAAACATGGTTATCTTTGAAAGGCGGTATTTATTAAGATATAAAACAATAAATTACATAAATAACATTTCTGGCCATATGGCAAGGTCGCTAACCGGTGTCAGGTCCTACTAGCTGCGCCTCACCACAAGATGTGCGCATGCGCAGCCGGGCCCGGTAATTACCCGGTCCACGGCGTGAACTCCATTTACCCACTAAAGGAGGGCCCTTACTCTGCACCATCTGTCGACGTCATAAGTATACGCGCGCGGGGTGGCTACCAGCCTAAGGAAAGCGTGACTCCTCCAACCCGCACCCCTTTGAAGCACCAGTTACCTTGCCCCTGAAGTTCTAGGAGGGGCCAATGGCCCCTCCCCATGGGCGGGAACCTCCATAGGATGATGCCTGCCCCCTCAGACCTTAAAATAGCTGCTCACCGGTCATGACCTTACCGCCAGAGGCCAGCATTGTTAACCGACGATCTGGCCTCCCCCTTCCTAGCCTAAACCAGGACAGATTTACTTAGCAAATCCCTCTAGCCAGGCCCAGAGATTATTAGACCACAGGACGTTCCCTGCCTCAGTCAAGTGTACTCCGTCCCCCAGGTAAAACTGCTTGCCCCAGATACATCCGTGTGGAATCGTCTGCAACCGGGGGGCTCGGAATAGTTTGTCCAACTGTGTGTTGATCCTCTTTACCGAGTGATTCAACGCCCTGACCGAGTCCCCCCCTCGCCACTGCCACCGAGGGATAAGTTGCGACCATACTACTGTGCAGCCCGGGCAAATCCTAGCCACCCACCCTGCAGTGGAGATGATCTCCTCAATAAGGATGCGCCTCCCTAGTTTGGCCAAATCATTCTCCCCCAGGTGTATCACCACTGACGGGGGGGCGGGCTGCTGAGCTAAGAGTCCCTGGAAGAAGCTCCTAAACTGGCTGAGGCACAGACCCCCTCTTCCGAAAAATGAGATATGAAACCCCTTTTGCGCCGCCCTGTTCCTACGGTCTCCTGAAAGAAAAACATGTTCAGCACGCCTCACATAAGAGTGGCCCACAATCCAAGTCACCAATTTCTTGCGCGCTTCGTGCCGCTTGTGCTGCGATGGTGTAGATCGTTGACGCCGGCGGCGAGTTCCTCCCCTGCGTCACAGGTTTGAGAAACTGCAAAAAACAGAAACATACCAGGCGTGAGCACCATCCTGTCACGACATGTCAATTCGTACATATCGTTTGTAACATTCAGACGACCATCTCCCTATTCTCTTCACATTCTCCACTGGGAGACCCCTTGCCACTGCTTCAGTTGCTGCTCCAATCCTAAAGGAGTGCGTGCCAAATTCCTTGGGATCAAAACCTGCCTGTCTGACCGTCAGTTCTAAGACTCTCCTAAATTGGTACTTGGTCAATGGCGTACCATCGGCGTGACACAACAGTGCACCCCCCGCCGTGCCCTCACGCTGCTTGTGGAAGACTTCCACATGAGAAACCGGGCCGCAAGGATTGGCCCGGGCCCGGTGGAGCACTATGGTGTGACCCCGAGATTCCTGGTCAGTCTTGGATCTCTGAATTGTCACCCACATAGTATCCTCTCTAATCTTTACACAGGCCCCCTGTAGGCCGCCCAGCTTATCTTCCTTTGACGCTGCAACCAACTCACCGATTCTCAGAGCCCCATAGAAAGCCAGGGAAAATGCAGCCTTGAACAGAAGTATCTCCCACTCTGAGCTACAGACACTGCGAAGCGCCACCAATAAGGCTGTCAGCCGCGCTAGCCCAATGGGCCTTCTCCTATCTGCAGAGTGACCTTGTAAACGGCGCCAACCCCTCAAAGCCTTGCGCACCATAAAGGTGTTAGTGGGATCTCGCATTCCCTTAGCCTGCGCAAAGAAGGAGACCGCCGCCCTATGCCTGCTCGCAGCCGCCACTGAGCGCCCTTCCCTGTGCATCACTTCTAAGTAGGCCGCAAAGCTTTCCTCCTGTGCCCACCTAACCTCCCATTCCAGCCCCAAGAAAGCACGGTAAGACAAAAACGCCCCTTCGTAAGCTGCCTTGGTCCTGGGGGCTAAGCTAGCAACCACGAGGTCCTGTAATCTGGGGCACCAATCTGCCAAAGTACTGCCGGGAAGTGCGCCGGCGAGGGGTCTGCTGCAGGAAGATGTTCCCTGAAAACCTGCATTTTAAAGCGAGAAAGGGAGTCAGCTGCATTGTTGTGGATGCCTGGGACATGTTTGGCACTGAACACCACATTCCATTTTAAGCACTGTAACACAATCTCCTTTATCAGGCGCAGTATGAACGGACAGCGTGCCCCCTGTTGATTTATACATTCCACAACTGTCATGTTATCAGACCAGAACACCACTGATTGATTACATAGGTGTTCCGACCAGACCTTCAAAGCCACCCATATTGGGAAGAGTTCCAGGAAGCCAATATTGGTGGTCAGACCCCATGCTCTCCATTCCTCCGGCCACCGCTGGGCGACCCACTTGGTCCCCAGGATGGCGCCGAAGCCCACACTACCAGCAGCGTCTGTCCATAAACCCAACTCTGCTGATGTGGCGGGAGGACCGGACCACACTACCCTGCCATTAAAATCCTCCAGGAATGCCATCCAGATATGCATATCCTGGCGAACCTCAGATGACAACCTCGTGCGGTGATGTTTCTCCCGTAGTCCCTTCATAGCTTGGGCAATGGAGCGTGAGAATGGGCGTGCCATTGGGATGACCCGCAGAGCAAAGTTCAGCTGCCCCACCACTTCCTGCAGCTGTTGCAAGGAAACCTTGTCTTTGCGTAGGCATTGACGAAGAGCTGCTCTAAACCTAGACACTTTGTCCCTGGGCAACCTGAAACATCCCTCCACTGAGTCAATTTCGATACCAAGGAATTCCAGGCAGGTGGACGGGCCGACCGTCTTACCTGGCGCCAGCGGAACCCCAAAAGCCCGCATGAGCACTGGAAAGCTACAAAAGGGAAAAAAGGCCTAAATACCATTGCAACCCAACAACATATTACAATACCATTAACTAAACGGGGAAAAAAGGCCTAAAAGAAAGCATCACAAGCAAAGTACACAAAACAAACAGTTTTCTACGCATGGAAAAAATTGTCTAACTAACATCATAGCTAATTACAGACTGAATCAGACTAATAATGCCTACAACACCGCATTGTTCCAGGGATGGTGGGCGGGAAAACAAGAAGCCCCGAGCGCGGGGCACCACCGGTGTGGGGGAGCGTCCAGGCAACAAGGGGTCCCTTGGGCGCTCCCCGCTTCTTTATCCTCGAGGGGCCCGTGGGGGGGCGGCACGCCCCCCCCTCCCAGCCCCTCCTGCAGCCCGCCCCCCTGACCCGGATGTCGCTTAATGCCATCCGGGTCAGGGAGGGCGCCAACCAATCAGTGGTAGGGCACGCCCCAGAGGACACGCCCCACCACCGAGAGGTACCGAAGGAGAGGAGCAGTCGCCGCACCGCCATGCGGGCGGGGGGGCCAAGAGCCCCCCCTTTTCAAATGTTCAGTTTCGGAATGCAAAGGAATGGTTTCTCAACTAATCACCCTCACTAGAATCCAATTAAAGCGATGCTTCGGTATGAATTCTTGGTGTCTACTTTACGAACTTTGTTATGCACTGGCTTACCTGAGAGGCAGAGAGTTCCACAAGGTTGGCTCTGCTACAGCCGGAACAAGGACTTCCAATAAAGTATTTGGTTTCCTTGTGTCCTTCTACTCTTTGATTCAGGACTTCGTTTTTCCCTACGCATCCACTGGTCCAAAATTTTCTAATGGAAGAAGAAATGCCAGTGACGTCATGATGCCTTGAGGAGTCATCATGAGGCCAGTAAGATTATGGAGACCTTTCTGTCACCCTTCTGGTTGTTTGCTCTTTCAGCTTACTCTGGAAAGAATGATATCAGAGAGCAAGGAGCCATACTTCTGCGTGGGACAAGGCAAAATATTACCCACATCCGCCTACTTCCATTCAGTCCCTTATCTTGCAAAATGGCACAGACTTCGAGCTGATTTTTTGAATAGCTTTCCTACCCACACATTAGGATGTGAGAAGCCATTGTTTGGAATGCATACACTGCACTACTAACTAACATTTCTGCTTCCCCACATCAACCGAGCACTGTCCTCTGGGTGTCCTTCAGTAAACTGATTTGTGAAGCTGTCTTTAGGAGTTAGAAAGAACAATGGTATATAGACAAGCACTGCTACCCTATTTTCACTTGGCTAGAAATGTGTATAAGAGGAGTGTACCACGAAATAATGTAAAGTTCATGGAACCCAAGCATGTGAATTACATTTAAATGATGTGTTCCTCCATCCAAAGTGCTGGTCGCCGCATCAGTACTGTATTCGGATGTTAAAAAAATCTCATAAATCAAATATGCCATTGCTTAGTCCTGATCAACATTTAATTGTATGTCAGTGGAGGTCTGCAAATGTATATTTGGAGGCAGAGCGTTTTCCTATCTGGCCCCTGTATACAGGAATAATTTACCTCTTCATCTACGTGTCAACATGGATCATAATAATTTCAGAAAAATGATTACGATGTTTTTGTTTCAATGGTGCTCATGTTTTTGGCCTAAGACTGTACTAGCGCTGAGATACCCCTCCCAGGGTGATTCACACGCTTTATCAAATTAAATTAAAAATAATTTATAGTTGCCGAAGCCAAGTAAATGAGATAATTTGAAAGAAAGTGTGTGACATTTTTGCTCCTAGTTTGCTACTGTAGAGTTCATTAGGACTCCACATTTGAAACCACTGGGCAAGAATTCACATAACCTGAGGTCTGCACCTGGATTGACCACCAGAATCTCGGTTCATGCCTGGTTCATTTTTACTGTGTCTTAACTGATTCAATCCTTCAATCAGTTTTTAGACCCCAACACCCAGGTCCCCAACTAAACAGAGGAGAACCTTGGAGTCATCTGAATATGAGAGGAGCTCAGCTCCGCCTACTGTAGGTAAAGGCCTTATGCATGTTGGTAGATCGTTCTTTTGATGCCAAAGAAATGGGTTAGTGAACTCCAAGTAGGTAAACATGCAGATGTCCTTCTGGTCTTAGGGTCGAGAGAGGGAGGCCATGTTTCCAGAGGTCTATACTTACCCTACTAACTGCCAGTAGAGGACAGGACAAAGTTAAAATGTCTCAGGTTACTCCACAGATGCATTTCAGAATACTCATCTCAGGGGAAATTTATACATACGCCACCTTAAGATATTTATGGTCAGCCTTTTCAAGAGCCCAATGTGTTGCACAGACAACTGTCTCCGAAGCGGTCTCCTTTTGTTAGCGCCTGCCTTGGTTCATGAATGCACACCTGTGGCTACAGGTACACCATTGTCTTTCGAACCAAGGAGAGCAAATATACAACGAGACAATGCGTCAATTGGCTCTTCCCCTATAAATATCTTGCTCATTATGTATTCTTTAATTTGGACAGGCACAGTCCTAAGAACACCTCAGGCTTCCAGGCACAATTAGTTTAAATTGCAGCAATTTTCATCTCTAAAAGAACAATTGCGTCTCTGATCCAGTCCACAGAGCCACAGTATGAACCACCGACTACATCAATTCTTTCAGGTTCTTGGACGCCTACAAAGGAAAACAGTCATGTCATTGCTGCGCCTGCCAGCTTTCAGGGCACAATCTTGGCTGATGAGGTTTAAAATAAGAATCTCGGTCTTAGAAACGTAGACTTGTTTGTTTTTAAAGGAAAAGGGCGATGAGATCTTGATGCCACAAATCAATTGCATCTCCAGCAACTTCACCCCTACATTCGTGTGTCTGGGAGCCGAATCCCAAACCTCCAAAGTACTGCCCGATACAGGCTGTGCTCGAGCCCCTTGCCTGGCACGTACTGCCCGACACATAGTGCGCTCCAGCCCCATGCCTGGCATACCTTCATCGCTGCCGAAGCCAGGCTGCTATCGCAAGAGCTGCCTGCTGAGGAAAGAGACTGGAAAGAATGGAGGGGTGCCAGCCTCTTCTGCACTTCATGCATTGGGCCCTCCACCCTGGCTGCCCTATTGCATTCTGTTCACTCGTATGGGCGATAAGATGTAAAGCTTATCCTTAGCTTTCCTCACCCTCTTGACTTTCTGTCCTTCCTCTCTCATCTGGATTTGTCTCCCTTGACACTCTCTTCTACCTCTCTTCCCCTAGAACCCTAGTTTCCCTCCTGCCTTCCTCTCGAATCTTTCTTCCTTTATCTTTCCACCATGTATACTCTCCTCAGTCCCTCCTACTGTTCCTTCAGGCCGTTCTTTTCGGGTCCTTGCTTTCTCAATCCTAATTTATGTCCCTCCGCCTAACTTTCCTGATTTGTTTCCATTGTCACTGACATCTCTCCCTCCACGCTGTCCAGTCTGCTTTGCTGCCTCCTTTTCACATATCCTGCCTCTTTCCCCTTCTTCTGCTCCTGTGCCTTCTGCCGCCCTCCATTTCTCTTTCCGCAACTTAGCTCTCCCTTTCTCTAGCCCACCCGGGTTTCAGACCCTCTCTCTCTTGTTCAGTTTTTAAGACCTGTCTTGAGTCCCTCTTTCCACTCTTTGGCCCTCACTTCAGCTTGTATCTTACCACTTTCTCTTCCACTTCTTTCCTCCTTTCCACTCTGTCCCGGTCGTTCTGCCGTTTGACTCTTTTCTCATAATTTCTATTCCATGTTTTAACTTCCCTGTGTGCAATCCCAATCACATTTTTGTGTCTTGCTTCTCTTCTCTGCCCGCTGCCTTATCCCTTCTTTCTTCCTATCTTTCATGTATCTCCTTTTTCCTTTCTGTTGCATCTCTCCTCCTTTCCACTCTTTATTCCTTTGTTCCCCTTTCTTCCATATTTCTCCTCCGTCTCTTCTTGCTTTGCTTTCGTCACTCTGTCCTACATTTGTTTCTTTACTCTCTTCTACTTTGTCTCCTTTATCTCCCCCATTCTCTTTCCACTCCTCTCTATATTTCTTCCAAATATTACTCATTCCATATTCCCTAGAGCTCCTCTCTTCCCTCCTTTCTTTTCACTAATACCTATTTTTCCTCAGGTCTCTGTTTCCCCTTAAGGCATCTCCAGCTGACCGCTTTACCCCAAAGCCTTTCATTTTTTTAGCCACGTCCTGGATGATTTTCCATTCCATCCCATGACAGCTGCTTCTGCCCTCTTCCCCCTTCACAACAGCATTCTCATAACAAGTGTTAGGGAGGCACCAGTCTCTTATTCATCACCTGCCTGTGCTTTAAAGTGTATAAAGAAACAACTTAAACATGCAATTCCCTCACTGGGTGATGTGGTCATAAGAATATGGGTCAATGTTACCCAAGGTGGCATTCAGTGGGAAAAGGACATGAACCCCATTACACAGCACTTTACACACAGCCCTCGGCACTACAAATCTATACAAAGCGACTTCTGTGTCGCTTTGTATAGATTTGTATTCTAGATTGTTATTCTATCCTAGGAGGATGCCTCATTGAACACAGGGACAACTTTAAGAATTAGAAACACGGGATCTTGGGGAAAATAGCCCAATCAGCTTACGACCCTCAATACTTTGAGCTCACAACCTCTCTATTAAAGGTTATTTAAGGCAAGGTGTTTGTGGATGAGCGTACACCCGGTCATTCAGTAAAAATCATATGCGAGCGAGTACCGGCAAAGGGGGGGAAAGACTCACGACTGTGTCTACAGTGTGGTCATTGTAAGCTTCAGCTTGACGTCATCTTGAATTGTACCGACTGCGCTTACGGATGATGAGCAAACAACTTCAGCCATGTGAAGATGATGAAACCAGGAGAGCGGATGTGGCATAACAACCAGAGCTGCTGACTTTGTAACTGGGGAACCGGGTCAACATCCTGTTGACCATCCTGTGATTCTGGGCAAATCATTTAATCTTCCCGTGCCTACAAAAAAGTGTAATGTGTCCTTCTGTAATATAACTGGTGCTCATGTAAAGCGCTCCAATACCTTCGGTCGAGTACGCGATATATAAAACTGAAGAAAAAAAAAATCTATCCAGTCAATGACAGGATGATACACTGACTGTGCACCAACATCTTGTCATTAACTTGAAAAGCCTCGAACAGGTCCATAATAGTCTCAGAATAAAAAATTACTGTTCCAGGTAAGTAACGTTTTCCTTCACTTGTTGCCTGGATAAGTTCCATCCCCTGATGCCTCCATCTGTAGAAGGCCGCCTCATCATTGAGACAAGAGTGAGTCTAAAGGAGCTAGGAGTAGAAGAGATGATTTACACATGAATATTTCTACTCCATGGGTTCCTGGGGGTGTAGGGAGGCAGTTCTGGGAGCACAGAGGAAGTGTTTATCACAGGAAGCATAAGGGGACGAATTAGACCAGGAACAAAAAATTAAGGAACACATAAGTAAGGTTCTTCTATCCTCACAGGTGGAGTGAAATCCTGCTCGCTCAACTGCCTGGCTGAAGGATTTAACTTTTACACCGAGAGGGCAGCTGCCGTGATCGACGGAACTCAATGCCGGCAGGATTCGCACGATATCTGCGTCAACGGGGAATGCAAGGTATTATTTCTCTCATACGTCATCCTCAAGCAAAGTATAAAGCTGATGGTGGTCACCAGCTCTACCTTCTGTTACTTATGATATCTTCTAAAGAGGTGGATAGAGTCAAGTTAACTCCTAAATACTATGATGGCGAATTGGCTTCTCCATCCTGTAGCAACACCCTGTGGTTTGGCCATCTGTAGGGTGGCCTCTGTGCATCCTATGGCTGTTTTTATGTTTCAGTGAGACTAATTCCTTAAAAAAAAATCTTAGTAAAGATACTGCTGTAGGGGGTTCCAATGCTCAGAATTAAGGTAGGTTTTATGTACTTGCACAGAGCTAACAAAATGACATGGTTACCTGTTTCTGTACTATAGAGGTATGGGTCTCGCACAAATGGAGCAGTACCTTTGAGCGTCCCTGTAGCTCAGTAGGTAGTACTTTATTTACTATCTCTGTACCCCATCTATTTATTTATGCATTTTTATACTGTGCATACTTTACCCAGAGGTGTCAAAGCGCTTTACAATAGAGCAAAGTAAATTACATAAGGAAAGAGAGTGGCATGGTGGTAGGTATTACTACTTATATGTACAAGAGTTACTCATGGTGAGAGTTACAGATTAATGAGTTACAAATTCAGTCAAGATTACATATAAGGTGGACCGATTTGGTTGCACAAATACGTAATGCATATATACAAAATTGAGACTGAGGGTTGTAGTAGCTCTCATTAGTGTCATGACCTGGGATGAGGGGGCGTGTGCCTGGTGGGGAGCTTGGTGAGGAGAGTTTTTGATGGAAGTGTCTTTGGAAGAGAAGAGTTTTAAGATCTGCTAGCTATGAGGCTTCAGAATACTTGCTTGCTTACCAAGGTCAGGAATAAACTTGCAAGTGTCACACTCCCCTGAGAAGGGTGGTACACCATTGAACAGGCTGACCCACAGAGCACTGACACAGGCAGCCAAATGAGACTTTGTTTTAATAAAAAATATATATTACCATCCATCTTCTGCAACACATATATGGGCCATATGTATGAACACATTTTCCCATAGACCCAGAATGGGTAAAACCCTTTGATACATCTGGCCCATAGGCTCTTTTTGACCCTTGTGCAAAAATCAAGAGCAAAAATCCCCATGCGTTCTATTCCTGGTTTTGCACAGTAGTTGGGGGCGTGGATATACAAATAGAATTTGTTTGTATTTTGCACGAATGTCTGACAAAATATCGAAATCAAAAATATCGAAATACAAAAATATCGGAACAAAAATATCGAAGTCAAAAATATAGGAATCCTATCCCTAACAAGGTAAGTACAAAAATATCGAAAAAATAATATCGTAGTACAAAAATATCGAAATTAAAAATATTTTTTTTTTAAATGTATTAATAATAATGTAAAAATAATTATAAAATACATATAATGTTACAAATATTAAATAAAAATATTAAAACATAATTAAAAAATTAAAACTAATACATATACATTTAAAATAAATTAAAAACTTAATAATTTAATGTAATTTTATATTTTTTAATTTCATTTAATTGATTTAATTTAAATTTATTTTATTTTTACCCTGTACGACTGTACCCCAAAACCCCAAAACTGACCCTGAACCCTAAAAATACCCCTTTACCCAAAAACCCAAAACTGACCCTGAACCCTAAAAATACCCCTTCACCCATGAACTGAAAACTGACCCTGAACCTTAAAAATACCCCTTTACCCAAAAACTGAAAACTGACCCTGAACCCTAAATATACCCCTTTACCCATGAACTGAAAACTGACTCATAACCCTAAAAATACCCCTTTACCCAAAAACTGAAAACTGACCCTGAACCCTAAAAATACCCCTTTACCCAAAAACTGAAAACTGACCCTAAACCCTAAAAATACACCTTTACCCAAAAACTGAAAACTGACCCTGAACCCTAAAAATACCCCTTTACCCATGAACTGAAAACTGACCCAGAACCCTAAAAATACCCCTTTACCCAAAAACTGAAAACTGACCCTGAACCCTAAAAATACCCCTTTACCCAAAAACTGAAAACTGACCCTGAACCCTAAAAATACCCCTTTACCCATGAACTGAAAACTGACCCTGAACCCTAAAAATACCCCTTTACCCAAAAACTGAAAACTGACCCTGAACCCTAAAAATACCCCTTTACCCAAAAACTGAAAACTGACCCTGAACCCTAAAAATACCCCTTTACCCATGAACTGAAAACTGACCCTGAACCCTAAAAATACCCCTGTACCCATGAACTGAAAACTGACCCTGAACCCTAAAAATACCCCTGTACCCAAAATTAATTAATATTATTTAATTACCAATTAATTATTAATTAACAATAACAATAAAGTAAATATATTAGCACATTTGCTGTAATTAATTTAATTTAATAATTAATATTATTTTGCACAATTAATTAATTAAGAATAACAATAAATTATATATAAAAAAATTACTATAATTAATGTAATTAAATAATTAATAATAATTAATTACCAACTAATTAATAATTATAAATATGTAAAAAATTATAATATTTAATTAACTAATGAATAGAAATTAATTACCAATTAATTATTAATTAAAATATGTACAAACATATATCAATTAATTAATTATTATTAAATTACTTCCCACCCTATTCCCCTATAAACCCATAACCCGCTACAGAACATATTTATCTATTAATAAATTAATTAAAAATAATTAAAAATTAATTCTCAATTAATTAATTAATAATTCCTACTAAATAATAATTAATTTAACATAATTAAATTACTTCCCACCCTATTCCCCTATAAACCCACAACCCGCTACAGTAGTAAAAGACAATATTTAATAAAATAACATTAAAAATAAATAATAAAACATAATAAATACAATATAATATACACTAAATTTATTTAAAAATTGATATTAGTAACATCAAAGTTATTAATTTCGATATTATTAACATCGATATTTACAACTTCGATATTACTGATATCATGCCAATATCGATATTTAGACTGTCGATATTACTTACCTTCGATATTTTTGTATATCGATATTTAAACTTCGATATTTTTGCATATCGATATTTAAAAATCGATATTTTGTCTGTGTACCATTTTGCACTAATTATTTCTGTATTTATTTTTATTTTGTGATCTCCATTAAGCTCTGGTGAGTGTAATTTGCACCCAGCTCTAAACTGGGAGAAAGCAAAACAGACGCCTGTTTCTGTAACTCTTCCCAACTCTAAATGAGGCCATAATGTTAATTAATACAGTGAGTTTTATACGTTTATCTCTCAGGTATACTTTGGAAATATTTTGGAAGGTTGGCTATTTTTTTTACCACAATTAAAGACCAAACTAAATACAGTAGAAAACAAACAACCAGACCTAATTTATTGCAAAGCACGTGAGTGAGAGACTATACAAGTAGCAGAAATAAATAACCTGCTCGGCCTGCTTTTAGGCGCTAGATCAAATTCTATGTAGCCCTCAATGGGACTTTAGCAGTTTAGCCTGGTGCGGTCACTGGACTGCACAAGAGTACTTTAGAAGCAGAGTACTCGGTGCTGCAATACTGCAGGTAATATTATGACGACGTCCAGAAAGTTGGCCTTGAAAAGGGCTCTGCACAGCAGAGATGAGAAGAGAGGGCAAATCGTGCCAAGGGCACCTGGCTTTGGTCCCAGTACTGGTGCCTATTTTGCATCTTGCCACCCGTGCCCTGCAAGAGACCTCGATCCTGTTTTGACATAGACGATGACATGGCAGCATATCTAAACTGATGTTTGTGTTGAGATGCTGGAGCTTAGCTGGACACCGCATTAGGCCTTCAACCAGAAGTGCACCAGTGAAGTCTCTTTGGCCGCACATCTATGTGCACCAGTGAAGTCTCTTTGGCCGCAGTCGGATGTGCACCACTGAGGCCCCGTTGGGCCTTCAAACCAATGTGCACCAGTGAGGTCGCTCTTGGACTTCAGACCGATGTGCGCCAGGAAAGTCACTGAGGGCCTCCAGACCCATGTGCACCAGTGAGGTATAAACACATTTTCCCATAGACACAGAATGGGTAAAACCCTTTGATACATCTGTCCAATAGGCTCTTTTTGACCCTTGTCAACAAAAACAACAAAAAAAGAAATTTTTTTTGTGTTGTCCCTTAGACAGATGTGCACTACAGAGACCCCATTGTGCCTTCAGACCGATGTGCACCAGTAGGTCTCTCTGGGCCTTCAGACAGTTGTGCACCGGGAGGTCCCACTGGACTGATGATAAAAAATAAACGTACCTTCTTCGCCGCCGCCAGCGCATGTCTCTCCTCTGTCTTCCCTCTATGCCCAGGCTCCTGGACTCTCCCATCAATCACGATGCTGCAGGAGCAGCGTCGTGATTGGTCTGAGCGGCCTGTTTGGCTGCTCAGGCAGTACCTAGGTTGCTGGGCATGTTCTTCACTGGGCTGTGCAACACAGCCCAGTCGAGAACATGCCAATTGTGCATGACTGTTTGGCCGGCCCCGGAGGGTCAGCTAAGCCGTCACGTGTACACTTTAGGGAGGGAGTGCAAACCACTCCTGCTCCCTCTGACGGCAGCAAGACCAGCCCCGCCTGACCTGGCTGGAGTCCCGCAAAGAAAAGTAAAATGATAATAACTTCTTATAAGTATAATTTTATTTTATTTTGTACTGCTCAATGAGCAGTGGGGCGGCTCTCTTCCGCCTTAGCGAGCACTCATTTTGGGCACTCACCTTATGCTCCATTGGTGCACTCACCTTGTTCTGCATTAGTGCACTCACCTTATGCCCCATTGGTGCACTCACCTTGTGCCAGCTACAGACATTTATTCATAACAGTTGGTTTGAGCACACCCAGGCATGGCCAGTGTGGCGGTCTGTGAGAAAATGGTTATCTGTAGTTGTGTTAATATGTGTGCACTCTCGCTTTGTGCACAAGTGCCTGTCTGTTGAGTGCAGTATATAGAAGCTAAACCTATTGGGTTTGTCTGTGCTTCTTTCCATTAATCTCCCCTTGGAAGAAGCAAAGGATAGGATGTGGTGTAGCAGCCAGAGCTGTCAAATTTGGAATTGAGGAACTAGGTTCAAGTCTCAGTGTGGGCTCACCATCCTGTGAATCCGGGCAAATCACTTACCCCCAGATGCATCAAAGTTATGTTTTGCGAGTCCTTAATAGCAAATTTTAAGGATTCGCTATTAAAGACTCGCAAAACGGGATGCATGTAAGAATCGCAATGTTATTTGCGATTCGCTAATTGCTAATCGCAAATAAGGAGTCATTCCTTATTTGCGATTAGCAATTAGCGAATCGCAAATGTGCCGCAATTTCAAGGGTGCCCCCTGAAATGGTAATGTTCACTGGTGTTGCGCACACACATGTCCCAAGGACGTGTGTGTAATATACAACTTAGAAAAATGCACTAAAGTGCATATTTCTAAGTTTTTGCTATTTACCACGTAGTTTGGATTCGCGGTAAATAGCGACCCCAGATTGCGAATTCGCAATCTTGGAATGGTTCATGCATTGCATTTAAAGAATCTCAAATTGCGATTCCTTAAATGGAATTGCAATTTAAGAACTCGCAATTATTTAGGAAATTCTTAACTTGCGAGTGCATGAACCCTTGATGCATCTCAAATGCCATTTTTGCCGGCGCAAACGGCCGAATTTTGCGAATCGCACCGTTTGCGCTCATAAAAACGCTTGATGCATCTACCTTTTAGTCTCCTCGTGCCTAAAAATAAATGTGTCCTTGTGTAATGCAACTGCTGCTCATGTAAAGCGTTCTGATACTTTCGGGTAGAGTTTGTGCTTTATTAAAAAATGTAAACAATAAAAAAAAAAGTTTATGCAGATCATCGTTGTTTTAATAAAAAACGGCTCGAGTCTGGTTCCACTCTGGACAGATCGTCCAGACCCTTCCATGCCTCCCCCTCCTGGAGGAAGGAGTAATCCAACATGTGTCTGATGCCTCTTCTCACAGCTATCAAGCAGGCTCCAGGGCACGCCGAGCACCAGATAAACTCGGGCGTGTATTAAACTCATGCAGATAGGCAGATTCCACCTCTCAGCAGCTTTGAATTACAGCTCGCAGGCCCCACTCCCTGACACTAACTAGCTTGGCTCGAGGACACATCCTGCAATGAAACTCAACCCCCTGCAGGAGGGGGAGGCCGGGGGGGGGGGGTCATTTCTTTATTCCAGACTTTTTCAGATCCCCGCACATTTATTCAGCGATTTTAAATCCGCCTGTCCTCTTTAATAATGGCGAGGCAGCTAATACCGCTAGATGGCGCCTGAAACTATAGCTGTGTTGTGTCTTCTGCTTCCCTGCGGGATGTATTTTGTAAATGTTAGCGGGGTCTGGTCCAAGGGAGGCCCCTGTGAAGATAATGACACAGGCCTCAGAAAATTCTGCCATGCCTCCAGGTGGGATTGGGGTGAGGGCAGAGTGGCTGCAAGGCTTGTCTCTCTTTCCACTGAATTTGCTGCTGATTAATTCTGCTTGTCACCCGGTGCCAGCCTACCCTGTGACACTTGTGACTGGCCGTTGCGGGCACCGGGCAACCCCCCGGTGCGCCGCAAGTGTGGGGGCCGTTTTTGTTACAGGGCCGTTTATGCAGCATGGCTGCAAAATCGGCCCTGTAACAAAATTGGCTGAAAACCGCCACCGGCAAAGAGCTCGGTCGCACCCCAACCTTCCCCGGCCGAGCACTTTGCCGGGGCCGGTTTTGGTTCCCAGTCCGGCCCTGCTTGCCACTGGAAGGTGGGAATGGCTCGATCACGTGGAATGTCAGGCAATAGATACATTGATGACTTTACATTTGTACGATTAAATCTAAAGGTGAAAATCGGAACCGCCAACTTATTTTCTTATTATTTGTGCTTAACCTTGAACTTTTGCTTAATGTGAGCCGGTGGTGTCCAGTCCCCGGCACCAGAACTTAATCATCAACACCGGCGCTATTCATGAGAAGGGTGGGGCCGGTTTTGGACCGTTGGCGGATGGTGTTGCAGCAGTGCTGCTATATTGGCCCCCTGTAACAAAAGTGCAGTGTTTCTCACGAGCAAACTCCCCCGCCGATCCCAAGTAATTGTCAGGGCTGGTTTGCATTCCCAGTCCGGCACTGCTTATGTCAAGACTCAAACCTGGTTCCCGGCTCTGAAGTCTGCAGCTCTGCCCATTACGCCACACCCTCTCCCCACTTTCATGGTTAATAGTTGGTTCTGTTGCTAAGAGGAGAAATGGGCTGGTGCAAGCTGCCTCCTGACAAGAGCTCTGGCAGTTATTTTTTTTTACAAATTAACCACTGCCCTGAACAGAACACTTACGGGCGTCATTGTGTGTGTCAGAAGTGATATCTGTGCTGCATATAAACAGATGTCCCATTCCGCCACGCTCTTGGTTCTTCTGGCGAACCACAAGGTTTGTGAACAAAGTCTTAGTTGGCTCCACCCTGGGGAACCTTTAATTGAACAATGTGCTATACATTAGGGGTGGGTGTAACTGGCATAATTCTCTCTAGCGTAATTACTCTTAACTACCGTAAAATTATTCGTAATTATGTGAAAAGCATAATCCAGCTATTGTCTTAGTACAAAATGCACTCTCACGTCCAAAATGGGCCAGAGGATGAGTTTTGCGCTGGGAAAACACCATTTAGCGTTACAGGACAAGAACATCAGTCGCCAGCAGCCTCTCTTAGTTCGCTGTTCCTGTGCTCCTGAGTTAGGATTTTTGTCCCATATTACTCTTAGTTACTCAAGCTGACATAATCGCGAAATTTCACATCACAAGAGTAATGCATAATTACTAAAATTACTGTGAATACTCAGGCTTGATTAAAATGTTACCCAGCCCCACTACACATATGCCTTCAGCATAGTAATATGTTTGGAGTAGGCCAGAGTGAAATTTCAAACACACAGGCATAATATGTGTACTTTCAGACACTCACTATACACATTTTTACACAAAATTCTGTGAAATTATGCCATAAGGCAGCATAGCATAATTGGAAATTGTTCTGTTAGTAATAATAAAAAGAATAAAACCAGTATGTGTAAAGCGCAAACAATTACCCCTAAGGGTGTCAAGGCACTTGGGGCTGTCATTCGGGAAGATTAAGCGAGCTATTGCCCAGAGTCACATGATGCTGGGCTGATCTGCCGCTGGGGCCGGGTATCGAACCGTGAGCCCCCTTGTTCCGGAGTCAGCCGCCCTGGCCGCTACACCTCTTATTATGGACTTACCAGAACAATGTGAGTAGTCAAAAGTCTCTTGTTCATGATACTTGTTTTTTGCGGCAACAGTGTTTTTTGGGCAGTGCACTTTTTTTTTTGAGGATTTAATGCGTCCTCTCATCCAAAAGTGACAGAAGGACACATTTCAGGATCAAATATAGCGCAAAATGCCAACTAGGTATTTTGCATAAGTTTGAATGATTTCCTTGAAAGTTTATGGTATTACGCAAAAGGAAATTATACGAATTTCGCATTCTCATAGTCTAGGGTGAAGGCAGTCCAAGAGGGGGCAAGATTTGATGCACGTGGTGTTTGATGAAAGTTTGAGTTACTGTCTTTTTTGCATTTATTACCTTTGAAAATACAAGCACATGAGCCGAAGCATGTTTAAAAGTGTTTGGATTCTTTGAAGATCAGTGTCTTCTGGGACCCAGTCTGCAATTCACTGAATCACTGTGGCTGTCTAATTTAAATTCCCCACCCTTTTCTCCGTGGCTGGCAGCCTTGCAGGTATGCTTTTTCACGACCCAGTTTCCTCCAGTATTTATTTTGAAAACCCAAGAGTTGCTCTATTCAGAAATGTTCTCTGCACACTGATGCTTCTTCGCGGCTAAGGCCGTACCTCTGTTTCTCATCTCACCACAGGCCACTGAAAGGTGCTGCGATGCCATACTAATGGCAGGCTGCACCCAGCTATACATATCTGCACCGCCAAGAAGGACAAAGTTACCTTTATTGTTGCTATGTTATGCTAATTCAGGTTTTCTTCTATTTCACACTAATGGTTACCCTGCCACCTAGTGGATAAATTTAGCACAGCTCTTTTAGAAAATAAGACATCCTTTACCTCAAGCATATTGCCGTAATACCATTAGCATTATTTTTAGGTCTCGCCTAGCAAATGCAGCGCGTGAGCTACTTCACCTTGGCAAGCTTATTGTTGTCGGTTTGGTGCGCGAAGGGAGACAAACCATGTGTGCGCACGGACAGGCGATGTACACGCACATGGCGTCTCCTCTCTGCCTCACACGCTCCCACCACGCACTCACACACTCCCACCGCTCGCTTGTTTCAACTTGTTGAAGGCAATTACATTAGAGCTGCGGTGGTTTAGGGACCGTCAATAAATCCCAGCTCCTGAGTGGGTGAGCGCTGCAGGCGGATCTGTCGGTTTCCAGTAGTAAAAATGATCCGGGGGCCTGGGAAGCAACAATTGCTTTTGTACCTTGAAACTGATGTTGTACCAATGGATGCTGTTGCTGTACCGGTATTTGGGGAAATGTTGAGCATATGTGCGGTGCGATCAGCAAAAGTATGGGGCGAATCAGTAATCTCAGGCTTTCGTTTGTTGCCAAATAGAAGGAGAGCCAACGAGGACAATTACAGGGAGATTTTAACGAGAAATTCCTGCACAGTGGAAATGCAATGCTGTATTATCGCAGTGCCCAGCAATGGCTTGCACCATGCACAACTGCCGAGTGTCAGGGCGCCCACGAGGAATACATTTTTAATAAAGTACTGCTTTAAATTACTTGCCTCCAAAGAGTGAATTTAGCATAATATACGCACAACGCATACAATACAAGCTACTGTCCTACATTTGAAAATGTATGTGCACTTTAAGTACATTTTTAATAATAGAAACAGAGCGAAAAAATGTGTTTCTCGAGGCATAGCCTGGCAGTGAACTCAAAAGCAGTATTTTTCTAGGGCTCAGTGAGTAGAGGTAAACAAAGGGAAGCGGACCACCAGGCCTGCATACCTAAAGGGATGGATAAGTCATCTGTGCTGAAGGATACTGAGTTATAAAAGCTGTGTTTTGTGGCTTAAGAAGTGCCCGACATCTGGGAAAGACAGTACATGGAAGCGCCATGTTGCACCAAAGGAGACAAACAAAATGGTTGCAGAGAAAACAAGCATTTGCAATGCAATAGATCTCGCATTAACACGAGTTTGAGCTATTGACATTGCAAATGACAATGCCTTTTATTTTTGTTTTCGTTATTTAAACAAAAATAAAAGGCATTGTCATTTACAATGCCAATAGTTTAAACTCGCATAAATGCGAGACCTATTGCATTGCAAATGCTTGTTTATTATGCTTGTCACTTTAAATATGTTATTTAGGTTTCTATATCTTGGCTCCCTAATCTCAACAAATAGAAACTAGAAAGTGAAAATAAGTAAAAGACACATGGGAGGAGGGTGCACACCTTTGTGCTGGGAAACATCCTTTACAACGCAACTTTTACCACGCAGTGCCTTTACGACGCACCTTTTACAACGCAAACCATTACAACGCATTGCGCTGGGAGGCGCTCTAGGATAGGGAATAGGTTTAATGTACTATCCAACACCTTCCCTACTAACCACGGGGACTGGAGTTGGAATAGTAAATTAAACAATTCACTATCCAGCGCCCCAAAGCACTATGCGTTGTAAAGGCATGCATTGTAAAAACCGCGTTGTAAAGGCATGCGATGTAAGAGCATGCGTTGTAATGTCATACATCCCTTTGTGCCTGCAGACACAGGGGTTTATTCACAAAGACATTTTAAAGTATGTATAGTGTTACTCCTGTTGAGCTCTTTTACACAATATTACATATCTCTGTGAATTGGCCACAAAACATAGAAAATAGCAATAAATTGGAATGTTTAGGGAGTATTCATGTACAGAGTACAAATAGAAAAGACTGTGCCCCATCTGAACGTATCCTTAAAGGCAGTTCGACGTTTCAAGGCAGATTCACAAAGGGATACAAGTGAAAGAGTACTTCTGTAGTACTAAGTCCTGTACTCATGAATAGGCCCGACTACCTGTGTACCTAAGCGAGGTATACAATTATTTCATAAAACGCTTGAATAAACATTTTTTTACTCTTGTCATTATGAGACAGGACATTGAAGGACATTTTGAATATTTCTGTAAAATCTTGCCACCATCTTATTAACCGTCCTTAGTTTGCACATTCTATCGACACATACATCATTTTCTGTGAGACCAATAATGATTTGCCAATCGCACCTCACCATGAGCTGCATTTGAAGTCCTGAGAATAAAACACAATGCCTCATTCAATAAAAATATAGTAATTTATGAGTTGGTGATTCATGCCTGTTTTTTGTTAAGTTACTTCCTATTTTGGATTCCAAAACCGCACAAAGGAGGTGCAACAAAAACACTGATTTTTTTAGTTTTTTTGCAGTGCCAATAGAGTGCAGTTGAAGTGCAAATCCACCTTTTTATATTCTTTTCTCCAAACATTAACACACATTTATACTGTGGAGAAATCCCTCCCCTGCAATGTGTTAAGAAAATGTTGACACTTATCCCTGCGTCTTTTGCAGGTGTGTAAATTGAGTGTACAAAAAAGTCTATAAAGATATGACTTTGTGAATCTGCGCTGCATTCCTAATAACCACAACCCAACCCGCCACCTCCCTGGTAACAGGCATGTTCCCAACCCTAACCCTAAACCTATTACAGTACTTATTGGAGCACATGCCCAACTCCAGATATTCCATAAGTTCCATAGGTGAACATATATGCCCCCAGTCCCTCGTTCTTCAAATCAAGATCTGAATTCTGCACTTTAGAATGACTCTATTTTGCACAATTCACTGAAACATATGCGTGCAAACGTACTGTAATCCAGGGGCATTATTATTGACACTGGCAGAACCACGATGCAACTGCGATTTGTTTTCTTAGAATTATTTGCGTTTTGTGATACTTTACTGCAAAATGACTGAAGTATTCTATTCATCTTATTTGTTTTATCTTTTTTGAAACTCGCTTATGTGACCAAAGGATGCAGGTCACTGGAGGATCATGGGTAAAGAAAAAGAGAGCATGCAGACAGTCTGAAAGTCATTCTTGAGCAAACGCTTGGTAGAAAAGGTGGTCCCTCAGTTGTTTGCAAAAGACCTAAAGCTGGTATCATAGCAAAGGTTTGGTGGAACAGTGACTCAGAGGTAGGAGCCTTGGTGCAGAAACCTGCCCGAAGACCATTTCAGTTCTGACTGGGACTGGTAAAGGTGATCTGGAATGAAAGGTAGGGCAGGACTGTTCGGCTCATGCTTAGTGTACAAGGCTGACCGTTTAGAACTTGATCCTTCGTTTCCTTGGCAGCCAGTGGAGTGATTTTATGGGTAGTGTCGCGATTGGAAGCTTTCAAGCTAAAAATTTGTCGAGCAGCAAAGATCTGTGCTCTTTGTTGGTTACTAATGATTAAGGCTCCAAGTTTTTTGTTTTTACGGATATTTACAGATAAATACAGGCAGCAAACAATATGTTTTCTGTCTGCATTTATTTTTAAAAGTGGATAAACACAGAAAATTGTGCTCTTTTTAAGTGACTCTCCGTGCTGTCTGATGAATTATAGGCCAGCAGCTGAGCATATGGACAGCATAGGAAATAAAAAAAACAGGATGAAATGTATTTAAATAACGGCATATGTCAACATATATTTATGGTATAATGCTAGTATTTACCAGTGAATGTACTGTTTTGTAATATTTGACAGCTTAAATAGCAAAAACATAACAGACATCAAAGTATGAGTGTATCAGTTAAATAAATATGGAAATGTACAGTTTTTCAACTTTATTTATACGCAAAACACAAAATAAATATGGATAAATACAGATAAAATAGCCAAAATATAAATATGGATAAATAAAGACGGAAATGTTAAAAAAATAAATACCATAAAACCAGGAGCCCTTCTCATGATTGTAGATTAGAGATCCCTTAAACTCCCGTTCATGGCCTTCTCCATAATAAGGGCGAGTCGGTCTGGAGTTTCTTTCGATAAACAAGCAATGCAACTTTCTTTATTTCAATACCGTTCCCCTTTAAGTCGCATACACCTGTCTTTGGCTTGTTTGGTGATCACGTCTGCTTTGTTTTATTGTTTGACTTGCACAGTTATAAGCCTTTTTACATGAGCTTCCTCCAGGTTGGCTATTCGGTACAGCATGATTGCGCTCTGTAATGTTATACTTGGTAATTTAGTAACACCATCATCAGTCTGTCATCTGTTAATAATGAATCCTCAAAGCTAAGCAAAGTCTTAGTCCTCTGCAAGCTTTGTAATGTTTCCCAGTGCTTGGAACAGTACATATGCCTATCACATGTGTTTTTTATAGGTTACATGACCTAAAGAAACCGCTTTGGGGGATTTTTTTTCAGCAGCATACGATATTCACGACAGGCTTTCCCCTTGAGAGAGGAAGCAATGTGAGGGATGCTGTGAGGTGCTGACTGGACATGGATTCTCTGGCTGGTTAGGTATTCTCGGTTATTAAAACCAGGAAGGCATTTCTTTTAGTGAAAACCAACAGCATTTCAGAAAACTCGTAAGTGTTGTGGCCGAAGCACAGAGCTCTACTCCGCGCTGCTATCTGCCACGTTTTGTGGCATTTGGAATCGCAAATGAACTATACACTTCTTCTGAATCGTGGGTCTGAATATGTGATGATGTCCATCTTGGACAGTGCAAAAGTGATGTGTAATTGCTTGAATCCATCTGAACAACACGATTTACATCTCTGGTGCAAATGTTGCCAAACGCTGGGTGCTTAATGTGGACGGAATCAATATGTTTTAAGCCCCTCTGTGCAATTGCAGGTAATGACCAACCATTTGCTTATCAGCTTTGCCGCTACCTCTTAGGGTATATATGAGTCAGCAGACACTGCTCGGCCATGTCCTCTCCGACCGGGGGCGCAAGGAACTCCAATCATGCTGCTCATTGTGCCTGTTGGTTGGATGGAGGTGGCTAATACTTTGAATTCCTTTAGTATTCAGCTTTACTCAAAGCCCCAGAAGAGGCTGTTGTGATGAACGCTCGGTCGGACCACTCTGATACTGCCCCTGATGGAGAACCAAGATTCGGCCTCTTTAAAGCTAAGCTGCTGACCTTGTGAGCTCTCCTTCAGTATACAGTGAGTGCTTCTATGTCTGGTGCTTAGCTTCATCAATGACCAACAATTCCTTCCAAAACACCATCCTGCTTGGAAAGATACCTGTGCACTGTTTCATCTATTCCGTATACTGGTCAAGGACATAAGCTGCTGATCCTCCAAGGAGGTACCTCCAGAGTGTGTCGATTACATGTTAGCCACTGTGCCACTAACACTGGTACAAAAGCCTTGTTTTTGTTTTCTTTCAGAAAGTGATTAGTGACGAGGCACAATGAAAGCAGGATATAGTTCCATAAGACAGAGGCCACCTCTAGAAAGGTTCCTTGCCTATGGCAGCAAGGCATGAAGAGCGGCTTTTGCCCACTGCAACTTTAAGAGCATCTGGGGGTAATAAAGAACTAAATTGAGATTGCTAGAGTAAGCCCTGTCCACTCATAAGGGAATAACTGGCATCTGTGCACACTATACCTTGTTTTGGTATAGTATATCTAGAGCCAGCTTCCTACAGTCCCTCTGAGACTCCTACCCAATGCTTGAGTAAAGGAGGTTCCCAGGCAAAAGGGGATGGTAGGAGAGAGAGCGGACAGTTGTTCACTGTAACACTAGACAAGGGTTGGTTACCTAAGGAAACAGACATACACTGATTACTTCAGATACTGTATAGGATGACAATTTCATATACACACACAAAGATTCTTGTCACTAACCTTAATATTACCTGAACTTTCTTGGCTGCCTGCACTTTGTTGCAACACATATTTGTTCTTTCCAGTAACTCTGTTTTAAAACAAAAATACATTTGATTGAACAAAATGAAAGAATGAACCAAGTGTTGCCATTACACATTAACAACTTTCCCCTCTTGCCAACTTTTGCCTTTTTTCATGAAAGTCTGATTTATAAGACCAACAAAAATATAGTTCAGTAACTTGTGAGGCATTGAAAAATAAACATACAGGACCTCAAACTCATCCCAGGTTGCAGTCAATTTCAAACAAATAGTGGCATGCTTTAAAATAATCTCCAAAGCAAAGGATATGCTCCGGAATTGTTTCCATCTGAATCTGATTGAAGTCTTTAAACTTGGACCTTTGTGAACCCTTCAAACAAGCAGCAGAAAACTCATGAATCCAAAGGGGACCTTTGCGAACTCCATATTAATTAAGCAAAATGAAAAGGTTTAATCCAAAGGAAAAAATAAACCCTGTTCTGTTCAAAATATCTTACTTTGGCCTTTTCAAACTCTTCAAATCAAGCAGCTGAAATTAATCACTCAATCTTGGAAAATGGATTGTTTGGGTAGCGTTGTGTTCTTGCTCCCCAACAGCCTTTATACGTAACACGTCACTACGCTGGCAAAGACTAGACCACAGTTCCAAAAAGAACTTTAATATGTTACTTGAAAGTGCAGTAGTAGAGAGCTACAATTTCTTTTCATTCCAATTTGACTACTTCTCCGAAGGTAACCCTGATCTGATGTTTAAGAATTTGTTTCTTGCTGGAAAGTTTCATTAACAAAATTATCTTATCTAAAATGTTAATGTTAAGTGGTATTGTATAGCGCATAAACACCATTGGTCTCTTAGCCCTTATGAGAGAATTACAAACCCATACCCGCAGTTACTTATCACCAGACAACTCTTAGTAAAAGTTATCAAAACATAATTTCTTTAAAGGACCAATACAGAATCTTCATTTGAGACAAGTGTTCCCTATAGATTAAAAATTAACATCCCATTAAACACACACTAAGATCACCTTTACAATGTAAAGGAAGATCCTATTACACATGAATGAGTTTGGTCTGGGAAAGATCGACTCAGTGTTTGAATCCCTCACCCAAAGTTTATGCTGAGAAATGTCAAGAAATAAACTCTTACCCCGCCACATAATGTTGATAAATCAGACCGGACCATCTCCCATAACATCACGGATTCCTGATTCTCTCTAGCTTACTTTGACATTACCCTAACTTCTCCCTCGTCTAAAAGCAAAAAACTTTACTCCTGGAATTTCCTAGACCTGAAACACAAAATTGGGAAGCAGGCGTTCTCCATAAGGCTTTGGACTTTGGAACTCTCTGCTCCTTTCGATCACGAAAGCACTCGCTATCTATACAATGAAATATGCATTAAAAAATGTTCTCACAAAGAAGTACTTTCACCAGGATGTGATCAATGAAGCTGACAAACATTTTGCTATTTACAAACCTGATAATGCTGTGACCTTGCCTGTGTTTTCTTACTAATTTCTCCCCATTCATCTTTCATCACCAAGCACGTGGGCTGTGATCACATTTTGGGCTCAGACGCCAAGGAGGACAAATGTCGCGTGTGTGGGGGCGACGGAAACACGTGCGAGACCATCGAAGGCATCTTCAACCAGTCATTGCCCGAGGGAGGTAAGAGATGAGTTGGCGTTCATCCCACATTGGCAACAGCCTATGAGCATCGCAAATAGTAGCAGGCGAAGGGAACGCTATTGCGGGCGCAGTTGGGAAACTTTGCTTCAGCGAAGGTAGGCTAGGTTTAACCCCCAGCGAACCTCACCACTAGGCTGTTTTCCTGCCACAGGATAACCCGCCCATGAATATCTGTGCAGAGTTGCACAACCTTGAAACTCTGCACACCCTTTATCACTACCTAACAGGGAAGCTAATTGACAATGCATCTCTTCTTGTACTTGTGTGTTATTGTCCATGCGGCTATGTCCCACTGGAAAACCTGAGAAGTGTTCTTTTGAAATGGTTAAATTAATCTTATCCCATTGGTAGTTTTGGAGCATACATTCTATTCCATCGTTTTTATAACATTTGAATCATTACAAAGATCAACCATAAGCAAATCACTCACGAACCTGTTCTCAATTAATGCTGACTTAAAGAACGCCAAGGAGATTTTGGACTTGTTAGCCTCATCCGAGATTTGAGCATGAGTCCGGAGTATGCAATTGAAAGCTACATCTAGCCATACCTGGTCCATGAAGAGGGACTCGCTCAGGAAGACAGAAGTGATGAATGGAAATGCTTGAACGATCTCAACCGCTGGCAAGTCGGCTTCACATCTGGAGTTGATTCTGGGGACATGACCTGAACATTCGGACTTCGAAACCGGTCCCAGGATGCTTGTTTCCGGTCCAGGGAAGACATGGCTTGGCAGTTTGGGCTGGACCGTTCCCATGAGGCACAGCGTCAAGACTGATTTGCATATAGCTGTGTCTGAACTGGTGTGGAGCCAAGAATGCTAAGTCTGCCGTTGAACTTGTCCATAATGGCACAGTGAGCAAAAAACAACTTAATGGGGATACTCCTTCGGGAGTTTATTCTAGCGCTTTATAAACCCGCAAATAAATAAATAAATAAATGGAATTCGGTCGGAGCAGTTACTGTTGGTTAATAATGATTGCAGCATTTCCATCCAGCACATTCTGTCTTTCCATAAGTACTCCTTTTAAATGCTGTATGACCAGAAAGTGCCTTGTTTAGGAAAGTTGAACAGCTCAACAACCCCAGGGTTTGGATGATGCATCTTTCAGTTGAAAGTTCAATGTGGTTTATATCTACTGCACAGTGACTATTTGGTGACTTTTGTGATACCTTGGTGCTCCACAGAACCGAATGTGGTGGGGTGGAACCTGCTCTTTCTGCTTTCTGGAGTGTCCTACAGAACAGAAATATTCAACAAGAATGAATAAAAGTTTAACATTAGAAGGATCCTGTTTTCACCCCTCTCTTAATTTGCTTCTAATTTTTGTATTCTAGGCCACGAGGAGGTTGTCTGGATTCCCAAGGGGTCTGTCCACATCGACATTCGAGAGCTCAACATGTCCCTCAACTACCTGGGTGAGTTACTTCACCCTTTTAGGGGTGACTGAAGGGGGAGGGAGGCTGAAGGAACCGCAGAACAGAGGTGTTTTTAGTTTAACGTTGAAACGAGTATTGTAAAATGTATGGCATTTGTGAAAACCTTTTCCAGTTGCCCTGTTGAATGGCCATTACTTTTGGGGATGGCAAACCTTCAGAATAACGTGTTAAACTGAAATGAACTGAATGGGCATTTAAAGTTATTCAAAGGTACAATTAAAGTTTCGTAAACCAACACTGAAAAATCAGAATGATATTTTTTCTTCAGTTGCAAATCTTCAGATTGGGTTTTAGTGCTGTCACAAATAATCTGTAGATAAAAAAATATATATATTTTATCCATTTTTTTTTTTTTTTTATTGTGTAGGCCAGGGCTCTGACTCTGGTGAATGTATAGTAAGAGGAGCTGAACAATATGGTCTTGCGCTTAAATCATATTATATCACCCCTTTGTGATCGTGAAAGATAATAGATAATATGACACCAGGACAGCATAAAATTGCACTATGTAAAACTTACACTTCCATGCCACATATTTTCATTTGAGGTACAGGGAGCCCGGACTAGATCTCGCGTCTCTGGTTTCGAAGGGAAAGAATATAGGCACTAGACAGGGGCATGGCGGTGCATTATGGAAGACTAATTGAAGTGGATAAATACTGCAGGGTATAAAGGGACCAGGAAGCCAATTACATGATCGCTGAGCACTTGTTCAATGGACCCCCGACTCGCAAAAGTAATTTAATGGCTCAGTGAATATTTACAACTTTAATCCATTTGAAGCTAATCCCTACACTCTCCACCAACTTCAGAGGTTGGGGATTAATTTAGATAATTATTGTAAGTAGTGCCCTTGTGGACAGGATCATAAACTTTATTAGAACAGTCTCTGACCTACTATCAGAAAGCCTTTCATTGGTTAGCACAGTCCTGGGCAGTGGCTGCAATGCCTTTTGCTTTGGATGTTTGTGATTAAAGCCCAAAAGGTGCTGTTTTCAAGAATTTTGATAGATGGCCAAAGAAAGATAATTTAACGTTTAGGTGCTCCCACTCCACTAGCAGCAAGACAACATTTAAGGTTGCTTGTTGCAATGTGGTGCCATCCTGTGTTTATATGTGATTATAGCCTTATGGCCTGCCAGATGGGGGCTATAACAGCCATGAAAGGCCTGTTCCAGCGTTAAAGGCCCGAGCCGAAAATGTGCTGTCAATCATGTGCCTGTAGTGGCATTACTGAGGCAATGGCATTATATGAATTGGATTTCTATTGGCTTTGTTGACTAATACATCTACTTCATGAATTTGTGTTTGACTCAGTAGCTACAGATTTGAATCCCAGTGGGTCCACTCAGCAATTCATCATTCTGAGGTCGATTAAAAGTAGTACAATTGAGAAACATTAAACATCTGAAATCTTTCAATAGTGCCACTTCCTTGGGATGAACGTATAGCAATCAAGATTTGCTATTTCACTGTTCAAATCTACTTTGTTTGCTGCACATTTCTTGCTCTCGACACTGTGGTTGTTCCCCATATAGGTGCACAGTTTCTACATATTTAATCCAAGGCGATGTGAGTGAAGTAGCACGGGAAAGTGGTTTGGGGGGCAGGTACAATTGTGTTAAAGAATATGGAGGACAAAAGTGTCCCTTCCCTCAAGGAAAACACCTTTCCCATTAAAAATAAAGAAATCACTCGAAGCTTGTATGTGAGACTCCCTTTTTAGGTACCTTATAATTATGTGCATACAAAGATTTTGTTCATGTATGTAATTGTATGCAAGGTACAATTGTGTAAAAAGACATTGGTAAGAGTTCAATTGCTCCCCATGGATAAAACCTTTCCCATAATCCCCATTCATTTGGGGTTGTTTAGTGCCCCCTATCGGTTTGGAAAGGGATCTTCGTCTGGAAATGATCTGAGATATAGCCATGAACATGGCAGTGTGGGAAGGGCTGGGAATGGGTTTTGTGAATACTCACAATTACTTTTTTTGGGAATTCCAAACTTTAAGGACATTTATGCTCCAGAAGGCCCGGTTCCTGCCAAATGCTTTATTTACACACAAAAATCACTATGTAAGTACAAGTGTATAACCACCTTGTGTGAATGTCAAAAGTTATTTAAACGTTTAAAGGGCTAATTGTTTATCTTTGTGAACTGACTACGTATTCGTTCATAGGTGTTCAAATTTGCAAAAACACACACAGTCTGAACACGATTGTGTTAATTGCCTCTGTGGTTTTTTTTTGCAACTGGTAAAAGGAGGTTATAAACTGTTGTGGATTTTTATTTGGGTCGCTGACAGTGCTTAATTTGCGATGGTGCTTGCAGGTGGTGAGCTCCAGCACGTATTTTTGGGAGTGAGACTTTTTTTTCATCTTCAGATTTTTCAAGCAGACTTTCATTCAAAAGGGAAGAACAGAAAGAAATTGCAACAGTGATAAAGGGAGAAAGCGGGGATGAAAAATAACCTGCAAGAGTGAGATGGACACAGGAAGTAATACGCAGTGGAAGGAGAAGGCATAAGGTGAAATGAAGACAAGGCAGCTGTGGTCTCCAGCAACTTCGGCATTGCAATAGCAGACTGCTAGATAGACTTTGGGCCTGATTTAGATCTTTGTGGATAGGTTACTCCGGATATCCCGTCCGCCGAAATATAAATCACATAGGATATAATAGAATTTATATTTCGGCGGGCAAGATATCCTTCGTCGTTGTGACAGAGTAACCCATCTGCCAAAACCTAAATCAGACCCTTTGTCTCCGGTGGCTTAATAAAAATAAGCCAATTCTCAGCACCATGGGGTTGAGGCTGTGTTTCTCCAGTGTGTTGGTCTGTCATTCTGATCAGGGTAAAAACCCTGGTCCCAGTGTTAATAAGTCGGGCTTTAACCGCACCAGGGCCCGCTAGTCAGGTCGGGCTCTGCGTGAAGTACAGGATTTTAGTTTACATTTTAAGAAGCTTCCTTATTTTCGTAGGCCATGCCTCTTAGAGAGGATTCATAGTTACTCTTCTCTGGCCACGCCCCTTGTAAAGACTTCCAACCTTTTTCATCCCACTTAAAGCCCTATTGATAATTATTTTGGAGAGGGTGTAAAAAAGCGCAAGGATGCTCCTCCGGGAGTGGCAGTCGGGCTTTAGAAATGCAATACTCAAACTCCAAAAGCTCCTTTAGAAAGGGTGGAGACCATCAAGCTTGTTTCAGGAATCTGAAGTATTGATGTGGAACCACCCATTTCCACAGTTCACACTGTTAGACCACAATAAGGGACCCTATCTCAAGCATGCTGTCGCACTGGTATTGTCTTTGATGCTTAAACCAGATGGCTTCTGGCTGATGCAGGAACTGCTTTGATGTAGTATTTGCACAGTTGTGTGCATTGTTAGCCCACTTGCTTTAGTAGCCAAAAAGACTGTTTTGCAAGCTCTCATTAGAAGATGTTCAGAGATCAACATTGCAACAAAAAACCACAGATTATCCCCTTCGAATTTCAAATATCTACTTGAAAATCAAGAAATACATAAATGCAAAAAACTGTTACGGCTGCTGCTGCCTAGACGCAACAGTGGGGCGGATGGGGCGAAGGGGCGGGTGGGGGTAAATCGGATGAAAAAAAAAATCACTTACCTACCTACCAGCTGGCCGGTCGCCACCGCCTCTCCTGTGTCCCGTCCTCTTCCTGGCTTCTTGTTAGAAATAGGAAGCACCAGGGCTCCCATGCTCCCCGCAGTCAATCACAACACTGCAATGCAGCGTTGTGATTGGTCTGAGCGTATTTACATGGTGCTCAGCCTGGGGCTGGAGGGGTGGGCATGTTCTCCATGTAGGCTGTAATGCAGACTGCATGGGGAACAGGGAAGTGGACATGACTGTTTTGGGTGGCCCGAGAGGGCGACAAAACAGTCATTGTGCACAGGAGTGTTCTATCACTCCTCCCCTGCTCTGACGCCCCTCCCCGTCCCCTTGTGCATGCAGCCGCAGCAGGAGGACAAATTAAAATGATAATATCATTATATTATTATCATTTTATTTTTTCCTTTCTTTTGCTGCTTCCTGGTAGTGGGGCAACGCTCTTCCGCCTTAGCTGAGGAGCCGCCACTGGAGAAAAAGCAAAGGAACTATTAGCAAAACAAAGATAAGACATACATCTTGATTTTTTTTTTGGGCAAGGAAGGCTGTGATCTTTGTGTATATATCTAATAAGCTTGTGTATGTGTTTGTGTGTATGTGTGTGTGTGTTTTGGATGTGTGTGTGAGAGGCATATGTGCATATGGGTGTGTCTGTGTGTGCAGCTGTGTTCTTGGTGTAACAAGCAGGCCCTTATGTCTCTGATGAAGATCCCTCAGTATGGTTTGTATGAGTTGAGTTGAACACGAGGCTGTCCACCTCAACTTAAATGACATATTTGTTGCCTTTTCAGCTCTGAAAGGCGAAAATGGGGAGGAGTATTTCATAAATGGCAAGCTCTCCATTGACCCCCCACGGCGGTTTGATGTGGCTGGGACTACCTTCCATTATCGTAGATCCCCGGATGAACCTGAAACCCTGGAGGCCCTTGGTCCAACAAATATGACTCTGGTCGTCATGGTAATGACCATACCCAAAAATATGTGTATTTTGCAATTATGATGTAGCATATGTATGTTTTTGCTATTTATACAGCACCCACCTAGATGGGCAGCAAAGGAGCACTATACATTAATGGGAGGATCAAAAAACACAATACAAGATTTTTTACATTTACTGGGAATTTACATCTTGAAATGGAGTGAAATTCAACATGCAACTGAGTGCAGTTTTTGCGATGCGCACAACAACTTGGCATGGACTAATTTAGGGCCTGATTGAGATCACAGTGGACGGATTACTCCGTCACAGCGGTGATGGATAACCCATCCGTCGAAATATAAATCCCATAAGATATAATCTGATTTATATTTCGGTGGACGGGCTATCTATCTCCTTTGTAACAGAGTAACACGTCCACCGAGATCTAAATCGGGGCCTAAATTTTCACTTTTAGGAGAAGCTCGCAAGGGCTATAGGTAATTATTTTCAGGCCTGTGTTGGGAAAATATAGATGACCCCATTAAAATTGATAGACACAGACACTGAACTTAGTGCCTAATACTCATGCTAAACAATGATAGTTCAAGGCTATGTGGCTAGTCCATACAGGATAATCAAATGTATTTAGATGTGCTGTGCTAACAATGTTTTCTTTTTCTACCAAGGTGCTCATGAGGGAAGAGCTGCAGGGAATACGATACAAGTTTAATGCACCTATCACTCGGAAAACTCTGAGTGGATACTCTTGGCACTACGGACCCTGGACAAAGTGTTCTGCGATATGCGCCGGGGGTAACTATACCTAACATCTGTTACTTGTGTGTGTGTGTTTGTATTTATATAGCGCCTTCTACCCTGAGGTCTCGTAGCGCTGTATTCATACTGCTGTGGAACCCTTCCTGGCTTTCCTGTGAAATGTCCACTCCTGGGCACCCCCAAGGTGAAGCCAAGCATCCAAGCGCTGCTGGGGCCGTTGTGGAGATTAAGCAAGCTATTGCCCAGAGTCACAGAGTGGGACCCATGAATAGACTAGGCACAGAGGCGAGAATGATCTGGTCTGGGGAAATTGTGTCCAAGAGCTGCCGAAGCGGGAATTGAACCCTGGTCCCAGGCCAGACTTCTGCATCAGGGTTTGCCGCTCTAACCATTGAGCCACGCTTCTCCACTACTTAGCATAGCGGTTCAGTGCTTAGGAGTTTGACAGATCTCAAAAGACTTGAGTCCTATGAAAATAGTATATCATGATTTATTTCAGTACCTCTCCCTCCCCGATTAAAGTTAAATCACAAAAAAGACTAATTTATACATTCCCTTTTACTTACAGAAATTTGGCAGCTGTAAGGGGTATAGCTATCTTGAAGATAACTTGATATCTTTAACAAAAAACTGAACTTATGTGAAGTGAGACTGATTACAACAGATGGGATGGGATGTGTGGGAAGTGAATGCTATAACTAGCATAATTTCCTCTTGGGGAGTGCAGCTACATTTTTACCAGGAATAACTGTGGGAAGGTGACAATATCTCTAAGTGTGAACCCTCACCTTTGTCAACCTCAGTGCGGGTGAAATTTCCCACCCAAGATCTTTTGATGCATGTGTGTGTATATTATGGAATGACATGTGCTACAAGATAATTCAGCTTAAACACACTTAGATTATTTAAATGTTTGTTTATCAAGAAGTGTCAATGGGCAGGCAATGCAGCTAATTAACTTTTCCCACAACTGAGCAGATTTCTATGATGGAATTACCTGTTCACAAAAAAAGAAAAACCCAAGATTTACCCCTATGCTTTCTCATCATGGTAGAGTGTAGAACGTGTAATGTCGGTGTAAGTCAGGAACTTTATTGGACAATTTAAGAAATATTTGTGGGTTTTTAATTGGTTTTTGTAAAATCAAGATATATCACCTAATTGTGGATCAATACTCCCTGGCCCGTCTGACTGTCTGGCTGACGTATTGTATTGGAATGACCAACCCATTATCAAGCACCATGTTTTTAGAGTTTAAGGTATCTGGCCGAGCTCATTAAAATCACTGGCTTTTTTGCATGAAAAGCTTGGAGGGCACCAGCGTATATTGTGACTTCATATTGAAGGGGTATTTGCAGTATATAGGGAGGGTTACTTCTGATTAGCATTGTAAGGTGGCTAATTATGCTGGAGAAAGCATTGTTAGCAAACTATTTGCAAATTGGGCTTGACAGATTGAATTTTGCTAATTGAGATAACGTCTGATGCTGAGGCCTTACATTGCCTGGGCCACAAGTCGACAACCGGTATCTCCTGTATTGTGCGGCACTGAGAAACCTATTTTGTTCTTTTGTGCCTGGTTTGTGATTCCACAAGGCATACAATTAGTAAAGTGGCCATATCGTTTCGATCAGAGCAAAGCTTTGGTGTTTGCAGCTACGCCCAGCTAAAGAAGTGGAATTGTGCTTGCTAAGATACCTTCTATATACTAGTAGTAGCAGAAGGCTGATTTACTTTTTGGTTAACTTAACTAGATGGAGGAAGTGGATTTAGAGTGGATTATGCCAAAATTCCATAGTTGTAATTTTTACATATATCAATTTATGTAAATGAAATAATGTAAAGTAATGGTTTCATGGATTCGTATCCACTTTGAATGTTATTTACCAATTATGTTTGAATCCTAGGTCAAACAATAGCTTGCTATACTGAAAAAAAGAAATCTTTCTCAACTGAAAATCACAAATTGTTACGTTACAAAGAAGAATTCTTCCCTACTGAACATGTGCTTTCATATGTGCAGCGATTTTGATTTTTGCTGTGCATTTCTGTATGCAAGTCCCAGTTATGTTCCTGTAACTCTCAAACAACTGTATAAGCAGTACAACATTTAGAATTTATCAATATACTTCGAGGTAACTTGTGGATAATATTACATTTTAACTAGGAAAAATATTTTTGTAGACATTGATAATTTTGGGAGGTTTGTTTGTATACTTCGACCACATCTGTGATTGAAAACAGTACATTTGAAGTTTATAGCCAAGGACTCTTGTTTTAAAACATTGTAATCATCCAAGAAGACACCTTTAATGATAATAGTGTAATGTCGACTCTTCTGCTTAATGTTCACGTCATGTTATGTGACATGATAGGAAGAGGCTTTTTTGGAAAGGTATAATACTTTGTTACTATGTAAGGAACTATCAATATCCAAGCCATCTGCCAATGTTTTGTTGACCGCATGAGTCTCAAACACTGGGAGAGATCTGTTAGGGAGGAAATGTTTGTACTCACTGGTACACATTGAGCTATTTTATTGAGATACACACCGTACGTTGTGTGTTACCCATAGACTTACATATTTCGTGCATTAACTGGTTATGCTATCTTGATGGTCTGGAAAAATGGAACTGTTGGCTTGCTTTGCCTCCTTCCATGTCATCAACAGGCTGGCTGATTTGGGTGGTTGCCGGTCGTGGTGGGATGGTAGTGGACATAAAGTCTAGTTTCAGCAAGCAGCCGTGTGAGAGTGTCTGAAAGAGCTTGGGTGAGGGGTCCTACCATAGTGTGGCATTAGGTGTTTGGGGCATCTCAGAAATCCCCTTTGCTATCGTGTATCAATGGTATTGTTGAGGGATATCTTGAGGATTCAGCAGACCGAGGGAACATAAGTAGGAGACCAATGGGAATTGTGGAAAAGTAAATTTTGCCATGTTCTGTGTCCCTACGAGTCCTCCATCATATGTTATCTGTGCATGATTAATATGCATATGTATTCCCTATGTTCGATTAATGACGCAATTACAGCTGTGTCCACCTCTAGTATGTCAGTTTCCAGTTCTCGTGAATACTACGAATATCAGGCCTATGTAAAGCTACGTTGCCACGTTTCTCAGTGTGCACGTTATTCCATTGTAAAGTCCCCGTTTCTAGGCCTCAAAAGGGCCTGGACACCAGATTCAGCGCCTGTCTCCTGAGCCTCGCTGAGGAGCGATACAGCCCCCACCTGTATCCTCGACCCTTCACTTACTTCCTGCCTTGCAGTGCCCGGTTCAGCCTGGCTCTGCCTACGAGTCTGCCAAGAGTATGTTATGATTCTAGTTATCAGTCCAGTCCTCCTTCTCTGCATTCCTAAGCTACTGAACCGCATCAATAGTTTCCGTCATTGTCTAGCCTTTACGTCTCCATGTTGGAGAAATACTGCATTTAATGGTCATTTAATATTCTTCATCACGCACTACATGTAGAATAATGCATGCACCATTCTTAGAGTCTGTTAGCCTTTACCCCGATAACTTTTGGATTCTATCAACATGTTCTCTAAACATCAGATACTAGATACTGCTTAGGTACATGTCGCCCTGACTCTCCAGACTTCAGTCTCTGCTCCTAGCACAGAGTTCGAAGCCCCCAGCTTCTCCTAGTAACACGTCATTGCCAGTTTGCGCGCACCATTAGGTCAGAGGTCCCGGCTCCTTAGGTAGCCCCCTCCATGTTTCCGCCCCATTCATGACATATTCTGTTACGTTTGCATCACATGTCTATGTATACGCCTCTGTTACACCTACTTTCACCCTTATCTTTCGCGACTGCTATTGACCACACCCACTGCTCCGCCTATCGTATGTATTGTAATGCAACTGTTTTAGTATATATGATCGTGCACTGTTATTAAGTGTTACGCCGATCCCGATTCTGCCCCCGGCAGCGCTGCCATCCTGTTCCCGTGCAGGTCGTCCTGTTCCTGTCCTTTATGCTGTAATAAACCTGCAAAACTCCTACTACCTCGAATCTTGACTCTTATTTATTGAGCTATCTGTTATTCATTTATACATTCAAAAATAGAGGTATTATTTATTTATTTACCACATAATGGCGCCCGAACAGGGACTTGCCCTTTCCCCACGCGTCGGTGAAGCCACGCCGACCCCCTGACCCTCTGCAGTCGTGACGGAACTCTTCTGCGCACCGGCAGATATTTCTGCTTCAAGTATCCCTCAGGCCCACGGAGGAGACGGAGGAGGCGGTCCAGCATCCAGACGAGACGGTGGAGGAACGCGGCGAGTCCCGACCAGAGCCCAAGCCGAGAGTCCAAGGTCCGAGGTATCCGGAGGCCCACCCGTAACAGAAGTCCGAAGTTCGTCCGTCCGGCGTCGAAGCAGTCCAGTCCAGTCCGAGGCCTTCCGTTCTTGCTGCCCGGTGAGTACCGTTGCTGGGGTAGTATCTAGACAGGGTCGATCTAATTGACTCTAGTCCGTGGGTTGGTGGTACACAGACCCACAAACGAAGTGTCCACTTCGGTGGATGCGGGTCCTGACGTGTCTCTGTATGAGACCGGTAAGTTTCGTACTGTTTCAGCAGTGCATCTAGTTCCTGTTCTAGTCAGTTCTGTTCCCGAGAAAATTCATGTATTCTGTTTCCCGTATTCCAGGTAGTATTCTGTTCGAACTGTTATTCTGAATGTTATTCATGTATTTTAATGTCGTGGTATGAGTGTGAAGTAATTATCGTGTTTATTGTGTATTGTGTTGTGTCCAGGTTATAGTTCAGTCATGCCGCTCTTTTCAAAACTGCGTCAGTTAAAAACCAGAAAAGGTCTGCTAGAAGCAGCAGTTCCTGTCCCGCCTAGGGACAGTCCAGGTCATTTTATGTATCAAAAGCATGGCATAAGTGCCATACTATATCTAGATTTATGGGTAGAGTATACCAAACAGTTAGAAGAAAAGTATAGATGGCCCGTATCGGGTACATGGGATGCCGAGTGCATCATGAGAGTAGAAGAAGCATTATGGAAAAAGAAAGCCAGACAGTCACAGAAAGATGCCATTGAGTTATGGCGCAAAGAATCTCATAAAAGAACCGAAAAAGAAATCAGAAAGTCAGAATTAAGTAGAGAATCCTTAGAACGAGCCCAAGAAAGGGAATTAATCGAGATAGGTGAACGAGTCAAAACCGAACAGTCAGACAGACAGAGGCATGCCCTTATTAAGGGTATGTATCCTCTTCTTGCCGAGGGCTTGCCAAAAGCGACCCCGGAGGCATCCAGAAATTTCCCGCCACCATTAGTTCCGACCAAGCTACGTCACAAACCGACCGCAGCTGATATTTTCATCTCGTCCTATTTGGACGACACAGTCCCAGAATATGCAAATCCCGCTCCGCCAGTCCCTGTAAATCAGGCACTTCCCGCTCCTCCAGACACCGGAGTACCTGTTACGGTACCCCCGGTCCAGCCCGCCATACAAGTCCAGCCTACATTTCCATTTCCCACTCTGCCAGGACGAAGAGCATCAGTAGACGACTCTAGTTTAGGGGCCGCAGGGGGAGGTCCTCCTCAAACCCCGCCGCCACACAAGCGTTTAACGTTAGCCGAATTACATGCACAAGCGTCACAGCGTACGCCCAGGTATCAGTCTGTTGCAGAAATAAGAAAAGCCCTTACCGAATGTGGCTATGATCCAGTCCCAGGCGAGGATAGTATGGTTTTATATTCATTACGTGTGAGAAAGGTGACCGAGTATCTAGTCACCCTACCAGATATGAAAGAGGATCTAGACAGAATATATCGTTTCATCCGTACAGGGAATGATCCAGAAAGTATTAGTGACGTCATGTGCCAAAGAAAAGTTGAAGTCCAGCTCATGATATTAAAGTTTCTGATTAATTGTCTAATAAGGGAACAAGATTATCTGACCAAAGATCGAGCCGAAATGAAAGTCCTGACAAGGTGGAGTGATAATATAGCCGAGGGTAAGCATAAGACCATCAGTAGTATAGAGAGTATGTACAAGAAGATCCGTAAAGAAATAATAAGGGTACACGAACAACGTAAAGAAGCACAAGTAAGCGAGAAAGAAAATGACTCTTCTACAGAAGAGGTAGAGGACGAGAATCCCGACAGAATAGCGTATGTAGGAAAATCTAGATTTCCAGATCGCCATTTGCGCCTAGAACACAAGTCAATTTTTCATCATCCAGCACCAGAACAAGGTTCTCTGGAACAAGTATTTCAAGTTACCGATCATATTCTGAAATCACGAATCGGTTACAGTGAGTTAAGTACCATGCATGAACAAGAACTAGTCCGATCAGCAGTCCGATGGATTACTGATTCTACCACTTTTCCAGACGAAATAGTGGCACAAATGTTTCTGAAATTGCCCCCAGCCGAGCAACGACTGGCGGGTATGTATATGATCCAGCACCTCATTACACTGTATGAGGGTCAACATTCTGATCCAGGTCCGTTACACGATGTCCTGAACGAGTTACTCCAGTACAAATGGAAAGGTTTAGGTACCGATTTAATTAGTGTCATTCTAGAACAGCGCCACAAATACAGAACGTTTCTGAACCCGCATTTTGTTCATGTCTCACCCCCAGAAAGTAAACCCTTTTACATAGACAGACAGAATCCGTTACGAGAAGTACATCCAGTTAAGACAGACGGTGGTGAAATGCAACGAGTGTTTGTTTACACCCCTATCACAAAGATGGAACTCTTAGAGATGAAAAAGTTAATTCCCTGTCATGATAAAGATCCAGCAGGGTTCCACCGAGAATTAAAAGACATGCTCCGTATGGGAGAATACACGTATCCAGATATCATTAAAATGTTAAAAGTCCTGTTGCCCGCAGGGGTATATGAGAAACTCAAGGAAAAAGAATGGGAGGTGGGAGAGAAAAAGATCGATTGGGCAGTTCTAGAAGCCGAAGACAAGGCACGAGTACCAGGTACCGGTCTGGGAGATAAATGTAAAGAATTACCTGAATTATTAATACAAGTTTTGCCTAGGTTATTGACAACTAGAAAAGAAGACTGGGATGCAATCTCAGCATGTAAACAGAAACAAGACGAAGATATTAGTGATTATTATTCCAGATTTGAGAAATGTTTTACCATAAACAGTGGCCTCAAGACAAGTAGCGAGTCATACCCTCATCTTTTTGTTACTAAACTAGTCGAGAATTCAAGTCCACAAGTTAAGAATCGAGTTTTGAAAGTCGAAAGTACCTGGCAAGCTAATACCCCGTCCCAAATGCTCCAGATGCTTCAATATCACCAGAATAGAATCAGAGAAGAGCAAGATCACGAGAGAAAACGTATGAAAGACACGAAAATGAAAGTACTAGTTGCACAATCTGTTCCTCAAGACAGTCAGAAGAGGGGTCCGAATCAAGCCAGTCATCCTGCAGCTCCCGTTAAAGGGAACTGCAATTATTGTAAACAGCCAGGTCATTTTATAAACGAGTGTGCAGTTCTGAAACACAACATAGCTACCGGTAAGACTAAAGAAAGACCACGTCCGCCGAGACAAGAACAAGTTACACAGACTCCTCAGTCACAGAATGCACCACAGACAGTTACAGCACCGCAGCCTATCGCTGCAACACAGCATGTTACACAGCAGATGTACCAGTATGCACAGTCTGAGTATCCAGAGTATCAGCCATATTCATGAAACAGCCTAGAGAGGGAGGTAGGCTTGCCTCTCATCGAGATACCTGTAGATCAAGAAGGTCCCTATGTTCATAGTCAAGTACTAGGGAAAGATAGAAAGTTTTTGATTGATACAGGGGCAAGTAGGACCACTATAAGTCACGCCGAAGTTCCAGGGGCTCCGCTCTCAGGCTCAAGAAATGTTTCCCTTGGATTTTCAGGAAAACCTATTGTAAATGAAATATCAAAGCCAGTTACTCTAGAAGTAGGTCCATTGTCCCGCACTACTGATCTGTTACTTACTAAGTCATGTCCAGAAAATCTATTAGGCATTAAAACACTGAAAGAATTAGGTGCAGTTATATGCTGTTCCCCAGAGGGAATACGATTGTTCCTACGTGACTTCAAGGGTCACTATGTATTACGAGATTTTGATCCCCGATTGTCTAATGTTCCGCAGCATCTATGGGCGCAAGGTCCAACTGATGTTGGCTTTATGCAAATCACACCCCATCGTGTGACTCTCAAGCCAGGTGTAGTCCTGCCACGAATCAGGCAGTACAGATTGCCACCTGAGGCTGTAGCAGCCTTATCCAAAATTATTGACGAGCTCATGGCTCAAGGAGTAGTTGTAGAAACTGACTCCAATGTATGCAATTCTCCGATCATTCCTGTTATGAAACGTACTGATCCAAATGCACCTCCAGTATATCGTTTAGTGATTGATCTCCGAGAACTTAACAAATGTATTATTCCCCAGTATCCGGTTGTCCCAGATATCTCTTCCCTATTGACAGCCATTGATTCCGAAGCCTCATTTTTTTCAGTCATAGACCTCAAGAACGCATTTTTCAGTGTCCCCATTCATCCAGACAGCCAGTTTCTTTTCGGATTTTGTTTAAATGGAAGGAGCTATATGTTCACACGCGCTCCTCAAGGTTTCACAGAAAGTCCTAGTATTTACAGTCAAGCACTCAAGAGACAACTAGACAACATTCACATGCCAACTGACACTGCCCTGCTCCAGTATGTCGATGATCTCCTGATCACAGCCCGTTCTGAACGTGCTTGCGAGCGAGCATCACTTACAGTCTTGTATTTCCTAGCCGAGATGGGACACAAGGTGTCCCCTTCGAAGCTTCAATTCTGTGTCCAGCAAGTGGTCTACTTGGGACACTTACTGTCCAAGAGGGGTAGGCAGTTGACACCAGACCGTATCCAGTTAATAGCGAGTCTTCCTCAGCCCAGGACCCAGAAGGAGGTACGTGCTTTTATCGGCCTTACTTCTTATTGCAGACAATGGATTCCTCAGTATGCATTTCTGGCCAAGCCACTGATACAGTTAACGACACAGGAGGCAGCCGTATCGACTGTCCTCCCTTGGACATCTGAACATACACTCAGTTTCAATGAGTTAAAGAAAGCCCTATGTCAAGCTCCAGTTCTAGCAACACCAAACTACAGTAAGCCTTTTACACTTTTCGTCACAGAACGCGAAGGTACAGCATTATCTGTTCTCACACAAGATCAAGCAGGACAATACAAGCCCTGTGCTTATTTTTCGAGCACATTAGATCCTGTAGCCCAGGCTCTGCCTGCGTGCCTCAAGTCAGTTGCAGCCACAGCACTAGCTATCAGACAAAGTGATTCCATAGTATTAGGACATTCCTTGACAGTACAAGTCCCACACTCCGTGGAAGTTCTTTTAAACCGAACACAAACTCAGCACTTGACAATTGCACGTTTAACAGGTTATGAATTGACACTGTTCCAGCCACACATAGAAATCAGACGCTGCAATGTTTTAAATCCTGCTACATTGTTACCATCAGTTACTTCGAATTCTGCCACACACGACTGTGTGGAAGTAGTCAACATCATGACAAAGCCAAGACAAGATCTGACAGATATTCCATTACCAGATCCAGACCTGACACTTTATGTGGATGGTTCATGTATGAGAACAAGTACAGGAGAACTAGTCGCCGCGTATGCAGTGACTACCGACACCGACGTTATAGAGACACACCGTATTGATACCCTGTCTGCTCAAGCAGCAGAGCTAGTTGCTCTGACACGAGCCTGCATTCACGCCAAGAACCTGAAAGTTAATGTTTACACAGATTCACGTTACGCATTTGGAGTTGTACACGACTTTGGAGTGCTCTGGCAAGAGAGAGGTTTCATGACTTCTCATGGAACCAAGATTCAGCATGGTCTCCTTATTCAGGCTCTGTTAGATGCCATACACTTACCGACATCCATTGCTATCATGAAGTGCAAAGCACATACGAAAGTTACTGACATTATTTCCCAGGGTAATGATCTAGCAGATCGCACAGCCAAGCTTACAGCACAGACACCAGACATTCCAGTTAATAAGACACCGACATACACTCCAGATCCGACTACATGTATGACAGTTAAGGACCCTACTCAAGATGTCATAGATATCCAGTTACATGCTACTCCCGATGAAATCAAGAAATGGTCCGAACAAGGAGGGGTACAGACAGATCAAGGATGGTTAACGAAGGGTAGAGCCACATGGTTTCTCCCCGACTCTATGGTTCAAGTCATTATTAATACCGCACATAGTCCAGCACATTTAGGAGAAAAAGCTATGTTAGGCAGTATCCAGAACATTTGGTTCAACAAGCATTTACGAGCTGCAGCCAAGCAGAAAGTCCGTACCTGTATGATATGTTGCCAGTTTAATCCAGGTAAAAGTGTCCCGGTGGAACAAGGTGGATTCCAGCCCCCTGACCACCCTTTTGAAGTCCTCCAGATGGATTACATTCAGATGGAGCGATGTCGAGGTTTCAAGTATGTCCTTGTAGTTGTATGCGCTTTGTCCAGGTGGACGGAGGCATATCCAGTTCCAGATTACACAGCCGCGACCACTGCCAAGCAGTTGGTTCGTGAGTTCTTCCCCCGCTACGGACTCCCTAGAGTCGTATATTCTGACAACGGCCAGCCATTCTCATCTGAACTCATGAAGCATGTTTCCCTTTTGTTAGGGTACCAGTGGAAGTTCCATTGTGTACGCCATCCTGAAGCAGCCGGTCTCGTAGAAAGACATAATCAGACCCTGAAAATCCGAATTGCAAAAGTTTGTCAAGAGAAAGGTGTGGACTGGCTCATAGCTCTGCCGGTCGCCCTGTTCTATATGCGCATGGTCGCACATTCCAGATCAGGTCTGTCCCCGTATGAGGTCGTTTTCGGCCGCCCCCCTAACATGTGGGGTACTCCTAGACCCCGAAGTATTACCGATGTTTCAAGTAATATGCTGACAGATTACCTAGCTTCCTTGATGTCTGCCCTCAACTCTTGTCGTTCACAGGTTGCCGCCGCATTTCCAGACAATACCGAGGTGGCACCGCATGAAATCGTTCCCGGATCCATGGTCCTAGTGCGAAATTTCGATCGCTCAAGTCCACTGGAGCCTCGCTGGAAGGAGCCCCGACAGGTCCTCCTGGCCACCCGTACAGCCGTGAAGTTGGAGGGACGCAAAGGCTGGGTGCATCTTTCGCATATCAAAAGGTTTCATGGATTGAAACCAGTTTCAAAGAACATTTCCCAGGATTCAAAGGACTGCCAAAGTACTATTCTTAAGGACTGTCCCGCAAAAGACAATGATACTGCACCCTCCCTGTTAGAGAAAACTCCGCAACAGGAGTATAAACTCAAGTTAAGGTCTAGTAAAATAAGTCAGCCAGTTTGATTGTCTAAGTCCTCCCCTAGGTGAAACGGTTAGACCGGTTTCTGACATGTATAAAATAGACCCCCATAGTGAGAGAGTTAGTCAAAACTCAATCCGATGTATCGTTTTTCTAAGTTTCATATTATTTCTCAGTGTTATGATTTCCTGCACCAGTTATGCGTTTTATCTGTATTTTCCAGTTTCTCATGTAAATAAGTCCTCTAATGCTACAGTAGAGCACACGTTTAGTGATCTGCCTCCTCATGAACTCTCTTACCGCCTCGCTATGCGTAACAATTCTTTCATCCGCATGTTACATTATTCACACCAGACCAGCAATGCCACTAATTGTTGGGTGTGTGGTCGACTCCCCCCTTTTCAGACACCGAAGGGAGTTCTGCCACTCTTTCCTTATCCATTTTCACATAATGGTTCGTGTGGAGCATGGTCCACGTTAACGTCATCCTCAACAGATATGTCTTTTCTTAACAGTACATGTTTTCCAGACAAGCAAGGTCTTCCCCACAGAACAGGGTTAGATCTAGAAAACGAAGTTTACAATTTAGGTAATTATTCTTCGAATTTTATGGTCCTGAATGTTCAGTCTGATTCCACTCCAGACTTACCTGCTATTTCAGTACTACCAGTCAAAGGCGAATTATGTGTTAGAAATAATGGTTCCGTACATGTAGGCCATAGTGATTGTACTACTATTGTCAAATATAGTGACAGTGGGAAATCTATTTTCAAAGCTTCACGTCATTCTTATTTTATTTGTGGTCAGACCGCATATGTTCGTCTGCCCCTCAATTGGGAGGGAACCTGTTACATTGCCTTCCTACTGCCACCAGTTTTCCTAGCCCCATCTGATTATCATAGAAACACACATCTAGTACACATTAGACATAGAAGGGAGATCGAGTCCCCAATTGTCGATTATACTGAAACTGCTCTAGAACAGTATACAGATTTCAATAGAGGTTTCTTCTTCTTTATAGGACCTATCCAGAATAGTAAGCTAATCCGTAGGTTAACCAGAACCCCTGAAGCAGTAGTCAATGAGACTGCCTCTGCTCTAGGTAACTTAACCGAAGAGCAATCTGCTATGAGATTTGTCGTTTTACAGAATCGTCTCGTCCTTGACGTCATATTGGCCGATAGGGGCGGGGCCTGTAGAGTCATCGGATCTAGTTGCTGCATTTTCATTCCAAATAACGCACCGTCTGTTTATTCAGCTATAACCAGACTCCATAAAATTGCCCATCTGTTACACCAAGATCCAGGCACCTGGACATGGTCCGGTTGGTTCTGGAATATAATTTCCGCTTGGGGATGGAAAGTCTTGTCCTTTCTAGGTATTGCAGTAGCGATCATATTCAGCTGCTGCCTCTGTATACAATGTGGCCCTGCGATTTGCGGCATTTGTGCTACCTCTTGTATTCCTAGTCCCAAGCCCCGTTCTAAATCCCGTTCCAAGAAAATTCGAGACGAACAATTGATGCTGTATGAAATGATAGATGGTATCATGAATATTGATGTTTCCTGAAGGAAACGTAGTGACAAGGAGGGAATGTGGAAAAGTAAATTTTGCCATGTTCTGTGTCCCTACGAGTCCTCCATCATATGTTATCTGTGCATGATTAATATGCATATGTATTCCCTATGTTCGATTAATGACGCAATTACAGCTGTGTCCACCTCTAGTATGTCAGTTTCCAGTTCTCGTGAATACTACGAATATCAGGCCTATGTAAAGCTACGTTGCCACGTTTCTCAGTGTGCACGTTATTCCATTGTAAAGTCCCCGTTTCTAGGCCTCAAAAGGGCCTGGACACCAGATTCAGCGCCTGTCTCCTGAGCCTCGCTGAGGAGCGATACAGCCCCCACCTGTATCCTCGACCCTTCACTTACTTCCTGCCTTGCAGTGCCCGGTTCAGCCTGGCTCTGCCTACGAGTCTGCCAAGAGTATGTTATGATTCTAGTTATCAGTCCAGTCCTCCTTCTCTGCATTCCTAAGCTACTGAACCGCATCAATAGTTTCCGTCATTGTCTAGCCTTTACGTCTCCATGTTGGAGAAATACTGCATTTAATGGTCATTTAATATTCTTCATCACGCACTACATGTAGAATAATGCATGCACCATTCTTAGAGTCTGTTAGCCTTTACCCCGATAACTTTTGGATTCTATCAACATGTTCTCTAAACATCAGATACTAGATACTGCTTAGGTACATGTCGCCCTGACTCTCCAGACTTCAGTCTCTGCTCCTAGCACAGAGTTCGAAGCCCCCAGCTTCTCCTAGTAACACGTCATTGCCAGTTTGCGCGCACCATTAGGTCAGAGGTCCCGGCTCCTTAGGTAGCCCCCTCCATGTTTCCGCCCCATTCATGACATATTCTGTTACGTTTGCATCACATGTCTATGTATACGCCTCTGTTACACCTACTTTCACCCTTATCTTTCGCGACTGCTATTGACCACACCCACTGCTCCGCCTATCGTATGTATTGTAATGCAACTGTTTTAGTATATATGATCGTGCACTGTTATTAAGTGTTACGCCGATCCCGATTCTGCCCCCGGCAGCGCTGCCATCCTGTTCCCGTGCAGGTCGTCCTGTTCCTGTCCTTTATGCTGTAATAAACCTGCAAAACTCCTACTACCTCGAATCTTGACTCTTATTTATTGAGCTATCTGTTATTCATTTATACATTCAAAAATAGAGGTATTATTTATTTATTTACCACAGAATCCCCAACATTACCCCTATACCTGGAGAGTTATGTGTACTGAATTGAGGATAATCCTCATGGATTACCATTGACTGGTGGCTCCTTCCCTAGCTCTCAGCCTTGCGGGATAAGCCTCCCCCGTTAGACTCTAAATATGGGCTCCCTGATCCCTGTAGTGGTAATTGTAACTGGCTGAGATATCCAGAGAGGACTGTCCTAGTTGGGATACTCTGAGGCTTCAGGGCTCTGTAGATTCAACTCACATATGCAGTCATTCACCCCGAAGTATATGACAAAATTGTGACTTACTTTGTCTCGGCACTCCCTAGGTACATTCATACCACAGTCTACAAAAAAGCAAATTTCCCTCAATGCAGCAGTGTAATAAGTGCCAGTAAATAAATGGAGGTTGCATTAGCTGGCAATATTGAGACAGGCAAGTCGACCCATTATAATGTCAGCACAGTCAAAAGATTTTACCCTTGCTTTTCTGATGTCTGAGAACTAGAAAATGCAATTTCACGTGTTGGAATTCCTTTGAAAATTCTTATATGTCACACTCCTGAGTGAGGTCTCCTTTGCAACACTTTTCAAAAATGCTAGTTTTCCCTAATTACAATTTTTGATTTACAAATAGCAAACATGGAAGTAAGTATACCCAAATAGGTCAGAAGTCAGTTTAGCTGCTTTCTCTCTACCTCATTCTCTAAGCCTTCCAAATCTTCTGAGTATTTTAAATACATCCCGCAATTCATTTATGATAGGATGACATATAAAGTTTAAGTCCTTCATTAGGCAACAATCAAAACACAATGCGCTGATGTGAACAGTGCTAAACCATTTTTACATTTTATGGCACACTTCATTTGTTGTCACTCAACAAATATTACACAAACAGTAGACACAGGGACACGGCCTTCACTTTCACCCTTTCAATCTGAATCATTAAAAAGTGTTTTGAAACCTACACTGGACCAAATGTAAGGGATACCTGCAATTCTACTGGTTTTGCTGTAGTGAATGAGCACCATCAAAATTAGAACCCTTAGCCCTAAATATTAAAATGATTAAAGTATATGGAAACTGTGGAAATGTTCTTAACTATCTCCTGCCGGTAGGTGTTTCTGAAATAAGCCATATACAATATTTAAGCTTTTTGGTTATTTTGGTTTTACAATCATATGTGTTGGCCCCGGAGGCCATCCCACCTTAGGAAGACCCCAGAGCCATTTTGGGATCTCTTCTCAACGGGATACCCGTCACCTCTTCTAGTGCTTGAAGCACTCTATTCCAATAGCTGGTGATGACTGAGCAGTCCCAGATTGTATGAAACCAGGTGCCTCATGATCCATTGTACCCAAGACCTCTTACACCTCTGGGCTCGCAGCCCTCCCTATATTCCAAAGCCTGTCTGGCGTATTATAGACCCGGTGGCAATATTCAAATTGGATGTGCCGCATTCTAGCTGGGATCACCAATAGTCTAACCACCTTTTTTGCCTCAACCCAGTACTCTTCATTTAATTCTCCGACATCAGGGTCCACATTTCATACGGTGCAACACCGAATAGAGGCAGGACCAGACGACCGAGTCAAAGGTTTTCTCAAAATCGAGTTGAGTTATATACATGGATTCGGAGTCTTCAAGTACTCACGCCAATTCTGCAGCCGTCGTATACAGTGCCTGGTCACCCTGGCTAGCATGAAACTGTTCGGGTCTCTGGATGTGAGAGAAGGTATCACACGTTTGTCAGTCAAGTGGCCAACACCTTATCCTCTATATTAATCAAGGAAATCGGCCTATCGGAGGTGCATTTGTAGGCGTTTTGTTCGGTTTGGGAAGAACAACTAGGGTAGCTCCGTTAATATCTGTCGAGAGTGACCCCATAGCTCCACTAATATCCATCGAGAGTGACCCTGTATAGAGGGCCTCCCAATCCAATCAAGCATCAATGAGGCCGTTGCTCACTACACCACTAGATTCAAGCTAGCCTGGCTGATGAAGGATGATGCCCTGAAACCGGTCCCAGGATGCTTGTTTCCGGTCCAGGGAAGACCTGGCTTGGCAGTTCGGGCTGGACTGTTCCCACAAGGAACAGGGTCAAGACTGATTTGCATATGGCTGGGCCCAAACTGGGGTGGTGTGGTGAGCAAAAGAATGATGGATTTAACCCAGATCCTTGTGACTAGGGGTTAATGTTTGCATTGCCCAGCATTCCGTCCATCAATTGTTTCTTTTGAATATGTCGCACCAGCATATTGCCTAAAGAATTCCATGGGGTAGCCATTAGGACTGGATGACTACCCGTTGGCATACCCTGCAGGACCTATTGCAGCGGTATCCTGATTTTTAAAAATAAAAAAGAATTGTGAATCAGACGCAGGAAAACTCACAACATGAGAACATTCTAACTATTAGCCAATTAACAAAACCCCAGGTGAGTGCTAATAAAAACTTTAATTTTAGCAATTTTCCCTACTTTTTTTCTCGTGGAAAACTGTAACCCACACTTTTTAGAATAATGTTTTGCATGGAATCTCGCACTCTACCTGCAGATAAGTGAAGATAACTGTGTAGAAGGTATTGTAAATCTTTGTGTATGCCTACAAACTTATAAAATACTAGATGTTTACGAAATTTGTGTTAACCACTCCAATGACTTTCTTTCCCCTGTAAAGACTGGGGATTTGGACGTGATTTACTGAAGGCAATAACAGGTTGAAAACGTTTAAGGGATCTTGCTCTAGATTTTTACCTGCTTCTGTAGGCATCAAATGAAAGTCACATAGTCAAGAAGAAACACTAGCTTTGTGCTTAAAAAAGCTTGTTTTAGCTTAAACTGTTGGAAAGTAGCAATGAATTCTTGTCTTTTTGCCATTTCTGCCTCCGTTGAAAACAATTGCATTAACGAAATGTGCCTCTTTTTCATTTGGCTTCCTCTAGGCCTTCAGGAGCAGCCTGTGGTGTGCAAGAAACTAGCAGATGGTTCTATTGTCCTTAACCATTACTGCAACGCAGACACAAAGTTATCGGACAAGCAGCGGTCATGTAATACAGAGCCCTGCCCTCCAGAGTACGTATAGAGCAGAACACTTAAATCAGGCTAGACCAGTGCTTAATTTAAGACTGTGGTTTCCAGTGCTCAGCACCAGCACTTAATTGTCAGCACCAGGGCCTGTGACAGTCTTCCACAAGGTGGCACTGTCTGGCTAATTTAGAGATGACCACAACAACAGTTAATTATTAACTCAATATGCATTGTAAATGAATTTTACTTGCCACCCAAGCTATTCTTATAGCTTTGGGGGCCTGAAATAGTCTGAATTGTTACGCTTGTAGGAGTGTGAATGTTAGTACTTGTGTTGTTACTATCATTGGCGGCACTGAAAGGGGCAATGTGTAGTGCAAGCTGCAGTGGCTTCCTCACGAGAGCCCTGGCACTTATTTCTTTGCAACTTAAGCACTGGGCTAGACATTTCATTTTTTCATCCAAAAGGGTAAGTGGCAAACCCAGAAGAAGGAATGGTTAGTTGAACATATAACTTAAATTAAGGAAATCCTGTACCTAATGGGTTAAAAAGTGTACCATGACTTTAACATATCAGTCAGCAGTGCTATCACCGTTTTTGCAGAGTAAATATTTGTAGATCGTATGCAAACCAGAATATTCCGGGCAGTGGTTCAACATTTTTGTAATGTAATGCCAAATACCTCTGTAGTAATGCATATTTTCCATAGCTAAAAGTACGTACTTGCAATCTAATCATTCTGTAAACTCGTTGTCTTTCCATTTTCTAATTGTTTTCCTTCTTGTTATCCCAGTGGAACAAAAGTCATTTTAGGTAATTGTATCAAAATCCCTTTATCTTAGATATGTAAAAGGGCCAAAAGGTGTCAAACCCCAAACAGGCATCCTCTATCACAATAACAATCTGGAATGTCTACTGCTGAAACAAATGAGACTTTTTTCCTCCACACAGGATGGCCACTTTAACCCCTTCCATGCGGCCGCGATTCCCCTGCTGTGCTGTACACAAACGAACAGGGCGGGGCCGTGACGAACCCCAGCCGTCACCAGCACACGAGCACCGTAGTGCATGACGGCTGGGGTTCGTCATCAGCATGGAAGGGGTTAAAATCCAGTGAATTCTATGTTTTTTAATGAGGACTTCCATTGTAAGGTATTTTCAAATACAGTCCACTAGTTGGACCAGCTTCTCAGCACAGTCAATACATTCGAGGATAGTCAAGATCCCTCTAGCTAATACAACTGGGGGGGGGGGGGGGGGGGGGGCAGGGCTAAACTTATAGAACATCCTAAAAGAGAGATATGTGTGCATGTGCTTATTCAGGCTAGTTGGCTTAATTCACAATGAGTTAATCAGTCCTCTTCTTAAATGGAATTAATCTCTTTTAGAGTCCAGGGATCATGTGTTTTCAGTATAAAAATGAACTGTAACACCATCAATGCTTATTTTTTGGCCTTCCATAGATCCGAGTGAACTGGTGTTACCTCATCAGAGATGCAGTATTACAACATCACATGACAGAAAAAGTAACATTATTCACAAAGTTTATTCTCCCTTGTGCAGTTCTCCATTTGTACTGGCGGTGGGCACTGCCATTTATCTTGGGGGACCAGGGCTTACCTTCCATCATCAGACTTTGACCCAGAGCAAGTGAGAGTAAGGGAAAAAGAAGAAGGCAGACAAAGATGATAAAACAGGAACAAAGGGAGAAAGCATGTAGAAAAGCAGTCTGTAAGAGTGAAATAGGAAACCGGGTAAGGTGAGTAAAGATTTTAGGTGGAATCATGACGAGGCTCCCTCAGTATTCCCAACCATAACTTTCGCCAGCACTGGGGCGGACCCTGAGAAAAAAAAGGCCACTTATAAAAAAATAAAATAGATAAGAACTGCCTTTGCACAAAAGCCAAAATCTTGCAGTGATATTATTACTACTATATGGTTTTACCTTTAGATATTGTCCTGGGCTCTTGATGAACAACAGGACAATGACCTGAAAGATTGAGCGTAGACCTGCAAGTGTCCAGGTCGTTGCCCTGCTCATGAAGCTTCCAGTAAATGCTGGAGCAATGTTAGAATTGCTTGCACCTATGCAAACTCATTAACCTATAACGTTTTTAATACTGCATGGACAACTGCCTCTTATTGTGGTCTGTCATGCCGATTAACCTGCAGCTATTTTCTATGTCCATGTTGTACCTATCTAACTGATCAGGCCTTCTAGCTTTCAATGAGAACCAGCATTGTTTTCATAATTGGCACTCAGTGCTATAACTTAGACTGCAGATAGCTCAGCGAGAATTCAACAAAAAATCGCATATATGATGCACAAGGCCATACATCACAATATTCCAAGTTATCTAGCTCGGAAACTGGTGCTTTCTTGTGGTAACAGATCCTCCAGGTGCACCAGTAATCTTCTACTGAAACCACAATGATTTGCCAAGAAGAAAACATACAACTGGACCTTCTCAGGGATGGCTCTCAGGATTTGGAATTCTCTGCCCCCAAAAACCAGACAGAATCCTTCTACTGCATCTTTCAAAAAAGAAGTGAAATCTATTCTCTTGGCTAAATTTACATGATCTATGTATATAACTTGTAATAGGATTGCCAGTTTGTATTGGATGCTAATTTGTTTTAGACACACCTATATTTTTCTATGCTTGTTATTGTACCTTACAGCTGCCCTGCAAAGCGCTCTGATACCTGCAAGGGTCTTGTTTGCGCTATACAAAACCTTCAAAATAAAATTAAATAAAAAATATGTATCATAGATTCAAAGTCTTTTCGCACCATTCTCATGAGAAGAATATGCACCTTCTTACTCCCACTCTTTAAGCTTCTGTTTCTGCCATGTGAAACTTCCTTCTGTGGCTTTCGCGAAGAAAATGTATAAATGTAAGGCAATTGGGAGAGGAGCTAGCATTATATGCTAAATCACTTTGGAGAGGTGACGCAGTGTCTCCCTGTGTTACCATATGACTATTTTGTTTATTTTCGCATGCTAAGCATTATCTAGACTTCACGTAGGCTTGGATCTACTATTTTCGACAACCATTCCATTTAGTAGCAACCTATTTTTGGTGGGAATTACCTAATAACATTACTACTGTGTGTTATTTCTGCATCCTCAGTTCCACAACAAAAGGATGCTGGAAACCCTTTTAGAGATTCTGGAAGGTGATCTTTATTACCAGCCAACCCAGAGTGCTATTCTTAGCTGGGTTACAAGAAACTTTTATCCTCTCCCCCGCATAAGAACTAACAGATCTTTTTACACCTCCTCTATTACTGGTGTTCTTGACAACCTCTCACATGCCATATTGATGCCTTAAGCAACCTCTTACGAAAAATTCATACCAAAACTTGAGGTTTTCTTATATTTAAAATTAGTGCAATGCTCACATATGTTCTCTGTTTAAGCAAACATTTTGTAGCACAAATGCTTCCAAAAGCTAACTATTACCTCTACCCTTCCGACTGTTCTGTAGGTGGTCTATAGGGAACTGGTCAGAGTGCAGCCGTAGCTGCAGCAATGGGGTCCAGACGCGTACCGTGTTCTGCCAGCGCAAGATCTCCACCACCGAGGTGGCAGTTTTGGATGATATCGCCTGCGTCAAGCCGCGGCCAAAAATGGTGGAGACCTGCAACAACCAGACGTGCCCGCCTGAGTGGGCTGCTTTGGATTGGTCAGAGGTAAGTCAGCATTTTTCTCATGGCAGCATGTAGGAAGATGGATGAATGGTACCTGGGGAAAAGTTTAGTCCTTCAATCAGAGCAGCTTTCATCTCTCTACGGTTTGATACATCTCCAGATTACATGCTGAATAAAGAGATTTATGGTGTACCTTGTACCCCCACGTTCATATTCTTTGTGCTCCATTAAATGTTCTACTATTCTGTACATAGTACTCTGTGTTGTCTAACTGCTCGGCTGGCCTTGTAGGCAAAATCCATGAAATAAAATGACCCCAAATAAAATGAATGAAAACACTAACATAATAATTTTGGTTTCACTGTCATAGCTGAGGAAGGAAAGCCATACATAGGGTTCGCAGGTAAAAAGTTGAAAGAAAGTCCAGCACATAATGCTGACACTTCTGAGCGGATGCATGTGTTGTTTAAATGTTTGGGTCTGGTGGCACAGATTAAATCCTCTCCTATCTGTAATTAATCATACAAGACCCTGTGCACGGGTGGAGCAGGCAAGATACAGTTGTGTGCTTGGTGTATAGTTTTTTGACAATCACAATACTTTGTAAGAGATACTTGGGTATACATACATATATGAATAATGTTGGTGAGGGCCGAGAGTATTGAGAACTTGCATTAAAATGAAGCGACAGGTTTGTGAACCTGGGGTGCACCATCTATTGATTCATAACAGCAGCAGTAAAGGCTAGAATGATGTACACTTTTGTAAGTGCCTAGAAACCCTTGGATTTAGACATACTGTATGATTACAGGAAGGCCTCCTTCCAACATGCCAGAGATGTCCACTCTAGAAAAAGCAGGTCTTTAGGGTACCCACTCACTTTAGAAACATAACATCATGAAAATCTGGGTCATGTGACTTTTTGCATATTTATCAAATGCTCCAATCGTGCTTTCCATGGCCCTACATAAGTATCATTTGGGAGTTAGCTGTGCAAGGATGGATTTCAGTGCGTGAGCAAACTGTGGTGTCACTCTTATCCACCGAATAGAGCAACAGGGCATTTGCAGGAAGACCCGTCACTATTTATAAACCATTTTCACTGTTTCATAAATTTGCCAACGCTACATTATGTGTTTGTCACTCTTTTACAATATCTTTAATCAAGCTTTTGTGGTGTCTGGGTGAAGGGGACATGGTGATATGACGCTTAATCGCATCAGTGATGTAGCATACACTCTTGCAGAGCGATGGTTGTGAGTTTTATCTCCAGTAACTCCTTGTAAGTACTCGGTGACACAAAGTGAGCTTAGCAACGTGGCCTCCACAGCCAAGATGTGAGGCGAGGTTTGTTGAGGAGTTGAAGGTTATTTTTAGTGTTCTTGTTGAGTCTGAAACTCTGAATGCATCCACAGTTAGGTAGTCTCAGAATGTGTCCCATTGGGGAAACCTTTTTTTAGCTGTGTACTGACCCCCTCTGCAGAGTTATCATAAGTGTCAGGGGCAAATGCGTTTTTGGGAATTTTAGGTCTCCACATGATCATAATCTATGTCATGCAACTTCCTCTGTGTGTTTGGCTTGGTTTGGGGTGTAAGCAATCATTAGTTTGTAAAAGAAGAAATGGGTCCTAAAGTTTTGTTTAGAAGCCGCAGGCCAACGCTATCGAAGTTCGCTTTGCAAAGGCTATGTAGTCTTGATTCCACCTCATGCTTCTTTCTTCTACCACCTGACACTCCCTGCCTCTTTTGCTCACTCCTGTAGGTCCTTTTCATCCCTGCTTTCTCTCTTAGTCACTGTTTTTCTGTCTTTCTGTAGGGTGTTCTTTCCCCTTTTTGTGCCTTTCTTTCTCATGCCCTTGATCAAAACCTTTCAAATATAAGTGAGTGTCAGTCCCCTAAAATGAGTGCCGGTGGACCCCACTGGAGACCACCGGCTCTAATTAAGCACAGAGTTCAAGGTTGCTGGTATTCCCTGCGCTTTTTGTAGACTTTTCAGATGAGTGGCTGTAGTAGTAGTAGTAAAATCTTTATTCGGGATTCATTTTCCATGAATTACCATAAAAGGATTTTTACATTTCATTGAAAAACATTTTAAAAAGAAAGTGTTTTCTAATCATTACAGTTTATCATAAAATTACTTAAGTAGGACAATTTAGCTATTGTAGTTCTGGAAATTGACCCTTGACTTAAAAATACATTTTAGGAAGGTGCTGACGACTTTACAAGTATATTCTGAGCTTAAAAATTGTAACCTCAACATTGCAGGACGACATTTACGAAGTCCAAAACTTTTCAACAATGGGGTTAAAAAAAGTCTTCGGTGGACAGAATAATATTTACAAAACAAAACCGTATGTATTGTTGATTGTTCAGATATTCCATCACAAGGACAGGGGATTAAACTCTCATCCCAACTGTTTCTAATTGGGAATGCTACTATCCTGTGGAAAATGTTCAATCTGAATCTCGTTAGTAAGAATCGTTCGAACTGCGAGACAACATAGGTTAAGTATGGTTCCATTTCAATGGTCGTCATAACTGCCAAGGAGTGCTGTACTGATGGTTTTTTGATCTCCTCAGTAATACGTAGTTCTTCAAAGTGGCTCAGCGCCTTTGCCTTGAGCTCTTTCTTGGGAATTCCGGCTATAGTTTCAGGATTGTAGTAAAAGTCGGCCATTCCTAGATCAATGAGGAGCTTTTTAACGTATGTTATCCAGTCTATATTTTCTACGTGGTCAAGTTTCATACAGTCTGCAACAATAGCTTTAGTTAAAGAATTCTTTGTTGAGACCCATATTCTACGCCATAGGAGTACAGGTTCAATTTTGGCCAGGTCCTCAATATGTGGTAGTCCCAGTTCTGTGTGAGAGACAAAAGTAGATACTCTTTTGGGCACTGACAGTAAGAATCTTATGAAGGTGTTCTCTGCAACCTGCAGGGGTTTAGTGTGTTTGTGGCCCCATAAGCCCGCCCCATAAAGTGCAATTGAGTGGCACTTGGCTCTGTAGATTTGAAGAAGTCCAACCGGAGGTTTCTTCCCTAGTTTCTGGGCAAATTTCATGAGGGCGGCGATAGAGCGCAGGAGTTGGTGTTTACGCGCTTCTATGGCCGCTCTCCAGTTGATCTTCCTATCTATCATAATTCCCAAATAGGGATATTGGGAAGTAGTTTCTAGTTTTACGTTGTTTAAGAAAATGGATTTTTCGTTTTTCTTAACGCGCCCTGCTGTCATAACAAAAGTTTTCTTAATGTTTATGAGGAGATCTAAATCACTCATAAATTTCGCATAGCTGTTCAAAGATTTTTGTAGCTCGCGAGGTGTACGTGCTATGATTACCGCGTCATCTGCATATAAGAGCGCAGGCACCAGTCGATCTTTGACACGGGGCAGGTCCTGGCCCCCCCGTAACATCTCTACCTCAAGGCCGTTGGTATAGAGGGAGAAAAGAAAGGGGGCCAGGACGCATCCTTGCCTGACGCCGCGCTCTACTGAAAAGGAATCTGTCAGTTCGCCCCGAACTCCATATCGAACTCTCGCAGAAGCGTTGGAGTAGAGCTCTCTGAGAAAGGTCACAAGGGCCTCGTCGATTCCCATTTTTGCCAAGACTGACCAGAGTTTTGCATGGCTGACGCAATCAAAGGCAGCAGAGAGGTCCACATATACCATGTAGAACCTCTCGCGCTTTGCTAGAACATACTTTCCCATCAATAAGGCCAGGTTAAGGGCTTGTTCTGTTGTTCCGTGGCCCTCTCGGAAGCCATACTGGATATCCGAGAGGGACCCGGTCTCGTCCACCCACTCCTGCAGACGCTGGAGAACCACTCTGCCCAGTACCTTCCCCAGTGAGTCCAGGAGGGAGATTGGACGGTAACATGTTGTTTCCTCTCTGTTTCCCTTCTTAAAAATTGGGACCAAGATTGATTGGGTCCAGGATATGGGCAATCCACAAGCCATTGCTGCATCAAACACCCTTTTTATTATTGGTGCCAAAAGATCTAATCTGAATTTAAAAAAATCAACTGGAACCCCGTCCGGGCCTGGGGCTTTTCTACTCTTACTGGCGTTTAGAGCATTTATTACTTCAGATAGATCGACTGTCACTGGAATTGGGAAGGGGTTATCCACATTTGCATTATCGTTTTTCCCACCATCGTCTGCTACTGGTGGTTTGCGGAAAATCCTGGAAAAATGGTTTATCCAAGATTGTTCCTCAATAGCTACATCGAGGGTTGGATGGTCTGTTGAGTCCATCAGGAAAGGTGCTTTAACTACTTTCCAGAATAGGTCACTGTTTTTATTTAGCGAGCTTTCATGGAGCTGATCCCATAACGCCTTTTTCAGCTCTTCTTTTCTCATTTTACAGGCCAATTTGTAAACTATTCTCAAGTTCCTAACCCTCTCTTTATCTCTTTTTGGTTGTGATAATGCTCTTTTTAATTTTTTATGGGCTGCCGAACAATCATGGTTAAACCATCTGTTTCTTTTTTCTGTAATCCCTTTCTGTTTTACAGTAAGGTGTTCGTTTGCTTTACCCAGGATTATATTAAAATGGGATAGGACTTCGTCATTGGGTACCTCCATGTATAAGCACTTCATAATGTCTGTTTGTGCTGCCTTTACAACCTTACTTGTCAGGAGAGTTGGGTCAATCTTCCCCCACCCTAGAGTATAGCCATTTGTTCTTGTAAGCTGGATATTATTCTGGGAGAGGGTAGACATTAAGATTTGGGCTGATAGCTGAGGTTGATCCAAAATTAGATCAAAGATTAAGGCTGAGTGGTCACTTAATGTGTTGGTTTTTACTCCGAAATTCACGATCTTATTTTCAAGGGTCGCTGTAGTGAGAATGTAGTCAATTGTAGTTGCACTACCCCTACCAAGATATGTAGGGTCGAGCTTCCCAAGTAGAGGGTTTATTTTGTTCAATATTGTTAGATCCAAACTGGACATGGACTCATTTAAAAAATCTCCCACCGCTGAGTGAGAGAAGTGGATTGTTTGCTCCTCCGATCCATGTCCCAAACCACAGATGTTACTATTGTGTTTTTCGCATGGGTGGAGGTTAAAATCGCCTCCCCAAATAATACTCAATGGTTCTACCCCTGGCATAAGTTTCATATCACTACTTAACTTCTTGCGTAGGACCCCCAGTGTTTTTAGTCTATCATTTCCCGCCAAATTGTCATAAAGATTGACAAAAAGAATGGTCCTATTTGTTTTAAATGTCAGTCTCAGGATCTGATAGTGGGTCTCTAAGCTAATTGGGGTAACAACCAAACCAACTATTGTGTTCGATATATAAGTTGTCAACCCACCTTTAGGTCTCCCATGGATTCCTGCAATCCCTGGTGAAAAATATGTTTTATATCCTATCAGGTGCATTTCTTTTGTGAGCCAGGTCTCCTGTAAGGCTAAAATTTGAGGATCATTACCAAACTCTACGATGCTTCCAGACAGGATTTTTTCACGAAGGCCAGCACAGTTCCAGAACATAATTTGAATTTTTTCTCCTCTCGTGGATCTATTTATCCTGTTTGCAGTCCTATCTGTAGTATTTTGCGCACATCCCAGTACCTCCCCGTTGTGCACCTCACTGGATAGAATAGGTGGGACAGTATTGTTATTTCCTCTGATTGAGTTGACCCTAACTCTCTCTGGTGGTTGATTAATTTTTGCCAACTGGGTTTGATCATCTATGGTATGGGTTCGACCTAAATTTTCTGGGAGAATATCGGCACGTAGGGTGTCTTCTTTTAACCTAGGGCAGACTTTGGGTTTACTATTAAGTCAATACAGTCCATCTAGATCACTAAATGCCGAAAAGTGGTTAAGAGTTGGGATATTGAACTCTAGAAATGGTGATTGATGATTGTTATTCAAATTACCCCAGTATGACTGAGGGTGAAATTGTTGTGATGGTAGATTAAAAAAGTGATTCTTGGTAGGTTGGTGACGTACTTCTCTCAACTCCGGACAGTATCTTCTCGTTTGACATTGTCTGGGGTTGTTTAACAATTCTCGTGGGTAGAAGTAATTAACATAGTGTGTGGAGATAATGTCTCCACCCCTGGGCTCATACCAATCTCCTAATGTTCTGACCACCCTATGGTCCTTGAAGTTAATAATTATAACATCTCCCTTTTTATCTTTTGGCCTTGAGCCCACCCACACCGCTCGCCTTACTGACAGGATTTCTCCGTTTATGTGTGCGGGAAGGGGTCTATTCTGCCTCAACCAGTAAATGGTTTTGTTTTTTAGGGGCTGTAGATGTACATCATCCTGTGATCTGCTGTGAATTAATGTTTTGCGGCACATGGATAAAATTGTGGGTCTTGCTCATTTCTGTTTGAGTCCTGCCATATTTTGTTAGAAATTACAACACGTTTACGTTTTCTGCATTGTCGTTATTGTGATTAAGGTAAATTGTTTTGTGGCAAAATCGTTTGTTAGTGTTTTTTTCTGGGAAGCATATTGTGGGTACTTGTAGATTGGAGGTTGAGTTTCTTGAACAAGCTTTTTGAGCATTTTAGATTTTGCAAGTGTCCATGTTTATCGGTGCTTATGGGATGCAGGTACATTTTGGGGCAGTATTCTAATGGCTTAATTGCAGTGTTTGCTCTAGAGAGTGGACTTGGCCTTGCAACTGTGATGGTTAATATGGTACTTTCGGACAGATGTAGAATTTGGCAGACAGGGCACTACATCACAAATGTGACTGAATACTCTATCCTCCCAACTAATCGTTTACCCTCCCTATTTAAGGTCAGGAAGACCACCAGCTGTCTGTCAACTGCGCCTCTGTTTACTCTGTTGACAAAGCTTCCTGCAACCGCCCATTGGAGTAAGACCATTGCACTACCCACCCTATTCAAGGTGGATGGAGTGACGTCCTTTCCTTTTACAGAGAAAATGAAATAACTCCCTGTGCATGGGGGTCCTTATTTATTTACATATCAGTAACAAGGTCACACTTTGGGAGTTTGTTTTTGAAAAATAATACTTTGGTAAAGTGTTCTCTTTCTCTTTGCTGGATGTGTGTTTGCAAAAAGAAATTTTGCTACAGTGCTCAACATGTCACATTTACTTACCTTCACTATTTAGCTTTGTCCAACCTGCCATCTATTGTTTTCTTCTTGTCAACAGTGCACTCCAAGTTGTGGGCCTGGCTTTCGGCACCGTATCGTCTTATGCAAAAGTGGCGACCACCTCGCGACTCTGCCGACATCTCAGTGCCCAGAAAATGCAAAGCCACTAACCAGCATGAGGTGTAACCTTCGACGATGCCCGCCTGCACGATGGATCACCGGAGAATGGGGCGAGGTAAATTCAATAAAATCTACTAGTGGTCGGTAGGGTACTATATCCGGAGCCTAAAACACGCTTGAAAACTAAACCCCCCATCTCCCATAACATATCACGCAATCTTTTTATCCATATATTCGAGCCCTTCCAAACACTCAGTTTGATGTGGTTGTAATTATGTTAATTTTTAGAAGGAGGTTGTTGTGGGGGAAGTGTGTGAACTTTTTCCACTTGCACAGTGTTGGTGGTTAAACGTTCGCTTGACTATTACACTTTCGAGCTGTAGGTTGTTAAAATGTCATCTAAATCTTGTACGAAAAACACACTGTTTAGTGAACAGACATAGGAATTGGTGACAAGACTGTCCATGAAGAACAACATCCACCAATAATTGGTTCTCCAGGATAATATTAGAATTAGATGGGGTGTTTCTTGGTGTTCTGCACGGAGAATGCTTGTTAGTTAGTACACATATTATTCTTGTTAATTAAATTGGATTTTACGAAAAAAAGCCATTCTCTGTCTATGAAAATAAATAGTTGCTATTGGATGTCTTAGGTGACTTCTTATTTTGTGTGGCAAATAAAAAAAGAGAAATATGCATTTTCTGATATAGTTCGGCGTTGTGACAAATTAAATTAGCTCATGTATAATAAGGGGTTCTGAACTATGGTGAATGACTATTAAAAGCATAAAGCAATACATTGTACGGGGATGAATTCTCCATAAGTGGATTGAGCAAACTGACCGGTAGATCAAATACTAGGGGACCAGATGTTCCCAATCTGTTTGCAGACATAAGCACTTCGATTGAGAGTTTGAAGCTGCAAAAAGGTGGCAACTGGGCTTTTGACTGGATACTGATTCGAAAGGGATGTACTTTGGGCATCCCTTCAAAACCAGAATCTGTACTAATTCCTGACGCACACCATTGAACAGTTACCGACTCCCAAGCTGGGGTGGTAACTCATTCGCAAAAGGAAAGTGGTCTCTTTTGACCAGCTGGTCCCTTGTAAATTGGGGTGAAAGTTTCTGCAGGAGCAAGCAGTGGTCCAGGGGACTGCTGCCAACTCTCACTGAACTTTTAAAAAAGAAAATGTATTACAAAAAAGCAACGCATTTCTCTTTATGTAAATTGGGTTGTTTTAAAAAAAGGTTTCTTTTTTAAAAATCAATCGCAGAGATGGTGGTTTGCCTACCATTTAAGGCCACCAACCCTGTGATTGTTACTAATCATAACGATTCGGTTTTTGGAACTTACTGTGTGCATATTAATCGGATAGGTCAAACTTGATCCTCTGTACTTTGAAATTTTACAAACTGACCAATTAGTACATGGTTCGGTTTGCAAAGTTAGATACTGGTCGCAAAGAAATTAGTCTTAAATTGCACTCATTGCTTGTGGCCAGTAACTTCCTATATCCGGCCCTAAATGTCTTACAATTCACGAGAATGATTCTCACAAGCAAGGGGGTGTTGCCATCCCTGATGGGGAAAATAATTCCAGACAGAGCTGTCACCACTTTCTCAGTACAACTCCTCTTTGCCAACCTCCATACTGGCACATTCTGACTTACTGGCAATTCCAGTAGTTTAGGTGTAAAGTGTACAATCTTCTGGTTATCCACCTCTCTATTTCGCCTGCCTTAAATGGCAAGAAACCATGATAATGCCCTGCCTATCCCATGATAAATTCATTCGCCCAATCAGAGAGGACCAATATGTCTCAAGTTAACTTGTGAAGGAACTGGATGTGAGAGTAAAGTGTTGAATTGAATATCCACAGCGTGAAGATGGTTCGCATATCCGGATAGCCTAGTGGCAGTCAAGTCCCTTAGTACAGTGAACAAACAGGACAGAAATTCTCTGACAGTATACGATTTCTGGTAGACCAAGAAGACTCACTGAGGTAGCGGTTAGCTATGCCCCTTTATGTTAAATTTGATGTGAAGATGTGCCTTGGAATTCGGCATGTTGCTTCCGTAGCACCATGCAGAAAATTTGGAATCACTAAGGAATTGTAGTGGGTAAACAAAGTCACACACACATTGGAAAAATGTATACAAAAAAAGAAAATGGTAATACCATATTCCATTCCATTAGCCCCACATCTGAAAAGTCTACATAGATATATTGGGCCTGATATACAAACTGCAGTTGTACTACAGTAAAACAACCCATGTGCTACATAATGCAGGTTACAAACCTGTGGTGGAAGGTCTCTTCTTATTTTATCTTTTCAGTGCTGTTGACTCTTCAACACACTTGGGTAAACTCTTTTCTGGTTAATGTGGGAGAGACAAGGGTGAGTGGGTGGAAAATGGTGTACACTTACTAAAAAAAAAAATATATATATATATATATATATACACATACATGTGTGTGATAAACATTTAATTATTACATTTTTTACAATAAGCTTCATTTTAAATAAAATTCAACCTTTTAAAAGTGATAAAATGTTAAGTTAATTCCATATATAACTTTTACCCAAGATTGCAAAATATTAAATAGAAAAACAATGTTTGCTGTACTTTTAGATTCAGATTCAAAATCTTTATTCGGATACAAGAATATATCCATAAAAGTAGTCAAATAACGACATATTGCAATAAGAATGATCCAATAACAGAGGGAAGATAAATAAATAAAAAACAGCTTTAAAAAAAAAAGTTTCCAGTTAGAACAGGTCTTCCAATAATACAATGCACATTATAAAGGTACAGATGCAAGAAAAAAATTCATTAAGAAGTTTGTTTATCAAAGTAAATTTACAATAAAAAAGCAAAAGTAAAAGTAAACAGGCTTCAAGGAGGTGTACTTTTAATTATTGTTTAAAAATTAAGATTTATAAATTACATTAATATATTTAAATTATGTTCTTATTTTATACACAAATAATTTTAAGAGTTAAAGCGCTGTAAAATTGTATTTCATTATTTCCAGGTTAATATATATTTTAAATTAATTCACATTGACATTTTACATAAAAATATATGTATTTATGTTTTTAAAAAAATTAAACTTAATTAAATGTTCCTATACTTTCCCATACGGATTTGTATTTATATAAATACAATCATAGGAGGCTTCCCCATTCATTTCAGGTGGTAGATAAAGTTCGTCGAAAATGGCAAAAAGCAAAAAAACGGAGTTACACCTCAGTGTTGTAGTGTAAATGTACATTTATATATATCAATTGAACCAAATATGTTAAAGTTAAACTCTAATGCCATTTTTTTCATAATTAGAGTAATAAAGCATGTTGCTAATCATGCTCTTTGGCCGCCTCCCATAATGACTTCTGAGGAAGTGACATCACACAACAATTGGCCGCCTCCCATAAAGACTTCTGAGGAAGTGACATCACACAACCAGTGACTGGCCAGTTTATTGAACACTCACGGCTGCAGAATGTTACTAAACCAGCTTATTCTGTCTCTTCAATTTACTTGGCCTTTCCATTCTCATACTCTCACACAATGCAAAAAACACACACAAACACACACAGAGAACCCCTAATTTCGCAGCTTTTATTTGTCAAGAAAAGAACTTCAGAGAATAATACAAAGAAAATTCTTTGAGAGTCTCGTGCAAGCAGCAGAGGAGTCTTACAACCTAACTTTAGAATACCTATTAGAACATTGGAATGTTGGGAGCTCCATTGCAGACAATGGAGTGCTCCCTGCTTCTACGGGCCGGTAAAGGCCCGCAGAGCAACATTCCAATGTTCTACAAAGGCTTCTCGAAGTTCGAGGGGATTTATATCCCCTCGAGCTTCGAGAACCCTTTGTTTAATTTGTTAGACCATTCTGCCCTCTAGTGGCAGAATGTTATAATAGCCTTATAGCCCTTCGTAGCAGGGCTATACCGGCTATTAAAGTCCCGCTGTTTCGTTAAAGTCCCTCGGCTTCGGCTCGGGCCTTTAACGATTCAGCGGGCCTTTAATAGCCGGTATAGCCCGCTATGGCGGGCTATAAGGCTATATTAAATAAACTGATGGCATTTTTTACTTTCAATCTTTTCTGCTGAACTAATTACCGCTGCACTTCCTGACATCTTCTGATGTCAATTCCTATTGAGAGACCGGAAGTTAGCCTAAAATAATGGATATGTGAGATCGTATATCCTTATATAGTCCGCTGCTGAGTAATAAATATTCCGAGCCGCAGACAAGAACCTCTAACAAGGATGATTGCCTTTAGGAGACTTCACAGCACAAGTCAGAACAGCTGTAAGGCTATTAGAATATTCCATCCACTGGTGGTAGAATGTGATAAATTACTCAGGAAGAAACAAAGTCCGACATTGGAATGTTGGAGCAGGAGGCCGATATCAGCCATTACAGGCCCTGAGATACTTCATCCGCTTCAATGGAGCTCTCAACATTCCAATGTTCTAATAGATTTATTAAAGATTGGGAAAGTAAGCTCAAATGAAAACATTAGTACCAAGGGACAAATTATTCAATTTCAGCCTCTCACTCGTCTATTCCACAACCACTCTTTGGCTTGATCCTTTACCAGTCTTTTTTCCCCATTATCCCAGAAGAGGTGTTTCCAAAAGTTACTGGACTTTCTGAGTAATCAAGGTGCTGGAAGTGTCCCTTCCAATGTCGGATCACATAATTATTCTAACACCACTAATTATGACTCCATATGCAACTTCACCCTCTTCTTAAACATCACCCCTAGTTGGCCTTCATGTGATTTTCTTGATTTGCCTTTTAATAATCCACAGTGTTCTGCCCAGTGTGGCTTTGGACAACAGATGCGCTCCGTCCAGTGCTTGGCGCATACAGGCCAACCCTCCGTCGAATGCGTGGACGCCGTCAAGCCAGCAGCCATGCAACAGTGCGAAAGCAAGTGTGAACCAGGACCCACGGAAAACCCAGAAGGTACAAGGCGTAAAGGTTGCCCCCGGGGAAAGGGGTTTAAACTGAATAAAGGGGATCCCTCCTCATATAGTGAAACTAAATCAAATTAATACTATCTACCAAAGCTGCTGCAGCATAGCCAGCAGACACAAAGTCGATGTTTGCATCTTGTTTGTTTTGGCTGATAATGTTGAAGGTAAACAACTGCGAGACAGTAAATGACTAGAAGTAAATTGAATACTACGTGAGCTTCATCATGCTGGTGTGTGTGGTTTGTTTGGATCTGTCTGGTGAGCTGTTGGTGTGATCTTGTTTTAAAGGATTATTTATAGGAAGTACAGGAGGTAACCCATAAACCACGTTGGGGAGGGTGCGTTATGTAAACAAGAACAGGTCCCAACAGGTATTATTTAAAAGACTGTTTCAATAGGGGTATGCTACAGGCATTACTAAGAACAGAACACAAGGAGTCAGAGGAATTGAAAAAAGGGTGGTATTATTCACCAAGGACAAGGGGTAATGCATTTACAGTTTAAGACAGCACTGTAAAGATTAGATCTTGTGACAACCCAGTGGCACTTGGTGCAAGGTGCTATATACAGTTTGAAGTGAAATGAGAAGTGCAAGTGCTTTTAAAAACAGCATAAGTGGCGCATACATGAAATTATGTACATCATTTAAAGCTTCAATTACAGAACAAGTTACAATCACTTGGACAATAGTTTTCGCATAAAAGCTTTAAGTGTGATATGCGTCGTATGGTTCAAGCTGTGTGGTCGACGGCGTTTCGATCCCCTTGATTTAGGATCGTCATGTAATCATGTACAGCACAGAAGGCAGGCGCTCATCTGGCGTGGCTGGTCGGCAGTGAATGCGGGAACAGACCAGGTCATGATTTCTGACGCTGCCCTACCTTGCGAGCAGCACTAGGACGGAACGCGATCAGTAAATTGACGCTATCAACAACCGTGTGTGCCGCCAGCCGCGCCTCCATTACAGGCACCTTCACTGTACCTATCGACAACCCCGTCCTGATGACGATCCTAAATCAAGGGGATCGAAACGCCGTCGACCACACAGCTTGAACCATACGACGCATATCACACTTAAAGCTTTTATGCGAAAACTATTGTCCAAGTGATTGTAACTTGTTCTGTAATTGAAGCTTTAAATGATGTACATAATTTCATGTATGCGCCACTTATGTTGTTTTTAAAAGCACTTGCACTTCTTATTTCACTTCAAACTGTATATAGCACCTTGCACCAAGTGCCACTGGGTTGTCACAAGATCTAATCTTTACAGTGCTGTCTTAAACTGTAAATGCATTACCCCTTGTCCTTGGTGAATAATACCACCCTTTTTTCAATTCCTCTGACTCCTTGTGTTCTGTTCTTAGTAATGCCTGTAGCATACCCCTATTGAAACAGTCTTTTAAATAATACCTGTTGGGACCTGTTCTTGTTTACACTTGTTTTAAAGGAAGCATGTGTGTATGCTTGTGAGCTGGAGGTATGTGTGCCTGTCTGTCAGGAGTCCCAGCTCATCCTCATCATCTGGCTCCTTCGACCCATTTTAGTATGGAATAATGAATAAAAATCCAGATGAAGTAAACAAAAGTGGAGTTTAAATTTATTCCATGAACAGGACCCACGACCGCCAGACACAGCAGCAGAGCAAACAATGAATCAAAGTTCCATACCTCCAGGACACTTATACAACTACATTCTAAATATGACATATACAGATTTAAAGATACAATACTTACATTTTAAGTTTAACCCACATTACACCCAGTTATCCCCATTGGAAATATGCACCAAACAGAGTAGGAAGGGAAAAGGAGAGGGCACATTTTACTTCACTTTAGTGCTGCCTTGTAAGACGCTAATATAATGTTTTTTCCTTTTTCAGAATGCAAGGATGTGAATAAGGTGGCATACTGCCCCCTGGTGCTAAAGTTCAAGTTCTGCAGCCGGCCTTACTTTCGACAGATGTGCTGTAAGACATGCCAAGGACATTGACAAAGAAGGAAATGCCCCAGCCATCATCTTGTGAGCGAGACAACTGAGAATGAAATCATCCAAGACATTTTTTGACACGAGAATCAGAAAGGCAGCCCTGGGGATTGGAGGTAGTGAATGAAACCTGTTAAACCTGGATCTTTCAGACATGGCTCCACTCAGACATTGGCTAGGAAATCCGGACTGGAATTACTTTTGCTGCCCTGATCCCACAACCCCTAGCCTCCAGAACTTTTCAGGAGCAACTGTGTATCTGGCTTGCTTTTGTACACTGGACCCTCTTCTGTTAGAGTGCATCTAATTTTAATATGGATGTTTTTCATCCACCAAAATTCCTGAAGCTATAACAACATAATCTGTCTCAGGCCAGCCACAGCTGGCGTTAATAGCTTGGCATTTGTCACAAGTAGTGTATACCTAATATTCGCCACCACCTATCCTTAGCTAGCACTGTGGCATGAGAAGGGCTGATGGGCAGCGGTGGGAGACATTAGCTTTGACTGCGCAAACACAGCCATTCTGTCGTTGCCCCATCTCGAGCTACCTGGCAGCCCTGCAGGGACACCAGGCAGAATCCATATCCGGTGGAAAGTTCCAGGATACCATGCCCACCGCCTTGCAATCATGGGTGTGTGGGAATAATATTGGAGATTCCTTGCGGTCACATGGTACTATGGCCATCCTTAGTGTTACTTTCCTTGGTGTGGAGGGCAGAGTCCCAGCACAGGGAACCCCAAGAGAGTTTGTGAGCTTCAGCAGTGCTTAGTTTGTAACAAAATACCTGCCAGGGCCCTTGTCAGGAGTCCACCTCAGCTTGCACCACCGTTTGCCACTGCCAGCGCTGAAAATAATTGTAGCTACACAACTACTAACCATGCCAATGCCACAAGTATGACAATTCAGACTATTTTAGGCCCCCAACGTTATAAGAATGGCTTGTGGGGCAGGTATTAGTTGTTTTTAATGTTTACTGAATTAGTAAACAACTGTTGTTCAGCTCATCTCTATATTACACAAACAGCGCCACCATGTGGCAGCAGCCATAAGTGCTGGTGTTGACAATTAAGTGCCGGTGCTGGTTCAAATTAAGCACCGAGCTTCAGGGAGGGAAAGGTGTCACGTCAGAATCCGTGAGCCCTACCACCACCCCATCTTTTTTTCTCTCTTTGGACCATGTAAAAATCGGGCAGTAAGCATTACCCCTACATACTCCAAGGGAATGGTTGGTAGGCAGTTGGTGGGCTTAGAGCATTTCTGGTGCTGGTTTACTTGCCTCTGCCGTCCGCCACCCGCTGGTGGCACCTTGCAGGCCGGCGCTCACTGCCGCCTTACACCAAGAGTTACACAGTGGCCTCACTGACCTTGACATGAGGATACAAGCACTTTTAAGAAGTCTGGATAAAGATTTCTTTTAAGATGGATTAGTCGCCCTATTAGAACTTGCACATGGTGTGCATGATGGTAAGCTCGATCTGTTCTTTTGATAGTTTTTAGTTTTCCAATTTGCTCAGTTTTGCAAAAGTTGAATTTTGCAAACCGATTGCCTAAAAGCCCACCACACAGCCACGGCATATAATCCAGCAGTGGGAGGGGCGTCCTCACTTTGGTGGACCACTGTTTAAACTATGCCGGACTACAAGGTAGATGGGGTACAGTGGTGTGGTATAATGTGACGTGTAATCTTTACAACAGGGTATGTAATGTGTAACACAATGGCAGTCCCTCTGCAGCGAACCTTAACCTGTTCCTAGAAATTAAAGGAACACTAATTCAATGTAATGCATATCTTCTTTATTTACTTGGCCATACTTGACTAAACTCAGTTTCGAACTTGGCCAAGTCAATCCTGGAATGAAAGTCAGTGGATTTCCCATTGTTGTCATTTGAGATTAGATCTGTAATAGGGCTTTGGTCCCTGCGTGCTCTTGTATTTTGTAAAGTTAAGGTCAGGTTGCATAACTAAGCTGGGCGGTATCACTAAACCGTTCAGTTCCAAATGATCCATCAACACGCGATGGACCAGTAATAAGATGTGTCCAGACATTAGGACAGTGCATGCTAATTCCAGCTGTTTCCATAGATGGTCCACATAGCAGGGTTCATTTGCAGCATTTCCAACATGCCCCTACTTATGAAAGGCAGGTAGGCTTGGGAAATGGTGTGGAATATAGCGAAATTGCTAGCTGGAGTCTCTAAAGAACTGGTCTGGCCTAGAAGGAATTCAGGAGAAATGCAATGTTTTGAATCTCACATGCAATATTTCCAATTTCACATTAATTGCAAAAGCTACATTAAGGTTACGTCTGTAACTGACCTAAAGCAAAGCTGAGAAGGGCATGGGTGATCTTTAAGCTAGAATTAACCGAACTTAGGGGCCCATTAGGATCGCGGACGGACTCAAGGAGGAGGGAACGTCCACATGGGCTGCGGCGTTCCCTCCGAGCAGATTAGGATGTGACCGCCAGGGTGGCGGTCACATCCTCTATCTTTAACATTGCGGCGGGTGCAGCTTCAAGCTGCACCCGCCGCAAGGTTAAAAATGCATGCATCGCATTTGCATGCACAAAGCGGCAGGCACCGCGCAGTGCCTGCTGCTTTGTGTACGCAAATGCAGGGGGGTACCATAGGTACCCCCCATGTGCACCCCCCACCCCCTCTTCACCCAGGGGGCCCGCAACTGGCCCCCGAAGTGAAAGTCCGTATGCCTTTCCACGGCGGAAATGCTGCCGTGGAAAGGCATAGGACCACCAACATCATAATATGCCTGGCGGTGTCTGATAGACACCGCCAGACATGACCCCCCCAGCCATCCTAATCTGGCGGGGCGTCTTTGAAGGCTCCGCTGCGATTTTTCCGCATCCTCCGATTTTTTTCGCAGGATGCGGAAAAAACACAATCCTAATCGGCCCCATATTGCTGTATTTGAAGAACCAGACCTCCAGTTCCCATGCAGTCTGTAACTGTCTACCCAAGAATCTCCATCTTGTTCAGATGTCATGGACTGGGGCTTAGGTCTTACAAGACCAGGTGATAGGTCTAATATTTGGTGATGTTGTAGACGGCTACAATGGGTGAACGCCTGGGTTGAAAGTGAGACGACGGGTGTAAAACTTAAAAGAAAGTTGGCTGTGTTGAGAAAGTGATGTGAAGCAACAGAATAGGCATCTCTGGGTTTGATGAAGGGTTAATGTAATAGTTTATGGATTTCAGTCTGGCACATTTTTCCAAATACATCTAGTTAAAAAAAGAAAAAACGAGACACTTGTATGGGACTGCTTAGCAAAATAGATCACCCCTAGACTCTATCTGATACAGGAGTAAGTGAACTGACACATTTTGGGACTTTCCTTTGGGAGGGCAGGTGTTTAGGCTGCCAGAGCATTTAGCTAGGGTATACAATACTTGAGGTATGAAGCATCACCTGCATTTGAGCTGCCATATATTCAAGATATGTTGTGTAGATTTTGGTTTCATGAAGGGAGAGGAGCAACAAGGAGCCTAGTGTTTCATTAGATCTCATAAATATTATGGGGCTTCCCTGTGATTGCAGGTGTGCTGTTTTCCATATTGGTACCTAACAGTACCTCAAACAAATATCTGAACTTAAACTGTGGGCATAGTATGGAATATTTATACAAAAACACTGTATTACTGACACAACAGGACACATGCTTGTAGTCATTGTCAATGAATGGAACAATGGTGCTGTTCAATTTTCCGCAACTAAACATCTGGCACGACTTGGAAAATGAGTTGCTTCTACTGTGGATTTCAGATGTACTATTGCCTCAAATGGTGCTAAATCAATTTTTAAAATGTCTGTATGAACATAATTTTATTTAACCTTTTGTAGAATATGTCTTGTATCGCACAGTTTTACACTCGTAAATCCCTGTTAAAACCATTGTTGTTGTCTGTTCTGGTTAATTATTATCAAGCAAATCTGATGAATAGGTTGATCTTTCTGATGCACAGCAATTGATGACCAGCATTTAGCTATGGTCAGGATAAACATGGTCTGCTGTTGGGTAAACAACTATGTTTTTTCTTGATGATGCTTAACCCATTGATTCATCGAAATGTGGCTCAAATTTGATCACATCTCTTAGGTTAATAATTCAGCAGTCTATATTTTGCTGTACATATTTGAAGAGTATACTGTCAGATTGAACATTAAAATCCCAATGCGTGCCCCTTTTAGCAGTTTTCTGTCAAGGTCCATGCATTGTCCAAGAACATAAGCCTCAGTATGGGCATAAAATTGAAGCTAAAGAAGGCATTTCTGGTCTCAGGACAGCATCTCAGTTAGACGGTCTGACTGCTAGAGGGAGTTTAATCCAGAGTAGCGGGGTTAGACTGCAGCACAGGTGATTGGGGGAGTCGCACATACGAAAAGGCAAGGTGGTAACCAGAGCCCACCACTTTTGACAAAGAAATCTAATTCTCCTGCTGAACACTTTACCTATGGGTTGACAATGTACTCCTGCACCCTTTTATGTAATATAGAATTAATTATATTGATCCATTACACTGCATAAACCGCTCTCTGTACAGTACCTCCCAGAACCCATGCACACATTCTGTGTAATGATTTACCTTCTCTGGCTCTTTTCTTTGACCTGTTATGTACTCTACAAGTGTTCCGTTTCTTTGAGGTTTAACGTATAGATTAGGGTATGGCCAACCAATTCTACAGGTTTGCATTGGATGCACAAGCTCAGATGCCGACTGCACGAATGCTTGTGCTTTCACTGCATGGTTTGGGCTACAGCTGCAAACAGGCTGCTTCGTATCTGATGCAGATGGCATTATAAATGCTTTGTCATGGCTTTGTTCAAGATTGCACTACATGCAGGTTACACCTGCTAGCAAATTACTTGGGGAATTTGAGCCAAGACTGTGATTAATGTTGACATTCATAATTTGCATTTTTTGGTGCAATAGAGTGGATGGGCTGAGAGGATGGATTTCACAGTAGTAATGTACCCTGCATTTAATCCACGAGCACTGCTCTTGGTTGTTTGAGTGTGTACTTTGTATTTAAATTTGTAAGATGCATTCCTAGTATACCGTACATTGCTTGCACCCTTCTTCTGGCATTTTCAGAACCTCTGGGCCATTTTATCATCCTTTAGTGTATGGGAGACATTTTCCACATAACAAAGAGGGACTGATACTAACAGCAGGCATCCATCCCTGCTGTTGACCCAGCCACAGGCTAATAATAATGCAGGAACCAGGGTATTCTCTTAGCCTGCATATCAGTGCTGTCTGCTGCTGTACAACTAAAGTTTCTAGTTTTTCACTTCATTGGATCTCAGGAAATTTACAAAAACTGAAATGTTGTCCAAGTCCTGCATCTTCATAATTTTGTGAGTAAAAGTGTCCAGTCCTGTTGATAAGCAAAACCTCCCTGGATGTCCCCTACCCTGCTAGCCGCAGAACGGTTTGTTGAACTAAGTTATTAGGCACCTGTTTGCAGTCAACCATGGCATCGCTACCTATATGGCTCAGTTCACTTGTATTGTCTTAGGGCTGTTTATTTCATGTGAGCAAACAGATAGTCCTCTAAGTGTCCTGAAAAACACTCCAAGAGCAATTTCTTGGATTTCTTGTATGTAAGAGATCAGAGGCCTCCAAATCAGGAAGTTTTCCAAGAGAATCTGCACTCCTGCTTGGTCCAGAAATTTCTGATCGTGATGTTTCATTCCACAGAAGAGCTTAAAATCTCTTCATTTCTGTGAAACTCTCGGTTAGGATGAGCACCTCAAATTGTAGACCTGGTACACCCCCCTGGACAAGGCATCCTGACATATGAAATGTCTTTTTGAAGATTTGATTTCTTTTTTCTGAAATCATAATCAATTAAACACTTTAAATGTGGGTTCAGCTTCCAAAACTGAAACCATCTCTTGGCAACATTACTTGAGCATCAGGAATCGCAGAATGTTTCCCTCCAACTCTAAAGGGAAATGAATAACTTATTATAAATTATTGTAGACTTTGAGAAATAACCTGTTTTCTGAGTACACATGTTAAGATATTTGTGAAAATTGACCTGAAAGGAAGAAATCGAAATGTAATGAACTGAAGGAAATATGAACTCTGAATGTAATTTCTGGGAGAAGCGTCCACAATTACTGATGATGCAATGTTTTCTCAAAGTCTGTAAACAAATCCACATGTTGCTTGACAATTATAGGCCTTTTCTCTGGATTTTTGGTATTTACTTGCAGTTAGTTATCGTTTGTCACTAAAATTCGCTGTGATTTGCAGAGTATGAATTTGAATCATGGCATGGCCAACTTTCCAACCTTTAACATCAATCAAGAGTATCTTTACATTGGGTAGGAGTAACGGCTGTTTTTACATTGCTTCAGAGAAGCAGACATGTGGCAAGATGCACTATATAAAGGATCAGGCCAGTATTATTAATTATATTATCTAGAGGGTTATCTCATTCCCCTCTGGTGTCCCATTACCTCAGTGACATATGCACTCTAATTGGCTACCAGTTTTCTACCTTTCCCCAATCAACTCCTGTGGTAGCTAGGAAGAGCACTTGAAGCTTACCTCAGAAGGTGATAGAGGGGTTGGACCTCAGAAATAGGATGGTACTAGTGATACCCCACAAAAACCGAGGAAAATAAAAGATCAGGCGTTCGCTTATCAATTGCATCCCCTGATATTAAACTAACAATGGTTCCTCATCTATAGTGAACAAGTCAAAACTGAGCAAAATCCTGCAGTTGAATGCATGCCTTTACACTTTTATTTGACTTGGTGATTTGATCAAGTCACTCAATTGTAGGACTCCTTGAATTCTCATTTCTGTCATCTGTTCAGCTACACTTAACAGGCTTTTGGTGAACATGTTTAACACTTTCATTGTCCTGTAGCCACACGTGCATATAAAGGTTTCACACCAATCGCGTCCTGAAGAAGATATAAATGTATGAGCTCTGATTAAGGAAAGTGGCTAATCATTCCCTCCTTTGTTTGCCTGCAAAATAGAAAAACAGCACGAAAGTATGCAAGTGCGTTTGTCAGAGAGGTTTTCCTAACTTTTCTGTCCTCCAAATAACAAGACATATGCCCTCCCTATTCTGCTTTTTGATTACCTCTACCTTCACTTCTTCCTTGCCACCTCTCCCATCTGGGCCACTGCGTTCCTTCATCTCTCCCTTCCATTGTGCAACTAACTTTTGCTGTAAACTATGAAAATTATACTTCTATGTCCCTGTAGGCATTAGTTGTTTTTAAGTTTAAATTCTCATTGAAGTATTTTTGAGAAATTGTCGATGTTTGTAGTGTGTTTGTGTTTAAACTGTATTTTGCCTACAAACTCAATGATTTGTTACTACGTTCCTATATAAATTTCCTCAACTTAACGATTTTTCCCTATTATTGGAGTTTATGAGGTTTAATAACCGTCACAAGAACATTAATTTTATTTTTCTTCAGGTTTATAGAAATCAATTTCTTTACTACAGACATTGGGTATTTCTTGAAATCAATTGAAAGTATCCATTCTCACCCCCTACAAGTGGAATGATCTTAGCAAATTATTATAATTTGAATACTTATTGTTGACTACTTCCTTTGAAAGGCCTACATTTGTATACAGGTGGGAACATCATTGAAGCATAATGCTACCAAGAGAGGTTTCAACCTATTTTTAATATGTGAATACCATCTTCTACCTTGTTGTCACACCTCATTTGAATGACTCTTTTTGTAACTTAGTCAGAATGTCAGGTATAAAGAAAGACAAAATCTGGGTTTCTGTCCCAGCGAGATAACCTTCTGGGTAAAGTAAAAATCTGTTTTGCACATTTGAATTTGACATCCAGAGCAGAAAGTTCCTACTTTCACTGCAATAATTACGTTATGAAATTCTGTGGGTAATTACCTCAAATACAATACCCTTGATAGCAAAGACAAAATGAGCTTTTGGCAAAGCAAACACAAGGTTTGGTGTCATTATTAATTTTGAATTTTGAATTGTGAAACAGAATGTAAATGTTGCAGCTTTACCTCCAATAGAATGGTCTTCAACAGCACAATGTAAAAATGTACAATGTGCTCTGGCCCTGGTACTATAGAACTCATTAGCTGCTGCTAGCAGACAGCAATAGCTGTCTATAGCCAGAGGCTCAATAGACAAAAGGTGAATCAATGACTGACAACTCAACGATATGTGAAATATTTAGATATAAAAGACTGGCTCAAATTGAAATTCCACCATTAGAACCGGCTCATTTAGATTCAGGCCTCGCCATAGGTCAGAGATAAAATGGTAATAACTCCTATTTTTGTTTCTCATGGCCTTCTCTACACATGAAATTTGATCATTGTTCTTAGTTATTTGTAAGGACCTTTACTACCACCAGGCCATTCTTCATTTACACATTATATTTAATTGTTCAAGATGCAAAACTGGAGATTTCTAAATTATTTAAATGTACACAATGTTGCTAATTGTTATTAATTTATAATATAGTCTTACTCATGGTACAGCAAACTGGGTTCCAAGATTTCAGCGGTGTGTATGTACTGAAGGGCAAGGACAATCAAAGCTTGCCGTCTAGTCTGCGGTGGGGGTTAAATCCTCCTGTCCATGAAAGGTGTCTGGTTACTATATCTGTATTACTTCTCCATACTTGGATTTCTCTTGGATGATTATGTTGTTTCTTTCCTGTGAGAATGTTGTGAATTGAAGCAGGAGAAATGCACTGCTGTGATATCCTGGTTCTGCAATAATAAGACACCTTCTGGCACTTAACCCTGTGTGTGTGTGAGCGTATCAAAGAAGTTTCTTACAACAGGCAAGGCCATATTAGTTACAAAAAGGAACACAATAAATGTTTTGGAGATAGCTGGCACTGACGTTTTGATGCAGAGTAGAGTCTGTGCTACAAGGATTTGGACTGGTGGCCATGAGTTATATAGTTACAAAAAAGACGACCTTCCCAGTCGTTCAAACAAGGGGTGCGAGTTCACCCATCCATTAGCCTCCAAGTCACGCTATGTACTGTGTGACACCTTCAAGAAGGTAATGCTTTTTAACGTTTCATAGAGAGAGAAAGTTGCACAGTTGTCTAAAATAGTTGTATCAAATGTGGACAGAATAATACTTTCACTCAATTTGCTAGCGGGCACCCCACTATCACTACTACTACAGCTTTTTAACCAGCAATGTTTCTTTTCATAATGGACTAGAGTTGCATCGTTCTAATGCAAGGACCAAAAATAAGGTATTTCAGTACGCATACTACTGTTGGTCGACAACCTCTGATTAGCTCAGGATGCCACAAATAACCTGTGGCTATTTAAAAGTTATGAGATTATGGACTATTGTCCTGGCCTTCCACAAGTTGTGGATGCTGTAGATTGCTCAACATTTTCGTGGCATACTTAGAAGAACATGGAGAATTGTGGATCTGTTCTGATGCTACAAAAGGGCACCAGGTAGAAGCAGCAAAACGTATATTGTGCTGGAATCCAAAAATGAGATGGCGGAATAACATAGACAATATTCTCATCATTGTCATCTTTGCATGACTATGTCGGCCTAACAACATCAGCACACTATTCTTAGGAGAAGCACATGTTGGGATGTCTAGAGTGCAGTGTTGCTTTTCTTTTGTGGGACTGAGGTGGAATTACACTTATAAATCAAAAACAAGGGGAACTGCGAATAAGAACAAAAAAAGACACCTTGATGGTTTAGAAGCCCTCTCCTTGCCCCAGAGCGTTTGAGTTGATATCTATTTCAGTGCAGGTGGAAGGACCTGCAGAAGACCATTGGAAAGGTGAAAGGTAGAAACTACAAGCAGTCTCCTGCTACAATTCTCCCAAAAAAGGGCTTGCAAAACAAGACGTCGCTTATTAATATGGCTTGGGGCCTTAGAACCACTGCTGCAACTGTATGCAACACTTCTGGTTATTATTCTTGCCTGTATGCTGTAGAACCTCCTTGAGTGCAGCAAAAACTGCGATAGACATTAATGGTGCTATTTAAATTGGTGCAGCTGTGTGTCTGGAGCAGATCTAATGCGGAAGGACCCAGTGCTAACTTTCCGCTTACATTCTGTAATGAAGTTCCAGACTCCTAGCTATTGTGTGGACTGCCATACATGATGTATACAGCCCAAGCCGTGTACTTCTCACAACATTTGTAATGTATGAAGGAATGTTAAAACTTAAATATGATTTATTTTGTCCTGTTTTCAACCATTTTGTGTATTTGTGTCTGTGTTACAAAAGTACTCTTTAAATAAATACTTTGGTAAACATACAACAGAGTTACACTAATAACTACTGGCAAATTGTGGTGTGGCAGTTGCTTCAAAACCAACGCTAACACTGGGCTGTCCCTTCATTATTTAAGTGTTTGATTTTTGTTGTCAGAAAAGCGGCCATCTATGGCAGAATATATAGTTATACAAAAAGTCCTCTAATTCAAAATTTGCAAATTTCGTATCTTCGTAGTACCGGTCAATATGGTTGGTGGGAAGAGGAAGGAGGGGTATGAACACAAACTTATAATTTCTGATCTAATTTTTTTTTTGTCTCATTGTATTGAGTTTTCTTTTTTTCTAGAACTCTTGTAATATATACAGAAAATTGGCAGTGCTGAGTAAGGAATTAGGGATGCAGTTGTTTAATCTTTGTATTTGTTCCTATAGGAAGTGTGGAAGGTTCATTCTTAACTTGGGGTGTCCAGCATTCCTCATGCCTTAGTGCAAGGTGTTTGAGTCCATGGCCTCACAGTGGCCTTATTAGGATCTTTCACTTTAATTGTGCATCTACTGAAAAACTGCTCTCTCTGTGTCAAGCTTAAACAATTGGAAATTGAGGCCATGTTTGTAGCTGTTTAATAGTTTTTATTTCCCTTTCCACAGCCAGCAGTATTTTGAAATGGTTCCCATGAGGGGTATCTCACGGTACATTAATATATTTCCCCCAAATGTATAATGTTTTTTTCTACACTAGGCTGTGTGAACCTTCCACAACTTGTCAATATCAAGAAGAAACGAGTGGAAGTGTGCTAAGTAAAAACCTTACATCATTCACAAACTGGAATTTATGGGAAAATTGTATTTCAAATGAGAAATGTATTTAAAGGAAAAGATACTTTTTGAAGTTTCTCATGATCTCAGAAAGTAATTAAGAAATAGCAGAGAATGAGTTGATCGCCGATGTTATCCTGCAGTGAACCAGGAAGTGTTCATTTCAAAGAATCAATGGGTGTGGATATTGACTTGCTGTGTTGACTGACAAAACTTATGCTAAGTGACATCATGGTTGCATTTAAAAACTAAAACCACAGAAAAGGGTTTCTTATGACAAGCAAAAAAAAAGAGTATAAAATATTCATATTTTAATCAGCAAATGTCGCTGATCAGATACAATTATTAAATAATCAATATGAGGAGTGAGAACAAACTATTTTTATTTCTTGGACACATGCCTCACTTTTCATTGCAAATAAAAAAAATTCAGTCTAAACAATCATTTGAAAGAAAGCACTCAATTACTTCCATCAACAAGGCACTATTGATATAGGCCCCAAATAAATCCAGCATTGAAACTTGTATCCTTTTTAATGAATGTCCTTCATTCGAAATGCGGTTCCATCAATACCTACACTTCCTAGTGTTGATCTTGTTAGTCAGAAGCTTCACAAGCATTACAGTATCCAGATCAAAAGGGATTAATCACAAGTCCACAATGTAAATTAATCTTCTTTATTACATCCCCAAAATTCCTTCAAGAACGCAAAAATCAGCCCAGCCACTGTGTTTCGTCCTACACAAGGACTTCCTCGGGCTCATTTATTCTCAAATTGTGAGGAGTAAACAACACCATTGTTCGTATTTTTAATTTTCCATTCCATCCATATATAAATATGTGGATAAGTAGTCTCTTTGTTTCCAAAGAGGATCAATCTTTGTCAACAAATTGCTCAGAAGGTCATCAGCAAATCATATTACATTATTATATCATCGATGACCGGAGTGAGAACAAACTATACTTCACATGCCTTACGTTTCATTGGAAATACACATTTTCAATATATCGCTTGTGCATATACATCCTCATTCGCTAGAGCACTCCAACTGCCTTTTTCCTCTCTCAAAAATCCATTATTTTGTAATGCAAATCTTCTAGTAATTTGTATTGTCTCTAATGTATCAACTGTTACATTATGCTTGTGTTGCTTAACATTACTGCCTAATTTTACAGGTCAAGTGCATTACAGTTAGGTCGAGTAGATTATTCAAGTCACTAGACCTGCAGGTCCAGCAAAATTATGATTTTTGAAGGCCTGCCCCTTCTTGCGAAGAGAGCGCACCCTAAGAGGTGCATCCTGGACTCTCTTCACCTTGAGATAGCAGTTCTGAATGCATTTGGCAATCCACCTCTCTGTACCAGCCTTAGAGATATGCTGTCTTTTGTGAGGTTTAGAAAAAGATATAAAGTGCTGGTTTCACTTATGGAATGATTTGGTCCAATCAAAGTAGTACACAAGGAACCTCTAAATATCTAGCGTATGTAGTTCTCTTTCTGCCAAAGAGTCTGGCGGTGGAAAGAAGTCTGGAAGTTCTATGGTGTGGTTTAGATGGAAGGGTGACACTACCTTATGGAAGAACTTAGGGTTGGTTCTAAGAAAAACCCTATCCCCAAGGACCTGTATGGAAGGCTCCTGCATGGTTAGTGCCTGCCTCACTGATGCACCTTAGCAAGGTGGTGGCCACATGGAAGGCCACCTTCAAGGAAAGGAACTGCAGAGGGCATGAATCATAGGTCTGGTAAGAATTATGTTGAGGTTTCAGACTGGTTTAGGCGATGCTCTGGGCAGTATGACCATTTTCAGTCCCTCTATGAATGTTTTAACCACTGGTATCCTGAGCAAAGATGTGTGTTGTCTGTTCTGCATGTAAGCAGTAACTTATGTTAAGCGGAGACAAGCAGGTGTGTAGCCCAGGCACGCGTTTTGCAGGTGCAAAATGTAGGCGACAATATCCTGCACTGTAGGGTTTAAAGGATCAAAATTGAAGGAAATGCAGTCATGGACTAAACCTTTTCTACTTCATAGCGGGCATGTGTTGTGGGCCGCCGGGCCTTCTTCCGGACGGACATGCATTATTGGGAAAGGTACCTGAATTCTAAAACTTCAGGTGCTGGTTCACCACATTGAACTGCCCAGGATCCGGATGCTTGACCTGGCCTTGTCTCTGTGTGAGAAGGTCTGGCTTGAGGTGAAGCCTTTAATGGGAGTCGAGTGATAGCTCAAGTAGAGTAGAAAAATAAGGCTCTCTGGCCATGTTGGAGCCACCAAAATGAGAGTTGGCGCTGCTTGCTTGACCTCACCTGACCAAAGATGAAAGCAGTGGGAGAGGTGGAAAAGTGCAGTCAAATACCCTGACCAGTTCATCCATAGTGTATTGCCGATGGAGTGCGGGTGTCTGGCAGCAACATTTTGCATTTTCTGGGGTAGCGAATAGGTTCCCCGCCATTAAAACCATCTGCGAAATGTTCCGACTCATGGACTTGATGCATCCTATTGAGCAGGTCCACAAAGTTGTTGCCTGCCCCGGACATATGCTCCACTAGAAGAAGAATCTTGTAGCGTGATGTCCAGTGCCAGATGCTCTGTGCTGAGTGAGAAACATGAGGGGCTGTGTGCAGCCCTATTTCTATATATAATATGTGGCTGTCGTATTGAATGTTCTGATTAGGACCACATTACCGAGAATGAGTTGCAGAAAGGGTTTGAGGGCTAGCTGAATAGCTAGTAGTTCCAAGTAATTGCTCTGGTGGTCTTGGTGCTGAAAAAGACATTGTCCTTGGACTGTGTACTATGAGATGCATGCCCCAACCCATGAGAGGCATCCGTGGTAATGGTCACATGTGGAACTGGGTCTGCGAAAGGTCTGCCTTGCAGTAGGTTGGTGGATGACCACCACTGCAGAGAGCTGTGCACCTTGGCCTAAATCAGATCTTAACATTGACTCATTCTTTGTGGGCAGGGGACTGTTAGACACTTTTTAAGTAACCCTGGCTGTAGTGGGCGAAGTGGGGCTATGTGGAGCGCCACGGAGTTGAAATCAAACTTCATGAAATTCTGTGTAGCTCCGCTACGCCACCCGCCTCCACCCCCCATTCCCTATTACTTTAAACATTTACAATAGTTAATAAAAAATTAAATACACTTACCTTAAGAGCGCCATCCCTGAGCTGCCCTCCTCGTCTGTTTCCTCCGCGTCTGATACAGATTAAGGTAACTGCGCATGCGCGCGCCCGCACATGTGCATGTCTCACAAAGAAATGTGCATGCGCGGTCATGAGCACATGCGCAGTTTCCTTAATCTGTATGGACGCGGAGGAAACAGACGAGGAGAGCAGCCCAGGGACTGCGCGCTTAAGGTAAGTGTATTTAATTTTTTATTAACTACTGTAAATGATTAAAGTAATAGGGGGTGGAGGCGGGTGGCGGGCCAATTCCGCTCCGCTGCGGAGTGTGCTGAGTTGTGCCTACTCTGCATTCTCTGCGGAGTAGGCACAACTCCGCACACTCCGCAGGCGGAGCAGAGTTCTCCGCCCACCCTTATTTTGAAGAAGGCGATGTGCAACCTTGGATGATTGGAATGCAAGATGCCCTCATTCCCAAAAGGCGCACAACTGTGCAAATTGAAATCTGACGGTTGTACTAAAACAGAGGCAACAGGTCAGCCCTGTTGCACAATTCTCTCGGACCTCCTCCCTGATGATACAGCTGAGTAACAGGAGGTGATTCAGCGGGCAGCCACAAACAACAAAGTGGGCATGCTCGTAACACAGTAGGAAGATGGTTTCCTCATGGAGATGTTCTCCAAATCAGAGCAATTGGTCCATTTCCTGCTTATGCTGAATGGGATACTGAAGTATGGCCCTGAGAACTTCAGAGAGCCTGTCAAAGCCAGAGTAGTCACCCCTAGGGTGGCATAGAAATTGAAACCCTGTATTAGGGGACAGGTCCACCAGACTCCCTAGTGGTCCACCCTGCCACCATGTGAGCCTCCGCCCAAGCCACTGGCAATGCTCCTCCTCCAGACAAGGAGAGTAAAAAGATAGACGCTGCTGTCAAGAGGGTGGTGGTTGGAGCAGCTGCCCATTGGCACATAGATAATTTGGTAGACTCCTATCAAGATACGAAATGGGAGAATGTAAGGAGGTGGAGGGCCTCAACAAACACCTCTCGGATCAGTTCGAGAAAAGAGGTGAAGAGATTGTATCAAGATGGCAAAATGATCTCTAGCATATAACATCCATTGGGCGTTGGACACCGCCGATACAGTCTCTGGGGAGTCAACACCAGTGTCCAATTACGACGCCTGTCTCCGTATTTCTGGGTTTAATCTGAGGTGTAGCAGGATTTCATCAACCTCTTGTTTGAGGGGATCACCTTTTACAGAGGACAAGTTGATGAGATGCTTGAAAAGATCGAAAAAGATATGGAGGCAACCTATTCTCTACCACAGGCTTCTCAACCACTGCAACAAATCAGAACACTTTCAAATGACAACCCTGCAGGAGGTCATCCCTCCACTTGGCAAGGTGATGGTTTCATGATGGCAACTATATACCCATCTGTCCCGCCTACCGGAAGTACCTTCACTTTGTTTTTAGTGGAGATCAATACCAATTCAAATAACTTTGGCACCACAACCCCAAGGGTATTCATGAAGTGTGTGACAGTGGTTGTGGCACACCTTCACAGGAAGGGAAGCCACGTCTTTCCCTACTTCAATGATTGGCTGATCAAGGGCAGCAGCAGTTTGCAAAGTTTCACACACACGCAGGTTGCAGTGTCTTTGCTTCACGAACTGGGCTATAAGGCACCGGGTCTTGCAACCCTTCAGATAAAGCCCTTCCTAAATGCGGTCACAGGCAAATCATACCAACCAGTAAAAGGTTTCAGCTTTTCAATACCTGTTGCAGTACTTAATTTGAGCCGGTGGTTTCCAGTGCTCAGCATCTGCACTTAATTGTCAACACTGCAGTTAGGACTGTCTGCCACATGGTGGCGCTACTCATGTAATTTAAGAGATAAGCAGAACAACGGTTGTTTATTAATACAATATACATTAAAAAAAATAGCTAATACCTGCCTCCCCAGCAATTCCTTTAGCTTTGGGGACCTGAAATAAGCCGAACTTAGTAGACGTTAGTAGTTATTTTGGCAGTGATCACAGGGTCGATGGGTGGTGGAAGCTGCAGTGACCTCTATACAAGGGCTTGGCACTTATTTGACAAATTAAGCACTGCACAACCCTCAACTGAGCGATCCGCCATTTTCTATGTGGTGGCTATTTTCGCCTGCATATTTTGTGGTGCTGGCAGTCAAGAACAGGAAAGTCGGCATTATCTCACACTGAATGGGATTTATTGTTTACGAGAGTTCCCTGGTAATGTGCTGCTAAACCTAACGAGGAAGATGCGCTCAAGGCACACCCATCTCTGTTCATAGTCTCCGTGAGCTACAAATGTGACTTTTCCGGGTGACGAAAAGGGAACTGCAGATTGTGACACTTGGTACGGTTTGTGCCTGCTGGGAGAGGGTGTGGTGGGAAGTGTGCAAATACTTGCTCGCAGTTTATAAGGGCTGGACGTTTTCTGCAGATTGAGAGGCACTGTTGCAGGAAATAAGTTTAACACAAACGAGCTATTAAGGGTAGTTTTACTAGTCTAGTCAAATACAGTATTATGTATGCAAGACACCAGAGCATAGCCAGGGCTACCTGAATTATGCTGCAGAGAAGAACAGCATTGTGTGGCTTGTATGACTAAATTATGTGGCAAATGGAGAGGCAATTTTCGTGGCAAATAAAAACCATACCATGCAAACTTTACTTCACGTACTGTGGCATTATTTTCGGCTATTCTAATATTTTTAACACACATAAAATCAAAAGTAAACCAGTGGCCTGAGGTGCTAACATTCCATTAGCAAACAGTGATCGCAAATTGTGCACTGACTTTTTGCGAATGCAAATTGATTTTGAGGCAGGCTTATATACCATCAGGTCAGTTGCCAATAATTAGCATTCATTGCATTTCCTGCCTAATTAAGATTAATTTGGTAGGTCGCAGTTTGCAACCCCCTGTGATTGGCTGCATGATGTTCTGAAAAGGACAGCAGACCACCATCCCTGTGTTTCCATTCCCAAACGGGAAGCTTTTCTTTTTAAGGCATCCAGAGTTCCTTAAAAGAACAGGAGCAGCTTTTAAAAAATAAAAGTTACTTCTCTGGTAATTCTGTACTGGCTGAACGTCGTCAATTTGTGTCTGGGTTTACACGAACTGTGTGTTTATTACATAAAAATTACCGTTATCATTACTTAATTGCTTCACCGAGATAACTTTTTTGCAGAGATTACCACTATATGGAACTATATTATCCTTTACCGCCGGTGCTATGAGAATCTGGTCAATATCAGCCTCAAGATAATACATTCAGCAGATCACATATGTCCAAGCATTTAGCAGGTAAACAAATTCTATGGGAGGGTTACAGTGTGTGGGTAAGGGGTAACACTTTAATATGAAGGAGTAAAATACAATCATCCCAAAAACATACTTTTTAAAAAACTTTTTTACTGGGATGGTGCTTCTTGCAGTCCATATCTCTACACATTTTCCGACTGGTTTAGCAGATTTTGCTGGTGTGGTGGTATGTCCCCATTTTTTAACAGGCACCATTTACTACTGGTGGGATAATTCAAGTACAGCTAACAGTATTTCTTACCACTCTCCTATAATGTTGTTCTAGAGTCTAGACTTTATCTGCTGTGTTTATGTTTCCTTCATTATCAACAGGTTTCGGCCTGTCTGTTTCTCTACAGCGCCCGATGCCCGTTGGAGGCTGTGGTACACCATGAAACTATACACATAAAGAAAGAGAAGAAACAAAGAAACAAAGGAAGGACTCGTAGGTTGTTGCTCCTATTACCAGACACTGGCTGTCTTTGCGACAGCCTCTCCGGTGGTTGACGGCTCTGGCTATCCTGTCAGCATCTTCTGCTGTAACCAGAACGGAAAGGTGTGCTCTTCTTCAGGACTTCCTCTTCTCATGAAGTGCAGTCTTTTCAGCTGAGCTTTCGCTCTAGCATCCACGCCAGAGGGGGGAGGGAAGCTAGTGGCGAGCCTCCCCGCTCGCTGAGCCTCTTGTCCACAATGAGGAAGTCAGATGTATTACTGGCTTTTGCAAGAGGAACTTGCAGATGATGTTTGCAGTGGCAGTTGCCAGACACCAAGCAAGGCGGTAATGCCTGAGCCCGGGTGCCTTGAAGTCACTCAAGAGGAGCTAGGATCTGAGATGATCTCCTTTTAAGGCGGCTCACGAGGGGGGCGTAGGGCCTCCACGACTCAGGGACTCGACACCTGATCTGAAGACCACTCCAAGCCAACCAGCCGAACAAGATCCACTCGGGGACCATGGTAAGGTTGCTGCTGCTTTCTGTCCTTTGTAGCTCCACCTCACACTTGAATGACTAAATGAATGAATGAATTAGGGTATTTTCTATAGTGCACAGCTACTCGTAAGAGTGTCCCGGCGCTTTTAGGCCTGCCAAGGAGGATCAGACAGAGGTTCACCTGCTCCTGTTCACCACTAAAGTCTAAATAAAAATGTTTTCAGATCCTTTTTGAATTTGACATCCTCAGGTGTTAGTCTCAGATATTCGGGTAGTTTGTTCCAGCAGCTTGCTGCTTCTTGGGCCAGAATGGCTTGAGATCTAGCCATTCAAAGGCAATCCTCTGAGCATCTCGACCACATGCCCATTGTAATTTGTGTAAGCAAGGACTAATAGGGGGGGCTACAGGGCTACAGAGCTGCAGAGCTTGCTTGTCCATATCTGACGTACTGTTCTTCAGTTTTGTCCGCATTGCTCTTCACACCAATGAGAAGGCCCCGAAGCGCGTTGTGGTGGATATGATCCTCCTGCGGTTGTGCTTCTTGGGATTGTAGTGTGACAATCAACAAAGCCCCGCCCTCCCTTTGTTGCTAAGAGGCCTCTATCGATTTCTGTCATACCTGGGAGGATCTGATGCGCGTGGTAATGTGAGCTCTTCCTGGAAAAAAGGCCCTTTTCTTAAAGGAAGTCCACATCTAGGTGTAACCTTCCTTACAAACCACCAAGCTTGTCAACCCGCTGCTCTTGCCCCATTCCCACCTCTCATCTCCCTCCTTTGAACTACACCTCACTCTCTCAGAGAGGGTGCTTCGTAGCTAGGTTTCCACTGTATAAATCTCAATAGGTACATAGGATCTCTTTATGTAATTGCCTGCTAAAAAGTAGTGACACTGCTGAAACAGGGCGGTTTTACCAAACCATTACCAGGCATTTTCACATTTTGGGCCAAGTATGGGAAATTACAAGCAGGCACCCAGAATTCCTGAGGCTTTTACCCCATGCTTTCCAGATGCTTTCCCGCGGTCTCAGGCGCAGAATTCTTGGGGTGAGGAAACACAACATTTATGATCATTTGGATACAATGGTAAATTTGTTTGTGCCATGACATCACATTGACTTTATGCCTGAACGGTTTGTAAACTTCTAAATATCTGGCTTTTTGAAAGTCACCAGTAAATGTGATGTTTACCATTAATTGTTGTTTGAGAAGAATAGTGTAGGTGCGATTTTGAAGGCTTTGCAATTCACTCCTTACCTGAAATGAATTTTATTGAATATAAATGGATCTAACCTTCCAAGTGTAGTTGTTTGGACACCCTGATGTATTTTGAACTTTTTGCCTTTTTACACCCTGGTGACTTCTCACTTCACTGTGCTTTTTGCAAAATGCTGACAATTAAAATTTGCCTTATATTCGTGTTCAGGATTTTCATTAGAAGTGGGCGAGCCAACAAATAAACAGGGGGATCCAAGCCAGAGCCAAGCCAATCAATCAATCAATCAATCATGAAATTTGTATAGCGCGCTACTCACCCGGAGGGTCTCAAGGCGCTTGGGGGAGGGGGGGTCCGCTACTGCTCGAACAGCTACTGCTCGAACAGCTACTGCTCGAACAGCCAGCCAATGGTCGACTGTGGCTCTCAAAGAGCCTATGCACCTGCCGAGCTTTGAAAATATTTGGCCTGTAAACCAGGGATATTGTAAGGATTTCGGGGGTCCTGGGCCAAAAGTAATTTGGTGGCCCCTGTTTGTAACAGCTTTGAATTTATGATCCAATTTCAGCTCTTTCATGCCCTCTCTGGTCAGGTCACTGACAGTGCCACCAGACACTGGTACAAATTCTAACTATGTTCACATCTAATAACTAAGGACAGTGACATGTGCTTTCAATATTATTATTCATCAGCAGCTCACTAATGTTACAAATAATCTTTTTGACCCTGCCCATTTTCATTATGTGAGGTCATCTTTTTATCTAAAAGAAACTTTGGTTATGGATGTTGCATGGTGCTGAAAAACCTAAACATTTCTCTGCAAAATGTCTCTTATAGGCTCCCATATATCATCCACATTGCAAATAAACTAAAGGCAAACGGTATTTAAAACAATCTTTTAAAGAATTATTCAAGGTCAACAGGGCAAGACTCTCCAGAACCGATATGGATCTCTCAGGAGGCCCCCCGAAAGGCTGAGGCCCGGGGCAGAGCCCACTTTACCCATACCTTAAAACGCATCTGATGTGAACCATGCAACCACCACCATGTTAGAATATGATACGGTGTCTTCGAAATTCAAGCCAGCATCGGTAAAGCCAATAGGTATTGCCTATGTGAGATTTATTGGCTTGGCTAAAGTTTTTTTTAGCTATGTTCCAAATGGCTGAAAGTAATGTAAACAAAAGCTGTATGACACAGCCAGCGTTGTCCGCGTTATGGCGTTTGTAATTTTTTTAGTTATGCTGCACTGAAGGTAGTGCTGCTGTATAACTAAAAAAACATTAACAAAGCCAATTGATCTCGCATAGGCGAGACCGATTGGCTTGGCCAAATGCTTGATATGGAATGCCCCATGGTAAATTATAAGTATTTATATAGTGTTTACAGTGGCTGAAGTGCTAATGTTAGAGAATGGAGAATGCCCTTGCCAAGGTATAGTGTGTCCAGATTCAGAAGCATTTTAGGACCATACAAAAACTGTGAAAATGTGCCATATAAATGAGCTGAATGTAACGTAAACTGTAGGTAGGCAGAAAAGTCCAATAGGTTACAGCTTTTATTACAGTGATGCCTTAGACTATGTGTTACTTTGGGTGAAATGTTTACAAACAAATCAAAAAAGCACTCCTGACTGCTTGCTTGGTAGTAAACTATGTGGTACAGAGAAGGGGATATACCCAAAGTAGTCACTGGGACCTGGGTTGCAAATGGTACAATAATAAATGGTCCCAGCGTGGAACCATTGAGAGACGAAAAGAAACTTGCAACTTAAGAAAAGGAGTTAGAAGAAAATAATTGAGACTCAGTGTTAACCAATCACATAGAATCAATAGACAATATATGATTCACAATTTATTCAGTAACAAAGTGGTTCAATAATTTACAAATGACCAAAAAGCAACAGTGCCCCGGGGAGGGAAGGGGATAGTGCAAGGAAATGTGTGGGTTTAGGGGATAAATAGTGAAATAATACTGGTCAGTGGGACCCAATTTTAAACAATAATCACAATGCGTGTTGGCTTATAAATTCAGCCACACTGAGGACATGAATGTTATACAACATTGAGACATAAGCCTCCAAAAATAACCATTTGAGTTAATACAGCAATATGGTTTGTTCGTAGGCAATGAGAAAGATCGTCGACGTTTCGACCCCTGTAATTGTAGGTAGCAGTGTGACATTAGGCTGGGGTCTTCAACAGGACAAACAAGGAAGGGGCAGGGAACCGTGATTAAAAAGTCATCACGGTTCTACGATTTCATGGTGGACATGGGCCAAAGGCTCCAAGCGAGACGGCGATGTAAAAACTGTTTTTAATCTAGTAGAATAATCTGAGGATACCATCAATTGAATAACGCCGCCAGGGACTGGTCGGCACAAACCAAAACAGAGTGCATCCCAACGGGATGCAATCTCTTAGAAAAGAACAGGGTTGCCGCCTGTGAAGGTCGGGACTCGCGTTCAGAGCCCCGGAAAATGCCGCACCGAAGTCGGTCACATCGGATCGGAGATGTGACCGACTTCATTGCGTTTGGATGCACTCTGTTTTGGTTTGTGCCGACCAGTCCCTGGTCTTTGTAGCTCCACCTCGCTCTTGAATGAATGAATGAATTAGGGTATTTTCTATAGCACACAGCTACTCGTCACAGTGTCCCCGCCCTTTTAGGCCTGCCAAGGAGGATCAGACAGAGGTTCACCTGCTCCTGTTCACCACTAAAGTCTAAATAGAAATGTTTTCAGTTCTTTTTTTAATTTGACTTCCTCAGGTGTAATTCTCAGATATCCAGGTAGCTTGTTCCAGAAGCTTACTGCTACTTGGGCTGGAATGGCTTGAGATGAAATTCTATCCATTCAAAGACATTGCTCTGAGCATCTTGACCACATGCCCATTGTAATTTGTGTAAGCAAGGACTAATGGGGGGCTAAAGAGCTGCAGAGCTTGCTTGCTCGTATCTGACATACTGTGCTTCAGTTTTGTCCGCATTGCTCTTCACACCAACGAGGAGGCCTCGAAGCGCGTTGTGGTGGATATGATCCTCCTGGGGTTGTGCTTCTTGGGATTGTAGTGTGACCTCTGTATAAAGTGTTTTGGTGTCTTCCTCCAATTCTAGTTTGGATTGAGACAAAGAGCAGCAGGAGTCAGGGCTCCTTACACTTATACAAACTATTGTTGTGTATGTTGAAGAGTGTGGCCAGCGAGGACAAGTTTTAGTACCATGCATGATGAGCAATGGGGGGGGGGGGCTTAGCCTAATGTACAAAGCCGCTAGTGAGTGTGGGTTGGAGCAACGAGGTGAGTGCGATGGAATCCCTTACCATTGCCGAGTACGGATTAAAGAGTGCTGTCAATGTGGGAAGCAATCAATCACAAAGAACTTTGTTCGGCCTAATTAAAGACCATATAAGCACAAAATAAATACAAATGTGGGAAGCATTTTGACATCATATGTGACGACCATAAAGGTGTCGCTGACATTTTGTGCCTGTGTTTCCTGATTGAGTGGGCCCACAAAAGCTTCTTTTTTGTGTTGAAAGCAAGTGAGCCTGGCCAAAGCCATATTTTAGCGCACTAAAGAGTTTTTTATGATCACTGCGTTATGTTTCTGTCAACAAAGTTTTGAACTTCAGTTTTCAGACAGGTGAAACTCCTCCAGGGCAGTCTATATAACGAGGAACACTTTGTGAACCCATTCCTGGATTTTCTTGAAACCGCACAAGAGTTTAATAGACGGGGGGAGGAGCCAAGCTCGCGTCCGAGATGGCCGCGTTTTAGCTCGGCTCCGTTCGCCTGCCTGTTTTTATCATCTATCCTGCCGTTATCCTGCCCCGGGAAGCCCTCTTTGCTGTGCTATAGTGCTAAGACGCCTTGCAGGCACTCACCTTTTGCTCCGGTGGTCCTGGGTGCCGTGGATCCTGTGCTGCGCTCCTGCTCGCTTCGGGGCCTCCGGGGCGGGCTGGCCTGGACCTTCTCGGCGGCGCCCGGACGGGACGGAGCACGATGATCGGCCCTTGATGGCGCAGCGGACGTGGTCGTGGAGGCCGTTGTGCGTGTAGGCCGGCTGTGCTTGCTGGCCGGCTCCGGTGGGACGGAGGCCTTGGGCGGAGGCGCTGCTTTCCATTGACGGGGCTACTCGTATATCCGGCTTGCTCCCCCTTTGTTATCCGGTCCGGCCATTTTGATTTCCTCCGCCCGGACTCGTAGAGCGGGACCGGCGGCACTGGGGAGCCGGTGAGTCCCCATCTTCTGGTGGCCCCCCTTCCTGCACTGGGGTGCCCTGCCGCCGGTCGGCTGGTCTTCATTTGCCTCGCTGCTGCCCTGACGGAGGTCGACGGCCGCCGTGGCCTCGCCGGGCTTCCAAGATGGCGGCCGACCCTGAATGTCTCGGCCGGGCCTGGACGAGCGCTGGAGGCCCGCCGCATGGCCCGGGTGCCGGATACTGTAAAGGTTTTCCTACACTTAAGGATATCCTGGACGCCCTGCACTCCTGGCGAGCTTCTGTGGCTGCACCCGTCTTCATCCTGGAGGTGGATCCTCTCTTCGGGCCGTTCGGGCCCCCAAAACCGGGTGTGGCTTCACCGTTGCAGGGTGCGGCTGGAACTATCCTAGGAAAAGTGGCCCCGGCGACAGCTGCGTCTGTGGGTGTGCGGTGTTCCGTTGCCCTTCATCGTCCTGTGCTGTCTCCTTTGCCGCTGGTCCGGGGGCCGGATTCCGTCTGGCCTGGACTCGATGACTTTTCCTGCCTCCTTTCGCCTCGACAGACCGGCCATGGTTCCTGTGCCAACCCAGCTGGGTCGGCCTCTCTAGAACTGTCTCTGAAACTGTGCCTGCATTGTGTGCGATGTTCCATGACTTTCCTGGATCTTCCGTGTTTTACTCCACGTGTCTTATCTGGACTGCCGTCTGATCTCCCTGTTCTGTGCCTTCGGTTTTTCGCGGTCTGGTTCTTAGTGGTTCGGACCGCTACAACTTTGGACAAACAAGGACAGGGCTGATACAAATTTGCCTCTGTGTGCGGTAGTCTTGTACTGGTTGGATGATCGGCATGTAACGGTATGCTTATATGTGACTTTATGGTACTCCTGGAGTGTATCCTGTTACTTTTTGACTTCCCGAGGGCTCTGCCCTTTGTCTCAGGCGGGTGGGTGGGTGCAGATAATACTGTGGCCCTCCCCCGTGTGTGTTCTTTTCCCTTTTTCCCTCCCCCTCCCCTCCCCCGTTTTTGTCTTTCGTTTCCGTCTTTTCTTTGTTCTTCTATATTTCGGGTTCTAATTAGGGCGACAGGCACGCTGCTGGGGGGTAGGCCATAGCCTTCTGCAGGGGTGCAGGGTGGGCTTGAGGGGTGGGTGGGGGGGTCTGTCACTTTGGGGGGTCTTTTCCCCCCCCTTTTTTTTCTCTCCCCTTTTTTTGTTCTATGGCTCTTGAGTATTCGCTTTTTCGGGACCCTGTCTCGTCATGTGTCCCCCTGGGGTGTTTCTGATGCATTGCCCTTCCGGTCGTATTGTGATTATGGTGCGCTATGTGCTCTGTCATCGACCTTTAATGTATGCCGTGTACCGGTTTCTGTTTTCCTGCTTTGTCGCCGGGGGGCGCGTGGTTGGGTAGGAGTCCCTTCTTTTTCTCTTTTTCTTCCTTCCCCTCCCTCTTTCATGGGGGGCTTCCTTCCTTTTGTTGGGGTGCGTATCGTACTGTCTTTTATGATGGGGTCTTTTTGCTTATGTTTGTTTAAGTTGGGTTGTTGCTGTGGTGGGTGGGCGCTGGACGGCGAACGCTATTGCCTCTTCTTGTGGTACTCCGATTGTGCTTGTATTTATTGATATGTTTACTTCGTGTTGGCTTTATCCTGTATTCTATGATCGCCGGATCGCGGCTCACCACGGCCCCTCCCTTGTTGTTTGACTCACTGCCCATCATGATCCTGTACTCCCCGTTCCCGTAAAAGAAAATCAACCTTCCAATATCCTGTCCCTGCTGATTGCTCTATGGCTTTTGGTTTATATCCTGTGTTTTTGCTGTCATATCCTGTGGACAACCTCGTATTGCAAATTTTGCTTCTACTATGTGGTGGCCAGCCCGTTGGGTTGTAGGCCCGTATTTGTGAGCACTCTTTGTACAATAAAGGTTTAAAAAAAAAAAAAAAAAAAAAAGAGTCTAATAGACATTGAAAAGCTCTGACATCCTTTGAAAGTCTCATTTGAACCCCCTGCAATGTTTTAAAACACTAATCTTGAAAGGTGATACAAACAGTCCAGCTTCAATGGATTTGCTAATAGATTACTATAGAAACAGCTCCATTGGTTCTGAGGGTTAAATGTCAGGATTTCAATTGACCACCCCATCAGTGTCAATTTATCAATGTAATATTTCTAGCACCACATGTTATCATAGCAAACAGCACCATAACGTACCATATAGTGCGATAGCATAAAATAAGAAATAATTCGAAATGGAGCATAGCATAACAAGTACTCCACTGATGGTAAATGAGCAAGTCTCCCCAGATAGCCTGCTATTGCAGAATGGATTTCCATCATAAAGCACACTCCAGTAATGCCTCTCTTCCTGTGTGAGCTTATGTTTAAATAAAGCCCCGCCCTCTCTTTGTTGCTAAGAGGCCTCTATCAATTTCTTTCATACCTGGGAGGATGTGATGCGCGGGGTAATGTGAGCTCTTTCTGGAAAGAAGGCCCCTTTCTTAAAGGAAGTCCACATCCAGGTGTAACCCTCCTCATGAACGACCCGGCTTGTCACCCGGTTGCTCCTGCCCCAATCCCACCTCTCATATCCCTCCTTTGAACTACACCTCACTCTCTCAGAGAGGGTGCTTCGTAGCTAGGTTTCCACTGTATAAATCTCAATAGGTACATAGGGTCTCTTTATGTAATGCCTGCTAAAAACTGGTGACACTGCCGAAACAGGGCGGTTTTACCAAACCATTACCAGGTATTTACACATTTTGGGCCAAGTATGGGAAATTACAAGCAGGCACCCAGAATTTCTGAGACTTTTACCCAATGCTTTCCAGATGCTTTCCCGCGGTCTCAGGCGCAGAATTCTTAGGGTGAGGAAACACAACATTTATGATAATTTGGATACAATGGTAAATTTGTTTGTGCCATGACATCACATTGACTTTATGCCTGAACGGTTTGTAAACTTCTAAATATCTGGCTTTTTGAAAGTCACCAGTAAATGTGATGTTTACCATTAATTGTTGTTTGAGAAGAATAGTGTAGGTGCGATTTTGAAGGCTTTGCAATTCACTCCTTACCTGAAATGAATTTTATTGAATATAAATGGATCTAGTCTTGCAAGTGTAGTTGTATGGACACCCTGATGTATTCTGAATTTTTTGCCCTTTTACACCCTGGTGATTTCTCACTTTACTGTGCTATTTGCAAAATGCGGACAATTAAAATTTGCCTTATATTCTTGTTCAGGATTTTCATTAGAAGTGGGCGAGCCAACAAATTAACAGGGGGATCCAAGCCAGAGCCAAGCCACCTGCCGACCCTTGAAAATATTTGGGCTGTAAACCAGGGATATTGTAAGGATTTCGGGGGACCTGGGCCAAAAGTAATTTGGGGGGCCCTGTTTGTAACAGCTTTGAATTTATGATCCAATTTCAGCTCTTTCATGCCCTCTCTGGTCAGGTCACTGACAGTGCCACCAGACACTGGTACAGATTCTACCTATGTTCACATCTAATAACTAAGGACAGTGACATGTGCTTTCAATATTATTATTCATCAGCAGCTCACTAATGTTACAAATAATCTTTGTGGCCCTGCCCATTTTCGTTATGTGAGGTCATCTTTTGATCTAAAAGAAACTTTGGTTATGGATGTTGCATGGTGCTGAAAAACCTAAACATTTCTCTGCAAAATGTCGCTTATAGGCTCCCATATATCACCCACATTACAAATAAACTAAAGGCAAACGGTATTTAAAACAATCTTTTTAAGAATTATTCAAGGTCAACAGGGCAAGACTCTCCAGAACCGACATGGCTCTCTCAGGGGGCCCCCTGTAAGGCTGAGGCCCGGGGCAGAGCCCACTTTACCCATACCTTAAAACGCATCTGATGTGAACCATGCAACCACCACCATGTTAGAATATGATAAGGTGTTCAAGCCAGCATTGGTAAATCCAATAGGTATTGCCTATGTGAGATTTATTGGCTTGGCTAAAGTTTTTTTTAGCTATGTTCCAAATGGCTGAAAGTAATGTAAAAAAAAGCTGTATGACACAGCCAGCGTTGTCCGCGTTATGGCGTTTGTAATTTTTTTAGTTATGCTGCACTGAAGGTAGTGCTGCTGTATAACTAAAAAAACATTAACAAAGCCAATTGATCTCGCATAAGCGAGACCGATTGGCTTGGCCACATGCTTGGTATGGAATGCCCCATGGTAAATTATAAGTATTTATATAGTGTTTACAGTGGCTGAAGTGCTAATGTTAGAGAATGGAGAATGCCCTTGCCAAGGTATAGTGTGTCCAGATTCAGAAGCATGTTAGTGAAAATGTGCAATATAAATGAGCTGAAAGTAACGTAAACTGTAGGTAGGCAGAAAAGTCCAATAGGTTACAGCTTTTATTACAGTGATGCTTTACACTATGGTGTCGATTCCGATCCGGTAAAATGCGCTCCGAATGGTCGTACGGAGAGTTTTTTCCCCGTACGAATCGTATCCGTAGACGTCCCGTACGTACGATGAAGTACGATCCGTACTAGGTGCCGAACTCCGTACGAGTCGTACAGGACTCCGTACGACTCAAATCTCCGTACGAATCTCACTCGGAACCCGCTGTACGCGACATCGCGGCACGTTTTTACGACCCAGCAAGTACGATTCGTGTCGGGTACGCGCCGTACGACCCTTTTCCTACGGGAGCCGAAAACAGTCGTAGACGCAGAGTTCGCGCCGAAACAGGTACGGAACGCCCCCCCCGGGTACGGCACGTACCCCCCATGATCGCAGGGGTACGCGGCGTACCCCTGTGGTCATGCGGGGTACGTGCCGTACACCCAGCGTACATGGGGTACGCACCGTACCCCATGTACAGTGGGTGTACGGCACGCACCCCATGTACGCCGGGTGTACGGCACGTACCCCGCATGACCACAGGGGTACGCCGCGTACCCCTGCAATCATGGGGGGTACGCGCCATACAGTGTGTAGGTGATCGTGCGCTTTTCCGTACGAATCGACGTGTACCGTACGAATCGCGTACGGGTCGGCCGATCGGGATCGGAATCGTCCGGTCGTACGGCGTCTGTACGAGTCGTACGGAAACGGCTCCGGATACGATTCGTACGGACGGGGATTTTACCGGATCGGAATCGACCCCTGTGTGTTACTTTGGGTGAAATGCTTACAAACAAACCAAAAAAGCACTCCTGACTGCTTGCTTGGTAGTAAACTATAGCAACAATCGGTGTTCAGTGGGTTTCCTAGAGCTTTCGGTCACTGTGCCGCTGCACCTGCTGCACCATTTAAATCGTGGCCCTAGTGCCTGCAATGTAAATGCGCTTGTGACTGCTTGTTTAGTCGTAAAATATAGCAACAATCTATGATCAGTGGGTTCCTAGAGCTTTTAGCCCATGTGCCACTCCACTTGCTGCAACATTCAAATAATGACCATAGTGCCTGCAAGGTAACTGCGCTTGTGACTGCCTGTTTAGTCATAAAATATAGAAATAATCGCTGTGCTTGTTTAGTAGTAAAATGTCACAATAATCAGTGTTCAATGAGTTTCCTAAACCTTTTGGCCCCTTTGCCACTGTACCTGCTGCACCATTGAAATCATGGCCCTTGTAGCTGCAAGGACAAATGAGGAAATCGTTCATATCCAGTAATGCATGTTTTTTTTAAAAAAAGGCACAGTTGTACATAATCATTGTGTTAGTAAACATAAACACAAAAGCTTTCATAAAAAGTGCCTTTAAAGTGATCCAACTCTCCAAAACGAGTTGCCAAAGAAGTCGTTAAAAAAGCATATGCTTTGCACATCAAAGGGAAAAGCAAGCATTTTTAAATTGTCTTACAATGTGGCTGGCTCTTACCTGTGAAAAGATCTTATCCTGTGCTTGACAGTGAATGGGCAATAAACAGTGTAAATTGCCCAAGATCACCATATGTTAGGTTGATGCTGAGACTGAAATGCGGTTTTGTGCTTTGTTGCTAAAAAGGCAGTTTCACAAATTAATTGGACTCACCAAAGAGGAGGAATTTTGCAAAAAACGTGCAAATGTTTTTTGCAGGTGAAGATCGAGATTTATCAGATGGCTATGTTTAAAATAAAATGTAATAAAAGTGCTCAAGCAGGCTGAAGAAAGTACGCTGCATTGCTCTTTCATATAAATGCTCTCACTTTGAAGTAATTGGAAAGCAAAATACCCAGGCTCCCACAAAAACACAGCTTGGCATTTGACCTTGGTCTTTCAATGCCCAGGAAATGCAACAAGATAAGAACAAGATTTAAAGGCCTATTGAATACAGGAAAGTTCATAGAAGAATACTGTAAACACAGCTTTCGCATGGTGAGATACAAATTCAAGCTGCACATCCTAAAAGCAAATAAAGCGAGCAAATCGAAAGCCAGAAAATGTAAGTTACAAACTACAAAGCCAATAGCAAGCCACAGGTGGAATGCATTTGCCAGGTGAGCTTTCTGAAAGTCCCCAAGATGTCTTTCACATACTAGACATAGGCGGCAACCTAAAAAGTGTATTTCTTTGTATGTAGAAGTGTTTCACCCTAGAAAATGAGATCATATCTCAGTATTCAGAGTATTTATATAAAATAATTAAAGCCTGCACTGATAAACATTACTGCTCCCCACCCACCCTGATGACAATGTGATTCGCGAACTAAGAGCCAAATCATTTGTCACTTGTACCCTATATATGTCCTGGATTCTTATTATACTCATTGTAACATTATAGGCTATTATATCAAACACAAGAGATGTTTTTGTACAGAGCACATTCAGTACACATGTATTTGAAGGTGCTGCCATATGTTATAATGAATACAAGAAATGTTCGGCGAAATAAAGTATTTGCCTAGAATCACATAATTTGGTCAAACAGGGAAGTCAGGATTGATCCCACATTTACTGGTTCACACTGTGCAATTCAGGTATTATATGGGAATCTCTTCATTAAGAGTTAATGCTTTTATCTTCATTTTTGGGTGTGAGATTATAACATGGGTGTCTGGTAGAACCCACATTTTATTTTTGGTAGTTTTACATGGAACGAACCTTGCCCAGGGATATGAGAATGCTGGACTACAGACGGACAGACATATAATTTTTTACGGCACATGGATATTTGCCAGGATGGGAGCTGTGGCCACTGGTCCACATCGCCTCCCTTGTAAGCTCAGTTAGTTTTTGGGTCGTAGTTCCAAGAGGACTTCGAGTTGAGCCAAAGCCAGGCTTCCAACAAGAACCTGGCTGGAGCTATCAATAGCTCACTCACATTTAACTTTCATACTGTCACACTTGTGTCAGTTTTACTGCACTTTATTATACTCCATTTTTCACTTACTGTGAGGATTCTGAGTCAATTAACTCTATCCCGTAAGGATTGCAAAAAAACAATAAACCTAATCTATACAGTGGGTACCTAAGGGGTGGCTGGCTTTAGATGGGTAAATTGCTTTTTAAAATAACCTGAAACCGAGCACATCCACCCTTAGTGAAAAGTACAGAGTGGAAGCATTAACACCACACACTCGTGAGAAATGTGACTAAGAGAGTGGGCAACAAGTGTTGACGTCACACAGGAAGTGCTGGTTAGAAAGGATGATCTCGACCACAACGGACTTGTTAGCATATTAGAAAGACATTTTCAGCTCTCAGAGCCCTCATAATTAATATGTTAATAAAAAGTATCGTAAAAGTCGCACAGTGGTCTGGACCAGCACACGTTGACAGAGCCACCGGGTGAAGAAAGAACTGTGATGCAATCACAGATGTTTGAAAGGTTGTACAAGTGTCAATAATAAAAAATACATGATACAGCGAAGGTGACTGAGGGATGACCAGTTATCGTTAAGTTAAAATGGTCAATTGTTATATAACATGCCTACATTAGTAAAATAGTTCAGTAATACAAGTTTAATAGCTTGAGCAGTGATAGAGAAAGCTGTGAGAGGAACAGTGATCTCTCCATTACTTGGATGTAGGTTATTTGATGTCCCTTTTCGAATGGCGGTTGGATGGAGGTATGAATATCATGTTAAGTGACACTTTTAAAAAAAGTGAAAAAACTGTCATTTACTACGGAGAGCCGACCCAGCCGAACAGGTTCTGAGAGGGTTGTGACCACCAATACCGGTCCATACCACTGCCGGGCATCTCTATGGGGGCATTCGCTACAAAACGATAGCTTATGCTTGGAGAGGGAATCCCCCCTCCCACATGTATGGCACCTTAGCGCGTGCAAAACATTTTAAAACCATATACTCACTATTAGTGTAGTATTCACCTTCACAGTTTTTTGGTCCTGAGGAAAGCCAGTTTAATAAAAGGCCTGGCTGAAACATGTAGACCTACCACTGGATGCAGGAGTTCATACTCACCACTCCACCTACATCCACAGCCTTGTTTTTAACGCTATCAGGGGCCCGGATATTAAAGACAGCCCCCGTGGGCACTGGGACCACTGGATAGCTTTTAACTTGTTCACATATCACTCCACCATCACTGCACTCTCAGCAATATACCAGCTCCGCTGTAATACAGGCGTTGAAGCACACCCGGGACACACTCAGTGTCATTGGGTGGGCCCGATGATGAAGCATGCCACCAACTAGGTTGGTGGGTGAGGGCTTCATGAAGGAACACACTCTGTCCCCCGATACATACAATTTTGAGTCATATATTAATTCTTAAAAGACCAGTCTATTTTTGATTACATATAATCTTCTTGGGGATACAGACTGGCTATCCAGTCCTCTCTCTCTCCCATTTACTTTAAGGTGTTAGTCACATGGTTGTAATGAAAAAAAGTGAAATGCATTTAAAACACTGTCAAGGCCGATAGGGCGTCATGTGATCAAGTCCCCTGTGAGGGACGAAACGCATCATGGCGGCTGCACCTCTTTGAGAGTTTGAATAAACTGCAGTTGCCGAACCACGGTGGTCCGCACTCTTTCATATCGCCGTGGGAAGATTGGCCAAGTGAGAAGGAGTCTATTTGGATATATATATATATATATATATATATATATATATATATATATATACATATATATATATATATATATATATATATATATATACACACACATATATATATATATATATATATACATATATATATATATATATATATATATATATATATCAATTCAAAAAGGAGAGCCCAACATGGAAGAGCCACACAGCAGGTATTGTAGCTTGGTTTCTTTAATGGAGGTTTGCTGTATACAGGAAAACAAATCTCGCTGCATTCAAATAAAGTATCCGTTCCATCCGACGCGTTTCATGCTTGGAGCAGAATTTCTTCAGGGACTCGGGATTTTGCGTGCTGCCGATGGCATTCTATTTTAAGCACCTGTTAAAGTTTATAGGTTCGCCTCAGTGGGCGTCGCCACACCCGTGGCATCTTGGTCCTTGTAGTGCTCATTATTTCCCCAGTGGGCCAGGTGCTATCTGCAGTTCGTTTTGGCAAAGTATTACCCAGGTGGGTTGCGGCCAGAGTCACTTCACTGTATCAGCATCTCATAACCTCCAAATTCGCTCCTGCTCCCAACGCGGTTCTGCAGACTTACGTCGCCGCGGGTCCGTGTTTAAACAGCAGAGCTCTTCCGCGACCTAGGCACGGCCGCTAACATCAATTCAAAAAGGAGAGCCCAACATGGAAGAGCCACACAGCAGGTATTGTAGCTTGGTTTCTTTAATGGAGGTTTGCTGTATACAGGAAAACAAATCTCGCTGCATTCAAATAAAGTATCCGTTCCATCCGACGCGTTTCATGCTTGGAGCAGCATTTCTTCAGGGACTCGGGATTTTGCGTGCTGCCGATGGCATTCTATTTTGAGCACCTGTTAAAGTTTATAGGTTCGCCTCAGTGGGCGTCGCCACACCCGTGGCATCTTGGTCCTTGTAGTGCTCATTATTTCCCCAGTGGGCCAGGTGCCATCTGCAGTTCGTTTTGGCAAAGTATTACCCAGGTGGGTTGCGGCCAGAGTCACTTCACTGTATCAGCATCCCGCGCTTCGTTTTGTTTTTTTTGATTGGCAGGGTCCGCGCATCTTGCACGGATTTTGCCGATTTTTAAACAAAATAATAGGCCTGGGGGTCAGGGTGTTTCTACCCTGCCCCCTTTTCGCGTTTTGCATTTTTTTTATATGTAGAACTGAGGCACAAGAAGGCTGCTAACACTTCCGGATTTAGAGTGTTGACAGTCCGGGGGGGACAAATCACGGGGGCATGATGTAAAAAGTGTGGTGGGGCCCAATCCCCCCCACACTGCCCCGGGGACCGCCACTCCCCGGCGCTTTAACTTAATGTATGCGTGGGGGGCACATGCCCCCCGCAGCCCTGTGGACCACCATCCCCGGGGCTTGATAGGATAATTTTTGGGGGGCCTCTAAGGCCTCCCGAGCCCCGGGGACCGCCACCCCCGGGGCTCTATGTAATTAACATTGCTGGGGGCACAATGCCCCCCGCAGCCCCGGGGACCGCTACCCCCCGGGGCTTTATTTTGTATTAAATTAAAAAAAACCTGTGTGGGGGGGCTTGAACCCCCCCACACACCCCAGGGACCGCCACCTCCCCGGGGCTCTATATATGTAAATTGGGGGGTCCGTGACGGACCCCCTAGCCCCGGGGACCACCACCACCCGGGGCTTTGAAGAAGGTGGGAGGGGGGCCGCGCGGCCCCCTCCTGGAGCCCTCGAGGGCCCTGGTGACCGCCAACCCTCAGGGCCGGCTCCTACAGTGTCCCGGGGTGCCCACCCCGGGACACTGTAGTTTGCTATGGCAGGGTGGGAGCCTGGCAGCTCCCACTCTGCCATAGAAAACTGCTTTGCTATTTGGAAGAGAGAGCAGGGAAACCTAGCTCACCAGGAACCTCCAGGGAGCTGCGTTGCGGAGAGGTGTTCTGAGGCCACGCTCCTTTTTACACCTCTCTGCAACGCAGCTCTGTGGCGCTTACTGGAGGTAGCTGGTGGGCTAGATGCACCCCAGGGACCCTCAGTATTCAAGGGGAGTTAATCCCCCAACTTAAAACGCGCCACAGAGCGCATTTGACAGCGGTGAAGGGAGGGGGCAGGGCCTGAGTTCACATGTGTGCAAACACACCCTGTGGCGCGGTTTACGTTGGGGAATTAATTCCTTGTCAATCCTGAGAGTCCCTGGGGGCCAACTAGCCCACCAGGTACCTCCAGTAAGTGCCACGGAACTGCGTTGCAGAGTGTTGTAAAAAGGGGCGTGGCCTTTGAACACCTCTCTGCAACGCAGCATCCTGGTGCATACTGGAGGTACCTGGTGGGCTAGTGGGCCCCCAGGGACCCACAGGATTGAGGAGGAATTAATTCTCTAACTTAAAACACGCCACAGGGCGTGTTTGCAGACATATCACCTCAGGCCACGCCCCCTTGCTTTACCACTGTGCAAACACGCCCTGTGACACGTTTTAAGATAGGGAATCAATTCACTTTCAATACTGAAGATCCCTGAAGGCCAAATAGCCCAACAGGTATCTCCAGTATGCCCCAGGGAGTTGCATTGCAGACAGGTGTTCAGAGGCCACGCTCCTTTTTACACCTCTCTGCAACGCAGCTCTGTGGCGCTTACTGGAGGTACCTAGTGGGCTAGTTTGACTCTAGGGACCCTTAGGATTGAAGGGGACTTAATCTCTCAACTTAGAACGGTGACAGGGCGTGTTTACACAGAGGTGAAGGGTGGGGACGGGGCCTGACATGTGCAAACACGCCCTGTGGCGCATTTTAAGTTGGGGAAAAAATTCCACTTCAAACCTGAGGGACCATGGGGGCCAAGTAGCCCATCAGGTGCTTCCAGGAAGTGCCACTGCACTGCGTTACAGAGAGGTGGTGCAGGCCGTGCCCCTTTTTACATCTCTCTGCGACGCAGCTCTGTGGCGCTTACTGGATGTACTACGAATTCCGATTTACTCACCTGGGATCAGGAGAGACCTCAGTGCTGCATCTTTGAGCCCAGTCCTGATCCTGAAAAGTAATTCTAACCATACTTACAAGTAACTTGAATTTCCTTCCATAGGCTAACATTGACTGGTTTCACTTAGAAATTCTTTTAAGTGTGGAGTTTTGGAACTTTAAAATATTCACCTAAAATCATCTGAACAACCAATTCCGATTTACTCACCTGTTATCAGGAAAGAACCCAGTTCTGAATCTTTTACCACAGAACTGACCCTGAAAAGTAATTCTAACCGTACTTACCAGTAACTTGTATTTTCTTCCATAGGAATCCATTGTCTGGTTTTCACTAGAAAAGTTTCTGTCTATTTTCACAAACTAAAAATATTCCTTAAAAATCGCTTGTATGACTTAAACACATTCTTTCAACTGTTTACAGGACATGCATCCGTGCTTTATCCAGGATCCACCACTGAGTAAGAAAAAGTAACGATAACACTACTTACCTGCTTAGTGAATTTCTTCCTATAGGATAACATTGGTGACTCTATGTGAAAAAAGTTGTCAACTTTTAAAATACAATAATATTCCTTAAAAATCACTACTGTAACCAAAACGCTTTTACTCAACTGTTTACAGGCGATGTCCCAGAACTGAATCTAGGATCCAGCTTTGTGGTTAGAAAAGTAATCCATAAAGTAATTAATTGCATTTAACTAGAAATTCACATTGAGCTTAATGTTACATTGTGTTTGAAATTGTGTTGGCCATTGCAACAACTATAACTACTGTACTTAAAAGTCTATTGCCTATTTGCAAAGTATTTAAACTAAAGTAATTCATTCTGAGAAAGTATATTTTGTAATGTAATGTATAATGTAATTATAGTGTAATTTAAAAAATAAAATATCTAAAAATAAATAGTTTAAAAAAATGTAGTAAATCAGTATCAAGAAAATAAATATAACAATTTATACATTTAAAAATTGTCATTTACAAAACCTTTGAAATTCACTGACAAAAAACATAGGTTTCAGACATGTTACAGTTAGGAATTAGCATTTAAAAAACCTTTGAAATTCAGTGAAAAAACCTTAGGTTTCAGACATGTTATAGTTAGGAATTAGCATTTAAAAAACCTTAGAAATTCACTGTAAAAACCATAGGTTTCAGGGGTGTTATAGTTAGCTGGACATTTCACATGTACAAAACCATTGAAATTCCTCCGTTATAGTTAGTTGTACTAACTATAACTTGCGTGTCCGCAATCCACTGCTGATGTCACATATTACATCATTCATGACATGGTCAGTGACATCACTGATGACATCACTGATGACATCATCCACATGACAATCAGATACACCTCATCATACACTAGTATAAACTTTCATCACTCACTGTAAAATAGAGTACCACATTTGAATCCATTGACACACCAATACAAGTTTCTAAAAACCCACTCAGTGATTCCTAGATCTGCACACACATCTAGTCACTCACCTACAGATTCACTCATACGTGCTGTCAATGATCAATAGAACACTATCAAATATACTTGTACACCTATATCGACATTACACACCAGCACACATCCTATTCACTTATGCAGTCATCCTTCTCACTTATGCAAACAATGGATCATACTTACATTTACTCTTCTACACACTTATACAAACACCACTTCATGTATTCATATAGATAGTAACTCATACTTAGTGTATTATAAAATCACTATTACAAGTATATAGTTATCCATACAGTCACTCATACAATCACTGACTCTTATGTATACTTATTTATATACAACTGTCACATAAACTGCAAATTATTTTTCTAGTTTGTTGGACATATACCATTGAGAGATATATTTGCTCATCAACACACCCATAAAGATATTCACTCACCCAAACAACTGTTATAACATGTAGTCTTAACGTCTAATACCTACTAAATCAACTATTCACACATCTTTGGGCAGTCACACCCCCCCCCCCCACCGAACCACACACACATTCACTCTCCCATACAAATACTCAGTTAACTAATCAATAACTAATATAGACTTTTACATAGCTAGTACCCAACTGGTGCAACTGTTTACAACTGACAAAGTGATACAGATATTCACACAGTTTAGTCACTATCCAATATATTTATCGAGACACTATAAATTAGTCAAGTAAACAGTCAATCACACTGCTACTACATTCTTCATCCAGATATTTATACATCCACTCATCTTCAATGCAGATTGCTATATATATAATACATATTTAAATGAGGAACCAAACCACATTCACTGGATGATGTCATCAGTGATGGCATCAGTGATGTCATTTGAGATGTCGTCAGTGATGTCACTGACCATGTCATGAATGATGTAATATGTGACATCATCAGTAGTGGATTGCGGGCGCGCAATTTATAGTTAGTACAACTAACTATAGCGGAGGAATTTCAATGGTTTTGTACGAGTGAAATGGCCAGCTAACTATAACACCTCTGAAACCTATGTTTTTTTCAGTGAAATTCTAAGGTTTTTTAAATGCTAATTCCTAACTATAACATGTCTGAAACCTAAGGTTTTTTTCAGTGAATATATATATATATATATATATATATATATATATATATGAAACAAAACACCTCATTAAATTACATGAGATGAAATCGGCACTCCTTTGGTTCTTCACTTCAGTTTTCTTTTCTTTCGAGTGACACAATCATCTACGCGGTTCGGCTGCCAGACGCAGCCTTGTTCACGACGATGAGCACCAGATACTTTTTTTATTTAAATACAATCTACATTTTCACAAACATGGAAAAGGGACAACTTCTGTTGTTTTCACACATTGCTGTATATCCATGGGCACCATCTTGGAACATGTTTATAATTACTCACATTGAGCTTTCTTATAAATAAAATAACTTTACAATAATCTGATTAAAAATATTAAGCAAAAATGTTCAATCCAATTTATAAGTTGAGTTTGTTAACTATAATTAGGCAAGTGCCTATCATTCCCTGGCTGCCAATTTCTACTAAAATATTCCTAAAGGAGAAACCTCTCAGCAGTTTATTAGTTTGCAAAACATGCTAAAGTGTTAAAATTATTCTAAAGTGCTAAGTGCTTAAAAAGCGCTTAAAATCTCTTAAAGTGCAAATCTACCCCTTGATTCTATCCATTCATGACCTAAGTACTGGTGTTGATCTTCTTCTATTCGGGGCCTATGCTAATAACTCATCATTATGGTCCATCAACTTTTTCAGCCCCTCAAAACAATTAATATTTGTTTATGCTTTCCTATTTGCCCAGGACCTGACAATAAATAGGTAAAATATTTTTTTCATGTGACTAAATTGTTTTCCTTAATAAATATTATGGGCAACTTTTGTGTTTGTGCTGTCCTTTTTCCTATACAAGTTTTTCTGCTCCGTGATGGATGCGCTTAACAAGATGCATGTATCATTAGAGGCAGGTAAACAATTCTTCATCCACGTTAAAAACATTCGGTTCTTTGCTATCTAACTCGAGGATGAAGTATGTTTCTAGTTTTCTTAACTCCCTCTCTCTGTCTCCACCTCTCCTTCTCCTGGGCACTTGCGCTATCCAGCTATATCTCATCGATGTCGGGTTGCTATGGTGTTCCTTCTCAAAATGTCTAGCTACTGGGTAGCTACGGTCTTTATGAATTATAGCTCTCCTATGTTGTAAAATCCTTTTATGCTCTGTTAAGGTGGTACTCCCAACATACACCTTACTACACAGACATATCAAAATATACACAACATAGCTTGTTTTGCATGTTAAAAATCCTCTTACATTCACAGCTTTATTAAAAACTGTTTTAAAAGCTGTAATAGTTTCCCCATGCTGACAAGCCTTGCACTTCAAACATTTTCTAAAACTTTCTTTCTGTTGAAGCCAAATATGTTGTTGTGTATCACCAAGGCAATCACTTCTCACTACATAATCCCTCAGTGACTTGGATTTTCTATATGTAATATGGTACGTAGATGTGATGTTAAGAAGAGTAAATCTACATTTACCAATATACTAGCAGGATACCTTGTTCTCTAGATGGTCACATGCGAGGTGCGCACTGAAGATGTTAAAGTACAGGTGGAGATCATTGCAGGTACCCAACAGGGAACCATGATATTAAAAGCCTCACCTTTCCAGGACTCACATTCGTCATGTCCCAAGGCTGAACCAGGAGTAATGTCAAGGGGTATTTGCATCTGCTGCTTGCACCCCAAGACATCTTTGCCAAAGTGGCTGGATGCTTGCATTGTCTATTCTCCAATACTCATTACAAGGGTATTTATTTTGCACGAGACACACTAGACCAGGACCTCATGTCAGAATAATGTAAGATGTCCAAGGAACTCTGCCAACGCAGATTCAAATACATTAGCAAAATGCAACTCCTCGAGATCATGGCAAAGTTCTGAAGATCGGCCGTCTTTCAATTATAGTCAATTGAATTCAATTCAGTCAACTTAATTTCGGCTCAATGATCCATACAAGTGTACAGTGCAAAACAAAATATATGCTTCAAAACATTATCAATTCAAATCTCAGCTCATGACAACATGTTAAACAGTCATACAACATCAGTTGTCAGAAAAGCTACCACAGTGCTCAGACAAAATCCAGAGGAAAAAACCTTGAATAAAATCCTTAGGAGTGGGCTCGTAAGGAGACCAGCATGTCACTCCGGTTTTCTGAGTTAAATATCAAATATATAGAAAACAATCAATAAATGGATAAAAACACAACAATCAATGTGTAAGAATCCATTAAATATCCACCTAAAATTCATAAAACATCACATGAAAACAGTAGCCCTCTGCTTAATGGCGCGTTCAATATATATGGCAGCAGAAAAGCAGATCTTGATTGTGGGCAAGACTAACAGGAAGATAAAAGCAGCTCTGCAATAACGAATAGTGGCCTCCCTGAGGATGGGTAGCAACATCATCCATAACCTGAGTCTAGTCAATCAGATTTTATGATGCCTATTTCCCACCCATACTAAATATGGCGCAGGACTAACAATCGGACAAATCCTCATATAGGTCTGGACCGTTGGTTTATCTACAGCATTCCGCTCCAAGCATCCCTCTAAGAACGCATTCTTCAGAGTCCCATTAGAGCTGGCTAGTGCATTGTTAGGAGAGGTAAACAAGTCCTCCCGTCCCATATTATGACAAGTATTCCGAATATACTTAAGCCAGGGGATACTCAAACAGTGGTTGAGTTTTACGCAGTCCACAAGCACAGCCCTATTAAAGGAAGTTGGGCTTTTGGTCCAGATTCTGAACCACAAAAGGAGGGGTTGAATTTTGATGAGATCGCTTATGTAGCCAATCCCTGCCTCAGAGTGGAAGATGAAGGAGCTAGTGCTTTGGGGGACAGCTAACAATCTCTTAATAAAGCCATACTCAATTTTTTCAAGGCCCTCCTGAATGCCCAACATCCCTGCCCCGTACGAGGCAATAGCACAGTATTTGGCTTTGTAGACCGTCCCTTTATGGGTTTCTGACCAAGTTTGTGGACCAAATTGAGAACGACCTTCACTGATTTTGAGAAAGCAACAGCTCTACTGGTCTTCAAGGGTCGCCATTAGAGACATGTATCAAAGGGAATGCCACAATAGGAGAAAGTATGAACAGAGACAACTTTCTTGCAGGTCACTACAAAACAAAAGAAACATTATCCTTCTTCCTTCCCCTAAAAATCATCATGTAAATATTGTTTAGGTTTACCATAAGATCTAGAGTGGCCATAAACTCACAGAAACAGTCCAGCAGTCGTTGTAAGCCATTTGCAGTCTTGGCAATTAGGAGAGTGTTGTCTGCATAAATTAATGCGGGAATACTACGGACACCTACACGAGGACAATCTGCTCTGAGGTTTACTATCCTAAAAGCTGTTCCTATAAATGGAAAAGAGAAAAGAGAAAAGGAGCCAAGACACAGCCCTGGCGTACGCCCCTTGCCAGGTGGAAAGCTGGTGTAGTCCCCCATGCGCCATATCTTACACTAGCAGTAACATCACTACGCACATCTCTAAGGAAATTAACAATATAAAGATCAACCCCCATATAAGTCAAGATACTCCAAAATTCTGACCTATTGACAGAGTCGAAGGCAGAACTCAAATCCATAACAGCCAGATGCAGCTTGCCACACTTGGCCACAATATATTTGGCAATTAACAAATATAGATTTAAGGACTGCTCGACTGTACCTAGGTCAGAACGTAAACCGAATTGGAGATCCTAAGAGAATGTTGCGCTCCTCGGCCCGAAGCTGCAAATGTTCCAACAGAATTCATCCCATAATTTTTACAGTGGAATTAATCAGTGAGATGGCGCGATAACAGTGGGGGTAATTTTTTAAACCCTTTTTTGAAAATAGGAACAATAGTCGCATGGGACAAGTTCTTGGGGGGTCAGAAACTAAGATGGCATTGAGAACATTTGCCAGTAAAGGGGCCCACAGTGGGTTGTTAGTTTTAAACATATCAGCGGGAAGCCCGTCTGGAACAGGAGCACACCCAACCGGACAACTAGCCGCAGTCTGCAAAATTTCGTCCAGTTCAATAACTGGGCCACAGAAGACTTAGCGGGACGCTGGGACACAGTTGGAATGCCAGTCGGTGGCTGGAGAGAAACAAAGCGATGTGTTCAGGGATATATGGGTTCCCTAAGGAAGGGTCAGCATAGAGCTTGGTAAAATGGGCGACCCAGATGTCAGAGGGAATAACAGTGCCAATACCAGGATCTTTTTTGGCAAACAAAAACTGCAGTTTATTGTCGCCCAAAAAACCTTGAAGTCCCTAAGTTCACTTGCCTGAACCAGTGATGAAAAAGCTACTAGTTGGTCATTTTTAGAGGAGTGAGGTGCAAACTGAGGAACTCCCAAGGGGCATTTATGTAAAACCCAGTTTTGCTTTAAAAACACAATATTTATAAAGTTAGTAAAGACAGTGATATAGCTCAAGGGAAAGGAATAAAACAGTGCAAGGAGTTTTTTTTATATTACAGTTCCTGTGTGACTTCCCTTGGTTTACCTGAAAAAGGAGAAGCCTGCTAAAGGCAGAAGTCTGCTTTCAGCTGTATTCTGGAGGTCATGGAGCTAAGTTAAACGTTTATCAAGCACAGAGAAAATAAGCATTGGTATAGCCAATAGGCTTAGCTTTAATGTACAAACAGTTACAAACGTTATTTGTTCAAGCATTTATTTACAGCTGTTATCGCTTACAAGTCAGACTTATTGGCTTTGGCAAAGCTTGTCTGGTGAAACCAAAGAAGGAACAACAATTAAGGAGAAACCGTGGGATACAAATAATGGGAAAATACATACAGGTAAAAAATACCAGGAAGTGAGCATAAATGTAAAGTCAATAGGAAAGCCACAGATGGAACAGAACAGATGGGGAAGATAGACAAGAGTCTTGACTAAAACATGTGAAAAAGGCTGCTGCCGAATAAAAACAAAACAAAAAGAGTTGATTTCCATACACAATGCATGTATGAGACAAAGAATGTAATGTGTGATGATTCACTGTAATTCTGAGATGTAAAATATCTCGTCAATCATAGCAGTGGAAGCACGCCATACGAGGCAGAATGATACACCAAACTCCCATGAGCATGAGGTGAAAGGGATATACTCCTCTGGACAGAACCTACTTACCTATATTTTAAAGAATTGTTAACAGTATGTATTGCAGACAGCTGTGGGTGCTAGAGGCTGGAAGACAGCCGAGATGGAGCTTAGAGCTAAAGGGCAAATGAGTACAGAAAAAAACCAACATGCACCAAATGAGAGCAGGCGGGATAGGGCCAGAATGCACCTAGGCTGACCTAGAGCTCAAAGTAACAGGTATAGTTCAATAATGTATTTATTCATTTGAGAGTTTTATATATTGCTAGCCAGACCCGAAGGTATAAGAGCGGTTTAAAACAGTAAATGTTCACATCAAAGATTGCAAGTCTTGGGTGAGTGTCTCTTCTCTTGACACTCTCTCACTCGTTATGCCCAAATCTAATGTCCTATAGCACTCTCTCACTCGTTGCTTGCAAGTTTCACTTTTTGGAGTACAAACTCACCTGACTGGTGGAAGTCCCACTTCTTACTGTACAGTCTCTCTCATCGGGTGTGGGATTCTCAACACGGTTTGTGAGACTAGTTAAAAGTCTAGCGTCTTGGAGCACATTCTCACTCACTGAGTGCGAGTGCCACTACACTTCCACACTAGTTGAGTCTGACTTTCACTTCTTGGTGCACAGCCTCACTCATTTGGTGCGAATCCCACACCTTGAAAATAGTCCAACTCTTTGGGGATGAGTCTCATTACCTGAAAAAATCTCATTGAGCAGTCTCAATGATCCCTTTGGATTTCACAATCTTCCATCACATCTTTGCTCCTGAACTCCTCAAATTGAGTCCTTGTGGACTCTTGGCCTTGAGATCGCTTCTGAGGACTTGCGCTGTGCCCATGAGTTTAACTTTGGCAGGGTTTCTGCTGAGAGTACACAGGTATCCTCGCTTTTTCTCTGCCTTACAGTTAAGAACTCATGAGAACAGGCAAGGTGCAAGAAGGTGAAAGGGCAGCATCTGCCGCAGGGTGCAATTTGGAAGGGAACAGATATGGAGGAACATGGTGGGGGGGGGGGGGGGCAGGAACACAGATAAGACCAGCCCTAGCTTCAGTATCAGGAATGGGAAGGTAATGTCTGGGGAGAAGCGGGTGTGCTGGTAGAGGACAGATGAGGAGAGGCAGAAGGATTAAGGTACATAAAGTTAATGATCTCTGATGAATGATACTGTGTGGTCTCTGCAGCAATACAAGTTTTTTTGAGGAGTGGGTTTAATCACACTACTGCCACCAATGTACTAAAGCCACTTTGTGGGGGTCCCAGGGCAATCAGAATTACTGGGCCTCAAGTGTATCAATGGAGCAGCATTATCTCTGTTGTCGCAGCACCTTCATACTGCAGGCCTTCAAACTGGATACCAAGTACACCACGCCATACGATGTAGACTGGGGAAATACCTAGGAAATATGTCATATTATCCGAAAAGTATCATAGGTATCGCGTCAGAGTAATGAACTGAAAAAAGCCATGTGTCACTTGTAATAGGTATTGCAAGTTAACCATGTCAAATAGCTGTCCAGCTTCCAGAAAGTAGTTTGCAAGAGGACGTAGCTCTACCTCTGCAAAGCTACCGCGTACCATAAATAGTGAACATTGGCAATTATAAAATCTGTTCGATTTGAAGAAATATGATGAGTATTCATTCCCGCCAGTCTGCCTCTATAGCCTTTCATTAGTATTTTAGAATCAGTGTTTAATAAAGTAATTGGGCGATATTGCCCGCATTTCTCTAGAATCTTAAAAGGCTTGAGAAAGATTATTATTTTTACTGTTATCAAATGAAAAAGAATCCCACAATGTTGCCTAATTACCTCAAAAACCCTTTTTAGATGAGGGAGAAATACCACCAAAGAGATTTCGTAGAATTTGTGTGGTAGCCTGTCCTCGCCTGGAGTTTTTATGCGAGGGAGAGATGCTATGGCTATGTGAATATCAATTTCAAATGGCTAGTGTAAGAAACTGGATTAATATTTGGGTTGGGTGACTGCCCACTTTAGTGAATACTCACTACCCTTGATAGGGTGAATGCTCCAAGACACTAAATTAATCTGACCTCAACTGCCTTTATTGTTATGGAACAAAGCAGACAGGCCAAACTTAGGGGGTCATTAGGATGGCGGGCGGATTTTGCCCGCCCGCTATCCTCACGGGGATTGGGACCGCCCGCCATAAGGGCGGGGGTCCCGTGGGGGGTATTAGGATGTGCCCACCACAATGCTAAAAATGCACTTATGCATTTGCATAAACAAAGTGGTAGGCACCGCCCGGTGCCTGATGCTTTGTTTATGCAAATTCAGGGGGTTACCACAGGTACCCCCCGTGTGCACCCCCCACCTCTCCTTCACTTTGGGGGCCCGCAGGGGGCCCCCAAAGTGAAGACTGCATGCCTTCATCTGTTTTGGCATCTGTTTTGGCCCATGTTAATATGTCTGGCGGTGTCTAATAGACACCGCCACCATATTAAACCTTTTCCGCCCCAGCCGCAAGGCGACCGGGGCGGAAAAGCGGCGGACGGTCTTTCCGTCCGCCGCGGTCCCCCCGCAATAGTAATATGGCCGGGGTAAATGGGTGGCAGGAGGGTATGGATGTCTGGCGGATCGCCACCGCCCGCATGGCGGTGGCGATCCGCCAGACATCCTAATGGGCCCCTTAGTGTTATATGTCAAGTATTTAAACTGTACTCTGGTTTTCTACATAGGACAGCCAGGCCCGCCACATTGAACATAGCTTTTAGGGCCTTGTCGCTGTAGAGATATGGTAACATTACGTTTTTACATGTTCCACATTTAAATACCATGCACTCTACCTTGTCTGCTACAAGGCATATATAAGGGTGACTCACTAATGTTTAAAAGGGAGGGGGTATTTCAACCAGTCACATTGCAGGCTTTGCACCACAGCAGTGAGGCATGTCACATTGCACGTTTTACACTGCAGCAGTTAGGCTACACAGGGCAGTCCTGTAGCCATTTTTGCACTGCCACTGAAGTGAATGGCAAAATAGGTGCTGCAGTCCACAAGTTGCATTTAACTTCCAGGCTGTGTGTGCACTTTCTACCCCATATAACAGGGACATACAGGCAAGTTAAATGTACCAATTAGGAATCATCAATGTAACCATATTTGAAGGGGAGTACTGGCACCTTACTCCTGATTAGCAGGAATAAAGTATACAGAGTTCTAAACTCAGCAATAAAATAGGATTCAGCAAAAGGCGAAAAATTGGTAGTGACAATGCAGAAGAAAACAAGTTACTTACCTGTAACTTTGGTTCCCCAGTATTGGTAACTTTCATAGATTCCCATGCTTTTGTATCATTCCCCGTCGTCGGAATGGGAGTCTCGGTAACAAAATAACATAGCAGTAGGTATAAAAGAGAAAGAAAAAGACCTAGGCCTCATTCCCTTTTGGAGCATATCCGCCTCTTTTTGTAAAAGAGACCAAACTTAGGCATCAGCCAATCAGAAGAGCCTCACCCCATAGAACCCTCCTGAAGGAACCTCAGAGCCTCAGATTTTCGTAGCCGTTGTGTAGCAGTCACCATATCTGCTGAAGGCTGAGCTTTCCTCGGGGAGGTGGATGGGCTCATGGGAATCTATGAAAGTTACCAATACTGGGGAACCAAAGTTACAAGAAAGGAACTTGTTTTCTTGCCCCAGTATTGGAACTTTCATAGATTCCCATGCTTTTGTATCAGAGTAGCAAGCAGTTAGCAATAAGAAACACATTTTGTGGCATAAATATACATTGAAATAGCCATCAATACATGAAGATACAAAATGTGCAGAATAAAGGAAGGTGGGATAGAAAGGAAAGCTCACCAATTAGTGGAAGAGGTTCCTCAGGACCGCCTGGCCCACGGTCGTGTCCTCCTGTTGCAAGGATTCTAAGCAGTAATGTTTTGTAAAGGTGTGCACGCTGCTCCAAGTCGCAGCTCTGCAAATGTCTTTGATGTGCACTCCCGCGAAGAGAGCTGTTGAACAAGCCATTGATCTTGTGGAATGCGCTCTAACTCTGCTGGTCAGTGGCTTATCGGCTGCAGTATGGCAATTTAGAATGGTACTTGTAATCTACCTCGCAATACCCTGTTTTGATAGGGGAATGCCTTGGCAAGGACCACCAAAAGCAATGAACAATTGGTAGATTTACGGAATCCCTTGGTGCGATCTAAATAGAATTTTAAGCACCGTTGTACATACAGAGAATGCAATGACCTCTCCGCTGGTGTAGTAGGGTGAGGAAAGAAAGCTTTAAGAATAACTGGCTCATTTAAGCGGAAGTCCGAGTGCACCTTGGGTATGAACTTTGGGTTAGTTCTCAAGATTACTGTATTCCTTTTGAATTGGAGAAACGGCTCTTGGATTGTGAGAGCCTGCAACTCCCCAATGCGTCTTGCTAATGTGAGGGCAAGAAGGAGAGCCAATTTCCATGAAAGAAATTTCATGTCTGAACGATGTATTGGTTCAAATGGGCCCTTCATGAGCTGTGTGAGGACCAAATTCAATTGCCAAGTTGGAGGCGGAGGCCTCACCGGGGGATAGACACAGAACAATGCTTTGAGAAACTGTTTAACTATCCTGGAAGACCAAAGGGAAGGTCCAGACTCAGATCGTCTGTACCTAGAAATCGCTGCCAAATACATTTTTATGAATGAATGGACCAGCCCCGTCTTAGGCAAGGACAAAAGATAAGGTAGAAGTTGATGAGATTTTGAAGAGAAAGGGTCAACACCCTCTTTTCTGCACCAAATACAAAACCTCTTCCATTTGAGACGGTAAGTCTGGTTTGTGGAAGGGGCTCTAGCCTGGAAGAGAACTTCTTTTATTTTATTAGAGATGGGAAGATTCATAAATTCTCGCTGTTCAGGAGCCATGCTGTCAGGTGCAATGACTCTGGATCCAGATGCCAAATTTGCCCTTCGGACATTGTGAGAAGGTCTGGAATGGTTCGCAAGGGAAGAGGAGGAGCCAGCGACAACAGATGGAGTTCCGTGAACCAGAACTGTCTCGGCCAAGCAGGGGCTATCAAGATCATCTTGCATGGTTCTATCTTGATCTTCCTGATAAGCCTCGGGATCAGTGAAATGGGGGGAAAGCCGTAAACAAATGTCCTTGACCAGGCTATCGAAAGTGCATTCCCCAATGATCCACGGTGGTGAAGCTTGCTTGCATAAGACCGGCATTTCTTGTTGGTCGGTGTGGCAAATAGATCTATTGCAGGTTTGCCCCACTGTTGAAAGACCTCGTCCAGAACCCGCTGGTTCAGTTCCCACTCGTGACTGATCGAGGATAATCTGCTTAGTCGGTCGGCATTCTCGTTTAAAATCCCTGGCAGGTGTTCTGCCTGTAGTGACATCCCATGAAGGATCACCCATTCCCAGATTCTTTGAGCTTCCTGGGACAATGGGAGAGACCTGATTCCCCCTTCTTTGTTTACGTAATGCATGGCCGTGGTGTTGTCCATCCGGATGAGAACCTTTGAACCTCTCAGGCGAGGGAGAAAAGCTTGAAGAGCCAGTTTGATTGCTCTGAGCTCCAAGAGATTGATGTGGAGCCGACGGTTCTGATCGGACCAATGTCCACTGACATGCAGGTCCTGCAGTACTGCTCCCAACCATCCAACGACGCATCCTTCGTCACCACCTGAGGAGACGGATCGCTTACGAAGGATAGACCTTGGGACAAGTTTTCCTGCTTTGTCCACCACAAGGCTGCTTTTTTCATTGCCGAGGTGACGGTCACCCTGTCGTCGAAAGACCTGTGAATCTGTTTCCATTGGATGTCCAGTTGCTCCTGAAGAGGACGCATCCTCAATCTGCTGTGTGGAATTAGAGGAATGCATGAAGAAATTACCCCAGAAGAGATTTGTAGCGGCATACTGAAAGACACCTTCTTCTTTGTAAGTCTAGCGCCATGGTCTGCAGTTTTTCCTGCCTCTCCAAGGTTGGGAAAGCTTTCTTGAGATTCGTGTCCAAGATGGCTCCCAGGAAGCGTACTGTCCTGGACGGGACCAGAGATGACTTCTCTTCGTTTAAAGTGACACCTAAGTTCAGAAACAGGTTTGTACATGCTTCGACCGCTTTCCTCGCTGCCTCCCTGGACGGAGCCTTCAGCAACCAATCGTCCAGGTAAGGGAAGACCTGAAAGTGATTCCTCCTTAGAAACGCTGCTACTGGTGCCAGCACCTTTGTGAAGATCCTCAGGGCTGAGCGAAGACCAAAGGGTAAAACCCTGAATTGAAAATGGCTCTTGGCTACTGTAAATCGTAGAAACCTTCTGCGTGCTGGGTGAATCGGCACATGAAAGTACGCATCTTCGCGATCGAGCGTGGCCATGAAATCCCCTGGATTGATGAGACGTAGAATGTCTTGAAGAGAGGCCATCCGGAAAGACAGGGAGATGAGATAGGTGTTGAGCTCCCTGAGATCTAAAATGGGGCGTCATTTCTCTAGCGTCTTCCTTACCAGGAAGAACCTGGAATAGAATCCTTCTCCCCTTTGGGCGCAGGGGACCGGTTCTATAGCACCCTTCAGGAGCATTTGATGAACTTCGAGCCGCGGAAGACGCAGATGTTTTGATGGAATGGCAGCAGGGGGCTTGGATGGTGGGATTTGCGTGAATTTCAAAGTATGGCCTTTTCGAATGATGTTTAGCACCCATCGGTCTGATGTTATCTTGGACCAATTCTGAAGGTATTGTGACACCCTGCCTCCTACTGATGATCTTGTGGAGGTGGGTACAGTAGGAAGAGCCAGGAGGCTGCTATTGTCTTTTGGACGTATCACGTCCTTGGCGAGCCTGCTTCCCTCTGTTATTAGGTCTTGAGAAATTCGAGGACTGGCCTTGCCTTTGCTGATAAGTTTGGCGGTACTGTTGCGAACCTGAGCCATATGATGAGTACCTTTGCTGCTTATAAGAGCCTCTGTAGGTGGTGCGTTTGCCTCTGGAACCTCTAAAAGGAGCCTTACGGTACTGAAGCGTACCCAGAGACTTAGCAGTCTCAGTATCCTTTTTAATATCTTGGAGAGTGTCATCTATCAATTTTCCAAATAATGCCTCTCCATCAAAAGGTAGATCCAGGATCTTATTCTGGATTTCGGGTCTAAATCAAGTCGCCTTAAGCTATCCCTGGCGACGAAGGACTGCAGCCCCAGCCAAAGAACGAAAAGCCGTTGTGGCAATGTCCATGGCACAGTCTATGACTTCCATTGATGTTGCGTCCCCTTCTTGCAAAACCTTTTTAGCTTCTGTCTTTGACTCTGGAGGAAGTTGATCCAAGTATGGCGAAACATCACACCATAGTTGGCGATCGTATCTGCCCAATATCGCCAAGGCATTTGCTGCCCGCACTAGAAGACTCTCCATTGAAGAGAACCTCTTCCCGGTGTTGTCTAATCTCCTGCCCTCTTTATCTGGAGGAGTTGTCAAAGGAGCTGAGGGGTTACGTGACTTCCTTTGTGCCGCTTGGGAAATTACCGAGTCCAGTCTCGGGTGTCCCGTCAAAGACGCCGGACCATCCTCAGGCGCTTTGTATTTTTTGTCGAGGCGCGGTAGTACAGGGACCACCGTCGCTGGATTCTTCATTGCCTTAAGGCCTTCATCCCAAAGATGCTGGACAATATGGATAGATCTTGTTGTCTTCTTATAAGGTTCTTTAAAATCATATAAGAAACATTTGGTGGCAACCGAAGGCATTGATAGTTTGAATCTGCCAGCCGCTTTCTCCATTAGTTTATGAAACCCCCCTATATCCGCTGGTGGGGAGTCCACCGGATCCGGACATGGAGATGCTGGGTTTGGGATGACATATTCATCTCATTCTGTACCTTGATCCGTCCTGTCGTCAAAATTTTGATCCTCATCCGAGGAATCATCATGGGTGTACAATGGTATCGAAGGCTCCTGTATAACCGGTGTCTGTGGCTGAGATGACACCAGGGCCGGCAATTCGGGAGCAGCCATTGCTGGAGCCGCAGGGACAGGCATGGATTGCGCAATTGGAACAGCAGCAGGTTGTGAACATCTAGAATTGTAATCCCGCAGCATGTTGTGAAGGTCTTGCAAGAAAGATGATGGTACAGACACCATGTCTTGTCTCGAGTACTATTGTGACTGGGCAGAATGATGATGATAACCACATTCCTGGTTGTACTCTCCGTCAGAATCCGTTTCTTGGCATTTAACCAGAAGCTGGGATAGACTGTTTTCATAGCCATATGAGTCCTGATCGTCATCCTCTGATTCATCGTCATCCTCCTCCAAAAGTAGAGCTGGAGGCAAGGGGGTAACTCTCCTAGGAGATGTCATGTCCGGTGTAATCCTGGTCATAGAAATCGTAATCCTTTTTTCCGATGATAAAATCATCGACAATCCCGTCGACACTGGTGCGGATAATACTGCTGTTGGCGGCTTCGCCGACGGAATAGGTGTCGTCGCCGAAAGAACACTCGACGACGAGATGGGCGTCGTTGATGCCGTCGACGACGAGACCGTCGACGCTCCTGCCGTCGTCGTCGTCAATGTTGTCGTCGTCGAAGCCCTCGACGACGACACCGTTGTCATCACCACCGTCGACGAACACTTCGTCGTCGCTGTCGTCGTCGATATCTTTGTCGCTGTCGTCGTCGACATATTCGTCGACGTCGTCGTCGAAATCTTCGCCGTGGACGCTATTACTGCCGTCGATTGTCCCGTGGACGAGCCCGTCGACTGTACCATTTTAAGCTTAGGCTTCAATTCCTTTGTCGACGGAACCTTTGTCGACGATGTCTTCATCGTCGACGACATGGAACTTCTGTCAGACTTTCCAGAAGACTGAGAAGAGGGTTTTTTGAAGGCTGGATCAGTCTTCATACCCAAAGAAGGCGTAGATGGTCCTACCCTCTCCTTTTCACCATGGTGAGAAGATTCGACTGGACCTTGGCTCTCAGACTCTCTGGGAGTCTTTTTTGAGGCCTTAGAAGGATGCTCCACAGAAGGAGAAGGGGAACCCCTCCCCTTTTGACTGATCTTCTAGTCGATGAAGCTGATGAAGAGTCCTCACTGTCACTGGAGACTGTGTCTTTTCTGGCCTTCAACTTCTGGAGCCATGTAAGAAGCCTACCCTCTCGATCCCGGAGGGTCTTGGTTGAAAAGGTGCGGCAGATCTTGCAGTCTGCAGCCTTATGATCAGGATAGAGGCAGTAGATGCAATCTTTATGCTTATCCTCAAAAAATAATCTTTTCTTGCCACAGGTGGAACATGGCTTGAAAAGGGCCTTCTTCTTTTCCTTATCTGACATCTTGGAAGGGACAGCTAACAATTTTGAAGAGAAATCCTGAAGAAAAACTTCTGAAAGAGTAGAGATTGAGCAGAGCTCAAAGGAGACTCCCTAAGCACAACGTGCGGTAGAAAATCTGAGGCTCTGAAGTTCCTTCAGGAGGGTTCTATGGGGTGAGACTCTTCTGATTGGCTGATGCCTAAGTTTGGTCTCTTTTACAAAAAGAGGCGGATATGCTACAAAAGGGACTGAGGCTTAGGCCTTTTTCTTTCTCTTTTGTACCTACAGCTATGTTATTTTGTTACAGAGACTCCCATTCCGACGACGGGGAATGAAACAAAAGCATGGGAATCTATGAAAGTTCCAATACTGGGGCAAAAGGTGGATTTCCTATGGGCAGGTTTAAATATTCTTTATCTTTGGTAGTCAGCCCATCCAATCCTGCATGATTAAGAAAATCCGTTATTTTCTGTGGTGGGGGCGGCTATCCTCTGCTTATATAAATCTTGATAATATTTTCAGAATATTTTGGATATTCTTTCTGGCTCTGTCTGCAAGTTACCAGTCTCAATTTTTTTAAGCCTGTAGACATTGTTGGTAATAAGTCTAGTCTTCATTTTCCAGAGTAGAAACCTTCCTTTCTTGTTATCTTCTTTAAATTATTTACTAAATAATAGTGTGTGTTTTTTAAACTTATATCTTAATCTGAGTTGTATGGAATTGTCTTATTATGCTTAATGGTGGGGCTTCTGGCCAACTATGAATTTACTTATTTTATGTAGGTTTACTTTTGCAGCAGTTTCATTTCCGTTTTCCTTTTATTACTGATGTTACCTGCTATAACAAATACCCCTAATATATTCCTTAAAGAAACTAACACACTATTATTATGCTAGCGGTATCTATATTCAAGTACACATTTTTTTATTTTTCCTTATATCTCTGTTGATGCTGGCGACAAGAGACATATCAACTCGCACTAAATAAAGGGGTCGAGGTTGATGTCTCATTTCATGAAAAAATAATATGGTTATTATTGAGCGATACAACAGCACCTGAAAACTGTTTCTATCTTGATACACTCCAGAAGTGGCAAAACTAAAAAGTAATCTATTCTAGCCTTGCAAATTAAGCAAAGCCCAGTTGATAAGGATCTAGTTCCCAGCAGCTATCCCCTAACCTATGCCTATCTTTTAATGCACAGAGCTCTTCTCTCATTCAGGGGTTTCGGCCAATTATCCAATTTTATTTCCTGATGATGTTCTATTTACTTTTACATAAGGTATTGAAGTCAACCCCAATGATGAAAGAGACATGAAAAATTACACGTTTTAATGCCATCTCATCGAATATTTCTTGATAGTCTGTTACTAGCCCGTAACAGGTTCCAACAGTGATTTTGATCATTTCCTTCTTTAAAGGTAAATAATAACCCCCTCTAGTTTAGATTCATTTATATTCAATGATCCACCCTGTATTTTTTCGTGTTATAATTGCCATTTGCCTTATTGCAGCTTGGGCATTTGACTGCCCTGACTCAGAGACCCAAGAGCATTTCATCAGTGACTCTGCTGTTATGGTGGGAACATTTTCTATTACATTCATATTGTCCTGTATATTCGATGAATTGTTTAAACATTTTTAGGAGTGTTTAAACTATTAACACTGGCAGATATTATTTTCAGTAACACAATTGTATTTCCCTCTTTTCTTTTATGCAAGCATACGTTCCCTGTCAACCCTTTTGTTTTCTGTCCCTTCCTGTTCGCCCATTCAGCAGTCTGTGGCTAGTGAAAAGATCTGTATTCCTGACTACACCCTCCCTTCCAGAAACCATTTTGTTGTGCAATGTGTTACTGACCATCCCTAAGAAATGTAGGTCCTTACTATTTTCCATCCTATTAGTTGGTTCATCTCAGTACCACTGCATTCCCCTGCCAACACCACTCTTATCAACTAAAAGTTCCTATCCGGTCCATGCGTTCTATTTAAGGACTCGTATTCCATACCTTTTTCAGCAAAGCTTTTTTTCAGCTTAGATAATATATGAAAACATCTATTCTAATTGAAATTAAAAACATACACCAATTTTTTTATCAGTAGTGATATTCTTTCAGCCTTTTAGTGGATTTGAATGATCAGTGGAGACAGACTAGGAAAGCTTAACCAGGTGCTTGCTGAGACTATACATCTTTTTCCATTGCTTTTTCTATAATCATGAAGTCTTGGAAATAAACAATTGTTGCCCTGGATGTGCAGTGGGTGCTTGATATGTTTGGAGCTACCCGGTGCATTTGAGCAATAAGATGATGGACATTCCATGGGAAGTATGGCAACATGGTGTTGCAAACTGAGGGACAGATTTAGAAGAAACTGACACATCTGTAGAGATGCGTCAGTTTCCCTGCGCCTCAATGCAAAACCCTTGTGCCACCATGGATGCGCAGTATTTACAATATGGCACACCATGGAGAAAGGACGTCAGAAACTCTGACGCATCTGTTGGGGCAAACGTCACGCATTGCTGAAGTTGTGTCGCAAGCACAACGCAACTCCAGCAATGCACGGAAAGGCCTATTCTCAATACAATGCATCATTCCTTACGCGCCTGCTCCAAGCAGGTGTAGGGTTTTGACGCAGTGGCGTCCTAGAAGTGGCGCAGTGAAATCTTTTAGATTTCACTGCGTCACTTCTACGAGGCTTTCCTGCGTGGAAACTCCCACCCTGCATACATTTTACCTCACGCAGGTATAATTTGACACAGGGCATTCCAAGTTCGTGCATCTCCCTAGATGCGTCACGTTTTAAATTAGCTGCATTGTTTACGTCATCACTGCATCACAAAAGTGATGAAAAGGCAGCGCAAGTGTGTCGCAAGGGACTTGTAAATCTGCCCCTAAGTGCTCTGTTATAAATCCAGCATAAAATCCCTCAAAACCCTTCTGGGATCTCTAATAGCCAAAGGTTGGAGCATCTGAAACCTCCCATTACTTTTCTATAGCACGTAGAGTGACCTAGTGTTGTGACACCAAGACCCTAGCAGTTGTTCTCTAGTCTGGTTACCCTTTCTTTTACATTTCCACCAGCTTCTGGCAATTTGTCTATCTGAGTTAATAGATTGTCTAAGTTTTAATTTAAATAATCAAAGTTATCTTTATGGATTGCGTGCATGGAGTTGCTTTCTGTTGCGTTCTTCAGTATTGTTCTCAGCAATACTTTGCTGAGTTGTTGGAATGGAGTGTTCGGGCTTCTTCTTTTTTTGTAGCTAGAGTACTATTCTTCGCTTTCCTCCTGAGCTTTTCTTGTTGTTGGGTGTGGAGGGCTCCAAAATAGATTGTTGGATGTTTTTGAGATTTTATTTTTCCCACTCACTAGTCTCCAGTAATGCAGTAAAAAGTGATCTTAAATCTAGATTCTTTGTCTCTGATACCTGTACAGTATATCAATCACAGGTTACACTTATAAGATATTTTAGACCTAAAGTGCACATTACAACAGTTCATACACTTAACTAAAATGAGTTAACAGTGTTTTTAGATTCCAAATTAATTATAAAGCCCCAGCTACACTATGTATAAGCCCACTTATAATTTACACTGTGTGCGGACTACCAACATCCCTAACTGTAAGCAGAAAACAGGCTGATTTAGACAGCAGACTCCCTCGTTAAGCTTTCACCTGTGCATGTGTGTTATGTGTAATGCACATGGCACGTGGAACCTAGGCAGGAAATTCCAAGTAACTCTGGGGGAGGAAACCTCCTCCACAACCTTCTCCTACTTCAAAGTTGGCATCAGGTATACATATTGGACTCTGCGACCCAATTCTTCAGTATTGTATTTGTGTTTTTGGTATATATACAGCGCATTATACCCAAAGGTGTCAAAGCGCTAGCACTGGTGAGAGACAAATGCAATGGGGAAAAAAAGCTTAAAACACAGACCTCACAGGATGGAGAAAAGCAGGGTTTTAAGATACTTACAAAAGGCTGCAGGGGCAATCAAACTCACAATGCGGGCGGGTAGGGTATTCCACAGGTTAGCAGCTGCAACAGAAAAAGAGCAATCACACCACCCCACCTCGTCTTCCAAAATCTGGGTATTATTGCCATCTAAGCGAAGATGACCTCTACTGTCCCTTAGGGATGTACCAGTGAAAAGTAGTTCTCGGAGGCCTTAGCCCCTGTAGATTGAGAGCCAAATGAATCAGACACAGGGTCTTAAAGATCACTTGCTTCCTTACTGGCAGCCAGTGTAGGGGACGGATACCGTCCCTGACCAACATGCGTTTAGGTAAATCCAAAACCAGTCAAGCAGCCACATTCTGGATAACCTGAAGTTTATTCAAGTGAGGACTTGTTAATGTTTAAGTACAGCGCACCAGCCTGGCCAAAGGGGCGGGATTTAGATTAAACAGTGTGGGGCTAAGGAAGGATCCCTGCGGAACACCACAGGGAAGCTGGATTGATTCTGCCCTAAAATTCCCGCAGCTGACGGTATGAGCCCTATCCGTCAGGAAGGAATCTAAAAGAGCCAGTGTGGCTCAATCAGGCCGGGTGCAGTCTAAGTACCAGGCGGGAAGGAAACACAGTATCGAATGCAGCTGCCCAGTCCTGCATAACCAAAATGGCAGAACCACCTTGAACCACCTGGCAACGAATGGAATCTGCCGCAGCCAGCAAAGCTGAGTCGGTACTATGACCCCTCTGGACCTGTGGAAGACTCAGAAGGACTGCTCTGCAAGAGGGACTGCTACTCCGCTGCCCTGCTGCTTGAGTGAAAAGGACTTACCTGCATCTTGAATTCAGGACAACCAGAGTGGTTCCAAGTGCTAGTTGTCTGACCTCCTGATTAGAGCTTCAGGAATTGAAAAGGCTCCAACCTCCGTGAATTCAGCACCTGGACTCTGTCTGCTGTAAGTCCTACCCCCCAAGTGGTGCCACCCCAGTCCTGGACATTTGGAAGTAGGCCTGAAGGTGCTCTGACAGCCCAGCTGTGGTCCTGTGAGCAGACCCAATGCTGCGGGTCGCAACTTTTTGCATCTGCTTTGGAATCGCTGCAGCATGATGCATCCCGATGCCGAACTTTCCATCGCAGTCCCCTCAGAACCGCCGCTGCTCGACGCAAGACTTGGCATCACAAACCCGCAGTCAAAATCATCCTTGATGAGGATGCAGAACTCCGTATCGCAGCCCCACAGCTTCTTCAGAACTGCCATCTTCGACAAAGGACTTTGCATCACCAGCCCCTCGTCAACAGCTTCTTCGGGACTGCTGATGCGCAACACATCTTCAACGCAGGACTTCACATTGCGAACCCCTTGTCGACGGCATCCACGATGATGTAGGACTCCGCATCACAGCAACGAGGCTTCTTCTGAACTACTGTTACATGACACATCCTTGACGCTGTATTTTGCAACACTTTGCAAACCAGGATTTCAGGTACTTTGTTCAGCAGGTCTAACTTTGTCCCTGCATCCGACATGCGTTCCATCGTGGTCGGTTCGGACTTGCGACTTCATCCTGGTCCAGCAGGACCATATAGTCACAGTTGGTGCTTTGTGGTTTTAAGCACTGTTATCACAAAAGTCTTTAAAATTGCATAACACCCAGAGGTACTGTCTGAAATTTCAAGTGCAGGCGGGGTAGAAATACAGCTTGACCCGCGGTGTTGCATATTAAATATTTGGCTGCACTCGGATCTAAATCGAGGGCTACAGACCTGGGCAACACTGGGCATGGCACTTGCAAAGCGTAACATAGCTAGAAAATGGGGATCCGGCATAGTACCCTCAAGATCACAATGGGGGAAAGACATGGATGCGGCGATGGTGGCAGAAAAGGGGGTATTTATACATAGGGGGTGTCCCAAAAAATGGTCCAAAATTTGGGGGAAATGGAATGAGTACCGGGAAACCTATGTGAACCCCCGCACGAGGTGTCTGAACTGACAGCAAACCCTTAGGGCGGGAGCCGTGGCATAGTACAGACGTAAAGGCCATATGTGCATGAGTGGTGAAAACAAAGAGGATAGAATGTTATTTCTTGACATAAAGGTTGGTTTCCGAAATGTATTTCGAACATGTACCAAACAACCATACCCAGGTAGAGGTGCATCCAGAGGCCCACATATCTACTATCAGCACATATATTGTATTACATGATTGTCGACGCTCACCGATCATCAAATGTTGTATTGCTTGTGTAAAATGAAGACGCTAATGTATGTTTTTGCATGTAGGAAAACGAATTTTACGTGTACTGCTACACTGATGAAAAAGCCAATAAAAATTGTTTATAAAAAAAACAAATTGCATAACTCCGTTTCTACTGATTGGATTTTTGTCGTTTTGATCTCAAATTGTTTATTTGTTGTGTTTTGACTTTATTACTGTGTGAAGTGCTGCATAAATACTTTTCACATTGTCTTTAGGTTAAGGCTGACAGCTTTTGTGCCATACCACCAGAAGATTAAGCACAGGTTAATTTGATGTTTGTTTGTGTTTCATACTGTCAGAGATCAGGGATGCTCCCTCAAACAGTAACCCAATTTCCAGCACTCTGGAATTAACTTGATCTGATCAGGAAGCCAATTGAACTATCCGCAATTTAAGAAAGATCTCAAAAGTTACCTTTTCAGAGTCTCTTTAAAGACACACTACTTCATTCACTACAGTAATCATCCATCGCAAGGAGTGGCCATCAACTCCATAAGGTTTTCCAAAATTACCTTATACTTTTCAAATAGACCCATCTCTCGCACTGTGATATCCACCTGGACCGCACACTTGAATTGTGTCATCCAGATCCATTATTCTACCTGGATCTTGCACTGATATGAACGAAATTGTTTCCATCACTACCGAGTAGTCTATAGAGGCCGCAAAACGATTATCAGCACTATAGAAAACTCCACAAATATGGAAGTAAAAATCAATATTCAAATATGAAGTTATTTTACCTTCAAAGGGTCTAAATCTGGGAAGACATTCAATCTCTTAAATCTTCCTAAGAGAATTGACCGGTCTGACAAACCTTAAGAAATATTTGTCCCTGGAAAATTTTCAGCAACAGAACATTCTGTACACCTCAGAAAACATACTGTTGCACTCTTTTGTGGAAACAGACAAACCTACAACGTGGTGTAGACTGACCTACTGCTTCTTGCCTGGTTGCCTTTCATGGCATTGACCAGTCTGGCAATCCACATGGACGCCAGTTCACCCCTGTACTTTCTAGTAGAACTGGCATCAGCTAGGGTGCAGAGTACTTTGATACGTATTCCATTCTCCACTTGTGAGCAAACAACAATAGATACACTTTCAGGAAACTGAGCTATAGATTGTAAATTACAGCATTGTGCAATGAAGACGTTGATGTTCTACAAAACCCACAACCGGAAGTCCTGGAAAAGGAACTGTGTAGCGGGTTGTGAAAATGAAAGACACGTATTCCGTTTTTTAAGGTTGCTTCTCTTTCTCCTTATTACCTGCATCGAAGAAGTGACTCTGATTCAGAGAAGGGATGCCAGGGATGATCGGAAGTGCCTAGTCTCCATCTTCAACTTTTATATGGATTTACAGTACTGAAAAGACTAAAATTGCCCACAGCAAATTGTAATGAATATTAGAACATTGGAATGTTGGGAGCTGCATTGCAGACAATGGAGTGCTCCCTGCTTCTACAGGCCGGTAAAGGCCCGCAGAGCAACATTCCAATGTTCTACAAAGGCTTCTCGAAGTTCGAGGGGATTTATATCCCCTCGAGCCTCGAGAACCCTTTGTTTAATTTGTTAGAACATTCTGCCCTCTAGTGGCAGAATGTTCTAATAGCCTTATAGCCCTTCGTAGCAGGGCTATACCGGCTATTAAAGTCCCGCTGTCTCGTTAAAGTCCCTCGCCTTCGGCTGGGCCTTTAACGATTCAGCGGGCCTTTAATAGCCGGTATAGCCTGCTATGGCGGGCTATAAGGCTATAATAGAACATTGGAATGTTGGGAGCTCCATTGAAAACAATGGAGTGCTCTGGGCTTATAATGGCTGGTATAAGCCTGGAGCTCCAACATTCCAATGTTTCTTTGTTCACAGCTCTGGCTGTGAACAAAGGTTTCAAGGAGCCTGAGGGGATTCCAATCCCCTCACGCTTCCAAAAGGCTTTGTTTTTTTTGTTAGAACATTCTGTCCTCTAGTGACAGAATGTTCTAATAGCATTATAGCCCTTCGTAGATGGGCTATACCGCTATTAAAGTCCCTCTCCCTTGTTAAAGGCCCTCGCCTTCGGCTCGGGATGAAGGGTAAGAAGAGCCCTGACAGAAGTAGTCCGAGTGCAAGTGAGAAGTGGGACTTTTTAAGGAATCAAGAAGCGCAGCGGTAGAATGGGTAGAGAGCCCTCTGAAATAAAGCAGTACAGATAAGTGTGGGAACAGGAAAAGGAAATTATGGGGATAAATGTGTGAAGAAGATGGCTAAGGGTAGAGGGAGGCATGCATCTAGCCACTTTCTGACAAACTCAGACAGAATCACTCACCTGGCAGCGGCACAGGTAGGTGGAGCACCAGTCCCTCAGAGCAGCAGTGTTCATGAGCAGCAGCTGAAACACAAGCATCAGGAGTTGAATGATGCTTCCACTGTGTTCTTCGAGGCTGGGTTGTCCCGTACCCTCTTCCCTTGCAAGGATATTGTTGCTGGAGCCTCATGTTGCCATTCTTTCACCCTCCTTGGGTTTCTTGGGTTCAGCTTGTGATGGCCGTTGTGCACCTCTCCTGATTTCTCGGTTTCCATCGGGCATGTATTCTCTGCTGATGAGGCCTCCACTGCTCCCTTGTTTGGCTTAGGTTCTGCTAAAGTGGTGGGTGCTTTAATTGGATCAAGAGCATTTCTGGTGAACTAGTCAGTTTCCAAATGCTGCGGTGGGAGTGGTTGAGCGGTATGCTCCCCAGGGATGCGGGAGCTATGATAAGCCTATCAACATGGTTGATAGACATGTATATTGTCCAGAATCAAAAGGCCCATGGGCGCTCCAGGTGAGGTGACAAAGAGTGCATGTCTGGTGGCCATATTGGAATGGCCATCAATACTGTGGTCCTGAAGCAGGTGCTCGCATTGGTGCTGCACGTCACAGCTGTTGTCAATTCTCAGTGAAAGCATTTTTTTCCCTTTGATATGACAGCTGTGATGGTTCATGCAACATGGCTTGTAGGCTGCATGGTGCAATTTCTTTTTTGATATTAGATGCACCATCTGGGCATGATGAAGGCTTGTCTGAGTGGGGCCCAACGGTTGCCATAAGAGATAGCTCGATGGAGCCTATGCTGCAGCTGCTTCTGCAATTGATGAGCGGATCAGAGCAATGGATATTATGTAGCAGCAACAGCAAAGAACAGGATTTATAGGCAAGGGATGCCCCAAGAACCATGGGAAGATTTGGTGGAGAAGTGTGGCTCAATGGTTAGAGCGGCAGACCCTGATGCAGAGGTCTAGCCTGGGACCAGGGTTCAATTCCCGCCTCGGCGGGTCTTGGGCTCAATTTCCTCGGACCTGACAATTCTCGCCTCGGTGCCTATTCTAATCATGGGCCCTACTCTGCAATTTTGGGCAATAGCTTGCTTAATCTCCACAACGGCCCCCACAACGCTAGGATTCCTGGCTTCATCTTGGGGGTGCCCAGGAGTGGGCACTTCACAGGGAAAAGCCAGGAAGGGTTCCACAGCGGTATTCGTACAAGCGCCGAGATACCCCAGCTGGGGCCGATTCATGCGCTATACTACACTACATTTTCATTTGGGGCGCAGAGCAGGGAAATGCTCCAAGGAACTGATTTTTAGAAATGTTATTTATTCTACTACATAAAAATGCTTTTTCTTAGTTACTTTAAATTTGTCTCCAACGCACATGTTAATGTACATTTCTGCGAAATGCTGTGCATGGATCTATAACATGACCAACAGTCTATGAAGCCAGTGTCTGAAATTGGCTCACACAAACAAGCCAATGGCTGATTAGGGCTGACTCAAGTCCACTTTCTGTATTGTGTTAACATGAGGTATGTAAGTCATCCAAAGCGGTCTTTAAAGAAGACCTAAAAAAGGACGTGAGCTACCTCTTTTCTAATTATCAATCATTTTGTGTTGATTTGCCATTGAATAAGCATTAATCAGGGCCTAAAGTGTTGGGTAGACCGACCAGAAACCCATTTGGTCAGCTCTTCAAAAAACAATCATCAGAGTATTGTCCATTATTAAAAATTGACCGATGTTTTGTTAGCTTTGCTTCCAAGCAATTGAAATTCACCTTTTTGCAAGGAACTGTGGTCAGAAATAAAAATACATGCCTGACGCAGTCCCAACGCATGCAGAAAACGTTCCCATGAAAAAGGTCAGCTGGCAGTCGGATGCTCAGATTCATGGACGCCATTTTAACCTAGCAGAGGAAGCTGACAGTATTGGCTGGTGATCTTTAAAGTGATGAAGCGTAGCACGTTTCTGCGAATTTCAGTGATCGTGTACGCGAAGCAGCCGAGCCAGCTGAGCATTAAGGAGGGCACTCCCCCCCAACCTTGGAGATAAATTTGAAAAAAAATGGGATCAAATAGTACAGCTTTCAGCACGTTTTTCACATAAATTTACTAAAAAGCACAGCCAACTGTGGTTGGTGTGCCCCTAATGCCCTTTCCGACACAATCCCGTGTTGCTGAACCCTCTTCCCCATACTCTTCAGCCTCCTCAGGCTCATGTGTGTCCTTTACGTTGATTAAAACTCCTCAGTACCACTGCCTACCAGCTCTTGTTCCATTTATTTACTTGAGTGCTGCAAATGCAGATTCTTGAGACTCACAATTCTCTTGTCCTTACCAATCCCTATTAGCCGGTCCTATACAACCTCTTATCTCATGGACTCCTCATGCCCGTACACCCTTTGTATTTCTGGATTACCCTGTGCTCTCCAAGCATTAGACTGCCCTCCACTCCTTCACCAAGTTCATCAGCATCCTAACACCTTCTACTCTCAAACCCATCAGTCCTTGAGTTTCGTTGGTGCTCTCAACCCCTTCCTGCTCCTAGTATACCTTGGAGCCCCCAATTCCCTCTGGCACTCACCACATGAGTAGGTTAGGAATAGTGTCCATTGACTAGGAGATAGCCTCCCTGTGTCCCAGCTGCATTGCTTGCCCCTCTCAGGACAAGCCTCGACACTTGCACGTCATAACCTTGCTCACTGTTTGTCACTCTATCGCTCTCTTCCAGTCAATACTTAAGTCACTTTGGTAGTGAGACAAAATATCGAAATTAAAATATCGATATACAATAATATCGATGTTTTAATTTCGATAGTATAGAATATCGATGTCCAAAATATCGACAGACAGAATATCGTTTTTTAAGGTATGTATGTTACTAATATCGAAATTTACTAATATCGAAATTTGGTTTAGTGTTATGTATTTTATTATGTTGTTTATATGTTTGTTAAATATGTTTTGTAATGTATGTTTGAAAATTAGTAAATTTGTTTACATTTTGCGTTTTAGTATCAGAGCGGGTTGTGGGTTTATAGGGGAATAGGGTGGGAAGTAATTTAATAATAATTAATTAATTAATATATTTTTGTAAATATGTTTAATTAATAATTAATTAATATCAATTAGTTAATGAATTAATATATTTTTGTAGATGTTTTTTATTAATAATTATTTGGTAATTAATTAATATTAATTAGTTAATTACATTAATTAGAGTTAATGTTTTAATATATATAATTTTGTGTTATTGTTAATTAATTAATTGGTAATTAAATAATATTAATTTGTAAATTAAATTAATTAGAGTTAGTGTGCTAATATATTTACTTTTTTGTTATTGTTAATTAATAATTAATTGGTAATTAAATAATATTAATTATTTAAATAAATTAATTAGAGTTAATGTGCTAATATATTTAATTTTCTGGTATTGTTAATGAATAATTAATTGGTAATTAATAATTATTAAGTGATTAAATGATGTGATTTATTTATGTGTAGTGGGTTGTGTGTTTATAGGGGGATAGGGTGTGATATAATTAAATGTAATTAATTAAAGAGATTGTATTTATTTATTGGTATTTATTGTTAATTAATTAGTAATTAATATGTGTTAATTAGTTCATTTATAATTACATCAATTTAGTAATATTAATTGTTATTAATTGATTAATTGAAATTTATATTAATTGTGTTTTTTTGTATGTGTAGTGTGTTGTGTGTTAAAGGGGGAGTAGTGTGGGAAGTCATTTTTACCCCCATGCTATCCAACGCTTTCCTTACTGTTGCACCCTCTGGAGTGGGAATAGTAATTTAAACCCCTACGCTATCCAACGCTTTCCCTACTGTTGCACTCTCTGGAGTGGGTATAGTAATTTAAACCCCTACGCTATCCAACGCTTTCCCTACTGTTGCACTCTCTGGAGTGGAAATAGCAATTTAAACCCCTACGCTATCCAACGCTTTCCCTACTGTTGCACCCTCTGGAGTGGGAATAGTAATTTAAACCCCTACGCTATCCAACGGTGTCCCTACTGTTGCACTCTATGGAGTGGGAATAGTATTTTTACCCCTACGCTATCCTACGCTTTCCCTACTGTTGCACCCTTTGGAGTGGGAATAGTAATTTTTACCCCTACGCTATCCAACGCTTTCCCTACTGTTGCACCCTCTGGAGTGGGAATAGTAATTTTTACCCCTACGCTATCCAACGATTTTCCTACTGTTGCAATATGTGTAGTATGTATATATATTAATTTATATGTAGAGTTTTTAATTTATTTTAAATGTATATGTATTAGTTTTAATTTTTTTAATATGTTTTAATGTTTTTATTTAATATTTGTAAAATTATATGTATTTTTAAATTATTTTTACATTATTATTAATACATTTAAAAAAACGATATTTTTAATTTCGATATTTTTGTACTACGATATTAATTTTTCGATATTTTTGTACTTACCTTTATGAAGATATAACTCCGATATTTTTGATTTTTATATTTTTGTGTCGATATTTTTGTATGTAGATATTCTGTCTGTCGATATTATGTCATAGATACAGTCACTTTATCTCTATGTCTTCCAGCCAATCATCTACCACTCTGTGTAACACACTGGTTCTCTAACTCAGTCTGTTACTCACCCTGGGGTTTATTTACAAGCCCCTTGCGCCGCCGGTATGTCACTTTTCCCCATGTTAACAGTGACGCACTAGCGACACAAGGGGCTTGTAAATAAGCCCCCTTGTCTCTATCTCTGAGACTAAAGGCTCTGCCATATACTGCTGAAAGTCACATACATCCTGCTCAGAGGATAGAAGAAGATAGTACTACAGCATTCGAGAAAAACAAAGAAGAAACAGACAGTTTAGTTACTAAGAACGAATGGAGCACAACACTGTGGTCGAGAGATGATAGACAGACAATAACACTCAGACACAGGAAGTCAGAAACCCCATCAAAGAACAAGCAGTATGAGCCGTGGGGAGGATAGCAATTCAGAAACATAGGGTCTAAAGACAGTGGGACTTAGAAACACTTGGCTGAACCTCTGGCAATGGTGAACACAGAAAATGTGCCTAAAACTGTTAGTACAGCACTGAAAAGGTAGGCCTTTATAGGAGCAGTTCCAAATTGATCAAAGTAAAAAGTAGCCAACTTCAGAGAGGGGTGCATGAAGGAGGAGAAAAAAGACTTGTGGGAGCTGGAGATATGGTCCTGCCAAGTTAAGTAATAAAACAAGCATTGACAAAGACAACAAGTTTTGGCTTGCAGTCTGAGTCCTGTCTAAAATATAAAAAATTCTTGCTACGGTGAAAACCAAAATGATAAACAAAATGAAACACATTGCGTTCAGTATTCAATGCACCTATGAGAGAAAGAAATTAATATGTCATGATTCAGCAAATGTTTGAGATGTAAAATAGTCCCTTAGGCAATGCAATGCCAGCAACCATAGGACGCAGAATGATGCATTAAACCGCATGAAGGGGCTCATTATGATGGCGTAACGATCGCCACCGTCAAGCTGGCGGTTGCGACCGTTGCGCCATCATAACGAGAAATACCCCCGCCATATTATGATAGCGGTGGGTTTCGCGATGGACGCAAAGTCCGTCCGTTGTTTTTCCGTTACGATTGCCGGCCGGGCGGAGCTGGGTCAGTAATATGGTGGCAGGGCTTGGCGCATCCTAATTGGGCTGGTGGGACCGCCGCACGTCTGGGGGTCGGTCCCATCCCCGTTATAATGGCGGGCAGACTGATGTCCGCCCGCAATCATAATGAGCCCCGAAGTGAGGAAAACTTGCATCTAGGTGGAGCCAAAGCATCTCTCCGTATATTTCAAAGAGTTGGTAACATCAGGTCAGCATACAACTGCACAGTCAAGCCAGACCTAAAAAGTGAGCCTCGCTATTTAGGTAAAAATGAAAGAGGTATCAAAAGAGGAGTATAGGAAAGAGGGGGGAAATGAGTTAATCCCCATCTTCACACCCAAAACATTCCTCACAAAGTAATCCTGTTTCATTTCAGCCTTTCCTCCTTCAATAAAACCCGGAAATTAAATCGAGTAATATTAACAGACATGTAATTTACACGGTTTAGAAATGATTTAAAACACTATAAAAAACAAATTGTTATTATAATATTATTTTATATATTATATTATTATTACACTGCCTAGAAAACCTGGACAGGTGATAAGCTGCGTTATACAAATCTACGTAACATAACATTATCAGGGAGTGTGAATGGACAATTATAAAAATCCTAAACATGAACTTGCAGTCCAAAATAATGGTATTTGTGGCACCGAAGTATCAATTTCCTGTTTAATAAAAGACCACCAACATTTCCATGCCAATCTTTTTATGAGATAATTGTTCTGTAAAAGGTGTTGGATCAGATCTCCATATTGGTATGACTTTACAGTGTTTGCAGTACACTGGGAAGTTGGTGTAGTAATCAAATGCGAAGGAAATTTTTCAGTAAAACCTTGATGGGGATTTTTCTGGGGTAATCAAAGGTGTGGGTTGTCTGTTCCCATGTGTCTATAGGCATGGAATTTTATAATAAAATCTATTACTCCGCCTTGTTTCTATTTTAGAAGCCAGGCATAATGAGGAACCTGAATGCACATAACCATAACTACGGTAGTTCTACTTCAGTTCCTCTTGAAAAGGCAGTGCTTGTCCTTAGACTTTGGGCCCTGCATGGATCCCACCCCAATATGAGTGCAAAGAAATGATCCTGGGCTTCCTCTGGAATGTTTAGTGTTGCCTTTGAGTATCTTTTTAATCCATTAGGATTCAGAGCCTCACAGAATCAAAATGGAAACAAAGTGCAGAGCCAAGCAAGGCCAGGGGCCTTGGCATGGCAGGCCAGGGGTGATCATGGGTAAAAAACTGCAAGGAATGTATTTCATGTGGAAGAAAGAGCTTCTCAAAGGAGTTTTAGGGGATTGTAAAAAAACAAATAAGGAGGCAATGAAATAGAAAGAACCTCCTGCATTTGAAGGGGAGGTCACAACATGAAATGTTAAAATTCTTAATTCTTCTGAATAAAGTATTTCTTTGGCGACCCTGCTGGATTCGATGAGCAGTGTGTGTGTTTTGAGATTTTGGTTAATCCAAATGCTTACTCTGGCAATAATTGGCTCATAGCTGAACATGACAACACATAAGTGTAGCTACAGGTTATGTAAACAATAAATGAAAAGCCCTGGAGTATTTTCAGTGTATATGCCCTATGCTCAGGTTTTCCAGGCGTTACTATTTGCAGAAGGTTAGTCCCATTTCCATATTGAATGAAAATGGCTTCATAAATACGCTGATTAGTGAACGGGTCATGAGTATATTAAGTATGTTTTTTTAAATGTCATAATATATTAGAGAGTCAGTATTTGTGTCGATGTAATCAAAGCGGAATATCACTCCATAGGAAAACCCATTTTTGCATCCTTAATACCTTTAAGCCAATTCACCAATTTACACCAAACATTAGAAAATCAGTGGCGTAATATTCTGGCATTCATTCCAACTATCAATTATTGTGCAGGTTAATCTACAAGAATAACGTTATAAGAGGTATCCCCAAGCAAAGGGATTTATTTAGATTACCTTGGATATCGCCATTGACAATTTGAGCCATGAAAAATTAAATGGCAGAATGAAAGTACACAAAATTTGGAAGGCACGTGGTTATTGGCTCCAATCATTTTATTCAGATTTTTTTTAATTATAAGCAAAAAACAAAAGGCCACTGAGCATGTAGAACTTATGTATGAATCCCTCAATATTCAAGAGCACCTACAAAAATATGAAATGCAAAAGAAGCTTTAAAGAGCAATCATATTCATTGACGTTTTAAGGCATTGGAAAAGAGAACAGATGCCCAAGGCCCCATCATCCAAGGGGCTTTGGGAAAGTGATTAGGCGTTCTTTCTTCTCTATTTCTATATATCTATATATCATCCTCTTCCCTCCATCTGGGTAACTCTTCCTCAGAATCTGTCTTACTCTACTCAGTGTAATCTAAAGCATTTTAGGGCCACAGCCAAGACATATTTTAGCTGTTCTTGCTTGAAACAATTTAAATATAACCTATAATTCAATATTGGTTGGCATCTTGCATAGTTGAAGTAATATAGAATCGGTAATAAACTTAAAAGGTTTTCCGAAGAGGGGCCCCCAATATATGTCATACCCGGGGCCCCAAACATCCTTAAGATGGCACTAATCATATTTCACTGGCATTCACAAATCAAAATACAGAAAAGGCAATTTTTTAGTTTCAACATCAAAAAGCACGTTCCAACAGTGTAAAATGGTGCACATAGCTGAGCATATTCTTTTGAAGAGGGTAAAACAACCCACTTAGACACACAACTCCATAAATTAAAAATGATGGGAAGAAAACAAAAACTGAAATCTACTCAAGTGCTTGGTCCCAAACCACATCGACTTATGTCTAATACGGCATCTTCTTATACTGCATGCGGTTTGTGATTTTCTACACCCAATGGGACAATATTTCTGTACTAATATTGACTCCAATAAGGCAATGTTTTTGTGAAGCCTATTTAGGACATCATATTTTTGTCAGATAATATTTAGGCCACGATATTATTAACATAACACAGCAGTGTCCTCCGACTCCACAGGAAGGAAGTTTTAAAATGTTTGCTATTCACAAAGCAGGGTGTAATAGTACACCAGGGGAAAACCATGTCAGTAGGAGGTTTCCAGGAGCACTATTTCACCCGTCATATAACTATTTTAGAGCTGCATATTTTCCCTGTGCGGAACAGTACATAATATACAATTCCGCAAAATTGAAAGGGAAGTCTAATGTGCAGAAGCGCTTTTTTCTCAGCAGGGAAAAAGAATTGCCTAGGAGAAAGCTCTCCTCTACACAGCGATGAGGGGATGATCGGTGCCTAATTTGTGCTGGAAGTTGCCAGTGGGCACCACCAGCACTTATTTCTCTAGACAAGGACTCTTTGCCCCTTGGGATCGCCCTACAGCTGCATCGCTTTGTCAAGCACTGGGAGACAGCAGAGTCAGTTCTTTCCACTCCATTCAGTGTATTGGACACCACTCTTCGATTTTTCTCAATTACAATGGAACTAAATGAAGGACTCATACTCTTCCTCCAGGACGTGTGCATGCTGTTACTTTGCTCAACTGGCTGTACACGACTGGCCACACAATTGTCGATGGCTGGGCACGCAACTGTCAATGAAATTGGATGCTGTTATTGGTAGTGGTCCCGCAGCTACTGTCGCGGCCTGATCTATAAGTCAGAAAGATAAGGCCTGCTTCTACTGCCCACATCCCAGTCTCGCTCAGAAGCAGGCTGCTCTTCCTGTGATATCACAAAAAAGGAGCTCAGAGGGAAAAGAAAGACCAGGGTTGCCCTCCACTCAAAGAACATCAATACCAATGAAACCCTGTCTTATGAAATGCAAATTATGTCAGTGTGCCATACAGCAAAACAACAGTATTAGTGTTTACCTTGGCAGTATCCTCTTAACCTTCACATTTTAGTGGATACCTACTGCGATGCATTCAACAATTTTTAAACCACAGTTATATATTTCATAAGACAGGGTTTCATTGGTATTCATGCTCTTCCTGGGAACCAAAAGCAGCCCTGGTAAAAATGTTGGAAACAGAACCACTCCCTTGTCTCTCTCCTTTTCACTCTTCTCTCCCTCTCTTTTACTTCTCTTCCTCAGTCTCGCAGGTACCCAATTAATGTGGTGTAGTGGTTTAATTCCACTCCTCAACACACTAAGGCCCTGATTACGAATTTGGTGGTCCAACCACCGGACCGTCATTGCAGCAGCCGGGATGCCACCAGACAAGCCGGCGGCATCCAGACTGCCGTATTACAACACTGCCAGGCTGGCGGTGTTGTGTCTGTGGTGCAACGGCGGCATGCTTCGGCTCATAGAGAGCCTGAAGCATGCTCTGCTGTTGTGGCAGCGCTGCTTGTACATTGCTGCACTGTGTGCCGTGCCCCATGTCATGCATGGCACACAGTGCACGCACAACAGTGCAAGCAGAGGGGGACACAACATGTGCCTCATGCACACATCCAATGGGTTCAAACTTAATTGGGCACTGTTTGGGGCCCCTTTCCCTGCCCCTCCGCCGACATGTTCATGGCAATGAAAAGCTTGTTGAAAAGGCAGGCCATCATCTGCACGGCGGTGCCGGCATTGGCACCGCTGCCGCAGACCACCGCTTTCCCCGGCACTGTTCCATAGAGATCCAGGATCCTGGTGGTGGCAGTAGTCTTGCGTCAGACTGGTGACAGCCAGACCACTAAACTCGTAATCGGGCGGTCGGACCGCCGAGGTTGCGGTGGTCGGACTGTCACCGCAGGTTCAGCGGTCTAGGGACTGCCATACTCGTAATCAGGCCCTAACTCATTTCTTTCTAAAACAATCAGAAAGACTACAATTCAACTTAACCTCAAACAACACAACCAAGCATTCTACATCTAGCTTCAAAGGCTGAGGCATGAGTGCACATATGGGACTAAGCTACACCTAAAAACAATGCATGCACACATTTTCCTTCAAACATGAAGTGCCTCAAGTAGTATTTTTAACTCACCAAGAATGAGATTTCAACTGCGGACCATTTTTTTAAATTAGGGACTAATGTCAATCAGGCACTGGTAGAATAAACAACAAACAAATGTAAAAAGAAGATGCAAATTAGGGCATGAATAGTTCACAGGGAACCTTTGCTAATAGCCTTCCAGGAAAGAATCTAACCTCATGCAGTCCCCAAATTAGAATATTTGGAAGGGAGACGGAGAGAGAGAGAGAAACTGTGATATGTGTTGTTGGAAAGGGAAAACAGGAGAAAGAGGAAGCCAAAGAGCAAGACAAGGAATAAGGAGACACAATGAGAAGAGGTAGGAGAAGATAGAGCTAGGGTAGAAGATATGGGAGCATAGAAGGATGATAGAAGCAGAAACATAAAAAGTAAAAAAGGAGATTACTAAAAAAGAGAAATCAAGACAGAGAAATCAGTGTGGAGGCCCGGAGTTGCTAAAGATTTCATTTGTGTGGTACAAAGTGATGCTAAATTGTCCAAACAGCAGTAATGACCAACATTGGCATAAGGAAATGCTTTCCACCAGCCCCTGCTAAGTTATACAAGGGGGACAGATCTGGAGTGGAAGAGCACAAAACCACAGGTTTTGTCACAAAGCCTGATCTACTAACACCAAGTGAATCGGGTGCAACTAAGTGGTCAACCAATATATCATCTGATATAAGTGCATGTAAGGAGTGCGCTTTAAACTAAAGAACACATGCATGGTTGCTTAGACACACAAAATTTGTGCTGGAGGTTGTCCATTAAGTACAAATACTAAGCTAGACACTGCTGGCTTGCCTTTGCTTTATAGTGCAAGGCTGAGCATGAAGCAGAACTGCCATTTTTAGCACAAGCACAACCGATGGTGTTGTCAGTTTGTGGGTTTTGCTAAAGCTGGTGATGCTATATTCTTTGACCTTCGGGTGAAGGAGAGCTTAAATTTTTCATGCAGTGCTTCATTGTGTGAAGGATAGTATATCTGTTACTGGGAGATAGGTGGGCAAGTAGAATTAGCTGTTTGAAAGATAGGACACCCAACTGGACAATGCAATATCACCATTGCTTAGTGGACAGTCTCATGGACCATGTCCCAATTCAAGAATTTTCAGAGAACCCAGCTAAATTATATATATATTTTTTAAACAGATTTTATTGATAGATTGCATACATGGCGCAACACTCCGCATCCCGGAGAAAAACTGCAGATCAAGTACACAGCATCAGATGATTGGCAATCTTAAACATCATTTTGAATCAACTAATAACATCAAAACCTACCAGTTCTACACCCCCCCACCCCTTATCCCGCCCCGTCCCCCCCACTCTCTCCACCCGGATCCCACCCTCCCCAGCCGCACAATAGCATCTCATACTTCTCGTAAGCCATGCTCTAGACTGACAGTGTACAAACACCTTCCCTCCTGGTCCCTTTACGCCGTCACAGGGCACTCTTCCTGTTCCACCGGTGGTTCCAACCACAGGCCCCGATAATCCGCCCAGCGCCACCATATCCTGTAATGTTTCCTTGGGCAGCCTCGGGCCTCAAAGATTGGCCGCTCCAACCCGATACAGAAGTCCAGCCCTTTCTTCCACACCAGCACTGAGGGAGCCCGGGGGTCCTTCCATGCTTTAGCTATATCTCTCTTGGCTATGGTTAAGCCTAGCAACAGTAGGTGCCTTTTATATGCGTTGCCCCCTACCCCTTCCAACACATGCAATAGACCCAGTCGTGGAGTACGGGGGAACTCCCATCCCAAGACCTCAGACATACAGTCCCAGACCCCTTTCCAGAATCTAACCAAGGAACTACAACCACATATTGTGTGAATCAACGTCCCCACCTCCCGGCCACAGCGGAGACAATCTAAGGACGTATTCAGGCCTGCCCTCCACAGTCTCTCCCTTGTAAAGTAGACCCTATGTAAATATTTGAATTGAATGAGTCTCAGGCGCATTGCTATAGCCGCACCTCTGGGGGCCCCCGAGTGCCTCCCGCCAATCTTCTTCCTCCAGCGTCCCCACATCCCCCTCCCAGGACTCCCTAAGTTTCTGCAATGATGTGGAGCAGTGTGTAACTAAGGTCTGATATATGCGAGAAATCTTTTTCTCTCCTAGGTCCCCCATAAATACCTTGGCCTCTAGCGGGCTAAATTCGGGCATGGAATCAAGACCTTCCAGGCTCGGGGCAATGGCGTGGCGGAACTGCAAGTACTGAAAGAACTGGGACCGGGGCATGCCATACTCCTCACGTATATCCTGGAAGGACCTAAGGGCCGTCCCTGACATCACGTCTCCCAGCTTGGAGATTCCTATATTGTCCCAGCCTCGAAAGCCCTGAAGGGATGCCAGTGCAGGCAGACGTCCATTGTGCCACAAGGGAGTCTCTTCAGTTAACGTGCCCCACCATCCCATATGACGTAGGGCTTGCCTCCAGAGTTGGAACACTACCTGGGTGACCAGCGACAGCCTCTTCCACAGTCGTGCCGAGAACAGGACTGTGTGTAGAGTATTGGACCCCATAAGACATCTCTCCAAGGCATATGCCAGGTCCCCCCTGTCCCCATACCACCATTCGTTCAGGACTAGGAGATGGGAGGCTTGATAATACGATTGGATGTCGGAGGTCGCCAAGCCTCCACAGTATGTGGACAGAAAACATGTGCGCAGCACCACCCGCACCGTACCTCCCGCCCAAAGGAATTGCCCCAACGCCGAGTCAACCTGTCGGAACCAGTGAAGCAGAATCGGGTAAGGGTGGTTCTGTAGTTGGTATAACAGTCTCGGGAGGGCCACCATCTTAAAGATGGCCGACCGACCGTAGATAGTGAGGGGCATGCGGGACCACGTCTTCATGTCTGTCCGAACCCTGTCCCAGACTGGCACTAGGTTCCGTTCCCAAGAGACCACAGGGATGTCGGTTATGAACACTCCCAAGTACTGGAGTCCCCCCACCACCACCTGCAGCGTGGATGCCCAGGTCCCAACCCCAGAGCGCTCTCCCAGCACCCAAAGGCTTGATTTGCGCGGGTTCATGTAGAGCCCGGAAACTTCACCAAATATTTGCATAATCTCTAAGAGAAGCGGTCCCGACCTATTTAGATTTGTAAGGAAGAACAGGACATCATCTGCGTAGAGCGCAAGTCTGTCCGACAGCCCGGTCTCCCATTCAAAGTGTGCAGTGGCGCATCTATGCACACCCACGCCGCTAGCGGCTCCATGGCAAGGGCAAATAGGTACGGCGAGAGGGGGCAGCCCTGTCTCGTACCAAGGCCAACAGAAAATGCAGAGGACATGGCCCCCGCCACCCTGACCGAGGCCGTTAAGTCCGTGTAGAGAAGTTTCAGATATGACAGGAAGTGAGGCCCAAGATTGAGTCGAGGCAGAAGCGCGAACAGGTAAACCTAACTCAGGGAGTCAAAGGCCCTGTCTATATCCGCTAAGAGGAGTGCTGCTTGCTTCCCGGTATCTCTAACCGCCGCCACCGCCACATGGGCCCGTCTGATATTATGTCTAGTCGCCCTGTGGGGCATAAATCCGGCCTGATCCGGGTGGACAAGCTCCGCTATATAGGGCAGGATACGGTTGGCCAGCGCCTTGGCCAATATCTTAGCCTCCACGTTCAGGAGAGATATTGGTCGATATGATGCATGCTGAGCTGGGGGCCTGCCTGGCTTGTGGAACACCACCACCTCCGCGTGTCTCCAGTCCGCGGGAAGGCTACCTCGCTCCCGGGCCTCTTCCAACGCCGCCCTATAGTGCGTTACCAGCTGTAGGTGGTATTTCTTAAAAAATTCACTTGGGAACCCATTAGGTGTGGGGCCTTCCCGGTGTTGAGCTCCCTTAGGGCCCGACCCAACTCCTCCTCCGTCAGCGGAAGCTCTAGGCGCTCGCGCACCTCATCTGATACAGCGCGTGGAGGCAGGTCTGCAATAAATTTGTCCACTGCGTCCGCCGGGAGGCACTCCTGCGGGGCATATTGAGTGGCATAGTATGTTGCAAAGCTTTCGGCCAGCTCCTTTGGGTCTGTGATCGGAGCCCCGGCAGCATCTCGGATCCCCGGTAGGGTCCGTGCCTGGAACGTACTCTGGCACAGCCGGTGCAGGATAGTCCCGGATTTGTCCCCCCATTGATATATCCTGCTACGTGTCGCCAGCCACACCTGTCGCGCCTCGTCTAGTAGCAGGGACGCATATGACTGCTGTGCCAAGAGGAGTTGCCCCACAACCTAACTCTCTCTGTCTACGCTACAGCGTCTCTCCAGAGCCTCTATGTCAGCCGCAGCCCTCACTAAATCTGCTCTGCGCTTCCTACGGGCAGCCGCACACCAAGCGATGTCCACACCACGAAGCGTGGGTTTCAGATCCTCCCACACCATCCCAGCATCCGTGACCAACCCAACATTTTCAACCAGAAAATGCGCTATAGCTTCCCCCATATGTTTCCTATAATCCTCATGCTTAAGGTGCCATGTGGAGAGGCGCCATCGGAAGGGCTGCCGCCCCCTATCCAAAAGCAGTTCTATCGTAACCGGGGAGTGATCCAAAAGCCCAAGCGACAGTATGGCCGCCGACTCCACCCTGCCAATGACTGCTCGAGGGACAAATATATAATCCAGTCTGGAGAAAGATTTGTGGACCGCTGATCGGAATGTATATTCCCGACTATGTGCATGTAGGTAACGCCACGTGTCCACCCAGTCCAACCCCTGGATCATGTCTCCTAATTTGGTAGACGTTCCAGCTACCTGGCCACCGCCAGGTCGACATCTATCCAAACGGCTGTCAATAACATCATTCCAGCCCCCCCCCCCCCACCACCGCCAGTGCCTCAGGAATGTCCTCCCATACTGCAAACAATTTCTCCACCAATGACCACCGCAGTGGGGGTGGGGCATACACACTTCCCAGCACTAGGGGTTCCTCTCCAACCGTCCCCTTAATAAATGCATATTTTCCCTGTGGATCCACCCATTGAGTGGAGTGAGTATAGGACAATCTGCGATGTACCAATATGGCCACCCCCCTGGAACCCCTAACAAAACCCGCATGATAAACCTGCTGGTAGCCATAACGCTGTAAACATGGTGTCTTATTACCTAACAGGTGAGTTTCTTGTAGTAGCAGGACATCAACTCCCTCCCTTTTCGCCTGCCGCCGAACCGCCCCCCTCTTTACCTTGTCAAGCACTCCCCGCACATTCCAACACATGACACGCATTGACGCTCTGGGGCTCGGTGGCCTAATCCCTGTAGCCGCCATCTGGGAACATGTGCCCTAGATACCCAAACATTGGGCCCGGTAGGTGTGTACACAAGAACCATTGAGACTCCCTAGCTGCCGTGCGACTCAACCCGAACAGAACACCCCCCAAAACCGACCCCACCCCCCTTCCCCACCCCCAACTACCACCCCCATACCTCAAACACACTGAAGTACCTGTCGCGGTACGAACAGCCCCAGGCCCCAATCCCAGGACCCAAGACCGTACACACCAATGGAGCCCCCCAAACAGCCCATACACCCAACTCCCCCCCTACAAGCCCTAAGCAAGGGGAAAAGTCCACCCCTCATACATCTCCCCCCACCCCACTGCCCCAAACAGTCGGAAGCGCTATAGACCAAGTAACCCCTTCTCAGCACCATGACTACTCAACCAAGGCGCCCACATCCCACTATGTACTATAATGGCACATTAACATCAGAGTTCAGCTGCCTGCAGGTCGATAGTTCAAGGATCTGTTAACGGAGTTTCAGGGGAGTCCCCCTTCCCCTCCACAGCCCCACCCGAGGTGGAGCGCCTCCTGGATCTGGATCTCCAATTCCCTCTGCTCCGCGATGATGAATCCGAATCCAGGCCCGGCGGGGTATGCACCCTCACTTTCACTGTCTCATCAGTGCAACGAAAGACTTCCTGTGGGGTGTCAAAGAAGTGGGTGCGAGACTGAAAGACCACCCACAGACGGGCCGGATAGAGTAGGGCACAGGGGAGCTTGAGGTCGCGAAGATGCGCCTTGGCCACTGTAAATGACTGCCTCTGTTGTTGCACCAGTCTTATATACTCCGGGAAAATCATAATCTTCTGATTTTCATATAGGAGGGGGTCCTTCGCCCGTGCCTGCTGTAGGATAGTATCACGGTTGTGGTAGTTCAATAGCTTGGCTATCACTGGCCGGGGATAGGCCCCCACCGGCGCCTTTTGCACGAGAGCCCTATGCGCTCGCTCTATCACGAAGCATCGTGAGAGGGAGTCCGGAGGGAGACAGCTCTCTAGCCACTGGGCCAGGAAACTCTCCATGTTGCCTTTCTCGCAGCCCTCCGGGAGCCCAACGAAACCCAGGTTATTTCGCCGGGCCCGCCCTTCCGCACCCTCTGCTCGGAGCGCTAGGCCTTTCTGTACACTCTCCATGCTGGCAACCTTGCGCTTCAGGGCCGCCACATCGTCCTCCACTCCCGAGATTCTGGCTTCTGCCTCAGTGATGCGGGCCACGGCATTGCGTAGATACTGGCGCAGCAAGGCAACATCCGCACCTACCGCCCCTATTTTTGCGTCCAGCATGTCCCTTGATTGGGTTATAGCTGCCATCAGCGCCGCATTGTCCGGCCCAGGGTCCAGATGACCACCCGCGGCTCCCGCGCCTCCACTCGGCCCCATGAACTTGTCGATGGGCCCACGTTTCGCCGTCCCTCCACCACTCCCGCCTCTTGTCATTGCCAAAGGTAGTCGGGGACACTCACCGGGGGCCAGCAACCGTGTCCACCAGTGCACCGTCTCTGGGACCGCCGGTCAATGAAGTACGCCGAAGCCCCTGTGCCACCTGAGGTCGGGCGGCAGTTCGTCTGGCTAGGCGTCAGGATCTGTGCCCCGCACCCACTCCGCCAGATGTCCAGTTGGGAGGGCAACCCCAACCCCTTCCAAGCCACCTACAACTTGCACCAGCCAAATGTCACCTCGCCACCAGTCACGGCTCACAGCCTCTCACTCCTTTGCTGATGCTCCCATCTATCTCGTGGCCCCGGGCCCAGGAAGGCGACACGTGTCCTGCCAGTCTCGGCGTACTCCCAGGCGACGTTCCTCCACTGCTGCGCGCCAGACTATGCTGGACCCCACTCCAGGCCGGGCACCCCCCCGCAACTCTTCAGCCGCTTCCACCGAGGGCTGACCTGCCCCCCGAACACCAGACGAGCATCCCCACTGCGGTAGCAGCCACCTCGGGCGGTGCTAAAATCCAGCTCCCGGCTCTGCCACAGGTCTCCAGGCCTCACCCCTCGAGGGCCCCAGTTCTACCACGAAGGGAGAGTCGGGCCCCAACAGCGGCAGCCCGCCCCCAGCAGGAGTCTCTCAGGGGCCGCAAATGCAGTACGGAGAATTTAGGGAGCATCCATACCTCCGGGCCTCACTCCGCTCTTCACAGCCGCCACCAGCGCGACTGGCCCCGGGGAGTCACGAAACTCAAGGCCCCGGCTTCTCCACTCTAGACCAGGCCGCAGACCGCCACGCCTCTCCCACCGACTCCAGGCACCGCAGCGCTCCGCACAATTTCCCTCTTCCGGGCAGCAGGGCAAGCCGGGGGAACAGGATATTAGACGGATAAGTCACGGGCGGGACGGAGCTCTACTAGGCTGTGTCCGCCATGATGGCCAGCTAAATTATATTTTGATATTTAATTCTAATTTCCCCATGCAACAAAGCATTTTTTGAGGCCTTTTATGATTATACTAGCAGCCCGTCCCAACCTTGTCCGGGAGCAATCAGGCTTCCCCGACCCCCGCCCGCCCCGACATTGTCCAGCAGCCCGGGCCCCCGCCGCGATCATTAGTGCCCTTTGTTATTTAGGGTTCTTGGTATTGATTGATTACTAATTTTGTCGCGCAAGCGGGTGTATTGCAGACGCATTTGCTGCAAGGTGGTTTATACTTGTGAAACTTTTAACTTGTGAAACTTTTTTAAATTGTACAAATCAAAATTGTTATTACCTTGATCTGGCGCGCTACTCCCCGGTCCACCGCAGTAATTTCATGCTGTTTGCGTGGAGGGAGGAACAGCGCTCGTACTTCCGGTTTGTTCCGAGTTGGGCAGCCATGTTACCGAGGATGACGGTCTAGTCTCCCCCCACCTCCCTGACTACAAAAGGGCTGGACACTAAGGCGCTCGACAGATTGATTACTAATTTCGTCACGCAAGCGGGTGTATTGCAGACGCATTTGCTGCAAGGTGGTTTATACTTGTGAAACTTTTAACTTGTGAAACTTTTTAAAATTGTACAAATCAAAATTGTTATTACCTTGATCTGGCGCGCTACTCCCCGGTCCACCGCAGCAATTTCATGCTGTTTGCGTGGAGGGAGGAACAGCGCTCGTACTTCCGGTTTGTTCCGAGTTGGGCAGCCATGTTACCGAGGATGACGGTCTAGTCTCCCCCCACCTCCTAATCTATTTCAGTCTCGTTTTTCCGTGCAGCGGTGACGCGCAGCGGTAGCGCCTTAGACGCGCCGAAGAGGCGCCAAAGAGAAGCCAGTCCGTGACCAGAGGCCTCGGGGCCTCGGTTTCGGGCAGGATGGCAGGTCGGCTTATTACATACAGCGCCCCTACGCTGCTTGCTTTACGATCTTTGGGTAATCCCTTCTGCTCCCACTCACTACCTCCCCACTCAGCTAATACCGGCTGCAAAACCTGTGGCTGGTATCCTACCACTCTCACGCTATGCAAACATTTGTCTACACATACAACGAAAATGTTTCTTCTTAATTGTCGGTCCCTCCCAAAGCATCACACTGAATTGGCGTTATTGATTGAGGAATATAATCCGGCAGCCCTCTTTCTAACTGAGACATGGCTTCAGTCTCAAGCCGATCCCACAGTAGTATGGGCCATTCCACAAGGTTACACCCTTAAGCACCTAGACCGCCAATCAGGTAGGGGTGGTGGACTGGCAATTATTTATAAAGATATCTATAGATGTCGTGTTACTTCTGAAAAAGCCGAATTTGGACCAGAACAATCTGTCCAACTTCCGCCCTATCTCACTGCTTCCATGGATGAGCAAACTGTTGGAGAGGCACGTCAATAAAATTCTAGGGGACTATTTAGAGTCCAACAATCTTCTACAGGTCTCCCAGACGGGGTTTCGTCCCCAGCATGGTACGGAAACTGCCCTTCTGGCAGTGACTGAGGCAGCTAGAGCTACAATGGACCAGGGAGGAAAAACAGCCATTATACTTCTTGACCTCAGTGCCGCGTTCGACACTGTTAACCATGCCACACTATTACATCGTTTGAATGGCATGGGGGTGTCGGGCGCGGCCTTGACTTGGCTAACTTCCTTCATGGAGGAACGTTTTTTTCAGGTGTTTGAGGGCGAGGTTGCATCATCAAAGCATCCACTCAGCTGTGGGGTTCCGCAGGGTTCTTCCCTGAGCCCCACACTTTTTAATGTCTATATGCAGCCTCTAGAGAAGGTAGTCCTCCCTTTTGGTGTGCGGATTATCACCTACGCAGACGATACCCAAATTGTGGTCTCTTTGGACCACGATGAGGGTTCGTCTAACACCTTGGGCCCTTGTCTGGAGGCTGTTGCTAGATGGATGCGACTCTCCCACCTCAAACTCAATGGAGAGAAGACCGAGATCATGGTGCTAGGTAACCCCTCCCCCTACTTCCTTAGCCTCTAGCTGGCCTTCATGCCTCGGTGTCCCCCCTCCTCCTAAAGACCAGATAAAGAGCCTGGGAATCTGGCTTGATAGAGCGCTGGATTTCTCAGTCCAAGCTACCAAAACTGCTTCCACCTGTATGGGGCTAATGAAAATGCTCCGTAAATTGCTCCCCCTACTTCCTTTCCAGGCGAGAAGGATCATGGTCCAGGCCCTGATACTCTCTCGCCTGGATTACGGAAATGTCTTATATCTAGGAGCCCTGGTAGCAGTAACTAAAAAACTTCAAGTCACCCAAAACTGTGCCGTCCGACTATTGTTCAACATTCCCCGCTGGCAATCAGCGAGGAATGCTTTAAAAGAACTCCACTGGCTTCCAGTGGCTGCCAGGACACAGTTTAAGGCCATGTGCATCTTGCACAAATCTTTCCATCAAACTGGCCCGGCGGTTCTGCGCCCTCTAGCGCAACCCTACTCACCATCCAGAGCCCTTCGCTCGGCCTCATTGCATCTGGCAACTATGACAAAAGTCAAGAAAGCTCGTTGGGGTGGCCGCTCCTTCACTCACACGGCGGCAAAACTATTGAATTCCCTGCCCCTAACTCTCAGACAAAACAGCAACCTAATGTCATTTAGGAGAGATTTAAAAACCTACTTGTTTTCAAAAGCGGACTAATTTCCACCCAGGAGCCCCGACAAACTAATTCAGTCTAAAGCGCTGCGAGGCCTCCGGGTGGTTATGCGCTATATAAGTGGAATTTTCCATTTCATTTCATTGAGCACAGTGTACTTTTCTTTTGGAGCGATGTTTGGCTCTATCCATGACGTGACCCCCCGCCCGCCCTGTCATTGTCCAGCAGCCCCCGCCTGCCCCGTCCCCGCCTGCCCCATCCCCCGCCTGCCCCAACCCCCGCCTGCCCCGACATTGTCCGTGGTCCGTGGTCCCCCGGAGCCTTACCTCAGCCGCCGCTCCTCCCCCGCGCTCCTCAATTCACCACTCAGCCGCTCCTCGGCGCTCGTCCTCCCGCCTGTCCGCCGCTCCTCACCGCCTGTCCGCCGCTCCTCACCGCTCCTCCCCCACGCCATGTCCGCCGCTCCTCCTCGCGCTCCTGGACGCCGGTCCTCCCCGCGCTCCTGATGTCAGCACGCAGGCCGCGGCCGGCGCTACTTCGAAAGGACCACTTTTTTTTTTAATGTAACTATTTTAAATAACGCATATATTTATAGTTTATATAGCCTATGTCCATCTGCACACCCTGACGATTACAATGATGTATCGGGTGTGTGGATTGGCGCTGTGGTTCCCGAGTTTACCCGCCTCAAAGGTTCAAAGTTCTTACTTTATAATAGTAGTATAGATATGTATAATCTATCATAGGATCAATCCAGCTGACATCTCACTAGAGTAATTTCCCTTATTCACTCATGAACTCATTCCCTTATAGTTAATATTCGTGAGCTACAGATTCGGACTGGAAACCAAAATCAGCCCTTGCTACAAGGTTCAAAGGTCCTACACTGCAGGGGTCTGGTGTCCCCAGAGCCATGGGGGCTAGCATGGTCAGTTCATGGCCGACCATCCAGATCTGAAAGCACATCCCTGGCTTGTTGCCTTCCTGGAAACGCCACAGTGGAAGACAACAACAAAAAATGTATTTAGCTAAGTTTAAGTGAAAGTGACGGTTAAGAACTATATCCCTCCTTCATGAAATCATGCCTGAGGCAGGTTGGAACATCTGTAGAATTGGTACCTGAACTAATATCTTAGCTAACGTCACAGATATTAAAGTTATAATCCACAACCACTCTTTTCTAAATTCTGCTAAGCCAGGAGTAGGGCACACTTACACAAAGCAAAATCTTTCTATTTTTGAAGCCTAACTTGATAACTTTTAAAGAACAGGCAGAATTATACCTCGTTTCTGAATATGAAGTGCCCAATTCACAAAAGCACTTATGAGTCCAGGAAGTAGTACTAGAGAAAAACTCATTTACATGCGGAGGAGTGGAGGAGTGTGGCTCACTGATTAGAGCGGCAGACCCTGATGCAGAGGTCCAGCCTGGGACCAGGGTTCAATTCCCGATGCGGCAGGGTCCTGAGCCCAAAATGTCCACGGACTCGATAATTCTCTCGCCTCGGTGCCTATTCTAATCATGGGGTCCCACGCTGCAACTCCGGGCAATAGTTGCTTAATCTCCACTACAGCGGCCCACCCGCTGCGGGATGCCTGGCTTTCACCCTGGGGACACCCAGTAGGGGTTATCTCACAGGGAAAAAGCCAGGACGGGTTCCCAAGGCAAGCGCTTTGATGCCTTCGGGTGATACGTGCGCTATATAAGTCACAATACATTTACATTTACATGCCCTTAAATGCCTTCATAAATCGGCCCTGAAATGTCCAACTCCCTTACAGTAAAAGTGCAAAGAGGCGACTTGTACCTCTTTATGTTCTATAAAAAATAAAACATGATATAGTTAAATAAAGCTGCAAAGAGGGCACACTCATTTCTATTTATACTAATTGTATGTGGCTATGCCTGTCACATTCCTTTTTAGTTCCATTTTAGATTTTTTGAGGACAAAATCACAAAGGCATGTAACAGTACGTAAACTAGTAGTACAGTAGTATTACTTTATGTACTCCAAACTGCATTTGTAAATTGCCCCTATGTCTGAACTAGATGAATTTGCAAAAAAGCATGCTGTAGTCTTATCCAAGATGGCCCTATCAATGCCAAATTTTCTGAGTGACCTCTGACTCTGTAAATAAGTTCCAATACGATCCATTGTGTGTAAATGTATCTTATGTGGTGTGTAAATTTATCTTAAGTGGATATCCTAAAACTCTGGCATGTAGGGAGTCTGCCTACATCGATCACCTATGTTATAGACCTTACACCATCAGCAACAAAATGGAAATCTGCTGTGGTGCAGCAGCCTTGCCCAAGCTACAGGAGGAAATTATAACTTTTTGGGGCAATCTGTAGCAACGTCTTCCCATGCTAAGTTTACGCTGTCCTATCACGCTAAGCTCTGAATTCTTCTCCCTACAGGGCAGCAAGGAGCGGTACCACTGGCAGAGCCACAATGTCAAGCAGAGCGGAGTGGACGACATGGTCCTTCTGTCCAAGATAACAGAGGACGCCATTGTGGAAAATCTGAAGAAGCGTTACATGGACGACTACATCTTCGTATCCTTTGTAGAGACAGATGCAGAGTCAAGGAGTGGTAGGGAAGAGACAAGGAACATTCAAATGGCTTTGCTGCCATTCTGTTGTATTCATGGTGGAAGTTGTTAATTCAGCTCAGACATTACTTTTTGATCAAACAACTAACAGCATAAGAGGCAGTGCCTCTGCACATTAGTCATAGTCATCTGGTTGTCTGTGGAAGGGGGCGAACCTTCATGGTTGACCTACTTGTGCTACTTTTAGAACACATTCATTCCGGTTTTATGCAACGTGTGATCTTCTAAGATGACTTCATCTTCCTGTGCTTTAGACAGTTACACACTCCGAATATGTTTTTCTCTTGAAAAAACTGCTCTAAATGTAACAATGATGATCATTATTGTAAAATGGGGTGCCGGTGACAGTCTGCTACGAAAATTGCGTAATAGGGTTCATTTGAGGAAATTCACAGCTATATAAAAGCACCAACATTCATTCTTTTTTCATTTACCGGTGTAATTACCAAGAAACTTTACAAATAGTCAACATTCTAAAGTACATCAGTCAATGAAACACACGTTTACCCAATCCCAGTTTGCAATTGCTAAATGATCCCAAAATGTAGTTTTAAGATGTCTACAACCATATGCAGTATTTTTTTTAGAGGCACCATAGTGTGAATATCACATCTTACTATTGTCAGTGTTACCTATTATGTGTTTTAAAAGCTTCTCAACCATTTAAATCATTACAGGTTAAGCAGCCATCAAGATAATCTAATATGCAGCAAAGCAAAGTACCTGCACTACGGGTGAAGGAGCCATAAGCGGCTTGTGTTTGAACTCTGCCAGATATGAGTTTTCTTGCTATGCTTTAAATTAGGCAAACCCCTCATAACCCTTGATGCAGCCATCTGTAAACTAAAGGACCAGTGGTCACAGTGTCATTCTATCATACTGAGGGCGGGACTACTGTTACTTATTTAACCTCCATAAGTCTGTCATATGAGGTGTGGCAGAACCGGTCAGGGAAAATGTTAAATGATCCCCACGCTCAGGGAACATTTTTTCTTTTTCAGAAAAACAAACAATTTACTTACCTTCGGTAATGCTCTTTCTGGTGAATACTCTACGGCCAGTGTGTAACAGAGTTCAATACACATGCGTAGCCAGTTTGCAAGGGTCCTCTTATGGACAGCCTTTCCTTTCTTCATTCTGGTAAAGATCACAAGCCTATTCATCAACTCAATAGTCTTTTGTGTGGTCAATGTAAAAGAACAGAGATCATTTAGGGTTAAGTAGATGGGGCCTCTCCTCCTCTTTCAAAGGGTGAGGTGGGACATAAAATGCCAGCAGAGTAATTCATTAACCCACAAGGTAGGCCGTCATGAGCTGCGGCAAGAAGGCTGCCCTGGGTGTCAGTGCCAGTTTATCTAAAACAACAGGCGGTGAAAGAAGTTGTATGAAGAGCGTAGGCAGCTTACTCAAGCCACATGCTGGCTTAATCGCACTAAGTAAGATGGTTTTAAGCATCATGAGTTGTAAAGAATTGCTGTACATTGGCTCAAAAGGCATGCACATTAGAAATATTAGGACCATGTTCCTGTCCAATTGAGGCATAACAAATGGTGGTAATGGGTGGAAACATGTGTGAAACCTTTTTTAAAATGCATCAAGTCCATTGACTTAAAGGCAGTTGGTCAGACAAACATGGAAAGGCCATGAGAATTGATAAATAACCTTTCACTTTGGCCACTGCAAGGCCTTGCTGGGTTAACAAAAGACTATCAGAATGTCTGGACTGCAAGGGGTCGTGTTTCATTCACCATACCAAGCGACACATTTTTCACAGGGCCCAGCGTCATAGGGCACATAGCGGCAAGGGGGACATCGACCACATTGGCTGGCAAACCAACAGCATTCATTTGCTACTACTTAATTTCCATACATGGAGGAGTAGGTTGTGGAAACTTGGATGTAGGACCCTTTCTTGCTTCTGAGACAGTAGAACCTCCCTAAGTGGAAGCCTGATCACAGGTCAAAGACTCAGGCTCATGACCACTGGTTATCCCACCCCCCTGTTCCTGTCTGTGGTGATAAGCATTACTTGGGCCCTGTCTTTATTAATATTTCTCAGTGCATGAGGCACAAAATGGAGTCTGTTCTTCCATTCCAGCTGGGATGAGTCTACTAATAAGCACCTTGGAGGAAATTCACAGTGTAAAAACTGGTGACACTGTGTGGCGCGTTCTTGATGGTGGTGAATCGATATATCCAAAGGCATGCCACAGGCCAGGTCTTTCCCAACTGTTATTTTTCACTATGGGTGGTCTGAGTACAAACAACTTGGTCAAAGTTCAGATAAACAATGATCTAACTGTACTGCTAAACTTATCAGGTCCTCACCCTTTGTACGAGGTATAACAACTTGTGCCAGTACGTTCTTTAATTTGTTTCGTAAGCCTTAATAATAGAGGGTTGATGTTTTCTTTTTCAGGCCAACTGTCTCCACTACCAAACGATTAAAGATGGCAATGTAACTGATTAGATCCTGATGACCATGTTTAAAGTTCAACAATTCACTATGTAGATAAAATAAATGTGATTTCCTACGACACAATTTTATATTTATTCAGCAATTGATTATTTAATTGTGCTAATGGTGCATTCCGTTTGGCCCCATTCTCAATTAAGTAAAATATAGCAAAGGCTATATTGGTTTAATCACCATGAAATACTTCAATTTTACTTAGTACATTCAAGTGACACTGATCCAATGAACAACTTGGGGATTTTGGGATCACCTAAAATTCTCTTTGGTGATACTAAAATTATTACAGGTTGTATTTGTGGATGTGAATGTACATAACATTTTGGGCCCGATTCCGATGTCGTTCGGAAGGTCTCTGAATCGGATATGGCTTTGCCGGATCTGATTCTTAGACCTTATTCCCGAACAAATCGTACTCAGATCCAAACAACCAAGTACGATGCAAAGATGGCATAAACGCCGACCAAATGGTTTCCAGACCCAAACCACTCCGTACGACTCGTTCGTAGCCGAATCGTGCCGCGCAATGGAGCTGGTTTCCGACCGATCGAGTACGATGCACGATTCGGACAGCTGCTTGGCCTCGGTCTCATCGAGACTAAACAACTGTCAGAAGCGTACTTTGGGGACCCGTTGCAGGTCCGCCTTCACCTGCGACCCTCAAAATCTGTCATGGCGGTGTGCCCATGGGTCCCCCCGATACAGGCATGCACAGTGTACGCTTTTCCCCACTTGTCCCTTTTCTGCTATAGGAGCCTGTGTAGGCGTCTGTACACAGGCTCCCATAGAGTTCAATGGGAGTCCGAGCGAACCGAGTCTGTAAGCCTACGGCAGCATCGTACTCGCTCGTGCGGCTACCGGAGCACGTTTCGCTTGGAAAGCCCTCCGGATCCGAGTCGTACGGAGGGCTTTCTTAGCGAGATCAGAATCGGGCCCTTAAGAGTCTCCGACTAGGGTGGTAAGGCACAAGGGTTATTGATTTTGGGTTAGAGAGGTAATGAAATCGAACTTGTATCTTTGCTGTCGGATTTCAATTAAAAGAAAATGTTTTTACTTGAATTAATTCAGATAGTAAGATTCTGTTTTCTGATCCCATCGATTAGACAAACCCATTGTTCTAACTTAGCTATTCTCTATGGTTTGCGACAGGGTGATTTTCAAATCCGTAGGTCAGGTTGCAGTTATACCACGGGCTATGCAAGATGTCAGTTTACACGAACCTGGTAATCCAGACCCAACAGGAGCGATGTAAATATCCACACTTCCTGGTACACACTTACAACCATACAAGGGTGCATGTTGTTTAGCGGTAGACCTAGAGAATGGGACAGGAGAGAGAGGAAGAGAGACAGAGACGCTGAGTTACTTCACTCTACCTGTTCTTGCTGCTCCCTCAGTTTGCACTGCAGAATCATTGACAAGAAAAAGTTATTGAGAATGTAATCATTCTGATTCCAGCTCACTATTCCTAATAAGGCAAGTGACAATAACTGAATCTCTGTCTCTCTATATTTAGATGAAACGTTGACTTCCTAGAAGTGCGACACAAATAGAACCTAACTAATATCCACAAGAACAAGAGCTATATATAACTACCATCAGTGTTTATGAATACAGTCTACGATATGAAAGATTATCAATATAAAATGTTTGCAAGCTGCAACATTAGCATATACGTTTTCATCCAACAATAAGCAATCACTCCCCACCTACAGAAATATCTTAATATCATATGTGACTCTTAAAAAAAGGGAAACAAAGTCTACCCATGATTAAGGTCCTTTCTCTTTCCGCTTGTGGAATAACAAGCGCTAATTTAGGATTCATAATTCTTGGAAGGATGACTCTAGAAATAGCAAGCAACATATCAAAGTCTGAATCCCAGTGTTCAAGAATCCTCCTAGAATACTTCTCTGGATCCGGAAAATCTTCTCTACCTCCAGGTGATGATTCTTTGAGTTCTAGTCGCAGATAACAAGGGTATAACTCAGCAACTAGTTATCGCAATTGCTTAGCAAAGATCGCTCTGAAACATGGGGAACTTATACTCCATGAATCTCGTGTGAGAGTCCTGTGGTATTTTTGGACGTGTGGTCTCTGTTAACTTCACTTCTGCTTCCTGTAGTGCTAGCATGATAGATATGAAACCTCAGACCAAGCGGCTCCCACACTCTGTGCACCCGACTAACCTCTTCTGCTGTGGCAGACTTGCTCACCCTACAAGTTTGAAGGAGCACATCTCCTATATTACAAATGAATTAACTTTTTTCCTGGTGGTAGAAATACACAAAAATATTCTCATTGGGCATACAAGGTGGGATTTATCTGCCACGATTGAGGTAAAATCACACTTATAAATACCGATCGAGGGGTGGGAAGGGGATGTTCCAAGGCATGGTTTGCCATGGAAGATTGGGAACATCCACAAACAAGTATGTGTGTGAACAATTCTATTTCCTGTAATCCCAGCCTTTTTGATCCTTTAAATAATCTGAGATTTACTCCAGCAAGGGGTTGGAGTACCCCCACTTACAGGGTGAGAAGGAGAATGGATCACCCCACATTTTATGTGATGTACGGGATGGACAATTACCATCCCGAAGTGTGGCTCAGTGGAGAAGTGTGGCTCAATGGTTAGAGCGGCAGACCCTGATGCGGAGGTCTAGCCCGGGACCAGGGTTCAATTCCCTGCCTTGGCGAGTCTTGGGCTCAAAAATTCCACGGACCTGATATTTCTCGCCTCGTGCCTATTCCAATCATGGAGTCCCATTCTGCAACTCTGGGCAATAGCTTGCTTGATCTCCACAACGGCCCCCACAACGCTAAGGATGCCTGGCCTCCACCTTGGGGGTGCCCAGGAGTGGACACCTCACAGGGAAAGCCAGGATGGGTTCCACAGTGGTATTCGTACAAACGCCTTGAGACCCTTGCGGGTGAGTAGTGCGCTCTACAAGTGCCAAATTTACATTTATTTAATTTACCATGAGTAAAAATATTTTCCACTTGGAAAGAAAAGTGTGCATGTGCATATGGAGGTCTGTGACTTCACTACGGAGAACTATGGAACTTGATTCCTTTGCAATAGTCACGCGATATTCCCAGAAGTATACCTTGAAACATGCGTCGGGCAGAGCACTTCCTTTATTATTCATAGATTGTAGCAGGGGCGGCCACTAGCAGTGAAAAATGGTGAGGCAGCACGGGGGCAAAAAAATAAAAAATACAACTTACCTGCTGCCTCGTCACACTCTTCAGCTCCCGAATCCTTATGCACACAGGCTCCCAGAGTCCCCAGTGCCAATCCAGTAGCTGCTCTCATGCTGGTAGGGGAAAATCCTTTAAAACGCAACTTTTACAACGCACTACCATTACGATGCAACTTTTACAACGCAAGTTATTACAACGCATTGCGCTGGGGGGCGCTCTAGGATAGGGAATAGTTTAATTACTATCCAACACCTTCCCTACTATCCACGGGGACTGGAGTTAGAATAGTAAATTAAACTATTCACTATCCAGCGCCCCCCAACGCAAGTCGTTGTAACGACTTGCGTTGTAAAACCTGCGTCGTAATGGCATGCGTTGTAAAAGCATGCGTTGAAACGTCATACAGCCATGCTGGTATTACCCAGCATGACAGCAGTACCGGAACTGGGCAGAGCGGGCTAATTTCACGCTCCAACAGGGACTGGGAGCCTGTGCTTCTGCGCCCTGCTAATATCTCCAAACAACTGCCTGGAAATATCCACGTGCGTATGTCAGTTTGGCCATCCTGAGACGGCAGTCAAACCCATATGCGCACTATGTGCCCTGTGCCCACCACTCCTCCTGCTGCTGATGGCCCCTCCCTCAAGACTCGGCTGCGGCTTCGGCTCCTACTAGTAAAATAAAAGGATCATAAAGCAGTTTTACTAATTGGTTTATTGTCATTTTATTTAACATATTTTGATCTGCTGGTTCCATCAGAGGGTTGGAGCTCCTCCGCCATATGGAGGAGCCCCCCCTGGGTTGAAGGCTACCTGATGTTGCCTTGCAATGGTACAGAAGAGTCAAAGTCACTTCCCCATGCCTTGTGATTTGACTAAGAAGCAGAGAACTACCGCTTCTCACATCTGCATTTTCAAACTTAAGTTGAGAGGTAGAAGGTGGTTGTCAGTCCAAGTCAACCAGACTGAGAATTTGCTTCTGCGAAGACTAAAGATTAACACACTCCCCTTTATCGGGCTGGTAGAAGTACAAACAAAAAATCCAGTTGTAATACTATCATCCGATTAATCAACGCCAGGGAGAGACGCTATTGATGGTACAATGATGTATGCAAGACATGGTGAGGAAGAGTCAGTCACACATTCCGTTGGATCACCTGCATCACACCGCCCACGCGACCCCCGCTCTTTTGCCTCTGAGTATTTGCAGACCGTGGTGGGGACAGACACCCAAGCAGAGCTGAGCCTATTTCACAAGCCAAAATGTTTGTGGTCTAGAGTCTTTTCTCACTTCCTGTTTTTTTGTTGCTCGGAGGAAGCCTGGTTTGTTAATACTTGAGTCAGAAAAGATGATGTTAGAATGAAATGTCAACGCCCACAAACGCCACTCCTCGATGCTGCTACATCCACGCTTGTTCAGCCTTATAAGGAGGACAGAGATGACAGACTGGATCAGCACAGCTGGTCTAAATGCATGTCTTTACCTCATAATCTGCCTGGTTATCTTCAAGTTATAAAATGCTGACAATATCAACCCCCAAAAAAAAGTAACCTTGAAAAGCTGCAAAGCAACTCCAATCACAGTCGTGCTGTTGCTGGAAAGCACTTCGACACATGGGAAAGGCAACAGTGCAAACACCTTGATTTTACAGAACCTTTTGTCCAACATATTTTTCCCTCACTTTACCCTCACAAGAAGCCATTTTGGTTTATTTCAAGCACTCAGGCCACCGAGGAAAGCAGAAGAAATCATACAAAGCAGTAAGAACAATAAGAAAAGCCTTCAAGAACAAAACCCTTCAGCCACAACATCGAGGCCAATTGAATGTAACACTTATTTAAAGAGCGTAGACATTCTCCTGAAGGCTCCATGGCGCTATAGTAGATATCAATAGTGGAACTGGCCGAAAGACTATGTAGAGTAACAAAGACTAATAAAGCAAGAGAGCCTTCAACTGTTTCCTAAAGGATGTCAAACTTTTAATTTGAAGCACACACAAAGTACGTCTGGTACATAAATGGGATAGGGGGAAGTTACAGTTGTCTGGTGGAGAATGTTTTCTTTAGGACAAGAACCCTCACTCACCCCAAGGTGACATGCTTCATCACTGGGTTCCCTCCTCACACCTGCGCCAAATGGTGCCTGGTGTGGTCTACGATTCTCAAACTGAGAGGAGCTGAGGTGTTTATAGTTAGATGATCTCAATCATGGAGGAAGGAATTTTGTGAAGGGGATTCTTCTGTGTGTTAAATAACACAATATTGTGCAAAATATAGTGTCCTGACCCTTTTTTCACTTCAAGATGAAGATGTGGCCAGTGCAGTCTATGTATTAAGGCTGCATTATTGTTTCTCTATCTCATAAGTGTTTTTACAGGCCTTCCTGGATAAAGGTAAACAATATCCACTTAGGAAGATATATCTAAAAGAAGTGGTCCGTGGTCCCCGCATGTGGGTGGGACTATTTAAGTGCTTATGACTATACATGGAAATCCACTACGAGAGAAGCAAGGTTATTAGGTTTTGTCAATCACAACGTGTTCAGCGTGTTTCGAAGAGGTAGTGCAGCACTTAAGTTCATGTCAATAATGATGATTAACAAGGTAAATGTGATGGCTGGAGTGAGGGTATGAATTAGCTGATGAATCGAAACTTGGTTATGGAGATCTGTAAAATGTTATTTGCTACACCTTTCCTTTAGTGTATTAGGCACTTAGAGATTCACCTAAGACTTTAATCACCATATTGAGTATTGCTGTTGGATGAGCCATGCAACTCCCCATAACAATAACGAAAGTGATGCAAGGAATGCTGATGGAATCAGAATTTTATAGCCAAGGGTGGTTGTGCTACTTTGTTTGAGGAAGAAGATAATAAAGAAGAAAAGGTTTTAGGTCAAATGAGACATTGGAATTGGGATGAGAAGCAATGTTCATTCATATAGTTCATCAGCACCCGATTACTCAATTGACAGAAAGTATACTTTCTGTTATATAGGTTTCAAGTATTTTCTGAAAGTTATTAAAGGCGTGCTGGAGGATAGGCTGAGCGGTGACAGTTTCCAGGCTTTAGCAATTAGTTAGCTCAATGAGCGACCACCTTTTTCCTTTTTTGATGTAAGAAAAGTGTAGAAAATGTCATGATGCTGAATGCAGATGCTGTGGAGAGAGGCACCAGGTAAACACTATTTGAATGTAACTTGGGAAGGACGAATAAAAATGGTCAGTGACGAATTCAAATAATGTAGAAAAGACAGGACTTTTTGATGGTACACGATTTAAGAGACTGTGTGTGCAACAATATGAAACTTGGAGTATGAGAGTTGCGTAAAATGGCAATTCGCTACTCTGCTTTTTCTCAGCTTGTTAATATGCTACAAGTGTCCTATAGTGCTTAGGAACAAAGTCCAATCTCTCTTGAGGAACGTTCATTTGTTTTTGTTTCTGCTGCAGATGCATGCATACTTACAGTAATAGCTGGATACAGGTTCCTCAAACTATAAAAACATGCTCTTTCAGTTTCGCTTGTGAGGATCAACCAATTACACTTTGCACTGGACAGTTAGAGATGAAGACAAACTACCAAAAACAGGAATTCAGGCTCATAGCAAAACTAAAGGGCAGATGATGCAGTTTGAAACAGGAACCTGAATATAGGATCAGCAGTCAGAGACAAAACAGCAACAACATTACAGTCAGGATGGATGGATGGATGTATTAGTGTCACGTCAAGTTTATTCAACGTGGACTTAATGTATCTTCCTTTGATCTTATATGAAGTTAGTTGCCATTCCCCGCCAACCGTGACACTACCAGCAGTTAAGATTACAATTGATCTTAAAAAGGGAACACTTAGTTTACAATTTGAGAACATAAACCATAACTAAAAAAAAGAGTACCCTCTTTTAAGTTTTTTTGTGCTCCTTTTCAGCTGTTAGTTGACATTTTGTTCCAGCTGGCAGCACTAATAGGACCAGGACCATCCCACCCTCAAATGCACCCTTGAGTCTTAAATGGAACTCACCAGCAATGTCCTTCACTGGTTGTCCTCCTACCTTTCCAACTGACCCCAGTTTGTTCACATAGGCATCTCCAAGTCACAGAAGATCCCTATTACGTATGCACTCCCGCCCTCCCACAGTATTTAGGCGCGCCCTACCCAGTGCTCTCTGCCCTACAGTAGCTCTCCCTAGAGAGGTTATTGGGGCTGCGAGCTGCAGTAGGAGCAAGAGATCGTGCTAACCTTTGCGCACTGTTTACAGGCTGTGTAAAAAAATTATTTAGAGCGTTTTTAGCGTTTTTAGCATCATACCGCTTTTTATTCGGGGGGCTGTTTTCTAGAAGGGGGAATTGATATAGCAGGCACACTGACACTCTACACACCCTTGCCTCTTAATATTGTACTCAAATCCGCTTTCTTCGAGATTTTACTCGGCGGTGGGCGCCATCTTGGGTGAGGAAGGCGAGGTCAGCGCTCAAGTCGGGCCGGCCTCCCGCCCTCCCACAGTATTTAGGCGCGCCCTACCCAGTGCTCTCTGCCCTACAGTAGCTCTCCCTAGAGAGGTTATTGGGGCTGCGAGCTGCAGTAGGAACAAGAGATCGTGCTAACCTTTGCGCACTGTTTACAGGCTGTGTAAAAAAATTATTTAGAGCGTTTTTAGCGTTTTTAGCATCATACCGCTTTTTATTCGGGGGGCTGTTTTCTAGAAGGGGGAATTGATATAGCAGGCACACTGACACTCTACACACCCTTGCCTCTTAATATTGTACTCAAATCCGCTTTCTTCGAGATTTTACTCGGCGGTGGGCGCCATCTTGGGTGAGGAAGGCGAGGTCAGCGCTCAAGTCGGGCCGGCCTCCCACCCTCCTCCTCCCCATATTATGTGTCACCCAACCAGACGGCGCAGCGGGCTGGCGCAGCGGGCGCGCCGGAAGCGCGCCGAAGTCGAGCCAAAGTCCAGCCCGTCTGCGCCCGTCCGCGGCAGTCCGTGGCTCGGGGCCACATCCCCTGGCAGTTCTACTCAAAATACCATAAGGTATGGCAGACACGCACTACTTGCGCTACAACCAGTTACACCTATCGATTGCATACACGCAATGTCTGCCCTGTCACTTACAGAATGCACAAGGTGCCGCTTTGTACCCCTTCCTCAAATCCCTCACACTTCCTCGGGCCCTATCATCAAAGCTGCACTATTGAATTGTAGATCCCTACGGAAGCATGCTTTAGAAATCTATCATCTACTAGAAGACCTAAATCTTCAGATCCTCTTTTTAACTGAAACCTGGCTAGATGATCACTCGGATCCGGACATCATCCAGGCCATGCCCGACGGCTATTCCCTAGCCAGATTGGACAGACAGAACGGCAGAGGAGGCGGCATCGCCATAGCCACGAAAGCTCCGCTAGTCTGTTCCCTAGTACACACTCAGGTTGATCACAGTGAAGCCGGCACCTTCACAATTAACACTGGCCCCAATCACTCGATCTCTGGCATTTTGATATACCGACCGCCAGGTACACTACATGAGTTTACATCAACCCTAATGGAAGCGGTCACTCATCTAGCACTGAGGAAATCCAGACTGTTAGTGCTGGGGGATCTCAATGCTCATTTCGAGGATCATCTAGATAAAAACGCTGATGATATCCGGATGGAATTGCAATCTATTCAGCTTGATCAAATAAATAATGAGCCTTCTCATCAACTAGGACACCTTCTAGACCCCGTTTTTAGCAATTGGCAGGGAGTGCATACCTCTGATCCTATACCCATACCCTGGTCGGACCACTACATTATTCCCTTCACATTGCAGCTTGACAGAACGGAAAATGTTAGGCATCAATCCCTACGATACAAACGCAGGAAATGGAAGAACTTCTCCCTTGATTCATTTAAACAAATCGTACAGGACGAAGGCCCTCCCAAAGGGATCGACTGTGAGGCAGCTAATGACAATTTAAACAACATTGTCATCAAGGCCCTAGACATCACAGCCCCAAGTCGTACCCTGTCCAATGCCAGGAGATCTAAAAAAACTGCTCCTTGGTTCAGCCAAGAACTGCAAGCCATGAAGACGGCTTGTAAGAAACTCGAGAGAGCTTGGCGACAGAATCTCTGTGCTGATATTAAAATACAATATAAAACAACACAGAGAGAATATTACAAATCAGTTCGGGTGGCCAAAGCAGAGCATTATCACACCCGCATAATGGAAGCAGGCAATTCCTCCAAGGAACTATTTCTTATATATAAAGAGATATCCATAGTGGACGTGACCTCCCCCGCGCACAATGACTCGGTGGAAGTGTGCAACAATATTGCTCAATATTTTGCAGGCAAAATACATAAAATCTACTCTAGCTTCTCTAACCAGACAGATCCGGCCACGAATTTCATCGAAAATGACAAACTTGTAAATACATCTGTTTGTTTAAACTCTTTTACAGTCCCTTCCTATGAAATCCTATACAAAATGTGCAAAAAAATTAAATCAGGATCCCCTAGGGATCCAGCACCCCCGAAAATTTTAGCCGAAGCCTTTCCTGTGCTAGAGCCTCATTTCAGGCACCTATTGCATGCTTCCTTTACTACCTCCTGCCTTCCGGAGGAGTGGAAACAGGCAATAGTATTACCCATTAAGAAAAAATCAAACATCAGCCTGGACATAATGGACAACCTGCGACCCATATCCCTGCTACCCTACGTGGCCAAGTTAGCAGAGAAAATCGCTAACAGTCAACTTATGGAACACCTTGAGAACCATAATGTTTTCCACAATTCGCAGTCGGGTTTCAGAACTGGCTTCTCTACGGAGACAGCTCTCCTGAGGGCCACTGAAACCCTACGTGAAGGTGCAGATAAGGGAAAGACAATGGCCCTCATCATGCTGGATCTCAGTGCCGCTTTTGACACTGTAGCACACACCATCTTGCTACAGTGTCTAAATAAAGCGGGCGTCACCAACAAGGCACTGGGTTGGCTGAAATCTTTCCTGATTAACAGGACCTTCCAGGTTCAAAGAGGGACTTTCCTCTCCGACGGGGTGATGCTGGAACAGGGGGTTCCTCAGGGCTCTGCCCTGAGCCCTACCCTGTTCAATCTCTACATGGCCCCGTTGGCGGAAGTGGTGCAATCGTTCGGCGTAGAGCTTGTCTCTTACGCCGACGACACTCAACTTCTCATATCCCTGACCCATGCCCCTTCTAAGGAAGCTGATAACTTCAACGCCTGCATGTCCAAACTAGCTATGTGGATGAATGAACACTGTTTGAAATTAAATGGGACAAAAACAGAGGTCCTCATTATGGGAGGAAATGAGGTCAAATGGACGAAAGAATGGTGGCCCAGTTGTCTGGGTCCCCTGCCCACGCCCGCACAAGAGGCGAAGAACTTAGGTGTATGGGTGGACAATAAACTGTCCTTTGACAGCCACGTAAAGAGGACTGTTGGCAAATGTTTCGGGGTGATGAAAACCCTCAACCGCACCCTCGACCTGTTACCCACCAACTCCAGGCGCACCATGACACAGGCATTAATAACGTCCCGCATTGATTACGGGAATGTACTACTCATGGGTACTTCAGAAAAAAATATAAACAAACTACAGGTTCTACAAAACTCGGCAGCTCGCCTGGTGCTAAGGCTTCCCCGCCGTGCCCCCTCACGTCCTTCTCTAGCAGCCCTCCACTGGTTACCAATCAGTAAGAGGATTGCTTTTAAAGCAATGCTATGGTGCCATAAAATAATTCATCACAGAGCGCCGGCATATATGTCTGATCTGGTGTCTGTGTACGAACCCAACAGATCTCTCAGATCCAAAGGAATGGGTCTACTTAAAACTACCTGCCCCAAAAAAGCGAAAATGGGTGGCAGATCATTCCGCACCTTAGCCGCCAGGCAATGGAACCTCCTGCCTCTAGAGATTAGGTTGGAGAGTAATGAATTAGTATTTAGGAAGAAGCTGAAAACTTGCCTCTTTGCTGTGTGAAATGGCTCTCTCTTTCCTTCTTCTGCTGCTGCTGTCTTTCTCTATAGCGCGGGGACACGCCGGGAGGTGTTACCATGCGCTCTACAAACTCCTTTAAACTAAACTAAACTAAAACGTATGGAGTCCCTAGCGTTCCATACTGACTACTGTCATCTTCAGTCTTTACATGGAGCCGCTTAATGTGCTACTCACGGATAACAGCATAAAGATTCACCAGTATGCCAAGTATTCACAAATCTACTTGAAAGTCTCCTCTGCTTCAGACATCCAACTCCTCAAACACTGCTTTCACATTATCCAGATCTAGATGTCCAGCGCCTAACTAGGCTCAGCCCGTCCAAGAGAGTTCCTGCTATTTGCGAAGAACAACAAAATACAGTACAAACCGGTCTCAATTACTTGAATCGTAAAGGCTATGAACCCTAATTGTCATTGAGCGCCAAGCCAATTGGATTCACCCAGGACACCTACCTCACCCTCAAAGAACACATTGCCAAAAAATAACAAAGAGGGCCTTGTATAACCTTTCTCGTTTAAAGAAAGTCAAACCGTTTCTTCCAGAAAGTGACTGCAGAGCTGCTGTTCAAAGGCTCGTTTTCTGGCTGCTGGTAATGCCCTAATCCATGGCCTCTCAGTCTCGACACATGCACCCCTTAGGGGCATTCTACATGCCACAGGAAATCTAATCCAGGGGCTGAGGAAATATGATCACATTACCCCCATCTTGATGGAACTCCATTGCCTCCACTTGCTGGGCTGTTCCACCTTCAAATCAACTGCATCATTTACAAAGCTATCATGGCCAGCACCCCGCTTATCTTATAGATAAGCAGATCATCTCTGCTGGTTCTCAGCACATACACAGCCAGGACACCATCAGGCAGCAGACTAATGAGCACCAAAAAGAAAACAAAAGACAACTTGCCTTTTCCGTCCATGCACTCCGGATCTGAAACATCACCGTGCCATCAGAATCGCCCCAATGATGCTCCAATTTAGGAAAGAGTTGAAGACTCACCTCCTTTATGAAACAGTACATCACAATGCATGACTCGTCAACAGACCAGCTTCCATTCATATCACTCAATGACTTTAAGCTTGCCTTTGACCATATACAGTGCTCCGCTGCCTTTTGGTTAGGCTTTCACTATGGAAATACCATATGCAAACATACATACATCAGGTGTTTTTCTTTCCAATCATGCACGCCCTGTGCGAGGTCGACTATAAGGCAAATAATTTCACCAATGGTCACTTGACCTCGTCAAATAGTTTCATACTTATGTGTTAAAAAAGGGGACTATTATTAATCAGTTGTAACCCCAAGGAATCCTTCTGTCAAGATCAGCTAAGGAAATGTGACTAGAGACATAGTGAGAGTTCTAGAGCCTGATAAAGATTTACATATTATCTCATCCTCTTTTTCGCTGAGAGTACTCTATTCCTGAGCTTGATGAACTGTATCTTTTTTGCGGAATCTTTTAAAACTTTTTTTCCGCCAGAACAAAGCTCTAATTTCCAAAACGTACAAGTTTACTTATTGACACCCCACTGCAAATGAAGACACCAGAACAACAAAGGTGGGAGAAAAAACTGACAGACTACTTTTCATTTAAAGACTGGGACGAGCTTTATGAGAAAGCACACTCATTCAGTATCAATGTCCACCTACGAGAAACCCAATGTAAGGTACTGACATACTGGTATAGAACACCGGAGCATGTAGGTAGGTGGAATACCGCAAAGAGCATGCTCTGCTGGAGTGAATGTGGAGCAGCGGAGACACCCATCTCCCTATTGTGGATGTGGATGTGGCCCAAACTTGGGTGTGGGATGAGGTGATTAAGGATTTTAATAGGGCTTCGAAACACAGATCCCAGTGGACCCTGGAGTGGTCTTCTCAGGCAAACAGTTTCTGTCATGCACGTAAGTGAAATCCATGAGAGGCAAACAGTTGACAGTGGCACGGGTAGCAACAATACAATACAAATGGTCTTGCTGCTTTGGTTCAAAGATATGACCTGTACACATTTAGCCTGGCTACTACAGATCTTGGACATCATCGCCATGGTGAAAATAACTCTCAGTGGAAAACATTGTTAAGGTCTTTGGAGTTACCTGGCACCCCTTCAGACAAATATTGGCAAACAATTTTATTTTAAAGAACTGGCATGCCCAAAATACCCCAAAGGACTGAGACTTACACAAGAGGACATGACTCAAATATTGGTCTGCCATTGGTCCTCTGTCATTTACCTGAGACCAACTAACGGCGGGGAAGCAAGCAGAGAGAATGGGCAATGGAATGCAAGAGACTTGCACCACTTGGGATGAGAGAAACATGCAAGCTTTGCAGGGCGAGGGCTGAAGATGTTTAAAGGTGAGGGGGACATGTTAAAAGTTATGTTTCTCTTAAAATATTCAACAACGCCCTGCTGGCAAGACGAAATAATAAAAATACAGTTGAACCAAAACATCTTTTTCAGTCAAGCAGGAAGCATGTTTAACTTCCTCTGTTCACCAAAACCATTAGCTTGAACACACACATGACATGATTAGATTCTTCCCAGCAGCAAGTTGTTAGTTTTTGAGCCACAAGACGGATGCACATCTGCCACTGACAGACAAGTAATTACATTCTTTCAAAAGTAATCGCTCACTTAGGAAGACCCTCCCCTCTGTGGTTCATCTCAATGGAATATTATTTTAAAGTCTTGTATTTTAGCATTCCCTTAACTAGACTCTTAACCCAGGCACCCATCCCACTTTATCCAACAAGCCACAATCATATTTTCGAATCTGACCAAGATGTCATGCCAGAAGTTAACGAAGTGATCAATAGACTTAAGTTTCAACTCTCTCTCCCCATTCCTCAAAACTACCCATGCTGTAGTCATAGCCTGTATAGACTACCGTGACAAACTATCTATGCTGCCCTCTTAAACATCTCTTGAGACCGCAAAGAGTATAAAAATCAGCTGATAGAATGTGCCTGCATCTTGTAACAAGCATTTACAATGCAATGGTCTCGGCATTGTTAAAGTTAGAGCTATTGGCATTGCTCATGACATTATTTTTATTTATGTTTTTGTTTTTAAAACATAAATAAATGGCATTGTCATTTACAATGCCAATAGCTTAATCGCTCGCAAATGCGAGACCTATTGAATTTGCACCCACACAGAGCCACCCACACCCACACAGAGCCACCCACACAGAGCCACCCACACACACACACACACAGCCACAAACACACACAGAGCCACACACACACACAGAGCCACACACACACATACAGAGCCACACACACACAGAGCCACACACACATACAGAGCCACACACACACACACAGAGCCACACACACACACACACACACACACATACACAGCCACACACACACACACAGAGCCACACACACACACACAGAGCCACACACACACACACACAGAGCTCACAACGAGGGAACAGGGGGTAGGAGAACAAGCACAGCGAGGGGGTAGAGGAGCAAGCGAGGGGGCAGGAGAGCAAGCACAGCCAGGGGGCACGAGAGCAAGCAGAGCCAGGGGGCAGGAGAGCAAGCACAGCCAGGGGGCAGGAGAGCAAGCACAGCCAGGGGGCAGGAGAGCAAGCACAGCCAGGGGGCAGGAGAGCAAGCACAGCCAGGGGGCAGGAGAGCAAGCTAATAGGCGCTTGCCTGAATATCTGGAATAGATCCGACCCTCCTGAACTCGTCAAGACACCCCTGATATAAATGAACATGAAGCATCAAGGAACGGAGTATTGGCATGTGAGAGGGTCCGGTCCATAGCAGGTGTTAATTCCTCCTGGAAACAGTTTTCAACTGACATTTCACTTTCCATCTGCATCTAGTGGCAGCTCGTCCACAGGACCTAGGAAGGGCCCTCAGAGCCACGCTTCCTTAATCTCCATTGGAGGCGCTGCTGTGGGTTTCCTGTTCTTGGTCTTTGCATTCCAATGCTGTCCGCTTCCTACGACAACCACGGCCTCGAAACGACTGAACGAACCACCCTCATAAAGCGTTATCACTGCCAGACTCCCTATCGTGGTAGTTCTGTCCACACAAAACATAATGTCTCTTTGCTGGGCTTTGCTTGTTCCCATCTGGACAAAGCGTTCAAGCTGAAGCCTGGCTCGCTCCTGCACTCAGCCTTTCACAGCACCGGAAGGTGTGTGCCCTGCATGCAGAGACACCAAGAGGCGCGCGCAGAGAGCACGGCGCGGCTGTCCTCGAGCACAGATTGTTTGCTCTTCCCCCCTGCAGCCCCCGCGCCCCCCCCCCAGCAGCCGTTTTCCCGCCATGCCGCCTCCAGGGCGCGGGCTGGCTTCACTTGTGATTAATCGCCTCTTTTCACATTACATGGGTGTGTTCTTGGCGCACTTGTGGGCCGAGGATGGCGGAAGCGGGGCAGGGAAAGGGGGCTTCTTAAGGTAGACATGATGGAAGGTCGAACTGTCCGAGCAGCCACAGAGGAGCACGCGGCATCCATGAAAACAAGACATGAACGCACTAAATGAGACGGAAAAACAAGACATGAACGCACAAGATGAGAAGGAAAAAAAATAAGCACTCATCTGAGGACGACTTCTTCCGGTGGCGGTTGGCCTGAAATGGCTGCCGCAAAGCTCCGACATTTTCGCGATTCGGGGCGTGTTTTTAGCAGTTGAGTGACGGATGACGTCACGGCTTAAAAACTGCAAAAAACACGCCCTCGAATCGCAAAAAGACGGGGCTTGAACAGAGTGATGCCCCTCTCCTCCAATGGCTGGCCTCCGTTTAGAAAGCCAGCCAATGGAGAAGAGGGGCGGGTTCAAGCCCCACTGTAGCCAAAACATAAAATCTCGGACTCCGCCCACTGCTTACGCAGTGCGACACAGGCCTCGACCTAAAAATGGGACTACATCATGCTATCCCTGAAAGTCATCCATCGACACACTGCTAAATTCACATTCAAGTTAAGAACTCATGGCTTCATTCACAAAGCATATGTGGCAAAGTCCCTTGCAGCCATGAAAATCTGTCATCTCACTATTTTCCAGTCAAAACACATGTTTCTTGTAGGAGGCTGGCTGAGTTCGTGGTGTACACTCTCAGGAGTGATGCACCTTGCACTAATCCAGGCAACCCTTCTGGTGATTTTAGTTGATAACCATATAAAATACTCAATGTGGTAGCTGTAGAGAGCAGCCTTCAGGCTTGTCTCGAAGGAGTGTAAAGCAGCTTGCTTTACCACATTTAATCGACATTGTAGATTAGATGAAAAAGAACCACACGGCGTTTATAAAAATATATGTATTTATTATGAAACACAATCACTAACACCTTGGTTTATTTCCAAACCGGAGATATCAACAATACACACAAGAATACTTCAAAACCATCAGTTAAGTAGCACAAATATACACTGGTCTCCAGGGGGAGACAAAACCATTAACTAAGAAAGTAGAATACGAACTGCAAGGAAGAATGGAACTTCCACCAGAAGTATCAGAGGAGCTTGGGGACCAAGGAACCACCCAAGGTAAGTACCCAGGAACCCCACGGAGGCTGTATCCAGAGTGGAAACCCAGTCGTGTGCCAATGGAATTCAATGGAGAAGTCACAGTTGCAGTTTTAAGAAAAAGCACTCTTACCAGGGGACCCCGAAGAAACCCTTTGGAAGATGGAAAGTTGGAGAACCAGCCAACCAGTGAATGCCCCAGGAACCAGGTTACTTGCACCAGGGAAGCCGGGTGCATAGGGGTGAATTGATGTCGGAACCTCCCGTAGATGACAATGGAAGACTTCAGAGTAAAGGCGGTTGCAGGAGTTCATGAAGATGTCCGGTGGAATCCAAGGGTGGATTATTGAAGAGGAGATCCTGCACGCAGAGGGGACACAGTCTATGCCACTGGGAGGTGACCAGGAGGCACGGAAGCACAATGCCCCCCAATGTTGAGAGGTTTAGGAGTGAAGACGATGACCTTGTCACTGCAGCTGTGAGCACCAGACTACGCTGAGGAAGACCAGGAGCCGTGCATGAGCTGTTCCGTGTTGGATGTTAGTATATAGGTGGTCGGCGTCCGGCGGGAGGACCAACAAGCCTTGGTAGCCGCTAATGGTGTGGAAAGCGGAAATATGCAAACGTTGGGACCAGCAAGGTTCAAGCAACTCACCAAGTGCAGGAAAGTCAGAGCAGGCCCCATGCAAGCAGGGAAGTCCATTGAAGCAAAGGAGGACCCTCAAGAGGACCACAGGCCGAAGGCACCTAAGTCGCAAGAGGACATCCGGCAACGAACCAAATATGGAAGCCCACGGTGCAAGGGATAAAGTGAGGATGCTGATCTTCAAGGGATGAGGTGCTGGAGGCTAGAGCTTCTTATAGCCAGAAGATCTCTGCAGTGCAGAGCCAACAAGCCTTGGCAAAGGCAAGTCAATGTGGTGCATAAGGGTTTCTTCACAGTGGCTCCATTGAGGGCCCTGTCCTTAAAATTGCAGAGAAGACAGGCCAGGTCTCTATAGAGCTGCAGAACCACCACCTGTGGTGCTGGGCCTCTGGAAGTCCATAGGATGACAGGAGCAGCAGATTGATCTGCTTTGTTGGGGTGCCTTCAGATGCAGGGGAGTGACTCCTTCATTCCAAGGGAGATTTCTTTTGATGTCCTTGATGCCCACAAGTCTTCTGGAAAACCTGAGTGAAGCGCAGACACAGACTAGGCAGAAGACTTGAAGAACAGCGGGACCAGGAGCAGCAGGCGTCTTCCTTGATGAAGTCTAGGTTCGAGTCAAAGTTCAATGAAATTCAACTGTCCAGACAGTTAAAGAGTGTCTTGGTTTCACAGGTGAGTCCTGTTCCACAATGATTCTGAGGACCCACCCACAGGGAAACCCTTAAGTAACCCATGAAAAGGGTGGAACGACTTGGGGTCTCTCCCAGAGAAGGGGCTGGACAGAGGGGAAGATACTCCCCTGTCCTTTGTCCAGTTTCACACCACAGCGGGAATCAATGCAGTCTAGTGGCGATGGAAAGCGCCCCACCCCAGCCCAATACACTAAGTCCGGTCTGGGAGGTGGTCACACCTCCTTGTGACAGAAAACCTATTGTTCTACCTTCCCCTGCTCAAGCTCAGCTCAGGAGCGCAGACTCGTGTCTGTGGTCGGCGCCAGCATTAGCGTGCTGGCAGACACTGAGAGACTGTTACTGGGAGTAAAGGGGTCTCCTAAGGAGCACCCCCAGTACATGGGATCATACTTCCAGCACCAGAGTCGGTGCTGGGGAAGGATTCCAACATGTTTGTTACCAAACACGTCCAGGCTTGGTGCAGCCATTATATAGTTAGACATCTCGTAATAACTGATGTCCACTATATACCTTAAAATGGCTGACCATACTTACAAAGCCTGGAGAATTAACTCCAGGGTTTTGTAGGGGTGTCCTGCACATGCTGGGGCACCCTCACACTTGTAACCAAGCACCCTACCCCCAGCCCTGAATGGTCTACCATAGGGATGACTTATAGGTTTTAAGTGTAGTGACCTCAGATATAAGGATACTGAGATCTGTAGTGAGGGGTGTAAGCACCATCTCACACAGGCTGCAATGGCAGGCCTGTGGTCAGTGTGTACGTGGACTCACATGGGTGGCACAATACATGCTGCAGCCCATGGGAGTCTCCTGGTGTACCTATGCCCTGGGTACCTCAGTACCCTATGTTAAGGACTTATAAGGGTACACCAGTAGCCAATTGCGGATGTACCAAAGTACTTATCAAAGCCAATTTAGGGGAGAAACTATAGTTGCTGGGCTCCTGATTAGAACGATCCCTGCAGACTACAGCCAAAAACACACTCACACCAGGCAAAAAGTGGGGGTAACCATGAAAGCAGATCCTACCTTCCCTACACTCCTCATGCGCAAACCTGGTCAGAAACACCCTTTACAAGACTAAGATATGGCCTTTGCTCCCATTTCCAAATTTCAGAGTGAAAAGTGATTATCATTTAATCAGGAAAGCTCTAAAAACAAATGTTTAAACATCCTCTTAACTATTTCACATTCGAAATGGAAGTGAGTGAAAAATGCCATGTCGTGGTTCACCCTAGATATACGGGTAATCTCTAACATTTAACTCCTTTGTATTTCTAAGTACTATGTTTGATAAGGAAAAGTTGTTTCCTGTAATCCTAGTTCTCTTCTATGCAAATCCTCATCGAAGTAATAAGCACTGAGTAGTTCTGCCCATGTGTGGGGATCCCTGAACACTTTGAAAATGTTTTATATATGTAGCATACACTTTGCATGAAGTACCTTACATATATGTCTGCATCCTAAAGAAAGGCTCAAAAGGGGCAGATTACATTGAGTTTTCAATTTAAGAGAATCCAATTACAAGAAATATGTCATTATTAAAAACTGAGTGTAGAAAATCTTTCAGAAACATTTTTTTAAAGGAAAGGGAATCTGAGAGATTGTTAGACCATACGCTGCCATTCAAAGAATAGTAGAGCAATCTGGCACTGTGCCTTTAGGAACCTCACAGTACACCCATGCCTCACAGGTGACAATTAGGTCAGTAAATTGTTGTGGCTCATGAAAACAGGATCCTGGAGTATTGTGCTCTGCCTTTTTAGCCAAAAAAAACCTGGAACGCCTTTCCAAACCATTTCTTTTGACATTCATTTCACATTTTTCAGCACCTAAAGTGCAGATAGACATTTTTCTGACCGAAAATAGTTTATTTTCCTGTTAAAACTTCCTACCACTTTTTGTGAAGTGTCCTTCCTGTGGGAAGGAAAAGGCTCAGATAGACCCTCAGTCTGTCTGTATTGTCTGCCTTACAGAGCCTCATCATCCTGAGACTTGTGGTCTCTTCCAGAATTTCTCTAAGCTTACTTTAAAGAACAGAGAAAAGGTCAGACTACATGGTCTCTACGAAAGAAGGCAAGTCACTACAACTGATTCATCATGAGGCCAAGGGAAAAGTCAGTCTTCTCCCAAAGAGCCCTCTTCTCAGTCCAAGGACTCTAGCAGAGGAAGATTCAGAGAGAGGGATAGAGAGAGACCATCATCGCAAGAGAAGACGTTCCTGGTCAACCATGAGAAGTATGATGTTGAGGACAGTGGCGTAACGAACCTTGAGGGGGCCCCCAGGCTTGGTACGTGAAGGGGCCCACTCCGGACTCAATCTAGTGCAGGTGTGCTTGCCGTCGAGAGGTATAGGAAACAGAAAAATTATAACCCGTGGGAATAAATGGTTACAAAACTATGCCAGTAAACCTATTAATTGATCACTGATCGGGTATACAAGATTACACAGCGTCATTTATTTGACTTTTTTTTTAAACAAAAACCAAAAAGTGATATAGCTAAAAGGGCTACTCAAAATATAATGTTCGATATTATTGCTTGACAGAGAAAGCTTCATGAAAACTCCTAGTAGGAGGTGAGTATAAGAGTGTGCCTACGTGTAACAATGACATAACAAATATATACTGACATCGCAACTAACAAAATGTCATCTTATACATAAACTGAAACGTTTTTAGTTTCATAGCACAAAAAACACATATAATCACTGTTCCTCAAATCAATGAGTATCATCTCTCTTCCAATGTTTTCATACAGGGATAAGGCTGCGATTGCAATTTATCATATGCTGTCCATATTAGCGGTAGTCCATTGTGGTAACACACATGAGGGAACATCTGGCCCTCCGGAGTTCTGCTGTGTGTCCCACGTAGTATCTATAAGTTTTAATTTTTTAATCAGACTTCTCCAGTCATAGAAGTCGACGCGTTCCGGCCCTTGTAGTTATTATTATTATTATTATTCTTATGCGTTCTTATATAGCGCTCGATTACCCGTAGGCATTTTGGCGCTTGCCTTGGGAACCCGTCCTGGCTTCCCCAAGGTGAAAGCCAGGCATCCCACCGCGGGGGGGGCCGTAGTGGAGAATAAGCAGGCTAATGCCCAGAGCTGCAGAGTGTGAACCCGTGATTCAAGTAGGCACCGAAACTAGAATTATCAAGTCCGTGGATATTTGGGCTCAAGACCCTGCCGCGTCGGGAATTGAACCCTGGTCCCGGGTCTGACCTCTGCTTCAGGGTCTGCCTCCTCTAACCAGTGAGCCACACTTCTCCACTTCTGGGCCTCTTCAGGACATAGGAAGATGAGAAACACTAAATCATGGAAAGAGTACTAGATGGATAGCACTCAATGCGCCCAACCAAAATCCATCCAGTGCCAAACGATACTGTTGTGGTTGTGGATGACCGCTGAAGTCAGCCATCCGGATGGAATGCACCCTGCATATCGCGGAGGGAGAAACTCTTCCCTTCAGGCATCTTTTCTTGGACGCGGTACCGTCCTTACCTGGAAAGATGTTCCAATCGTGTTGCGGGGTGTGTGAAGACTAATCCTCGCTGTAGGCCATCAGGGTCCAGATGCTCTACACGAAATGGGTCCTGCACTAGCCATCGAGTGGTAGGCCATGGAAAACACTATCATTCGATGTCAAAGCATCCTCGGAATTTGCCATTGAATGGTGCTCATTTCAATGTGATCTGTTGAGTAATACCAGTCCTGAAGTATGGAAGGCCAAGTTTTTATACATCACCAGCATTAGCCTACAAGGGCAGATACCCTTGCCCTGTTTTTATAGGTATATGTAAATGATCCAAAGCACCTTGTAAGTGCTCCAGAGTTTGAGTGACTACTTGGTGGCCTTCTTTATTTCAGTTTTGGGTCCACTTAAATCGGCATGCTAGTAAGCCACTATGATCCATCATAAGTGTCATTAATGAGCATGCCACGCTGAAATACTGCTGCCAAGCACTTTCTTTATTCAGCTGCCTACACAATTGGGGGACCATAATGATAAACACTCTAAGTACACTCAACTGTGTGCCCAATCTATGTCCGAACTTCTCAATGTTCCTGTAGCATCTTCTTACCTTGACCTCATACTGTAACATCGTGCCTGACTCTGTCCGTGTGTCCGTGTGCCTGTTCCCAGCGATATCTCATTATGTTCAAGCAGTGACATCCATATCTGTTGTATATATATATGTATATATAACATAGGTCACTGAGCAACACACCTAGTAAACCAATTTCATAGGGTTCAGGAGGCCATACTGAGACGCTTTCAATCAAAGTCAATAGGTTAACTATGAATATATATATATATACCCGGTTTGTCCTAATTTCTGAAAAAGTCCAGAAAGTAATCTGTAATTCAAAGAAAACACAATTGTAAAGAGCACCCTGGTTACTGTTACTCTGGATGCAGTCTTATGACATTATTGCATCAACAATCAAGGCCCAGAAACAGTAAGGTACGTATACTGCTAACCATATGAGGAATGTGGAGATGATCTACAAATTGGCCAAGTTTACCCAAACACAAAACAACCTCATGATTGGTGGGGGTTTTACCTGCGAAAACAATGTATGGCCATGAGTACTCCATTTGCCCCACTGAATGCTTATTTACAGTTGGGTGGGAAGGAGCGCACGGTGGCATGGTAACACGAAATGAAGAACTCCCATAACCTTGAATGTTGTGGTTTGGGTTAATTCATGATCTCTTCTTGATAAGGGGTGGGACGTGGGGTGAATTTGTCTAGTAAAGGGATGTATCTAATTAAACACCACAGTTTTTTATTCTGTTGATCCTGTTAGTGGTGGACAAAAGGCAGACGGTGCTACACAAACCCCTTTGACAACAGCAACAATATATCAGGTTTAATTAATCTCAGATACAACTAATCCAATTTTCTGTTGGCGTACAACTGGACAAGAAAGGTAGCTAATGAACACCTAAAATTATGTAGCTCAAATATATAGATTTTGTTTTCTCTTGAAAGAAATCTGCACTACTACAATAAGTGCCTTCTCTCATGTCACAGTGTGAGTACTATGTGGAAATGTAAGCCCCTGGTGCAACTGTGAGCCAAGCAGGTTACAAAGAATTTGGGCACATTACTTCTGGTTATGTCTTTGAGAGTACATGGGATGTGTGATGTATTACTCTGCCCAATGTATACATTCATATGTTAACCCTCCCTTAACTAACAGCTCAGACCTACATTGGCTCCGTGCTCATCTCAGTGAACCCTTTCAAACAGATGCCTTACTTCACCGACCGGGAGATTGAACTCTACCAAGGAGCCGTGAGTACCCATTCTGAAATTTCACAGAAAGCAGACCTGAGTACTGTAGATGAAGATTAATAGGAGGGATCATCACATACTATTTTCTTGGAGAATACGGCAGTACAATATTGAAAGATGGGCTGGAAAAGCATTTAACATCATGCAAAGCATCTTTGATTCACCGAACCAAAGAAATTACTTATTTTATCATATCAAGGTTATTCAAAGCACCCTGTCTCAATGGCAAACTTATTCAAACGGATTAGGGAGAGGTGCATATCCACGTTATTTAAAAAAAATAAACATCTGGCTTGTTTGTTGAGCGCCATAACTAATGTTATACCAAATGGACTATAAATGAAACCCACAAGAAATGACAACCAGTCACACAAGTTACTACTTGTGTAACAATATATCTGTAAGAGACATAAGTTAGTGATAGATTCCTTACCTTAGAATATCCCCAGGCGTCAGACTGGTTCCGGAAAATTTTGCGTAGCAATACCCCTGCGCGCCGGCAGGCGTCGTCTGCGGCTCCGCGTCCGTCGTCGGCGTCGTTAGCGCCGGAATGACGTCGTCGGAGTACTTAGACGCCGCCCTCGCGTGCTGACGTCAGTTCTGATACACAGATTTTCCACGCCAGTTACGCAGAGCCATGATAGAACCAACACTGGTGCCTTGAAACTAGGGCCCTGTAAGGGGGTGACCTTAACCCTAGATATCGGTTCGCAGAACGGGGAGGATGGGTGGGTCGGTAAGGAATCTATCACTAACTAATGTCTCTTACAGATATATCATTACACAAGTAGTAACTTGTGCATCTGAAAGAGACACGTTAGTGATAGATTCCTTACCTTAGAATAGATACCCCAGCAATACCAACCTCGGTGGTGGGTCTGCGAACCAATAATCACACCAGAAAGTCCTGGAGGACGGAACGGCCAAAGAAGCCATCCCTCCGGACTTGACTGTCCAGGCAGTAGTGTCTCGCAAACGTGTGCAGCGAGGCCCACGTAGCTGCCTGACAAATGTCCTGCAAGGGCACTCCTCGGCCTAAGGCAGTCGTAGTCGCCGTGGCCCGAGTGGAATGAGCCCTCAGCCCAACAGGGGGTTCCTTCTTAGCCAAAGAGTAACACGCCTGGATGCACAAGATGATCCACCGAGAGATGGTCCACTTGTGCACTGCCCGTCCCTTCTTAGCACCCACGTAACCAACAAAGAGTTGGTCATCCACCCGGAACTGGCGTGTGCGGTCTAGATAGAATGACAGCACATGTTTTGGGTCCAGACGATGGAGCCGCTCTTCCTCTTTAGAGGGATGCAGAGGCGGAAAGAAGGTGGACAAGGTGATGGACTGCCCAATGTGGAAGGCTGTGACTACCTTAGGCAGGAAAGAGGGTCTCGTCCGCAACACAACCTTGTCCGGATGAACAGAAAGGAAATAAGGTTTGGAAGAAAGAGCCCAGAGCTCACTCACTCTTCTGGCAGAGGTGATGGCAACCAGGAAAGCAATCTTTAGAGTAAGAAGACGGAGAGGACAGTTATGAAGTGGCTCGAAGGGAGCACACATCAGAAAGGTAAGTACAAGGTTCAAGTCCCACTGAGGCATCACGAATGGAACAGGAGGGAACATGTGTGTGATGCCCTTCAAAAACCTATTTACAATTGGGGACTTGAACAAAGATGGCTGATCAGGTAGCCTTAAGAAGGCGGAAAGGGCAGAAAGGTAGCCCTTGATAGTGCCCAGAGCAGAGCCCTGCTGGGCAAGAGAAAGAAGGAAGAGGAGAACCTCAGAAAGGGGTGCAGAGAGAGGATCCAGAGCCTTTGCTGTGCACCATGCCACAAATCTGTTCCACCTGCAGGCGTATACCGACTTTGTGGAGGGACGCCTGGCTGCCAGAATGACATTACAGACTTCAGGAGGCAAGTCAAATGGCCTCAACTGTCGCAGCTCAATCTCCAAGCTTGTAGGTGGAGACTGGACAGGTTCGGGTGGAGGACCGTCCCCTGCTGCTGCGACAGAAGGTCCTCCTGAAGAGGCAGACAAATCGGGGGATCGACAGACATGCTGAGTAGCTCTGGATACCAATACCTTCGTGCCCAACCCGGAGCCACAAGTATAACCTGGGCCCGGTCGCGCCTGATCTTCTTCAGCACTCTGGGCAGAAGTGGTATAGGCGGAAAGGCGTACAATAGACCGCAACTCCACTCGCGACGAAAAGCGTCTCCGAGCGAGTGCCGCCTTGGAAATTCCAATGCGCAGAACTGATGACATTGCGCGTTCTCTTCTGTGGCGAATAGATCTAACCAAGGTTCTCCCCACGGCTGAAAGAGGCCTTGCGCCACGTCTGAGTTCAGACGCCATTCGTGATCCATCATGCACCGACGGCTGAGTTCGTCCGCCCTGGCGTTCAGGGAACCTGCCAGGTGTTGAACCACCAGGGTCACGCCCTGATGTTCCAGCCACTGCCAGAGGTGCAGAGCCTCCTGGCATAGGGTCCACGACCCCACCCCGCCCTGTTTGTTGCAGTACCACATGGCGGTGGTGTTGTCCGTGAACACCTGCACTACACTCCCCCGGACAGAGGGGAGGAATGCCTGCCTTCAGTGCAAGCCGGATCACCCGCAGCTCCAGAAGGTTGATGTGGAGCTGGGACTCCGCCGGAGACCAGAGGCCTCTGATCTCCGCCTCTCCCATGTGGTCCACCAAGCCCTGGAGAGACGCCTCCGTCATAACTACGTGCTCCGGTTGGGGTAGGGAGAGGGATCTGCCGCTGACCCAATCGCGGTCCGTGAGCCACCACTGCAACTATCTTACAGTGCCCTCCGAGATCAAGACATGGTCGGACAAGTTGCCCTAATGCTGGGCCCACTGAAACTTCAGGTCCCACTGCAGAGCCCGCATCCGCCACCGGGTGTGATGCACCAGAAGGATGCAGGAGGCCATCAGCACCAGGGATAAAGGCTGAAAGATTGGAATCAGAACCTGAATATCCTGAACCTGCTGTTCGGGAGGATAAACCCGAAACTGCGCCGAGTCTAGAACTGCTCCGATGAAGAGGAGTTGCTGAGAGGGACACAGGTGTGACTTCGGCACATTGATGGAGAACCCCAGCAGCTGCAGGAGGTCGGCCGTAGTCTGGAGGTGGCTGACGACTGTCTGGGGCGAGCCCGCCTTCAACAACCAGTCGTCGAGGTAGGGGAAGACTGAAACCCCCAACCTGCGCAGATGAGCTGTGACCACCGCCATCACCTTTGTGAACACCCGTGGAGCGCTGGTAAGGCCGAAGGGGAGCACGGTAAACTAAAAGTGCTCGTGGCCTACCGTGAACCGTGGGTAACGCCGGTGGGCCGGCAGGACGGGGATGTGAAAATAAGCATCCTGCAAGTCCAACGCTACCATCCAGTCTCCAGGGTCTAGGGCAGCTAAGACCTGAGCTAATGTCAGCAACTTGAACATCTCCTTCCGGACGAAGCCGTTGACGTTCCATAGGTCCAAGATAGGGCGTAGTCCCCCTTTGCCGTTCTTGGGTACCAGAAAGTAGTGGGAGTAACAACCACACCCTACTTCTGGCCCAGGAACGCGCTTGATGGCCCCCTTGGCCAAGAGGGCCGTAACTTCCTCTTGCAGAAGTGTCAAGTGATCCCCCGACACGCGGTAGTATTGCGGTGGCATGGGGTCGCCTCGTAGGGGAGGGAGTAGCCCCTTCGGATGATTTGCAGCACCCACCTGTCCGACGTGACAGTGCGCCAGTGGAAGAGGTGATGGCGGACCCTGCCTCCCACTGGCGTCACATGGGCCTGAAAGCACGGACCAGGAGGGTTTTGAGGCAGGTGCCGTAGAGGAAGGTGTGGACTGTCCTCGCTGGTGTCCCCGACCGCCGCCACGGCGGTTTCCACGGCCGCCACCGCGCTGTGTAGTAGTCTGCGGTGCGTGGCTGGCAGCACGTGTGGGAGTGCCCCTTCCTTGGCCACGAAAGGAGCTAAAGGCACCCGTTTGCTGGCGTGGGGCCGAGAGGCTCAAGGACTTGGCCGTAGCCCTGGAGTCCTTCAAACGCTCAAGCGCATGGTCTGCCTTGTCGCCAAATAGGCGACGGCCATCAAACGGCATGTCCAGAAGGGTAGCCTGGACATCGGCCGAAAAGATGGCGGACCTCAACCAGGCGTGGCGTCGAACCGCCACCGTCGTTGCCATCGCTCTGCCCAGTGAGTCCATGGTATCCAGCCCACACCGGATGGAGTAGCGCGCTGCATCTCGACCCTCCGCAAGGGCTTGGGCGAGTTTAGCCCGGACCTCCTCCGGGCATTGTGGCAGCACGTCCGCGACCGTGTCCCACAGGGTGTGGGTGTAGCGGCCCAAGAGGCATGCGGTATTGACAGACCGCAGTCCCAAACTCAGGGACGAGAACACTTTCTTCCCGAATTGCTCGTACCTCTTGGATTACCGATCGGGTGGAGCCATCGGGAATGCGGTCTGGGAAGTGGAGGCCTGGATGACTGGATGACCAGGCTCTCGGGGGTGGGATGGGTGGACAAAAAGCAAGGGTCGCCCAGGGCCGGGCGGTAGCGTCTGGCCACGTTCCTATCCACAGGCTGACCTGTAGCGGGCTTGGACCAAGTGCCCACAATAACGTCACACAGGGCCTCCTTAAACGGCAGCAGAGGCTCAGTGGAGCATGCCTGCGGTTTAAGGACCTCGGTGAGGAGGTTAGTCCTCACGGCCACGACGGGGAGCATCAGGCCCAAGGCCTTGGCCGCCCGCGTCAACACTACACTGTAGGCAGCCCCCTCCTCCGTAGCCACGGTGGGAGGGGAGACAAATCCAGTGTCTGGCGAAGTGTCAATGCCACTGGCCTCCCCAAGCTCATATGTCCAGTCCTGCTGAGACTGGCACTCCTGCGCCAGAGGGTCCATAGACTCCTCCCAATCACCCTCTTCACCCATCTCATGAAGTTCAGGGTCAACGGATGGGGCCGTGGAAATAGAAATCTCCAAACGACGTCGAGAGCGGCGCCGGAACTGAATCGAGGGGAAGATTGGGGACGGTGCCGAAAGGCGGCGCCGGGGGTGACACCCGCTGGGCCGGCGCTGGCGAGGTCGACTGGCGACGACCCGGATCCGGAAGTGGATCCAGTGAGGGACCGAAGTCGCCGGCGGCGCCAGGGCCGAGGCACCCGACGGCGTCGGAGTCGAAGCACCCGACCCGCCAGGCCTTCCAGCCGGGACCGTTGGGCCTGAAGGCCATGAGGTACCGCTCGATCTCCTCCGGCGTTGCATCGTGCCCAGGGACCTGCAGGTGTGGGGCAGGATGCGGCGCCTGCGACTCGGTCGGAACCACGTGGGTGGTGTTACCCGAACCCCCGGCCGCGTCGTGCGAGCGTCGGGGTGGGTTGGAGGAACGATGACGTCGCTCCGACCTCTCATGCCTCTTACCTGAGGAAGATCCCGACGACCGATGCCGACTCCGGGAGCTACGAGGACTCCGACCCCGCGACCGGTCCTTCGACCTCCTGTGGAAACGGGACCTGGAACAGCGCGGGCCGACTGCCGGAGCTCCAGTCACTTGCTCCCGCCTAGCCTTCGACGTCAGGGCCCGGCAGTCGGGGCAGGTGCGGTCGTCGTGGTCGAGGCCTAGACACTGAAGGCACTGGCGATGGGGGTCGGTAACGGACATCAGTCGGTCGCACCTGGAGCAAGGTTTGAAACCGGGCATCCCTACCGGCACCGTAGGAGTCGAGAGACTCGAGAAAGAGACGATCAAAAAGATCAAAAAGTTTAGTCAAAAAGTGACTAAGGAGTAGAGCTTCTCTGGATCTGCGCTAGCTAAGGCGGAAAAAAGAAGAACTGACGTCAGCACGCGAGGAAGGCGTCTAAGTACTCCGACAACGTCATTCCGGCGCTAACGACGCCGACGACGGACGCTGAGCCGCGGACGACACCTGCCGGCGCGCAGGGGTATTGCTACGCAAAATTTTCCGGATCCAGTCTGACGCCTGGGGATATTCTAAGGTAAGGAATCTATCACTAACGTGTCTCTTTCAGATTTGAGTCTACTAGATGTAGGAACAAAAATGCTACAGCATCAGTGGCATGTAGAAACAGATGAAATGAGCTAGGATGAAATTAAGAGTTAACCACAAACTGTATTATACTCGATTTAAAACCTGGAGCACCGATATATAGATATTTGGGATGTTGATACAGTGTGGGTAGTCTGTAATCAAGTATTTCCACCTTCCACTACAAATCACTCAACACACCACTGGTGTCTCTCGCAACAGAGATGGTTCTACATGTTAATATAATTCTAAATTACATCTTTTTTTTACTATTTGTTCTGTCTATGGTATTAGAAGTGACCGCTAACCCAGATCTTACTCCACCTTACCCTTTGCTTTAGACTGCCCTACCATTCACCATGGTAGTGTTTTGATCTGTGCCTTCAGTGTAATGCTCCCCTCTTCAGCTCCTGCTATGTATCTGCAGAAAGAACAAGTTGCAATCAAAAACATTGCACTGAGTATTTTGGGTGTTTTTAGTTTTTATATTAGTAAAGTTATTTCATCAAAATTCTACATTAAGCCACCCAATAGTGTATAATGTCGGAGCCTCTTCAGCTATGAATAACGTGCTCCAACAGCAATTTGAAAGGTGAGGTTGATGGACAGGAGGGAATTTAATATCTATTCACTAGTTTTATTGTGTGATTTGTTAAAATAATTATACAAATACCACAAAATACATAGTTATTTTAGAGAAAGATGTGATCACCAAATACTAAAACTAAAAACAGCAGTTAGACACAGATTCGCCATAAAAGTAAGTTAACATGGCACTATCCATATTAAAAGTATAGAAGTTATAAAATGTTATTTCTTCATTAAAAAATGTAAAAAGCACTAAATGGAATAAAATTCTAACATAAAAATAAACTGGACTGCTTCATTAATCAATCTCTTATTTTTTGGGTTTAAAACTAAATTTAAAAATGTTTTTCAAGGTAACGTAAATTTGGGACATAATGAATAAATGTTGTGTTCACTCTTGGTAGGTGTCTTGCTCAATTCTTTCCAGCTTTTTCATTCAGTTTTCTGCACTAGAGTTCAGGTATTTACATAACAGCAAAATCAGTTATCCTTAGATATGTTTTTAAATGAAACTGTCCGCATGCTTTAAAATAAAATGAATATTTTGTATTACCTTGCGGTAAGTAATAAAAATTATTTCGGCTGGTGAGATACTCTCCTCAAATCCCTTTTTTAATCAATTGACGCACACAGTGATTCGGCCGCAAGTCTATCTTTTAAAAGTACAGGCTGTGCAAATGTGAGGATAAAGATGGACTATGAATGATCTATGAATGAGCTGGACCATTTGTTTAGTAAATTTTTTCTAACTATTTTCTGCTATCACTCTTCAAGGCCCAGTATGAAAATCCACCTCATATTTATGCGCTGACTGATAACATGTACCGAAATATGTTGATTGACGGGGAAAACCAATGTGTCATCATCAGGTAAGGCCAGATCTTTTATTATCAAACATGTATATCAACTGGTGCTGCACACCTATGTGTATTGTCCATGCAAGCAGTTAATCTGCTACACCAGTAGGTTTATGCAACTTCTGAAAAGAACTGTGCACCAAATAGGTCATTAATTTAAATCCTTGAGGGCCTACTTAGAGATTCATCTCTCTAAGGTCTTTAAAATTTTCACCACAGAGTTGGTTGGTGGGAATGCATGTGAGATTCAGTGTTGTCAGTGGCGTAGCTAGCCCTTATGCCGCCCGTGGTGGTCACTGTTTTTGCCGCTTGGCGGCCACTTGAAACCTCAGGAGGGTGGAGGCCGCCGCCCCCTAAAAACTCTGCGCCACTGAGTGTTGTAAAGTCCAATGATATAGCTAAAAGGGCTACTCAAAATATAATGTTAGATATTATTGCTTGACAGAGAAAGCTTCATGAATATACACCAATATAGTACCAATATGAATATCAGCAAGAATACCTCTTAGAATACCTCTTAAGGGGAAAGTAAAATTTGACTAATAACTCAGAAGGTCTATCTGTCACCTCCTAACAATCAAGTCACTGAGCTTGCCCTACACTCTTTCGCCGTTTAGGAGACTGCAAAATATTAGTTTTTATTGAGTATGGTGAGGTGTATTGTGTTTGTTGTAGAACTTCATTTTATATTAGACACACGTGTCCCAAGCTCTGGAGAAAACCAATGAATGAATTCCTGAACATCAGTTATGGATAGGCAATGAAGTAGCTGCTCGGCATGGCTGCCTCTTGCTGCTCCTGCTCTGCTGTGGCAGGAACAGGGAGTAAGCAGAGCTCTGATACCCTGTTTACTATCTGAGGTTTCTTTGCTTTGCCTGTCCCCTGATTCTTGAGTAGCAAACATAGGAACAAAGGTACAGAAAAAATGGAATAATGGCACTGCACAAAAACACACAGAACTGTGGCACACATGAACGGTATCATGATGATTCCATAACAGAAAGTCACTCTTATGCAAATGGTCAACTAAAGCACGGGTAAGCAAAAGAGCTCACAATTTACCTGTTCTACATTAGTTTACATGAGCGGTGACTATTCCATGTAAATTGCTGGTAGCAAATGTCATGACAACAGCCAGGAAGCACAACACATACATTGTTCAGCAAATAGTGCCCACACCGCCAGCGCTCGCTCCACAACACAATATGCACCTTACCACTTACATACCAAGGAAACTCATGAGACATGTTTATGGGAAAGCAGTGGTGAAGGTTTTATTTTGTACAACAAGTAGCTATTAAGGTGGGTCATCTTACAGGCGATCCAATACGGCAGCCCCTCGCTGACCCGCATGCCTAACGAGCCATCTTGCACGGCGAGTCGATGCTCTGACGGTGCAGTAACTTATCACATTATTTCGTTCACTCCCGCCCCCCCTGTCAGGGCGGAGCGATGAGGCACACCCCCGGTCGGTTCAGGCCCCCCGACCGCCCGAAGGACTAACGGGGCGCCGACGCTGTTTCCTGGAACCCCCTCGGCTCCAGGTTCTTGGCTCATGCACCCCTACTGTGCCAGGCAGAGGTATTTGACTGTATCCTTCTGCCGCAGAGGTACCCCTACTGTCCATCTGCTTCCAGATCGCCCTGTGACTCCGCCTGCAACACAAAACAGACCGTTAACAGTTCAACACCTCGCCCTCCGCTCTGCCGCTGGGTCAGGGATAGGGTGGGAACAGCGCAGAGCAGCCCAGGAAACAGACGCGGCAGGAAAGGCCGAGCAGCATGGCTGGGCCTACTATAAACCCCCCCGGGAACGCCCCCCCAACCCGCGCTCTCTACCCATAGGCTGATAGCGGGGGGGGTGGCTCTTGTAGGTTGGCGCGCAACAGTTCCACTCCCGCGCCGTGTGGGACTAGGACGCTGGCTCGCCCATGCTCCCCTCTGTGTCGCGCGGCCAGCGACATAGTGCCCACACCGCCAGCGCTCGCTCCACAACACAATATGCACCTTACCACTTACATACCAAGGAAACTCATGAGACATGTTTATGGGAAAGCAGTGGTGCAGGTTTTATTTCGTACAACAAGTAGCTATTAAGGTGGGTCATCTTACAGGCGATCCAATACGGCAGCCCCTCGCTGACCCGCATGCCTAACGAGCCATCTTGCACGGCGAGTCGATGCTCTGACGGTGCAGTAACTTATCACATTATTTAGTTCACTCCCGCCCCCCCTGTCAGGGCGGAGCGATGAGGCACACCCCCGGTCGGTTCAGGCCCCCCGACCGCCCGAAGGACTAACGGGGCGCCGACGCTGTTTCCTGGAACCCCCTCGGCTCCAGGTTCTTGGCTCATGCACCCCTACTGTGCCAGGCAGAGGTATTTGACTGTATCCTTCTGCCGCAGAGGTACCCCTACTGTCCATCTGCTTCCAGATCGTCCTGTACTCCGCCACAGCTCTCGAGGAGGCCCCCGTCGATGAAAGAGCCCCCCCACCCTCTGCTCACTGGCACCCTGCCGCTGCCAGGGTTTCCTGCAAGTCTAGGAGAAAGACATCCATACCAAGCCCAGCCAAGTGAACCCCGTCGCTTTCATAATATCCCTCAGTCCTTTCCTGTATCAGCGCATGCCTAATGAACCCCAGGCCCCTCTTCTCCATGAATTTTTGCATGGCCCTGTTGACCCTCTTCCTGCCTTGCTCGATGGCAACTGCTGATCGCGCTCCCTTCCAGGCCCTACGGGGGACAATCTCCGACCATATTAGTTCAGTGGCACCCAATTTGTTCGTTATAGCGGTTATATCCCTCTGCATGGCATCTACTAAAGCTCTCCTCCCCATTGTCACCAGGTCATTCCCTCCCAGGTGGATGATGAGGATGTTGGGAGGCCCACCCTGCGCTGCTAAACATTGGTCAAGCCTGCGCCTCAGCTGGCCCCAACTCATTCCCGGGAAACCCAACCACAAAATTCGTGTCCTTGCTAAGGCCAAATCCCATTTCTTGTATGACGCCCACTGTAAAACAGCGCAGAGCAGCCCAGGAAACAGACGCGGCAGGAAAGGCCGAGCAGCGTGGCTGGGCCTACTATAAACCCCCCCGGGAACGCCCCCCCAACCCGCGCTCTCTACCCATAGGCTGATAGCGGGGGGGATGGCTCTTGTAGGTTGGCGCGCAACAGTTCCACTCCCGTGCCGTGTGGGACTAGGACGCTGGCTCGCCCATGCTCCCCTCTGTGTCGCGCGGCCAGCGACATAACTGACATAAAACAGGATTTACATTGCCAGACAGTAACTTGCAACCGAGGGAAGGGTGTATTCGCTCTGAATGGACTATTGCACAGGAAGGCTTGACACCAAAGATGATTGATTTCCCACAAAGTGAAAGGGGCCTATCAAGTTCGGTGGTGTCCTCCTGTTTCTCTCCTTGAAACAGATTTACTCCTGCCAATGACAGGAGTGAATCTGTAACAGTTTTCATGTTCATTTACTCTATACAAAAGGTTTCTGAATACCCAAATACTTGTGAGTTTGTGTAAAGGTGAAGGCCTCCCAAAGGACTAAATCCATAAATCAGTAAATCTGTTTCCAGGAGAGAAAAGGGTGGAATACGGTCAAATTGATTGGCCAGTTTCTAGGAACAATATTCATCAATCAGCAATATACAGCAATAAGCAAAGATCAATAATCAATAATTATGAGCAAAAGGGAAAAATTGTATACTAAAGCACAGAACTATAAACTTAATCTTGTAGTCAGGCATGGAATCTGGATGCCCTCAATGTAACCCTAAATTCCTGTAGTGATAATGGGAAGGACATAGGACCTGATTACGACTTCTGGCGCTGCAGGAACGGGCGGCACACCACCGCCGCGCCCCCGCACCGCCAAGAGTCGCTGCCACCCACCTGCCAGATTACAAGTCATTTTTTAGTCTGGTAGGTGGGTGGAGTGGTGGTCCTGTGGCAATACTGTTTAAAGGCTCATTGTGAGCCTTAAACAGCACCACTGCTGGACCGCAAGTGCACGTTCCTGCACGGGAAGGATTGTACCTTGCCGTGTATTCCTTCCCATGCAGAAACTGGGGGTGCAAAACTACAGGGGGCACAACGTGTGCCCTCCTGCATGCACTCCCATGCACAGGGGTAAGAGGGGGCCCTGTAGGTCCCCTTTTCTTTTCCTCACCGCTAGCAGTAACATGGAGAAAGAACCTCCATGACATTACTTGCGGTGACGAAAGTCATAATATGCTTGGTGGTGCAAGATATTGCGGACCTCAGACCGCCGCAGGACCATGAGGGAATGCGTTCCCTGGCAGTTGCAGCGGTGCAATGGGGGTTCGACTGCGAAAGTCCTAATAGGGCGGTCGGACCGCCGGTGTGGGGGTGGCTGGGCTGCCACTGCCGTGCCCTGGTGAGTATGGCAGGATTTGAACCGCTAGACTCGTAATCAGGCCCACAGTGGTTAAATATATGCTTTTTCTTAAGAATACATTCCAAAGAACTGATGTTTCAGATGGAGACAGAGAGTTACTCCTCTGGTGAATGGTTTGTCCAAATGTTACAAAAATGTCATAATGTTAGGACAGCTGGAATGGCAACAGCCATATGGATCCCGCTTTCTAAATATCTTTTTAAAATAGGAACACTTGTAGCTATTCCAAGTTTTAGTAGTTAGCTACTTCCACCTCACAGTAAACACTGTCACAAAAACAGATCTGAGGGTCAAATATATGACAAAGATTGTATAACATAAAATATTCAACTGTTCGTCATCAGGGTGAAAGGTTGTGCTTTTTAACCTAATAAAGACATGCATTTGCAAAACGTACATTCGCACCAAAGGACCTTCTGTACTATTTACAATATGTTTTTCGTTACACAACTCAATGATATTGGCTTAACTGCCAACGGGTGGATGAAAGCTATGTGAACCTGTTGAGATTCGATCCAGTGACTGCAGAAGATGCTTTAATCCACTGAGCAATCAATCAGGGCTAATTGAAACACCGCGGTACAAAAGGGGGTGGTGATGGACGGACCATCTGAACCAATCAAACACTCTGAGCCAGTCAACAGATCTGGGTTTAATCCATCACCGTTCTTTAGCCCACTCTGCCACCCCAGTTCAAACATGCAAATCAGTCTGACCCTGTGCCTCATGGGAACAGTCCAGCCCGAACTGCCAAGCCATGCCTTCCCTGGACCGGAAACAAGCTTCCTAGGACCGGTTTCTGGCATTACAGCTGCCTTCAGCCACGCTTGCTTGATTCCAGTGGCAAAGTGAGCAAGGGACTCACGTCTGAGCATACCCTGCCAACTTATGGCGAACAAAGCGGTACAAAAGGGGGTGGTGATGGACGGAACATCTGAACCAATCAAACACTCCGACCCAGTCAACAGATCTGGGTTTAATCCATCACCGTTCTTTAGCTCACTCTGCCACCCCAGTTCAAACATGGCCATATGCAAATCAGTCTGACCCTGTGCCTCATGGGAACAGTCTAGCCCGAACTGCCAAGCCATGCCTTCCCTGGACCGAAACAAGCTTCCTAGGACCAGTTTCTGGCATTACAGCCATCTTCAGCCAGGCTTGCTTGAATCCAGTGGCAAAGTGAGCAAGGGACTCACGTCTGAGCATACCCTGCCAATTTATGGCGAACAAAGCGGTACAAAAGGGGGTGGTGATGGACGGAGCATCTGAACCAATTAAACACTCCGACCCAGTCAACAGATCTGGGTTTAATCCATCACCGTTCTTTAACCCATTCTGCCACCCCAGTTCAAACATGGCCATATGCAAATCAGTCTGATCCTGTGCCTCATGGGAACAGTCCAGCCCGAACTGCCAAGCCATGCCTTCCCTGGACCGGAAACAAGCTTCCTAGGACCGGTTTCTCGCATTACAGCCAGAGTCACCGGTTGTGAATGAGTATGTGATATCAACCCAGCTTCGTCTATTACACTGGTGAAAGTATGTCAAGTCCTTGTCAATTTTCCAGTGACCCAACCTTTATAATGAACTATTGTCAAATTTGATTTTTGCTATAATCCATAGTACTTCAAACCTACCTGATAATTAGAACAGAAACTAACAAATAAAAGTAATATGTGAATTACGTAAACAAGTGTAAACTACATTTTTGTGGAATAACTCTGCAACCACACAATTAAGATTTTTCTTGCCCAGGGAAATATGTTTCCAGTCCGAGAAAACCCCGCTTCCATGCACTTCATGAAATATGGGGCTGATCAAAGGCACTTTTCCAGCCAATTTGAGAATTTCCTTCACACTTTTTGGATTATATGTCCATCTACACATGTAGTGTGAAAACCATTGGTAAGGTTTGTGAATGCCTCTTACCTGGATATATCCACGTTCCTACGCACACCCTAAATTTAGTACTGCATACTAAATACATACAGATTTTCTGTAGGATTATTTTTCATTTGTGGGAATATAAACCTGCAGGTGGTGAGCCTGTGAGGGCTGCTGGTCAGAATATCGAGGCCAAAATATTTTTAAAACGCTTTATCGTAAAAGGTAAGTATATATAGGCAAGTATAAATTTACGACTGTTAACTCCCCATCTACATACTGTGAAGACATGTATATAGCAATGGTACACATATGTGGAGTTAAGAATTGTAAATCTTTACTTAGCTATATAAACATATGAAATATATATATTGTGATAGTAAATGTTTGGCAGGGCAGAATTAGAATATTGATAATCTCTTAGAATAGCCCTATGAGTTTGGATCTGCCCTTGCCAATGCAGGTGGGTTTTTGAACACCTGGGTAACTTTAAGTACACAAAAGAAGATGTGGATCTTTTTGTGAGTTGCTACCTGGTGTCCCTCTTGTTCATAGAGCAGCGGAAGGAAGTCTGAATTGGGATAGCGTCAAATTGTTTTGTTTATTGGCCTCAATCACATGTGATTTTTCTGTAATCTTGTGTGCCCCTAGTGGAGAAAGTGGAGCTGGAAAAACAGTGGCAGCAAAATATATCATGGGCTATATTTCCAAAGTCTCAGGAGGTGGTGAAAAAGTACAGGTAAGCCATTTATGTTTTTATTCTAATAAATGTATCATCAATCTCCTGCTCCTTCCCCTCTCTGCCTCAAGATATTTTCCATTCTCAGCAGATTTATAATAATTTCTTATTGTTATACAATTAAAAATATTTGGCAATTTGATCTCAATCTCTGCAGTACTATTTTGGTATAGCTCTACTCCAACATCCTTCTCACGTGAACCAACTTTATATAGAAAGACTACAATCCCGTATTAAATGGGGCATCTAGGGAATGATGACACAATAGGTTTCAAAACCCAAGCAGGCATCTTAAAACAAAAGAACATTCTGGAATGCACATTGCTGCTGACTGTCAGCGATGTAGGAATGGGTGAAGAGAACCATGTTTTTCCTCTACACTGGATGGCCACTTTAAGAGTGAGAGTCCTTCTAGATCTTATTAATGTTATGCCATAGTCTTCAAATTTGTATCTATCATGTATTAAGAAATCATTTTATCTCAATCACACTTTGCCTCCATTAATTGTGATTGGGAAGAATGAAATAACTAACCAATACATAGCAGAGAAACTATTTCCAATAAGGGCTGGACAGTTAAGACTAGCCATGCCCAACAGATATACTGAAACACAATTAAGATGCATATGGATTGAGATTCAGTGTTCCTGTGATGTTCTGTCATTAAAATTTAGTGTGCTCACATTCTTACTAACATTTCTTCAGCCACCGACCAATCCAATCCAATTTTTTGCTTTTCCTCCAACCCATCAACTCAACTGCTATGCTTTTCCTCTCAGCTACTAATAGCTACTCCTTAAACTTTTCACCTGATCAGAAGCCTTACGGATCCCCACCTTGGACTTACAAAGAGCAGAAGCCAAATGACATAATGAGCAGCCATGGTTAAATGAAGTTGCCAATTACGAAGGAAAGGATAGTATCACAGTCTTTGTTAAGAAAATGAAAACAAATTGTAATATGCAGTACAGAATGAAAGGGAAAATGGGACTAGTACAATACATTTTAACTGCCCAACCCCAGAATACAGTAGGACACATACTCGTTACAAACACAAACCATTGATCTTTCCATATATCAGCAAGAACTTAATAATTGTGTAAGGAATTGGTTGATATTTGAAAATCTGGTGCCCAGTTCCACGACACCAATGAAAACAACAAATTATACAATGCATAAAAAATTCACAAGATGGCTTCAGCTGCTGTCACCACGAAACTATGTAAAAACATTACTAATGAGGTACTCATACAAATGCACAATATCAGCCAGAGAAATTAATCATAAAATAGTCAGTGTGCCATGTGACAGGAAATATAACGGATCAGTGACACAATATTGTCCAAAAATGTAAAAAAATATATAGATTTTCTAAATATAGAGTTTAAAGTAATGTGTTAAATATTTTAATATATACATTAAATATAGTGTACAAGCAATACATTCCACTAATATTTATTACTATATATAAATATATATTTATATAAACACACAAACTCATATAGATATATATATATGTGTGTGTTTATTTAAGAAATATATAGTGAAACATAATTAATACAAATATTAATTGTACATTATATTTATTTTTAAAACACTTTAATGTATTACTATGAAAACATAAACACACATATACATATATACATATATATGTATTTATATATCTATATATACATATACAATTACAACCATGGAAAATATAAACAATTCAACAACAAAAAAGATATTAATTTAGACAATGAATAAAATATAAACCTTTAATACCACAAAAACACATTTACCCCAACAATTAAAGCTACAAAATCTATTTAACCATTATTATGAAAATTAACGAGTCTAAGAATATTACATTTACCATTTTCATTCTAGTTTAGGCAACATTAGGGAAACTCTTGGACTTTGAAGGGGTTAGATTTACTATGCCTACTCCAATCACCGCAATAGTAGGGAAAGTGTTGGACTTCGTAGGGGTTAGATTTACTATTCCTACTTCATTCAGAGTAACAGTAGGGAAAGCGTTGGGCTTCGGAGGTGTGACATTTACTATTCTTACTCTCTTCTAAACAACAGTAGGGAAACTGTTAGACTTCTGAGGAGTTAAATGTACTATTCCCACTACAAACAAAGTAACAGAGAAAACATTGGATTTCGGGAGAGGTAAAATTTACTATTCCCTCTCCAAATACACTTCGAATGGGTTGAATATATTACTCCCACTCCAAACAGCGCACAGTAAAAAAAGTGTTAGACTTTGGAGGAGTAAAAATTACTATTTCCACAATCTATGCAACAGTAGGTAAAGCGTATGGCTTTTGAGGGGCAAACTTTACTAATCCTACTCCAGTCTGTGCAACAGTAGGGAAAGCATAGGTTTTCAGAGGGATGAAATTTACTATTCTCAGTTCAGTACAGTAGGCGCAACAGTAGAGAAAGTGTTGGACTTTGGAGGAGCAAAAGTTACTATTCTCACTCCAGTCTCTGGAACAGTAGGGAAAACGTTGGATTTCGGAGAGGTGAAATATACTATTCCCACTCAAGTCAGCACACCAGTGGAGAAATTGTTGGACTTTGGAAGGGTAAAACTTTCTATTCCCGCTAAAGTCTCTGCAATAGTAGGGAAAGTGTTGGATTTTGGATGGGTGAAATTTACTTTTCCAACTCCAGTCAGTGCAACAGTGGAGAAATTGTTAGACTTTGGAGGGGTAAAATGTTCTATTCCCGCTAAAGTTTCTGCAACAGTAGGGAAAGTGTTGGATTTCAGAGGGGTGAAATTTACTAATCCGACTCCAATCAGTGCAACAGTAGAGAAAGTGTTGGACTTTAGAGGGGTATCATTTACTATTTCCACTCTAGTCTATGCAAAAGTAGGAAAAGTGTTGTATTTTGTAGGGGTGAAATTTACTATTCTGACTGCAGTCAGCAAAACAGTACAGAAAATATTGGACCTGAGAGGTGTAAAATTTACTATGATGGCGGTCGGATGAGGCCGTAGCTCGCGCCGTACCGAGTGCCCGACGGCAGATTAAGTTTACGTTTATGCTGTGGTGGATACTTTGATCCCCGGATCTGACTATATTGGACTAATGGAATGCTAACCGGGCAGTAAAAGCAGAGGCGGCACTGGGAGAGAACTATGCGATCAGACCTTACCTGCAGTGTCCTGACTCTGCAGACTTCGCAGGGGTGGTATCTCCAGCTGGTGGCCGCTTGCATTGGTCTGACAGTGCTTAGTTCCCGTAATCTTCTGAAAATATTCCTGGCGCTCACGCGTCGTTTGGTGACCTCAGCTTCAGCTCCCCCGGATCAGTATACCGGCAGCGTTAGCAGTGAGACGGCTTCCTGCTCTGCAACAAATTCCGCAGATCCAGCACCAGTGCGGGCGGAGCCAGTAGCGGAGGGAGAGGCAGTTACCTGTTCGGTAGCGGGCTCGGGCTGATTGTGGTGAGCACAGAGCACACAGTGAACAATGTGAGTGCAGAAATGGCCCCTAAAGCAGCGGCAGTATCGGCGAACGCGAAAGCAAAACTCGCCCTGAAGACCCCTGCTGTGGCAAGATCACCGGTAGCAGAAAGAAACCATTTGGCAGCTATACCAACACAGGCGCAAAAAGAAGGTACAGGTGCCGGCGCAGGAACCAAATCGCTTTCAGAGAAGAAGAAGGGAGCAGCAACGACAAGACCAACCGGTCCCACAGTAGTGGATCTCCTGAGAGGCAATGGCAGCAAAGCCCCAGAGGCAGCAGCAGCTGAGACCAGAGGGGGAAAGAATACAAAACAGGTACTGGACACACAGGTATGCAGAAGAGCCTCTGAGTCAGACGTACAAAGTGAACATGTATCCCTCGTTAAAAAAGGTGGGGGGGGGGCCTGAAATAAGACTAAGCGATGATGACACTAGGGCTCACCCAATGGATGCTAGTATTATTGAAAATAACACCAATGAGAGAGCGGACAATGTTGAGAAAGCAGATAATGTTGTCAACACAGTTACTGAAGCTCCACTTCAAGCATCTTAATTTCAGAGGGGTGCAATTTACTATCCCCACTTCAAATAGCACAACAGTAGGGAAAGTGTTGAACTGCGGAGAGGTTAAAACAATACAAATAATATTTAACCTCTCACAGCACACCTTGCCAGCACAATTAAGGCTAGAGTTTGGCCTCCAAAAACAGCAAGTAGCACGCAAGGGAGCCTACACCAAATGCTGGCATGAAATAAAGGAAGCAGAGCCAGGTTCTCTGAACTCATATCTATGGAAAGAGCTGGAAAGGTGCAAGGACAGCCCTGCAATAGTGTACCTCCAAACGGCAATAAGCTCTCTTGACCTCTCTTGCCCTACGAGACCTTTGGGAAATTAATGTACCTCACAAAAATTTTAAGAAGCTTGTCAATAAATCAGTAAAGCTACTATCTCTGGAAGAAGACAAGGCTACATTGACTAAGAGGACTCATGGGTGGTTCATAATCCAGAGTTATACAAGGTCTTTGCCACAGCTTACCTGGGAACAGGATTCTCAAGGAAAGTGAAGGAATCCTATGTCTTGCATATTCTGTGAAGCTGCAAGGGTCTAGACAAAGAGCATAGGCTATTACTAAAACCACTCTGGAACCAAAGACAGATTAGAACATGCAGGCAAGCATTAAAAGCCAGTCTTGATGGAAGTGAGGTTCAGACAGCATGCAGACTGGTCCGATTTATGAGTATAGCAAAAATCATTTTAAATCTAACCGCTAATTGACAAATAGATTGCAGAAGGCCACAACCAAAATGTAGAACTAGCCTAACTATTAAGTACTCTTCCAAATTTTTCATACGAGGACAACCCTCGCCACTATTGTAGATCTGTTATGAGTTTCAGGGTATAGAGAGCAGGGAATCCATCTTGTTTAACAACCACTAATTCTGAAGTTTTTTGGCTAGTTTACCGTATCTTAAACCTTGCACAGTAATGATATTTCATATGTTTTCCTTTTTCTCACAATAGTATGAATACTTGCAATTTTTTATGATTTTTAAATTAATCTTACTATAATTCATGTGTATTTTGCACAGGCCGATTCTGAATGTAGTTTTCTACTGCAAAGATTTTAACTAATCAAGCAATAGAGATAAGTGAATTGAATTGAGAGGTTCATTTTACTATTCCTACTGCAGTCTAAGCAAGAGTTGGGAAAGTACTTCACTTTAACTACATTACATATATAAGTATACCCATGAAATTAGAAACAATTTTAAACTCTTAATAAGAAAAAGAAACATTACATATATGTATAAAAAAACTTACACAATTAATCAATTTAGATATTTACTATTAAATAAAAAAATATATAATAATTAATAAATAATTGTTATTCAATTATTAATGCACTTTCCACCCTGACCCCCTAAAATCAAGTAGTCCATACCTAAAACATAACTAAAAAAATAAATATTCTATAATTTACATATTTAAAATGAGTTCATTAATAATTAACATTTGTTAATGTATTTATATTTAATTCGCTTCCCACCCTAGTCCCCTACAAAACCAGCATCCTGCAACTAAAATATTATGAAAAAAATAAGTATTCCACAATTTATATATTTAAAATTCAAATACTTACGTAACAAAAAATGAATAGTTATGTACCCCTACAAAGCTAGCCTCCCACAACTTAACTATAAGTAAAATAAATCAGTATTCAATATTTTACAAAATAAAAAATTAACAAAATAATTAATTAATACTAAATTGTTGTTTTTTTTAGTGAGTTTTATGTAGCGCGAACTTGACCCTTTATCAGAGCGCTTTACATAGCACTAGTTGTGTAACATGACACACATTCATTTTTGTTAGGCACAGGGAGATTAAGTGATTTGCCCAGAATCACAGGATGTTCAGAGTCATTGCTGAGACTCGAACCCGGTTCCCCAGATTTGAGGTCGACCCCTTAGACGTTAGGCCAACTTCTCTCCCTAATACTTAATTAACTTCCTACCCCACACCCCTACAAACCTAGCAACCCACAACTAAAATATTAGTAAAATAAATATTTTATAAATTGCATAATTAACACTCAATTAAATAATTAATTAACAATGAATAGTTAAATCATTATTACTTAATTAACTTCTCGCCCTATAACCCACAACCCTAACAGAGCGCAAATAACTTCTGAAAAAATAAATCAGTTCTATATAAAGTACATGGTAATTACCAATCATACAATTTTAAAATAATTCTTAATTATTACCTAATTAGCTTCCCATCCTATCCGTCTACAAACTCAACAACCCGCTATAACACTATAAATTACTATTAGAAATTGATTCCAAAAATCGAAATCACTTAAAATTACAAGCTATATTTTAAAAACATTTGATAACATTTATATAAACAGTAAACTACATTAAAATCATTTTACAAACAATAGTCTTTACCACTATATTACTGAAAACGATATTAAAACCATCAGTATTATTTTAAACAGTATTACTTACCTCACAACAACGATAATATTGTCAATAATATTTCTGCATCACGATGTTTGTGTATCACAATATTTAATTTCTAATATCTGTCTCCCGTGATTATAAATTGATATTTTGTCCAAACACCAATATAACATCACACTAGAGCAGCAACACGGCTTGGGGGAGGGGCTGGAAGGTGTGCATGACCCGGTAGTGGGGAACAACCACATCAACATCTTTCCAGATTGGGTGGCGAGGTGACGAGCCTATATCGCTGAGAGCTGGTACTTGAAGCGAATTGTTTTGAGGCCTTTTCTGAAGTAGAGAAGGGAGGGTGCTTGGCTGAATTCATTTGGCATTGTGTTCTACACCTTTATAACATAGCAGGACTGGAATTTAGTTTTCTCCTACCTGCGCTTCCTTGTCTCGTCTGATAATGCAGGCTGCTGCAGGTCTTGTATAGGCGCCCAAAGTAAAGAGCTTTAAAGCCAAGCACTGTTAGTGTTGTTGTGGATTGCTTTGTGATGCTGCCAGAAGTATTGCTGATGATTCTATCCCCTGAGAAAGATATTGGGGATCTTTAGTACTGAGTGATCCTGTCTCACTTTCTGAGGTCCTTGATGCAACATACAACCACATGGAGAAAACTATTAAATGGGGTAAGGTGTGCCATGGGATTCCCAGGAATGGCGCATTTCGTCTGTCTGGATGGCCTTTCTGAATATTTGTCTGGAAGGAATTGCTTTAATTTACAAAGCTAGATCTCTAAGTAACAGATCTTCTTGGTTTTTGTGTGATGTATGTCTTGAAGATGAAATTGGTGTTGATGTAGTCCAATGACTTGCCCTCTCACCAAGCTGTTTTGCACAGTTAGCCAGTTTATTCCCAAATATTCATTGCTGTACCTGAAGTTACCTGCTGGCATTGGATGTGAGAATGAACTCCGTTGGTTGTGTCCAGTGTGAGAAACGCCTTGGACATCCAAGTTTGCATGGTGGTGAGGCGGGTCTTTCGATTGGCTTAAAAAGGTGTGTGAACAGACTTGAACTGCACATCAAAAGTATGAAATGAGTCTATGGCTTATTTGATGGAAAGCCTCTCAGTAGATCTTCCTGAGGACAGTGTCTGAGATAAACCTTTGCTTTGATTGCAGCACGTGAAAGACATTATCCTGCAGTCTAATCCTCTTCTGGAAGCCTTTGGGAATGCAAAGACCGTGAGGAATAATAACTCCAGTCGCTTTGTAAGTGAAATTTTAAACTGCATATTACGCATAATGGCATTTCAAAATATTACCATAAATCTAGAAAACATGTAGGTGGTACAAAGTAGACCCAGGCGAGGTTTAAATGACTCAAGCCTTATTCAAGGATTTTCTGGATTTTGGCGTTGTTATATGAAATTCCTGATATTACGCAATTTTACACAAGCTAACAGGAATAATATAAATGGGCGTGATGCAAATGGCTGTTGCTCGCATCTTGCGTGTTTTTCGCACTATTTTTAACCACAACATATTTCCTCATGTCAAATGCAACAACACATTGCATACTAAATATATTGCTAAATGGTGGATTTGGATTTTGCATAATTACACTTAGGGCCTAATTATGAGGTTGGCGGTCCACGGACCGCCAGACTCGTCGGGGCATGGCGGTGGCGGCTTTCCGATCGCCCTATTACAATTTGGGCGGTTGGACCAACATTTCCCCGCCGCAGATGTCCAGGGAACCGCTGTTCCCTGGCGGTGTTGCGGCGGTGATGAGGCCGCAATATTTTTGGCAGGACCACCGCAGGCCCACCAAGCATATTACGAATTTCCACTCCGCCAAGGTTTTCCTTGCAGTTTCTTCTCCATGAAACCCGTGGCAGAGAGGAAACAAAGGGGGCCCTACAGGGCCCAACTTGTGCCTCTGGCCATCGGATGCATGCAGGGGGGCACAACTGTGTGCATGCACCCCAAGTGCGTTCCCATTGTGGTGCCCGTTTTCAGGGCATCACCATGAGAACGTCTAATAAAAGCCCGCCAGACACGAGAAATACTCAGAATCTGGCAGACGGTCCGACCACGGGTTTGGCGGTATGGACCCAGCACCGCACCACCAAACTCATAATCAGGCCCTTAATTTCTAGTCATACTGCCAACATTTCACATAATTACGCGAAAGCATATTACACTAATTCCCACATCCCAAATAGAAAGGTAAGGTCTGTTCATAAACATGAATCTGACGTGTCTCTCTAAAGAATGTTTAGAACCGATGAAAGAAACATTTTTTACGTCAATCAATATTTGTGAGTTTTGTCTTAACACTAGCATAGGTGTGAGTTTCAGCTTAACACTAGTATAGGTGTGAGTTTACTCAATTTCCAAGACTAAGATTTACTGACTGAAAATTGGATTTATGAATTGATCCCTTTAACATTAAGTTTGCCTGTGATCCTTGATTTGCCCTTCAATGAGGGTTCTTTTTTAAATCAGGCAGTTCCTACTTGCACAAAGTAGCCCTCAGCAGCATTGGCAGTACAAAATTGCTATGTTGTAAATTTCAAATAAGAATGTTCACTTTGCAAAAGCACACTTATGTTTGTGTCCACATTGTAAACTCACATTGCTATAAAGAAATTTAAAAAAGTACTAGTTCAATGTTTTACTCTAGAGTTTCCCCTGGCAGTGTCTCTTACTTGAAATAGCCTCTACCCATGGCTATATTGTAACTAATCTATTTGCACCCTCATTCTTTTTACAGAACTACCCGCTACGAATGCATAAAGGAAGAAATAGCTACAATATTTACATTCATAAATCCGATCACCATTTCTTTGCATTAAGTGCAGAAACATCTACAGCTTGCATGATGTGCTTTTCAGTAGTCCTCATGCAGGTTTTTGTTATATGCCCAACCACTACATTTATGCCAATGGCTGTTTTCTATTTTCTCTGAGTGGTAACTTTGGTCCTGATTACGAGAATGGCGGTCCACATTAGGAGTTTGGCGGTCGGACTGCCACAGGATCCTGCGACGTGGCAGTGTGAGGCAGTAATATGCTGGTGGGCCGCTGCTGCACCGCATAGCATATTACTAGTTGCCAAACCAACACCCTTTCTGTGGCATGCACCCCAAGTGTGCCTGCCATGAAAAGGGTGGCGGTGAAGCAACTAAGTGGGCCCTAAAAGGCTCACCTGCTGCCTCTGGGCCTGCTGGTGCATGTTGTGCCCACCTGGAATTGCACCCCAGTTCCTGCACTGTATGGAATTCTCGACATTGTGCATTCCTTAGCATGAAGGAACGTGGTGCGGCGGTCCGTCTTAAGGCTCTCCTAACCTTAGACAGCCTCTGCTGGGACACCCCCACAGCACTGCCCGCCTGCCATAAATTACAGTTGTAATTCGGCAGGTGGACTCAATACGGGGTTGGCGGCCCTCCTGTTGGTGCAGCAGTGGCGGATCAACAGGAGGACCACCAAACTTGTACTAAGGCTCTTTGTCTATTCAAATCAAAATCTGGATAAAGGAAAGTAATCTGAAAATCTCTTTGATATGTACAGTATAGGCTGGCTTTAAAGCTGATAAATTAAATGCACTATTATAATGTTTGTTGTTTCTCTCCATAGGGAAAATACTTCGAAATACAATTCAGCCGTGGTGGAGAGCCAGACGGGGGGAAAATATCCAATTTCCTACTCGAGAAATCCAGGGTGGTGAACCAAAATGAGGGCGAAAGGAACTTCCATATATACTATCAGGTAAGCAAAATATGTAAACACCTTAGAGAAAACACATACAACTTGGCAAGGCTCTTTTAAAGGGATAAATGCAGACTGAAGCCGCAGGCTTGCATTAACCGCATTTGTGAGCCTTCAATTAGTCGCAGACAGTCAAGGCATTGTTGCTGGGTAAAGCAAGGTCATTCAGCCTCTCAGGTTTTCACTGAATATAGATCACATGTACTGTTTGTAGGCCAATGTGGTGCTCCAGTGCTGGGGATATCATAGGTAACTGCCTATTTAATTTATTTATTTTATTTAAGGAGTTTTATGTAGCGCTACGATGACCCGTCTGGGTATAAGTGCGCTGTACAAATAGCAAAACAAGTTAAAACACAGAAAAAACAGGCACTAAACACATACGTTAGTTAGCAATATGTTATACAAATAGCAGCTAAATAGGAGCTCTAAAAGCAAAAAAGAAACGGTCAAGAAACAAAATATATACAAAGGGAACAAATGACTTCAAATACACAGGATATAGAAATCAATATACGAAGGATAGTTTGACTTAGTGAAACCAGTACTCATGGAACTAATCAGTAACTAATGCTGATGGTATCTCTTCAGCAACAGTTTTTAAAATTCTTTTTTGAAGGAGGTATTTGAAGGATTAGATCTAGCCTCAGGTGGAAATGCGTTCCATATAGTGGGGGCATGACCGGGAATAGGGCAATTATACATTTTCCTTTTCTTGAACTTCTGTGGGTTTAACAAATGACAGTTAGAGCATCTGACCTGATAGTTCTCGTTTTTTAGCCAGGTTGACGGAAGTGTTGTAATGAAGAGCCTTGTGGGTCATGCAGACTATCTTAAATTGAATTCGAGCTTCAAACAGGAGCCATTTGAAATGTTTCAGGTCGGGTGTGATGTGTTCCTATATCACTGACCAGGGGCATCCATTGCTGGCCCATGTCATATTTTCAAGATATCCACTTAAGATATGCTACATAAAGTGAATCTAAATTGAATTCATTTATAGAGTCAGTGATTAGCCTGAAAACTTGGATTTGATCTGACTTTCTTGGACCTACATTGGTCATCCATCCCCCTGACCCAGGTCTTAAATTATTCTGAGGAGAAGATGAGATTTAAGAACACCAGTCTCACATAATGTTCATGCCATTATGAATGCAAAATCATACTCTTTTATCAGTTGTAATGAACAAATAAAAAAAAAGTACAACTACTAGTTTGTAACAATCTCTTTATTGCTACGTTCTTCCTGGCTATGTTCTCTTCTTTTACCACTTCATATCTTATGTTTTTCTTCATCTGACAGTTTGACTTGTTAATCCTCGCTTCTGATTTATCATTTCCCTTTCAACCCATTCTCTTTTTTTTCTCTACTTGTTACCCTCTAACTGCATCTCTGTTGCTCATCTCCTTCCCTCAGCTATTAGATGGTGCTAGTCAAGAACAACGTTCGAGCCTTGGTCTCATGCCTGCCGACTACTACTATTACCTGAACCAATCAGAAACGTACAAGGTGGATGGCACCGATGACCAACGAGACTTCCATGAAACAATGGTAATGATCAGCAAACAAGCATAATAGGGTGATTCTAATGGCTCTACCAAAGACTCAACACAGTCACATTGGGACAAGAGCTGTGAACAAAGAGGGATGATCTACATTCTACACAGAAAGACAGGAACTTCCAGCCTACCGCAAAGATGAAATGTTGGCCATTGGTTATATTAGGATCTCTAGAAACAAACGTAGGGACTATGTGGTCGACTCACTTCATCTCTCCTGAGATATCTTTTCCTCATTTTGTGGTATGTTTTAAGATCATAATCAACCAGGATTACTATGTTTCATACAAACTTCCTTCTCTCACTTCCTTCTCTCACTCAAAATACAAGATGTCACACAAAACATTAGCATAAACGTCGCAAAACTAGGTAAAGTTGTCTGAAATGAAAATTAGGATACATTGCCCAAGGCATAAAATGACCAGACTAATCATCAAGGTTCAAATTCCAATTAGTGTATTTTTCAGACAGATTCATCACTTGTTTCCACTTTGCTGATTTGACCAAAACTTGGGCCAATCATGCTTTATTTTAATGGGAAACTTTAGGTTACTGGAGTATGCCAGCTGAACTAAAATTAGCTTTTTCCTCACTTTTTCGTTAAATAAATCACGACTTTCAGCAAGAAATTTCAGTCTTTTGGCCCGAATCATGAAAATTAGAAATTGTTAGTAAAATGCCTGATAGGTTGGTGGAAAATCTACCATACTGGCTGAAATTCCGTGGTTTACTCCAAAATAGGGTAATATTTCAGCAAAGCATATATTAACAGTCCTGGATAGTCCTACTAACTAACAGTAATATCGCTCGGGGTGAATTTTGTTGCAACACAGGTGATAATTTCTGACCATTGGCTGAGTAGATATCATCTGCACTAACTCAGTAGCCTCTGTCTAAAGGTGTTCGCACTCACGTCTGAGAACATAGTTACCATAACTCCGCATCTTACACACTTCTAGCGAGAAAATAATCCATGATTGAAGCATTAAAAATTGAATATGGCTCAGTCTTAGGGCACCAAAATTGTATATAACCCAGTCTTAAGCCACTAAAAGGTGACTATAACCCAGACTTGGGGAACTAAAGCAGAGATACAATGAGCTGCAACTGGACGGAATTTGATGCAAAACGGAGGAAATAAGTTGACTGTGCTAGGCAGAGGTGGGACTCATAGGTGGTATGGTGTAAGTAGAAAGCAGACTGGGGAGAGTGAAAGGGCCAAGGATTGTTCTGCAGTTGGGGGTTTTAGTGGGGAGTTACAGACAAAGGAAGAAATCCTGGAATGGATACAAGCAAGATGTTTTATCAAAATTTGATAGTATCTTTATGTGCACTGTCCATGAACTCGCTCAAAATCAATCTTTTTTAAATTATGTTTTGCGCTTAAGAGGGAAGTAGTTGACAAAATCACTGTAAATGCCTTTCTCGGTGGTCATATAAAGAAATCAAGACAAAATTCCTTATCTAAACATTGCCGAAACCTCTAGGTAAAGTGTGAGTAATCAAGACCAGGTGATATACTGGACCTCATCCAAACGGCAAACATATAGAGAGAATTTGTTAGACGGCAAGCCATTACTTGTAAATCACCATTATCTGATATGGCACGCCTGTTACCCGTGATGCATACCCATAAGGACTTTTCTTTTTGTACCAAAACAGAACTCGTACATACGGGTCAGATGGTTCTGTGGGAAGTCAGAGGAACGTGGACGTAAAGTGTAACAGCTGGGGTCTTCTGCCTAATGCACACCCCTCCTTAGAGCACGGGTGTGTCCAACATATGTGGGGGCTCGCCAAATGCATGCCCCATGTTTTAGGATTACCACTGACTTTGTCAATTCAATAAATCCCACCTAGATTACGCGAACACAAATTTATCTCGTTTTGAAATACTGTAATTTTGCCTTGAATAGAGCCCTTTGGCCCTACATTTGACATTTGTAACACCGAGGATGGAGTTGTATCTGGGTGATGGCATTAAATCATAAAGCAGTGTTCAGACTTCAGTTTATACAACTATAATGATATAGAACGACTAAAATGCCAACCGAATAATCATTTTCAAGTGTATTGATTCATCTCAGTTTGATTAGAAAATGTTTTCCCCTATCCTCATCACTCCAGTGTGCACATGTTACACACTCATGTCACTCACCTTTCAGACCCATGGACGCACAGATTCTGGTCTGTGTTTTAGAAAGGCCATGAAGTGAAGGCACACAAAGAGGAGTATAAGGACTCAGTGGTAGCCACGTGTTCACGTGGAACGTAACTTGCGGGTTGGAATTCCAGTTAACCCTGAAGGCTAAAACAGTGGCATGACCCTCAGTGGAACCTTGGAGAGTAGAGAATTTGTGTGTTTACATCTTGTTAAAGATTCATACTTTAATGATCATGTCACTCCGTCCTTGAGTGTAGAATTTGGTACCCTTGCACTCAGGCCAAAGAGTATTTTTAAATTCTAAAGTCTGGGGCTTTTTTCGCTTCTGTAGATAGAATGCTCAAATCTGGGTTTCTTGGAGAGCATCATACGCAAGGACTCACAGCTATAGAGACAAAGACCCTCATTAGACCTTCAGGGCAAAATTCTTATCCCTCTGCAAACAGCAGTTTCCACAGGGATTGTGATGACAATAGTCACACCCACTAAGCTTGCCCTGGAAGATTCAGGCAAGTCACATCTGATGAAATTTATCAGGGGAAATACCCAGAAAAAAAGCGGAAACATTTAGAATTTAGAGGCTGATTAGGATGGTGGGCGGACTTTAGTCCGCCCGCCATCCCAGTGGAAACGGATCTGGCCGCCAGACATGGGGCGGTCCCGCTGCCCTGATTATCTTGCATATTAGACATTGCGGCGGGTGCTGCGTACAGCAGCACATGCCGCAACGCCAAAATGGTATGTTGTGCATTTGCATGCACAACGTGGCAGGCACCGTGCGGTGCCTGCCATCTTGTGCATGCAAATGGAGTGGGGTACCATGGGTACTCCCCAAGTGCACCCTCGACCCCTGGGACCCGCATAGGGCCCCTATAGGACATCCCCACCATCATTTCCATGGTAGCAAAGCCGCCATGGAAAGGCCTTCACAACACACCATCCTAATATGGATGGCGGGGCCTGATAGGCACCGCCACCATACTAGGAGCCAATTCCGCCCGGCCGGCAATCGGAATGATTGCCGACTGGTGAAAAAGCGGCGGGCGCACTTTGCGTCCGCCGCGTAACCCCCCCGCCATTGGGGGGTTTCACTTGTTATGATGTCGTGGCGGCGAATGTCACAACATAATGAGCCCCTTAGTGTGGCAAAAACCGAATCTGCATGTTATGCCTCTTTTTCATGTTTATAATTCAGAATAGGGGGTATTTAACTCATCTCGCAAATATCTCACTGTGGAGTAATACTAATTTTAGTGGGTGAGGTTAACACCCCACCCTAGTCCGCCAAATGTGTAATGCAGCCCATAACATTTTAATTATAGAAGCTGTATTTTATAATAACTAAGTGAAAAGCAACTTTTAAAAACTATTGAAGAACAGAGAAATATTAGAAAAAGATGCAGTGTCCCCCTGCTTCTTCATTTCAAATGTAATGGTTCTTCCCCCTCATAGGACGCCATGCAAGTCATTGGGATTGCTGGTGAGAACCAGCAGCAGGTAGTGCAAATCACAGCCGGAATCCTCCACATTGGCAACATCAGCTTCCTTGAGAAGGACAACTATGCCAGAGTTGAAAACTTGGATCGTAAGTGAGCTTCAAATCACTTCTAAAAAGGATCCTCTAAATGCCTGCCAATATGTGTTTCTTATATGTTGTGAATGTATTTACCGAATGAAATGCTAACCGTGCAAAACTAAAAACATAAGTCCTCTGCCTAATACAGAAACTCAGGACTACTACTAGTTTCACTCAAACATTCTACATCATGTTTTAGCAGTTTTAAAACCACATTTGAGGATGAGCCATCACTATCAGTTTAGCAATTGACCATATATTGAATATATATCATATTCTCATTTCCCATTTAACATTATTCAGACATCTCAATGTAAGCGCTTTCATTAGAGGCAGAGAGATTGGATTTTTATCAGCCTCTTATAAACCCCCATTCCAACACGAAAAAGTTAAGTCTTCAAAATGTTTGGTGTAGCAGAAGCAATGTAATTTGCTCTGTGCTCTGACTCACTTCCACATGGACAGACCACACCCGCAGCCTCTACAACATCCTGGACAGCAAGCTCACCATGGAGCAACAGATCAACGCTGTCTCCTTCACCTGCTTCCACACCCTCAGCATGCTCTGAAGAATCTTTAAATGACTCTACATTGGCACGAGAAAAAACCTCACTCAAGCCCTAGTCGCCAGCAGGCTGGACTATGGCAATACAATGTACTCATGAACTACCACTGAACTAATGAAGAGACTACAGACGATACAGAACTGAGTGGCCATATTCATCATCAACCTGCACAAATGGACACACATCACCTCACACTTTAGGAACCACCACTGACTCCCCAACCAGGAAAGATTCCAATTCAAGATATTAACATATGCCTACAAAGCCCTCCATGACTTAGGACCAGCATATATCAACCACCGCTTGAACTTCCACCAACCAGCCAGAGCCCTTTGCTCTGCCACCCTCGATCTCGCACAGACCCAGCGCATCCGCCATAGCCACAGCAGAGGCCATTTCTTCTCCTACCTCGCCGCCAAGTCCTGGAATGGCCTTCCCCTCCACCTCTGGACATCACCCTCGCTGGATGGATTCAGAAAGAGACTTAAGACCAGGCTGTGCGACTGAGCCCTTCTACATAGTGCCTGGACACTCTTGTGGGTGATTAGCTGCGCTATACAAATCCCGAATGATTGATTGATTGATTGACTCCTTAACATCCTCCAACATCACAGATGTGACCCCTTTTTATTTGCTTAAATAATCTGCAGCCTCCTAGGTGCTTTTAAGGGACTAAGAGCATGATTTAGAGTTTGGCAGAGAGGGTACTCTGTCGCTAAGGTGAAGAAACACACTCTATACCAAACTGAAGGTCCGCCCGCTTCATTTAGAGTTTGATGGACCTTCAGTATGTTGACGGTGGAGACTACTCTGTCTCCATCACAGACATACACTTCCAACAGTGTAAGAGCCATAGAGTGAGCGAACAAATGTCAAGTTTTTACTGTCCATCACCGCCAGGTAAAATCTGGTGGTAAGGGGCCATAAAAACTCCAAGATGACCCCCCAAGCCTTGGGAGAAAACTCCCATGGCGAGAAGGTCATTGTTTTTTTAATTGTCGAAGAAAATCCTGTTTTGGGATTTTGTGTATAAAAATAAAAACAAATAAAAAATTGAAAGTTTGCAGTTCAGCTCCTTCGCGTTGATATGGCAGTCCATCAAACTTTCAGTGGATTGACAAGAACCGCCATAATGCCGATTTATGCCAATGCAAGAGATGTGGCGGACATCTTTAAATTCAGTGCACAGGTACCGCCTCAGGGTGATGGAGTACTGTACTCCTCTACTTTCCTTTAGGACATCTGCAAACATAGATAGAAAGGGAAGTTTCTAGGGCTACCAAATTGCAAGTAGATGGGTAGCAACTGAAACTGTGGCAACTCTTAATTGGCTTTCGTGTTCCAATCAAATCTCAATCATGTACTCAAGATAAGAACTGAACAGTAGGACATGCATTAGTTGAGGTTTCAGACCCTCATATTGGTCATAGAGGCCAAGGCCTTTATAGCACTCATATAGAATCATCCATTTCTAAAGATGAGAACATTTATGGCACTGTTACCATGGAGTAGATGCACCAAATCCTGAAGGATGGATGTGTACATCTTTATCTAGCAAAACCTACCAGTCTCCAACATTCAATGGTAATTGCTATGCATTTATGTAGTCAAATATCTAGGAGCTGTGCATCCCTGAGTAAATCTAGTGGTTGATTCAGGTCTAAGGCTAAGATTCTGTGAATATACCCTTCTCCATATTTTTATATCCATTTTCTGTGATATGTTAGCCAGGCCTTAAGGTAAATGATCACTTTCTATTAACTAATCCCACAAGAACTGTAGTCACAGTGGTGTAATGTCAAATCCACCAGCATGTAACTCTATGGATGTGATTGGATTCAAGCCTCTCTAAGAAGCCCTTGAATGGACATCACACCTCTGATGTTAATTGGAGACACTTCTCATCTGCTTCAAGGCTGAACAGAGGTGCAAGCCAGTGTGAATAAAACAGCACAGGAGGTCTGCTTCTCTCCACAGCTCTCATTTTGGTGCTGCCAAAGCTAGTCATACTTGAGCAAGAAGGCTGCCTCCACTTCTGCCTAGGTCCTTCTTCCACTATGTTTGGTGCTCCTGTGGCTCTGGGGCCTGCTAGCCTCTGCCTGCTGCTTTGGTACCCGTCCATCCTCCACCAGTTTCTGCAGATTGGGCAGCTCCTGCACCTCATGCAGCTGAAGTACTCAAGACAATCGTTGAAGATACGTCTCAAGATATTTCTTTATGTATTCCTCTAAATTAACACCCTAGGCACCCATCATCTGAAACTAACTCCTAGAAGTTCAGGGAGTGGATGTGGAGCATGAAAGTTAGCCAAATGCAAGAGATTATAAATCAAGAGGGAGGTCTTAAAACAGATGATGGTTGACCTCAGAATTAACTTGGCATTTCAGCATGATGACCTTCTTTGTAACTCCATTGATAACCTATATCATGAGTTCCCCTCAGATTTGCTCCCTGTATTTTTGCTTCTGTTATTACCCAGTAAAGTAACTGTCTCTGCTGGTGCAATGGTGCAGCCGAAGAGCCGCTTCACTCATAGTAATAAAGCCTACTTGCCCCTTTGAAGGCCATCAACAATCTGGCAGTAGGTGGCATCTGAACTTCATTTTGGGAAAGCTGCTTAAAGTCCTTCCTTTGGTAAATCAGCCCAGTTCTTCAAATTGGAGACACTCAAATTCCCTGATTTGTGCAAATGAGAGGATATGGACCCACCGTATCTGTTCAAAAGTAAGGCAAACAAACTTAAAAACACCAAACACCTAAGTACTTGGGATAAGCTTATAATTTAATTTGGTGTTCTAAAATATGCATTGTGTGGTTGGTATTCTTACTTTTCCACTCCTTGAAAAATGATCAGTAATCTATTTGCCAACCAAACGGTTAGTCACTGTGCACTTAACAACTTGTCATTTGACCATTCTTTGCACAGTTCTAGCCTTTCCCGCCTACCTGCTGGGGATCGACAAGGATCGGCTGAATGACAAGCTGACAAGCCGAAAGATGGACAGCAAATGGGGAGGACGCTCAGAGTCTATCAACGTCACCCTCAATGTGGAGCAGGCAACCTATACCCGAGATGCCCTGACTAAAGGACTGTATTCGCGTGTCTTTGATTACTTAGTAGAGGTACGTAAGAGTCTGTAGCCTGGGTTAGGAAAAACATAGCCATGCAGGAGCAATAAGCATGATTTCAGCCTGTGTTGGTAACATGCTGTTGCTTTTCATATCAGGTATTGTTTCCTAATCAATCCTTAGACTTTTTACAAAATCCTCATTAAAGTGCATTGTTTTGTGATGTTATAGCTAGGCATGATACTGATAAATTTTTTAATAAAATCAAGTTACACAAACATAGTGATCATGGTACACAAACATAAGCTCAGGTTACATTGTAACTCGCAACTCCTGTCCCCAGGTCCACCACCCTGCCAACCAGAAAGGATAGTCGGTGCCAAGAGACCTTTAGCTGCTAGTGTTTGTGTTATAAGCAAACTCACTGAATCATTCAGTGGTTTTGAGGACACCTGACCTGATGGCCCAGTTCACTTAACAAAACTCTTTGCAAAGTTACAAAAGTTATGCTGATAGGTCATCAGATATTTAATGCTAATTTCTTAGAAAATGTGCATTGAAAATGGTATTTCCAAGACACTGCATTGTCACAGAAACCAATTTATAGCAAGCTTGAGCCTGACCATACCTCCACATCAAGTATATTTAGTCAAGTAAAAGTCTCATATTATTCATTCCACCAGGTGGAGGTTAATACTTGAAACACAACAATAAATATATTCTGGACTTAGCAAACCCTGACAATGCAACATCTGCATATAGTTAGCAAATTAGCCCACACTTAGGGGTCTATTAGTATGTCTGGAGGCGATCCGCCCAACATTTTCCTACGCCCGCATCCCATTTCCCCGCCATATTACGATTGTGGGGGGGGACCCTGGCGGACGGAAAGACGGTCCGCCAGTTTTACGCCGGTCAACGAGTCGACTGGGCGGAAAAGGGGCTGTATATGGTGGCGGTGTCTGCAAGACACCGCCATCCATATTACAAAGCAGGCGGAGATGTGCCTTTCCATGGCGGCGTTGCTGCAATGGAAAGGCATGCAGTCTCTGCCACGTTGTGCATGCAAATGGTGCAGCCACAGCAATATTGTGGATGGGGGATGCCACCGCCACCGTGGCGGTGCCATCCTAATTGCCTGTGCGGGACCTCCGCACCACTGGCGGACGGTCCCAGCACCGCTAGGGTGGCGGGCGGACGTAAGTCCACCCTCCATCCTAATAGGTCCCTTGATGTTTAGTTGCAAACATTACAGTCTTCCTTCCTGTCTCACACATAAATGAGTTATCAGCTTCTATATCTGATTAAATTCAACAAATGCAATGTAGAGATGAAAAATGACATGACAACAAAACCTAGCACATTTGGAATGGCTTCAAGGTGTATATTATACCCGCCCCTGTTCCTTGGTGGGTAAATACATTTTATAGTCAGATATTTCTTCATCCAGGTTCCACTAGGCTTCTCAACTTGCTGAGACTAATCACACCATCCTGTGAAATTAATAATGGCATTTAGAGAAAAACTCTACAAAATCAATAAGGGCATTTCTCATTGTTTGAAGTATCGTCTATACTCCAAGACATTAAAAACACATCATATTCACAAAAGGCTGCATTTTAAAAAAATCCTTTGATTTGGATCCGTGGCCAAAAAACAACTTTGGAGCTGATTCGTATTTATTCTGGTTGATATTTACAACTTCCTTATCATGTTTCTAGTCTTCTTATACATTGTTGGTTTTCAGCACAGTAACTATTTACTATTATTATTAATATTTATTTATTCTTTTTCTGTATCCATTGGTTATAGTGCTGGCTGAGCTCCAAGGAACACCTGAGTGCTATTGCACAAAACAATTTTATTGTAGCAGAAGAATCTCATATAAATATGTATAACTATTCTTTAACAACACTACTTATATCCAATAACACAATGAACTAGGACAGCCACACGATAGAATATTACACAATCCCCCATTCCGCTTTAATCACAGAGACACAATTAGGAAAGCAAATCGAAACATAAATAAAGCATCTGCATCAATAACAATAAAGAAATAACTTCCTCTAATCAGTATACCAACTCTAATAATGTTGCATAACATATGACTAACTGCAACACGTACAACTAACACTACACGTTCAATCTGGGGTTCACGGAGTAACGTGCTACCTAGCCACACAGCGCTTCAATGCCTGGTCAAGTGTAGTAAGTGTTATACAAATATACACCACAATACAAGAGGAGCTAAAGTGCAAGCACTGTGTGTGGGTAGTTCCCCCATTTAAGCCAGAGTGTATGTCTCTGGTTTAAGCATGTGTGTGTGTGTGTGTGTGTGAGCGCGTGCACGTGCGTATGTATAGCTGAAGCCATATTACAGAAAGTTTAAACCAGATTAAAAAAAATACAGAATGTGATGGGGAGGGTGCGGCAACATAGAATTGAGACAGCACACCGTTTCTCATACATATATATTTGTACAATTTTCACATTACACACGCACAGAATTATATATTACACTAAACATATTTGCAATGTCAGATATATGGAATTTAAGTAATTTGTCCACAATCATGATTTTTTTAGGGTCAAGTATCAAAGCTATAATTAGTACCAGGATCTTCTGGACTAGATCACGCCTTCTCCTCTATGAATCATACTAACGAGCTTACTTCTAACTTAAATCAGATGCACAATCCATGAAATTCATTTGTTCTGGGCACTACCCAATGTAATGGGTTGTCATGTAGTTGTGTCTTCAGATTCTGAACGTGTCTTCTACTTCAGTCCATAAACAGGGCCATACAGAAGCCAAATGAAGAGTACAGCATCGGTGTGCTGGACATATACGGATTCGAAATTTTCCAGGTATTTTTACTCATGGATTGAATATAGGTGCATATGAAGCAACTGTTTCACTCAGAAAATTTCTCAGCCCTTGGAAAGAAGAAAATCAAAACTATTCATTATTGATCTAAAATTCAAAATATTCATCACATATTAGTGATTAGAATATTTATTGTATGTGCCTTAGTCTTTGTGGTTGAGTGTGGCTAGTATTGCATTAGTGACTTCAGTGTATTTTCGTTCCAGAAACCTATTTAAGTTTTGCTTCTTCTCTCTATTACTGTTGGGTAAGAGTCTCTTGGGCACACCATATAGGTTAGCCATACCGTGTCATTGTATTGAAGGTGCCCCTCTTAGAGGATATTTTTCTAAAGGATTTTCTTTTTATATTTGTTTCATTGATGGGTTTGATTTCCTACTGCACAGCACTCTTTATTTAATATCTAAAAAAAAAGGACAATAAGAGAACTAGACCAAACAGATGAGGAGAATGGGGAGGCTTGAGTGTCAGAAAAAGATTTTGAACGTATGGTATAATTCAGCTCTTGCAGAAGGGATTTCTTTTGTATTGTAGAAGGCTTGATGACCAAACCAAACTTTAAGAAGTGATATTTTCTTTAGTCCACTTCCATTGTAGTATGAAGGGGACACGATAACTTATTTCATGGCAATGTGAATCTCGACTAAGCCTACTTTATAAATATGGATGAGGGATCAGAAAAAATTAAAAGAGTCTGTGTAAAATACAGGAACACACAGGTCTCCAATAAGTCAGCTACATCTGTCGGTAGCCGAGACCTATAACGTGGATTATTAAAAACATAGGCCTGGAAAAGTTATCACGTATGTGACACGTGCGGATATAGTCTTGCAAATCTTATTTTCTTTTGTTGCCTTTCTAGAGAAACGGATTTGAGCAATTCTGCATCAACTTTGTGAATGAGAAGCTGCAGCAGATTTTTATAGAACTGACCCTGAAAGCAGAGCAAGTATGAAAACTACGCCTCATGCAAACAGTCTGTCTCATGCAAACAGTCTGTCGGTTGAAGCATCTTTACTTGTCCACCATACGGATAAAATGGCAATCCATGCTAAAGGCAGAACAATTTATAATGGTCATTTTATTTATCACAACATTGTTACAAAAGCAATGTTTCACAGATCCTGAGTCCTCTTTCAAACTCCGGCAAAGGCAGGTAGGTGTAGAGTTGTGGGCCCTACGCCCACATGCTACTGAAATGATGGACACAGACACAGGGAGTATGCTTAGTTAACTGGGCATGAACACGTGCACTCGGGACCTTTTATTAACAACCTCACGTCACTCGTGACGCCTGTGTTGGATGGGAGTGGAGTGTGAGTATGGCCAGCCCTCGAGGGAGTGACAGGTAAAACTAGTGCCTGCTGAGACACTAGAACGTGTCCACCAGGACATTACAGTAGGGAAAGATTTTGCTGGGAATGTAAACGTAACCTTTAGAGGGACAGAATTGCATATAACACTATAAACAAAAGCAAATGAGAAGGATGGGACATGGACAAACGCCACACAGGGTTATGGTGCATCTGTCCACGCAAGATAATGGTATCAACCAAATTATAGAGACCGTGGCAATATGTTTGCAAAGAAATTAGATGTCTTATCCCAAGAGCTTCCACTAATACAGTCAAAGTGTCTTGGACTTACTAATGATACATGTCACCTCTCTTGGTTGCTTCCAGGAGGAGTATGTTCAAGAAGGAATTAAATGGACGCCCATTCAATACTTCAACAACAAAGTAGTCTGTGAACTCATCGAGAACAAGCTGGTGAGGCGAGGACAAATTCTCTTTTATACAGAATGTTTTAGAGCTAAATAATGTAATCCAACCTGTGAAGGTTCCAGACTTTCGAGGTGTAATAATTAATGTATAGGATGTGAACCGTTAGTTCACGGGCCACTTGCCCAAATGCTTGGGTTGTTAAGTACGCTTTGGTCCTCATTACAAGTTAGGCAGGCCGGTCACCCTATGGTAGATGTGATAGCGGCAGAACTCCACCACCACAGCCATGACCACCTCACCTAAGATAGATTTGGTCCTCTTTTCAGCTGAAATGGGAAACATAGTAGGAGGCACAGACGTGTTGTGGCAGGTCTGCCAGGTCATGCCAAGATGGTGGGCCTGCTCGCATGTATAATATTTCTGAAGAAAGCCCACCAAGGTTGTAGTCTTTCTTCGGGAATACCATAAATAAAGGCCCCCATGTGCTGGGGACAACTGTGGAGTTTTTCTGTCAGTACCGCAATGGTTTATATGGTAGCCCCAGGCAGAATCAATACAGTCAGCAATGGTATCAGACGGTTATCCTAAATTGTCCATCTCTCCCACATCATTTTCACCAGCATTGCCTCCGTCACTGTATTACTCACACTCTAAAAGAGACGGGGAATAGAAAGGATTTTGGTAGATGGTGCATCCTCTAGATGAGTTTATAAGTAAATATGGCGATGGTTGGAGTATATTAACTCCAGGCATCTCCCAATTTGCTCTATGTGACTTGGGCCCTAGTTTACTGTCGGGATCTGCAATTGCTAATACGTTCTCTAATCACAAAACTCTATGATTTAGATGATCAGCGTCAGAATGGGATGTGGCTTGTGTACTTTACTATCTGATGTCCAACAAATTTGTACGGTCGCACACCACAACTTTTTAAGATGTCAAACAATTCAAGACCAAAAGCTTTATTTGATCGCAACGCCTACACCACTGGTCGATTCTAATTGAAAGACATAAGCCATTCAATGCCACCTCATTTAAGTTTCTGTTTCTTGTCCTCTCCACAACCAGAACCCTCCTGGAATCATGAGCGTTCTTGACGATGTTTGTGCCACAATGCACGCAACAGGCGAAGGAGCCGACCAGACACTGCTGCAGAAGCTCCAGGCGGCGGTAGGGACCCATGAGCACTTCAACAGCTGGAGTTCGGGCTTTGTTCTCCACCACTATGCAGGCAAGGTACACCCAGACATAGCTGGACAAGTGCTGTTTTGTGGAAGCTTGTGTTAGAAGGCTTGTTTCAGTGCTAAAGCAGGGATGTAGACACAAATGTATTACATTCATTACCTTTCTTGGTGTGAAGAATGGCACTGTACTCAAGAGGCAACTAGTTCACAACTCTCTGATTAACTTAGACAATGGAACTATTCTTATGCAGTTAATAATTCATAAACAAATACGTGCAAGTCCCAGAATGCTTTTAAGGTGTGCATCCCCTGTGCTGCATAACACTAGGTTTGCTAAAGCTAGTCTTGATTCTACCTCATGACTCTTATTTACACCACCCTACGCTTCTCATCTCTGTATCTTACTCTTCTTTCTCATTCCTGCATTTTCCGTTTGCTATAGTTTTCTCATTTTTTTCACCTTTGTTCTCAGTCAAAAGTTTGATCATAAAATAATAGGTCTCACTCCCCAAAATGAGTGCCAGTGTCCACCACCAGCCAGTACCTGCAGAAGGTAAGATCTGTCCTTAGCCTATATACTCCTTCTGAGGGTGATGTTTCTATTCCTTCAGGTATCTTATGACATCAATGGGTTTTGCGAACGGAATCGGGACGTCCTCTTCAATGATCTGATCGAACTCATGCAGAGCAGTGAATAGTGAGTACCCATAATGGGAAAGTTCAAAAGAGTAAACTGTGCTATATAGTATATCACAGAACAGTGCTACATGCCTGGAAGTGTTTTACGCTCATACACACATACAGAGAATATTGTATGGTATGAGGCCAGCTTTCCTCACACGTAAGCCATTCGAGTCACGTTGCATTTTCACTAATCATTCAAACAGCATTAGAATTTATTTAGCACAATTTTATCAAATTACATCTATTCTACAGAGAGTAAAAACAAAATGGCCTTGTAAGGTACAGTGTGGCTTGGCCATGCAGTTGCTTCTTTGTTTCTGTATGTAGCTGCTGATCTCAGAGAAACTATCAGTACTCCTAGTATGACTACACCTTCCTCTTTAGGCTAACAATATGCCTAAAAAGAATAAGTTACTTAGCGCTTGTAACAGTGTTTCTTGTGGACCTTGCTCTTCCGACACATTCCTCACATTATGAATATTCTTCAGACACCAGACTTGATCCAGAACCTTTTTCTTCAGCAACCTCTCTCCAATGCCACTAGGTGGCGCCATGCAGTTTCAGTGACAGCTTTGCTCCCCCAGGAGGTGATGACAGTGGTATATAAGACATCTGTAGGAGCCAGTTCATGGAACTTTTTTGTGCCGATAACTAAAAAAGGTCAAGCAACACAGCCATGCTAAGGTATCAGCCACTGTGAGACTGAGCTGTGAGGCAATGGTGCTTAGTAGAAGTATGTAAGAACCACATTGCCACACTGCAAATATCAGCCACCAGGAAGCCACTAGTAAGAGAGGGTAAATAGCCTTAATAGCACCATGGACTGCGCAAGACTGGTAGTGTGAGGGTTTTTCTTGGCCACCCTGAGTAGATCCTAGTGCAAAGGGTTACTCAATGCCAGATTGTGCACTTGTTTACCACTTTGCCCTTGTTTGCTCCAGCAAAGCCCACAAACAGCTGATCCCCCCACTGTATCCTATTGTTTGCCGGCAATATAATAAGAAACTACATAACTGGGACAGGCTATGCAATCACTTCCATTCTTTGCGGGGTGAGGAGGAGGGAATAAGGACATAAGAGTGATAGATTAGTCCATGTGAAAGGATGGCATCTTCTGGCAGAGAAGCACAGTAAGGGCAGACGACAAATTTATTGGGACCGACATCATGAAAGGTGGCCAGACTGAAATGTCCAGCAGTTCACCAACATTATTCTGAAAATATTGCTACTAAGAACAGTTTTCAAAATAAGTAGATAAAATGGTCAATTGTGTGTTGGCTTGGAGAGAAACACCATGAAGAACATTAACACCAAATCTCACTGAGGAAATACCTGCAGTAAGAGGAAACAAGTAAAGCAAACGTTTCAGAATCATGCCATAATGGCTGACTTATAAAGTTCGCTGGTGAGGGAGGCAAATGAAAGGTGATAGGGCAACAGAATAATCTTTACCAATAGTGATTGCCAAGACCTGTTGGGAAAGACATAGCTAAAAGTACCTATTGACTCAAATGATGCTTGATGTGGCAGTCCAAGAAGGCTCTCAGGCCTCCATCCATAAAGGGTGTAAATCCTGTGCTCCTTTCCTCCAACAGCACCACCTCTATGGCTCCCATTTTCTGCCTCTAAGATCTAGATCTAGGCATATGCGGAGAGATCATCCTGGTAGAAGAAGAGCAGTTCAGAGTGGAAAGTAAGAATGGTAGTGCCTAGTCCTTGCGCATAAGCTGAATCTCCCAGGGATCCATTGGGAAGGCAAGTATAGTAGGGTGTAGCTCTTGAGGAAAATCTGGATCCCCATGGATTGGTGGTGATCATCTCCCAATTGATGGTGAGACAGGAGACTCTCTCTCCCAAGGGAAGCTGGTGGAATAAGGGTGGCCGGTCATCAAAGACGTTTTGAGGGAGCTGAGCAAACCTAAGAAGGAAGAGAGCGGAGCAGCAGTTGTTGCAGATTATGTCATTCCCTAGACCATCCCTTACCTTGAAAGAAGCTAGAAATCAATTGAAGTGTTTAGATCCACAGGGACAGCTGTCACTGATGGGACATTAATGCCCTGGATAAAGCGTGGAAACTTCTTGAACTGTTGGTGAAATTGTTTCGAGAGGGGAAGCCAAGCCCAGTCAGCTTTATTACTGAAGGGTTGGATACTGTCAAAAGGCCATGTCAATCAAAGTTGCTTTGACCTCTCAGAGAGGTTGAGTGAGGCATCATCGCAAGGCAGTGGATAGTAACAACTGGGGCTGTAAACCGAAACCACAGTGTCAGCAGAATACAAATTGTACTTCAAGGATTAGTTGTAGGCATCTAGGTCATCTTTGACCAGATCAGAAAATTACTTTTTCATGTGGAGTGGAAGGATGATCTCTAGGGAGATTCTACCCTGTTGGGAGACCTATCTGAAAGGACAAGGACAACACTGGGGAGCTCGTATAGGCCTAGGCCCAATATATTTTGGCACTCCATGCTGCCACGACTTTAATGCATCATGGTACAGGAGTCACAGACCAAGAGATTGTGGTTGGATGCAATATAGCTCTTGCAGATTTAAGAAAAAATAACATCATTTTATAGCATCTAAGACTGAACCACAAAACCCTATGAGGAACCATTTGACATAGTCACCGTTGAAAGAAGAGGAATTTTGCAAGTGAAGCACTGCAAGAGCTCCAGACCCATGTTGATGAGGTGCAGAAAAACAGGAACTGATACCATGCACCAATCGGTGCTTTATATAGCCAGGGTATCACGTCCGGAACAAGCGAAGCTGCAAAATAAGTTGCATGGCTATATCTAGCAGAACTCGAAATGCCATTGCTTGGGGAAAACATTTCCAGATCCAGTCTGCCGCCTCGAGAACATTCATGAGAAGAAGGATCCATCAGAAAAAAAAAATATTTGAAAAATAATCTAAAAAATAAAGTTGGTAATAAATGTATAAAAACATAACCACTAAGATGACGTATTTCCAGCAACACAAAGATTGCAAGGAGAGAGAATGGAACAGGGAGAGGTAGTGCTTGGAAATGTAAGTTTGGTCAGAGCTACTTGTTTGTGCCACATGGATTAGGAACATGATGTGTTTCTTATTTCTTTTCTTTTTTCTCAACCTGCTTATCATTAGTTATTTCATTAGAGCCCTTTTCCCCGAGAAGCTGGATGCCGACAAGAAAGGGCGGCCAACGACAGTCAGTACCAAGATAAAGGTATGGTTCTTTCCCGCTGCTTTGAGTCACTTGCTGGAGTTTGAAGCCCACAAAAATATGGTTCCACGTGAATATGAGCTTCCCCCACACACAGGACAAATATATAAGGAGAAGCATCAGTGCAACTTCACCCCGCATACTCAAAACAGGTACCACATGGGCATGAATGATGCCAGCTACCTCAGCACATAAGGGTGTTAACACAGATACAAAGTTGTACAGAAGAGGATTCACCAAGTCATTTACAAGTACAGTTGCCACTTTATAAACAGAAATTTCTTGTGATTGTGAATTGCATCTAAAATATTTGCTTTGCATTTATATGAGGCGTAACGGTTTAAATATGAACTTAAATATATTTACACACACAGGCACACACATATATATATATATATATATATATATATATACATATACATAGATATGTATATATATTAATATATATATATATATATATATATATATATATATATATATATATATATATATATATATATATATATATATATATATATATTGTGTGGTGTGAACACACGCATGCACACAAAGTATGGTCTCTGGCCAATAGATGGGCACCTCCCCGCAACAGGACAAGAAGATAATACAAATCATTAACTACTTCCAAAAGTCAAAGTTGAAATCTTCCAAGAGAAAATATCAGTAACAACAAAAATAGCTACTGCATTAGACTCTCCTGGGTGTCTGGGGTTTGATGGCCTTCTGGAGAACAAACTCTGTCGTCCTTTGGAAGATGTGCTGCACGACTCAGTGCATGGAGTCCCAAGCCTGTGCTGCACCAAGGGGTTGAACCATTCTCCTCTTCTTAGCATGGAGCAGCAGGCCCATTGCAATTGGCAAATGTCAAGTAAGCCTCCATGTCGAATATCAGGAGATTGATCCTAACTACACTCTGATGACTCTGGAGACTTGCGATGGGAAGTAGAGCATAGCTCTTCCACTAGGTGATTCCTGCCAAGGTCCCAACCTAACCAGAGAGGTCCTAATCAGGCTGGATCTGGATTTAACAAAATCTTCCCAGCTCCCTTTGGATCCAAGTGCCAGCTTTGCCTTAATATTGTCCTTCATTTCTCAACTTGAACTCCTGAAGCTAAAGGTGAGGGAGGCCACTCCACTCCTCAGTCCTCAGCATCCTGTGCTTGAGGCACAGCGCCACGAACTATGGTGTGGTTGCCAGAGACCAACCTCAACCCCCACTCTCTCGAAAGGCGTCACTGGTACCAGCCCAGCTGCTCATCCAGGAATGACTTCCGGTCATTCAGGGGTAACTGTGCTCCTGTGCCGTGACCAGCTCCCTTCATAGGCTCTGCTTGGAGGATCTAGACACTGGTGTTGAGCTGAGGCCTAGACTCTAGACCTGGACTGTGGCAAAGAAGACCACAAAGACTTGCGTCCAACCAGTCACTACCATTCAGTCACAACCAAGAGTTTAGAGACGCTCTTCATCCAAGTCTTATCAGAGATTAAAGGCCTCTATCATCTACAGGTAGGCATAGCTAAAACACCGTCACAGCCCAAACAGTCAAGTCCATATTATTAAGTAGACTCAAGACATCAGGAGGAAGATGGCCTCAAAGTTGACGGACCAAAGCCTCTCGACATCAATCTGGTCTTTGTCTCCTTGATCGGTCCAGCTCAGTCTGTGATGGTGACAGCCACTTCCCGAAGGCCACTCTTCCTGCACATTCACAAAGAGGCCAGATGTATTGAAACAGATGGGAAAAAGATTAATTGGAAAGGGGAACTTTCACTCGGGCAAGCGAGCACCAAAATCCTCAGCGATTTGTCTAGACAATGTATTTTTTGTCTGGAGCATACGCCCAACATCCCTCTTCCAAATCGCCCTCTGACCCGACCCCTTATCTTTTTGTCGGGTGTTCCAACCAGTGAAGCAGCGAACAAACTTGAGGGAAAGGTATATATTTTTTCTCAACATTAATCACCACAAGCACAAGTATTTTATAAGTTACTGTGCCTAACCCAGCACCTGGTAGACTTCTTCTCATTCCAAACATGTGGCACACTCAATCATATGAAAGTCCTCAGCAGAGATCTTACATCTAAGTATGGACTGGAATATTGTTTGAGGAGTATTTGAACAAATACCCTCATGCACGGCTCATTAAAGTAAATGGAATTGTTACGAATGTCCCACAAAAAAATGTGAAACTCAGTTCCAGTGAGAGAGTGCCTGTATTCTCCTAAGTGCAGGATTTACCTCAAGTGACTGAGACTATGCCAAAATGAGTTAGACCAATGCATGGCACTCACAACAAATGAGTAAAACTGTGCTGCAGGATGTAAAACTAACATTATGCGACCGTGGGTGTATACCAAGAAGTGATACACACACGCCCAATGAATGAGGCTGTTGTTCAAGGTGAGATATTTGCAACCATTGAAAGAGACTGTGCACTAAGATGAGAAACTTCCTTCTAGAGAGAGAAGCTGTGCAGCAACATGTGGGACTCACATCTATGCCACCATGGTCTGGAACAAGGTCATTGTATGCATCAGGAGCAACCAAACACTGCTCAAGTTTAGAAAAGAGTTGGGGAGGCACCTCTTTCAAGAACACAACATCACAATGCATTAACAGTCCACAACGCAGCACATCTCTTCTGTCACTGGTTGACTTCATGCTTGCATTTGAACCTGTATAGCGTTGTGCCGACTTTCGGCTAGGCTTGTGCTATAGAAATGCCACATGCATACAAATACCACAAACATACATCTTGTGAGTGAAATAGAGTTATAGTTGAGATGCTGCATGAAGTTGTGAGGCTATGCTACAGTTTACATGAAAACAAAGACTAAGAAAGTTTCCCAAGAAGTTAGACTTTAGAACTGTGAGGGGGACTGGACCTCCAAGATTTGAGACTTGTTAATAATGAGTTAGACTGAGCTCTAAGAGCTGAGGCTCACGCTCACTGGCTATGCTTCAGGATTTTAAGCCACACAAAAATGAATGAAAGTAAACACCAAAGCTAGAGTCACACCTAACAGGAGAGACTGTGCTGTAATGAGTGTGACTTTGACCTGAGGATTAAGGATGGTCTCCTAGAATTGAATCTAACAGAGTGAGACTGTGCTCCAAAAAGTGATACTCACAGACGAGTGAAACTGTCCAGCAAAGTGTGATAGTTACACCCCATTAGTTAAGATGTACTCGTTCCACTCTATTTCTGTCTCGGACACGCCGGCCCTGCATACTCCACTCTACTGCCTTGTTTTTCTCTCTGCTTGTTTACCATGCTCTTGCCTCATTTGTAGTACTTAATGCAAGAGAGACAGACCACTGATACAGTTTTACCGATGTGCATAATAATGTTGCTAAAGCCACAGCACACAAACTATTCACTACTGCAAAAACAAGTCAAATCCATTTGCCACACTGCTGTTCTTTGTGTGGTAGGTTATGGAGCAGAGATTTTGCTACTATCCAAATCACATAAAATGTTTGAACCAGAAGTAAGTAGAATCCGTTTCAACCCAGGTTACTGTAGTCATTACTTCTATTCGCTGGCAACAACGCAGAGGTAAGCTTTGCAGTAAGTCAGGAGTAAAGGACGAAAATTGTAGCCTATTTTATAAACGTCTGAACATAAATGGAGATCTGGGCAAGTGGAGGATTGGGAGGGGGGGTGGAGGGGGCGTTGGGGAGGCTAGTCATTTGCCAGATTCCAAAGATGTCCAAAAAAGGTCCTGTGACATACATTGAATATAAATAAGCACTCATTTACCTAGTCAGTGGTCACACTGAAAACCTAGAATGGATCTGCCCACTTTTTAGCTATGGTGGACATCCACGTCTCTCCAGATGCACTAACTTTCATTAGGATACAAGACTACACACTAGTCTAGATCAGGCAAGTAAACCTGGATAGACTAGCCAAGGACAGAAATGCTCCTTTTTATTCCTTCCATACTTGTCTTTTGTCACAGAAACAGGCCAACGACTTGGTAAACACGCTCATGAAGTGCACGCCACACTACATCCGCTGCATCAAGCCCAACGAGACAAAACGACCCAAAGACTGGGAGGAGAGCAGGTAAGCAAGGAGATGATCACTATCCTAACCCTCCAACGGGAAGAAAAGAAACTAGAAAGACCACTGTTTCTGTAATACAAATCTGCCAAAAGCCCAAGTGTCCTCGCCATAAACAAAAGCCACACCTGTGTTTGTATCATGACACCCGACACCTCCGGGCATCCCTCCCTTAGACTCTTGGATCTCTCGCTCTTCTAAAATGTATATATTTGTTTTCTTTTCCCAAATGTTCCACCCCCTTACTAAGTTCTTTTGTATACAAGTTTGAATCCTGTAAAGCACTCTGATACCATAACGGGTCAAGTTTGCGCGCTATAAAACACACAAATAAAATAAATAAATAAATGACTCTAACCGTTCCTGCAATGTGTACCAGTGCTCCTGTGGAATAAACTTAGGAGACAGTTCAGGGCACAGAGGAGTCTGGGTTAGTGGTGCTCAGAGAGAAACTCTGCCTCGAAAGTGACACAAGTACAGCTATAGCAGAGTCGCACCTGGATCTGATAACAGCTGTCCAGTTTAGGGACTCGATTAGAGGTGAGCGTTAATGGGCATCCAGGGGCGTAGCTTCCAGGTGAGGGGTGTTTGGGGTGTGTCACCTCCCAGAAAATAGATTTATGGCTTTTTAGTTTGGTCTAGGGCCCTCAATTGAGCCTGCTATTTCTGTGCTAGTGTTTCTCATCGTGCCTACCTGAATGGGAAGAAATGCTCGAATGTCCACCAGGTACTGGGAGAACCCTTGAAGCATGTCAGCTACATTGAGGTTTTTTATATCCCAAAGAAGGATTTTTTGCTTTGAAGGTCTGTTTTTGAAAAGCAATGTAGGTGGATTTGTCTGAATATGGCACACAGGCTAGGAAGTCACTGCTCATGTGGGCTGCCACCCACCACATCAAACTCTACGAATGTGAGCGGAGGTGGTAGATGCAAGTTCTTACCTATGAAACAATCTACCTTGTGATAATGCTACAACCATAAGCTTGCAAACTGTGCCTTGAAAGTCCACATGAGTACAGCATGATTTGCAAATGCTTAGGAATTCTGACCCAGGTGAAAGGAAGTCTGTGAACTAGACAAGAACCTGCTACTTGCGACTAGGTGGCCTCACAATAGTGAGATATGTCGCAGTCAGTGAAGTACACATGAAGGCCATGCCTCCTTGGTGAATACGGCTTGATGAATAAATAACTTGTAGAGTGAAGCATTATACAGAGAACACTTTTATGCATGCACTAAAGTTTTCTATAGCATGTGAGGATAATATTAATTGTTTCTGTTCTACAGAGCCAAACATCAAGTAGAGTACTTAGGCCTGAAGGAGAACATCCGTGTCCGCAGAGCCGGCTTTGCCTATAGGAGGGTCTTTCACAAGTTTTTACAAAGGTAAGTGGATGGGTAAAGCTTTTGAAAAAGAGAATGATCAAAAGGTTGTTGCTAGACACAATACAAAGTATTAGACAGTGATTGGCCCTTCAATGGAGGGTGGTCCCACCGCCGACAACTAAGAACTGGATCATCAATGTAACACACTGTAAGACACAACTGGAGACATACTGGGAATTGCTGCCAGTGAGGCCATACGAATGCCACTGTAACAATAATGTACTGTACTGCTGATGATCATAACTGCTATGTTTCGAAATAAGGATTTTGATGTTGTCATACCACCGTCTTGGTGGTACTGAGTAATGTACTGGTGACTATTTTGTCTGATTGTAATGTATGTTTTTACAAATGCCAATAAAAAAATATATATGACAGTGATGCCATGTATTGGATTCAAGCTCAAATAATTCAGTCTGTTGGATAGGGAGCAAGCTGATATTGACATAAAATTGACAAGTTCCAGTGGAGACTGATTGAGGTCAAGGGGAAGACCAAGATTCTGCCGCTTTGGTCTCATTCTTAGGATAAACAAATCAGAGAAGAATAGACCAGAGAATTTATTCTTGCAAGTAGACCAATGACTGAACCATTAGATTTTGTAAGACAGCCAACCTATGTCCAAGAACACTGGTATCAATAGACACGTTTTCAATAAACAACCTGGTAATTTTACCAGAAGGCTGTGAAGGTTGGAGAATGGCGTAAAGAATTGCAAAATCTGGCGATTGTTGGTGATGCCGCAAATATTTTTCCTGTGTCCAAACAATGACTATTTCAGCCTAAACAATGGCAAATGTGGTAGATGATGTATACAGTATTGGCCACCCTATTAAAATGCACATTTTGCCCATATATATTCAGATCCCTAGTTGGAATGAAAATCAAAAAATCACTTAATGATATACAAATGGTTATTATTAAAACCATTCATGACTTAGAATTGTGCCTGCTGCTTTTAATTTGTAGATTTCACTATTGCAAGGCAAAATTTTACCTTTTAGCTCCCAGAGAGGATAATTGTACAGTCACCAATGCATCCCACTATTTATTCAGTATATTCATGCATTTTGGCACTTTCTAAAAGGTACTTGACTATGGAGTTAGCGTCTATAGGATAGATTTGCTTTACAGGTAAGCCATGAATGTAAGTTTCTTGAGGACATCTATTTCTGCATAGGAAAAAACATTTGATCTAGTAAGGCATTTAAACTTGAAGACAAATAAGCTTATGCCCAAGCTCCTACATTTACATCAGAGAGCCTTTCTAAATTTGAGACATACTCTCAAAGAAATTAAACTCTGGAGGCCTTTATTTTAACCATTAGGATGGTACCTTCCAAAGATGTGCATCACAATGCCACATCACCCACTAAAAGATGGGGCCCAGAGGCGGAGATACTGCCAATCACATGTCTGTGGCAATATTATGTAGGCAGCCTCCAGCTATTTTACAATTCGGGGATAGTACCTTTTACTCGATTCAACATGGCCTGGCTGGGAAGATGGATGGAGGTGGGGTGGCAAGAGAGACTTATCCTGGCCCAGCTAGACATTGCCCTGAAGCAGCTTGAGGTAAGTGCAAGTGTGCCCACTGCCCACATTTTTGAAAGGTTCCATCTTCAGCTATAAACTGTTTAAGCCTTTAGGTTCCTGGTGGTAAGCAGGAACTTCAGACTGTGCTGTCGCAAAGCATCAAACATGCAGGCACACGCCTGTGAGTGCATGGCTAACAGGCAAGGCGGGCAGGCAGTGGATCATCAAGTGATGTATGGCGTGGTCTTGATCACTCCCTGTCAGCTCATGACTGACGCTGCATCAGTGCTGTGCGAACATATTAAATGTCAGACCCTGCCCTGCATTACGATTTTCTTGCAAATTAAGGCAAATGCTCTGATATATATTTATGACACCCCCAAAACCACGTAAATGTCAGTAGGCAACCTGGAAGGGACAGATATTGCTTGTTCTCACAGAGGTGGTGTCATAATGTTGTGGAATATAATATATTATGGAACTATTGCTTGGCCACAGAGTCAGCCTAATTCCCCCATTCTCACCCAGGTACGCAATCTTGACCCCAGAAACCTGGCCCAAATGGCGCGGTGAGGAACGTCAGGGCGTGCAGCACTTGCTGAGGTCTGTAAACATGGATACAGACCAGTTCCAGATGGGAAGAAGCAAGGTGTTTGTGAAAAACCCAGAATCGGTATGTTTCCTGGACCATTCAGATTGGAGCAAAATGTTTATCATTCATGTAAGAACAGGTTGTGTGTGTTGCTGCTATTGCTGTTGTCATGGTGGGTTTGTAATACTCTCATGAAACGGTGCAGTGGTGAGAAGTAGTTTGCCTGAATTCATGGAAATTTTGAAAGCACCTTCATCAGGTTCCATCCCTGAGAACGAGAAGCAGGAAACCCTTGCAGGTGATAGAGCGCTTTACAAATATACGTATAATAACAGCCTTTTCTTTGAGGGAAGTGTCATTTGAGATGTTCACAGTCTTTGGAGACTTGTTTGATAAGTTGGAATGGATCTTTCCAATAATGGGATGCAGAGGAAACAAACATAACTAGAAATAGAAATAGTCATGGATTTCAGTCCTGACGGCAGGGGATTATTTGAACTGTGCTAATAAAATGGGATGGCTGATTGATCTCCCTGCAAAGTTGGTATTACGTACTGTTCTCTCCCATTTGGAGGTCAATAGATATGCAAAGGCTCGTCTATGTTTAGGCCTCATTGTGGCTAAGAGAGACATCAATAGGAAATGGAAGATGCTGCACTACCAGACCCGGTGACCCGGAGAGAGAAATGGATCATTAAAATCCTAATCGATAAAGCCAGTGGTTGGCCATAGAACCACCACAAAATTCAGGAAGGTTGGAAACACTACATAGGATGTATTACTTGATATGGGTGTGGAGTCTAGGGCTGCTTAACTGAGCTATTGGGAAATTACCATTCTTCCCTCTCTTTGAATTGGGGTACAGGTTATGTATAGCTTGTACAGCTTACTAACAGCACATAATTATTCAATGCCCCTCTTTGAATGTATATTCACCCACCCCATAGTGTGGACTCAACTCAGTGAATTGTTGTGTTGTAAAATGCCTATTAAAATGTTTATTTAAAAAGAGGAAAATTTCCTAGCTTTCGTGATGCAAAGTTTCAATTCTATTAAGGACTCTGAGGTGAGGATTATGCTTTCTTTCTTCACTTTATTTTTTTCAGAAGCCATTAACATTTAACACTAACAGACTACCTTTCCATCAACCATGAGGAAAGAAGAAGAAAACATCAACCAATCAGGACAAAGAGTATCCCATTATAGTCCTTTCTCAATAGCCACGCCCCCTCTTTCTTTACACGACAAAGTCCATGTTCTCCAGCCTGTCATTCCTGCTTAGACGTTTCATTTCCTGTAAGAAAGAAACCAACATACCAGATCAAATGCTATCTATCCAAGTCAAGTCAAGTCAAGTCAGATAATTTATATAGCGCACTACATACCCAGAGGGTCTCAAGGCGCTTAAGGAGGGGTGGGGGATTACTTGTCAAATATCCACGTTTTAAGTTGCTTTCTGAATGCTAGGTGGTTCTGGGTAAGGCGAAGGTGAGTGGGAAGTGAGTTCCAGGTTTTAGCTGCCAGGTAGGAGAAGGATCTACCTCCCATGGTGGTTTTGTTGATGCGAGGTACAATGGCAAGGGCTTGGTTGGAAGATCGTAGCTGGCGGGAGGGGGTGTAGAAGGACAGTCGTGTGTTGAGGCATTCTGGTCCGATTTCGTAGAGTGCTTTGTGTGTGTGGGTTAGGAGCCGGAAAGTGATCCTCTTATTGACGGGGAGCCAGTGGAGGTTTTTCAGGTGACCAGAGATGTGTTCTTTACGCGGGATGTCCAATATGAGCCTGGCTGAGGCGTTTTGGATTCGTTGGAGTTTTTTCTGGAGTTTAGCGGTAGTACCGGCGTAGAGGGTGTTTCCATAGTCCAGTCGGCTCGTGACCAGAGCGTGGGTGACCGTTTTCCTAGTTTCGGTAGGGATCCAACGAAATGTTTTTTTGAGCATGCGAAGAATGTTGAAGCAGGATGAGGAGACGGCGTTGACTTGTCTGTTCATTGAAAGTGAGGAATCCAGGATGACGCCTAGGTTCCGTGCGTGGTCTGTCGGGATGGGTGCTTTTCCAAGGGCTTCTGGCCACCAAGAGTCGTCCCATGCGGAGGGGGAGGTACCTAAGATGAGGACTTCTGTTTTATCTGAGTTCAGTTTCAGACGACTGTGTTTCATCCATTCGGCTACTTCTTTCATTCCTTCGTGTAGGTTAGTTTTGGCGGTGCTAGGCTCATTGGTGAGTGATAGGATCAGTTGAGTGTCATCCGCGTAGGAGATGATGTTGAGGTTGTGTTGGCGGGCGATGGGCGCGAGGGGGCTCATGTATACGTTGAAAAGGGTGGGGCTGAGTGAAGATCCTTGTGGTACGCCGCAGATGACTTCAGTGGCCTCTGACTTGAATGGTGGAAGGCGGACTCTCTGGGTTCTTCCGGTGAGGAACAAGGTGATCCATTCTAGTGCTTTTCCTTGGATTCCGATGTTTCTGAGGCGCTGTAGAAGGGTGCTAAGGCAGACGGTGTCGAAGGCTGCGGAGAGGTCGAGGAGGATGAGTGCGACTGTTTCTCCATTGTCCAGTAGAGTTCGAATGTCGTCTGTTGCTGCGATGAGGGCGGTCTCAGTGCTGTGTTTTGCTCGGAAGCCGGACTGTGAGGAGTCGAGGGATTTGTTGGCTTCGAGGAAGGCGGCGAGCTGGTTGTTGACAGCTTTCTCTATGACTTTGGCCGGGAATGGAAGGAGCGAGATGGGGCGGTAATTTTTGAGTTCGGTGGGGTCCGCTGTGGGTTTTTTCAGAAGGGCGCTGAGTTCAGCGTGTTTCCAGCTTTCCGGGAAGGTGGCGGAGTTGAAGGAGCAGTTGATGACGTCTCGGAGGTGCGGTGCTATGATGGAGTCTGCTTTGTTGAAGATGTGGTGAGGGCATGGGTCTGTGGGGGATCCTGAGTGGATGGAGTTCATCAGGCGGATGGTGTCCTCAGTGGAGATTGGGTTCCAGTCGTTGAGGATGTTCAAGGGGGGTGAAGGTTCAGCAGATGGTTGGGTGGGTTGGACTCCGGGTTGGTTGTCGAAGCTGTTGTGGATGTCTGCAATTTTGTTGTGGAAGAATGAAGCTAGGGAGTCGCAGAGGGCTTGAGAGGGGGTGATGTCGTTGGAGTTGGCCGAGGGATTGGTAAATTCCTTGACGATGTTGAAAAGTTCCTTGCTGTTGTGGGCGTTGTTATCTAGTCGGTCCTTGAAGGCGGTTTTCTTGGCCTTTCGGATCAGTTGGTGGTGTATGCGGGTGGCGTTTTTGAAGGCGTCCTTGGTGCTGGTGGTTGGGTCTTTTTTCCAGGCCTTCTCAAGGGAGCAGCAGAGTTTCTTGGATTTCTTAAGATCATCGTTGAACCATGAGGCCTTCTTGCTGCCAAGTTTGCTTTGTCGTTTTTTCAGTGGTGCTAGGATGTCGGCGCTGTTGGATAACCATAGGGTGAGGTTGGTGGCGGCTTGGTCGGGGTTTGAGGAGTGGGCTGGGGGGTTTAGAAGAAGCGATGAGGAGATCTGGTCGATGGTGATTTTGTTCCAGTTTCTTTGCAGAGTTGGTTGGGGGTGGTTGTTGGGTTTGGGCTTGTTGTAGGTAAAGTGAACGCAGCTGTGGTCAGTCCAAAGGAGAGCCGTAGTGTGGCTGAAGGAGACATGATTGCTGGAGGTGAAGATAGGGTCGAGAGTGTGACCTGCGATGTGGGTGGGGGAAGTGACCAGTTGTTTAAGTCCGAGGTTGGCGAGGTTGTCCAAAAGGGTGGTGGAGTTGCGGTCGTTGTTCTTTTCAAGGTGAAAATTGAGGTCTCCCAGAAGGATGTAATCTTTGGAGGGGAGCGCGTGTGGAGTGATGAAGTCCGTGATGTCCTCACAAAATTGTGCGCGGGGTCCTGGTGGCCTGTAAAGGAGGGTGCCTCTGAGTGTGGTCTTGGGGTCGATGTGGATCTGGAAGTGAAGGTGTTCAGAGTTGGCGAGATTGACGTCAGAGCTGGTTGAGATGTGGATGGATTTTTTATGGACGATAGCGATTCCTCCTCCTGTGTGGCCGGTACGGTCCTTGCGTATGATCTTATAATCTTCTGGGATGGCAATGGTGATGTCTGGGGCGGAGGAGGCGTTCATCCATGTTTCCGTTAGGAAGGCGACGTCCGGAGAGATGGTGTCTAGTAGATTCCATAGGTCAATGGCGTGCCTGTGGACCGATCGGGTGTTGAGCAAGATGCATTGTAGGTGGTTGGGGTCGGGAATATGAGGTGTGATCGTATCGGAGTTGGTGACGGTGCCGATGAATTTGCAGGAGTGGCATGAGAAAGGTCCATGGGTGTGTCCAGGAGCGGCTTGGACGCAGTTGGGGGATCGGCCGGGGTTAAGGGCTAGGAGGGTGGTGGCATCGTAAGTAATGCGGGAGGGCTGGGCAATGCGAGGGCCAGGGGGTCTGGCGCTGGGCGCGGGCTCGGCGCGGACGGGCGTAGACGGGCTTACCTTTGGCGCACCTTCGGCGCGGCCGTAGCGCGTGGACGCTGCGCGTGGAACCATCTGACTAACATAGGTGGTGGAGGGGGCGGAGCGTGGGAGGGTCAGCTGGGAGGCGGGGACGTGGAGGCGGGCCAGGGGAAAAGCACAACAACAAGATGGTGGGGTGGCTGGAAAGTGAAACCGGGAGGGCGCAATGCGAAGCCTGGTAATGTCGAATGCACAGAAGTACCAGCGTGCTCACACAGAGAATCCCGGTGAGAGCGCTTACAATTTTAAAACAAGCTATCTAAAATGAATGCACTTACAGGTTAAAAAGCGCTGCCAAAACTAAATGCACATACAAGTTATAAAAGCGCTGCCTCAAAATAATGCACAGATCGAATTGATCAGGTCAGAGCAACGATACCAGACTCTGCAGGCGAGTCACAGGCAAAACGAGATTCAGCTGTGTGCTGTGGGCGCTGCACTGGGCTGGGAGCAGGAAGCGAGGGGAGCGGCCGTTCAGGACGATGTCCAGGCGGATCCAGAGTATATGTATGCATTTTATTTATGCTGTCACAATACCAGTGTGTAACTGAAATACCATTACGAAACATTTACCTACGTTCGACACAATTATCTCCATATTTCTTATCAGCCCCCCGTAATTAAATGGGGATCACGATCTACAAACCCTTGGGTGGGATAACCCTTGCCTCCGTGTCCTTAATGTAATTGAAATTTTCCGTCACGAAAGCTAAGAAATGTTGCATTCTATGTCACGTCCAGAGGCAAGGATTAGGCTTGTGCAAAGCTTATTGATTACAATGGAAGCCATATCCAGCACAGGCTTGAAATAAAATAGTTTGAAGGTGGAGTCTGAGGACCAATCTGCCGCATTCAGAATGTCCACCAGAAAGGCCCAGAGGGCAATGGCTTTCGAAACCAAGGCACCCCTAGTCGAATGGGTTTCGGTTTTAGAAGTGTCAATGCCAGCCTCCTGCATATCGCATCTAACCTATCGTGCAGTGGTAGGGGAAGAGACAACATGAAATGGTTTTTGAAAGGAGATAAGGAGCTGTTGTTCCCTCTGGGGTTGAAGTTATAGCCTCATAGGCCTTAATGCATCTCAACACACATAGATTAGGATGATCGTCAAACGCTGGATATGAAATAAATCTAGAGTTACATTTCGTATGCCTAGATACATGAGAAGTAACCCCTTCTGGGGTAAAAACCCCACCTGTAATATCCAGAGCTCGTACATCCAAAACTCTTCTGCAGATGAGGCAAAGTAACATGGCCAACTTACTAGGAATATATTCTCAAGAAAGTTAGTTATCAATTTTTCACGACAGTAAAAGGTTAAGGGCCATGTTCACATCCCAAAGGGATGAGTCCCTAGGTTTGTAAGGAAGGAATAATCGGATACACCTCATCAGTGTCCATACCAAGGTATGTCCCCTACCAGATACACTTGTATCGACAGGTGTCCAGTTAAAATGGCGAACCGGACCGCATTTACCGATCTATATGCCAAGCCTTCTGATGCCAGGGAAGACAAAAAGTTCAATATGAGGACAACATTGGACCCCACAAAATCCACGTCCCTCTGGACAATCAATCAATCAATCAAGAAATGTGTATAGCGTGCTACTCACCCGGAGGGTCTCAAGGCGCTTGGGGGGGTCCGCTACTGCTCGAACAGCCAGGTCTTGAGTTGCTTCCTGAAGGAGAGGTGGTCTTGGGTAAGACGGAGGTGGATGGGGAGTGAATTCCAGGTCTTGGCTGACAGGTAGGAGAAGGATCTTCCTCCCATGGTGGCTCTTCGGATGCGTGGAACGGCGGCGAGTGCGTGGCTGGTCGATCGTAGTTGGCAGGTGGGAGTGTAGAAGATCAGGCGGTCGTTGAGGTACCTGGGGCCTTGATTGTGGAGGGCTTTGTGTGCGTAGGTGAGGAGGCGCAAAGTGATTCTTTTGCTGACGGGGAGCCAGTGCAGGTCTTTCAGGTGTCCGGAGATGTGGCTGTGGCGTGGGATGTCCAGGATGAGTCGTGCGGAGGCGTTCTGGATGCGTTTGAGTCTTTTCTGCAGTTTGGCTGTGGTTCCGGTGTAGAGGGTGTTTCCGTAATCTAGTCGGCTGGTGACAAGTGCCTGGGTGACCGTCTTCCTGGTTTCGGTGGGGATCCATCGGAAGATCTTTCGGAGCATGCGTAGGATGTTGAAGCATGAAGCCGAGACAGCGTTGACTTGTCTGGTCATCGACAGGGAGGAGTCCAGGATGAAGCCCAGGTTGCGTGCGTGATCCGTTGGTTTGGGTGCGCTGCCTAGGGCCGGGGGCCACCAGGAGTCGTCCCAGGCCGAAGGTGATGGTCCAAGGATGAGGACTTCCGTCTTGTCTGAGTTCAGTTTCAAGCGGCTGATCTTCATCCATTCGGCTACCTCTTTCATCCCTTCGTGTAGGTTGGATCTGGCGGTGGCGGGGTCGTTGGTGAGGGAGAGGATCAGCTGGGTGTCGTCGGCGTAGGAGATGATGTTGAGGCTGTGTTGGCGTGCGATGGCTGCGAGGGGGCTCATGTACACGTTGAAGAGGGTGGGGCTGAGTGATGATCCTTGTGGCACGCCGCAGATGACTTCGGAGGCCTCGGATCTGAACGGGGGGAGGCGGACTCTCTGGGTTCTTCCGGCGAGGAACGAGATGATCCACTCCAGGGCCTTCCCTTGGATTCCGACGTTGCTGAGGCGTTGTACTAGGGTGCGGTGGCAAACAGTATCGAACGCTGCGGAGAGGTCCAGGAGGATGAGGGCCACTGTTTCCCCCTTGTCGAGCAGGGATCGGATGTCGTCAGTGGCTGCGATGAGGGCGGTCTCGGTGCTGTGATTGGCTCGGAAGCCAGACTGTGAGTGGTCGAGGGATCCGTTCGTCTCGAGGAAGGCGGCCAGCTGTCTGTTGACGGTCTTCTCGATGACTTTGACAGGAAACAGGAGGAGCGAGATGGGGCGGTAGTTCTTGAGGTCGGTGGGGTCTGCCGATGGTTTTATCAGGAGGGCGCTGAGTTCAGCGTGCTTCCAGCTCTCCGGGAAGATGGCGGTGTTGAAGGAGCAGTTGATGATGTCCGGGATTTGGTGTGCGATGACGGAGTCGGCCTTGTTGAAGACGTGGTGAGGGCATGGGTCGATTGGTGAGCCGGAGTGGATGGTGTTCATTGTCCGGATGGTGTCTTCTTTGTTGACTGGGGTCCAGTCGCGGAGGGTGGTGGTGTGGGGTGTCGGTTCTGTGGTTGGGTGCGTGGAATGTTCGCCGAAGCTGTTGTGTATGTGTGCAATCTTGCTGTGGAAGAACGTGGCGAGTGAGTCGCACAGGTCCTGTGAGGGAGTGATGTCGTTGTTACCGGCGCTGGGGTTGGAGAGCTCTTTGACGATGCTGAAGAGCTCCTTGCTGTTGTGTGCGTTGTTATCTAATCTTTCCTTGAATGCTGTCTTCTTGGTGGTGTGGATCAGCTGGTGGTGTTTGCGGGTGGCTTGCTTGAGGGCGGTCATCTTGTCTGTGGTCGGGTTCTTTCGCCAGGCTTTCTCGAGGGTGCAGCAGTTCTTCTTGGAGTTCTTGAGGTCGTCGTTGAACCACAGGGCTTTCTTGCTTCTGGGCCTGTTGGGATGGGTTTTCAGGGGTGCGTTGACCTGGCGGGAGGGTTCTGGTTCAGTGATGCGGTGAGCTGGTCGGTCGTGACCTTGTTCCAGTTCCTGCGGGGAACTTGTTGCAGGAGGTGGTGGCTTGTGGTCTTTCTGAAGCTGAAGTGGGCGCAGCTGTGGTCTGTCCAGTGGAGTCCGGTGGAGTGGCTGAAGGAGATGTACTTGCTGGAGGAGAAGATTGGGTCAAGCGTGTGTCCGGCGTAGTGGGTGGGAGTGTTCACCAGTTGCTTGAGTCCGAGGTTAGCGAGGTTGTCCAGGAGGGTGGTGGTGTTGTTGTCGTTGTTGTTCTCCAGGTGGAAGTTGAGGTCTCCTAGGAGGATGTAGTCGGCGGAGGGAAGGGCGTGTGGGCTGATGAAGTCTGCGATGTCTTAACTGAATTGAGTGCGGGGTCCTGGGGGTCTGTAGATGAGGGTGCCTCTTTGCAGGGGGCAAAGCAAACTTGAGCAGGGATACAACAGTTAACGGACTAAAATACAATAACAGGCACAATTCAGGGGGCAGGATACCAACTTGGCAGCGGCAGCGGTGGCGGCAGGCGGAAACCGGGCACACTTGGGGTGGGCCACGAGGCAGGAGGAGCGACCGGCTCTGACCTGTGAAGCCATCTTGACCAGGCGGGACTAAACCTCGTTGTGGTTCCTGAGGCCCATGGCTTTGATAGGAGGCATTGAGCCTCTTGCCAAGTCCTCCATTCCCTGTGGTCCTCCACACCATGATGAGTGACATTTGACCGTTCAACACTAAATGATGTTGATTGTCCTGGGGATCCAGGAGGAGATCTGGAAATAGGAGGAGAAGGATTGGAGAATCCCAAGAAAGTTCCATCAGAACTGGAAACCAGACTTCAGATCACCATGTCAGAGTCACTACAACCAGGTCCACCACCTGTTGTCATATTTGTGCTGAGAGTTGAGTAATCATTGGAAAAAGTGAAAATACATAGCCCTTCTCTAGGCTCCAATCTTAACAAAAAGCATCCGGCACTGCCGCTTGTGGGTCCGGTCTCCAAATGAAGAACCGCTGCTATCGATGATCCAGGTTCGATGCAAACAGATCCACTGAAAAAGGACCCCATCTGACCTCTATCTGTTTGAAGATCCACAGATTCAGTTTCCACAATCTCATGTCTTGGAGGTGCATGGAATTCCAGTCCTCTACCACATTGGCTTTCCGTGGAAGGTGTTCTGCGATAACTGAGATGCTGTTGTCCAGGCAGAAGTGCCAGAAATTCTTATCCAGGTCTAATAGGGTCTTTGATTGTGTCCCGCTGAGGTGATTGATATGCCGCACCACAGAGATGTTGTCCATCTTCAATAGCACACAGGATTGAACTTTGTCTTTGGTCCAGGGACGTACTGCGAAGTCACCCGCCAACAGTTCTAAGCAGTTAATATGTCATTGTTGTCCTTGAGAAGACCATTTCATTCTGGTGGAAAGTTCCCCGCAATGGGCACCTCAGCCACTTCTGCTGACCGACTCTATAACTATGTCCGGGTTGGAGCCAAAGATTGATCTCCCATTTCACACTTCCATGTGCGTGAACTACCATGTCAATTCTTCCTTTGCACCCTTCATCAAAAGAACCTTTTCTGAGTATGTTACTCCCTTGCACAAGTGGTGGGCTTTGAGTCATTGGAGGGCCCTGTAATGGAGCGGGATCGGGAATATTGCCTGAATGGATGACGAAAGGAGTCCTACTAGGCATGCAATTTGTCTCAGAGGTCTGTTCTTTTGACAGTGTCCTGCGTCATTCCTTTCGGATCTTTGTGACTTTCTTTGATAGGAGGCTCAGCGTGATGTTGCAGGAAACGATGACAAACCCCAGCATAATCGTTCTCTGCACTGGGAGAAGGAAGGATTTCTTTGCATTGAAGATGAATCCTAAATCTTCCGAAAGGTGCACCACCAACTGATAATGTTCCCAGAGTTTCCTTTGGCATTGTTCCCGAAGTAGAATATCGTCTATGTAGACAATTAAGCAGATCTCTTTATCCCTGAGAATTTCTATGACTGGACACAGAATTCTGTTGAAGTACCGTGGCGCGGGGGTGACAGTCCAAAAGGCAGGCACATGAATTCCGATGGCCTGCCCTGCCCATACTAATTGAAGAAATCATCAATATGGAGGGAATAGGGTAATTGTAAGATCGGCATCCTTCAGATCCAGGTGTACCATGCAATCCCATAATCTGAGGATGTCTTTCAGTAGATGGATACCTCCGAGCTTGAAATGGTGGTACACGAGCTATTTATTGGCCGCCATCCCCCTTTCCACCAAGGAAAGATTGCTAACGAAACCTCTTGGATGAACAGAAGAAGGGAATATAGCCCCTTTGTCTAGAAGGTCTTGCACCTCCTGAGATATTAGGAGGGGGTACTGTGATGAGAGGGACAGGGGACAAGGGGTCCTGTTCTGTCTGGGGTTAGACCAATTCTATGTGGAATCGCCGGACCGTCTGAAGAACCCATGCTTCTGACATAATACATTCCCAATTGTGAATGAAGAGAGGGCCAGGTGCCCTCACTTTAGTTGGGAAGTAGGGAGAACACTTACCGGAACCCATGTTGAGGAAGTTCCCTTTGGCTCCTCCCCTTCCACGTCGGTTGAGTTGGCCTCTGGAAGGGTAAAAGTTCCCAAATATTGAATGTTCGTGCGATTGGCAGCATCGAGATCCTTGGTCTCAGATGGAGGCATTTGCCACTGCGCGGCCGGTCGAGTGCCCTCTACCACGATCAGCCCCGGTGAAAACATTAGGGGGAAATATCCTCTTTATTGACGACTGAGCTATCTCTAGGGAAGTAAAGGTGGCAACACACTTGCCCAATTCTTTGATGAAAGGGTCCCCAAACAGACTCCCTTGGGTAATTGGCCCTGCCTCAGAAGGAGCCAGGTCTCCAAGTTTTGGATCCACCTTGATGAGGAGTGATCGTCTATGTTCTAAAGACAACACACAATTAGCTTTCCCAGAAAAATAACAGCATATTGTGCCCAACCTAACAAGATGTCTGGGGAGATTAAGGAACCCAGCTGCTTGGCCTCCTCAGCAATGTCTAATATTTCTGTGATATTCAATATTGTATCCTGGCATGACCGCCAGGAGTGATGATTGCCTTTCCTTGGATTCCTGGCAAATTCCCCTAGAAAAGTGGCCATTTGTGGGTCTAACTCTGGGCCAATAGTGACTTTCCCCTCAAGGGAGGAGAGATGGCACTCCTCCGTGAGGCGAGCCCAGGTTTCTCTTTCAACTGGTTTCCTCAACCTGCCCACAACATAAGTCGCTACCTTCTCTGTGGGGGACCATTCCACAGAACGGGGGTTTACCAGGTTGTCTGAATCCAACATGTCAGACTGGGGGACTCTGAGACGGAGTTAGGACGCTGTGGTCGAGAATGGCCAGGATCCACATCCAAATCACTGTGGGAGTCATCTGCATGGGAGTCATCCATGTCTAGATGGTCAGTTATGCCTTCCACCTCTAATTGAGAGTAGGAATCCTCTCTACCTCTGCCCAGTGGGATGGACAGCTGAGTATCTGGAAACTTAGGAGGCTGGAATAAAATTGCTTGCTTTAAGCAGTCAAAAACGTCTAGACGACGCCTTGCACATGCTTGCTTTTTGTCTCTACCTTCTGAGAGTTGCTGTCTGAGATACCAGTTGGTTGTCTGTGCCCCAGAGGTGAATCCAACAGAACTGGGGGTTCCAGATAACCGCAGGCCAAATGCAATAGTTTGTGTGTCAATTGACAATTGCTGAAGCGACCGCTTGATGTATGGAGGCATCTACAGTGTCGCAGAAATAATCATCGAAGGTAAGGTAGAGGGGCACAACCTCCTTCTCCCCACAATTTGCCTTAGGTTGATGTACAACATGCTCAATTATGTCTATTACCACCGAAGGCTGCGATATGGAGATGTGGAACAGCACTGAGAAGGCCAAAAGCACTTACGTGGGTACATGCCCTGGGACAATGTGCCCTTTACAATACATCACGAGGGCAAAGAAGCACACCTGGGCAGTCCCAACAAAGGATTTACAGCACCTGTGGTCTAACCGGTATGATGCTGGCTGGAGGCATCCACTTAACTGGCATCAGAAAAAGAATGAATGCAGTCCGTTGCAAGGGCGTCATCACCACAAATCGGGCACTGTAGCCTGTACAGATCCTGAAAGGGTGTTCTGCTCCAGGTGATGTTCGTAAGGCCAAGGCTCGGGAAACGGTCACACTGCTGAGAATTTGAGATGCGCGCCATAGCCCGCGTTGAAGCGTATTTCTATGGTATGCACGTGCAAGTTGAGCGTCCTCTAGCCGGTGGAGGCCATAACAGTGTTCCACTGCCCGCAAACAAACATTTGCGAGTTAGAGACTCGTGAGGAACACTGACATGTGCTCCTGCGGCGCCAACCGGTAAGAAAAGAGGTAACCTAACTAAACATTTTGAATAAACACGCACAATTGCAGAAATATGCCTTCAAAACATACCACAAGGCTGGGAAAGAAAGAGATACTTATTTATTTATTTATTTTTTCCTTATACTTTTATTCGACACAAGTATCATAAAAAGTACAAACATACAATACATACATGAATAATAAAACCATTTCATCATTACAAAAAAGATACATTTAAAAATCATGTAGAAATATTGACTGTAGACGTGTGAGGTAACAGCCTTAACCTAATGATCCAGGCACATGATACAAACTTTGCAACCCCACAGACAGTGACCATACAAGTGGTATTGGAGATAATAATACGTAGGGCTGTTTTATAATCCCTAACTCCAAGATTCTTAAGTGCAGGTTTTAACCATTTGTTCCTAGCTTGGGTATAAGCTTTACAGGCAAAAAAAAAATGACCTAAAGATTCTTCTGGGCAGGAACAACCCGGACACTTCCTATCCTCTTCCCACCTTCTACCCCATCTGGACGTGAAATTTTTGAGAGGGAGAGTACCATGTCTAAATTTCAAATAAAGGGTCCTATCCCGGAGAATCTGGATAAAATCCAAGAACAATTCTAACTTTGTAGTGATCTTGTGGGATAAAAAATTCTCAGTTAGTTGCCCCCAGTTTGGGTTATGCAAAGCCTTAGCCTCTACCTAGTCCCAATAAAGTTTTTTTACCGTTTGTTTCGATGGGGGAGATTGGGAAGCCCAAGCATCGCTTAATCCCACGCTAGCTGTAAATTGCTTTAAAACATTTAGCCACTTAATCTTGCCCGATGTGTTTAGTTTTAATATTTCATCAAACACTAAAGCATAATTAGCTAATTCGGGGGTCCTCCTAAGGCGCACCCAAAATAATAGAGGACGTAGCTGAACAATGTCCCGAATGGACCTCCTACCCAGATCGGCAAATAATGGTTTCAATGGGGTTGAGACTGGAAGCGAAACCAAATCTCTCATAAACTTATTCTCAGTTAACACAAGAGTGTTGGTATTCTCAATACCCCATATTTCTGAACCATAAACCGCTGACGCTAATGCCTTTCCCTCGTAGACTGACAGGGCGGGGGCTATTGGTCTGCTTACTGAGAGGCGCTGGTTCTTTAAAATGGTGCCGGAAACTCTTTTAAGATTTAAAATCATTTTACTCATATGGGGTTACCCATTTCATGTTATTATTAATTCTAACCCCGAGGTAGTCGAACTCTTCCACTACCTCAAGAGGTGATCCATTCAAGGAAAGATGAATCTTCCTATGATTTATTTTAACAGTCATAAACATTAGTTTCGTTTTTGTAGTATTTATTGTTAGTCCCCGCTCCTGACAAAAAACACTAAAACGGTCAAGAAGGATTTGCAGGCCTTTGGGGGTTTTAGATAACAGAAGGGTGTCGTCGGCAAAGAGGAGCGATGGCGTTTTCTCCCCGGCAATGATAGGAGCATCTGCCGGTACCTCTCTTATCTTATGGCTGCTGAGCAGCGAAGAGGGGACAAGACCATAGAGAAACGACTATAAAGGGATACTCTTTGTCCTAATTGGTTAAAGTTTTCTTCTTACTCCTTTCCTCATGGTTGATGTGAAAGGTATCTGTTAATGTTAAATATTAATAAAACAAACATGGCTGCTGAAAAAATACTGCGAAGAATGAAAGCATAATCCTCAACTCCGGTCCTGACGTAGAATTCGACCTTAATGGTATTTTTCTGATGTCCTAATCCGTTCTGGAAATTGTGGCATTTGGTACGCACAATTAACACACAGATCTTCATTAGTTCCAGTTTCTTTGTAGTGTGCATGCTTTTTCTTTCTTTACTGTTTCTCATTTGTTATTCAATTTTAGCTAACTTACAGTATCTTCAGTACTGTGAACATCCAGTAGGGCCATACCTTGACACTATAGAACACATGGAGTAAAACTGGCGCGGAGAGTACCGTGGCAAGACTTTGCTTTGGACCAAGTTGATCTTGTTAGACATATGTTATGCAGTCACTGACAGGTAGCATCACAGCTAAAGTACAACCTTTGTAGGAAATCGATTTTTCATTTATCTGTAACTGCAAAAGGTAACAATCTCACCAACTTTTTAATAATACAAATCAGATCTTTTGGTTTTAACAAATGAGACAAACATTAATTGAGTCATTCAAGGGTTAATGTAGAAGTGAAATAATATATCTGCACTGATTAGCTACATAAACTGTATGGATGCTGGTAACAGTCTTTGGTTTGTGGGTCAATGGTTCACCATGAAAACAGCCATTACAACACAGGCATTACCACGCAATAACTTTACCACACACCATTTACCACACACTGCCCTTACAACGCACTGCCTTTATCACGCATATACCTTTACCACACACGCCTTTACAATGCAAGGTAAGCATGTGTATGTGTGTGTGTGTATATATATATGCACACACAGACATATTGAAGAAACTCAAATCTTCATTCTCAGGGGTCTCACTAATACAAAAGAAGAATCTGACACAAAAGCTGGAATATAAAGAGAACATTTTTTATTAAACTCAAATGAGTGAGACTACGTCACACAGAAGCCTTAGCAACTGAATGAGGCAGTCTGCTAGAATGGTCTTACTTCACATATTATATACTCTTTATCCTGCCCCAGGCATGTAAGGGAGTTGTACCAATTACATTCCTAAACAAATGGAAACTCTGGAGGGTCAGCAGGTGAGTGGCCTTTGGGATTTTAGCAGGATATGGGCAAAACATTATAATTACATAGTTCACAAAGGTTAATCTGATTTAGAATGCACTGCAGGGCATGGCATGATTACATGTATAGTATCCTAACCCAAAAGTTAATCATTAGGAATGTCCCAAATTCAATCTCCAAAAGCCGGACAAACCTATAATTGAAAGCATAACCCATGTAATGTCAGAACATAAAGGAAACAGTAATAGATGCTGAACAAGATAAAACATGTGCAAGGAAACTAAAAGTTAACGATGTCCTTAACATTGATTGGCAATCTCAGACAAAGATCGATCAGGGAAATTGGCTTTGCGAGGTCAGTTTCAGGTGAACAGGTCAGTTTCTTACAGTTCATTCCTGAGTCAGAAAGAAACCTTAGTTAATATATACATGAACTAAGAAGGCCAGGCCACTTTATTCGTCAGGCTACCTTCACAGGTCTATGTGAAGGCAACACAAAATGGTGGCACAAAACAAAATGGAGTCAGACTAGAGAATTACAGAACCTCAGACCCTCCTTTTACCATTACGTAGGCAATAACCTTAGACTCATGTGAATCTGAATCTAGGTCTATATCGATATTTATTAGGTCGTCAAGGTGTTGCTGTAACATCATCTTATTATTCTCTACTTCTCTCGGGACAGGTCTCCGAACACACATAGTAGCACAAAGACTCACTTCTGGTGGACCGTTGTTGGATGCTAGAGGCGGAGCCACTTCCTCTTCCATGGCAATTCAATCAAATGAGAAATTAATTAACTTTTACTTTATACAATTGCACTGGAACCGCTTGTGCAACTGTGCCCAAAGTCCGTTCAAAGCCTCTCTGGCAGGCTTCTATTGTCCATCAAATCTGCTTCCATTGTCTTCTTCCGCATTGGGCCTCTCAATTCAGGCCTCTTCATGAAAATAGTACTGCTTAGTTGGAGTGCCCTCCTGGCAAACACCCACAGCTCACTCGAATGTCTCAAGGCAGTGCACCAATATCTTTCCTCTGCGGCAGGCACTACAGATACCATGCTCTTCGGTGGTCATGGGTGCAGATCACATCGTGCAGACCCAAGTACTATTAATCGAGAAAGAGCAACAGACTTTCACGCTCAGCAACACTTTCAGGCTCCAACACTCACTATTCAGTGTCAGAGGACGCTCGGGCCGCTGTTTCATGGGTACCACAAATGTAGTGCCTTTTGCCAACCTTAGATCCTCCGGTGCACTGCCATTCCGTTGGAGCAAAGGAAAAGGGGGGGTGGCCAAAACTCAGGCCAAGGGGCTCAAGGGACTGCCCACTGTCAGAGGTTACCAGCACATGACAGGTAGAAAACTGAAGCCTCAAAACAACAGGGATCCTTCTCTTTCGCTCTTTTTCACTGAAACTCATGTTCTGCGTTGAACAGGCCTCCTTCTTTTCTGGAGTCCACCGCCGTCTAATGAAGCAAGCACGATGCTCTGGAGATGCAGTTGATGAAGCACCGGCAATCGCCGTCCAGCTTTGTTACTTTCTGGGTGTTGAGACTGTAGGGCCAAGACGTCCGCCTCTCATCTGTAGCTATCATTTATGGGAGTTAGGATTCGTCTTGATCACCGTTCTGCAGGGTATCATTCTTCCTTTGACTCTGGAAGATCCCGCAGAACCTAGTGATGTAGGAAATGTGACACAGTTGTTAGTTTTCTTCCAAGTAAAGAAACATAATTCCTAGTATTTAACAAGGTGACTGCAAGCAGGTGGCCTGCAATCTTTGAGGGAGTAGCCATACGCCATGGGATTACTCTAGAATGCACTGTTATTCTCATAGGATACAAAGGCCAAGACAGTGCTTCTGGCTTTTTCAATTGGGTACTTTCTATTATCTTCTGTCATCTAAGGGTAGATAGCTACAGGGGAAATCTATCTGCATGTATGTCTTCACACACAATAGCATTGTATAATGGGGTAAACATTTCTTGAAATACTACATCTATGTGCTCCTACAATTCTTATCTAGAACATATCAAAAAGGGAAACGTATGAAACAACTTATCAGAGGCATACAGATACCTCCCTTTAACAATGGTGTATCAAGTGGACTATGCAATACAAAGGCTAATGATCAAAATGTGGGAACAAAAGACAAGGACTAGAGAGTCCTAGTATTTCCATGATTAGAACACATCTGATCCCACCAAAAATTAAAGCAGCAGGAACAAAAGGGAACTGAAATCCAAATTAAAATAGGCATTGAATTTATCATGTTCAAAAAAATAAACGTAAGGTATCTCCTATTGAGGTGGAAAACTTGTCTTACTATAGTATCAAGTCAGTTAACCAGTCCATCTCTACCCTGACAGTCAGACTGGAAAACATCAAAGTAGGCCTGAAGAAAATTCTTGAAAACCAGTCTGGTCATACAAAAGGGAATTATACATAATATGGGGGTCCCTGGTACATCACTGCAATCTGGAAGTGTGAACCTGATCAATACACCAATAATAAATGGGCTAACTGGATGAAAGGAATATGGAAAAAAGGGAAATGGGACTAGAACACAGCTAAAATCCCCAATACCTAGGCACAATGCGAAATCGATCAAGGGGAGAAGCGGCAAAAGAATAATCTATAGGAAGAACAAGAAATTACTCAGGTGATAGTCAAGTTTGTGACACAACACCAAGAGTATGGGTGATACATAAAAGTCAAAATAGTACACAAATTTTAACTCTACCGCTGGCCGCTACACCATATACGGTAATCTCAGCTAATGTTCCAGTTCCTTCTTCAGGGAAAAATGAAACCTGGTTTCCTTTGAGGAACAAAGCCATACACTACTTAGGATGCAGACTAATGCAATATAGAAATTAGGTCACCTTGTACAAGAGTCACAGATCTATAATTTATCCTTACGTCCAATCAGGATACATAAATCTAGGGCTGCCTGTTCCTTAAGGGAAGGGGGCAGTAACGTGACTAACAGCAGGTGACACACTTTGATCCTGTATATCTCTTTTTATTTTTCTTCAATACCATTATAGCCGAATAGACTTACACTGGTGAAGTGTTGTCTGTCTTGTTCACAGCATGAAAATATCATATCTGTGAAATTTAGTGTCAGAGCAAATCTACCCAACTGTTGTGCAGCGATATGCATCGTCATGTATATCCCTTCACAACACAGGTAAACTTGTAATAGTATCAAAAGCAGCAACATAAAACAAAAAACGCACATGTCAAGCCATCAGATATACTTGCTGTATATCAAGCACAAAAAGCATAGACAAAACAATAGCATATATAAATGAGCGGTGACGCACAACACCATGTCATGTACTTTTATGCACTGTGAACCTGCAGCCCAAAACCCAATATTCGTGCCTGCTTAATCTGTCAGGTTTAAAATCCTCATCCTCCGTTTGACAGCAAATCACCAGTTAGTGGAGATTGGCTGTCAAATACAACTTACTGTGTCTCTTCTGACACACAGAACCAGCAGGAACAATTCATAAAAGGATAAAATGCAAAAATATGTAAAACGCACGAACATTTCTTTTCAAAAGAAGTCATAATAAAAAAAAACATCTTTTTTCAAAATACTCCTGACACTGCACATAACACACAAAATATCAACTGTAACCAACAATCTTTTGTAAACATGCTAAACCACCTTAATTTTGACTGTCCAAAAATAAAACTCTTTCACAGACACTCTGCGTGTCCCGTGCGCCAACCCCCTTTAAGGCCCTGCTATTTTTGCAAGGCTAGTCAGGAATGCACTTCTCAGAGACATAGCCCTAATTTAATAGGCTGTAGATGTCAACATACATGAAAGCCTAGCACAGTCCTCCAAGAGCTAAGAATAACACCTCAGCAGAACATCTGTTTTCACTTACTCCTAACCCCCACCTGACAGACCTCAAGGTCAAAATCTGCCTCGCACTCTGCGCTCCTCAGCCCTGTTTCCTCACCCTGAGGCTGTCAAAGACAAAAAGCCTTTCCAACTCTTTCTAACCTGCAATAACCAACCCTATCCAAAACCACATACCATATATATTACTCCCTTTAGGGGCCACAATCCACTCTTATTCCCAGACTCAAAAACATCTACTGTGAATAATTCACAGAACACAACAACACAACATACCAGCTTTAGAACAAATGCTTGTTACCACCCTATGCAATGGTACTCATTTTATCAACCTTAAATGGATGAACGTCTCAGTAGGCCCAGCTAGAGTTAAAACCTTCAACCCTGATATTAAACACAAACCTCTGCACCGGGCACATTGGCTCACTGAGCTATGAAAAGCAACCTCAAATGGTAACAACCTGCAAGTTTGTATTATACACAAATGTATGCATTTACTGAAGCCTGAGACACTTTAAAAGCTACTCTAAATGAAAAAAAATGCTGCCTAAATAGTGCCCTCACCCAATTTCGACGTTGCCAGCTGGGGCACTTAAAAATAAATATCCTATATTTGTGCTACATATTAATCATCCTCAGAATGTTCTTTACAGATTGCAGAGATTGGACCTTGGACATATCTCATGTAAATCCTTAGAAAAATGAGTTTTTTACGCCTGCGCCAAGTGAAATTCACATGCAAATGTCCTCATTATGCAGTAAAACACAACTTAAATAAAATTTTAATGCTAGGAGGTCATAGTATGAGTATTAAGCTTTATAAATATTAAAAAACAAATTTAGAAGCACTTATTTTTAATCATTATTTTTCATAATTAATAATTATTTTTAATAAACCCAATCATTTTTGATAATTCCACATATAAAAGCAAGCTGCATCCCTTGCCTATTATTTTAGACGCATTCATTCACAAGCCTAAGCACATAAGCCTAACTTGAAACATGACACATTTTTGCGCCACTTTTTTTTAAAGGACAGTTATTTTAATATTAGAACCAAAAATGTGCTTACAAAAAAATGCTTAAAGGAAGGAAACCCTTAATTAAAATGTTTTCCCGTGATACAAAATAATTAACCTTATTGTTGTAACCCTTTTTTAAAACACTATTCTGAATGCAAAGTTCCAATCGTGATTAACTAACGCCGAAGTCCTGGCTAAATAAACATTCCTATGTTATTCGTGGCCTTCAAAAAAACAACATCTACTTCCTTAACGGCAGTAAGAGCCCTTCACAGTGTTGAAACCTGAGCACAGTGGCAGTCTTACTTAAAACAGACATTTCAAGTTTTAAAATGCGTGTGCACTAATATGCATTTGAATTTAGCAAAAATTCACTTTAGCTGAAGTGTTTGCCTGTTTACATGTAATACAATGTATGTAAGTAAAAAAATGCTATAAGTTCGTTTTTCTACTAAACACACAAGTTCGATTTTTGAGGCCTTTTATATTCCTAATGAATGTGAATTTTAATTTTATCTTTAAAGCATTGTACATGTGCTTAATTGCTTACTCTATAAATTAAATAGCAACATATAGCTATTGTAGTATATCACATTGTTCATTTCTGGATTTTTATTTAATTTCTTATTAATATTAATTAACTAACATTTTGCATAACAGACTGAAAACATCAAGAAAAAAACACAAACACACATTGAGCTAATTTCAGACACAAACAGAAAGGTGTCAAACACTCAGGACACACAACACAGCGCTTTAGCCATTTGTTTCATGAATAGCGCCATCGCTATTTACTTACAGAAGTTATACTAATGGGAAAACCACATAGACATTTAAACACACATTTAACCCACAAATCAATACTCAGGACAGAAACAAAGGACAGCCCACAGACTCTACTTAAATCAAACCATTTGTAAATACTAGTTATAAGTCATAGTTACAAGAAACGCTTCTCAATAGTGTTCCAAAAAACTGCAAAAACAGACCTTTATTTCCAAGAAGCCAAGATACACTCAATTCACTAGCTTTGGCTGGCAGAACACCAAAAATCGCTCTGCATATCTCCATTCATAAAATTGCACAGAACAGAGGATCTTTGTTTTGTATTATGTCATATTTTAATTCCCTGGGAATACAAAATCACCAAGGAAGAAATATGTTTTTAAATCTAAACCTATTTTGATATTCCCACTAATGGAGCCGGCTAATTTACTTCACATCACACTATGGTACCTTCCAAAAAAGCAACACATTCTTAGATGTGTGCTTGCAACAGGCATGCCAAAAATACTGCACAATATGCAAGTATTATAATCAAAGTAGTGCTTAATGTACTTTTCGTATGTGCACCGTTCAACAAAACCAGATAGAGAAAAATCTCCTCATTACCTGCCTACACAAATTGCAATTTGCATATAAAAACCTATACAAATCCAAAGTTGGCCAACACAAATTCCAAAATTCCAAAGCTATACCAAACAAATAGTTGTCCAAATTCTAACTGCCAAATTGTACATGACCTAACGGTCTTTTTTCTTTTAGAATACTCACGCCAAAAAAAGGTTCTCAGTCAGGAGTGACATCATGTGGAGGATCAAAATCAGGAAGATCAGAAATATACTGGGCTGCAGAGACAAAGAATCCCCAGAACCTCCGTGCACAGAGTACCTCCTTAGTAGAGTCCTGTCCTGTCCTCCTCGGTAGATTTCTGTCTTCTGACAAGATCACTCCCTCAGATAGCCACTTCTCTGATGAGGCCCGCGTTGGCCGCGCCATTTGAAGAAACTCAAATCTTCATTCTCAGGGGTCTCACTAATACAAAAGAAGAATTTGACACAGAAGCTGGAATATAAAGAGAACATTTTTTATTAAACTCAAATGAGTGAGACTACGTCACACAGAAGCCTTAGCAACTGAATGAGGCAGTCTGCTAAAATGGTCTTACTTCACATATTATATACTCTTTATCCTGCCCCAGGCATGTAAGGGAGTTGTACCAATTACATTCCTAAACAAATGGAAAATCTGGAGGGTCAGCAGGTGAGTAGCCTTTGGGATTTTAGCAGGATATGGGCAAAACATTATAATTACATAGTTCACAAAGGTTAATCTGATTTAGATGGTACTGCAGGGCATGGCATGATTACATGTACAGTATCCTAACCCAAAAGTTAATCATTAGGAATGTCCCAAATTCAATCTCCAAAAGCCGGACAAACCTATAATTGAAAGCATAACCCATGTAATGTCAGAACATAAAGGAAACAGTAATAGATGCTGAACAAGATAAAACATGTACAAGGAAACTAAAAGTTAACAATGTCCTTAACATTGATTGGCAATCTCAGACAAAGCTCGATCAGGGAAATTGGCTTTGCGAGGTCAGTTTCAGGTGAAGAGGTCAGTTTCTTACAGTTCATTCCAGAGTCAGAAAGAAACCTTAGTTAATATATACATGAACTAAGAAGGCCAGGCCACTTTATTCGTCAGGCTACCTTCACAGGCCTACATGAGGGCAACACAAAATGGTGGCACAAAAGAAAATGGAGTCAGACTAGAGAATTACAAACCTCAATATATCTATATATATATCATATCATATATTATATATCAGCGTTGCGGTGCCACCGTTCCAGTCCAAGTTCCATCCTCTGAAACAGGGAGTACCGCAGGGATCCTCGCTGAGTCCCACGTTGTTCAATCTATACGTGAGACCGCTGGCTGAGGTTGTCAGGCAATGGGGTATGACCATGGTGTCATATGCCGATGACACTCAGCTAGCGGTTACGATCAGCGGGGATGTAGATCAGGACGCTCCCAGGTTTCAGAGTGGACTCAGGGCGGTGGCAAGCTGGATGGAGACCAACTGCCTCCAGCTCAACGCGAAGAAAACCGAGGTTATGATCGTCGGCAGACGGGCGGATCTCTGGGGGGATAGGTGGTGGCCTCCGGAGCTTGGGCCGGCCCCTCTTCCGGTGACGGAACTGAAAAACCTGGGAGTGTGGATGGATCCCACTCTCAGTTTTGAGGGGCATACAAAGAAAACGGCTGCCTGCTGTTTTGGAATTCTCTGGACCCTGCGCCCAGTCCTGAAGTTTTTTGATTCTCGCACCCGGCAGCTGGTTATACAGGCGACTGTTATATCACGCCTGGATTATGCCAGCTCTCTTCTGGTGGGTGCCAACCAGGCCGAAATCACCCGCCTTCAGCGGGTGCAGAATGCCGCTGCTAGGGCAATTGTTGGTCTCCCCCGATTCTGCCCTGTTTCCAGTACTCTGAAATCTCTGCATTGGTTGCCAGTTAGGGCTAGAATTCAATTTAAGGTACTCTGTCTAGCCTTTAAGATTTTAAATGGCACGGCTCCTCAAACTCTCATGGACCTCCTGACCTGGTACGTCCCCACTCGGCACCTGAGATCTCTGGGTCAAGCGCTCACTACTACTCCCAGATACAAGTTGTGCCGTGTTGGTGGCCGGTCTTTCCGGGTCAAAGCAGCCGAATTGTGGAACTCCCTTCCGGTGGGGATTCGGCTGCTGGAGGATCTCTTGTCCTTTCGCAGGGCTATTAAAACTTTTCTATTTTAACTTGATTCTTTTTTAGCTGTTGTGTTTCTTGTGGTTGTTGCGTGGTACCTTGCCGTGCGCCGGGACGCCCCTTAGCAGGGGCAGCTGTGCACAGTACAAATTCACGTAACATAACATAACATAACATATTATATATAGTTTAGGGGTGGGCAGGAGTATAGGGTGGTAAGGGTGGTATTAGGGTTTATGGGGTGGATAGGGGTATAGGGTGGGAAGGTTATTTTTAGGCTTTAGTGGTGGGTAGCGGTATAGGGTGGTAAGGGATTTTTAGAGTTATGGGATGGGTAGAGATATAGGGTTGTAAGGGTATTTTTAGGGTTTAGTGGTGGGTAGAGATATTGAGTAGTAAGGGTGTTTTTAGGGTTTGGGGGGGGTAGGGGTATTGGGTGGTAAAGGTGTTTTTAGGGTTTAGGGTGGGTAAGAGTTTAGAGTTGTAAGGGCATTTTTAGGGTTAAGAGGGGTCTTGGGATATAGGGTGCTGAGGGTCTTTTTTTAGGGTTTAGGGATGGGTAGAGATATAGGGTGGTAAGGGTATTTGTTGGAATTTTAGGGTTTAGGGTTGGTAAAGAAAGAAAACATGAAAATATAAAATAATTTTTAAAATGTCGGTTAGAACTACTAACTATATACATGTATATACACACTTACCTTAACATATGCTTACCTTGCATTGTAAGGGCATGCATGGTAAAGGTTTATGAGTGGTAAAGGCATGCGTAGTAAAGGCATTGCGTGGTAAATGATGAGTGGTAAAGGCATACATTCTTCCATCATACATCCAGTTCACCATGTTCAGATATTTTTCTGGGTTACATTTGTTTATTTATTTATGTATTTATGGTTGGTCTCGGTCAGCTATGGGCATTGTTTACTTAGTAGTCATAGGATGGGTACTGTCCACCATATGCTGTTATTTTTGAAAGGCTTGAATCTCTGGAATCCTTGGATTTTTGTCCTTGTGACCACACATTCATTCATTTTACTCTATTCTGTAAAGGTTTTCTTTTTTTTTTAGATTTGCACGACCTAAGTATATTTTGCTGAGAAACTAAAATTGTATTAGCTACATTTTTAATTAATACAGAGTCTACAGAGTCATATGATCTGAAATGCTTAGGGCCGTTGTTTCACACTGCTACTAAGGTTAGGGATTATTTTGTTGCTAAATAGATTTTTGTGAATTTGTTGACATTGGTCTGCCACTCATCGGTGGGATGAATAGCACCTTCATTCCAACAAACTCGGAATCAAAACCTAAGCATAATATTTTTGAAACTTCAATCTACATTACAGACCATGGTTTATAACAACTACATTCCAAAAGTCTCTAATATAATATATATGAATTGTATTATTTTGATCCCTATACTATATGAAGAAATAAAAGCAGTATGAAGAAAGACAGGAAATATTCCTTTAAGAATATTATGTATCTGAAAGAGTATATCTCTAAGAATTTCCAGAGGTGTTATTAACTTTGTATGAGTTATAGACTGAACAGATTGTAAAAAGTTGCTAGTTCAATCATTACTTTACATCTAACAGGGAACATTCTGTGTTATCTTAACCTTTCTATTGAGTTAAATTAGTCTATTGCCTTTTATTAAGGCTTCAAGATTCATCTTTATGCAATCTTGTTTGTAAATCATAATTTTAGGAACGTCCTTGAATATCGGTTACTTTTTGTCGGAAAATCTCCAAATCCACAAACAACCCTCACACTAGTAAGGGTATCTTTTCATAGGGGTTTTATAAGTGAACATGTATTAAAGACAACGGGCATCATTATAACTTGTGTGTCAAACCCGCAGCGGAATTACTGATACCATGGGATAATAGGGGAATCAGTAATTTTGTGGTATCAAATTACATCCCAGTTACAGCTGTGACCCAGTGGTATGTGGAATAACCAGAGTAATTGGTTTTATCATATGAATTTCCATGAATTATCCTCTTGTTGGGCACGCTACCCATCTGAAAATTTCTACCACTTTTACTACACCTTGCACCTTGTGGTTTTACCTCTCTTGATTTTACAGTTCTGTTTCGAGATTCTAGGGTTCTGTGGTCACTTTAAAGAAGTAAACTGGTGGCCCAGGAAGTAGCAGAGAATGTAGAAGAGTCTTCCGAAGTGAGAGGGTACAGTCTTGTAAGGGGTCTTGCAGGGGTACCAATGAAGGGAACCCTGGGGATGGGAAAGGATATTTCAGTGTTGGTCTAACAGAAGGAAAAATGAGATTCATTCATACTTGGCAAAGAGGGATGGAAATTGTGAGCCATTTAGGAAGTGTATCTGAACTTACCATTACTTCATCAGACAAGACAACTTGGACATAGAGCTCTGTTTAGACCCCTTTAACAATGGTTCTTAACCTGTGGTCTGCAGACTCCCAGCGGGTTGAAGAGTCAGGGGGTCTATGACTCTATACAATGAAATAATATTAGCAGACTACTAAGTACATATACGTAAAAAAGCTATTTGAAAACTGAAAATGTTAAAAACACTCTGTAAATGTGAAGACATGTGAAATTGGAAGATACAAATGTAGTTGATATCCTTATCTTTATTCATGAGAGAATAGAATATGGATGGTTCAATGCCTCAACTGAAGCAGTAGTATGCACCATCAAAAAGAGAGCATGCGCTATAAGCAAAAAAGTCAAATTGATATGCTAGAGACTAGCATTTCGCTTCATCTTTTAAAAATAAAACTTTTACATTTTATATGTAAATAAAGACTGAAAACCCTCAACTGTCCCATTGGGATTTTGATTTTTGCATTTTTTGTGAATTAAAAATAAAATCATAATTTGTTTATTTGTTTGTTCTATATGTATTCATATATTTTGTGTATTGTTTTGAGAAACAAATCATATGGATTGTTTGGGCGTAGGATCATGGCTCCAACCTGTGTTTCAGTTGCTGCCCTTAAAAGTCAAAAGGGTAAGAACCGTTGCCCTAGAAGACCCTGAAAATTGATGTTTTGATATGGTTTCCTGTATAGCACCTCGCCATCCAGTGTTTGGGCTCACTCACTCATTCTTGTCATGTCCACTAATCTAGAAAGGTTCTAATCAAATGCGGAAGATTTGTTCTTTATTGAGGTCTCACTGCTCAGGGTGGAACAAGGTATAAGCAAGATGGTAAAGCTCTAGACTTCCCTCATGTCATGGCTGTATCACTTTGCTTACATTTTGTTCCACCCTCTCATTATGATATCAGAGAAGGTTGAACCTAATGCTCTTCACATGCTGATTTATCTAACATTGGTTGTTCTCATTGTGACACTAACAGTCTCTCAACCCATAAGTTCTCTTCTTCTTCACTTTATCTGTGTTCAGCTCTTTCTGCTGGAAGAGGTCAGAGAAAGAAAGTTTGACGCTTTTGCTAGAACTATCCAAAAAGCGTGGAGGAAACACATCGCCAGGAGGAAATATGAGCAGATGAGAGAAGAAGGTAAGCAAAGGGCAAAAACATGTGCCATAGAAAGTGGGATTCACAAAGAAAGTGAATACGTATAGCTCGGTGGAACCTCCAAGTCACAGATTCACATTCCCTCAGGAGTGAGCTTGCCATTCATCCCTGTAAAGTCGATACAAAGTGTACATTTCACATGAGAAATATTAAAACACCCTGGGGCCTATCCACAGAGGCATTTTGGAGTATGTAAAGTAGAGCTCCTGTGGCATTCTTTAATGTACTGTTACATGCATTTCTTAATTGGCTCCAAAACAGATACAATGGAAATAAAATGACAATAGTCAGGACATATTTGCATTTAATTTGTACAATAGAAACACCTGAGCTCTCTTTGCACTTTTACTGATGGAGTTGGATATTTCTATACGATTCACAAAGGCATGTAAAAGAACGCAAACGAGTACTCCTTTTGCACTACTTCCTTACTCATGAATGCTTTTGTGAATAGGCCCTTAAATGTTTGGGAGTCAACAACTCAGTTTGTTGTATGTGCTAATTAAGCAGTATGTAACACTGTGTAGAAAAAGTGTTCTTAGCTCTATATTGGTAACCATCTTGAAGCAGAACATTTACCAGTTTGTGCAATTATGTGTTCCACTCTGCTGAAGCAATATCTGTTCTAGGGCTGTTTCCAGTGCTTAATTTGAGCAGGTGATTTCCGGTGCGAGCCACCCGCACTTAATTGGTTTCCAGTGCTTGGCACCGGCACCTAATTGTCAACACCGCACTGCTGACTTTCTGCCATGTGGTGGTGCTGCTTATCTAATTTAGAGATGAGCAGAATAATAGTTGTTAATGAATATAATATCCATTAAAAAGAAATGATATCTGCCTCCGCAGCCATTCCTTTAGCTTTGGGTCCTGGAATAATCTGAACTGTCGCCCTTGAAGGCGGGAGAGATGGTTAGCAGTTGTTTTGGTAACGTCATTGGCAGCTCTGTCAGGGGCAATGGGTGGTGCATGCTGCAGTGGCCTCCTTGTCAGGGCCCTGGCACTTATTATATTACAAAATAAGCACTGGCTGTTTCATTTGAGTACTGCAGATTTAACTGAAAGGATAAGGAACAAATCAGTTCAACAATGGAAAAGAGTAAATAATGGGTATTTTTACGGGCTGCTCATAAAATCTTAGTATAAAAAAAGGTTTTTAGTAGGCAATTACCAGAATTTAGCACCAGCAAAAGTTGGTTCTACTGCCCAAACTGGTTAACGATGGACTAACAATAGTAGATTTCCAGCTGAGATAATGGCAAGGCCAAGTTTAACCCAGGTCAAGTAAATACATTTTTTTTTAAATCACAATATTAAATTACTTTTTCAAACTCAGGGGCTTATTACGATCTGGGTCAGAAAACCTCTGACCTGAGGTCGGCGGTTTCAATTCCGACCGCCTGATAACAATGTAGGTGCTCCGAATTGAAACCAGCCGGCCATTCCGGCTGGATTCTGACGTGCTCAAGGAGTCCGTCGGCCAGTGAGACAGCGTCCCGTAATCCCAATGGATTGCATTTCCGCCGTTGGGATTATGATGCTCGGTTTCCGACAGGCTTTCCATGCCGGGCTTTCCGACATGGAAAGCCCGTCGGAAAGTGAGTTTGGGGGCCTCTAGCAGGGCCCCCTTGTCCTTGCGGCCTCCAGTTGGGGGCCTAGGGGGCACCTAGGGTGCCCCCATGTTGATCCCTGCACGGTGTGGCAGGCACACTGAGATGCCTGCAACACCTAGCAGGGATGAACACAACCTCCCATTTTCCTATGGGAGCTTGTGCTACGGCCGATTTATGGCCGTAGCACAAGCTCCCATAGGGAAATGTCAGTATGCGACCGCACCATGGGCGGTTGCAGAGTAATTAGGCAGTCGGCGATAGTGTCGGTCAGAGGCAACTCCGACCGGCATCATAATTGACCCCTTAATGTTTTTGAACTAAATGCAAAATACCTAGATAGTTAACATTTCTGATTGAAACATTTGCTACCAAAGTCATCAAACTAAATGCATTTTAAACTAAAACCTACAGAATTTGAACTTTTAACCTAGATTCACAGAAAAGGTATGGAAAAAAGGTTTTAACCCTACATTAATGCTGTTTAATATAGGGCTAAGATGGACATAACCATGCCAGATTTTAAGTACACCCACAGAACATAAATGTACATATAATGAATCTTAGTCGAAATTCTTTACAAAGTTAGTGAATATGTTGGAAATCTGGATAGGAAATCGTCATTTTGGACCCTCATGATCTACATTCACCAGAATAGTCTTGCACCCATCTCTGGCAAGTATCAGTCAGAAAACCGCAGCAAATGATAAAATACCTTTAAAACAATGGGGAGTGGGAGTGGGTAGCGGGAGGGGTGTCCACCGCAACCAATAGAGGCAGGACACACATAGATGGGTAACTTATTTTCTTGTGCACTCAGCTTCCAACATCCTCTACAACTTCAAGGAGCGACGAAGGAACAGCATCAATAGAAACTTTGTAGGCGACTACCTCGGCATGGAGGACCGTCCCGAGCTGCGGCAGTTTATGACAAAGAGGGAACGGATAGACTTTGCCGACTCCATCAACAAGTATGACCGGCGGTTTAAGGTACAGGAGGTGACCTGTGAAGATATTAGAAGGAACTGCCAAACTACACCAATATTTTGGAGAATATATAAACCTTCTTTTACTTCGCAGCTATGCAAGGCAGCATTAGCGAATACTTAGAGCATCTGTAATCTGGGATTTCAGAGTATATGACTAAAGTTGTATGAAATGAATTTGCAGTAGCAAACCCTATCACATTTCCCAATGTACTAAACCCCTCTTGCAATTCAGAAAACCTCTGTCAAATTTCAAGAGGGGTTTACTAACTCTATTGAAATAATAAGTAGGAAAGGGTGTGAAAGGGGTGTTCCCTCCTAGTTGCAATTTGCAATGACCTGTATCAATGCTTTTTTAGATAATTGCGATTTCTAATCACTGCAAGATTACCACCACCTCAAAGGAGTTGGTAACTCATTATTAAAAGGAAAGCAACCCCTAATGGACAGCTTACCTTTTGGAAAATGTGTTTGGTGGGCTCTGGGGCAGCAGTCAGTGGACCTTGGGACCGAAGTGTTCAGGAAAACAATTTCTTGTTAAAGCAATGCCAATTTGAAGGCACATGGGCTGCTTTCAAGAATTGATTCCTATCTGGGAATGCAAGCCCAGTGATGGTGGTCTGCTGCTTCTAGAATGCCACTATCTATGTATCTGTAGCCAAACTGGGTTGCAAATAGCAACTTACCTAATTAATATTTTAACAGTATATCGTTCTTCGCCTCCCTGCCGCTAGAGAATTTACAATGTGACTTGTTATTTATTTATTTATTTATTTTTAGATTTCTAAAGCGCGTAGCTACCCTGGGGCGTCCCAGCGCTGACATACAACCTATTATTCCAGAGGGGGAGGGGGAGAGCTAGATTTATGGAAAGAGCCAAGTTTTTAGTTGCCTGCGGAAAGTGAGTAAGTTGTGTTCTCTTCGAATGGACAGCGGAAGAGAGTTCCACAGTTTAGGGGCATTGTAGGAAAACAATCTTCCCCCTGATCGTGCTCTGTTTATTCTTGGAATGCAGGCAAGGGAGAGAGAGTCAGACCTGAGTTGTCTGTTAGGGTGGTAGGGTTTGATGAGGGATTTCAGGATTGGCGGGCCTTTGCCTTGCATTAGCTTATGTGTAATGCATAAGGCCTTGAAAGTGACCCTTTCTTTGATCGGGAGCCAGTGGAGACTTCTGAGAGCCGGTTTGGCCGAGCATCTGGACTTGGTACCTGTAAGGATTCTGGCGGCTGCATTTTGGGCATATTGCAGTTTTTTTAAGGTTGCGGCCGGAGCTCCTAGGTACAGGACATTTCCGTAGTCCAATCTAGAGTTCACCAGACCCTGGATAAGCATTTTCCTAGATTGGAAGGGGAGAAGATGGAGGATCTTTCGTGCTTGTTGGATGAGACCGAAGCAGATGCCAGAGGTTTTCCTGGCCTGGGTCTTAAAACTAAGCTCCTGGTCTAGCCAGATCCCCAGGCTCTTGACTTCAGCCTTCGGGTTAGGAGGTGAGCCCATGCATAGAGGCCAAGAGAGGGACGTTGGGAGTTTGCGTGGGTTGCCTAGCAGTAGAATCTCGGATTTCTCTCCGTTTAACTTGAGGCGAGATTCGCACATCCAGCAATGGATGTTATTTAGGCAGTCCGCCAAGTTGTCCAGACTTTGACTTGAGTGGTTTAAAAATACCACCAATTGGGTGTCATCAGCATACATGACAGTTTTTATACCAAATGGGGTAATGACGTCCTCTAGGGGGGACATGTAGACATTAAAAAGCGTGGGGCTCAGGGAGGATCCCTGAGGAACCCCACACTGAAGGGGGAACGTCTCGGACAGCACAGGTCCGTCAGACACCTGAAAGGTTCTCCCCTCCAGGAAGGATTTGATCCAGGACAGGGCGGTATCAGAAACTCCTGCCGAGCTGAGTCGGTGGAGAAGAATGGAGTGGTCCACCGTGTCGAAGGCGGCACTTAAGTCGAGGAGGATCACTGCCACTGATCCTCATGCGTCTATGATGGTTCGTGCCTCTTCGACTACGGCAAGAAGTGCGGTATCGGTACCCTGCCCCGGTCTAACCCCTGTCTGGGAATGGCGCAGGAGATTGTTGGTCTCTAAAAAGAGAGACAGTTGGGAATTAACAATTCGTTCTGCGATTTTTCCCATGGCCGGGAGGAGAGAGATGGGTCTAAAGCTGGATAAGTCTTTAGGGTCCAGGTGAGGTTTTTTCAGCAGCGCCCTAACTGTCGCTTTTTTCCAGTTCTCTGGAACAGTGCCGGAGGCCAGAGAGTTATTAATCAATTGGGTGAAGGGTGGCGTGATAGTATCGGCGACCAATTTTAATTTGCTCAGCGGAGCAGGATCTGAAGGGGCCCCACTTTTCACTGATTGTAAGGTAGATAAAAACAGATCAGTAGTGACCACGGGGAAAGCTAGGAGGCGTGGGGTTTCTGCACTCGGAGAAGAGATGCTGGGAGGTTGGGAGGGGGTGGGGGGTGGGAGGGATTCCAAGATATTACTGATTTTTGTAGTGAGAAATTCTGCTATTTGATTGCATCTAGTACCAGATGGGTCTGGTGCAATGACAGGAACCGGGGTTTTTGTAAGGAGGCGCACAATGCGGTAGGTTTCTTTGGAGGAATTAGAAGCTGTCTGTATTGCTTTCTCGAAAAAAATTGTCTGTGCATTTTTTATACAGGATTTATAATGTTTTATCGCTGATCTGTATGCGTTTTTGCTTTCGTGTGCCCAGTCCCGTCTCCAGAGGCGCTCAAGTTTTTTACACTGTTTCCTAAGCAGGTGCAACTCTTGGGTAAACCATGGGGATTTAAGACTTCTTCTCTTACTGGGAAGGGGTTTGACGGGAAGGGTTGTATCCAGGGATTGAGCTATCCAGTCACGTAGTTGCGCGTCTGCCTGGGATGGGTCGTCGTCTAAAGCTGGCAGGGTCTGAGCAAGTGTTTGAGCCCATACATTTGTGTCCAGTTTCTGCCAGGGACGGGATGGAGGTTTCTCCGGGGGAGTCTCCGGTATTTCTGCCGATAACTTAAGGTTAAAGGGGATAAGGAAATGATCTGACCAGGGGATAGGGGTAGGGGTGTTCACTATTAGCCTCGGAAGGTTTGAGAATATAGGGTATAACATATGGCCCAAGGTGTGGGTTGCATGGCTGTTTTTTGAGTTAAGACCAAGAGAGGCTAGATCGTTTTTGAGATCGGCGGCTATTTTGTTGTTTAAATCGTCGAAGTGAAGGTTTAGGTCTCCCAGGACCGTAAAGTTGGGAGTTAGGCAGGCCAGAGAGGTGATGGTTTCTACTAGGGAATCGCAGAAGAGTCGTTGATATCCTGGGGGGCGATAGACTAAAATCCCTGAGAGGGTTGTATCTGGTGGTAGGTGAATGGAGAAGTGGACGTTTTCACAGTCCTGGATTGGGCTGTCCTTGAAAGTGCAGGACAGGTGGTCACGGTAGATAATAGCTATCTCTCCCCCGGTACCAGAGGGTCTGTCCAGATGTTTTATAAGGTAACCTGGGGGGAGTGCTTGGGTGATGTCTGGGTCCGAGTTGACATTGAGCCACGTTTCAGTGAGGAAGAGAACCTCAATCTCTAAGGGCTGTAGAAGCATGTTGATTTCTACTTGATGTTTTGGGAGGGATCTACAGTTCAATAAGGCCAGGTTGATCCGGCGGGGTTTCAGAGCGAGACGTGGTGAGTGTTTGTATGGGCACAGTGCACAGCGGGATTGTCCTTCATTTAACGGTGATGAGCTCTGACACGGAGTCATTGCACCTCTTAAATTAAGGAGTGTTTCCCGGGTGTATCTTCGAGGGGATGGAGCACGAGCAGGGGTCCTGGGCTCTGGGCTCGGTCTGGCGCGGACGGGCGCAGACGAGCTTGCCTTAGGCGCGCCTTTGGCACGCAAACGGCGCTCCCGCTGCGCTCGTCCGCTGCGCTTCCTGTGGATGCACATATTTTATGCCAGAGATAGGGAGGAGGGGGGGCGTGGCCTAAAAGGGGCGTGGTCTCCCTCATGGCCGGTAATGGCGTCAGGGGGAGTGTTTGTGGGGGGCTGTGCAGCAGCGCTGAGATCCGCTGTGCTTTTGCCTATCCCAAATAAGCAGTGCTCTCCAAGTGATCTTCCTAGCTGGTGAGTTTAAAAAGCAAGTAATTTGTGACAATCAATTTTTAAAACAGTTCAATCAGGTTTTAAAAAGACAGAGTAGAAGGGATAGAAAGGCTCCCGGCTTCCGCCTCAGGAGATAGGGGTATCTAACAGTCGCTAGTAGTCAGCGGTGTTATATGCTCGGCGACGGGGGGCGTGGCCTAATAAGGGGGCATGGCCTCCCTCGCGACGGGGGCGTGGCCTAAAAGGGGGCGTGGCCTCCCTCGTGGCCGGTAATGGCGTCAGGGGGAGTGTTTGTGGGGGGCTGTGCAGCAGCGCTGAGATCCGCTGTGCTTTTGCCTATCCCAAATAAGCAGTGCTCTCCAAGTGATCTTCCTAGCTGGTGAGTTTAAAAAGCAAGTAATTTGTGACAATCAATTTTTAAAACAGTTCAATCAGGTTTTAAAAAGACAGAGTAGAAGGGATAGAAAGGCTCCCGGCTTCCGCCTCAGGAGATAGGGGTATCTAACAGTCGCTAGTAGTCAGCGGTGTTATATGCTCGGCGATGGGGGGGGGCGTGGCCTACAAAGGGGGCGTGGCCTCCCTCGCGATGGGGGTGTGGCCTTAAAAGGGGCGTGGCCTCCCTCGTGGCCGGTAATGGCGTCAGGGGGAGTGTTTGTGGGGGGCTGTGCAGCAGCGCTGAGATCCGCTGTGCTTTTGCCAATCCCAAATAAGCAGTGCTCTCCAAGTGATCTTCCTAGCTGGTGAGTTTAAAAAGCAAGTAATTTGTGACAATCAATTTTTAAAACAGTTCAATCAGGTTTTAAAAAGACAGAGTAGAAGGGATAGAAAGGCTCCCGGTTTCCGCCTCAGGAGATAGGGGTATCTAACAGTCGCTAGTAGTCAGCGGTGTTATATGCTCGGTATATGTTAGTACACCGCATTGCAAAAATACAGACTGGTCTCAGAAATTTGGTGCACAATTTGTGCCTACTATTTGTGATTTATATATTCGCCCATCGAGACACAGATTCCCTGCCATGTGTGCCTGGCTTACACTACAGACAGTACTTTGCTCAGCACTCTCATTGTAGCGGCGAAGTATCAGGAAAAGACTGACGCTGTTGTGTATGATGCGAGGATTTACATCAATCCTTCAGAACACAATAGATTTGTGCTTATATAATTATGTGCTGGGAAAACAAAGGATACAGAGAGGAACATAGCTGAAAGGCAGAAAGAAATATTCAATGGATTATAGACCTGTGGTTAATATAGAGTTTAATATACAATGCAATATTTACATAAACACACAAGAAGGCGGATTTTCTATATGTGATCTGCACATCAAACTTCGTCTCTTTTTATGTATCCAAATAATGTATCATATCATCCAACTATTGAGTGCAAACTTGGTGTGGAATGCTTATCCACCTAAAGCATTGACAATTAGACAATCTGCTCACCAACGGTGTTACAGAATATCATATCCATAAAATACAAAAAACACCCGTGCACATCAAATCAAATCACTTTTATCCCAGTGCCTTGTGCACAAAGCTTTAATGCAAATTCTTTTTCCAGACACTCCTTCTTAATCCAAAGGAATCACGTAGTGTAGACAAAATACTTTATTTCTTTTTAAAATCAAGTGCTTCGCAGCCACTTGATTTTAAAAAGAAATAAAGAAAAAGAATTTGGAAAAAGAATTTGCATAGAAGCTTTGTGCACAAGGCACTGGGATAAAAGTGATTTGATTTGATGTGCACGGGTGTTTTTTGTATTTTATACAATGCAATATGGTAGCACCGTTAAAAGTTCTCCCTCTGTTCTAAAACTTTAACATCGCTCTGCTTCCAAAAACATAGCGTTAAGGACATTTTCTGATGCTCTGAAAATTATATGTCTTCCATTCTATGGGCGGAAGTTGAGATGTGACAAGAAGGCAGGTTTGGCAGTTTTCCTTTTTTGAGTGAAAGTTTTCATCAACTGAAAGTCCTCTGTGATGCCATTTACATAGCTCACAGTTGTTCTCAGCCCAGCAATTCTGCTAGCCGTTTGTCTATCAACCCGGGAAACTATAATTCTTGGGGTGGGGAAATATCGGCTGAAGTTGTCCAGTACACACACAATGAGGGCCTAATTTACACTGAGGAACCTTACAAATAGAGCAATGGACAAAGAAATTAGCTTCAACCCCTATTTTAAAAAGTGAAATATACAAACAGTAACAATGTAATTATTATCACTTATACATTTATATACGCATGGCTGTTTCAGGTAAGGGGAAAGCCATAATGCCCCTGAAGCACTGAGCAAAAATTTCAAGGACATTGTTGAAGGGTGGTCTTGGCTGCTGGAAGGGTCCAGTGCTTGGAAACAGAGTGGTCTTCACTGCTTTCCAGAAGGACGAGTGTTTGCAGGTTGCGTATTCAAGCAGGAAGTTTCAGCAGTGGTTGTGCTTAGTGCAAAGGATGTCTTCCCTGAGCAGAACTTACAGAGCCTGTGACTGGATTAGGTGTGAGTCGATCTAGATGTGAAGTTCCTTCTTGAGTGGCAGGTGCAAAGGTTCTGTTGTGTGACGATGGGCCCAGTGCCATGGACAGCTCGGTGAGTGATAGTTGGCGCCTTGAAGGAGGTAGGTCAGCAATTGGAAATAGAGCTAGCCGAGAGCTTGAAGGGAGGGCAAGGGTAATGTCCTCACGGATGCTGAGGAGTAGAAGCTCCTGTCTTGCTAAAGGTATAACTTGAGCTGGGACACTTAGTAAAGCAAGAGAGGGGAAATTGAGGAAAAAAGTGACGACTCTTTTTAAATCACTTTTCCAAAGTGGGAACAAAGTTGTCTTTTGTAAAAGTTTGGTTTTTGGGAAACCTCATTATTCAAACTAGAAAAGAAAAGAATTGTATTTTGAAAAAAACGTAAACACCCACTAAAGCTGGGCAACGTTTACGTGTAAGAGAGAAATAAAAGGTGCTATGTTATTTACTATTGCTTTTAATGGTGTGCTCAGAACTTTTTTTAACTTCTTAAAAATAGTTTCTGCTTGCTTTGGTGAGAATATACTGGCTTTAATGGGTCAGGGCTTTTAGTTTATAGTGTAAATAATCTCTTCCGAGTCTCTTACAGAATGATTGTTGTGAGAAGTTGGCCTGATGTGCAGTGCTCACTATTCTAGTGATCACTATATATCAGTCCAAACAACCCTTATTGATGATTGGTTGTAAGTCAACCTTATAGACCAGCTATCCTAGTAGCATGGATACGAGCAGTCTAAGGCTAAGACTCTAGAGGGCGTGTTAAGCCCGCTGTTTTACCATCACATTACCCCTTGAACACCCAGTGAAAGGACACCACACAAGTGTTATGAAAATAAACCATGTATTTATTAGAATCACAACAACCCTGTACTCTTTATGAGGACAGGGTGCTAAGCACACAACAAAACTCTTATGAAAATACTTAAGTTAGCACGTTATACACAAATGCCCGAGGGGCACGAAAAACCATATATTCTAAAAGTGGAATGCGAAATTACTAGCAGGTAAGTACAGTACTAATAGGCTTTGGAATCGCTAGGACTTGACTAGGGAATCGTTAGATTACTTCTAGGAGACCTAGGGGACTCGGGTGCAGAGTGTGCACTCTCACGCGGGATGCGGGACAAAGTCTATGGAAGCTAGTAAAGGCAAAGTTAGTGTTCACGGGCGAACCCGACCTGGTAGGGAGAAAACGACAGTGGATCCTGACCCTAGGATAGTGAGGCTATGCTGGGACACCGAAGTGCCGAAGTTACCTAGCCCAGGGGCTGCAGCTGCATAGGTCTGAAAAGACGTCGGGAATTTCGTTGCCGGACCAGGAGCCTGGAAGGAAGGAGTTGCTGGCAGGCGACCAGTGAAGGAAAGTTCGATGGATCCAAGCCTGGATCAAGGAAGAAGGAAACCTGAAAGCAGAGGGGACCGAGTTCTTGAATCACTAGCCAGTGATTAAGTGGGCACCAGGATGGCACCGGGCGAAGTCACCGCAGTCAGGTGAGTGGGCACGGCTGGGCTCTGCAGTCTCTCGGACCAGGAGGCGTTGTCGGCGACCAGGATGGAGGTGCGAGCTGTCCCACGAAGGTTCTTGCTGTCGACGTCGCTGGACCCAGGATTGGGCAACAAGTCTTGGCAAATGCAAGGCCCACGCGGTGGACCTAAAATGGCGTCTTGGGCGGACCAGGAGGGTCCAGGGTACTTCTCCGATGGAGGGAAGCAAGGGCCAGTCTGGAGCAACCAGACCAGCAGCAGAAATGTCGTCGGGCGTCGTCAGGAAGGCCACAAGCCAGCGGGCTAGTAGCCAAACAACGCGGTGAGCAGCAAAAAGCAGAAGGGCCCCACGCAGATCGTGGAGATGCTGGGGGGCTGCACTTCGGTGCTGGAGCTGCTCAGGGTCGGGGCTTCTCGGACCCCAAAGCACTCACCAGGAATTCACTCGGCGGGCTTGCTGGAAAGAAGTCGTGCAGTCTTGCAGATGGCCGGTCCCTTGAGGTCTCGTCGCACCCACGGTTCTCAGCTGGGCTGTAGAGGTGGGTAGAGGTCAGAGGTGCCAGGGAAGCCGGTTCTCGTCGAGCTGGGCAGTCGGATTCCGGAGGAAGGACGTGCAGCAGACCGCAGTGTTCTTAGATAGTGCCTGCGGATGCAGGGTGACTACTCCTTAGTCACAAGGGAGAAATCTTAGGAAGAAGTCTTGAGTTCCTTTCGTGGAAAGTAGTTTCAGGATTCAAAGATGATCTGATTTGGAAGGGGGCCAGTCTCTACCTTTATCTGGGAAAAGGGGGCTGGCACGCGACAAAGTCCTGCCCTATGGGTGGGACCAGGAGGGGGGTGGTTACACCCACTTCCTTGGCGGGCTTTTCCCCAGCACAGGGTCTGGAGTGACCCTGGAACTGGTTCCAGCCAGCCTATGCACAGTGAGCACCGGGGTGCCACGTGCAGTCACCTTCCTCTAAAGCCCTGCCTACCTACAATACACAAAACCCTGTCTGGGACGGTGCTGGCACCGCCCCTGGCAGGAAACCCTTTGTCCTTATCTCCTGCTCTGGGAGGACTCCCAGCAGCAGGAGGGCAGACTTGTGTCTCGGTGGCAGCATCCATTTTGTGGATGCTAAGGCTCTGTCTGACTTTTAACCGGGTTATAGGTTACATGCATGTCGTGTCCCTCTAGAAGGGTGGAATGCTAACCCCGTCGCCAGAATTGGCGAGGGGTTAGTATTCCAATTCGTATGACACCTTACTCGACATGTTTTGATAAAGCGATACCAGAGTTGGCATTTAACCGCGAGGATTATAATGCACTTAAGAGTATATGGTATGCGATATCATGGAAACGGCTAAGGGATAGATCCCGAAAGCCGCAGACAGGCTCAGCTCATGCCAGAGCACCATCTCACACGATTCCAAGCACTCTGCCTTCAGGATTGTTAAGGCCTGCCATAGGAGTGACTGATAGGAGATCTGTGTGTCCATTTTAGGGTTAGATATAGGTATACTATATCTAAAGCAAAGGGTGATTACACCACCTTGCCCCAGCTGTCAAGCAGCCAGTTGTGTCAGATTTGGATGGCCAGCCAGGGGTGGCATAATACATGCTGCAGCCCCTGGTAGGCCCTGGGTACCTATGCCCTGGGTACCTAAGGTACACTGTACAGGGACTGATAAGGTGGCTCAGTATCCAATTTAGATATGTACCTAAGGTACATGGAATCCATTTTTCAGAGAGAGCAGTGGGCCTGAGGTCCTGAACAGCAGGGCCTCAGGTCAACTAAGTCAGAAAACCAGCAAAACACCAGGCAAAAAGTTGGGGGCAACCATAGTCAGGGATCAACCTTCCTACAATTGTCAAATCTGATCAATTTAAATTTCTCTTAGATTTCTCTCTGATTGTAGAAAAGGTGGCTGGTTGGATGGATGTTTGTAGTCCGGAATATGGAATAGACATTATTGAGATACAGTAATATTATAGCCAACACATCAAGAACAAATCAAGGACGTGAGTGCATGTAGATAAGCATGGATTTACTATTCTTAGTCCAACATCTACATACCTTGAAGATTAAATAAGAACAAGACCGAGTGGTCGAAATTTGTAGGCTGGTGTTTTGTTACCTATTTGTTATGCTGAATAAATATGAAAACTAGAACCTCTTGAGTGCCACTCACATTTGTATTATAGTATTTGGAAGGAGGTCGGACCTTTTAACAGCGAGCACCAGCAACTTGAGTGTGATGCACTACAGACCACATTTGTGAAGTGTATGTATATATATATATATATATATATATATATATATATATATATATATATATATATAATATATAAAACATTTTTATTATGTTGTTCAAGTCCACAAAGTAGGTGCACACTCAGGAGATGGTTTATCACAGCCCAAGATTTAATACCAGTGACGCGTTTCGACTGTCACACACACACACACACATAGACAAGGTATATTACATATGGAGTTAATTACAGAAAATGTATACATACTTACCTATCACTATTTGGCTAAGATTACACTATTGAGGTATCTGAATTGTGTCTACTCGATATTCTGTACTTGCACCTGTGTGGATGTATGGCTACATAAACTATACACATTGTCATTTTTAAACCCAACTTCCAATCAGGGTCTATCTCTTCCTATATTCCATATGACACTTTTGTTAGTTCTGGATCTGTAGCATTAAGTAAAATATATTTTAGTAAAAGGGCCAACCTACTAGAAGAGAATGAATGAAACAGCAACCTTAATATTTGATGACTTAAGGGTTATAAAGGGTATCGGAAACAAATGGATACTGTTATGGATTTTAGAGTGTTTAAGAGGTAGATGGATGTCTGAGCAAGTAGGTTGCATAATATATGGTAAGTATGAAATGAAGTTTACACAAACCATTTTAGGTAAAATAAAACTTCAAAAAACTGTCCATATACACATCCATTTTGTTCCTGAAGTTTGCATTAAACACAGTATTAATTTTCTTCACTTCCAAATCTCCCTACATTTTCCAGTCTATTAAGCGGGACTTCATACTGACCCCGAAGTACATCTACATGATTGGCCGCGAAAAGGTGAAGAAGGGACCTGAGAAGGGTCTGATAAAGGAAGTCCTGAAGAAGAAGGTGGATATCCAAGCCATCAGGAGTGTTTCTTTGAGGTGAACGTCAGCTCTTTATGTCCTGCTTATGGCAATGTCATTATACATTAAAAACTCGTTTTCGGGCAGTACTTACTATCAAAGCAGTTTGCACCATAAAGAAAGGCCAAAGATCATGAAGTTAAAATGTGCAAAATTTAAATGTAGCTCAAAGAATTTAGCATTTTTAAAAATACTTCACACTTTGGGAAGTTTGCTAAGTTTGCCTATTTTGCAAAACTTCATCCATGGTTAATAATTCCTAATCCTTATGGAAGAACGTTTTCAAAAAAGCAATTTTTAGAGAGGATTATTCTCCTACAAGTGGCTTCCTTGGGCGAATTTCACCCAAAGCCTGCTTTTTCCCCATTACTTTTTTTTCAAACTTAACAGAGCTCATGAGCTTTACGTAGCTTGCCAAGTTTTGAGAGAAGAAACATGTCATAATGGTTTATGAAGAACTTCTGCAACTTCTCAAATAGCTAACTTACAGCCTATAGCACTCCGTTGCGAAGTAGTTCACTTCCCCAGCCTAGAAAGCCCATGTTATGTTCCCCATCACATTAAGACAGATAGCATTCAGAGTCTGCTCAAGGGATACATACACAGGAACCTTTAATGATAGCATTAAAGTAAGGCAACATTAAAGGATATATGTCAATACAGCAGTTTCCTGAGGGCACACATTGGAAACACCTTCCAAGTGTCCTTTCCATGGCAGGATCGGCTGGGTATATACGGAAACTGAAAAATGTGGTAAATATCTTAACCAAACGAAGCATTCAATGGAATATAACATGCACGGTTCCCCTGTTAAATTTCTACAGGTTTGATTCGACGAAATTCACCAGGATAAATCTGAAGGGAGTGCAGTCAAAAGGTACAACACATTATTCTGAGCCATTACAAAATGGTTTTGTGCAGGGTCAGAATTTAACGGGCCGCCAATTTTCATGGTAGAACTATAATATATCATTTACATGCCACCGTTTTTTGGTGGGTAACCCCCAACAAAACAAATACATTTACACAGTCAAGTAAACAATTTCATACTCAAGGGTTCATTTTCGTCATGTGATATAGATCCATCCCTTATGAACTAACAAAGTTCACCTTGAAACTTTTTTCATTATTTATTACAGTTATGAAGCCTCCGCCGAGAAGACTGCCTATATAGATTTTACAGTTTTGCAGATGAAATTATTTCTTTGAAGAAGAAAGTTGCATAAAAAATTGTTACCATCATTTAACAAAAATCATGTTATTAGTTTACAAAGACAATGAAGAATTGAAAGTCCTGATAAAGAAGCACTGTGTTTATTAATGTGATATGTGGAGGTACTAATAAGATGTGTAACTTATTGTTTATTTGAGGGTAATTCACAAACGTTTTTGCACTGCTTTTTTTTTTTAACTTAGATGCACAATAACAGCACTTTTCCAAAAATAAATTCACATCCTGATTCACTGAGACTATAAGGTGCATATCATGAAATTATGAATGCGACAATTCTGCTAGTATAGCTAAGGGCCTGATTTAGATCTCGGCAGATGGGTTACTCCGTCATAAGAGTGATAGATATCCTGTCTGCCGAAATATAAATCCCATTGTATCCTATTGAATTTATATTTCGGCAGACGGGTATCCGTCGCCGTTGTGATAGAGAAACCCATCCGCCGAGATCTAAACCAGGCTCTAAGTGCCGAATTGGCAATGTTGTAGGTTTATGTGTTTTTCACTACTTCTTACTGGTAGTTTCTAACAGAAAAAAAGCAAAATCTTGTGCATGCGTGGGAAAGGGAAAGGACATGTCCCATAGGTGTATAGAGAAGTGAGAGTCTCCACAAGGTAAAAAATTCTCAATGGGTAAGAAAAGGCTGAATGTGCTAAGGCACATTTGTACATCATATATACATTCAGATTGTCCAGGTCTTCATGAAGGAAAATCTGTATGAGTAGAGCTGGCACATGGAAGTACTCTTGGAAATCTATCTTTGGGGAGTTCCATGAGTGTTCTTGGTACTCATTATGAAACACTAAGAATTCAGAAATTTGGTTGGATTGCATGTGTAACAATCTGGAAGCACAGGCTTGTATTTACTACTTGTGCCCTTTGTGCGGATCTGATGCTCTACGGCTGACTTATGAACTTCTACGTTGGGTTTATGGTGAAAACAAGTTGGCCACTAGAATGCTCCAACATATCTTTGTCTAGGTTTGATGTCCTTTTAGAGTTAACAAGTTTAACTGCTTTGGGTATTTTTCATGGGGTTCTAATGGTGCTGCACAAACTATGAACCAATGCTAGATTTTTAGAATGTGCCATGAGATATATTTACATAGACAAAATGCTAGTGAAGATCATTCACATAGCCTGTAGATATTCCGAACATCTCATCTAGCATGAATCTAGCCTTAGTGAACCTAGTCAAGTCAAGTCAAGTCAAACGATTTATATAGCGCGCTACATACCCAGAGGGTCTCAAGGCGCTTGTAGAAGGGTGGGGAGTTACTTGTCGAATATCCACGTTTTGAGTAGCTTTCTGAATGCTAGGTGGTTCTGAGTAAGGCGAAGGTGAGTGGGAAGTGAGTTCCAAGTTTTAGCTGCTACTTTAAACACTCCTGCCATATTTTTTTATAAGGCTGCTCTTGGCAAATAAAATAATGCTTCTTTGTCAAAGGACTCTTTGTTTTCCCAAAATATTCTTATTTGTCAGGCCAAAGATGCTTGACCTTCTGTTTCCCCACAGTAATGGGACGTACAGAAACTTGGTAACTTTATGTAAAACTGGCATCTTCCAATGCAAGAGGTAAAATATGGGAAGTGAAATATTTCCTATTGCCAAATGAGATTTTCAAATTTTACTTCTGAGCTCTGATAGGAGTCCCAATATTGCATATCTACTGAAGCAGAAATACCCAGCAAGGCCTGGTTGGTGGTAGGAAATAATCTTATCCACCAGTAACAATATCTTGCGTGTGAAAGATAAGACACCACATTGATATCTCTTCTCTCTGGTTTGCTTTTAGCACAAGGCAGGACGACTTCATCATTCTGCATGAGGCGGAGTCTGACAGCCTGCTGGAATCCATATTCAAAACGGAGCTGGTTAGTCTTCTTAGCAAACGCTACGAGGAGATCTGCAAGACCAAATTACAGCTCAACTTTGCCGACACGTAAGAGCACACAAATTGACCATGGGCAATAACACGTCATTCTAAGCCAATCCTTAAAATGATGCATGATTAGCATCCTTTAAGTGCTATTAAGGGATAGGTTTGCACACATCTTAATTAAACTGCACTCAAATGCTGTATGATATATTGATCTAATATTCTCTGGGTAAGTCCTGAGGTGCTTTGTTGATGACTTCGATGGGTGAGAGCTCATTCGTTAAGGATGTGCCAATACGTTTTAGATATTTTTTTCAAGGGATAATTGTGTCACATACATTTTTCATCATTCATAAAATTTTGGTCTAGCCTAGACAAGGAAGATAAAAGTCCGGACTGCTAGTCTTAATCAGATCAAATTGTTTCTAAATTGTCTACGCTCAGTTCCTGTTATATGCATTCTTGTGTTGTTGAAGGGGAACAAGGGAGAGCAGAGGTTATACAGGTCAGTTTATGAATGCATCGGAAGAGCCTGTTGGACGCATGGCAGTGATCGAAAAGGTGTTAAGGTTGTGTGGGATATGTTAGCAATTATGTGCAACATCTATGTACTTAGGTAGCAGTGAATTATTCCTATAAATGTCTGAAATGTATGACTGAAATGCGATGGCAGCAAAAAGGGATCAACAGCAATTCTTAAATTAATCTGAAGCTCTAATAATTACTCTAGGCTCAAAACATGAATGAAGAGTGCCAGGTCACAGTGGGTTTCGGTCACTCCTTTGTAGATAGCTCTGGCACGTTTTAGCTTGTAATGGTCAGTCCTCCCTATCCCCTAATGGCTGCATTTTGGTCTTAGACTTCAGTTTAAGGTGAAGAAAGAAGGATGGGGCGGTGGAGGCACGCGAAGCATCAACTTTATGAGAGGCCAGGGAGATGTGGCCACCGTCAAAACTAGCAGCAAAAGCCTCATTGTCAGCATCGGAGATGGGCTGCCAAAGACCTCAAGTAAGTAGCTAACTTGGCATTCTTCTTGATGATAGCTTTTGAGGTTGAACCATATGTGACCATAATTTGGTGGCCAATTTTCAAGACCTATAAAAAAAAGTCCATGGCGTGCTGCTAGTATTCTTAAAGTTTGTGAGAGACAATGAAAACATTTTCAATAGTAGACTGCCTTGATTTCAATTTCAGTCCGTCAAAAAGGGCCATCACTAGACATTATGGGGCCCATTAGGATGTCGGGCGGATTGCTCCCGCCAGGCTGACGGTGGATACCGCCAGCCTGGCGGGGGCAATCCGCCTGACATCCGCATTCGAATTCCCCCCGCCATATTAGTATGGCGGGGGGGTTGTTTCCAAATGAGGGCAGATTGCAAAAATATGAAATATATCAGCATCTGAGCTACCGCATCTAAAACAACTGGTGCCCGACAACGCTCCCCATTGGGCAATTTTCGCAGGCGTATAGTATAAATGATACAAAACTTTATAATGTTGGGATTGTAGTGAAGCAGAGCACAATAATTTCTTTCCCATATCTAATGATTGATAAAAATAATTTCGGTCTATATCTAAACCATTCGCCCATTTATCCGCCCACTTTTCCAAATCATCTTTCTGTAAATTTGATAATTCTGAATAGAATCTCTTAATCGTGCAATCTATGCCTACTTGTATAACCTCCAGTATTGAGTTTTTTACAAATCCCACTGGTCCACCTTTCTTTTTATTAATAAAACTTCTTACTTGAAGATATTTGAAAAATTGTCTCGTATCTATACCATAACGTATCTGTAGTTCTGAAAATTGCATCATACCATGTAGATCTATAATATCCCCCACTTTCCGAATTCCTTTCCTACCCCACTCACTAAAAACTATGTCAGAGAATACCTCTCTAGGAAGGGTGGGATTGCCTTCTAGCCTAGTATAGACATTGTATTTCCCAATTCCAAACCGTTTAGTAAACGATTTCCATATTTTATAGGCTGCTAGGATAGTCTTAAATCTTGTCCTTTTGTAATAACTTGCATCTGTGAATTTCAAAAATAAATTTTCTGCCTCTGCTCCCATTACTAATCCATATATGGCTAGTGTACCAAATTCATCCCGGGCTTCTACTTCTGCTCCTCCCAGTAAACCCACCATATATTGGAGTGCCGCTGCCCAATAATATAACTTCATATCTGGGAGCGCCCACCCTCCCCGTTCACGAGTTAATGTCATAAATCTGTATGCTCTCCTTGTTTTCCCCTTTGCCCAGATGAACCTGTTAATGAAATGCTCGCAGGTCTTGAACCACTTATTCTCGAAAAACAGAGGAATAGCTCTAAATATGTATAAAAATTTAGGCAATACCATCATTTTAACAATATTTGTTCGCCCAACAATTGTGAGATGTAGTTTATCTAATCTGTCGAATTGCTTCCCTACTTTAACAATTATTGGGACTATATTTATTTCCACTAAGATATCCAACTCAGCCGTAATATTTACACCAAGATACACCCCTGTTGTAACCACCCGAGCATCATCACATTGTGTGTAAGCATTTTTAATTATTTGTGTCTTTAAGGTATTTAAGGAGTACCCCGAAATTTGGCCAAATCTCCTTGCCTCAATCTCTATCTGCCCAATCGCCTCCGTGGGGTTTGATGTAATCACTGCCACATCATCAGCATATGCAAGAACCTTGCATTGTCCCAAGTGTGTATATAAGGGAGTAATCCTCTCGCAAAGCTCTATCCTGCGGATTAAGGGATCCATATACATTGCGAATAAAAGCAGGGAGCATGGGCATTCCTGCCTCGTGCCCCGTTTAATCCTGAATTGTCGGGTGGTGCCTGCATTTACTCTAATAGAAGCCACCGGATCTGTGTATAGTGTCTGTAGTGCTCTAATATACCCCCTTTTAACCCCTGCCCTCGTTAAAACATGCCACAGGTAATCCCAGGAGACCCGATCAAAAGCCTTTTGCGGCATCCAATAGCATAACCGCCATCGGATCTCCTGCGACCCCTGCGGCATCAAACAAGGTGATAACCTTACGCGTGTGATGCGTAGTGCCCCTTCCAGGAATAAACCCGTGTTGGTTATTACTTACAAGGTTTCCTATTTTTGTAGCAAATCTGGTAGCCAATGCCTTAGAGTAGATTTTAGTGTCAGTGTTCATTAATGTGATCGGTCTATAAGACCCCGGCTCAGTGGCAGGTTTCCCCTTTTTTTAAATTAACACAAAATCTGCTCCTCCCCATGAGCCTGGAATAGATTCCCCTACTTGTGCTGTCTGTAGTGTCTTTACTAGATCATTACCAAGTATTTCCCAAAACATTTTGTAAAATTCTATAGGGAGTTGATCAGGGCCAGCAGCTTTTCCTGAGGGGAGGTCTGCTATTGCTGTTTTAATCTCCTCTATTTCCAGTGGTTCTTCTAATAATTCCGCCTCTACCTCTGTAAGCTTTTCAAGTGGCATTCCCTGTAGATACTCGGCTATTTCCGTAGGATTAGTAATCTGTTTATCATCATATAATGACTCATAAAAATTCCTAAATACTTCTCGAATTTTCTGCGGATCAGTATGTAACCCGCCTGAAGAAGGATATTCAAAGTTTTTTTAATAATGCATTGGGGATTGAAATTGAATTAACTCCATCAATAATATTACTAGGAGTGGAGGTGGAGGCTCAGACGCAGAGTGGAAGCTTTATTTTTGTAGCGATGGCAATTCTGAGATTATGCATAGCCACGGCATGGCTGGACCCCATGCCGCCAACGCATCATCAATGGTTAGCTAAGTTACTTTCAGTCTATCAGTTAGAAACTGCTATTTACGCTAAGAAGGGGAAGAAGGGAAGGAAGCTGGGTATAAAAATCTGGGAACCGATTATTCGGTGGAAAGAAGGAAGTGTTAGTTAATAGACATTGTGCTGATCTGTTTGTTTATTATAAGTTTGATGACTATGTTTACTAGCAATTTGGTTCTGCTTCAAAAATGTAACAGCATTAAGACTGATGTAATTATGTATTGAATGGACTCATATATGTATACGTACTCTGTATGTTTGTATAGTTTTTACTTTTTGTTTTTTTGTGAACTGTACATCTCATAAAAAAAAGGGGGGGGAAAATTCAATAAAAATATTTATTAAAAAAAAAAGTATGGCGGGGGGGACCTCAGCGGACGGAAAGACCGTCCGCCGCTTTTCCACCCCGGTCGCCTTGCGGCGGGAGCGGAAAAGGATTAATATGGTGGCGGTGCCTATTAGACACCGCCAGCCATATTACAATGGGCTTAGGGAGATGCCTTTCCTTCCATGCTCAAGTGCCTTTGCACCGGAGTTCATGGAAAGTCACGAAGGTGTTTCAGGAATACCCCTGGGGACTGCTTAGAAGTCAAGAAATTCAAACACCTACACAGAAACCAAGGGGTTGACCAACAATCCTACAGTTCGCAATATAGTTGTGAATCAACCCTTTTGTCTGGTAGTTGATTGAAACCCTCCCAGTGCCACTGTGTGCACTATACTTAGTAGACTGGTTGTTTCTTTGTTTGGCAACAGAGTGCTTGAACTCACTGGCTGTAGAAGCCATCCATAATGACTTTAGCTGGGTTGTCGCTTTCCCTCTCCAAAGTGCGCGGCTTCAAAGTTTTGTGCTCTGTCTTCATCTTTTGGATTTCTTTAGCTGCATGAGAACTGAGAAGTATGTTATCAGATAAAGGGGGATAAAAAATGCTCCTGCTGCATGTTTCGGTGTAAGGCAAGGTAAGGTGCGGCCATGACAAGCATCACAGGGATGCTCCAAGGCATGAACAGTACACTGAAAGCTCCAATAAATGCTAGTGAGACCTGCACATGCACTTAAAAATCTCCTTATGATTCACGGAAAAATGGACTACCACCCGCCATCTTTAGAGAGCACCACTGGCTCAGCAGTTACTTCTGTGCCTTCAGAAGAACTGTTATCATGGACACTACAAGAATGGTGGACACGAACAATTGTTACTTACCTGTAAACAGATGGTTCTCCAGTATTGGTGTCTTTCATGGATTCACATGCTTGAATATTCCCCGTCGTCGAAGTGGGAGTCCCACGGTAAATAAAATAGCAATAATGCTAAAAATATATATATATATATGTAAATATAATACAAGAAAAAGAAAGGAAATACAACTGAAATCCTCTAAAAACGATTCCTACATAGGAATGCAAGGTAAAGAGAAAAAAACATTTGTAACACATTAGTGTCATTATGTTAGTCCAAACTGCAGCCAATCAGGCGCCAGCACCCTCTAGAACCTTCTCCTCAGAAGCTCAAGCCCTCAGATTTTCGTAGCACAAAGTAACTAAGAGTGCATGAGGAGAAGAGAGCCTCTGAGGGGAGGAGGGTGGGTCGCATGTGAATCTATGAAAGACACCAATACTGGAGAACCACCTGTTTACAGGTAAGTAACAATTGTTCTTCTTCAGTATTAGGGGTGTCTTTCATAGATTCACATGCTTGAATAGAATAGAAAGCAGTAACCTCCTAGAACTGAGATTGCTAAGTATATGAAGAAGAAATCAAGACAGTACTATAATAATAATAATAATACAGTCATATAACATCAAAGCAATCACAGGAAATAATAAGGAGGAGGGAACAGAGGCTCACCTTACTGAAAAAGATGGCGAAGCACTACCTGTCCCACTGCGGTATCTGCTTCATTGATGGCATCCAAACAGTAATGTTTGGTGAAGGTGTGCCTGCTGGACCATGTCGCTGCACGGGAAATCTGATGAAGAGGCACACCAGCAAACAAGGCGGTGGAGAATACATCGCCCTCGTAGAATGAGCCCTCACTGAAGACTGTAATGGTATGCCCGCTTGTTGGTGGCAGAAGGCAATGGCTGAGGAAAGCCACCGGGCAACAGTCGGCTTGGAAACTGGATGTCCCCTGCGCAGTTGTCCGTATTCAATGAATAGTTGGTCGGACTTGCGGAAAGGGGCAGTTCTTGCGATGTAAAATTTAAGACAACGCTTGATGTCCAAAGAATGGAGGCGCTGCTCCGCCGGAGATTTTGGGTCCGGAAAGAAAGTCTTAAGGAACACAGGCTCATTCAAATGAAAATCCGTAGGTACTTTAGGTAGGAAAGAGGGGTTGGTACAAAGTGCCACTCCGGTAGGTTTGAACTGTAGATAAGGTGGTTTGACAGTGAAAGCGTGAAGGTCGCTCACGCGACAAGATGAGGTCAAGGCCAGAAGAAGTGCAACCTTCCAGGTGATGAATTTGATATTGGCCTTATGGATAGGCTCAAATGGTGACTTCATAAGTTGAGATGATACCACATTGAGGTGCCAAGCTGGCGGAGGGCGACGCACAGGTGGAAACTTGCAGAAAAGCCCTTTGAAAAATTGACGTATAACTCGTGATGAACAGAGGGATGAAGAACCATCATGCCGGAAACGAGATATTGCAGCTAAGAAAACTCTCAGAGTAGAATGAGAGAGTCCTGACTGAGCGAGGCTTAAAAAGAATGTAAGGAGCTTCTCAGGAGTGGAATGGATGGGATGGATATTGGCTGAAGCGCACCAAAGACAGAAACGCTTCCATTTAAGTTTGTAAGTCTTGATGGTAGACGGAGCTCTGGCATGAGCTAGGATGTCTCTGCACTCCTGGGATATGTTCAAGTCCGCGAACTCAAGGTGCTCAGGTTCCATGCCCACAATTGAAGCGTCGAGGGATCTGGATGACACACTAGACCCTTGTCCATAGTCAGTAGGTCTGGATGAGGACGTAGAGGAATGGGCTCGCACTGGGACATTAGAAGCAGTTCCGTAAACCATGCCTGTCTGGGCCAACGAGGTGCGATCAACAGGATGTGGCAGGGCTGCCTCCGCATCTTCCACAGTACCCGCTGTATTAATGGGAGCGGCGGAAAAGCGTAAGCGAATAGATCGCACAAGTTGATCAAAAGGCCATTCCCGCAGGACCCTGGGTGGGGATGCCAACTTGCATAAGACGGGCATTTCCGATTCTCTGGCGTAGCAAAGAGATCCAGATCTGGGTGACCCCATTGGTGGAACACATGATCCAGAGTCGGTTGGTGCAGTTCCCATTCGTGTGTTGAGGAAGTGGACCTGCTCAACGAGTCCGCCAGGAGGTTCGACACGCCCGGAAGGTGGACTGCTGTCAAGGTGATGTGATGGCGCAGAGCCCAATCCCAGATTGACTGGGCCAAGCGGGACAGAGGTGGAGACCTGGTCCCTCCTTGTTTGTTCACGTAGTGCATACTGGTGGTGTTGTCCGTTTGGATTAGCACTGACTCCCCGTGAACAACTGGGAGGAAGGACTTGAGCGCTAGAAAGATCGCCATCAGTTCTAGCCTGTTGATATGCCACGTGCGCTGCGTCGGCGACCACTTGCCCTTGATGGAGAGGCCCTGGAGGTGAGCGCCCCACCCCTCCAAGGAGGCGTCCGTCGTCAGCGTAAGGTCTGGAGCAGGATCGAGGAAGGACACACCCATTTCCAGATTCGCAGGCTGCGCCCACCAAAACAGGCTCCTTTTCATGCGAGCTGTGACGGCAACTAGGTCATTGAAGGACCCGGAGACCTGACGCCACTGTAAGTCCAGTTCTTCCTGAATAGGACTGGTGCGCAACCTGCAATTTGGGATCAGTGCGATACAAGACGAAGCCATTCCCAAGAATGACTTTAACGTCCGAACAGAAACGGACTGTTTTCGTCGAATGAGGGAGACCAGATGAAGTATCTTCAGACACCGCTCGTTTGAGACGAACGCTTTTGAGAGCTGCGTGTCTAGGATCGCCCCCAGGAAGGATCTGGTCTGCAGAGGTGCAAACTGTGACTTTTCGACGTTGATGGTCAACCCCAGAGATTGAAACACCTGCTGGCAAAGGTGCGTGTCCCGACCCAGCTGATGGTGGCATTGAGACTTGAGAAGGCAATCGTCTAAATAGGGAAAGATCTGAACTCCTTGTAGACGCAGGTGAGCCACCACCGGGGCCAGTACCTTCGTGAATACACGAGGAGCTGAACGCAGTCCGAAGGGTAGAACTTTGAACTGAAAATGTATTGGTCCCACTTTGAAACGTAGGTACTGGCGATGTTGTTCGATTATTGGAACGTGAAAGTACGCGTACTGAAGATCTATGGTAGTCAGAAAATCCTCGATGGATAGAAGACGCAGGACTTCCAGAGAGCGTCAGCATACGGAATGTTTGAGACTTTAGGAACTGGTTGAGAGCCCTCAAATCCAGAATAGGACGCCAATCCCGTTCTTCTTGAGTATGAGGAAAAAACGAGAGTAAAAATCCTTTCCTCTTAGATGTTTCGGGACCACTTCGACTGCCCCTTTTAACACAAGAAGACGGACCTGATGGTAAAGCTCCTCGAGACGTGGAGGAGGTGGGCCTCGAGGTGGGGTGCAAGGAGGAATCTCTGTGAACTCCAGGGAATGACCCCGTTTGACAATGTCCAAAACCCAGCGGTCCGAGGTGATCGAGGACCACTGGGAATAAAACAGAGAGATTCGTCCTCCAACAGTTTGAGAGTGGCAAGAGTCATTAACGTTTTTGATTTGCGCCACGATAGGACGATTTTCCTCTGTATGTTTTGGAGGGTTGTTGTCGAGACTGCTGATTGGGCGTGTAACGTTGGCCGCTCTGATTGTAGGAACGGTATTGCTGCCCACCTCGAAAGTTGGAAGAAGTGCCGCGTCCGCGCGCACCTCGAAAGGACTGCTTACGAAATTGTAGCGTGCCCAAGGACTTCGCTGTATTGGTGTCCTTCTTGATGGACTCAAGGGCATCATCGATATGGGATCCGAATAATGATTCTCCATCATATGGCATATCCAGTATTCTGGCTTGGACTTCCTGCCGGAAGGAGGTGGACTTCAGCCAGCCTTGCCGTCGGAGTGCCGCCGCACTTGCCAGGAGGCGGAAACCCGTGTTAGCTATATCGACTGCACAATCGATGATTTCTTCCGATGCCCTTTGGCCATCGCGGAGAATCTGTAGTGCGTCAGCTTTGGAAGCATCAGGTATGAGTGCTATGTAATCTGCAATGTCTGACCACATCTGCCGGTCAAAACGTCCCAAAATGGCTAAGGCATTGGCTGCTCGGACAGACGTGGAGGCCATGGTTGAGAACTTGCGGCCAATTGCATCCAAGCGTCGACCCTCTCTGTCCGGAGGGGCTGTGATTTGGGACGCCGGATTCCGTGCTCTACGCTGTGCGGCCTGAGTCACGACAGAGTCCGGCTTGGGATGAGAAACCAGGCAAGCTGGAGAACCAGTTGGGGCCTTGTACTTCTTCTCAAGGCGCAGAATTTGAGCAGGTAAGGAGTTTGGAGCACTCATCAGTTTAATGCCCTCTTTCCAAACAAAATCAATAATAGGGATTGTGTGTACCTGCTTAAATGGTTTGTCCTTAAAGTCATAAAGAAAACAATCCTCCTCGCGTTGTGATCGTGGGAGTTTGAAACCCTGAGCCGCTTTATCCATTAAAAGATGGAAACTGGCGATATCTACTGGTGGAGACTCACTCGAGGAACCAGGTTGAGGAGAGGGCGTCTGTGCCCGATAATCATCCCATTCGGCCATATCTTGGTCACCTGCCTCCTCATCCGTGTTGTCTGGGACTTCACCGTCCTCACGTTCTGTGTTCGCCTCCTCATCATCCGCATCCCGGGGGTATATAGTGGTATGGATGCTTATAGATCTATGAACCTGTGATGGTGCAGGTGGTACGATAGGCGGCAATGCAGGTGGAGGTAGTGCTACAGGTGCGGGAGATTGCGCAGGTGTAGTCTGCGGTGTCGCAGGAAAACGGCGATTATAATCGTCCAGCATATGTTGGAGATTAGAAATTAAGGACAAAGGAATGGTGGCCACAGGAGCTTGAGTAAATTGCTCCTCTTGTTGAAAGACTGGTTCATTGTCATCATTAGAGTCTGTGTCTTGACATTTGATTATTAACTCAGAGGGGCTACGTGCTGCCCCAAAGGCGTCATCTTCATGCTCCGAATCTGTATCATGCTCCGATGTAGTTGCGAACATCGGAGAAGGTGGTTGAGGCTCTGGATCAGAGATCCGTTGGCCGGGTACTGTAGTGCGAGGATGTGAAGATCTTGCGGTCTTCAATGGCACTAACGGCAAAGATGCAAATGAAATCAGTGCCGCCGCCGACGGAGCCGTCGCCGTCATCGTCGACGAGGCTGATTTTGGTATCGTCAACCGTAATTTTGAAGAAACCTTCGTCGACGGAATGGTCGTCGACGGGGTTGTCGACGGTATCACCGTCGACGGGCGATCCACTGAAGATATAGTCGTCGACGGGGCCGTCGTCGACGGGGCCGTCGTCGATGCTGGTACTGACTCCGTAGACGGAGTCTTCGTCAATGGGCCTGTCTTCGTTGACGAGATCCTCTTCGTCGACGAGATCTTGGTCGACGGCGTCTTCGCCGACGAGACCTTAGTCGACGGCGTCGTCGTCGACGACGATGTCTTCGGGTCTTTCGTGGACGATGATTCTCTCTTCTTCGTCGACGAGATGGGAATTGTCGACGGGACAGGTTTTGACGGCAACGAAACCCTCGTCGACGTCGAGGCTGTAGACGAAACCGTCGTCGACGATGAGAAAGCTGAAGTGGTAGTCAGCGTCGTCGCCGAAAAGGCAGGCAAAGCTGTTCTCGTAGTCGGAGTGCTCGTCGACGCTCCCGTCGACGGCGGAACTTTGAGAGGTGTGGAAACACCTCGAGAGGTAGCCAAAGATGCCTGAGAGCCAGGTCTTGTGGGCGTAGAGGTGGTAGGAGTGGCAGAAGACACCCCAAGAGCCACAGACAAGGCTAACTTAGGTTTCTTGAGGAAAGGAGAAGGAACCTCCTGAACACTACCACGCTTAGAGGCTGCTGAAGAGAAACCAGAATGTAAACTTTCTGCGTCGGACAGCACAGAGTCCTTGTCCTTAAGACGTTGCAGCCAAAGGAGAAGACGGCCTTCCCTGTCCTTCAGAGTTTTGGTAGAAAAGGTTCTACAAAACTTGCAGCTGCCAGCCTCATGATCCGGGTACAAACAATAAATACACTTCTGGTGGGGGTCCTTTTCAAAAAGGCGCAGCTTCCCACAAGAAGAGCAGGGTCTAAATAAAGACTTCTTACTTGACATGTTGAAGAATTTTCTGGAACTAGAGGAATAGAGAAGAAAACTGAGCAGAGCTCAGGGAGACTCCCTTCACACGACGTGCTGTAGAAAATCTGAGGGCTTGAGCTTCTGAGGAGAAGGTTCTAGAGGGTGCTGGCGCCTGATTGGCTGCAGTTTGGACTAACATAATGACACTAATGTGTTACAAATGGTTTTTTCTCTTTACCTTGCATTCCTATGTAGGAATCGTTTTTAGAGGATTTCAGTTGTATTTCCTTTCTTTTTCTTGTATTATATTTACATATATATATATATATATATATATATATATATATATATATATATATTTAGCATTATTGCTATTTTATTTACCGTGGGACTCCCACTTCGACGACGGGGAATATTCAAGCATGTGAATCTATGAAAGACACCCCTAATACTGGAGAATCTCTGTTAGAAGTCAATTAAAACTTTTGGTTTTTAGACATAATCTCCAAAAGCAGAGTTTGCTTCTGAAAAACAACAAATAGAATGACCACCCGCACCCAGGGAGTTTCCTCCCAGGATGTGGTGGGGTCATTATTTTTCTTCTGTCTGTACAGAGATGCATCCGACGCTTCACCCTAAACGAGCGGGGCAGTCTGATGTCATTATTCCGACAGCCCCTTCTACGCGTGGCAGTCAGAGCACATTTCCCAGTGGGAACCACTGTCGGAGAAAGGGTACACCCAACCCAGAACAGGGTGGGCGGAGAGGGTACTCCGACATGCTTCTGACAGAGTGCCTGGTCCACCAAACTCTAAATCAGGCCCATTGTTATTACAAAGGGGGTGCTTATTTCTATTTTTGGTATTTTAGTGTGCTTTTAAGCAAAATGAGTTAGAATCAAAAAAGGCAATTAAGTGGTATTTTTGCCTACGTATTATTTGTAAACTTTGTCTAGTGCTCAGGTGCGTTAATGGCCTCAAAATGCAATATATACTGGATCTATGATTCTGAAGTAGAAATAGTAGATTCACATCAAGCTTTTAAACAACCCAAGACTCTTGTAATGATTCTTTACAGGACTTTGTAAAATGTTACACTCTGCGCTCTTTCAATCTGTTCACAGAAATCTTTAGAAAAATGTGCAGTGTTTTTTCTAATGTACACAAAAACATTTTAAAGTAATTTAGCGTCTATGCATTTAGAAGAGAAAGATCAAAAGCAGCATTTTTAACTGCAGCCTAAGGCTGACTGCTGACTGGTGCTGAAATGTGGATGATGTCACTGAACCATGTACAATGTTTATCTGACAGAGCCAACAAGAAAAGGAATTCCCCAGAGCAGAGGGGTCCGAAGAGACCCGCCTTCCAGAACCGCGCCCCCACCTCCGGGAGGTAAGGAAAATAGCACCAGGTATTTCTAACTTCAGAGATCCTTCTTGGGCGGGTATGTAGGGAAGGGAATTAACAAATGCATGCTCTCCCTGCCAGATTTCTTCAGCCAAGTAATGGCACGGTAACTCAGTTCCGAAAAAAAACATCCGTTGTTTAGCTAAAAAAAAAAATAGAAAAAAAAATTGCAAACATACTACACAAAACAATCGATTCATTCCTAAACAAAAAATAGTACTGTTAAAAATTACTGGTCTAAGTCATGATATGCGAAGCACTCTAGGTACAACTATACCCCCAATTTAAAGTCACACCTTGACTGTATTTAGTTATCTGTTGAACAAGTGTGTCTGGCATTAAATACCAGCTGACATATATGTATCATGGTCACCCATAATATTCTTTCGGAACACAAGTATAACATTTTGCTGGCCATCGTTAATTTTGGAAGAAATATTTCCTTCTGGATTTGTCCTGAAAAATGCATTTGTACTTTTTTTTTTATTCATTCATCAACAAGGAGTCATTTTGAAAACTTTTCTTCAGTATTTTGATATTGTTGCAGTAGCTACGTTTTAGCCTTCGATACTTATTAGGAGCAACTCTAGATTGCATGATGTTTCGGAAAGAAATCATACTTCCCAACCGGAAGTCCTGCCTTAATTAATATGGTGATGATGTTATCCATGTTTAGAAGAATTGTTTTAAAGGGGAGTACCTATCTGCTAGGACTTTCAACAACTAAGATTGCTCCAGGAAATTACAACGAGCAGACTGGGCAGCTTACCAGTTAAAAATCCCCTTTAAAGTCTGCTGGCCACACAGTAGCGGCTGCTACTGAATGGGGGTGGTGAGGTGGTAATAAAAAATAAAATAAAAAGGCTTACCTGGATGCCCCCGGACGCCGTCTCTCCTCTGTCAACAAAGCCTACCAGAGTCCCCTGGCCAATCATAATGCTGCCTTACAGGAGCGTTGTGATTGGTCGGGGTCACATTTAAGTGTGCAGGACTGTTAGGCCGGCCCAAGATGGGCGACCAAACCGTCTTCCGTTTTAGGGTGTGCTTAACACTCCTCCCCCTGGCCCCTGCCCCACCCACCCCACCTGCACCTAAACAGGTAGGAAAACTAGAATGATAATAACATTAGTTATCATTTTAGTTTTTCTTTTTAAACTGTTGGCAGGGCACTGGGGTGACGATCCTCCGCCTTAGCGGAGGAGCTGCCATCATGGCCACATCTGCTGTAGTTGGAGATTGACCTCTGAGAACTCTAATGTGGGTTTACCTATTGTTACCAGGAAAAATAGTCATAAACACTTGCTCTAGTGGGCTCTATAAGCAGAAATGGGGAACATGTATTGAGCCATGTTTTCCTTTTAGTAGTAATCCATTTCTAAGAGTCATAAAACAAATCTGCTTCTAGAAAACTTTAGAAATAAACAAGCTTGAAATCTGACCATAAAATATGGGGTTACACCGAAATAAGACCGTGGGGGTTAGGCTGTTGAAGGAAACTTTTAGAACATGATGTAAAAGTAGATGCCAACTGAAAATCTTCCATTCGGCTGGGAATATTGTGTGCATGGTAAAGAGGCATGTATCTCTGCCATGAGTGCCCCACCGTGTGTGAAAATGGCATCCAGACATTTTGTTTGGCCATGTTATCACACTAATCCTGCGTTTTGTGCAGTGGTCTGGCCGTCCTTGATAATATGCGGTCCAGAACCTTATCTGTGACCTGTAGGAGTGTAACAAGCGGGCCCTCATAGTGGGCATTGGATTACTGTCCCAGCGCTGGTGGCAGTGTTCCTTGACATTTTTCTCTGTGTCGGAGAGAGTGCTGTCTCTACCCCTCTCGTGTAAAGTTCTGCTGTAATGTGAACGCCCAGAACCTTATCCAGTATGCATGATGCGAGAGAGAGTGTGTGTGTGTGTATGTGCAGAGAATGTGCAAGACATATATGATATAAAAGTCTGTGTGTGGTATGAATCTGGGTACTGGAGACAAAAGGATCCATTTCAGAAGTCCCTGGTTTAGCATGGCACAGGATGGAGGGTGAGGACACCTTTCCCAGACAGTGGAAGTGTACTGCCTGCATTCCTGTGGCTAAAGGGTGTAGACCCGCCCACTTAAATGATGAATGATGGAGACAAGGCTTCTATCATTAACACCATCCAGATAAATGTGGGACTTAGCGTGCAACCAGAATAAGAGAATGGAAAGTGTAGAAGAATCTGCCACATGGATTTAGGTTTTGTTTTTGCTCGAATGAACGCAAGGAGTAAAGACATTGAACTGAGTTGTGCATCTAATCAGTGGGGTAACTTTAAGTAATCTGTGCCCCTGACTAATTAATGCTTTAGCCCACAGTACGCCTGGGAACTGACTGTAGCCATTACAGCCTTACAAATCAAAACTAGGATTAATATTTTGCAATTACAATTCCTCCTCCACTCCGTAGAATTTCATTTTGTTGAAAGCTTGTAGCTCTTTCTTTTGACTAAAAGACAAACACTTGGCTGGACAATACGTTATTGTGTCTATTGGTTGACTGATCAGTTCTGAGCTATTGTCCCCCACACCATCTACCCGAGAAACTTGACTGCTCGCCCTCGCTGCCCTGGGTTAATTGAGTGTAGGAGAGTAGGGTCTGCAATCCTATGATCACCCAGATTTTTGCTTTTTGCTGCACTGGTTTACGACTTTCCCTGGCTGTGGGCCTGCTAATCAGACCCACAGCCTAGCTGTTCTCTCTATCCAAATTGTACTCAGGTACTGAATTGGCACTGGGCCCTCTCCAAGTCCCTGTACTCAGGGCTGAGGTGTACCCAGAAGTCTCCCAGGGGCTGAAGCATGTATTATGCCACCCCTGGGCTGACTAACTAAACTGACACAACTGGCTGCTTGACAGCTGGGGCAAGGTGGTGTAATCACCCTTTGCTTTAGATATAGTATACCTATATCTAACCCTAAAATGGACACACAGATCTCCTATCAGTCACTCCTATAGCAGGCCTTAACAATCCTGAAGGCAGAGTGCTTGGAATCGTGTGAGATGGTGCTCTGGCATGAGCTGAGCCTGTCTGCGGCTTTCGGGATCCATCCCTTAGCCGTTTCCATGATATCGCATACCATATACTCTTAAGTGCATTATAATCCTCGCGGTTATATGCCAACTCTGGTATCGCTTTATCAAAACATGTCGAGTAAGGTGTCATACGAATTGGAATACTAACCCCTCGCCAATTCTGGCGACGGGGTTAGCATTCCACCCTTCTAGAGGGACACGACATGTATGTAACCCCTAACCCCGGTTAAAGTCAAACAGAGCCTCAGCTCCACAAAATGGATGCTGCCACCGAGACACAAGTCTGCCCTCCTGCTGCTGGGAGTCCTCCCAGAGCAGGAGATAAGGACAAAGGGTTTCCTGCCAGGGGCGGTGCCAGCACCGTCCCAGACAGGGTTTTGTGTATTGTAGGTAGGCAGGGCTTTAGAGGAAGGTGACTGCACGTGGCACCCCGGTGCTCACTGTGCATAGGCTAGCTGGAACCAGTTCCAGGGTCACTCCAGACCCTGTGCTGGGGAAAAGCCCGCCAAGGAAGTGGGTGTAACCACCCCCCTCCTAGTCCCACCCCTAGGGCAGGACTTAGTCGCGTGCCAGCCCCTTTTTACAGGATAAAGGTAGGAACTGGCCCCCTTCCAAATCAGATCATCTTTGAATCCTGAAACTACTTTCCACGAAAGGAACTCAAGACTTCTTCCTAAGATTTCTCCCTTGTGACTAAGGAGTAGTCACCCTGCATCCGCAGGCACCATCTAAAGAACACTGCGGTCTGCTGCAAGTCCTTCCTCCGGAATCCGACTGCCCAGCTCGACGAGAACCGGCTTCCCTGGCACCTCTGACCTCTACCCACCTCTACAGCCCAGCTGAGAACCGTGGGTGCGACGAGACCTCGAGGGACCGGCCATCTTCAAGACTGCACGACTTCTGCACAGCAAGCCCGCCGAGTAATTTCCTGGTGAGTGCTTTGGGGTCCGAGAAGCCCCGACCCTGAGCAGCTCCAGCACCGAAGTGCAGCCTCCCAGCATCTCCACGATCTGCGTGGGGCCCTTCTGCTTTTTGCTGCTCACCGCGTTGTTTGGCTACTAGCCCGCTGGCTTGTGGCCTTCTGAACGACGCCCGACGACATCACTGCTGCTGGTCTGGTTGCTCCAGACTGGCCATTGCTCCCTTTCCGAAGAGGAGCACCCCGGACCCTCCTGGTCCACTCAAGACGCCATTTTGAGTCCACCGCGTGGGCTTGAATTAGCCAAGGCTTGTTGCCCAATCCTGGGTAACTTCGACGCCGACAGCTTCATCCATCGTGGGACAGATCGCCTCTCCATCCTGGTCGCCGACAACGCCTCCTGGTCCGTGAGATCTGCAGAGCCAGCGTCGCCCACTCACCTAGTCGAGGTGACTACCATCCGGTGCCCTCCTGGTGCCCACTGACTACTGGCTAGTAGTCACGAACTTGGTCCCCTCTGCTTTCAGGTGTCATCCATCTTCCAGATCCAGGCTTGGATCAACTCGAACTATCTTCACTGGTCGCCTGCCAGCATCTTTCTTCCAGGCTCCTGGTCCGGCAACGAGGATTCCCGACGTCTTTTGAGACCCATGCAGCTGCATCCCCTGGGCTAGGTAACTTCGGCACTTCGGTGTCCCAGCATAGCCTCACTATCCTAGGGTCAGGATCCACTGTCGTTTTCTTCCTACCAGGTCGGGTTCACCCGTGAACACTAACCTTAGCGTTACTAGCTTCCATAGACTTTGTCCCGCATCCCGCGTGAGAGTGCACACTCTGCACCCGAGTCCCCTAGGCCTCCTAGAAGTAATCTAACGATTCCCTAGTCAAGTCCTAGCGATTCCAAAGCCTATTAGTACTGTACTTACCTGCTAGTAATTTCGCATTCCACTTTTAAAGTATATGGTTTTTTGTGCCCCTCGGGCATTTGTGTATAACGTGCTAACTTAAGTATTTTCGTAAGAGTTTTGTTGTGTGCCTAGCACCCTGTCCTCATAAAGAGTACAGGGTTGTTGTGATTCTAATAAATACACTGTTTATTTTCATAACACTTGTGTGGTGTCCTTTCACTGGGTGTTCAAGGGGTAATGTGATGGTAAAACAGCTGGCTTAACACGCCCTCTAGAGTCTTAGCCTTAGACTGCTCGTATCCATGCTACTAGGATAGCTGGTCTATAAGGTTGACTTACAACCAATCATCAATAAGGGTTGTTTGGACTGATATATAGTGATCACTAGAATAGTGAGCACTGCACATCAGGCCAACTTCTCACATTGGTGAGCAGTGGTTGGGATTTGAGCTTGCTGTTGTTTTACCACACATGCCCTAAGAATATCTTGTGAAAGATCACATAAGTACTAAAGGTACATATAACTTAGCTTAGAATACTCTGAGTTCTACTGAACCAGCTGTTGTAGCTCCTAGGGCCTAGCACACCCTAAACTACAACTCTAGCAAGGGATCAGTAGGCAAACATATAGTGTAGGTAAGTGCACCACTTACACCTCACTAGAAAAGCATGTCTACCCAGGGAGAATCTACTGAGACTCCCCTGGTCAGTGTTGACCCTCCACAGGTCACTTCAAGATATGCAGCTCTCAGTTTCCAGGAGATGAGACAAATCTGTGTCTCCAGAAAACTGAAGCAGGGGTCTAACCCCACCATTCCCTTTCTGATAGGTCTCTTAGAGACATATGATGCCAGAAAGCTTTCTCAGTTACATGAGAACATGCCAGCCTTAGAGGGAACCTCTGGGGATCCAGATCTCCCCAACATTGCTACTGCAGTTGAGGAGGAGGATCAAGAGGAACTCTCTGGGGATGAGGTAGACAAAGGTCTTGAGGTAGTCAGAAGGCTAACCAGGGCCAACTTAGACTTACTTGGGCTAGGATCTGGGGGACCCCCAGTACTAACCCGAAGTGGGCCTAACCTTGGAGTTAGGAGAGATAGATCTCTTTCTAGGGACTCCAATAGATCTCTGCACTCTAATGCCTCTTCTCAGGGGAGAAGGAATCCTCCACAGAGGAGATTTACTTCCCCTCAGAGAAGGGAGCATGAAGCTAGGATGAGACAAGCTGAACTAAGGATTGAAAGGGAAGAAATTGCCCTGGCCAAAGAGAAGCTTGCCCTGGCAAGAGAGCAGCAGATGAGTGGGTTAGCTCCCACTGGTGGCAGCAATCTCCCAAGAGATAGAGAGAAGGGTTTAGATACTAAACACCTGACTAAAATAGTGCCCCCCTTTAAGCAAGGGGATGATATCCAGAAATGGATGGCTGCTCTGGAGAGGGCCTGCACTGTGCAGTGCATTCCCCAGAGTCAGTGGGCAGCTATACTGTGGCTCTCCTTTGATGGTAAAGGTAGAGATAAGCTCCTCACTACAAGAGTAGAGGATGCTAACAATTACCAGGTCCTGAAGAATACACTGGTTGATGGGTTTGGTTTAACCACTGAGCAGTACAGGTTGCTGTTCAGAGATACCCAGAAAACTCAGTCTCAGGACTGGTCTGACTTTGTGGATTGTGCCACTAAGGCTTTGGAGGGCTGGTTGCTGGGTAGCAAGGTTACAGATTACACAGGATTGTATAATCTAATGATGAGAGAACAAATTTTAAACAATTGTCAGAACCAGTTGCTGCACCAGCACCTTGTTGATTCAGATCTGACCTCTCCCCAAGAATTGGGAAAGAAGGCAGACAAATGGGTCAGGACAAGGATCAAGCAGAACCAGAACCAGAACCAGGGTGGTCAGAAGAAAGCAGACCAGAAGGGTAATGCAAAGAGTGAACAAAATGACCAGAAGTCTTCACCAGGTCCCCAACAAACCAAAGAGGGTGGGGGTCAGGCTTCCCAGAAGAAGAAGACTCAAGAAGGCCAGTCAAAAAGGTGGTGCCAGTACTGTAAAAGTAAATCTCACTGGTTTAGTGAGTGCACCAAAAGAGGAGGACAAACTCCTGCCACTACAGCCCCTAAGGCAACTGCACCCCCTAGTACAGTCAGTAGTGGTAGTGTACCTCCCAAGGCATTAGTTGGGTTAACCTTGGGTACTGAGGGGTCTGACAACTTAGTTGGCACACTCACTCAGGCTGTCCTTGTCTGTACAGGGGATATGGATATGCCCCCTGAAATAAGTCCCAATACTTTGGGCAAATACAGGCAGACACCTTTGATAAATGGCAAAATGGCTCAGGCCTATAGGGACACTTGTGCCAGTGTCACCATGGTGACACCTAACTTTGTGGACCCTGGACAGATCATGCCAGGTACTGATTTCCTGGTGACCAATGCCAGCAATGTCACTACTAGTCATAGTGTGGCAATTGTGGCTTTCTCCTGGGGTGGAGTGAAGGGACAAAAGAAAGTTGTAGTCAGTTCAGACCTCCCAGTTGATTGTTTGTTGGGCAATGATTTGGAGTCATCACAATGGTCAGAAGTGGAGCAGAGGACTCACATGGAAATGTTAGGCTTGCCAGCACATGTGCTTGCTGTGACTAGGTCACAGGCCAGAAAATGCCCCACTGAACAGGTGCTGGATCCTGAAATTAAGGACCAGACACCTTCCAAGAAGAAGAGCAGTAAGGGTAAGGCTTTGCCTTCCCCCTTGCCCCAGGTTGAGGATCAAGTCTCTGAGGAGGCTGATCTGGAAGAGCTGAGGGAAACTGAGCCTAAAGAGCTTGAACTTGATCAAGTTGAGTTTCTGGGCTCAGGGGGACCCTCCAGAGCAGACCTGGGGAAGGAACAGTTGAGCTGCCCTTCCCTTGAACCCCTCAGACAGCAGGCTGCTGCTGAGGCTGCAGGGAATGCCACAGGTGCCCACAGGGTATACTGGGAAGATGGACTCCTGTACTCTGAGTCAAGAGACCCCAAGCCTGGTGCAACCAGGAGGCTGGTCATCCCCTTGTCTCTGAGAGGTTTCCTTCTCACCTTGGCCCATGAGATTCCCCTTGCAGGTCACTTAGGTCAGACAAAGACTTGGGACAGGCTTGTCTCACACTTTCACTGGCCCCATATGAATGAGAATACCAAGGAGTTTTGTCGCTCCTGTGTCACTTGCCAAGCCAGTGGTAAGTCAGGTGGCACAACAAAGGCCCCCCTCATACCACTACCTGTGGTGGGGGTTCCCTTTGAAAGAGTGGGGATTGACATTGTTGGTCCAATGGAACCCCAGACAGCATCAGGGCACAAGTTTATACTGGTGGTGGTGGATCATGCCACCAGGTATCCTGAAGCTATTCCCCTTAGGACCACTACAGCACCTGTAGTGGCAAGAGCCCTAGTTGGAGTGTTCTCCAGAGTGGGTTTCCCTAAGGAGGTCGTTTCTGACAGAGGTACAAACTTCATGTCAGGATATCTGACTGCAATGTGGAAGGAGTGTGGTGTGAACTACAAGTTCACCACACCCTACCACCCACAATGCAATGGGCTTGTTGAGAGATTCAACAGGACCCTGAAAGGGATGATTCATGGACTACCTGAAACTCTTAGGAGAAGATGGGATGTCCTGATCCCCTGCCTCTTGTTTGCTTACAGAGAGGTCCCACAGAAGGGGGTTGGCTACAGCCCTTTTGAGCTTCTGTATGGACATCCTGTAAGAGGACCCCTGTGTTTGGTGAAGGAAGGATGGGAGAGACCTCTCAAAAAGCCTGCAACCAACATAGTGGACTATGTACTTGGTCTCCGCTCCAGGATGGCTGAGTACATGGAAAAGGCATCTAAAAACCTTGAGGCCAGCCAAGAACTTCAAAAAGCTTGGCATGACCAAAAGGCTGTTCTGACTGTGTACCAGCCAGGACAGAAGGTGTGGGTGCTGGAGCCAGTGGCCCCAGCAGCTCTGAAAGACAAATGGTCTGGGCCCCACACCATCATTGAGCAAAAGGGAGAGGTTACCTACTTGGTGGACCTTGGAACTCCCAGGAGCCCTCTCAGAGTGCTCCATGTTAACAGGCTCAAGGCATATGTTGACAGGAAGGACATGAGCTTGCTCATGGCCACAGATGAGGGACAGGAGGAAGAGAGTGACCCTCTCCCAGACCTGCTCACTCAGAATCCTGATGATGGATCAGTTGATGGTGTTGTCTTTTGTGGCAGCCTCACTGAACATCAGCAACAGGACTGCAGGCAAGTTCTGCAATCCTACAGACATATGTTCTCTCTGACACCCAGCCAAACTGATTGGTGTACCCAAAATGTTGACACTGGAGACAGTCTGCCTGTCAAGAGTAAAATCTACAGACAGCCTGATCATGTTAGAGACTGCATCAAAACTGAAGTGCAGAAAATGTTGGAGCTGGGAGTCATTGAGCCCTCAGATAGCCCTTGGGCTAGCCCAGTAGTTCTAGTGCCAAAGCCTCACACCCAGGGTGGTAAGAAAGAGATGAGGTTTTGCGTAGACTACAGAGGCCTCAATGCAGTCACTAAGACTGATGCCCACCCAATACCAAGAGCAGATGAACTTATAGATAAATTGGCTTCTGCCAACTTCTTAAGTACATTTGATTTGACAGCTGGGTATTGGCAAATCAGGTTAGCTGAGGAGGCCAAACCCAAGACAGCATTTTCTACCCCTGGAGGGCATTATCAATTTGTGGTAATGCCCTTTGGACTGAAAAATGCACCTGCCACCTTCCAAAGGTTGGTGAATCAAGTCCTCACTGGGCTGGATGATTTCTGTGCAGCATATCTAGACGATATTGCTGTCTTTAGCTCCACCTGGGAGGATCACCTGGTCCACCTGAGGAAAGTGTTAGAGGCCCTGCAAAAGGCAGGCCTCACTATCAAGGCCACAAAGTGCCAGATAGGGCAGACACAGGTTGTGTACCTGGGCCACCTTGTGGGTGGAGGCCAGGTTCAGCCACTGGAGAGTAAGATACAGGCCATCAAGGACTGGACTCCTCCAATCACCCAGACTCAGGTTCGAGCTTTCTTGGGCCTGACTGGGTACTATAGGAAGTTTGTCAGAAATTATGGGTCCATAGTGACCCCTCTTAATGACCTGACAAGCAAAAAGATGCCAAAGAAAGTTCAGTGGACAGCAAGCTGTCAGAAAGCATTCAATGACCTAAAGCAGGCCATGTGCACAGCACCTATCCTAAAGAGTCCAGATTACTCCAAGCCATTCATTGTCCAAACAGATGCTTCTGAGTTGGGTGTGGGGGCTGTTCTGTCTCAACTGAATTTTGATGGTAATGATCAGCCTATTGCTTTCATTAGTAGAAGGTTGACACCCAGAGAGAAAAATTGGTCAGCTATTGAGAGGGAGGCCTTTGCTGTGGTCTGGGCCCTGAAGAAGCTGAGGGCCTACTTGTTTGGCACTCACTTCACCATTCAGACAGACCATAAGCCCCTCTTGTGGCTAAATCAGATGAAGGGTGAAAACCCCAAACTGCTTAGGTGGTCCATTTCCCTACAGGGGATGGATTTTACAGTGGAGCATAGACCTGGTACTGATCACAGCAATGCTGATGGGCTCTCCAGGTATTTCCACTTAGAGCAAGAAGACTCACCTGGTCAAGGTTAGTTTATTGTCCCAAAGTTTGGGGGGGGGGGTCATGTAGGAGAGTAGGGTCTGCAATACTATGATCACCCAGATTTTTGCTTTTCGCTGCACTGGTTTACGACTTTCCCTGGCTGTGGGCCTGCTAATCAGACCCACAGCCTAGCTGTTCTCTCTATCCAAATTGTACTCAGGTACTGAATTGGCACTGGGCCCTCTCCAAGTCCCTGTACTCAGGGCTGAGGTGTACCCAGAAGTCTCCCAGGGGCTGAAGCATGTATTATGCCACCCCTGGGCTGACTAACTAAACTGACACAACTGGCTGCTTGACAGCTGGGGCAAGGTGGTGTAATCACCCTTTGCTTTAGATATAGTATACCTATATCTAACCCTAAAATGGACACACAGATCTCCTATCAGTCACTCCTATAGCAGGCCTTAACAATCCTGAAGGCAGAGTGCTTGGAATCGTGTGAGATGGTGCTCTGGCATGAGCTGAGCCTGTCTGCGGCTTTCGGGATCCATCCCTTAGCCGTTTCCATGATATCGCATACCATATACTCTTAAGTGCATTATAATCCTCGCGGTTATATGCCAACTCTGGTATCGCTTTATCAAAACATGTCGAGTAAGGTGTCATACGAATTGGAATACTAACCCCTCGCCAATTCTGGCGACGGGGTTAGCATTCCACCCTTCTAGAGGGACACGACATGTATGTAACCCCTAACCCCGGTTAAAGTCAAACAGAGCCTCAGCTCCACAAAATGGATGCTGCCACCGAGACACAAGTCTGCCCTCCTGCTGCTGGGAGTCCTCCCAGAGCAGGAGATAAGGACAAAGGGTTTCCTGCCAGGGGCGGTGCCAGCACCGTCCCAGACAGGGTTTTGTGTATTGTAGGTAGGCAGGGCTTTAGAGGAAGGTGACTGCACGTGGCACCCCGGTGCTCACTGTGCATAGGCTGGCTGGAACCAGTTCCAGGGTCACTCCAGACCCTGTGCTGGGGAAAAGCCCGCCAAGGAAGTGGGTGTAACCACCCCCCTCCTAGTCCCACCCCTAGGGCAGGACTTAGTCGCGTGCCAGCCCCTTTTTACAGGATAAAGGTAGGAACTGGCCCCCTTCCAAATCAGATCATCTTTGAATCCTGAAACTACTTTCCACGAAAGGAACTCAAGACTTCTTCCTAAGATTTCTCCCTTGTGACTAAGGAGTAGTCACCCTGCATCCGCAGGCACCATCTAAAGAACACTGCGGTCTGCTGCAAGTCCTTCCTCCGGAATCCGACTGCCCAGCTCGACGAGAACCGGCTTCCCTGGCACCTCTGACCTCTACCCACCTCTACAGCCCAGCTGAGAACCGTGGGTGCGACGAGACCTCGAGGGACCGGCCATCTTCAAGACTGCACGACTTCTGCACAGCAAGCCCGCCGAGTAATTTCCTGGTGAGTGCTTTGGGGTCCGAGAAGCCCCGACCCTGAGCAGCTCCAGCACCGAAGTGCAGCCTCCCAGCATCTCCACGATCTGCGTTGGGCCCTTCTGCTTTTTGCTGCTCACCGCGTTGTTTGGCTACTAGCCCGCTGGCTTGTGGCCTTCTGAACGACGCCCGACGACATCACTGCTGCTGGTCTGGTTGCTCCAGACTGGCCCTTGCTCCCTTTCCGAAGAGGAGCACCCCGGACCCTCCTGGTCCACTCAAGACGCCATTTTGAGTCCACCGCGTGGGCTTGAATTAGCCAAGGCTTGTTGCCCAATCCTGGGTAACTTCGACGCCGACAGCTTCATCCATCGTGGGACAGCTCGCCTCTCCATCCTGGTCGCCGACAACGCCTCCTGGTCCGTGAGATCTGCAGAGCCAGCGTCGCCCACTCACCTAGTCGAGGTGACTACCATCCGGTGCCCTCCTGGTGCCCACTGACTACTGGCTAGTAGTCACGAACTTGGTCCCCTCTGCTTTCAGGTGTCATCCATCTTCCAGATCCAGGCTTGGATCAACTCAAACTATCTTCACTGGTCGCCTGCCAGCATCTTTCTTCCAGGCTCCTGGTCCGGCAACGAGGATTCCCGACGTCTTTTGAGACCCATGCAGCTGCAGCCCCTGGGCTAGGTAACTTCGGCACTTCGGTGTCCCAGCATAGCCTCACTATCCTAGGGTCAGGATCCACTGTCGTTTTCTTCCTACCAGGTCGGGTTCGCCCGTGAACACTAACCTTAGCGTTACTAGCTTCCATAGACTTTGTCCCGCATCCCGCGTGAGAGTGCACACTCTGCACCCGAGTCCCCTAGGCCTCCTAGAAGTAATCTAACGATTCCCTAGTCAAGTCCTAGCGATTCCAAAGCCTATTAGTACTGTACTTACCTGCTAGTAATTTCGCATTCCACTTTTAAAGTATATGGTTTTTCGTGCCCCTCGGGCATTTGTGTATAACGTGCTAACTTAAGTATTTTCGTAAGAGTTTTGTTGTGTGCCTAGCACCCTGTCCTCATAAAGAGTACAGGGTTGTTGTGATTCTAATAAATACACTGTTTATTTTCATAACACTTGTGTGGTGTCCTTTCACTGGGTGTTCAAGGGGTAATGTGATGGTAAAACAGCTGGCTTAACACGCCCTCTAGAGTCTTAGCCTTAGACTGCTCGTATCCATGCTACTAGGATAGCTGGTCTATAAGGTTGACTTACAACCAATCATCAATAAGGGTTGTTTGGACTGATATATAGTGATCACTAGAATAGTGAGCACTGCACATCAGGCCAACTTCTCACATTGAGGAAGGTGCTACTTTGACCAGTTTGCAGAGCCATAGTAGGAGGAGCCCCAGAGCACCAGTGGCAACTGGCCATAGTTGGGGCCGAGTAGACCCTGTATGCACTTTGGCCTCTGACATTCCTGGCAGATTCATGCCTGGAGACATACGTTTGCGTTTAAATAACTGGAAATGTGGATGAATCTGTTAGTTTGAATCTTCCCCGCTGTCAGGAGAACATGTAGGAATAAAGGGAATAGATTTTGGCACCAGTTATTTAAACACCTTGGTCTTGCTATCACCTCATCTTTTGAGTAAACTATCTCAATTGAGAATAGAAACAAATTATTGTCACTGCCAATGGAGACATTTTTACTTTATTCTCATGTAGGTGCTCACAGAAATGGGACTCCCCATATTCCCGGTAACAGCAACAAACAACGAGTGCCAACATACTCTACAGCCCAGAAGGTGAACCGTATGCCGCCTGCTGCTACTGCTCTGCCAAGGCAAGGGTCTGCACGGAAAAGCAGGGCACGGCCGCCCTCTGAAAATAACATGGAATTTCTCAATGTCCCTGACCAGGGTGTTGCTGGGTAAGCATGACAATGGTTTTGAACATGAGTGGCACTATGTGTGACTGCAAGAACATGTGCTTCCTAATACTGCAGCGCAGGGCTTCTCTAAGTACTGTATGGTAGCATATCAGTAGTTTCCTCTAACAGACACACCTATCACGGAAGTCAATTTTCCATGTACTTCTGGCTTTTGAAGGTACTTAGCATATTTATTGATCTTCCAAGACGCACAGGGTAAGGTGTAGAAGCATAAACATACAGATATTGCCATCAGTACATGCTAGTATCATCAGATGTCACTCAAGACACTGCATAGAAGTCTACTCAAGTGCCAAATATAGAGAATTGTGGTCTACGCTCACTGAATCATTTTAACTAAAGTGCCACGTTACCAAATTAAAATAGTTTGTAAAAGCATAGCCTACGATTTTAAGATTGCTTGCTTGGAGGACAAGGAGTAATCTGGCAAGTAGCCCTAACATATGTAAACCCTTCATTTCACAAAAGTATTTCAGGAAATCTACATATTTATATTCTGCAGTACAAACCAAACCACTAACACCATGCATCAGGCTTATTGTTACAACGACTCAAAAATATAAATTCACACAAAATAATATTATGCTAGATATCTGCACTTAGTCCATGTAAACAAACAGTGCAAATTCCTTATTAAAGGCATCTCCTTCAGGAAACAACATTGCTGCTCAATCAATTTTACTTGTTGGTATGGTTTGTGGACTACAACCTTCTGTTAGGGTTATACTTTCTTTTAACCTGTGCAAATACTATCTGCCAGCATGATTATTAATTTGTACATCTAAAGACACATGATTTCTCCAAGACCTAATTCCACAAGCTGCTGTATTCCAATAGTCTTTCCTCAATTGTTTATGTGAAGAAGGTGCACTCCCGTGTGTAAAGCAGATGTTACAATGAGTTAAAATCCCTTTGCTAGAATTGAGCAGGTCTTGTTCCCAAGCCTGTTATGTGTGTTGTCTACTTCAGCAGTGCACACACTCTCTCAACACTGTTTCATTGCCTAACTGAAATGAGTCTGTTTACATCAGTTTGTATAAACAAGACAAACATTACCAAACTGAGGGCTTCTGTGCCAGGTACTCAGTGCCATCTGAGTTAACTCCAAGTCACCCCTCTCACCAAGTTATTGATATTGGGAGAGTACTGTCCAATCCTAGAGGCAGACCTAAAGAGGATTACAGATGGAACTCTGAGCTTTCTCTTGAGAAATGAGAAATAACATGAATAATTGGTCATTTGTGGTCCATTGGATGGTAATTCCTCAGTTTCCCTCATAGTTTCAAATGGAGATTTGTGACTCCTTTAAGCAGGTGTTAGTCCCAACGTGAAACATACTGATTCCGCCGATTTAACACACACCTTTTAAATCCCACTGGGACCTGTATCTCGGTCATCTGAAATCCTAACATATCAAAGCACTAATTAAAGTGTTCATGTGTCCTGCTACACTAAGTGCAAATTTTTACATGGCCTTCTTGCCTGGGAATATGTTATTTAATACAAAACGGATGAGAAGGATAGTTACGTACCTGTAACTCCAGTTCTCTCTTAGGGAAATTTCCATTATAGTCATAAGCAGTGATTAGTCCCGCCCACATGAGGGAACACCTGAGCACTTTTTCAGAATATATTTTATTAAGTGTGGATGTTTGTCTTTCTTCAGGAAGGCCTGCAGAGTCACTTAAGAAAAAAAAAGATTATGCAGCCTATAGGAATAGGCTACAATGGCCAAATCCTAATCTCGTACTTGAAAAAAGGGGCCAGGAGAAATGTATATGTGTAAAATGTCATGATGTTTTTTATAAACCAGCATAAATCTCTTTCACAAAGCCCTTTTTCATAGAATATAGAGATGAAGGAGAGCAGGACAGTGTAGCCCCTTAGGTTATCATTATACGAGCTACAAATAAAGGCTGTGAATTTAAGAACCCAGGGACCAACAGTATGTCATCATGCTCAGTAGGTGGCAGTTCCTTCAATTAATTTTGAGGTGATGCATGATAATATTTAGGTCCCATTGTTACCTCTGTCCACTGCAACGGGGAGGAGGGAGGGTTGCTTATGACTATAATGGAAAGTCCCCTACAAGAGAACTTGATTTACAGATAAGAAACTATTCCTTTTCTCGTAGGGGATTTCCATTGATAGTGATAAGCACTGAAGAGAGTAGCAAGCCCATTCATACTAGGAGCGGTGGAGAGGACAGAGGGTGAACTAAAGAAGCCATTTCTGAGGGAGACCTATCCTACTTGAGCTTCTGCTCTAGCATCAAAGTCCAGGCAGTAATGGTAAATGTTATAAAATTGGTAAATGTGTGAACCGATTTCCACGTGGCTGCTTTGCAAATATCTGGTATAGCGATATTCCTGAAAAAAGTAGCACTGGCCATTTTATCTCTAGTGGAGTGCGCTTTTGGTTTAGCTGATAGTGTCTTGTGCGCATTTTGATGGAACAATAAGCTATAGGAAACTATCCATTGGGAAATGGATTTAGGTGGCTAATCCTGCACAGACGGGATCAGTTGATAAACAATTGGTTTAATCTGCGCATGTCAATGTGTCTTATCATGACTCTTCTCACATCTAGAGAATGAAGAGATCTTTCAGCTGGAATAGAGGGAGTCAGAAAGAATGTTGGTAATGAGATTGTCTGATTAGCATGGAAATCCGAAATAACCTTAGGGAGGAGCTTCGAGTGAGTTCTCATAACCACTTTGCTAGAGTGAAAATCTGTTTATGGTTCATGAGAGCATAATGCTTGGATCTTGCTAACCCTGCGAGCTGATGTGATCGCCACAAGGAAGGCGATTTTCCATGGCAGATGTTGTACAAATGCCTTGCAAATGGGCTTGAAAGGGTCCTGCGTAAGCCATGAAAAGATTACATTGAGTTCCCAGGGAGGAAGGATGCCTCAACCCTTCTAGAAAATCCTTGATCACAGGCATTTTGAAAAGAGGTTTGAGAAGGACATTTTCTGTAGACAGTAAGAGCTGCCAAGTGAACCTTTGTAGAAGAGAATTGCCAAACAATTTTTGCCAAATGTAGTAAATATGGAAGAATTACATCTTCCTGTAAAGTTGTAGGGTCCGCATTCTTAGAGGAACACCAAATGCAAAATCTTTTCCATTTGAAGGCATATGTGGAACATTTGAAGGCCATTTAGTCTCTTTGAGGATGTCCATGCAGTCTTGTGGCAGATTCAAGTATCCTTACTGCACTAGCTCAGGAGCCATGCAGCTAAATTCAAGGAGGAGAGATTTGGGGTGGACCTTCTGGCCTCCGAACTTCGTTAGCAGGTATGATCTGCATGGCAGTTTGAGATGTAGACCCTCTGACCAGTGAAGAAGGTCCAGGAACGCCCATTGACGTGGCCACTCTGGAGCTATTAGGATCATCTGGGCTCTTGAGTGGGACAGCTTGATGAGGACTGATCAGGGGAATTGGAGGAAAGGCATAAAGAAATTTGCCAGACCAGTCGATCGATAGGGCATTCCCAAATGTCCCTTGCTGGAAGTACCTGAAGGCGAAGCTACGACATTTTTTGTTTTCTGCAGTGGCGAACAAGTCGATGGCTGGAGTACCCCATAGTTGAAAAGATGTTTTGTACAATGTCGTAGTGTAAAACCCACTTGTGGTATTCTTACAGAAATCTGCTGAGTCAGTCGGAGCATTCTGGACACCTGGAAGGTGGGCTGCCGTGATCATCAGGCCCCTGGCTATAAGCAGTTTTCAGATTGTTTGGGCCTCGTGTGACAAGGGTCTGGAACTCGTCCTCCCTGCTTATTGAGGTAGTGCATGGTGGTTGTATTGTCCGTCTGAACGAGCAGAGACTGAGATCTGAATGATGGGAAATACCTCTTTAGTGCCAGATGGACTGCACGTAGTTCGAGGAGAGATATATGATATGTAATCTCTCACTCTGACCACTTCCCCTGAATTTGGAGGAGCTCCATGTGGGCTCCCCATCTCAGTAGTGATGTATCCGTCCCTATTGTGTGAGGAGGAACCTCCTGATGAAATGGCATACTTCGAATCAGGTTGGCTAAGGAGCACCACTATTTCAGGGACAGCTTTGCATGAAGGGATCGTTTATCCTGTCTTTCCAACTGCCTGCCAGTTAGTTCCACTAGTCTTTGAGATATTCCTTAGAGAGGTTGCATGTGGAGATCAGCATTCAGTGTGAGCAAGATGCAGGAGGGCACTGAGCCAAGAAGAGATGATACTGTTCTCACCGTTGGATGAAAAGCTTTCATTAGAGAGTAAAACTTCTGAAGGATCGATAAAAGTCTCTCCCCTGAAAGACAAATTCTTGCCTGTATTGTGTCGATGGAGGCTCCTAGGTAATGTAAGGTTTGGGCTGGGATAGGCCTTGACTTGCTAAGGTTGACATGAAGCCCTAACCATTGGAGGAGATTGCAAGTCCATTTGTAATTAAGCTGTACTTCCTGAGACGTTAACACCTTGATTAGCCAATCATCTAGGTATGGGTAGACTAATATGCTGTGCTTCCTGAGATGGGCAGCAACTGACAAATATTCTGTGCTTCCTTAGATGGGCAATAACTACTGCCATGCACTTGGGGAATGTTATGGGTGCTGACTTCAGGCCAAATGGAAGTCCTTGGTACTGGTAATGGTCCTGCCCCACTACAAACCTCCGCCGCCTGCTTTTGTAAGAGGATGTTGACTACTGATCATAGCAACGGGAATTGGATATTGGACGGCTTCGGAGGTATAAACGGTGTATGAATGATGAATCCCAGACAATATCCATTTTGCTCCCCACACCTGAATGGGTAACAGAAGAGACAGAAGTAGTAATTCAGTGTTTTGATTCTGATTGTTCTTTGCCTCCTTGTGCAGGCTGCTGGTTGGATCTTTCCCTTGTCTGCTTTCCTTGGTATGGCCCATAAGGTTCTTGGTGCTGTCGCTGTTGTTGATGCCCCTGATACCACTGAGAGCTTTGAACCCTCTGAGAATAGAAATGGCACTGGTAGGACCTAAAAGATTTCCTCTGCTCTCTGGGTCCTTCTAAGCCGACTGCCTTCAGAGTCTCTATTTCTGCTTTCATTCATGCCATCTCATCATCCGTGTGGCTTCCAAAGAGGGTAATACCAGAGAATTGGAGATTCAATATCCTCTGTTGTGACTCTGGCTTGAGAGATGTGAGGCGGATCCAAAAATGTCTTCTCAGGGCAAAGCCGTGGCAGTACTCATGTGCCGGTAATAGGGAAGAGTCTGCTGTAGCACTTACTAATGATTTGGCTGGAAACCATTAATCGTTCTTTTAGGATTTGCATGAAGTCTTCCCTTTTATCTCTGGGGAGATGTTCAGCGAACTGCTGCATGCATTCCCATAATGCCCTGTCATGCCTGCCGAGAAGTGCTGTTGCACTAGCCGCTTTAATTGTGATTGCTGCAGTGCTGCAAACGTTAGGTGCTGTAGAAGTGTGAGTAGTGGCATAGTACTTTTTGCGGCTACCACAATAACTGAGTCAAGAGATGGGCCCGTACGGAGGAAAGGAGGAACTTGTTCCAGAGGGCGATATTTCTTTTGAAGCCTCGATGGGTCTAATTTAACTGAGGCTGGAGTTAGGAAGAGATCCATAGTTGTTCTAGGAGACCTGGCTCTATTGGCAGCAATGGTCTTGATGCTGACCTGTGTTGAAGTGTCTCAAAAACTACTGATGTTGCAGGAGTTGGAGTCGACATAGCAAAAATTAGTTTTGCAGCTCCCCTCACCAAGACCTCTTAGAATTTGGTGATATCATCCACTGGTGATTTCGTTGAGGAGGGGAATCTTAAAGTGTTGGAAAGTATTGCCCTGTAGAAGTGGACGATGTATCTGTGGTATTATGTCAAGACGAAGACCGTTGGAATAGTGGCATTGTCGGTAGTGCCTGGAAGATGGAGATGAGCACCTTGGGCTATGGCGGTGGCAGCTTGAATGATGGCGTGATCTGGAACGAGATCTGGGCCTCGGAGTGGCAGTGACTGGTGCCAGTGTAGGAGGCACTGGAGGTGTTGGAGGAGGTGGTGGCGGAGCAGTCGGGAGTAGGGGAGGAGGAGGTGAGGAGAAGGAAGAGATGGCACTGGTGGAGGAGAACGTAGTTCGACCCTTGAAGAAGGGGAGTATGTTCTGGAATACTCCAAATTTGGAGATGAAAAATATGTCTCCAATTTTTCCTTGCCTCCTGTAGCCTTGATGAGGTTGAAAGAGTTCTCCATGTCAATCTTTCTAGACGCCTCAACGTTGACCTGCTTGTCCGTCGACGGCGCCTCCACGTTGGTATGGACCTCTCCTCAACATCATTCTTTCGACGTCGACAGAGACCAATGTCGTTTTTCTGCAGTCTTCTTCCTGAAACGCCCTCCAGAGACAGATGACAGAGCCCTGGTTGAGGACTGGCCCTCTCCTCGCCCTTAGGTCCTACTGTCAGACTGCATTGGTTGTCTTCTTTGCTACTAAGTGCCATGGAGGCTAACTTTCTCCCTGTCTTTCATGGTGCGTCTTGAGAAGTTCCTGCATTGGTTACAAGACTTGGAACCATGAATCTCCGGGTGGAAGATAATACAAGCCTCATGAGGGTCTGTTTTAGCCTTTCGTCTCCTACAGGCTGTGCATTTGTCAAACAGAGAATGTATTTTTTCTGTCAAAAGTGATGTCGTTGTCAGCAAGATTCATTTGAAAATATTTTGGAAAAAAAGCCAAAATTGGCAGAGCTCAATCCTCCAGGGTGCTGTCAGCAGGAGCCTCTATTTTTAACTCATAATGACAGCCTATGGAGCTAAACTGTCCTGCTCTCCTTCATCTCTATACTCTATCAAAAAAGAGGTTTGTAAAAGAGATCTATACTGTTATATAAAAACGTCACGCAATTATACAAATATACCTTTCTCCTGGCCCCTTTTTTAAGTACAAGATAAAGGCTTGGGCCATTGTAGCCTATTCCTATAGGCTGGATAATCTTCTCTTTCTTAAGTGACTCTGCAGGCCTTACTGAAGAAAGGCGAAGATATATTGTGAAAAAGTGCTCCGGAGTCCCTGCACTTGGGTGGGACTATTCAGTGCTTATGACTATCAATGGAAATCCCATTCCAGAGAAAATAAGTTACTTACCTGTAACTGCAGTTCTCCAGTATTGGTATCTTTCATGTATTCACATGCTTGAATCATTCCCTGTCATCAAAGTGGGAGGCCCACGGTACCATAGTAAAGCAGTATGTATCAGTATCATGGGCTGGAACGGCAATGAAAAGTACGTTTAATAGTATATCTATGTTCCTTTTAAAAAAGGACCAAACTTGTACTATAACTAATCAGGCTAAAGCACCCTCTAAAACACTCCCAAGAGAGGCTGAGTCCCTCAGATTTTCAAGCACAAGTGGGGATAAATAATCCTGAGTTATAAGGGGAGCCTCTCAGTGGAGGAGGGTGAGTCTCATGTGAATATAGGAAAGATAACAATAACAGAGAACTGCAGTTACAGGTATGTAACTTATTTTCTTCTCCAGTATTGGATCTTGCATAGATTCACATTATAGGAAAGTATGAACTTTCTGGCATAGATACCCCAACTTTCTGCCTGGTGTCAGTGTGTTTGGACTGTAGTTCACTGGGATCCTGGTACCCAGGACCCCAGTGGCAGTGCTCACTCCTCTAAATTTGATGGTAAGTACTTTTTACACCCCAGTTGGTATACTGGGGTACCATTGTAAATCCCTAGTATAAGGTACTGAGGTACCCAGGGCATTGGTACACCAGGAGTCTCCCATGGGCAGCAGCATGTATTGTGCCACCAAACAGTGCAAACAGTGCCTGCGGAACTGCTATCTCAGTCTACATGAAATGGTACCTGCACCTTTCACACTAGATATAATGTTTCCCTTATATCCCGGTCACTGCACTTTAAACCTATAAGTCACCCCTAAGGTAGGCCCTTCAGTCCAAGGGCAGGGTGCACGGTTCTAAGTATGTGGGTACCCTTGCACGAGCAGAGGTACCCCTACAAACCCTGGACTTTATTCTCTGGGCTTTACATGTGCGCCAGCCATTTTAAGGTATGAAATGGACAGTGGCAAGTCGAGATGTCCAGCTATATAAGGGCTACCCCGAAACTGGTCATGTTTGGTACCAAACATGTTGGAATCATGCAACTACATGGATTTCAGTGTTAATTGCCTGATACCATGTACTGGGGACTCCTTAGAGGAGCTCCCACTATCTACCTGTGTTGCCTTACAGGGTCTGCCGGTCTGCTGCAGGCTTCAGACAGTGTTGTGCCCACCTACTAATGAGCTTAGTTCTGGCAGAGGGACTCTGAACAAAGATTCTCCAGCAAAGGAGAGGTGTGACCACCTCTCCTTTAGAATTAGGTAGGGTGGGGGCACTTCTAAGCGCTACCAGACTGCATTGAGGGGCACATTTGGTGCCCTCCTTGCATAAACCAGTTTGGCCCAGTTCAGGGGGTCTTGGCTCCCGCACTGGTGTGAAACTACACAAAGGACAGGGTAGTGCCCACCCCCTGTCCAGCTCCTCCCTATGGAGGTGCCCAGAGCTCTTCAAGGTGGCACTTGATTCTGCCATCTTAAATCTTGGTCCCTGGGAGCATCTGCCTGGGTGTGCCAGCTGAGTAGCTTACCTGACATCCCCTGATAGGCGAGTCACTGCAGAAGACATCTTACCCCTTTTAGGGTTACTTAAGGGCTCCCCTGAAGGTAGGTTCTTAGATTAGTCCAGACTCCATCTTCAAGAACCGATTGCCTGTTTTCTAAAGACCGTATAAAGACTCTTCTGCTGATGGACACTGGAACTCTGCTGCTGGATCGAGCCAGTACCAAAGAAAAAACTGCTCAGGTGGGAAGATTCCTGCTGCAACGTCACCTCCGTGCTCCTCTAAATTTCGGCAACTCCGTGGCTGTGCATCCTCTGAGTCAGGAAGGACTCTGAATGCATCCAAGCAAGAAGGAATCTCCCTTGGGGTGAAGTAATCACTTCCCTGCATCTGCAGGCACCTCAACGTAGACGACCGGTTTGCTGATCCTGCTGTCCCATGGACACCTCCCGGCTCTGCAACACAGGTGGTGGTTTGTTGGCTCTCCAGAGGCCTGACCAGTCTTCCCAACAACTTAGAAGACTGCACTCCCTCTCCAGCTCACTTGATCTGTATCCTTGTAACCACGTCTGGTTGTCGCTGCCAAGACTTGTTGACTCTCCTCACCAAAGATCTTTGAGCTCCAAGAAGCCACAACCTCCAGCAATACACAGCACTAAGGACAACGTCCTGCCTGCATCCTGTGTACTGTGGGCCTCCATCTTCTGTGTGCTACTGAGGCCTCCCTGCGCCTGCTGCCAGAGTCCTCAGTAGCTTTATACTTTTTGTCCATGTAGGGTGGTACTGCGGCCACTGTAGCCAGGTTTCTCATTATCTTAATTCCCCCCCTCCCAGATATAGTCCTTGCTACTTCTTTGAAGTCACAGAGAAAACAGTCTGACTGTTTAACAAAGGTTGGGAGATGAAATCGTGTTGTAGCCCAATCCATTAGGTTATGAAAACCCCCAATGCCCTCTGGGGGAGAATCTGAAGGATGTGACAGTGGAGGAGACAAAGTGGGAGACAAGGTAGTTGTCCCATTCAATCTGTGATGGTTGTGGTTCAGAGAGCTCACCTTCCTCCATTTCATCCTCAGAAGATGTTGGATCTTCTCTTGATGGCGCTGCTATATAGGACGCAGGTGTCATCCTAGGCTTTATAGGTGGAGGAATGTGCCTTGGCGTAGTTGGAGAAGTAGGTTGAGGTGGTACTATTGGCTGCTCCTGTGGAGGGTCAGGCAACCTCTTCCTGCAATCTTGCCTCATGGCCGGCAGATTGTGAACCAGAAACATGGACATCTGCACTTCATACCTGGGTTGCCGATGAGGATGGTAGTGATTATGTTCATAATGCCTCTTGGGAGGGGCATAATATTGATGGTAATAATAATGTTCGTTCTCTTCGTCTTCATCGTCCTCCTGGTATTTGACCTGGAGCTCTGATGGGCTGTGATATGCCCCAAAAGGTTGTCATCCAATTCCTCTGTGTCTAAGAGGTGACTTAGGAAAAGAGGTGAGACCCTACTAGGAGATGTCAACTCAGGTCTTCAAGCTGTTTTGGTGATCTTTGTTATTTTCGTCGCCGACAGTCCTATCGATGATGCCGCTGATGATGTCGTCGTCAAGGCAAATTTCAGGGTGAACTGTAGGAATTCTGATGCCGCCGTCGTCGTCATCATCGATGACGGTGTCGCCGTTGACAGTGTCATCGTCTACGGTGTCTTCGATATTAAAGCTGACGTCGATGGTGCCTTCGATGACAGCACTGTCGTCGATTAAATGGGTGCCTCAACGGCTGTTGTTGTCGTCCTCACCAACGATGTTCTGGTGGACAGCACGCTGGTGGCCATCATCGATACTGGCGTCGCCGATGAAGTCGTGGGGGCTGGGAGAGGATTTTTACGCCTCAATGTCGACGGTTCTGAGGAGGAAGAATGCGCCCTTTTCCCTGTTTTTATAGATGGAGTACCGGACTGTGAGGAGGCCTCCTCTGTGGAGATGAATTTGTTTTCCTTCTTTCTCAGAGGGTCTATATGGTGAGTTTTTTAAGACCTTCCGGCCCTCCTCAGATGTCCCTTGGTCATATGATCTTCACCTTTTGATGGCTCTCACAGATGTATCACTGTCTTCCTCAGAAGTGGTGGATTTCTGTAGCCACAGAAGTAGCCTCCCCTCTCTGTCCTTTAAGGTCTTCAAGGAAACATTTTGCACTCCTTTACATGATGTTGAGGGTAGAGGCAGTAAAGAGGAAAACATTTGCACTCCTTTACCTGATGTGGAGGTAAGAGGCAGTAAAGACAGTCCTAATGTGGATCGTCCACATGTAGCCTTTTCTTTCCACAGGTTTTGCAGGATCTGAAGAGGCCTTTCCTAGAAGTATCAGACATAGTAGCTGTAGATAAATCTGCTATTCTAAAGAAAAAAACACTGAGCAGAGCTCAAGGATACTCCCTTCACACAACGTGAGGTACAAAATCTGAGGGACTCAGCGTCTGCAGGGAGTGTTCTGGAGGGTGCTGTCACCTGATTGGTAATAGTTCAAGTTTGGCCCTTTTTTAAAAAAGAACATCAATTGACTATTAAACTGACTTTTCATTGCCATTCTAGCCTATGATACTGATACATACTGCTTTACTATGGTATTGTGTGACTCCCACTTTGACGACAGGGAATGATTAAAGCATGTGAATCTATGAAAGATCCAATACTGGAGAAACTCACTTTACAGTTTAAGGTGTGTCCAAAGTAGCTTCTTACTGTGCTCATACAACACTGGATATGAACCTCTTTCATGAGAAGTTAGCTTAATGTATTACTATACTTCAAAATCATCCTTAAAGTACACTTATGATACACAAAGTTCCTTTCAGAATTGTGTGTCACTCCACTTTTATTGACATCATCCCTAGGTGTCTTTTAAAATTTCTATTTATGAACCGTTGGCTAAATACAACAGAAACTATTTTAGAGAGGAATTCCAGCCATTTTCCTTTCAAGTAAACATAGACCCAAGTAGCAGGACTCCACCTATGAAGTTTTGACCCTAGTTTTACATGCAATTTGAAAACAAACTCCTCTGGCCTATTCTCCATCACACCTCATGTAGGAGGCTGGCTCAGCATATGGTGTACACTTACTGATGATACACCCTGCACTGAGCCCAGGCAACCCTTAGTGATAGTGTACGGGGTCCATGATAACCTAATCTCTCAAGGGGTAGCTATGGAGAGATGCTACGGCTTATCCAGGACGGTGTAAAGCGGGTACATTTACCACACAAGTCAATGAGAGTCACACCGAAAAGAACCACAATAGTGTTAGAAAAGTAAGTACTATATTTATTACAACAGAAATCACAAACCACTTTGGTACATCTCCTACCCGGAGATATGCATACACAATAAAAACATCAGGAAAACAGGTAAGTAAACACATAAAAACACATGGGCCGAGGGGGGGGGGGGGAGATATATATTAAGTAAGTGGAATGTGAAAAGGGTACCTAACCAAGACTACCACCGAAGGATCTGTAGGCCAGGGGAAGTAAGGAACCATCAAAGGTAATTAACAAGAGTTCCTAGGCGTCTGGGTGCAGAGGCGATACCCCAGTCAGTGTCCATAGAATAACATGGGGAAGTCGCAGTTAGGATTTTCCGGATTCAGGACCCTTCCCAGAGGACCTCGTGGAACCCTTTTGGAACCAAGGAGGTTGGAGAGCACCACCATCCATGGATACCCAAAGAAGCATGTTAGCTACACCAGGGAGCCCAGCTGCATAGGTGTGATGTGGTGTCGGAACTGCCCCTTGAAGTCAATGGGGATCTTTGCATGTCCAGCTGCTACTGTGGCCCGTGGACCAGGTTTGTGGAACCCAGATATGAATTCCGGATGCGGAGCGCCTGAGGAGAGAGGAGACAGAGTACAAACCACCCGGAGTCGTCCAGGAGGAGCAGGAGCACAATGTCCACCCTTCTCTGAGGTACTTCAAGGTAGGATGGAGGTCTTGGAGTTGTGGTTGTGGCGACCAAGCATGGATGTAGGAGCATAGGAGTCATCCACGAGCTGTCCCAAAATGGTCAACGATTTGCAGGAGGGTCAGTGGCCTGCAGGACCACCAACAAGCCTTGACATACGCAGAAGACGCATTGCAGGAAGCGTTTCAGAAAGGAGGACCAGCAAGGTCCAGGGAACTCACCCACCACAGGTAAGTTAGGGCCAGCCTTCAGCAAGAAGGAGAGCCAGCAGGTATTGATGGAAGCGACCCTCTGGCAGCATGCACAGTTAGTCACCGGCCTCAGCAGCACAACAAAGATGGAGTCCCACATCACAGGAGATGCAGTGAGGACGTTGCTTTTGCAACAGAGTGATGCTTGAGGGTGGGGCTTCTTGGAGCTCTGAGACTTCTGGAATGAAAAGCCAACAAGCCTTGGTAACAACAAACAGACACGGTGCACAGGGGTTTGGTTCCAGCGGTTCCACAAAAGATTGCATTCTTCCAAATTGCACAGAAGACAGGTCATGCCTCGGGAGAGTCCCAAACCACCACCTGTGTGGTAGAGCGTTGAAGAGTCCATGGGACAGAAAAATCCACAAGCCGGTAGTCATCTTAAAGATGCCTGCAGCTGCAGGGGAGTGACTCCTTCACTCCAAGGGAGATTCCTTCTTGCTGTCCTTGATGCACACAGATTCCTTGTAACTTTGGAGGGTGCACAGACAAAGATATTGCAGGATGGGTGCAAAGCACGGAGAAGAAGTTGCAATAGCAGCCTTCCTACCAGAAGCAGTCTAGTCTTGGGTCCGGCCCAACCCAACAGTCCAGTGTCCAGAAGCAGAAGAGTCTTGTGGAGGATTCTGTAGAGGAGTCTTGCAGCAGACTCCTTGTCCAGATGAATCTAGAGTCCCACCCTCAGGGAAGCCCATAAGTAACCAAGGAAGGGGTTTGGACATATTCTAGTGTGACCCTCCCATTAGGGGGGTAAAGGAAACTACTCTAATGGAATGACGAGCCAGATGCTTCCAGGGGCCTCTGCTTATCTCGCTTTCAATATGGCAGAATCTAGCGGCCACCTGTTAGACCTCTGGGCATCTCCCCTGGGGAGGGGATGGACAGGAGAGTGGTCACTCCCCTGTCCTTTGTGGGGTTTCGCACCAGAGCGGGAGCTAAGGGCTCCTGCACTGGATTGAACCTGTTTATGCAAGGAGGGCACCAAATGTGCCTTCAAAGCTGTCTGGTGGCGCTTGGAAGCACCCCCACCCTAGCCCAGAGACACCTAATTCAGGCTACACCTCTCCTCTATAAGAATTCCTTTTTTCTGTCTTTCCCTGCCCGAGTTAGGCTCACCAGCAGGACTGCAGAACAGTGTCTGGGGTCGGCGGCAGCACTGGCTTGCATGCAGACCCTGCAAGGCTACACAGGTCCCCTGATGAGCCCCCTCCAGTACATGGTATCATGCAACTAACATTGGAATCAGGGTAAGTGCATGATTCCAACATGTTTGATACCAAACATGACCAGGTTTGGTGAAGTCATTATATTGTTGGACATTTCGAGTTTGCCCATGTCCCCTACATACCTTAAAATGGTTTTCCCGCACTTTACAAAGCCCAGAGAATGGAGTCCGGGGTTTGTAGGGGTGCCTCTGTTCATGCAGGGGCACCCTCACACTTAGAACCATGCACCCTGCCCGTGGGCTGAAGGGCCTACCTTAGGGGTGACTCATAGGTTTTAAGTGCAGTGACCAGGATATAAGGTAAACCGTATATCTGGAGTGAAAGGTGCATGTACCATTTCATGCAGGTTGCAATGGCAGACCTACAGACTCAGTTTGCATGGGCTCCAATGGCTGTGCAGCAGTGAAGATCAGATTATATCTTTTTATCCATCCCCCTGCCCCACCCCCATTCCGAGGCAGCCACCACTGCCTGGTTAGCAGGATCCAAGTATACTACAGTCTAAACACACTGACACCAGGCAATAAGTGGGGGCAACCATGCCATAAAGATCCTAATTTCCTACACTGCAGACACTGCTGTTGCCATGAGACCCATAACAGTAAAAGATGTCATGTCAAATCAGCCACAGCACGCAAACCCAAACAGTTTCAAATTGCTCCCTAAATCTAACATGGCCAAAAATAAACAGTACAGAACCTTGGAGAAGTTTCAGCAGAAGGGACATCCATTACTTGGATGGGATATCTATCAAGTCCATGGCAATTTATGAATGGTTACATTGTCAATTTGTTTTACCCATTAGGTTGAATGTTAAGGCTCAAGTAGTCCTTTGGTTGGATTGCATATGCGATCTGACACGTAGTTTGAGGTATAGCCTGTAACTGAGAGGAAGTCTTTATTTTTATGCATTTAATTTGCTGGCACAATATTTTAATGGCTGATTATAGTAATTTTGTGTAGGAAATGAGTGTTGTTTTGATGCCTTAACCTTTTCATGAAGACACAGTATTATTAGTTAACAACAGATTAATTAGCTTTACATTACTGTCATAATCAAATTTGTTTTGACAGTATATTTTTTTCAGAAAGTAAAGACATCGCTGTATATAGGCTTTATTATAGATGCAACAAAAATGGAGGCTTTTCTTCAATATGCACCATTTTCACCATTTCACATAGTTAACAAGTCTGTGCATATAGGCTTTCTTAAAAATGCAAGAGTCTTTTGAAGCTGTAGTTCTGTCTTGCATTTCATTTGTAACACAATTCTCCTGCTATTTTCAAAGTTGTTTTAAATATATTGTTGACTCTTTTCTAATTTCTGCAGAAGGCAGAGGAAGATAAGCTTAAGTCAGCGTCCACTACCACCTGTAGGACGTCCCAAGCCAGTACCCAAGCCATCGGGTCCAAAGTGTAAAGCCCTGTACCAGTACGTTGGACAAGATGTGGACGAACTCAGCTTCAATGTCAATGACATTATTGACATCTTAATTGAAGGTACAATATTTTCCCACAGATACCGAAGTATTTGATTATTTTTGACAGGAGTATTTGTGGTGTTCTGTTTTGGCCTAAGCAAATGATGTTATCTTGCTTTTAATGACGGAGAAATTGTGGGCGGAGGAAGGCAAGTGGGATCAATGTGATACAAGCAATACTATGCAAGCTTTGACACAGCAAATAGGTCTGACATTGGAAGCTAGCCTTTTGGCTTATTAATGCTTAATTGTTGATAATATGCTTGTTTTGTAATAGTTTTTGCATAACTTTATTAGTGGGAAATCTGCTGGGTATCAATTTAAACAAAAGGCTGAAATCAAATATATTATTAGTATCAAAAAGCACACACTGCCATATATGCCCTGGCACTTAAAGGAATACTTAGGGGCCGATTAGGATCTCGTTAGGAAAGCCTTCGGACGCATCGGTTACAGAAAGCTTTCTGTACAAATCACACTCCGGGAGTCCCACCGACTGACTACGACGTGTCTGTATGTTTACGGACTCGGTTCGGTAGGACTCCCATTGAATTCAATGGGAGCCTGTATACCCAGCGTCATACAGGCTCCCATTGAAAAAAGGGGTAGGTGGGGAAAAGCGTGCACCCTGTGGCAGGCACCCCGTGGTGCCCCCACACTGTGCATGCATGGAAAGGGCTGACCCGTGGGTACCCCCCCCCCGTCAAGACCGAGTCGGTACAGCTGTCCGAACCGGTCATCGTACTCACTCATTCGGAAACCGTCCCCATTGAGCTGCACGATTCGGCTCCAAGCGAGTCAGACTGCCGAATTGCATTCTGAACCGATTCGCTCATTCCCGATGGCTTTCTCGCATTGTACTTGGTCGTCCGGAAAGGTGGACGATTCGTTCTGAAACATAGGCTCCGAATCAGATTCGCTTAATCCGGATCCCTTATGGAGCCTTTCCTAACGAGATCGTAATCAGCCCCTTAATGTGTGGATGTGCTCCTTGTAAAAAGGGAGGAATGCTGTTACTCACAGTCAAGTTAACTAATGGCCGAAGTGAGCTGACCCATTGCTCCATGTTATATACTGTCAAGAGTGGAAGACAGAATACAAAAGAAACAATAACTGCCCCATGAAGGAAGAAGAATGGCTGAAAACCTCCCTAAGAAGGTATATTATGCAAATAATTTTAGTAAAATCAAAAGATCTTGAATAACAACTACTATTATAAGGTGATTCCACATTCCTTTCAGTAAAGCAATTGTGCTTGTCATTTCATTATTTATTTGAAGGTGGTTCCACATTCCTTTCAGTAAAGCAATTGTGCTTGTCATTTCGTTATTTATTTGGGGATTCATTTCTTAAATAGATTGCAGGAAGAACTCACTATCCAAGCACTTTGTGTAACTTGCATTTTATAAGCTATTGCTCCGCTGCTATTTTTCAGACCTCTGCATCCCTTCATATTAGCTGGTGATGCACAATAAGCGCAGCTGGAGATCCATTTAGGCAGTTACATAAGGGGGCTACATTTTACATATAATGACACTGTGCAATTCACATCTTCCTTCTTCAAAAGCACTTAAATTGTGTCCAGTGTTTCCCAACTCTTTCCTCGTTTATGACAAAAACACTTATGTGTCTTATACAGATCGAAAATATTTGACTGGAGATCAGAGCCACAATGTTCATCTAATTTTCCCATTTTGAAAGCTGCTGTAACATCACTTTAGTAAGGGCCTCATTCAGACCGCTACAGTGTGGGGGAATATTATTCAGCTAGACTACGAGCTGCCCAGCGTCCACAATATTGTGATACAGAAATATTGCGCCAAAAATATTGATTACAAAAATATTGTTTACCTATACAAAAATTTAAAAACAAAATATTGTTTAAAAAACATGCAAAAATATTGTTTTTTACTATAAATATATATATATTATTTAAAATAGTAAATCTTACATATTTTAACAAATTAAAATAATATAATTTAAATTAAATACATTTAACACTTAATATTATATATAAATATATAGTTACATAAACATACACACAAATATATATATTTGTTTGATTAAATATACTTATGTATAATATAACTATTACATTTTTGGGTTTTTTGCATTTATAAAAAGCATATATATAAAAATATATATATAAATATACAAGTACATAAAGCATAAAAGTATTAACAAATCAAATGCAAAATATTAAAGAAATTACCAAATGAAATAACTTTTTGGAAAAATAAAAAAAATATTCCTAAAAAATATATATATACTTATAATATACAGTTAAACAAATACACAAATAATAATATTACATACATTTAAACAATATTAAAAAAAAATAAAGTCTGGGAATAATAGATATATTACTACTCCCAAGCCAGCCAATGCAACAGTAGGGAAAGAGTTGTACTCCGAAGAGGTAAAATGTACTATTCCCACTCCAGTGTGAGCAACAGTAGGGATTACATTTACTATTCCCACTCCAGCTCTGCAGCAGTAAAGAAAAGGTTGGACTTCAGAGGGGTTATATTTACTATTCCAACTCTAGTCTGTGCAACTGTAGGGAAAGTGTTGGACTTCGGAGGGGTTACATTTATTATTCCCAATCTAGTCTTTGCAACAGAAGGCAAAGAGTTGGACTCCAGAGGGGAAACATGTACTATTCCCACTCCAGTCTGTGCAAAAGTAGGGAAAGCATGGGACTTCTGAGGGGTTAAATTTAGTATTCACTTTCCAATCAGAGCAACAATAGGGAAAGTGTTGGACTCCGGATGGGTAACATTTACTATTCCCATTGCAGTCTTTTCAACAGTAGGGAAAGTATTGGACTCCGGAGGGGGAAAATTCACTATTTCCACCCCAGTCTGTGCAACAGTAGGGAAATCGTTGGACTTCGGAGGGGTTAAATGTACTATTCTCACTCCTGTCTGTTCAACAGTAGAGAAAGTGTTGGACTCTGGATGGGTAACATTTACTATTCCCACTCTAGTCTGTGCAACTGTAGGCAAAGCATTGAACTCTGAAGACGTAACTTTGATTATTACCACTCCAGTCTGTGCAACCGTAGGGAAAGTGTTGTACTGTGGAGGGATAAAATTTACAATTCCCACTCAGTCTGTGCAACTGAAGGGAAAGTGTTGCACTTCAGAGGGGTTACATATAGTATTCCCACTCCAGTCGTTATAACATTAGGGAAAGCGATGGACCCCAGAAGGGTACAATTTACTATTCCCACTCCAGTCTCTGCAACAGTAGGGAAAGCGTTGGACTCCAGAGTGGTAAAATGTACTACTGCCACTCCAGTCTGTGCAACAGTAGGGAAAGCATTTGACTCTGGAGCACTGTTCCCAACAAGCTGCGCGGGTGAGCCCGCGCTCAGAGAAGTCACCCTAAGCGCGCAGGTTGCGGAATTTAGCGCGCACTCCAGCAACACCGTTCGCGCCGCCCTTTTAAAATGCGAGCGGCGCGAAAAAGTGCCATTTCCTTGTTGCGGGAGATTGAGAAAAAAAAGCAGTCTCAAACACAGCGTGTGCTTTAGCACACGCTGTGTCTGACACTCTGCATTCCAAAAGGGCATTCCTTTTCTTACACCTCACAGCTGCGGGGCTGATTGTGAACCTTTAGTATTCATGTTAATTGTAGCGCCCAGGTGCGCTGCAATTAACACGAATACTAATTCAAAGGACCTACAATCAGCCCCGCAGCTGTGCCCTGTAAGAATCGTCATTGTGCACTACTGAGGGGCTGTTTGTGGCTGAGTGTTGCGTTGCCTTCCTCCAGCTCTCCTGTCCTGTAAGGGAGAGACGAACGATCATCAAGACCATTAGTATAGAAATAACACAGACGACTAAACGAATGTAGCTAACACGGACAGAAAAAATTAACAAGATTTTTCAAAAAGTTATTGCTGAAGAAGCACCTGGGCCGTCAAAAATATTTTTGAAAGGGTAAAACGGGCTGACCCACATTGATCCATGTTTTATACTATGGTGTGCGTAATAAAATGCGAATGACAAACATAACAGGCCATCGTGAAGAGAGCAGGTTGAAAGGCCTTATAAAAATAGTATATATATATATATATATATAATTTTTGTAAAAATGGAAAGGCCTCGGTTAACAACCGAACTAAAACCAGGGACAGACACCGTGGAGCAGGGACAGACACCGTGGAGCAGGGACAGACACCGTGGAGCAGGGACAGACACCGGGGAGCAGGGACAGACACCAGGGAGGAGGAACAGACACAGTGGAGCAGGGACAGACACAGTGGAGCAGGGACAGACACAGTGGAGCAGGGACAGACACCAGGGAGCAGGGACAGACACAGTGGAGCAGGGACAGACACAGTGGAGCAGGGACAGACACCAGGGAGCAGGGACAGACACCAGGGAGCAGGGACAGACATCAGGGAGCAGGGACAGACATCAGGGAGCAGGGACAGACACCGGGGAGCAGGGACAGACATCAGGGAGCAGGGACAGACACCGGGGAGCAGGGACAGACACCGGGGAGCAGGGACAGACATCAGGGAGCAGGGACAGACACCAGGGAGCAGGGACAGACATCAGAGAGCAGGGACAGACATCAGGGAGCAGGGACAGACACCGGAGAGCAGGGACAGACACCAGGGACAGAAATCAGGCAGCAGAAACAGACATCGGGGAGCAGGGACAGACACCGGGGAGCAGGGACAGACATCAGGGAGCAGGGACAGACACCGTGGAGCAGGGACAGACATCGGGGAGCAGGGACAGACATCGGGGAGCAGGGACAGACATCAGGGAGCAGGGACAGACACCGTGGAGCAGGGACAGACATCGGGGAGCAGGGACAGACATCGGGGAGCAGGGACAGACATCGGGGAGCAGGGACAGACATCAGGGAGCAGGGACAGACACCGGGGAGCAGGGACAGACACCGGGGAGCAGGGACAGACACCAGGGAGCTGGGACAGACACCAGGGAGCAGGGACAGACACCAGGGAGCAGGGACAGACACTGTGGAGCAGGGACAGACATCAGGAAGCAGGGACAGACACCATGGAGCAGGGACAGACACTGTGGAGCAGGGACAGACACCGTGGAGCAGGGACAGACACCAGGGAGCAGGGACAGACACCGGGGAGCAGGGACAGACATCAGGGAGCAGGGACAGACACCGTGGAGCAGGGACAGACATCGGGGAGCAGGGACAGACACCGGGGAGCAGGGACAGACACCGGGGAGCAGGGACAGACATCAGGGAGCAGGGACAGACATCAGGGAGCAGGGACAGACACCGGGGAGCAGGGACAGACATCAGGGAGCAGGGACAGACACCGGGGAGCAGGGACGGACACCGTGGAGCAGGGACAGACACCATGGAGCAGGGACAGACACCATGGAGCAGGGACAGACATCAGGGAGCAGGGACAGACACCGTGGAGCAGGGACAGACACAGTGGAGCAGGGACGGACACCAGGGAGGAGGGACGGACACCAGGGAGCAGGGAGCAGAAAGGCACCAAAAACGAGTGGGGCAGAGGGCAGAATGGCACCAAAAACGAGTGGGGCAGAGGGCAGAAGGGCACCAGAAATGATGGGACAGAGGGCAAGAGGGCATAAAGGCACAACAACGAGTGGGACAGAGGTCAGAAGGGCACCAAAAACGATGGGACAAAGGGCAGAAGGGCACAAAAAACGAGTGGGACAGAGGGCAGAAGGGTACCAAAAACGAGTGGGACAGAGGGCAGGAGGGCACCAAAAAAATTAGTGGGACAGAGGGCAGAAGGGCACCAAAAACGAGTGGGACAGAGGGCAGGAGGGCACCAAAAAGGAGTGGGACAGAGGGCAGGAGGGCACCAAAAACGAGTGGCATTTGGCGCCGCAGACACGCGAGGTTCGGTTCCTGGCGCACATAGCCATGGTTGCAGCGCACAGAGACCCTCCACTGCCGCACACAGAGGAAAAAAATTAGAGGGAACATTGCTCTGGAGGTGTAAAAATTACGATTCCTACTCTAGTCTGTGCAACTGTAGGTAAAGCATTGAACTTCGGAGGCTCAACATTTATTATTCCCACTCCCGTCTGTGCACCAGTAGGGAAAGCATTGGACTTCAGAGAGGTAAAATCTACTATTCCCACTTCAGTCTATGCAACAGTAAGGAAAACCTCAGACTCTGGAGGGGTAAAATGTACTATTCCCACTCCGGTCTGTGCAACAGTACAGAAAGCGTTGGACTTCGGAGAGATAACAATTACTATTCCCATTCCAGTCTGTGCTACAGTAGGGAAAGTACTTCACTTTCATATATAAGCATTACCCTATTAATTTATACCAAATATACAACTTTTAATATGAACGTTATTAATTAACCAAAAACAGAGATAAATATATAGAAATGAAAAACAATTATCATGTTTAGTAAAATAATTCCTAATTAGTCATTAATTAAAAAATTGTCATATATTTATCACTTAATTAACTTACCACACTGAATCCTGGCAAATCTACCAGACCACACTAACAATATAACGAAATTGAAATAAATGCAACACAATTAACATAATTAATAATCAGTTAAATATTAATTAATAATCTAATAATTAATTAATAAGTAACTTCCCACCCTATATACCTACAAACCCATCAGCCCGCACTTAATATATAACTTTAACAAACAATTATTACACAATTTACATAATTGATAAACAATTTGTTAATTAATTACATTGTTAATTGTACATTCATTTTTATTTAAATAACTTCCCACCCTACATGCCTACAAGCTCAACAGCCCGCATCTAATATATAACGTAAAAATATGTTTATTACACAATTTACATATTTATTAATCAGTTAAATAATTAGTAATAACGGTCATTCATTAATATTACCTAACTAACTTCCCACTCTATACCCCTACAAGCTCAACAGCCTGCGCCTAATATATATGAAAGAAATATGACCATTGTATTTATTTATAAATGTACTATTAATTAGTTTACTTACCACCCTATACCCCAACAAACCCAGCAGCCCACACCTAATATATAAATTAAAAAATATAATTATTACACAATGTCCATCTTTATTAAGCAATTAAATGAGTAATAAATTATTAATAAATTACTAATTAACTTCCCACCCTACACCCCTAGCAACCCTCTAAGACAATAAAAATTACTATTAGCAATTAAATTAAAAACATAAATCACTTACACTTACAAACCATAGTTCGAAATATTATTAACAATTATACAGTTAATAATTTAATATACAAACTAACACACATGAAGCTAATTAAAAAACGATATTTTTACTACCATATTATTGAAAACGATATTAATAACGATATTATTGAAAACAATATTACTTACATGAAAAATCGATATTCTTGACAATAATATTTCTGCGTCATGATATTTTTGTATAACAATTTTTTTTCTGATACTTTCGGAACTCTATATTTCTAATTATTATTTTGTCCAAATACCATCCCCACCCAACAGGTTATGGAGTAACCGATTTTACTAGGTGTGGATCTGCGCCAGCTAAAACTGAAGGCAGTACTGGCAGAGTCTGCGGTCTGAGGCAAATTCATGGGGATGCTCCCCGCAGCTCTGCAGAAACCTGCTCTGATTTTTTTTAATTTTTTAATTTTATAAAAGTTTTATATAGCGCGAACATGTACCCGACGGATATCAGAGCGCTTTACACAAGGATGAAAGGGAGTATAAAACTCCAGTAACGATATCAAGTAAAAATACCAAACAGTTGCAGTCACAATACTCGCAGACAAATGGAACACAACGAGTAATACAATTAACAGGTAAAGGACAAGCTGCTGTGGGGGGCACACCTTACATCCGAGAGGAGCAGAGAGCAGAAACACAAGTTGGTAAAAAAGTTGTAGGGTAAATGCAACACATGTTGGTGCACTAGTTGTAGGATCAGTGATTCCGAGCAAATGCACATAGACCAAATTAAGGTAAGAATTTGTTTATTTGATTCACTCCAGTGCCTACACCCTTGCCCCACTTTACCACGAGCTTAGCAGGTGGCAGGTGGAAGAGGGAAAGCGCCCATGATTGGACCCAGAATAAGTATCCACATGCTGAAAATGTCCCAGTAATACTGAGTCCATGTGTTATTCCAAATTCCATACCGAAAAAGTTGAGATTGCCGGAGTTTACCAATGTTATTCACATATATGTGACAAAGCCTTTTTCATATGTCTGCCACTGAAGGGATGCCAGCTGAAAAGTGGTTCTGTGCGTCAAACACCATTTTTGAGGAAACATATATGTGTAGCTTTTTAATGTAAGAAACTGAGTAGTCTCCTTGAAGTCATAAACAGCAGTGTGTGTGTGGGATCCAGACCCACAGCCTAAAATACAAATTTTTTCATTTAATTTTTAAAAAAGTAGCAAACGAACGATGAAAATAGCATATAATATTTTCAGTTTTGTGTTTTAAAACTAGGCAGTTAACTAAAACACAATCCTAAAACATTTTAAAACTAACAAACAAAGAAGTTACGGTCAGATGTATTAAGCATTTTAACAGTCACAAACACCTCATAAGACTTGGTAACCCATTCACAAAAGATGGGCCCTCTTTCCCTTTGTGAATATATAAAGAAACATATATAAGAGAGACCCATACCTCCTCCTAAACAAACAAAAACATTAAACATTTCTTTTTAAACGCAGGTCAGTTTCCATAAGGTATACGGGCTGCATTAGAAACAACGTTTGCCTTATTAAAAAGCAATCAGACATGGTGGTCTGTTGACTCCAGCAGGCCACTGTTTCTATGATGGCTGCAAATCGTAGTGAGTTGAAATTTGCAACCTATCTCATTAACAAGCATGAGATGGGTCATATTCGGACCTACTATGATTATGAAATTTAAGAAATTACCTATTAATACATAGGTTAGTTCTTAAAATTCTTTACTAGTCGTAAAAATACTGGCTGCAAATTACGACCAGTATTTTGACACAAGTAACTAGTTCATATGACTCTAAATGTGCTGTCAAGCTGAAACCTTTAAGAGTGAAATCAACATAACTTTGTGGATTCTTGATGTTACCCTGCTCCATCATTTGTGGAAGAGTCAGACAGTTCATTTTGTAGCACACGAAGATGGGGCACTGTTATACATTGATTCTTCATTTCATCTGAGTGTTTCGTTTCATTCTGTGTCTCTGAATACTCTTTTGTCTTTGTGGTTGTCGTTGCAGTCTTTTGTATAGTAATCTTTGTTTCCTTTATTTCTTTTCTTTTCTATAAAGGAGGGAGATGTGTTATACATTGATTCTTCATGTAATATGGTTGTCTTTTGTCTTAGTCCTTTCTTTGTGTTTTCTTGTTCTCTCTCTACCACAATGCCTATGTATGTTCTGACTTCTACCTGGAGAATTCCACTAGTGTCAGTTAGTGGTCTGGTCAGCTAGCGAGACTTGTGCTCGGGTGTGTCCTGCATTAAACCTATTTGTAACCAACACGAAGTATCCTGTCATCTGTTCGCATCATCATTACAACAGGCACCTAAAAACAAATCTTAGTCAGACTAGGCTTCTGGTTGCTAGGGACTAGGGAGATGGGTGGGATGTTTATAAATTCACAGCAAACCCGCAAAATGTTGAACTGGGGTTTCAAGTAAATATACACTATATAACAAAAAGTATGAATTCTGAAATGAAATGAAAATTGTTTAGATTGTTTGTAGGGCATAGATCAGTTCTACACCGGGGATGTTCCAATGTTTAGGGGCATCCCTTACCTAGGATACAGGGACCCTCACCCACCAAGGTTGCATGCTTTATCATTGGGTCCTGCTCCTCGTTGGGTAATGGCTGCAATACTCAACTGGCATCCTTTCAGAGCTCTCTGTGGAGTACTTTTATGTTAAGTTTAACAAGCCACAAGATAGGTATCTCCTCAGTAGGAAGAAGTTTAACATATCTCAAAGGGGTCCGTTTTTTACAGGTTGGGTCAAAAGTGAGAGAGAAAAAGTATAATTACCTATGAGAATCCAGAATCAAATAGATTAATCAATGACAATATCTTCTAGCTAAATATACAATCATGGACATCAACCGAAGTTCAGATTTCTCCAAACGAAAAAGGAGAAAGCTTTTCTTCGATCAGTTCTCAGAGCCACATGATCTTACAAACAATAGATGTAGAGAAAGGTCTATTAATTTCCTTAAAAACGTGCACACTTGCAAATGTGTTTAACGGCAATTTTGTGAAGGTTAATCCCCTGCCAGGGCCACAAAGCTGGCATTTCCATCACGGAAACAAGTACCAAGAGGGAAGAGCAGGGTAGACTAGGAGGAGAAGCTGTCACCTGGGAGATGCAGAGACAGTAAGTGCAGGAGAGGATGGCAGGTGCTATTGCAGCACCTTGCCTTCCAAACACCAGGCATCAGTCCGGGCATGGGAAAGTTGCGGATATCCCCAGATGTTACGATAAATAAACAGGACTATCAACATTATACTCCAGCCAGGGACAAAATAAAAATTGTGAGCATGATCATGGTAGGAATACTGACAAGACTGCCATAGACCCAGAGGTGATGCACAAGCTAGCACAACCAAGATGTTATTACTCAACAGTTTTACAAAGTGTGCCTTTACCAACAGTAATATTAGGTCACTGTACAAGTTCAATTTGAAGTACATCATACCAGTTAATAACTGTGGTTGAAAAGTAAACAAGAAATGGAAGAACTTAGAGTATGTTGGAAAACAGTCTATAAACACAAGATTGGGGTGTGAAGTGTAGGATTGATCAAAAAAAGAAAGGCTCACAGAGGTGCAACCCCATTCAAAAAAGTGAATAATAAAAAAAGTCTAATAAGACTACAGTGGTGAAATATCACCATACAGCAGGTGAAACTGTGGATCGTGCACTAAATTTGCTCAGCAAGAGCACCACGGGTGTGATCGTACTATTTTGTTTTTACTCCAAGTTGAATCAGTCGTAAAAGGATGCCAATGCAAGTTTTTGTTTTTTAAGATGGTTACACTATTTGATGAAATAATTAACATCACCTTTTACCACAATAAAATAATGCTTGGAGGATCTGTAAGTATTTGACAGAATTTTGTTTTTGCTGATATTAGCTTAAAATCGTTTTCTGTGTTTTGTTCTAAGATGCCTCAGGATGGTGGAAGGGCCGGCTACATGGAAAGGAGGGTCTATTCCCAGGAAACTATGTGCAGAAGATATAACCTTCATGGGAGGAAGTGTCAAAGACTCTGAAGTTATAGGCAGCTTTAAATAACCGCTCCAACCAATCTCCGGCATAAAGACTGCATCTGCTCTTCCAAGCTCCATCTTCTAAAGCCTGACCACTTAAATGCAACTCACAAGTGTTGGAACCAGCATGTATCCAAGCAAACGTAGACTTATTTTGAGAGACCAGCGAGTGGGAAACAGGGGGAGAGAAAGTCACTAGTGTCTAGGCCTCCAGGATGAGAAAAATCATTTCAGTGCAACTTTTTGGGGCTCAAAGGAGCTATACAGTGGACGCCTTTTGAGAGGTGGTTTAATTTGTTGCAAGAACTGCACATTTTGTTGATTTTTAATATTTAAATTAATGGTTATTTTTTTTAAAGGTGCTTATATACTTTTCTACAACTCCCGGCTCCCATCTGTTACAAACTGCTAATGTCAACTAATCGCATGGTTCTCATCTAACTACCTCGGGTGGATGACGTGCTGTGTCAGTCTTGGTGGGTTATGACAACGAGCTCTCCAAGTTGGTGAGATCTTACAGTTATGGCCAGCCATTTTTGGGTCTCCTTACTAAAATATTATTGCATCATTTTTCACCCTTGGAAAAAACCTATTTAACTCAGTCACGATTATATGTAGTTGATTGTGTCCTTAATCCTCAAGATATAAGAAACACAAGCATCTATGTTAAACAGCTGATTTTTTTTATTAATAAAATAAAGTATTTTAAAAAAACATGTTCGAGGCACGCTGGAACAGCAGCCTGTAATTTGATAGTATTATTCATTAACTGTTCTATGCAATAGAAGAAAATCAAGCATTGGCAAAACCAACAAGTCTAAAGTTTTTGACCAATTGGCTTTGTCAAGCTAGTTGCCGATTCTGTGCATCATCGGCATAAAAACGAAGAAAGGAAAAACAAAAAGAAAAAAGTTTGATTATGCAAACGTGTCATGACTCTTGAATTAGAATTCAATTAGTAGAACTAATTCTATGCTGCTCTATAGATTGCTGCTAAATAATTGTTGAACTGCTTGTGAATTCTATTTTTGTCTGTGTTTAGTTGATTACTTTTATTAGGGGATTTTTAAAAATACTTTATGTTGTTTCGTTGTGTCATGACGTTCTGCACACCAACCTTTTGCAGACACTGGGATGATCAGGTGGACTTACTGTTTTTTAGGTGTCTGCAGTGTGAGACAGTGGACCAGTGGTGCGTTAGCCCACTGTGCTCCACTGCTAGCCCCCGCTAAGGCGGTTTTTGATACTCCCCATTTTGGGAGTGGGCAGAAGGTAGAAGTGTTATCAGTCTAGTTGTTAGACCGATAATATGGATTTAAACGCAAGTGCTGCACATCCACGCAGGGGGCATGCCACTGGCACGCCAAAGGAAAGCCCGTCTGCACCAGTCGGCACCCGAGCATCAGCAAACGCCAGGACCCCTGCACGTTTCATCAGAGGTGAGAGACCTCGGGTTAGATTTTCACATGAGACTTTGCTTGCTATGGACCTAAATGGCATGAACATGGCGAGTTGTAGTTAAGTGGCTCATGGGGTGGCTTTCAGTCCTTTTTCTTGTGCGAGTTGTAAGTGGGGCTGTTCACCCCAAAGGGAGCTAGAGACGGTACCAAAAAACCCTATGTATAAGAGGAAGGGGGCAGATAGATCGCATTTTAGATGCTCGAGGTAAGTGAATGGGCTTTCAGGGGCCGAGGCTGCTACATGTGATTCACAAATCAGCTGTATATATGCCAATGCCAGATCTCTCCCCAAAAAATGAATGGAAATCTGGGATACTATTAACACCTCTAAACCTGATCTAGTTTTTATTACAGAAACATGGCTTGATAGCTACTCTATGCCTGAGCTAGCATTGGTGGTGCCGGTTGGGTATACTAATGAGCAACTGCGATGGCAGACCGGGAGGTGGCGCGTCAATCATTTTTAGAGCTATTTACGAGCGCAGGGAGGTGAGCATGACCACAGTGGGGGATTGTGAGATAATGTTGTATCAGCTCTCTCTTAATTCTACGATTATCTTGGGAGGAGCAATTCTTTACAGACCCTCGGGCTATAAGTCACAGCTAGCAGCCCAGCTATCTGCACTGCTGTCTCGATTGAGTATGACATTTTGAGGATGAAACAGATTCCTTGAGTAGCACTCTAGAGATCGAAATGTAAATATTACAATTAAACCAATGGATTATGGGTGTGACCAGAAGAAAATCAAGATATGACAGTAGCCATAATCTTACGAGATCTGTCCACAGCTTTCTGTATGGTGTTGCATTCCCGATTAAAAGATAGGCTGCATGAGGCCGGTCTGCATTCTGATACCTTGCAGTGGTTTGGATCTTTTTTGAGCAATAGATCCCACTCCATACAACTGACCCCTTTCAATTCCACCCCTCATGCTTTTCCAACTGCGACCTCCCTCATTGGTCGTTTTTTAGCTCTACCTTGTTTCACATTTATGCCTCTTCTCTGGTGGGCATTGTTCAGACCTGGGGCTTTGAGATCCTCGCATATGCTGATGACACCCAGCTTATTATTTCTATAGACGAGAGACACATAGAGACACAAGAGAACCTATTTGGCTGCCTATCCGATATAGCCAGATAGATGCAAACACATTGTCTGAAACGCAATGCAGACAAAACCAAAATACTGCTCTTTGGAGGGGCAAAATAGTGGGAAATGGCGAGTGGTGGCCTTCGCTTTTCGTCCTGCCCCCAAGTCAAAAAGAGTAGCTAAGCACGTGGAATTTGATAGGCGATTTTCTCTCTATGCAGGATCAGGCGAATGCAGACTGTGGGAGATGTTTTGGACTTTTATGGATAGTGAGGAAACGTTTTCGATGGATCCCTGTAGTTGGCAAAGGAATCCAGGCACTAATTATGAGCAGGTTAGACTATGGCACTGCGTTATATCTAGGAATAGCCGAATAATTGTTTAATTGCCTTCAACCCATTCAAAATGAGGCAGCCACACTGATTTGTAACAGTACTAGACATAGCTTGGCCTCAACTTGTCTCACCTGGCTTCTGGTGCGCAAGAAAGTCAAGTTCAAGCTATTATATTATGTAGACAAGGCACTTCGTGAGACCATGCCAGCAATTCTGCTATTGTTTGACAACCAGTACAAGTGTTTCGATTTACGACTCAAGCTTTGGTGTGTAGCAGACGAATTAGAAAGGCCAGAAGGGTGGCCGCTCTTTTAGGCATCTAGCAGCACACCACTGGAATTCTCGACCTCTGGAAATTCGTCTAACTGAAGGTCTCCTAACTTTTTGGACGAGGTTGAAGACCTAGTTATTGCCATTGTAGTGTTGGATAATATATGGAGTCTGGTATTACTGGTTCAGCGCCAGAATATCCCTTAGGGGATGATGGAGCACTTTATAAATGCTTTTAATAATAAATAATAATAGTCACTTTAAAGTGAATCAAACAAGCATGTGTTTAATAAAACTTCTTTGTAGTCAAAGCCCAAATCAGAATCAGTAAATTTCCATAAACACCAGAGTGCAATTAGACCTACAAAGGATTAAGTGAAAGCTAATCAACAAGAAAGACTCTGGACCATGTAATGAAGTAACAATAGACTTACTTTTAAGATTATGCTGATGCCCACAGTGTAGTGCTAAAGAAGTGAGCACATTCTAAAATACTTTGCTATTAGTGGTCTTGAATCACAGAGCCTGACAGCGGATCAAGTACCAGAACAACTACCACACAGTCACCAGAGGAGCACAAACTACTTGCAAGTTCAAAAACCCTACAGCTCAGTCTTTATCTCGATGAGATCTCCATTTTGCTGTAAATCTTGGCAACTCTCTCGTGTTTCTACATCATGACTCATTTCAAATCATTTCTTTTTTTCTAATCAGACATACTTACCAGACAGCATCTCCTTCAATCCTGTATCCTCATCTCTTATTCCCACTATCTATTCCTTCCTTCTTCCCCACCTCTCTATCATACTTATTTATTTCCCTCTCCTCAGGTTTCTTTCCTGGCCCCATTAACTTAGTTGTTACCCTGCCTATAACTAAAAAGCATTCTCTTGATTGCTCTGTGACTTCTAAATTGCATCTCATCTCCCTTCCCCGTTCCAAGGTTCTGTAACACACTGTGCACCATAATTTTTTTCTCAGGTCTGTGTTCTGCCAACTCTATTGCGATTAATCCACCTGCAATATGAAGCCATCTCCATTCTACTTATTATGCCACGCTCTAATGTAGATTTTTCTTCTTTATTTTGTCCGATGCTTTTGATATGATTATCACAAGAGCCTCACTGCTACTCTTTCGTCTGTTGGTCTTTACGGCACTGTTCCTTCATCGTTTTCTTCTTATCACTTTAATCATACTAACTCAGTGTCCAGGGCTAACACTTCTTTTATCCTTGTCAATGGGTTTCCCATGAGCTCTTTTCTTTGCCCCCTTCCTTTTCCCACCAATACATCCCTACTCAGATATTATTCTCCCTTTTAATATTTCTTATCACTCCTATGCCAAGGACTCACAACTCTTTAGTGTACTTTTATTGTTCACTCCTGCCTTCCACAACTTTATCTGTACCTATTTTTTATAATTTGTTTCCTTGATGTCCTCTTAGACACTAGGTCCCAAACTACTAGGACATAGGTGGGAAAAAAGAGCAAGATACTGACTTCTGTAGTACTCTTTCTGGCGGATACACTATCTAACCAAAGATTCCTCATGTTTAGAATATTCCCCAGGTGTCAGACTGAATCCAGAAATTCTCACAGCAGGAGTCCTGAGCTCGCACTCTAGCTGAAATGCATCTCCTCAAAAGAACTTCTCTGGGAACGCCAACACACAGACGTTTTGAAAAGGCTCATTGTCAACAGTTTATATATGAGTGGGTTACCCAAATGTAGTCACTGGGACCTGGGTTGAATAGTTACAAAGAGGAGGGGGTCCCAGTGTGGACAGAGAACAATTTGCACAATTTACAAAATTCAATGAATTAATCCAAAAAAAACAACCGTTAGATCCACAGAGTTTTATTCACTGAGGGATCAAATGTAATGAATACACCAAGCAAATAATCAACTGTATTCAAGGTTATACAGTGCCCCGGGAGGGAGGAAGGAAGTGATAAAAGTGAGGATAAGGTAGTGGCGGGATTGTGTGACAGTAAAATCAAACATTTGAAAATACGTTTGGCTGTAATTCATATAGCAGCAACGGCCAAAATATTAATAGAGAACATGATTTAAAGAGACATATTCCACATGGTATAATAAATCTACACAGTTCTGGCGTGGAATTGCCACAGAAAGAAAAACAGTCGACGTTTCGACCCTCTTGTCAGTGCAGGAAGGGTTGAAATCCTTGCTGGCGGGTCTTCATCAGGACCAAAGGATTGGGGCAGGTAACCTAATATACATGAGTAGAATAAACTAGAGTTAGAGGGGTGCAATTCCTGCCTCTTGAATTATCACAATGGTAATATTGAAAATGCTGTTAGTCAGCAACCTAGTTAGGACTAATAATAAATTAAAGTCTCTAAACATGGGGGTATTAGCTAGTAATTAAATAACTTCTCTAAACATAGGGGTATAGATTCCGAAAGTTACAGTAGTATAGACGGCATCTATGGAGAGAAGGACATTATTCCTAAGTATGTACAACTGTTTAAAGGAAGGACTCAAGCATCGAGATCCAAAACAGGGCACAGATCATGGAGGCAAAGCATTGCACACAGCTGACGTGGTGAAGTTTCTGAGATAACTTGGCGTTGGGCATATGGACGTTACTGAGGCTCAGTCCCGAAAGTCCTGAGAAGTCTAAGGCATGGTAAGGTACATACTGTTCGAAAAAGCACGTCTAGATGGTAAATCACATAGGAGGAAACATACCACAGGGTTAGAAGTCCTCCATGGGGTCAGTGATTAATTGTGGCGTCGTCAAGGTCGGGCGGCACCTGAACAATAATCATGGACTTAATGAAAAACGGGAAGGCTATGAAAGTACGGTGTGGTAATGTTAATTTTAAAACACAGATAACAAGGCTTACCGATCGCTGGACAAAGCACTCGCTCGGTGCTGGTCACGTGTGGGACGTCATGGGAGTTAAATCCACTGTTAGTCTGGTGGGTCAAAAAAGGAAAGGATTGAACCGTGGTTCAAGGATAGGACATTAGATAAATACTGGCTGATTTCAGACCGGGAGGGAGTGAAACTCACTAGGGTTGATTTAATCGGAGCGCTCAGTGTTGAAGGGTGTAACGCGAGCTCAGTTTCCTGGATACTAAAGTAACCATGGTGACGATGTCACGTGGTAAACCGGCGAGCAATGGAGCCCGAAAACAGACTATGTTCGAGAACAGTCTCCTAACGCAATGGTAACAATTAATAACAAAATTATAAATTAGTCACTACAGAGAGCATAGTTAGTATAATAATGCTCTAAGGTCGCAGAATCAAAGGAACAATCAATCACATATCAAGGGGGATTTGATTTGCATGGCGTACCTCTCTGACATGAGGGTAAAGCACATTGCGCGTACCAATAACATGTCATTCAGTAATCAATAGTACACTGCTACATAAGGTCATACATGTGATTCTTGAGCATTGATAATGAGATACGTTTAGTAATGGTGATACTTGTTAACAAATTACAAAAGCAATTAAATGGTCGATTAAAAGAGAATAGTTATTATAATGATGCTCTAGAGTCACAAAGTCAGATGAACAGCCCATCAAACAACAAGGGGGGAGTTGGTTGGCATGGCGTACCTCTCTGACATGAGGGTAAAGCACATTATAAAGTCATTATTGGCTGTATGTCATTCATTCATCAATGGTATTTCGTAACCAGGAGTGTAAGGTTATACGGCTGATGTGAGAGCATTGACAATGGGATACAGTTTAGAATGAATTGTGATATTCTGGTAATCATGCCAACCACCCAGGGTCATATTGAAAGTTAAACATAATGTAATGGAGATACACTCCTTCATGGAAGGTTAGCTAATTGGGAAAATGAACTGTCATGTTCATTAAGGCCAGTAGCAATCGAGTCAAAAAAGTAGATCCATTTAAGTTCACGGGTGTTGAGAATGTCAGAAATATTTCCACCTCGTGGTCCCAATGTTGCCTTTTCAATGACAACCCATCGTAGACTTTCAGGGAGATGGGAATTCAACTTGAAATGGTCCACTAGTGGTGCACCGAGGGCCTCACAGCGGATCCGGCTCATATGTTGTAAAATACGAGCTTTAACTTTTTGTTGAGTCTGGCCAATGTAGATTTTTTGACATGGGCAAACGATGGCATAAATAATGTTGTTCGAATTACAGTTGCTGAGAGATTTAAGCTTGACTGTGAGATGGTGATGGTGGAATTCCTTGGTTTGGATTACAGAGTCACAGGCTTTGCAGTTGCCACATTTGAAATGGCCAGTGACGGGTGGCAGATTCCACAGGGAAGTGATAGTGGGTTGGGTATCAGAAGATAGAAAGGAGCATACCACATGGTCCTTAATGCTCTTCGCTTTCTTAAACGCATGTAGTGGTGTCTCAGGTTGTTGGATATCATCAGATACCAAATGCCAATGCTGATTAATGATCCGTTTGATCCTGTTACTTTTGGTATTGAAAGTGGTGACACAAACAATACGATTGTCTTGCTGGTTGGTTTTGTCTTGGGGTGATAGTAAGTCTTCACGAGGATAGAACCAAGCATTAAGTCCATGATTATTGTTCAGGTGCCGCCCGACCTTGACGACGCCACAATTAATCACTGACCCCATGGAGGACTTCTAACCCTGTGGTATGTTTCCTCCTATGTGATTTACCATCTAGACGTGCTTTTTCGAACAGTATGTACCTTACCATGCCTTAGACTTCTCAGGACTTTCGGGACTGAGCCTCAGTAATGTACATATGCCCAACGCCAAGTTATCTCAGAAACTTCACCACGTCAGCTGTGTGCAATGCTTTGCCTCCATGATCTGTGCCCTGTTTTGGATCTCGATGCTTGAGTCCTTCCTTTAAACAGTTGTACATACTTAGGAATAATGTCCTTCTCTCCATAGATGCCGTCTATACTACTGTAACTTTCGGAATCTATACCCCTATGTTTAGAGAAGTTATTTAATTACTAGCTAATACCCCCATGTTTAGAGACTTTAATTTATTATTAGTCCTAACTAGGTTGCTGACTAACAGCATTTTCAATACTACCATTGTGATAATTCAAGAGGCAGGAATTGCACCCCTCTAACTCTAGTTTATTCTACTCATGTATATTAGGTTACCTGCCCCAATCCTTTGGTCCTGATGAAGACCCGCCAGCAAGGATTTCAACCCTTCCTGCACTGACAAGAGGGTCGAAACGTCGACTGTTTTTCTTTCTGTGGCAATTCCACGCCAGAACTGTGTAGATTTATTATACCATGTGGAATATGTCTCTTTAAATCATGTTCTCTATTAATATTTTGGCCGTTGCTGCTATATGAATTACAGCCAAACGTATTTTCAAATGTTTGATTTTACTGTCACACAATCCCGCCACTACCTTATCCTCACTTTTATCACTTCCTTCCTCCCTCCCGGGGCACTGTATAACCTTGAATACAGTTGATTATTTGCTTGGTGTATTCATTACATTTGATCCCTCAGTGAATAAAACTCTGTGGATCTAACGGTTGTTTTTTTTGGATTAATTCATTGAATTTTGTAAATTGTGCAAATTGTTCTCTGTCCTCATTGTCAACAGTGGCAAAACATCCATCCGTACAGGGATCTCCACCCCTGCCTAAAGATGTCCTACACCACCTAGGGGTGCAACTGCCATTCATAATTCTGCCAGATGCTGCTGGGCAGAGGTTGGGCGCCATGGCATTCAAAGATCCTGTCAGGTGATTTACGATCTGAGAGATGGCTTCAGGTTATGCAGGGAATGAAGATGCTCCCACGACAAGTCCTCTTCGCAATTGAAGCCATCCAGTAGTTTACGGTCCAAGTTGAAGGAGAAATATAAAAAGTCGAAGCAGTAGTCAAACCCATCCCCACCACTCTCTTTTCAAAGAGAAGTTGCGAGGCTTACAAAAGGCCAATAAATCATGCTCTCGATTTCAGATTGAGGTGCTGATACCATAACTGCTCCCAGTGCGCCCTAATTTCCTGGCCATCAACTCCAAAGGTGCAGTGCCTCTTGACTTAGCACCCAGGACCCCAATATGCCATGCATGTTGCAGTACAACATGACATTGGGGGTTGTCAGTGAAAACCTGCACTAGCCACCCTATGATGGCAGGAAGGCCTTAAACACCAAGGTAATGGCCCACAATTCCAAAAGATTGATAATGAGCCGGGTTTCAGCCTGAGACCTAGCAGTGTTACATACATCACCACCACCAGCTCTGGGTGGGGAAGGAGAGGTGTCTGCTGTTCAGGTTGCTGTTGAGCAGCCACCACTGCAGATCTTGTGCAGTTTCCTCCAAAACCTGAATGAGATCAGACAGGCTTCCCTGGTGCTGAGTTTACTGAAGTGAACAAGCTGCAGGCATGAGGCCAAGAAGCCTCAGAGCCGCTTTCACCAAGATCCAGAACCAAGGCTGAAACATCAAGATCATAGCCTGACTATCCTAGGCTTGTTGCAACAAGATCCAGGACCCAAATATCCTGGACTTAACGTGGCAGAGGAACTAAACCGTTTCCAATACTGCTTCTTTTAAAAAGAAGTCTTTGCAAAGGAGTCAGGTATAACTTTGGCTCGTTGATCAAACGCCCCAAAAATGTCAGGAGGTTCACCGTTGTCTTGAGGTGGCGCACGTGGGCTGTGGTGAGCCCACCTTGAACAGCTAGTCATTGAGGTAGGGGAAAAATGTTATCCCCGCCTTACGAAGATGTGTAGCAACCACTGCCAGATTAACACTGGGGGATGCTGATAAGGCCAAAGGGAAGCTTGGCAAACTTAGAATACTCCTGAGCAACATTGAACTTTTGCTGGACTGCAAAGCGGGCACTTAAAAACATGTGTTCTGCAAACCCGAGGCTACTATTGATTCACCCGGATGCAAGGGAGACAGAACCAGAGCCAGAGTCAGCATTTTGAATTTGTCTTTCCTCATAAAGGAATTTAGAGGGTGAAGATTTGGAATAAGCTGTAGGCCTCCATTCTTCTTTGGTATGCAGAAATAGTGGGAGTAACATCCCGTCCCTATTTCCAAGTATGGAACCCTCTCAATGATCTCTTTAAACAGAAGAGCTTGCACCTCTTGAAATTAGATGGAGAAGTGCTCCTGAAAGCCGCTCTGATGTGGGCAGATGTTGTAGCTGGTCAGAAACAAACAACAGAATTGCATAGTACTGTAGGAAGGTGCGGAGTATCCATCTGTAGGGAATGATGAATTTAGCCAATGTTTGATCCTGCCTCTCAAGGCACTGCTAAAGGAAACTAAAGCACCATGGGGGCTGATGCCGCATGGGGGGAACAGAGTAGAATGGTGTCCTGTGCGATATCTGCTTGATCGCTGTCACTGAAAGGTGCTTGGATGATTGTTGTGGGGTGGGTGGGCTTGGTGTTTTCTTCAGAACAACACTCTGGAGTAGCCTATGAAGGGTCGAAACTAACCAGGAAACTGTCTGGCAGGGGTGGAAAGGCCAAATAAAAGCTCAGTGGCACTACTTACCTTAAATCATTCCAGGGAGGAATCACACTGTTCACCAGAAAGGCCAGATTGATCATAAGGCATATCCATAATGAATGCCTGCACATCTCCAGAGAAGCCTGCTGATCACATTCACTGGTGGTGATGAACCATCACACATGGGCAACCGGTCGCCCAAGCAATACATACATAAAAATCGAGACCAGCTCGAATCTCTCATGTGGCTACATCCTAGCTGTCACGAATAGTTTTAGCCAAAGAGGCTTTAAACTTCTCCAGGACCGCTGCCATGTTCTCATAGCCATGTCCCAAAGTGCATGCACATAACTGTCAAATAGGCAGGCTGCATTCACAGACCTCTAGGCTGGGCTGGTCGAAGAGAACACTTGTTTCCCGAGCACGTCAATCCTTTTCAACTCCTATCTGGAGGGACTGTAGGGAATGAATCAGGATTCATTTTGCTATTGGAAGCCTAGACCACCAAACTCTCTGGGGTAGGGTGCTGTGCAGGAAAATCAGATTTACCAGGTGCCGGTCTGAGGCATCTGGCCACCTGGCTGTTGACCAGTGGGCAAGAGCAAGGCTTAAACCAAGTGAAGCATAAGCATGTCAGCTAGAGCTTCACTGAATTGTAGTAAGGGCTCAGATGAGGCCTGTCCAAGGTGCAAAACCTCAGTATGGACATTAGTCTTGATTCAACAGAAGACGGTTGGAACTCAGCTGCACTTCTCATTAAAACAGTAAGGGAAGCACTTTCTTCCACTGGTCGTCTTAGGGGCAAAATCAACCCTGCATCAGGGAAAGTATCAAGCCCACTGACCTCCTGTAAGTCAATGAATGAACTGTCATCATCATAATGTGGGGGTAAATCATCCTCATCATCACCATTGTCATAGCCAGGTGGTGTCAAACTCTGCTCAGAATCTAAACCAAAAATATGATGGAGCTAATGAGGACAGTTCCGCAGTAGTGGGAGTGTATTGCATGAGATAGACTCTACGGTGACCTGGTGTGCTGAAGTGAAGTCGGACCGTGACCTCGGTCGGAGTCGAGATATATTTGGCTCGGGTCAGACATTGGAGTCGGTACCTGATCAGGACATCTCCGAGTGATAGGCGGAGGAGAAGGAAGTTCCTAAAGACAGATCTTTCAGAGTAGAAAAAATTGATATAATGTTTAAACTTGAATAAAACTTAAGAAGAAAAAAATGATGATACTTTTAGTAGTAGGGTTGCCAGTAATGCACCCACTCTTGAAATGGTAATTTATATTTGTTCAAAAGGTTTCATAGAACAGAACTGCAGCAGTCACTGACTCTACCCTCTAACTACTACATATTCTGCAACAAAATATCACTCACATAGACCTCACTCCATCTCTGACATCAATCAATCAATCAATCAGGCAATTGTAAGTGCGCTACTCACCGTGAGGGTCTCAAGGTGCGGGGGTGGATAAGCAGTTCCATTCAGCCATTGAAGTTGTCGTAGAGGTTTTTGATCTTCAGGTGGAAGTAGGTTCCAAGCTTGTCGCAGAGGTTCTGGGAGGGGGTGATGTCCGTGGCTTCGCTGCGCGGCCTTACATTGAATTGCATTCAAATCTAACATACCACAGTAGGCTCAATTGTACTATAAAATTCATCAAAAGTAATTTGCTAAGCGAAGGAAGCTAATAGGAAAATGAAATTACTGGGTGAAGTGATTCGTTTTCTGATTTTCAACAAAAGGACACCAGTCTAGTTCTGAATTCACTGAAAGTCTTTTATGAAATGGGCTGGATTTCTAAAAGAACAGCGTCACTTCGTAAGGTGTAACCACTGATTCCCTAATATTCAGTGGAAAGAGAAAAATATAGTTTAGGGCAAATTACTGATGGGAAAAAGCAAGAAAATGGAACTTAACTACAAGGTTAATGTGAGATAAACATCAACCTCACAGCTCTCGTTTTTGACCACGAATTCAGGGCAGGGATTGTCACAGAAAGTGATCACTATACAACTCACCACTGCTGCCAACAACTACCCATATTCAGTCTTTTTGTCATCTTAAAAACTTTGAGGAGCAAAAATATAATCCTGTGACAACCACCAATGTCAGTGTTGTGCGAACCACAAATATATGTATTTTGGAAGTTCGTCATGATTCTCCCGAATAATTATGCTGCAAAGTTCTTGCACATTGAGCCAAAAGACAGGCCTCATGGTGGAGAATTTTAAAAATACGCAGTGATAAGGAGGAGGAAATGAGAATAGAGGAGAAATCTAGCTGATCATCACTCCCTAACGTGAAAATGTATGTGTGACCGCACACAGACTAAAACACCCATTTAAAGAATGCAATCCTTCTGTACTTTCCTTCATAGTTTTGCAGCATCTCTTTTTAGTTTATCTTTTGTTCTAATTCGTCTTTAACCACTTCAATGTAGTCACTCTCAAATGCGCTACAAGCATTGCTAAACTCTTGCAAAGCAAAAGGTGCCTTTCCTAGGCAGTATCCTTAGCCACCTTTAGCAGCAGGATCTGATGTCACTAAGGCATTTGTAAAAGAGAAACCAAAAAGGTCTTCTCAGAGGGGTTGGATGAGGAGATTGTCTCTGCCGCTGGGAGAGGAGAATGTGAAAGTAAGGATAGAAAAATGCTTGAAATAAGAAAATACCGAATTGATGAAAGCATTTCTTCGTGGCTAATATTTTACAATACGATTGTCTGCGTTCATGTGAAACTGAACTAGAAATGTGCAAAATATCTGGAAATCGAGTCAGCATTTTGTGTACTTCTCTTAATTTTTAATTTTTTTTTTTACAATAATTTAGGAAATCTTTTTGTGTTGCAGTAGAATACAGCCACACAGCTAGGCTTTGTCGGTGAAAAACCTTCAAGTTTACTATTTGCGTATACAAGTTTAGCAAATATTTTTTGGGGAAAAAATCCGCTCTGCTAGATTTTGCATTCTCTTCTGAGCACCAGTAAACGGATGTGTAGGCAGTGAACAAGAAGGGCGAGTATTCCTTATTTAGTCCAGCAGATGGCGCTGCACTCCATAATGTAAAAGGGGCCCTGGGGGTCCTTGTCAGCAGACAGACCAGTCCAACAAGATTCCTGCACAGAGTAAACGTGTTTTGGAAAGGAGTGGTGGTGTTTGTTTTTAAGTGAAGCTGCAAAGAAATATTCACAATTTCTTGAATCAACAATCAAAAACACATTCATTTTAATGAGGTGGTAGCAATTTAGATGTAAAAAACATTTGAAAGATGTATTATAGTAAAACATTTGAAAGAGTCGTCAGAGCTTAGAAGCGGTATCGTGTGATTAAGCACTGTGCAAAAGACACGAAGCTATCACCATTAGACCAATCCTAAGAAATCTACAGGAAATAGCCAATCTAGAAAAGAGGGTGGTAAAGGGAGGACAACATGATGTGATATAAAACTGCAAGAAACACAAATTGAGAGATTAATAGAGGCAGAGCATAGAGAACAGAGTGGCTACTGCTGGAAAAAAGCCAGAAAGTGAGAAGAGCGCAAATTAAAAGCAAACCGTGTCAATAAGGAACGAAGAGGAGGAGAAACAAATACAAATATGTAAACTGTATAACCTGTCTTGCAGGTCAAAATGTGAACAAGATACCAAATAAAATGAATGCACCTACTGTGGATTTCTATGTGTTATCAACACACCACTGGTTAGAGACCTTGAGAGAAAATTCAGTGGGCTAGTTTAACTGCAGGGCTCTGTATAGCTTTAAGATTAAAGGTTCTACTCCCAGTCAAACTCTTCATATATGCCAAGTCAAAACGAGCATTATTCGATTTTTGGCATATAAAATCATAAAAGCAGGCAATGCAATCATCTCATTACAATTCTAAAAAACATAAAAAATATATATACAAATTCATAAAAGCATTTGATTCGCTACAGTTTTTCCTACTATGTAAACAGTTTTGGCAGATGGCCTTAGTGCCGAGACAGTGCCTCACATTTTCCTCACTCTCAAAACACTTTTGAGGAAACCCATCAGCGTTGCAATGCAATAGTAACTATCCAACATCTGTAGATACAGTAGAGCTGGACGACATTGTCTCCAGCCCCCCTCTTTTAATAAGGGTTTAATCCATCAACGTCTTTGGTTTGCATAGAATTTGCAGCATAGGATTACAGGGATCGTAGTTTGCGAAGAAACATTGTCACATGGGAGTTCAGCGATGGGTTTTGAGTGTTCAGAAATGAATGGCGCACTACAGGTAGTGGTTGCGTAAGCGAGATATAGTGATAGTGGTTGGTGCTTCTTGTTCAGAGGAAACCCAATACTCTGAGAACAAAGGGTGGAGAAAATTCACCCTTCTGGTAAATAGAAGCAAAGTCAAGAGCACACCATAGGTGTAATGATATGAGTGATCACAGTATGTTGATAAGGATGAAATCGCACACAAGTGTTCTTTCTATTTGTTTTAATGGATATGTGGATGGTCCTCTTACCAAAGGAGACCAAAGGAGCAAGAAACCAGCCGACACGTGTTTCGTCAGATCGGGTGTTAACCCGTGACTCTTCAGGGCTGAAAACGCATGGGATAACGTGGTATCGGGGGACCGGTGATAATTCCAACCCGGTCCTGGTCGGGTGTTTCAACCACAAATAGGCACCCAAAGGTGCGGTGTGTAGCGGAGGCTGAAGGGTAAACAGCGCGTGGAGAGATAGAGGCGGGTAATGCCTTCTATTGTAGAAACAACGGCTGAATGCCGAGGAACGAATGGGTAGCGATTTCGGTTCTCCGGATGCGGGAAACCTAAAGCCCTGAAGAGTCACGGGTTAACACCCGATCTGACGAAACACGTGTCGGCTAGCAATTAAAACAAACAGAAAGAACACTTGTGTGCGATTTCATCTTATCAACATACTGTGATCACTCATATCATTACACCTATTGTGTGCTCTTGACTTTGCTTCAGCAAACATTGTCACATGGACACAGGCCTAGATCCCTTGACCAGTTATTCATGTCAGGATAACTGACCAGCCGATGAAAAGACCCAAATCTAAAGCGTGCATTTATTAAAGATGGAGGGTGTCGTGTTGGGTGAATAACGGGAATGACACGGTGGTACAGCCACACCTCTTTATTTTCCTTTTCTATCGGCCCTCACGTATCTCCTTGCTCCTCCCTTCCAGTTCCTTTCATCCCATCTCCTCCTTCCTACTTCTCGTCCTGCCTGGTCCTAGAGCCGCGCACAGGAGCCAGGCATGACAATACTATAGTTCTTCAATAAGTCGGGTGGGTCTCCGGATGGTTCTGGGCTGCTGACATTGAAGGTGCAGTTCTCTTGATTATCTTGAGTTTGCTACGGCTTCGGGTCTTTCTCAGGTCTCTATTTCTCAACCCGAGTCACCTATAGTCACCTGTGTCATGTTTTGACTCTTCTGCTTGGGTGTAAGCTGCAGGATTGCACTTTTTGAAGTGTAACACATTTAAAAAGTCCTGAATATTGTTATGAGAGCTTGATGGTTAGTGATTAGTGTGAAGTGCTTCCCGTAGATGAAGATGTGGAAGTGCTTGCATGCCCAAACAGCCGCCAGGCTCTCTTTCTCCGGCTGTGAATACTCTTTCTGAGTGTCCGTAAGACTATGTGTCGCTGGTCGCCTTCTTCTTCGTACTGGGCGAAGATGGCTCCGTATCCTACTGGGCTCGCGTTAACACTGATTTCTTGTGAGGGTTGAAATATGCCAGGTTGATGTCAGAGCTTACTGCTGTCTTGATTTTGTTGAATGCTTGCTCACATTTGGCTGACCATCGGAAGATTTTACCTTGTTTTGTGAGTTCCCGCAGAGGATAGTTGAGGGTGGCGTAATCCTTAATGTATTGGGCGCAGTAGCTGGCCATGCCCAGAATGGATCGTACATCACTAACATCTTGGGGGCAAGGTGCTGCTAGCTGTCTCTCTAGCTTCGTTGAAACCACTGGATATCTAGAACTCAATCAAGCTGGGTTTCGACCGGGGCATTCGACCGAGATGGTGACATTGGAGGTACAGAATGTACTTAGATGCAACGCGGACAAGGACATTCATCAAGCACTAGTACTTCTTGACCTATCGGCCGCGTTCGACACGGTCGACCACACCATCTTGGTCGACCGTGTCGAACAGGCGGGCCTTAGAGGCTCGGCCTTGAGATGGCTGAAGTCATTTATCTCGGATCGCACCCAGGCAGTGAGATTAGGAACCTTTACAGCCCCTAAAATTAAAAATGAATGCGGAGTCCCTCAGGGATCGTCCCTGTCCCCTCTTTTATTTAATTTGTATTTACGACCTCTGCTGTTTTCATTAAGAAAGTTTAGAGCTTTAATTTTTAACTATGCAGATGATTTGCAACTGATCTTCCGTCTGGACTCCCCTGGTGCTGCCACCGAATTTCGGGAGGCCATGGTCCACATCCAGAGATGGATGAGCCTAAATCACCTGAAACTCAACCCAGGCAAAACTGAATTGATTTTGCCTGGGAAGAGTGAACTGTACTGGGGGCCACATTTTTGGCCTCCAGAAATGGGAAATCCTCCAACCAAGTCCCAAACAGTAAAAAGCCTAGGGGTTACTTTTGACGAAGATCTTTCGCTTAAAAGTCAGGTAGGGACTGTGGTATCTTCAAGTTTCTTTCAACTTCGTAAGATCAAGAAGATTGCCCACCTACTAACTCACCCTGCTCTGATCCAGGTTATCATCGCTCTTGTGCTGTCCCGTCTGGACTATTCCAACAGTTTGTATTTGGGTCTTCCAGTTGGGCAGCTCAAGAGACTTCAACTGGTTCAGAACCAAGCAGCCAGGCTGATTTGTAAGATTCCCAAATGGCAGTCCATCAGGCCGGGTCTGGCCAGTCTCCACTGGTTGCCAGTAGCGCAGAGAGCAACTTTTAAAGCTGGATGCATTATCTTTAGGGCTCTACAAGGTAAGGGCCCTGGATTTATTAGTAGCCTGATTGTTAGTTACACCCCCTCTCGTGCTCTTCGCTCAGGTCAAAAGAACTTGTTAGTGGTGCCTCGTATTAGGAAACAACGCCAGGGAGGCGGTTCTTTTCACTTCTTGGCCTCCTCCCTGTGGAACTCTCTGCCTCTGACACTGAGACTTCATGAAGACTTGTTGGCTTTCAGACAGGCTTTCAAAACTTGGCTTTTTAGGCAAGCCTACCCATAGTTAATTTCGGGCCCTCTCTGTTATATGTTATGTCTTTGCAAATCCTACAACAGCGCCATGAAGCCTGTGGGCGTACGTGCGCTTAATAAATTTAATTTAACATAACATAACATAAGGGGTGTCAGCTAGTGTCATCACTTTTTCGGGATCAGGTCGCATTCCGTCGCTGGAGAAGATATGGCCAAAGAATTTCAGTGTAGATTTGTGAAACTCGCACTTGTCTCAATTGAGTGTAAGGTTGGCATTTAGAAGAGCATGGCACACTCGATCTAGAGCTTTGCTTTGTTCCTTGAGGGTGTCACCGAACACCAGGATGTCGTTGCCGTAGTTGAACGAATTAGGAATATGATGAATGACTCGCCTCACTGCCTCTTGGAATACTTCTGCAGCTGATGAATTTTAAAGTTGAGACTTTTGTATCTGAAGAGTCCTTGATGAGTTGAGAAGGTGGTGATATAGCGGCATTTCTCGTGAAGCTCAAGCTGGTGGTATCCTTTTTTTAAGTCCAATTTTGAAAAGACCTTTGCCCTATTTAAGCGAGTGATCATGTCGCTGATGTGGGGTCCCGGGTGTCGTTCTGATTCTATGGCTGTATTTGGGGCCCTCATGTCCACGCAAAGGCGCACTTTGTTCTCGGATCCCTGTTTAGGTACTACTACTACTGGGGATACCCACAGGGTCCAATTGATCTCTCGATATCAGCTCTCAATAGATCTTGTAGCTCTTCATTTACAGCTTGTTGGAGGTGAAAAGGCACTTTTTGGTGATGCTGAGCTACAGGTGTTACTTGTTCATTTATGTGCAGTCGAACTTTGAGGTGAGCTAGTTTTGCGAGTCCGGTGAACAACTTTGTAAATTTGATGATGATGTCTGGTGTGTCATCGGCTGTGGGCATGCTATGTAGACAGTCAGCTGCTTCAGATCCTTCTATGACATGAATTTGTGCATGAACCATTCTGTCTTTGTATGTTAGAGATGTGTAAAATTGTCCCAAACACGGTAGGGGTTCTTTGGATATCCATGCGTAGACACACACAGCAGCCTTCTGTAGATTGGGATTCTTTTTCTTGTATTTTTGTTGCGCATATGTAGTTGAGTGACTCTCTAGTGTCTAAGACGAATTTTGCTGGGTGATTTCACATTTGAATATGCAGCCTTGGGTATTTCTTTAACCTGTCGGGGTCTGCTACCATGCATACGTATGTGCCGCGTTCTTGAGAGATAGGAGTGAGGGCTGAGGATTCCCTTGATGACGAGTGTCGAGACCGTTGTGTGAGGTGTGACTGTGTACTGGATCTTGATGAGCTGGTTGACCTGTCTCACCTGTCATGTACTGTTCTTGCATGATGATGAAGTCCAGGGTTTTGTTTTGTTGGCGCTGATTCCCTGCGGGATGCTTGGCACACCAGTTTGAAGTGATTTTCTTTCCCACAGCGGTTGCAGTGTTGTCCCATGGCAAGGGTAATCTTGACCGCAGCGATAACAATATAATTGTTGTTTCTGGTTACTGTTGTTCTGGTTTACGCAGCAAGTTTGGCTTGCAGGTTTCGGAGGTCTTTTGTGATCTGACTGGCAATGTCAATCTACTTGAGAGTGAAGTCGGAAGGCTTGTTCATGTTTTTCTGTTTTGCCAGCTTCCATCTTCTAGGCATATTCTTCAGCTTGGTCATTTATTCGCGTCAGCTCTTCAATGTCATCAAGTGAGTAGTGTTTCTTCAGCAAGCGACAATGTAGTGATAACTGATTGGCACCCCTGTATGATTTGTAGACACAGGGCACCTTCTGCAGTAGTAAAGTTGTCAAATTTGCAGTATCTAGCTAGGCTTTTGAGGCGTGTGATGTAGTCACCCATCGGCTTGTCCTTTTCCTGTGACGCCAAGTTGAAGGTGTATTGTCCGTAATCTAGGTTCCGTTTATGGAGGAATTTCCTGTTTAGTGCCTCTCTCACGTCGTGATATGAAGTGGTTGTGGCAGGCGGCAGTTCTTTGATAACTTGTCCAACGTCTTTGCCAATCAGGTTGCACAGGGCGATGAGTTGTTGGTTGGGGTCGGTAACCCGCGACCCCTTCATGGGGTCTTCGAAGTCTTCTAGCCAGCCTTGCCATCTAGGACCCATGCCGCTGCCAGATGTAGGAATCAGAGGTTCTGGGGGCGTAAGAAGAATACCCCTAGCATTACTGGACCTGGCTGCACATTTTGTATGGTGTCTGGGGACGCCGACATGATGATGTGCAAATAGGACTTATTAACTCTCCCCAAGGGTCATCAGGGCACTCTGGGGCAAGCGTCTGGGGGTATGGGGTCATAGGATGCGATAATGGTGCTCAGGAGCCGTGTATGACCAGTCTGAAGAAAATGCCTGGTTTCAAGATGGCCGCCAAAGTAGTGGCAGGGTTTCTCGCTCTGTGGCCTGACTTCAATATGGCCACCGAGGAGGACAAGCGTGCACGAGGCTGCAAGCAGGCAACGAGCAGGGAGGCTTACCCTGGGAGTGATGAGGCAGCCGTGTCAGGCACTGAAGTCCAGGGTCTGATGCAGGCTCATTGGTAAATGCGGGCACTGATTCGTGACAGGCAGGCAGTCACGAGTCTGTGATAGTATGCAGTTCGACGTGCAAGGGGCGTTCACACACTTGAGTGCACGATTGAAGAGGTGGTGCTTGTGGTGTTTGGCATCACTCGCTGTATGCCCTGCTCAGGCTACTGACTCGACACTGAAACGTGGGCGGTGGAGGATGTTGTCAGACTGGAAGTAGGTCGACAGGTCCCAGGATCCCACCTTCGTCACCAGTTTGTCATGTTAGGTGAATAACGGGACTGATACAGTAGTAAGTGCTCACCTCTTTATTTTCCTTTTCTATCTGCCCTCACGTATCCCTTCGCTCTTCCCTTCCGGTTCCTTTCCTCCCACCTCCTCCTTTCTACTTCTCATCCTGCCTGTTCCTAGCGCCGCGCACAGGAGCCAGGCATGACAATACTACAGAGGCGTAGGTGAATGCTGTTCTGGTCATCAGACGTTGCATATAGGGGCATTGCAGAAAACGGCCTGTGGAAGGGCCACTGTTAATGCTTTACAAAGTGTGACATTGAGGACACTCCATACTGAATGTGCAGTATTTTTAACAAATGGGACATTATGAATAGGTATCTGGTTCTGGTGCTTTATATTTGGGGCTTTTCAAATACTTGCCTGGTTCTGCTGATTTACATGATGGAGCATTATGATTACTTTCCTGGGGCCAGTACATTACATACTATTTTTGTGTACACCACTTTGGGGAGAGTGCTTTACATTAGAGATCATTATGGCATGAGTGGGAATTTCCACTTACAAAGTTGAGAGATGGCTAAGAGAGGAGACAGGTGGTTTACAAACTGAGGGCCTGATTACGAATTTGGTGGTGCACGAGTGGGGCGGCACGCCACTGCCCAACGCCTGCACCCTCAAACTCGACCGCTGGCCACCTGCCAGGTTAAAAGTTACCTCAATGTCTGGAGGGTTGTTCTTTGGCATACCCATGCCAGTGCCTTCGAAAAAGGCACCCCAATGGGAATGCTAAAGCAAGTTCCTGCAGAGCATTCACAGTTAAGTCCATGCCTTACAGGAACTGGGCGTGCATGCAGACAGACAGGCACACCATGTGCCCTCCCACATGATAACTCATGGCCAGAGGCAACAGGGGGCACTGTAGGGCCAGTTTCCTCACCACCAGCAGTTTCACAGCGTGAACACCACTATGGGACCGCTGGCAGTGAGGAAACTTGTAATATGCTTGGCAGGACCACAGTGGCCCCACCAATCACATTGCGGCCTCACACTGCCAGGGATTGCGGATCCCTGGCGGTTGTGAGTCCAAAACAGTCCAACTGCCGTACTTGTAATATGGTGGTCGGACCACTGGTGCGGCAGTCCCCGGCCACCACCGCGGGTTCAGCGGTCCAATGGACCGCCGAACTCGTAATAAGGCCTTAAGATAGCCAATTACTGTTTCATAACAACCTTCACCTCCAGTGATAAGGACTCACACCCAGGGCTTGGGCTAAGAGGGAATAACTGAACAGAGCTCCCAAGGTGCAATCGTTGCAATTCCCCCACTTTTCCTATTTGTCTCATCATGTCGTTAGATTTTAAAACTATCTGGCACTAAAACATCAATGATGGTAACACTATCCTGAGATAACCAAGCCACTGCAAGATACAGTAACTGACTCTGGAAGACCGGAAAAAGGTGTGCAATCATAAAGCAATGTTTGAAAGCATAGACCCCATTACAGAGCATAGTTTTCAGCATGTTGGTAAAAGGATGTTTTCTACTTGAAGCTGAGAAGACTTCCCGTAAAGGTAATGGCAAAGATTTTTTTTCTCTTAGGCAGTTTATGGTATCTATTAAAAGCGCAACCTTATTGGGATGAGGGAAAGCAAATATTCAGGATTTTTTTTGTATATGAATGTTTCTCACACAGGTGTGAATCTGAGGTGTACCTGGCAGCACGGCTAGTGGGTGCCGAGCACTTGCCTTTGGAGTGCCTTCGGCACGGACACAGTGATGCTGTATTTAAAGAGACTGTAGCTGCTCTGCATATGGCTATACAAAAAAAAATTGCAAGGCGTCCTGACCCAAATCTACACCCAATACAGTGGTCGAACAGTAAAAATAAGTGAGTAATGGTGAGGGATGAATGAGAATAAAAAAATTCTGGATGAAAGATTTGTGTTGAAGTTAATTTAATTTAAGCCTTGAAGATGCTCTTCCTTTATTTTACTTTTATTCATTTTCCAACAAACTTGTCATTTTTTCCCATGTTTATAAATACATCCATTTTTATTTGATGCTACTTTGGTTCAAAATTGTCTTGTGCTGCTAGGAAGCGGTGTGCTATAATGTATTCTCGTAGGTCTATTCAAAGGAGTTATAAACTGATCATTATGCTGCCAGGTACACTGTTACAATGTTATGCATTAGTCCTAGAGAAATGAAGTCATGGATGTGGAGTTTCAATGTAGAACATAATATATTCAATGCAGGCATGCTGGAAATCGGTGTCTCTAAGAGTGTGCCCATATTATATTGCGCTGTTTATAGCATTAAAAAAATCCGACTTTTGTGCCGCTGCTTGTGGTCCATAATGTATTTATACTAGAGGTCATCATGCTCTTGTAAAAGTACTCAGGATTTTCTAGCAGTTAGGTGTATTTAGGCATCAATTCTCTTTAAAGTAGAACATGTCCTGCAGTGGCCTCAGTGACACATTGGTAGGTGGCTCTGCGGCATGTGAGAGCAGCCCAGGCATAACACACTTACATTTCCCATGCTTAGTATATCAAGAAAGAACAATAGTTACTTACCTGTAATCTGTGGTTCTCCAGTATTGGTGTCTTTCATAGATTCACATGCCTGAATCATTCCCCGTCGTCGGAGTGGGAGTCCCACGGTACATAAAAAAGCAATAATATGCAATAAATATGTAGTAAATGCCAATACAAACAAACCAGGAAGTAAAGTAGCCCAGCTACAGTAAGAAAAAATTCCACATGTATGACAATCCTAGTCATTTTGTATAGTCCAAACTACAGCCAATCAGGCGCCAGCACCCACCAGAATGTTCTCCCCAGAGGCTCAGGCTCTCAGATTTTGTCGCAAGGAGTGTAGGTAAACCCAAAATAGCCTAAAAGCCTCTGAGGGGAGGTGGGCGGGTTGCATGTGAATCTATGAAAGACACCAATACTGGAGAACCACAGATTACAGGTAAGTAACTATTGTTCTTCTCCAGTATTAGGGGTGTCTTTTATAGATTCACATGCCTGAATCAGAGTAGCTAGCAGAACAAATCCGTGCTAGGCAGACGCCAGTGGCTGTAAAGATTGTCAGCATAAGTCATAAAACAGTGTAAACTGAAAATACACATATCATAAGCACAGGATAATGCAATCATGTAAACATGTGTAAAACATACATATGAAGCGTCTGACAGCAGTAATGGAGGTGGGAAACAGAGGCTCACCTTATTTGAAAAGATTTCGTAGAACTGCACGACCCACAGAAGTATCAGCTTCGCTGGTTGCGTCCAGACAGTAATGCTTGGTAAATGTATGGCGACTGGCCCAAGTAGCCGCTCTGCAGATCTGCTGAATAGGAACTCCAGCAAATAAAGCCGTAGACGATGACATTGCTCTTGTGGAATGAGCTCTAGGAGCTGCTTGCAACGGTCGTCCTGCTTGCATATGGCAAAAGGCAATGGCAGAAGATATCCATCTTGCAATAGTCTGTTTTGAAACTGCTTGCCCCTTTTGAATAGCACCGTAGGTGATAAACAGTTGGTCAGAAGAGCGTAAAGCGGATGTCCTCTGCAGATAGAATTTAAGACATGTCTTAACATCCAGCGTATGCAATGCCCTTTCCGCCGGTGCTTGCGGGTTAGGAAAAAATGACTTCAGAATTATAGGTTCGTTAAGGTGAAAATCCGAAGGTACTTTGGGAATGTACTTCGGATTAGTGCGGACTATTACAGAGTCACTTGTAAACTGCAGGAAAGGATGGTGAACTGTAAAAGCCTGAAGATCACTGACTCTTCTGGAGGATGTTAAAGCCAGCAACAGTGCTACCTTCCACGAGAGATATTTGAGATCGGCCTTGTGGATGGGTTCGAAAGGATGACACATGGGTTGTGCCAGGACAACGTTAAGATGCCACACCGGAGGCGGTCGTCGTACTGGAGGGAACATCCTAAAGAGTCCTTTAAAGAATTGCTGTATAATCTTCGCAGAGTATAAGGAATTAGTACCATCCTGCCGATATCTCGAGATCGCCGCCAGGAAAACTTTCAGGGTTGCGTGAGACAGGCCTGATTTTGCTAAATGTAGGAAGAAAGGTAGAATCTCTTCCGGCGTTGCTGAAAAAGGATGAACACCATGTGCGTGACACCAGATGCAGAAACGCTTCCACTTTAGACTGTATGTCTTTATGGTAGCAGGTGCCCTTGCCCTGGCCAGAACCTCCTTGCATTCCTCTGGGATGTTTAGGTGGGCGAACTCACGGTACTCAGGTGCCAAGCCGCTAATCTCAGTGATTTTGGATCTGGATGGTAGACCTGACCGTTCTGCATGCTGTGTAAGTTCGGGATTGGATTCAACTCAATCGGTTCGCACTCTGACAGAAGAAGAAGTTCTGTAAACCAATACTGGCGCGGCCATCTGGGGGCAATCAGGATCAATCTGCACGGTTCCTTTTTTCATTTTCCGCAGAACCCTAGGGACTAGTGGAATCGGCGGAAAAGCGTACGCATAAGTCCGAGACCAATCTATCGAAAACGCATTCCCCTGAGAGTCCTTGTGGGGATGCCAGCTTCAAAGAATTGGCATTTGCTGTTGGTCTTTGTTGCAAATAGATCTAGGTCTGGACGACCCCACAGGCGAAAGATGCGTTCCACTGTCTGGTGATGTAACTCCCACTCGTGAGTGGAGACTGTCGTCCTGCTGAGTGTGTCTGCCAAGACATTCTCTATTCCTGGAACATGCACTGCTTGAAGATTTACATTGTGCTGTAAGGCCCATGCCCATAATTCTTGGGCTTCCTGGGAGAGGAGAAGATGCTTGTTGACGTAATGCATGCTTGTTGTGTTGTCTGTTCTTATCAACACATTGGAATCCTGAATGATTGCATGAAACGCCTTGAGTGCTAGAAATATGTCTCTCAGCTCCAGACGGTTGATGTGCCATCGCTTTTGTGGAGCAGTCCACTTGCCGCTGATTGTGAGACCTTGAAGATGCGCTCCCCAGCCCTCGAGAGACGCATCCGTCGTGATGGTGAGGCTTGGTGACTCTTGAAGAAATGCACACCCCTGCTGGAGATGTCGTTTTTGTGTCCACCAGCGTAGAGTTTTGCATTAGCGGTGTGATCTTGATAAGATCTTCGAACGTCCCGGAGACTTGTAACCACTGCAGGGTTAGCTCTTCCTGGAGAGGTCTCATTGTGAGACGACAGTTTGGTAGTAATGGGATGCAAGAAGATACCATCCTCAGAAAGGACTTGTATAGCCGAACAGACACTGACTTTTTTGATAACAGATTCTGCGCGATGTTTTTATCTTCATTTGTCTCTCCTCCGAGACAAAGGCTTGTAGTTTCTGAGTGTCCAATGTTGCTCCCAAGAAAGCTTGTCTTTGAGAAGGTCTCAATTGGGATTTTTCGAGATTGATGGAAAGGCCCAGAGATTGGAACAGGTGTAGACACTGTTGTAGATGAGATTGCACGACTGCTCGAGAATTGGCATTTATAAGGCAGTCGTCTAAGTATGGGAAAATTTGGATTCCCTCCAGCCGGAGGTGCGCCGCTACCGGAGCTAGAACCTTGGTAAAAACTATTGGCGCTGACCGTAGTCCGAAAGGAAGAACTTTGAATTGGTAATCCCTGCCAGCCACCCTGAAGCGCAGGAATTTTCTGTGGCGAGGTAGAATGGGAATATGGAAATATGCATTTTGGAGATCTAAGGTGACCATGTAATCTCCCGCTGCCAAAAGATGCAATATTTCCTGGAGCGATAACATCCTGAAAGTTAATTTTCTTAAGTACTTGTTTAGAGCACGGAGATCTAGAATCGGGCGCCACTCTCCGTTTTTCTTCCTTATTAGAAAAAATTTGGAGTAAAACCCCATTCCCCTCATCTTCTGAGGTACGCTCTCGATCTCTCCTTTTTGCATCATCAATCTGATTTGGGCAAATAGCTCCTTCAGGTGAGCTGGGGGTGGTCCTTTCGGGGAAACATTTAGAGGAAATTTCTCGAATTCTAGGGCATGACCCCTGGCCACAATATCCAGGACCCATTTGTCTGATGTTATTGACTGCCAATTTGAGTAAAATTTGGATATTGCTCCTCCAATTCGTTCTTGAGAGCAGGGCAGTGGTGGTGGCAGGTGAAAAGTCTCATTGGCGCTTATCTTTTCCACGATAATTCGCCTTTCCCCTGTTCTGGGCATAAGTGGGCTTTCTCTGGCCGTAAGATTGATAGCGTTGAGTATGGTATCGTTGATTGTTTTGTCTGTAAGAGGATTGTTGGTTATATCCACCTCTGGTAGAGGACGATCCTCGTCCTCTCGCTCCTCGAAAGGGCGGCTTGCGGAATTGGAGGGTACCTAAGGATTTTGCTGTTTCAGTATCCTTCTTTATTGTCTGTAAGGCGTCCTCCACCTGAGGGCCAAACAGATATTCGCCATCATATGGCAAGTCCAGCACCTTATTCTGTACTTCTTGTCTAAAAGAAGTAGACCGTAGCCAACCCTGTCTGCGAAGAACCGCAGCTCCCGCTAGCTGCCGAAAGCCCGTTGAGGCTACATCCACTGCTGAATCAATAATCTCTTCTGAGATTCTTTGGCCTTCCTGTAGTATCTTGAGCGCTTCAGCCTTAGAAGGTTCAGGTAGGAGATCAATAAATGGTGCAATGTCCGACCACATCTGTCGGTCATACCTTCCTAAGATGGCCAATGAATTTGCCGCTCGAACTGTCGTAGCCGCCATAGTGGAGACACGTTTCCCTATCGAATCTAGGCGTTTGCCATCTCTGTCTGGCGGGGCTGTAAGTGGAAAAGAAGGGTTCCGAGCCCTCTTTTGAGCTGCCTGGACAATCACAGAGTCAAGTTTCGGCTGTCCGATAAGGCACGCAGGAGATTTGTCCGGTGCTCTGTATTTCTTTTCCAAATGTGGCAGGACTGGAGGAATGGATGCCGGGGTTGCCATGACTTTTATACCCTCCTGCCAAATAAAGTCAATGATAGGTATAGACTTAATCTGTTTCCTGGGCTGATCTTTAAAATCATATAGGAAACAGTCTTGTTCCTTATGCTCCATATTGATATGAAAACGTTTAGTTGCACGTTCCATTAAAAGGTGGAAGCTAACCACGTCCACTGGAGGTGAAATTGAGACTGCTTGATGCGAAGGGGAAGGTGTTTGAACCTGGTATTCATCCCACTCCGACTCATCCTGTACCTCTCCTTCTTCTCTTTGCTCCTCCTCATCTGAAGACTGAGGATCTACTTCCTCCACCTGAGACTGCGAAGTAGGTGAAACAGGAGTTGTTGGTTGTAAAACTGGCACCGGTACTTCAGTGGCCGGAGTAGCAGGCACTGAGCCCGTAGTTTCAGAAGGTGGAAACCTTCTATAATAATCGTCCAACATGTATTGAAGGTTGGTCAGTAAGGCAACTGGTACCTGCGCGACAGGTAAACTGTCCATCTGGGGCTCCATCTGTACAGGTGGTTGTTCATCCTCCAGTTCGTCCTCTTGCAACTTGATATTCAGCTCAGAAGGACTAGTTGCCGCTCCGAATGTATGAACCACATCATCCTCACTGTCTGAGTCTAAAAATCGGTCAGGCACCTGTGATGATGGCTTTGGTGTAAAGAACACCGTCGACGGTGACCATACCTGTAACGCAGTGCAAGATGACAATTGCGGCGTCGACGGTGCGTTTTCCGCTGCTTCAGTAGCAGATATCAAAGGCTCCGTCGACGGTGTCGTCGACGGGACGGACTTTGTCGACGGGACAGACTTCGTCAACGGTGCCGTCGACGGAACGGACTTCGTCGACGGAACGGGCTTCGTCGACGGAACGGGCTTCGTCGACGGAACGGGCTTCGTCGGCGGAACGGGCTTCGTCGACGGAACGGGCTTCGTTGACGGAACGGGCTTTGTCGACGGAATGGGCTTCGTCGACGGAATGGGCTTTGTCGACGGGACGGACTTTGTCGACGGGACAGACTTCGTCGACGGTGCCGTCGACGGAACGGACTTCGTCGACGGTGCCGTCGACGGAACGGACTTCGTCGACGGGATGGACTTCGTCGACGGGATGGACTTCGTCGACGTGATGGACTTCGTCAACGGAATGGGCTTCGTCGACGGATCGGGCTTCGTCGACGGGATGCTCGTCGTCGACGGTGCAACCTTCGTTGACGTCTTCGTCGACGGTGGCAACTTCGTCGACGGAATGAAGATCGCCGACGAAGCCGTCGATGGCATCTTCTTCGTCGACGGCAGAGCCTTAAGAGGAGCCGACGACGAGGTGTCGACGACGGCCGTCGTCGACGAGATTGGTCTTACCGTAACATAGACCATGGTAGGGGAAGAAGCTGTCGTCGTCATAATCATCGATGGTTTAGGAGATGAGAAGGTCATCGGCGACGTGGATGATGCGTCGACGGAGGTCTTCGTCGACGAGAAAACAGAAGAAGGCGTCGTCGACGAGAAAGAAGTTTCCTGAGGTGAAATCTTGTCAGATGTCTGAGGCAAGCTCTTGGTGGACCGTTTTTGAGGTATAGAAGGAACCTCCAAACCCTTGCCTGAGGGTGCAACCTTAGAAGTAGAAGGCCTGTCAAAACCTTTAGAAGGTTGATGCTTCTTAACAACCTTAGCCCCAGGGGATGGCAATACCTCAGCCGCAGGCCTCTTCTTAGACGCTGAAGTGGAACCAGAGGCAATACTGCCAACCTCAGAAACAGGATTATCAGAATCCTTAAGCCTTTGTAGCCACAAAAGCAACCGACCCTCTCTGTCTCTGAGAGTCTTTTGAGGAAAGGTTCTGCAGATCTTACTGTCCTTGACCTGATGATCTGGATAGAGGCAGTAAATACATTTCTTGTGGGGGTCCTCTTTAAAAAGCCTGTGCTTACCACAAGAATCACAGGCTCTAAACAGAGACTTCTTTGAAGACATTCTAGAAGAAATGATCCAAAAGGAAGATAAGTTGAAAGAACTGAGCAGAGCTCAGGGAGACTCCCTTCACACGACGTGCGGTAGAAAATCTGAGAGCCTGAGCCTCTGGGGAGAACATTCTGGTGGGTGCTGGCGCCTGATTGGCTGTAGTTTGGACTATACAAAATGACTAGGATTGTCATACATGCGGACGTTTTTCTTACTGTAGCTGGGCTACTTTACTTCCTGGTTTGTTTTTATTGGTATTTACTACATATTTATTGCATATTATTGCTTTTTTATGTACCGTGGGACTCCCACTCCGACGACGGGGAATGATTCAGGCATGTGAATCTATGAAAGACACCCCTAATACTGGAGAAGCAAAACTCTTCCCTCCACCACCAGCGCTGATGCTCCAATATCTGCAGCCATCAGCGCGGACCACTCTCACTCTCAAAAGGTGATGTCAGCTGTAGAAGTCGCTACCAAACGTGCATCCCCATGGCTTGACTCTCTTTCTGCACACAGAACGAGTCACAGCCTGACTAAATACCTACAAAAAAAGCTATTTTAGACAACTGAATAAGTATTAGAATTTTGGAAAATTCTAATTTATAAACAAGCGAATCCGTTAAAATTGGCACAGCAGGCTTATAAGTGTGGACTGACAACCTTATATGTCTAAGCACACTTCTCTAGACAAAGGGTTTTGTACAGACTGGAGTGTTCCACTTCTTTTAAGAAATTAGCTTATACCATATGATAAACCAAGGTATGGCAACACAACGTGAATGGCAACAAGAGATGAACCTGAACCAATGAAAATTTGACTTTCTTGTGGAACCTTCCTTAATCCAATGGAGAACATCACAAGACTATGAATATATAAAACAGATGTGCCACTAATCATTATTTTATTTTCACTCAACACTGTCCTAGAAAAAAAACAGCATTATATGAGACACTGCACGTGGAGAATAGTATTTACTTTAGCAGCAAACTGGCCAAAAAGAATATAAAACAAATCTAATTAGTTATGTTATTGTCTGAAAATGGGATCTGTAAACAATCGGAGGACAGAAAAAGCAAACAGAAGGTAGGAAGGCAGTCAATTCAGCATATTAAGACAGAAAATGTAAATGCAAATCTTTCAAAGTACCATATGGCAGTTGAAACCAAATATTAGCTACAACAAACAAGGGAAAAAACAACAGACTTGTACTATGCAAATAATGGCATAAGAAAGATAAACTCTTCTGCTGCGGTCATTATCATACCGCCAGCAGAACCACCAGAATCGTGTGTTCATTCTACAGTGTGAAGCCAGCTGCAAATAGTAAAACATAATACAGCAAGAAAACAAAGACCATTTGATGCCAAAAAGCAGACGATGGAAGACTTATTTCGAGAACAACTAAGGAAATATAATAAATAAAGAAAAAATATTAGATAAAAATCACATCTTACCCATGTATTTGAGCAACACAAGAAGGATGGACAAAATGAGCAGATAAACCCAGATTGCCACAAACAATTGCCGATTTCACCGTACCTCTCACAAACCTGGGATTTTATGGAGGTAAAGAGAGGAGGATTTAAACAGCAGCAATGCACTCCCAGTTCTGAGGTGACAAGTTTGCCTGGTGTGCCTCGGTGAACATGGATACTGTCATGATCCGCATGCTCTGTTCGAGTAAGGTCAGGATACTGCTTGTTAGGTCGAAGCCTACCAGACAGTGCTGCTGTCTGGTTTGCAGACGATATCTTGGAGACTTTCAGAAAGTTGACCTAGGAATGTATTCTGCCCGTTGATTACCAATGGCTTTGTGGTTTGTAACAAACATGTTCTGGCTTTCTTTTTGCTGGCTTTATTTGCTTTAGTCTCTCCAGGTTCAGTTTGTCCCTCCCATTGCCTAAAATCGTGTTTACAGTATTTTCCCACAAACTCTCTTTCTGTAAAAAGGCCTTTAAATCTTGTTATATTGGTACATTTGCTGTGTACTCAAAGACTGAAGTTAATCAATCAATCATAACTTTATTTTGTCCACTTCAAATGACATGAAAAGTATTCTACAATAGATAATCAATTACGTTAAAATACATATTAAATATGAAGTCACATGATAACGTATAAAACCGTATTGTAAAATACAGATACAAAGATAGATTAAATGCCATCCTTAAAACAGTAATTCACAAACATCATTACCCCTTTTATATGTACATTTAGTCATATAAGATTGATTTTCTCCTCCTTATAGCAGAGAGCAAAAATAAGGCTACACAGTAACAAACAAAAGGGTTTGGCAATGATTGGAGATAGTATAAGGCTGTATGACATTGCCTAAAAGAAAGTTTGCACAAAAGTGGCAACATTAATCTTTTCCTTTCCTCCACATAAAACTTACAGAAGAATAGAAAGTGCAAGTTGTTCTGTTCAGAATGTGCGTCACATGGACAAAGTGGCAGTGAATCAACTGTGAATGTTTTAGCAGGGTAGCCTAACAGTAATGGAATGTATTTCAGCAGGAATTGTAGTAAGACAAACAGATGCTGAGGGATGTTAACATATGTCAGGTAAAAATATGTGATATTATCTATGCGTGGTGTTAAGGAATATATCTTAACCATGCTCTTGTTGCGGTTCCTTACCCATCTGCCTCTACTCAATCTGTCCAATAACCGGCCTTTTAGATCTTTTCATGATATTGTCAGGCATAAGGTAGGATCTTTTAACAATATTCCAAGAGCAATCAATTCCAGATTTGACTCAATGTATCTTACCCATTGTATTCTTGAAATACCTTCTAGGTTCAGTCAATCTTTTACAATGTCTCGGGATAGACTCCGTTTTTCCTTCCTCCGCAGTGCCGCATTAAAATGGGAGCAATTTGATCAGTAATATATGGGAGACTAAATTCAGAGTGACAATTAATTGATGAGCAAGATTGCGGAAGGCAGCCCAGTCTCTTTAAAAAACGTCTGACTGAAGTCAATTGTCTAGCTCTGTCGTCTAGGGAGCCTGGTGATTACTTCACTTACTCTGACTTCAAAGTGAGAGGATTTATGTGACACTCTTGCTGGATATTGGGGGTAGGATAGAATTTTTTTCTAGCACACAAGAACATTTAAATGAACTATGTAAGTATTTCAGAATATATCAGAATTAGAAACCCAAATGAAGCACATTTTTTTGTTATTTTTGTTATTTCTGAAGTGTGTTGGAAACAAATATTTTAATATGATCAAAACTAATTACACTATGTGATGAAATTTCAACACATTTTCGTTTGTGCACTGTATAGTTTTATTAGTAAAACGATATGTCTGTGCAAATGTAATGGTAATTTCAAATGAAAATGTGTTGTCTGTAATGACAGTCCTCTACCAGACTATACATACTTCTCTACGCCACTCCACTCTACTCTGCACCACTCACACCACTGCACGCCACTCTGCACCACTCCACGCCTCTGCACTCTATGCCACTTCACGCTACGCCTTTTACTCTACCTTGTGCCACTCTACTCCATGTCTATGCACTCCTAATCACTCTTCTCTAAACCACTGCGCTCTACACCACTCCAGTCTAGGCCACACCAATCTACTCTGCACAACTCCACTCTACACCAACGTACTCTATGCCACTTTGCAACACTGTACTCTATGCCAATACACTCTACGCCAAGGAACTTTACTCTGTAACACTCAACGCCCCTGCACTCTACTCCAACCCACAGTACACCACTCTAATCTACTCTGCGCCACTGCACTTTACGCTATGCCATTACACTCTATGGCCCTCTACGCAACTGTTCTCTACCCTGCAACACTCCAGTCTAACCCACTTCACTCTACTCTGAAACAATCTACTCTGCGCAACTCCACTCTATGCCACTACATTTTACGTCACTCTACTCTTAAACACTGCATTCTACATACGTGCACTCTATGTCACTGTACTTTACGGTGCTGCTCTCTACCAATCTACTCCACTCTACACCAATGCACTCTGACACTCTACTCTGCAACACTGCACTCTGTGCCACTCTACTCTTCATTACTCCACTCTATGATACTGCACTTTATGCCACTTCCCTCTACAACACTGCACTCTATGCCACTCAACTCTACTGTGCACTTTATGCCACTTGACTATACTCTGTACCACTGCCCTCTGCATCACTCAACTTTATGCCACTTCGCTCTGCACGACTGCACTCTATGCCACTGCACTCTACAGCACTATACTCTACTCGACACCACCACTCAATGCTGCTCTGCGCCACTCTTCTCTGAACCACTCCACTTTGCGCTACTCTACTATGCACCACTCTAATCTATGCCACTGCATTCTATGACGCTGCATTGTATGCCACTGAATTCAATGCCACTCTATGTCACTATGCTCTACAACACTCTACACCATTGCACTCTATACCAGTCCACTCTACGCCACTCCAGTGTATGCCACTCTACACAACTCCACATTATGCCACGCCAATACACAACACTCTCTGCCACTCCACTCTACAACACTCTTCCCCATTCCACTCTACGACACTCAACTCCACTCTTTGCCATTCCACTCTACGACACTTCACGCAACTCTCCTCTACTCCACTAACTTTGAGCTTTTAGCTATGCTGAACAGCAGCCATGCTGGTGTACAACATGACTAAAACACATTGGCAAACCAAATAGCTCTTGCATAGGCAAGACCTATTGGCGTTGCCAATGCGTGTTCATAGCTACAACCAAACCTGGAATTTCCTTGAATTTCAGCTATGATCCCAGCCATTGCAGTTTACGTTTAGTAAAACACGGCTTGTCAGACTATAGTGAACCGGTATGGTCTTAGGGCTGTGATGGTTTCTTTCACGCTACTTGGTTTCACACTGAAGTATGAACCCCTTCAAGCATGAACAAATCTTATTTGTGGAATGCTCTTAAGATGCAGCAAAACCGTACCCTAGAGCTTTTAAGATGCAGCACAATTTGAGTGTCACATTTGCAATGGTCTTATAGGTAGAATTAAAAAAAGATGAGCGGCATTGGCAATAGGCATATGTAGGCTTTGTAAAGATGTGAGAAAATGGAAAAACCTGACGGAAAGTCATGTTAATGGACATGATTTTCAAGTGATCGGAGTAAACGGAAATGATAAACATGCTCTAAAATTATGGGCCATATGTATCAAGCTAATTAGCATTCGCAAAGGCCGAAATTCTGCGAATTTCGGCCTTTGCGAATGCTAATTAGATAAATGGTATGTATCAAACATGTTTGATGCAAAATAAGGAATTGCAAAATTTGCTATTCCTTATTTTGCGATTCCTTAAATGCAATGTATCAAACAAAAAATATTCAAAAATTGCCATTAAGGATTCGCAAATTACCACCAACTTCTAGTTGGTGGTAAGTTGTGAATTCTTTTCAAAAAGCTTTTTTACAAAAAAACAAAGGTGCCATATGACGCCCATACATGCCCTTAGGGCATATATGTGCGCCATATGCCCCCAAATGTCTTTTTCAGGGGTGCAGCAGGGTGTTCTTGAGACACCCCTGCACCCTTGAAAAAATTCCTAATTTGCGATTAGCATATTGCTAATCGCAAATTGCACTTTCATTCCTATGGGCCTCCTGGCCCATGGAAATGAATGGGTAATTTGCGATTAGCAATTTGCTAATCGCAAATTAGGAATGCTAAGGAATCGCTATTGAAAAGCGATTTTGTACATACATACCGTTTTGCATTTCCTAAATAGCGATTCCTTAAAATTCGCTATTTAGGAAATGCAAAATAGTTTGATGATACATATGGCCCTAAGTCTTGTGCCAAAAGTGCATCGATAACGGAGTGATAGCCGTTTTTGATAGTTAATGACATTAAACCATTGACTATCAACAGGCAGATAACGAAAAAAGTAACTGGAGAAGCATGCTTCTTTGTGGGAGTTATTCTACATCATAAAAAACTACATTGAGAGCAGCCATGTGCTCTACTGAACTGAATACAATATTATCCGTCTGAAGTCACAAATATAAAAAACTTTGTCTACACTATATCATTGAACAGTTTGGTTAATACCTAGTATTAAACAGTTGTTTTAAATCCACTCAATGAGAATTGAACAAGAAAAGCTTGTAGCTGCTAACAATCTAACACACAATTATAGTGGAGCCAAATGATATGTCTAACCTAGTTGGGTGGGACGGATACACAGTAACATCGAAGTCTGTTAGGGGTATGGGTGTCATGCAGAATAGAACATGTGCTTGGGTTTCATGCAGAACATCATCTTCACATGGGAAACAGGAATGGGATCAGATCAGTCATACCAAAACAATTATATGCTGTTAGACATGCCAGGGAGAAGTGATATAGGAGAATGTATAGGAAATAGACCTACTCCCCGCGATATTTCACCTTTTGCTTGACCCCATTTCACTGCTGGTATATGGACTCTGCACACTAACACACTGCTGTCTAGTTCACAGTGTATGTGCTCTGACCTCAACAATATGCAGAAAGAAATAAGTTACTTACCTGTAACTATAGTTCTCCAGTATTGGAAGCTTTCATAGATTCACATGCTTGAATCATTCCCCGTCGTCATGATGGGAGTCACTGGTACTTAAAATAGTAGTAGTAGTATTAGTAGAAGTTGTACACTGGTAGGTAGAGTATAGCTTGTTACATCGCATGCTATTGCATCGCGTTCCTTTACAACGCGGTCGTTGTAACGACTGCGTTATAAAGGAACACGATGTTAGAACGTGATACCTGTCATTAGATCGACTTGCTGTAGGGGGCGCGCTGGACTTAGGAATAGTATAATTTATTAATTCCAACTCCAGCCTGCGCAACAGTAGGGAAGGTGTTGGAATAGTAAATTATACTATTCCTTGGTTAGAGCGCCCCCTACAGCAAGTCGATCTAATGGCTTCCGCTGTAAAGGCATCCCGTTCTAACAACGCGGTCGTTGTACCGACCGTGTTGAAAAGGAACTGCGATGTAATGACTGCGTTGCAAACGCTGTCTCCTGATAGGTATAGTTTAAACAGAGGCCTAGGCCTCCTAGTTTATTAACCTATCATAGTCATTATTAACCCCTTCCATGCTCATGACGAGCTCAGCTCGTCATGCAGTACACTGCTCGTATGCTCATGACGAGCTGAGCTCGTCATGAACAATGGGATTTAAGGGAGTTCAGCACCAAGAGTGAATTGCTGTAGCTTTCAAGGTGTTAAAAAGAGACCAAAGTTTTTCCTTAACCAATCAGCATGAATCACCCTCTAGAACACTCTCGAGAGAGAAGATCAGTACCTCACATTTTCGAGCACTAGTACTTGAATAATGCACTGGGATAGACAAAGGTGAGCTTCCCCCGGGGAGGAGGGTGGGTCACATGTGAATCTATGAAAGCTTACAATACTGAAGAACTATAGTTACAGGTAAGTAACGTATTTCTTACTCCAGTATTGGAACTTTCATAGATTCACATGCTTGAATCAGAATAGCAAGCAGTTGAGTATCACATTTAACATAACCGTGAACAGCTTAACAGGAATATACATCACCAAAACCTGCAAATAACCACTAAAAATACAACAACCATAATCATATTAATAACAATTAAGGAATAAACTCCTTTAAGCAATAAGCAGAGTAAATGGTTTACACTCCGGAAATATGATACAGTAATAGAGGTAGGGGGCTAGACAGGGGTGGCTCCCCTTAGTGAAACAGATGAAGGAGTACTGCTTGGCCCACCGCTGTGTCGTTTAGGACTGCTGAATCCAAGCAGTAGTGTCTAGTAAATATGTGTCAATTCTTCCACATACGTGCACGGCAAATAAAGCTTTAGATGTGAACACAGCTCTCGTGGAATGGGCTCGAACTCTAGAAGACAGTGACATGCCTGCTTTGTGGTGGCACTATTTTATCGCACTTGATCCATCTAGAGATACTCTGCTTGGAGAGCGTGAAACCTTTCCTTGAGCGCTGTATGCGACAAATAGTTGATAAGTCTTTTACAGATAAAATGTTAGGCAACGCCTGACATAGAACAAATAAAGAGCCTTTTCAGCAGTTGTTGATGAATTCAGGAAGTAAGTTCTTAGTACCAGAGGCTCATTAAGGTAGAAGTTCAATGGAACGTTAGACTTGTGTGGTGTAGAACTCCATCAGCTTTGAATTGCAAAAAAGGTTCGTCTATAACAAAAGCCTGAATCTCACTGACCCATCTGGCTGAGGTCAGGGCAAGAAGTAAAGCCAATTTCCATGACAGGAACTTGATCTCCGGCTTGTGAATTGGTTTGAAAGGAGATTTAATCAAATGTAAAAGAACAGTGTGAACTGCCAGGCCGGAGGTGGAGGCCTTATAGGAGGAAAAACACGAAACAGTCCTTTGAGGAACTCTTTTATTATTCTAGAAGACCACAAAGGTGGAAAAGAAAGTGAACTTCTACTACGGGAAATGGCTGCTAAGTGAACCTTTATCGAGCGATGCGCCAGGCCTCATTTAGCTAGCTGTAAAAGGCAAGGTAAGACCTGTTCTGAAGAGGCCAGCGGATGTATACCCGTTTGATGGCACCAGATACAGGACGTTTCCATTTGAGACGGTACATTTTGTTAGTACTGTCCGCTCAGGCTGGGATATCTCAACATTCCCTGGAAATGTTCAAGTGCTGGAACTCATTGAACTCAGGAACCATGCCGATAAGTGGAGGTGCCTTGGATCCGGGTGTAGGATCTGCCCCTGGTTTATCATCAGAAAATTGGGAAACACTGGAAGCCGGAAGTGCGGGACCTGGGATAGAAGAAGCAGTTCGGTGTACCTGCGTTGACGTGGCAATGCTGAAGAAATGAGGATAAGTTTGCATGGTTCGAACTTCATCTTCCTCAAGACTTTCGGGAGAAGAGGAATGGGAGGAAAAGCATAAGCAAATATGCCAGACCATGCAATTGTTGAAGATGTCAACTTGCATAGTACCAGCGTTTGCAGGTCTTGGGAGTTGTGAATAGGTCCAATTGTGGTGCGCCCCAGCATAGGAAAATGTTGTGCAGGGTTTGCAGGTGCAGCTACCACTCGTGGCACGAAGTTGTGAGCCTACTGAGTGTGTTCGCAATCGTATTTTGTCTACCCGGAATATGTTCTTCTAGGAAGCAGATTCTGTGAATTATAGCCCATTCCACAACTTCTGTGCTTCCCTGGAAAGCTGGCAAGATCTGGTGCTGCCCTGTTTGTTTATATAGTGTATCGTTGTGGTATTGTCCGTACGGACAAGCACTGACAAATCCTGTATCCTGGGAAGAAAAGCTTGGAGGGCTAGATGTACTGCTCTTAGATCCAATACATTTCTGTGGGATCGACTTTGAGTCCCATGCCACTTGCCACTCACTTGAAGCTCTTGGAGATAAGCTCCCCATCCCTCCAGGGACGCATCTGTGGTAATCACGAAGGGTGCCGCCATTTGTTGGATAGACAGCCCTGCTGATAGATGGGTTTTGTCTGCCCACCACTTCAAGGATTTTAGCATGCATGGACGTATCTTGATGACGTCTTCGAAAGAGCCTTTGGATTGTGCTCACTGCTTGGTCAGTTCCTCCAGCATGGGTTGCATTTTGAGGCGACAGAATGGGATCAGTGGTATGCACAATTACATAATTCCCAAGAGAGACATGTACAGTTGTAGCAAAAGAGACTTTTTTCTTCTGATGTATTTTGTGAGCATTAGAAGCCGGTGTTGGCTTTCCTCTGCAGGATAAGCCTTTAAGCACACCTTGGCCACCAGAAAGACAATCATTTGCGATGGGCTCTGTCTGGATTTTTGCACATTGAGAGTGAGACCCAACTGCCGGAAAAGAAGTGTGCAGGTCTTTCTGGATGCTCACGCTACTGATTTGAAAGGTGCCTTTATCAGCCAGTCGTCCAGATTTGTGAAGACTTGATGTTGATGTTGTCTAAGAAATGCTGCGACCAGAGCAAGGCACTTTGTAAAAATCCTGGGAGCATATTTGAGATTGAAGAGGAGCACTTTGACCTGGAAGTGGCGTCCGGCAACCAAAAATCCTCTATTTCCTGTGCCTTGGGTGAATGGGTATGCAGAAATAAGCGTCTTGGAGGTCTAATGAGGTCCTGAACTTGCGCTGGTTTAGGAACTTCAGAACCTCCTGCAACGTGATCATCCGAAATGATTGTTTTTTCAGATAGACCTTGAGCCTTCTGAGGTCTAAAATTGGTCGCCACTGCTTTAGCTTCTTTCTGATTAGGAAGAAACGGGTGTGAAAAACTTTGCCCCTGTGCGAGACTGGGGCCTTCTCGATCGCCCCCTTTTTGGAGCATGGCTTTGACCACTTGTTGAAGAGTTTTAAGATGCTTTTGGTGGAAGGCTTGTCATGGGGTTGCCGGTGGTTTGTGGATGAACTACAGTCTATGTCCAAATTGCACAAGGCGAAGAACCCACCGGCCTGTGGTAATCGTTTTCTATTGGTGAAGGTGGTTGGAAATCTTGCCTGCAAGATACAAGGGTTTTTATTGGGAGAAATTGAGGAGAACGTGGTGGAGGAGTTGGAGCCGGAGCCTGTACCATATCATTGTCGACGGCCAACATCCTTGCCTCCCTGTGCTGATATTCCCCTATTTGACCTGACATAGGATGTCTGAGGAGGTTGTCTTTGTTGGGATTGGGAATGGTATGACTGATTATTCAAGGGATATGCAGGGTATCGGTATTGCTGATACCCTCCACCCCCCATAGGAAGGCTGCCCTTTTTCTCCGCAGCCGCGAAAAGGAGTTTTCCTGAACTGCAGCGTTTTAAGTGCTTCCTCCTTACTCTGCCTGACTTCCAACGAGATCTTCTCCGTCATATGGTTGGTCTAAGATCTAATCTGAACCTCTGGGCGGAGTGAAGTAGCTTTGAGCCATCCCTGCCTTCTAAAAACTGACGACCCTGCCAACTGCCTGAAACTTGTGATGGCGACATCCATGGCAGAACCTATAATTTTGTTGCTCTTTCTCCCTCATGCAGGATCTTCTTTGCCTCCTCCTTAGCGTCCTCTGGTAGTTGGTCAACGTATGGGGCGGGAAACAGAGTTTACAACACTGTCATTACATCGCGCTACTATTACAACGTGGTCGTTACAACGACCTCGTTGTTAGTACGCAATGCATTTACATTGCAAGTCATTACAACGACTTGCAAAAGGGGGTTGCTGAGGTATTGGAAATGAATTCCAACACCTTCCCTACTGTTGCGCAAACTGGAGTAGGAATAGTAATTAATACTATTCCTAAGTCCAGCGTGCCCCCTAGTGCAAGTCGTTGTAATGACTTGCAATGTAAATGTATTGCATACTAAAACGCATTTGTTGTAACGACCGCGTTGTAAAAGCACGCAATGTAATACATCACGATGTAATGAGCAATATTTGTATGGGCCATGTCTGACCACAGCTGGCGATCATAATGCCCTAAGATCACCAGAGAATTTGACGCTCCCACTGTCAATGCGGACATTGCAGAAAACCGCTTGCCGATGGTATCTAGGCACCTGCCATCCTTATCAGGAGGAGAAGGAAGAGGTGCTGCAGGATTTTTCGAGCGGCACTGAGCAGCTTGCATGACCCCGGAATCCGGTTTTGTGTGTCCTGTGAGACACGCTGGTGCATTATCCGAAGCCTAGTATTTCTTGTTAAGACGTGGAAGCACCGCCTATACAGAAGCTGGGGTCTTCATAATTCGAACACCCTCTTCCCAGATGTAATCAATAATTGGTATAGCCCTAACAGACTTACGAAAAAGTTCTTTAAAGTCATAAAGGAAACAGTCAAACTGTTTTGAGGGCATTGGTAAAGAAAATATTTTTGCTGCGCGTTCTAGAAGATTATGAAACCCTCCAATGTCTTCTAGCGCAGATTCTTCAAGCGGGGTTTTTTTTAGCAGGCAAGAAAATCTAATATTTATCCCACTCCATGCCCATGTTGGGAACTTCTCCCTCTTCCAGCTCTTCGTCTGAAGAGATTACTTCCTGGAGAAAAATGGACTGTGGTGTACTTGGGATTGACAGCCTCGTAGGAGTGGAGCGTTGCACTGGTGACCCCATTGGATGTGGAGATTCGGCAAAAGGTCCTGCAGGTGGGAATCACTGGTGGTAATCTTTCAACACAAACTGAAGATATGAGAGCAAGGCAGGCGGCATTGTGACCATCTCCTGCTGATACTGTTGATGCCCCGTACAGGTTGGGTATAATAGGTCTGACCGTGATAATCTTGTTCCTCCTCTTCGTCATTGTCCTGGCACTTATTATGTAAATCAGACAGACAATACACACATCCCCAGATGGGCCTTCATCTTCGGAATCTCCCTCCTCCAGAAGATGCATGGGCAGCAGACGTGTAATCTTACTAGTGGAAGTATGTTCCGGGGTAATATCTGTGTCCATAGGTACAGCAGTAGCCTTTGGCGATGACGATTTGGCCACCAACAGTGATTTTGGTGATGAAAGAGTCTTTGTTGACGAAATGGCTGCCGTCGACAGCTGTATCGTCGATAGAGGTGGGCTTGATGATGACGGTTTCATCTCCAGTGAAATTTTACTCTTCGTCGATTACGTTTGTGTCTTCAACAACGACGGTGTCTTTGTCGATGACGGTGTCTTCGTCAACGACGATGTCTTCGTCGACGACAGTGTCTCAGTCGACGATGGTGTCTTGGTCGACGACATTCTCGTCTACAGTGGCATCTTCATAATCTTTGATTTCTCTGCCGACGACGGCTTCGTCAACCGTAACTTCTCCATCAGCGGTCTCATTTTCAAAGACGACGACGTAATCTTCGTCGATGAAGCCAGAGGGATGGTCAATGAAATCGGGGCCTGAGTGGACGACGATAGAGATGACGATGAGAGGGCAATAGAATAAGATGTTAATGTCGACGTCCCTGGGGTGCAACGCCTCGTCATTTAGGGAGTTGAAGAACCCTTCCTAAATGGCAAATAACTCGACAACAGCTCACAAGAAGGCTTTTTGAATGTTAATTTTAGCTCTGGAGGTGGAGTTTTGGGCTCTGATACAGTCTCTGAAGCTGTTCTCTCCTGAGAGACCCTTTCTTGTTTTCTGTGGAAGTATCCTGAGAGGACTTCTTAGCACATTTAGCATGGGGTTCCTGATCTGAGTGCGAGGAATCCCTTTCCTTTTGAGGGAAATTTTGGAGGAGGTGTACTGCTCACTCTCCAAGTCTGGCACAGGATCAGACCTGGTTTTCATCTTCTGGAGCCAAATGAGAAGCAGTCCTTCACTGTCTCCGAGAGTCTTGTTTGAAAAAGTGTGACATATTTTGCAGGCTGGCACCTTATGGGATGGATATAAGCAGTAAATGCACTCTTTATAAGGATCTTCCACATATAGCCTCTTCCTTAAACAGGTGACACACTCTCTGAAGAGAGCCTTTTTTGCCTTGTCTGAGATAACTCAGTCAGAGTTAGGGGCAAAATAACAGATATAAAGAGTAGAATATATATCTTCTTGAGAATATAAATCAAATAAAGTCACTCCCCTGAAGGATGAAGTCCAGGACTCTTCTTTAGATGGGAAAAGCTGAGCTGAGCTCAGAGGAGACTCCCTGGCACAACATGTGGTAGAAAATATTGGGTACTGAGCTTCTCTTCATGCTGATTGGTTAAGGCAAAACTTTGGTCTCTTTTAGTAATGACTATGATAGGTTAATAAACTAAGAGGCCTAGGCCTCTGTTTAGTCTAGATGTATTAGTGTACTACTTCTACTAATACTACTACTGCTATTCAAAGTACCGGGGACTCCCATCATGGCGACGGGGAATGATTCAAGCATGTGAATCTATGAAAGTTCCAATACTGGAGTAATTGGCTAATCCGTCATTCGTGTACTTACATTTTCCACAAGGCCATAGTATCTGAGCGGAAACACACTATGGCATGCAAAGTTAACAGCCACTTTTGGACTCCAGCACTTTTTGTACCATCCACTAGAGTGACAAAAGATAACAAGGCTTTAGGCCTACAATTGTGGACTGACTGCTGCAGTATAAAAATCGACAATGTGTTCTGTCCTGCGAGATTTCTGTCTCTGGGTTTGTTGTGAGTACACTGCTTAACTCAAAATGGATTTTTGTTAGATGTGGGAGGACATTAGGATTACCATGGTAAACTCCCCTTCACCCCCAACCCAACCTTAGTGTGGCTGAAGTCTTTTGCCATCTTGAAAATGCCCGGACATATTTTGGGCCTGTTTAAAGTAAGTCAAACATGAACTGGTGCACAAGTGGATAGGGTATCCAGCTAACTAGTGGCAAATGGACATTGACTGGACCCTGCTCTTCACCTCCAGAAACAAGCATCCTCGGACCAGTTTAAGGGTATCAGTCAGGATAACTTGAATCCAGTGGCATTGCAAGCACAGGACCCACGTATGGGCATGCTTGTCCCATTTGGGGTCACAAATGCAAAAAGAACAATTGATGGACAGAATGTTGAAAAATGTCAAACTCTCAAGCCAGTCAGAAATCTAGGCCTAAATTCATCATTTTTATGCTCACCACGCCATTCCAGTTTGGACCCAGCCATATGCAAATCAGCCTTGAACTTGCGCCCCATGGGAACAATCCAGTCCGAAGTGCTAGGCCAGGTCCTCCCTGGACCAGAAACAAGCATCCTAGAATCGGCCACCCCACATACCTCTGCCATGCAGAACTGGGAATAGTGCCGTTAGAGGACCATGTTAAAGCAGCACCTCTTATGCTTTGGGAAGCAATCTGTGTCAAACAGGAAACCTTGCTTAACCAGGTTTTAATTAATGACTGTAAGTCATTAGCTAAAGTACAGTACCTCACCTGGTTGAGGTATGTGAAGGGGCACCTCACCTTGTTGAGGAGAGAGGATTGCTAACACAACCCACTCTTAATGACTACTATTCCTAAAAAGAAACTAAAAACATGACTTTTTAGTTGTATGTTCCCAAGAACGGCAAGGGAAAGAGATAACAAAGAAGCAGGTACATGAATACCCCAGTCTCTTCGCCACCAAAACTATGGAACCATATCTTAGGTTTCCATTCTCCCACACACAAAGATTTTATACAAGAAGATTAAGATTTGATAAGGCTCATTACTTTGTCTCATTTCCCAGTATCACACTATGAATCCAATAGCGACTCAATAACAAGCCAGACTCTACTACACTTCCTCTTCTCTTGTAAGCTATATAAGGCAGAAGAAGCAGTTTCAAATTCCACTACTGAAGTATATGAACATTGGAAGTTAAAGCCCACCCATATATTATTTGTAGCTCCTTCAAACAGAATATATATGTCTGATGGTCTAAAATATACATCTACTGCTGTTTGGCTGAGAAGGTTAGTGGGTAAATAAACATCCCCCATCTTATCCGAATGGTAAGGACAGCAAATCTGTGCATGGACTATCTTGTATTACACGCAAGGAACTTATTTCTGTATTTTCTATATTTGCACAAAAAAAAAGTTTCTGGGGAGACAGGGGCCCTCGCAAATCTTATTTGTGTTTTATACGTGCAATCATGAAGCAATAGATCTTGCCATTTGGCTATCCCTCTAATATTTCTATGTTCATGACAATATAGAGCATTTTGGTTCACAAAACGTCCATGTACTATCCCCATGTTAAATTGTTTTGTGTATATTTGCTCTTTTGCACTCTTGACAAATCTGGTATATGAGCTCAGATTGTGCAACCACTGGAAACAGTTAAAACTTGTAATTCTAGTCATGATTGTGTGGTTGAAGTGTATGAACCCATGTGTCTCTGGCAGGTTTTAGTGGATTTTATGATAATGGCCCATGAAATGTTCTGATGCTAAATGATAAGGAGTAGTTTCTGTCCTGTAACTCCAGTTCTGTAGTAGGGGTATCTCTGTTATAGTCATAATCTAGTGAATAGTCCCGCCCATAAGCGTGGACCCCGGAGCAATCAAAAATAATCTCTTAAGTTGTCAAAACATGCAGAAATGCACAGACACTTAAGAGAGAATTTAAAGACAGATAATGCAGCCTATATCCACAGGCTACACTGTCCAGTACTTCAACTAGAAATTCCACCAACAACCACAAACAGCACAGCCTGTCCAGGTTTCTCCACAGAGAAAAACCTTGCCTTTAACAGCAAAACCCTCTTGAATGATAGAGAGGAAGAAGTGGACAGACAAGCCCCATAGGCTGCCATTATGTGGCTCAGAACAGGATACTGTGCCTTTAAGAGAACTTTCCAGAAGTCTCACAGTATCCCAGAATGCACTGCAGGTCCCTTTTACTTTCAGTTCTTTTTGAAGGCGTAACACCCCAGACCTGTAGCATTCCTTACATGAATATCTTTCTCCACCGGGGAGGAGGGCGGGCGCATATGACTATAACAGAGATACCCCTACTACAGAACTGGAGTTACAGGACAGAAACTACTCCTTCTGCAGTAGGGGATCTCTGTGTATAGTCATAATCTAGTGAATAGAATGGCAAGCCCATCCCCACACCAAAGCGGCGGTGGAGAAAAGAGAAATAACACCACTACTGTGCGAACAGATTTCGCAGCAAAGCCTTCCCAACCTGAGCATCTGCCTTGGCATCAGTGTCCAGACAGTAATGCTTAGCAAAGGTATGGACCGAATTCCAAGTGGCCGCCTTGCAGATTTCTGCAACTGGAACATTACGTAGCAAAGCAGTCGTGGCAGCTTTGCCCCTGGTGGAATGAGCCTTAGGTTTACCCACTAAGGTCTTATTAGCCTTTTGGTAACACAATTGTATACAGGACACAATCCACCTCGAGATGGACTGTTTTGAGGTAGCAAGACCGGTCCTGACTGATCCATAATTGATAAACAATTGGTCTGACCTACGAATATCCTTGGTTTTATCCAGATAAAATTTCAACACCCTCCTAACATCCAGGGAATGCAGAGACCTTTCCGCTGGAGATGAAGGATTCTGAAAAAACGTAGGTAAAGTTATGGTCTGGTTAACATGGAAATCAGATATAACCTTCGGAAGAAATTTAGGGTGAGTACGCATAACAACCTTAGCAGCATGAAATACAGTATAAGGTTCTTGGCAACACAACGCCTGATTTTCACTCACCCTGCGGGCCGATGTAATGGCCATGAGGAACGCCGCCTTCCAGGATAGGTGCTGCAACGAAGCCTTATGAATAGGTTCAAAAGGCTCCTTCATCAATCTGGACAGCACCACGTTCAATTCCGATGAAGGCGAAGGAAGCTGGACAGGAGGGAACACTTTCTTCAAGCCTTCCAAAAAATCTTTGATCGCAGGGATCTGGAAGAAGGAAGTCTGTGTAGCGCATTTCCTGTAGGCAGTCAGCGCAGCGAGATGAACCTTAATGGAATGGACATTAAGGCCAGACTGCGCCAAATGTAGAAGATACGGAAGGATAACATCTTCCTTACACGTCGTTGGGTCATAGTTCTTGGACTTGCACCAAATGCAAAATCTCTTCCACTTGTAAGCATACGAAGTCCTAGTGGAAGGTCGCTTAGCCTCCTTCAGTATGTCCATACAATCTTCTGGTAGATTCAAATGGCCATATTGCACTATCTCAGGAGCCATGCCGCCAAACTCAAAGACGGGAGGTTGGGGTGCACCATCTGCCCCCCGAACTTTGTGAGAAGGTCCGGCCGGCACGGCAGCCGTATGTGAGGAAAGAGAGACCGGTGAAGCAGGTCCGTGAATCACCACATCAACTCTGCCTGCAATCCCCTTTCTATCGCCATGACCGTGCAGGCCCGGGTTTGGCTCCCAGGTGTCAGTAATTCCCACCGGGCGTGCGCTTTGGGTATTTAAACTACTCTCTATACGGGTGGTCCCCGGAAGGTCCCGGCTTCACCGTTGGACGTCTTGCCACGACTTTACATTCGAGGGACGCGCTACATATTGCCGCCCACACGATCGTGTTAGAATTCAGGCTGTTTGGATCCATTACTGCCCCTGTGCGAAGAAGCCTGCCCGGGACACGGTGCCCCGCCGGATTGTGAGGGATTTCTACCTGAAGTATCGGTTGAGAGGGGAAGAGTGGCTGTTTTATATCGGGAGGGAACACCTCCATCTGTTAAAACCGGACCCACGCTGTGGTTTTTTCCACCACTCGTATTGCGATTCTCTCTCATTTCGTTGTGAAGTATTCTGACCTCTTGTTTAATCCTCCACGCTATCCCTTATTTGTGGATAGGGATATTGTCTAATGACTGAATATTGTGATATGAAGCGACAGCCCTGAGCCTAGCTCTCTACATACAACTGTTTATATCTATTGATGTATACTTCAAACCTATGGAACTGTTTTTGAAAACATACAGAAGAGAATACACGTAATTGTTTGCGCCCTGACGAAGGATTGGTGAATATCGGTCCTGCTCCGAAACGCGCGTCGGCGCTTTTTCCCCCATTTTTCGTTTTGCTTTGTTTCATTCGTGTATGTTTGTTTCTAATGGTGTACATTTTCTGTTAAGTGGTTGTATTTCTTGTATATATCGCTGATTGGTATGACTGATGATGGTTTGTATGGGTGTGATTGGTGGTTACTTTAAAGGTGTGAGAGGGTATGTGCCGCATACATTTTGATATGTAAATAGATTTTGTATATATTTTGTGCCTTTATTATTGTATGACCTACAAATGAAAACCTCAGAAAATAATAATAAATAGATATATATATTTTTCAAATAAATACTCTCTGTGTGGGACTACAATTATGTCTGTTATGGATTAGTGTTTGCCATTTAATAGATTTAGTCTTAGGGGGTGTCCTCTTGTGTTTGATTACAGTTTTTTTCCCTGCCTCCTCCCCCTAATACTTATTTTCAGGGACCCTCGTGTGTTTTTGACCGTGAATCACCACTGCCTGGGCCATTCCGGGGTAATCAGGATCATCCACGCCCTGGACTGGGACAGCTTGATGAGCACCGCCGGAATCAGGGGAATGGGTGGAAAAGCGTACAGAAAGCTGTTCGACCAGTTGATCCATAACGCATTCCCCAGCGTCTCCTGCTGGTAGTACATGGAGGCGAACTCTCGGCATTTGCTGTTTTCGGCGGTGGCGAACATATCTACGTCTGGAGTCCACCACCTTGCGAAGACTTCTCCTAGTACTTCGTCGTTTATGACCCACTCGTGGTTTTCCTGAATCAGTCTGCTCAGTGCGTCGGCCTGAACATTCTGCACACCTGGCAGATGGGTAGCCGTTATCGTCAGTCCTCTGGCTAGAAGCCAGTGCCAGATCGCCTGCGCCTCCTGCGAAGAGTGCGCGATCTCAAACCCCCCTGCTTGTTGAGGTAATACATCGTGGTCGTATTGTCCGTCTGTATAAGCAGAGAGTTGGTCCGGAAGGACGGATGAAAGGCCTTCAGTGCCAGGTGAACAGCTCTGAGTTCCAGGAAATTGATGTGATACGTGGACTCCGTCGGGGAACACGTTCCTTGTATCTGTAAGTCTCCGGAGTGCGCCCCCCAGCCGCGGAGAGACGCATCCGTCACGATAGCCTGTGTGGGACTGTCCTTGTGGAAGGGAACCCCTCTGAGGAGATTCTCCGCTGAACACCACCACTTCAGAGACTGAAGAGCATGCAGAGACAGTCGTATCCTGTCGTCCCAAGATCCTTTCCTCTGATCCTACTGATCCTCCAAGCACTCCTGCAATGGTCTCATGTACAGCCGTTCATGTGGTGTGAGGAAGATACAAGAGGCCATCAACCCCAGTAGAGAAGACACCGTCCTCACTGTTGTAGATGGAGCGGTCATAAGAGCCTGAGCCTTCCGAAGGAGTGATAATCGTCTCTCCTCCGAAGGAGACACGCTTGCTGACAGCGTATTGATGGAGGCTCCCAAGTACTGTATGCACTGGACCGGAGTCGGGACAGACTTGGACATCTTGATGTGCAACCCCAGCTTGTTCAAGAGAACGCACGTCTACTGGAAGTGCGCTTGCGCTTCCGAAAAGGAGGAGGCCTTGATCAACCAATCGTCCAGGTACGGGTAGACAAACACCTTGTTCTTCCTCAGGTGTGCAGCTACCACTGCCATGCACTTCGAGAATGTTCTGGGTGCAGACTTCAGCCTGAATGGCAGTACTGTGTACTGATAATGATTGGCGCCGACTTGGAATCGCAGGAACTTCGTGTGTTTGTGTGCAATGGGCACATGGAAGTACGCATCCTGTAGGTCTATAGCGCAGAGCCAGTCTCCCTGTTGCAGCTGAGGATAAATCTGATGCAACGACAGCATGCAAAATTTCTCTCTGCAAATCCACTTGTTTGCTTGTCGCAAATCCAGAATGGGCCTGAACTCATTTTTGTCCTTCTTGCGAACCAGAAAGAACCGGGAGAACAGACCTCTTGCCCTTTGAGACAGAGGTACGACTTCTATCGCCCTTTTCCTTAAGAGGATATCGGCCTCCGCCTGGAGCTCGCGCATCTGAAACCGCGAGCTGACCGGAGGAATTGCTGGAGGCGGGCTGGTGAACCAAAGACTGTATCCATTGCAAACAATATTCAGCACCCACTTGTCCTGAGTAATTTTTCTCCACTCTGCCAGAAAAAATTTAACGCTTCCCCCCACCGGTGCGGGTAACGGATGTAGGGGAAGTAACCGCTCAGGGTCGAGACCCCGCCGGGCCTTTGTTCGCTGCTGCGGACTGCTGGCCGCCTCTGCCCTTCTGGCGCTTCTGGAAAGACCTTCGGAACTGCTGCTGCTGTTGTTGCTGCTGTCCTGAAGACTGCCCACGCCCTCTCCCCTGCGCCCCAAACCGTCTCTGGAATGGGCGGTAGGTCTTCTTCTCCTTGGGCTTCTCCAACCCGACAGCCGTCAGGGTCTCGGCCTCCGCCTTCATGCGGGCCATCTCGTCATCTGCATGCTTGCCAAACAGGGTTTCCCCCGAGAAAGGCAGATTGGCCACCCGCTGCTGAGCCTCTGGCTTGAGCGATGTAAGGCGAAGTCAAGCGTGGAGTCTTTGGTTGACACCAGGACAATATCCATGCGCCGCCAGTAGAGACACATCAGCCGCTGCGCTGACGAGTTGGTTCGACACCAGCATCCCCTCCTTCAGAATCTCCTGAAAGCCCTCTTTCTTCTCTCAAGGAAGGAGCTCAGCGAATTGCTGGAGGGACTCCCATAGGGCTCGATCGTATCGCCATAGCAAAGCCGTGGCACTAGCCGCCTTCATCGCAGTAGAAGCCGTCCCACAGACCTTTCTGCTTGCCGTCCATCCAGCGGCTCTCCTTATCAGGAGGTACCGTAGATGACGGAGTGGTGGCATGCTGCTTCCTAGCCGCCGTCACTATGACAGAGTCCGGTGTCGGATCCATCCGAAGGAAAGCCGGGTCAGAATCCGGGGCCCGGTACTTCTTAAGGAGCCTGGAGGGAGCAGCCTTCGTCACCGCGGGAGTGAGAAACAGCTCCTCGGCGGGCTCTACCAATCCTGGTACTAGAGGCAGCAATGGCCGAGACAGGTGCTTTTTGTGGAGCGTCTCGAAGATCACGGACGTCGTGGGCGTAGGTACCGTCACCGTGATGCCCAACTTAGCTGCACCCCTCAGCAGAACATCTTGGAATGTGACGATGTCATCTACGGGCGACACCCTTGTCCCAGGGGATTCCGACAAAGTCAGTGAGTAGTCCCTGGTCCCAGAAGAGTCCGTGTGGGACCGTGATCTGCGCCTCCTGTGGCGTCGTCTTGATATCGTTGACGACCTGTGACGACTCCGCGATCTCCCCCTCCGACCGGAGCGAGAGCGCGATCTCCTTGGCTTCGGACGCTCCACAGGCCTCACAGGAGTAGTCGACCTTGGCCTGACTGGGGGCCTCGGCTGAGGGGTCCCCTTAGGTGGAGTCGGGTACCGTGGCAGTGAAGCTGTCCTCGGAGGAACCAGAGGTGGTCTGCCAGGTGGAAGCCGAGGAAGAGGCTGAGGCTGAGGTTGAGGCTGAGGATGAGGTGGAAGCGGAGGCGGGGGGGGGGGGGAGTCTGCGGCGGAGGTTCCTTGGGCAGGGGAGGAGGAGGTGGGGTCGACCTCGGCTTAGGAGGCGTATACACCTCAGAGTACACCGAGCCCGGTGACTTTCCCTTCTTCCTAGGCTGAGGCGATGGAGAGTCCCCTATCGGCACATGCCGCTGGCTAGAATGACTTCTGGTGCCAAAACTTCTTCTGCGCCTCTTTGGTGTCGAAGAACGTCGCCCCGACGACGACCGTCGGTCCCTTGATGGCGAGCGCCTCCTTTTCGACAGCGAGTGCCTCCTTTTCGACGGCGAACGCCTCCTTCTCGACGGCGAACGCCTCCTCCTCGACGGCGAGCGCCTTCTCCTCGACGGCGACCGTCTTCGCCTCAACGACGAGCACCTCCTCGACGCCGAATGCCTGCGAGGCTTTGACGTCATCCTCGACGTCAAGGATCCCCTTGACGACGACCTCCTCCTCTTCCCCGGCGGCGAACGGCGGTGTCGCCTCGACGCCGGGCCACCTCTCGACGTCGATCACTCGACGACGACGACGATGAAATCGTCACCGGAGATCTCGATGGCGGTCTATTCAGTTCCCTCGACGCCGACGCCGCTTCGACCCAGAGCCCTGGGGAGACGGGGAACAGACTGCAGTCATCCCTCTCGACGCCGTCGTCGCTGCAATCGACGCCGACGGAGAATAGGGACGTTTGCTGGTCTTCCTGCCCCTGGGGAGCCCCCCAGAGGCCTCAGCATGGACAGAGGAAGTCTGCTCAGACCCACCTTGTGCCTTCAGTCTTCTGTCTTCCAGGCCTTGGAGCCTGATCTTCATCCTATCTCTCAGGGTCCTGCTGGAGAAGCCCTGGCAAATGTCACACTCCTCTGGGACATGAGATGAGGGAAGGCAGATGATGCACACCTCGTGTGGGCCCGACTTGGCCTTCTTCCTCGAACACTCTGGGCATTTGTCAAACAAAGCAGGCATTTTGACAAATAAAAGGGTGTTCAAAACACACACAAGGAAGAGAGCACCAAGTACTTCAAATGAAAACACTCAAACACTTGAAAAAGTGAAAAATCACCAAATAAACCCTTAGAAAGGGAGAGCTCAATGCTCCAGGGTCCTAGTAGCAGGAGCCAGAAAAAAGAACTGAAAGTAAAATGGACCTGCAGTGCATTCTGGGATACTGTGAGACTTCTGGAAAGTTCTCTTAAAGGCACAGTATCCTGCTCTGAGCCACACAATGGCAGCCTATGGGGCTTGTCTGTCCACTTCTTCCTCTCTATCATTCCAGAGGGTTTTGCTGTTAAAGGCAAGGTTTTTCTCTGTGGAGAAACCTGGACAGGCTGTGCTGTTTGTGGTTGTTGGTGGAATTTCTAGTTGAAGTACTGGACAGTGTAGCCTGTGGATATAGGCTGCATTATCTGTCTTTAAATTCTCTCTTCAGTGTATGTGCATTTCTGCATGTTTTGACAACTTAAGAGATTATTTTTGATTGCTCTGGGGTCCACGCACATGGGCGGGACTATTCACTAGATTATGACTATACACAGAGATCCCCTACTACAGAATTTATATTGTGCTGTTTTGATTGGCATTGTCTTTATCTGATTCTGTTTTTATCTTTTATGGTTATACTTTTGTACACCGAATAAAGATTTACCTGATCTGTCTCCCATGTGTAGCTGCCTTTATACTAATTTGTTCTCAAAGTGGAAGTGCTTCATTGAACAATCCAGTACTAAACCACAGGAATACCTCAAAAACTCATGTTCAATTCAACAGTCTCCTTTGTGAGATTAGAACAATCAAATCATTTAGTCGGGTTTTTTGTAAAGCACCTATTGCAATCTAGAGATAACTTCGGACATATCTGTTTCCAATACAATGTTGATTTTTTTGTCCTACTATAAATTGTTTCTATAATAGCGGATCTGAAACTGGGCGAAACTTGCTGCCAACTGACCCCTCCACGGCCCCCCAGCTGCTATTTTTAGTTTATCATCCTATTCCCAGAGTCTAATGTATATGTATGTTTTAAAGCCAAGATAGTACCGCGTAACAAGAGGCATCCATGGATCTGGTACATTCATGATATTTGGCATATAATTTGAGTGGTGAAATAAAAGTACAACATTTTTAGCCGTCCGCTTAATAAGTAATTGCAAGTTCAGTCACAATCTTTAAATGTAGCGTGTTATACGGTAAAATTCATTTATTCAGTTGCAAAATATACTATCATCTACACTCCCCAATATCTTTATCATGAGCTTGAATGTTAGTTGGGTTACTGCAGCTCCTGCATAACTCCAGTGTGGTTTCACAAGTCTATTCCGCTGGCTAGAAAGTACATCCATTGAAAATGTAAACAGGGACACACCCTTACCTATTTGTACACCTTCAGCATTCTATTCTGTTTAGTGAGTGCAGTGCATTCACTGCAAGATGTGCATACATTTTTAATTCTGCAACTGCCCATTTGAAAGAAAGGCCAGGCTGCTATTGTACCACAGAGTGCATCAAGTGTATTATGCTTCAGAAATGATTTGGGTTGGCTCTCTTTCAAATATCTTCCGAACACAGCCTTTAAATAAACGCTCAGTTGTCACAACAAGTAGCACTGAGTCGTTCTCCAAACTGAAGAACCCACATGAGCACAATTAAGTGTAAGATCTCTGCACATTCTGTCATCATCCTTCCAGAAGAACGATGATGGATTTAACCCAGATCTAATAGTGACAGGGGGTGAGTGTCTGAAACGTTTCAGCGCACTGTCCATCATCTTAATGTGTTTGCTCTGTTCGCCCTTATTTGACAGGGTATGCCCAGAAATGGGTACCTTGCTTACTTTGCCACTAGATTCCAGATAGCCTGGCAGATGAGGTGTGTTACCCAGAAACCGGTTCCAGGATGCTTGTTTCCGGTCCAGGGAGGATCTGGCCTGGCAGTTCGGGTGGACAGTTCCCATGAGAAGACTGATTTGCATATGGCTGGGTCTGAACTGAGGTGGTTAAGTGAGCAGAAGAAAGATGATGGGTATAACCCAGATCTAATAGTGACTTGGGGTGAAACTCTAAAGTTTCAGCCACCGTCCATCATCTTATTGTGTTTGCATCATCCTTCCCAAACCAGAAGGCAGGGACAGAAAAGAAGTTCAGCCCTAAGTTCATAAATTCCTCACCTTGAACAACAGAAACTGCAATCTCACCTCAGCAACCTTAACATCTACCAAATGACAGTGATCAGGAATATGTAAATAAAAGCCCCTTACAAAGTCTTTATAGAATTCCAAATGGTATCCTTGTCTCCAACCCCTCACTTCAGTGTATGAGTCTCTGCCCTCCAGCCACAGTAATGCAGGCAATACACTGCCACTGTGTTGGGAGGCTCTTCTCAATCTCATCTTGCGCCATGCTAAACAAGGGGCATCTAATTTGTCCCACTTTGCTTTTCTGATTAATACTTTTAGTCAAAGTTTAAAGGTAACATCAGAAGCCATCAGCTCCAACGTTTGCAGAATCCCTCCTTTCGGTGTTTGCATTATGTACCCCATATATTCTCTCATGTTGCTATGATCAAGAGGTTACTGTTTCCTTTGAGTGCATCCTGAAGCTCTCAATAGGTCCCCGAGTATGTGTCCAGCCAGTACTTTATGCTACCAACCGATTAGTTGTTCAGTTGTCCTTCCTGAAACAGTGTTCTTACCTAGAAGTGGACAGACAAATCACCTGTTTCTAGTGCCCACCAAAACAACCTAACATAACTCTATCTTACGTTTTTTCCTATGGTTTTGCATCTTTAATTTACATGCCCTCTCAAAAAGCTTTGTCTGTATTCCTAAAATCCTGAATGAAAATCGGACCTAGACCTGAATCTTGTAATTGACACCTTTTCTTTTATTTATTTCGAATTACCTTTTCACTTTCCATCCTCTGTGTGCCCCCTCCTCCTTGCTCAGTCTGTTTTAAATCATATGCATGTTAATCTTCCCTGAAGAATGTGGAATTAATTTATGGAACTGCATTCTTGAGAGCTAGACGTGGGCGAGGCAATAAATTTGCAGGGAAAGCCAAGCCAGAGCCGAGCGAAGGGTCTAGCTCGGATTTTAGAGTCCATTCACGAGCCGAGCCCTGAAAATGTTTTTGGGGTAATTCACACAACAAACATACCGTAAAATAGTATAGCCGCTTCAAAATTCAAAAATGTGTATTTCTGGAACACACGAATCTTTGGCATTAATACATCACATTGTAGCACTGCGCTGAAAAGTACTTACTAAAAGTAAGAATTTTTAAACGTCAACAAATAGTGCACTAACAGGCAAGACATTTGTCATGTAAACCCTGTACGTGGGCAAGATTGTTATAGCGCAACATTATAGTCTATTAAATCAAGCACTAAAGGCTTTTAGACAACTGGTATTCTGAACTCACATAATTGAACGTGCTTTCATACACGAATAATGCCCGGTTACTCACCGGTAATATTCATTACTCTGAGTCCTGGTTTCCCGTTTCATTCCTTACGCATGAACAGTTTGCCTGCTCCACAGAAACTATTACCTAACTGAGGTCAAAAAACTTCCCCCAATATCAAACTGCCCCTAACCAGCATGCATAAATGGGAAGCACGTCACTAGCACATCCTGAGAATAGCAAAGAAACTCATAAGAAAGGGAAATAAAACAATCACCATAAACAGAAACCTGGGAGGGAGGGACGGGACTCGGAGTAATGAAGATTACCAGGGAGTAAACAGGCATTTCCTCCTCGACCGTCTTCCTGTCCCATTCCCTACGCATAAGCCCATACCCAAATGCGTGATTGATTCACACACAAACCAAGGATTGTATTGTATTGTATTGTAATTGCATTTATATAGCGCTTACTACCCCTGACGAGGCGTCGAAGCGCTTTTTCGGCGGGTAGCACGCTACTCCGGGACCCACAGAGGATTAGTTTTGAATTAGTATAGTGAAACATGCAAGTACATTTTAAGTGGTGGATAGGTTAATCAGTTATTTGGATTTGGAATGATAGCAGAAGGATAGAGTAAGACAAAGGTTTGTATTTATTTATCGCTCGCTTGTTGACGCATGCTATTCAGGGAGCCTATAGACGATTAGTGGTGAATTAATATGGTGAAATATGAGGTAATTTCAGCGGTAGATATTAGTCTGTTACTTGGAGTGAGAAGGATAGCGGATGGATAAAAGGGGAAGAAAGATTTGCATTCATATAGCACTTGTTACCCCTGATGGGTGTTGAAGCGCTTTTCTGGCGAGCAGCATGCCACTCCGGAACCCATAAAGGATTAGTGTTGAAAATTAGTATAGTATAAATATGAAGTAATTTGAGTAGTAGATATGTTATTCAGTTATTTGGGCAGTATATTACTATAGTTGAATATGGAATATGGAATTTGAGAATTGAAACATGTTAGTCTGTTAATTTTGATTGAAAAAGGATAGTGGAGGATAAAAGAATGAAGGATTTTTTTTTTTAAGTAATAGCAGTAGGAAGAGGCTTTTGGGCAGCATTTCTGGCCCTAGTCCCGACCAGGCTCGAACAGGCCCAAACAGGCAACTACCCTTGTCCTCTACACCCTTAGCCTCGACGCCCGGGCTGAGACACCCTAAGCCTGGCCTTTTGTGTAGCCCTAATAATCAGGTGACCCCTTCAGCCAATGGGAACCCTTGCCCGAACACTATCCAATCACAACAATAGCCCTAACATCTAGAACCAATAGGACACCAGGACCTTGCAGCCAATCTTAACCCTAGTCCAAGCACCCACTCAGTTAAAAAACCCTGATCTCTACGTCCAATAAAGGCCTTAGCCCTACCACTAGTCCCAACCCAAGTCCAAGCAGCCAATGGTACAGGTAGCCCTAGTCCCTACTTCCAATAGAAAGCCTAACCCTACTCTTAGTCCCACAACTGGTCCAACAACCAATCACACCAGAAGCCCTAATCACTACTTCCAATTAAAGGTCTAACCCTAGCCCAAGTCCAACCCTACTCCCAACAACCAATAACATAGGAAGCCCTAGTCCCTACTTCCAATAGAAATCCTAACCCTAGCCCTAGTCCCAACCCTGCAATGATTGATTCACGGACCGAGAAATCAATCAGAAACCTCAAATACCCAACCAATGAGGACATTAACCCTAACCCAATAGAAACACCAGATACAACCACCAATCAGTGTACACATGTGCCAACCATTAGCACACCATATAAGGTCCCAGCAACCTCAGACAAGGTTTGCTGGTCAGGGAGTTGGAAGCTGCTTGCTCCTGTTCAGAATCTCCTAGTAGGCAGACAGGCTCAATCCACAACTTTGGACTTCAGCAGGTAAAGGCTTCACTAACTCGAAATCTAACAATACTGTTTGAATAAAGCTTTACTCCCCCTGCTGGCCAATAAACGAAGTGCACAGGCCCCAGTAAATACCGTTTAAACAGCTCACAGAGGCACCCTCTGATGTAGAAAATCCCTAAGCACAGAGCAAAGGAGAAATTAGGAGGGAAAACAGATTTGTCACCAAGGAATGAGGACAAACTACAGAGGTTGGACTGCAAATCCCACAATTCAACACACTAAATGAAGGCAATCATGGGCAGGGAAAACCACACATTTAAAACACAACACAGAGGAAGGAACACTCCTTGGGACAATGTAGGTAGCCAAACTGAACACACACAACCAATGATTAATTACAGAGACATTGTGATGGCACACAGATACCATGGTCCACCTCATGACCATCAACAAAAAACATCTTTCAGAACCCCAAAACATTACCAGGACACCAACTCCAGGCCCCTCGTCACCAACATCAAGTACCCTCAGTGCCACTGGATGATGCAACATACTTGATAGTGAATGCAAAAATAGCACAAATCACAGATCATGTACTGCCGACACAATATGGGCGCCAAACTCTGTGCACGCATCGATCCCCAACTGAAGACGGTAGTGGGTAACAAAGGTGTGGGGAGAAGCCCACATAACATCATTACAAATGTCACGCAGTGACGCACCATGAAACATTGCCAAGGATGAGGAAACAGCCAGAGTCGACCACCCCTGGACTGAAAGAGGGAAGAGAACGGTGAGCAACCATGAGAGACAAGACAACAAAGCACAACCGCCATCGAGTCAGAATGGACAAGGAAATCTTGAGACCCCTCCCAGAGAAACCGTAGGCGACACACAAGGAAGCCACCTGCCAAAATGCACTGGAATGGCACCGGGAGATGCGAAGGGCACGTAACACAGCCATAGAACAGAGAACCTCCACCTCCGGAGAAGACATGTCAGGAGAAAATACCGGAAAGAAAAAAACATAAGACCAACAGAAACCAGGGGCGAAAAGTATGACCAGTTAGAAACACCAATGGAAGACATTGGGTGGTGACCAGAAAGCAAGAGACAGGACTCTGAAGCAAAAAACTCTGCAAAAGGCGAGCCACCAATGGAGAGAAAGACATTACTGAGACCCTGAAGGCCGGAATTGAAGCCAATTGGACACCGAGAGTGGAAATCACTAGACCCAAAATAAAACCATCCTCAAAACGATAAAACAACACCCATACCAAATCACAGGAGACAGACCCATATTTCTACACCAAGAGTCAAAGTTCCACCAATGAAGACTGTAAGACATCAGGGGCAAAGAGCCAACAAACTGAGGGAAAAGGGCCAACTCTGCTGAGGCAAACAGACCCAGCCAGGGAAGGCTGAACCTGGAGAGAAACGGCCGAAAGAGAAGAAGCACAGACAGCTCAAAGAAACCGCAGGCCCCTTCACCACCCCGGAAGATAGACTGCAGAGAGGAGACTCCCCAAGGCCCACAGGACAATCCTCTGGGAAAAAGAGAAAACAGAGACCGCCCCCCCCCCCTACCCCCTGTTGCCGGTCAACTAAGGTACAAACGACCTGGTCGGCTTTCCGAACACAGGCAGCACAGTGCCGAAGGAGAGGAGTGAATCAAAGACACTGCCTGCCACACCGCCATCAATTCCCACCAGTACAAGGACTTGGAGAGACAAGAAATGGGATCATCTGCCCAGGGCCTAGGAATCCCCCAGCAGCACCCTCTCCCTCTGAAGCTCGCATAGGTCCTCTAGACCACTGAGGGAGAAGGATCAAGACCGAAACCCTTGGAGGGAGAGACCAAGCCTCCGGGGGCCCAGGAATGAAAGCCACAAATTCATGAGAAGCCAGATACTAGTGAATAAATGGAGACGGACCCAGGGTAGAATGGGCAGTGCAGAGGCCATCTCCTCCAGACTCCGCAGTCGGAGACGGGCAGATACCGAAGATTGGGAAAGAACCCAGGATGGATGGTGGAACAGACAGAAGAGGGCCCCATTGAAAATCAGAGACTGAGAAGGGCGCACGGAGGACTACCTGTGGGTGAATAGAATCCAGAAGATGACAGTCTTAACACACCTCTTTTGCCTAGAGAAAGGAGAGACAATCAGCCAGTCATCAAGGTGCGGGCAAACTCGATACCCTGAGCCAGTGGGGCCAAGAGGGTCAGAAAAGCCTTTGGCGCCGATGAAAAGCTGAATAAGTAGTACCTGGAAACTGTAATAACATCAGCCCGCAGTAAAACGAAGAAACTGCTGACAAGCCAGATGGATGGGAATATACAAGCAGGCGGCCATCAGGTCGAGGGCTGTGAGGAAGCACTTCTTAGGAGCTGCGAGATCCGCAGACCCATGCTTCTTACCTGCGATCAAACAAAAAGGAAGCGAACCATCATCCTCCCTTGATGACACACATACGACCTGGGCGTCAGTCTGAATACACACCCCTTGATCCCCGACTGATGGGAGGAAATGAAACAGAGCAGCTCGAACCGTTACCAAGGCCTTCCAGACGGATAAATGGAGGGACTCTCCCCTGTACTATACCCTTCGCAGGAGAGGGCAAACCCAACTGAGGACAATTGGTGAGGGCGTCTGGTTACAACCACCGGTGCATGTCATGCCAAACTTGGCGAGTGATTGGAACCCATGTCTCGAAACCAGAGCAACTGGACCCCAATGTCAGAGAATGCCACAGATGGAAAAGGATCTGCAAATATGTCTATAGGTTAACCTTGAAAGAAATCAAGGGAAAGAGGATTTGTCCACCAGCTTCCATACATGCGACAGTACCAGTATAACATAACATGTTAGAGCACATTCACCCAGAAGGGTATCTTGGCGCTGAATAAAAGATGTTTATAGTTGAAAAACTCAATGGTACTCATTTTATTAACAGACGAATGAAAGGCTGAGGGGTCCCGCCGAGATTAGAACCTGTGACCATGAACAATTTACTTGACCTCGCTAGGCAACATGTCTGCAGCACAGAAAGAAAAGAACAGGATGTCCTAGTGAGATGCTTCCCCTTTATGCATGCTAGGTAGGCAATGCCATATTGGGGAAGTATTTGACCACAGCTAGGTAATAGTTTCTGTGGAGCAGGAGAACTGCTCATGCACAAGGGATGGGGCGGGATGACGAAGTAATGAAGAAAAAGAGTTCTGGCGAAAAAGTACATGTAGCCACAATTTACTTAGGCTTTTTTTTGGTTTCACTTTGTACAAATTAGCCAGGAAATAGTTCTCTGTTTTTGTCTTTCATTAAGTTAAGGATTCAACTTTGACTTTGTGCATTATTTTATTTTACCTAGCGTGAACTCGACCGGAAGGCCACATTGGAGCACTAGTTAAATTTCACTAGGTCACATTCATTGCTTACAGGCATGGGGAAACTAACGTTAGTGTCTCATAGGAGCTTCAGGTCATATAGTAGTCTGGTGAGAACTTGGGCTTACATGGCGGCTGGTACCGAATTTGGTTCTAGCAGCAGGCTGGGACTAAGTTCAGTGTACTCTAACGATCTCTGGGTGGTCATTTTTATTCTGTTCTACTTTGTCTGTATCTGCTCTGTGATGCGTCCCTACTATCTGCAATTATGTCCCCTGTAACTTTTATCTAGTGCCAGGTGGCACCTCATACTCCTAGATGAAGGGCCCAACAATTTCCCACCTCACTTCCCTGACTGTACATTAATTCGGTTTTCTCACCATAAACGCCTGGATTATGCGCCCCCGTTTTGCCCTTTTATTTCTCCTCACCACCGCTTTCCCAATAACACCCCTCTCATCCCTCCCCCACCCTTCCTCGCCTCATCCACACAACATGGCCACCTCTCGAGTTAAGTCTGGAGCCAATTGCTACAAAATCATTTTTCCTCCCAATCAATCTAAAGCTACAATAAAACGACTGAAGCATAACACTATTGAACGTTTCCCGGACTCCCTTTTTGTTGATCAATTTTACAATGGTTGTCTTGGGAGGCTCAAAAACGATCTCATTTTCTTCACTCGCGACACCCTCTCTTGGTCCAACAGTTTTTACAATTCCCTCAACGTCACCTCCTCCTCCTCCTCTATCCCCTATGGGAAACAACTAAAAATCTCCCCCTCTGAGTGCTTCAATGGCTACCTCACTATCTCACTCTATAACAACGGTACTGTCATGATCCAAGGCAAAGACACCTGCCTCTCGCTCTTTGACCACCTCTTCCCCTCCTTACTCCCCTCCTCTGCAATCGGGTTTCCCCCCGTCTCTCCTTCCAGCTCCACCCATTTCTCCCTTTCTCCCCCGCCGACCCCACCCCACTCCAACTGGCTGCACTCTCGAGTAGCACAGGTCGGTCCTCTTCCCTCCCCGCCCCAACTTACCTCATCTCCTATTCCTCCCCCCTCACAGCATGTCCCCTCCCACATTACTTCAGCCTTACCATTAGCTAATACGCTCCTCGTCCCATCCGCACTATCGCAATACTCAAATCTCTTCTCCTCCCCCATACTTCTCCCTATCACCCCCCTTCTTAGTTCACCTCTCCTCCAACCCTCTCCCCCGATTCATTTTCCCTATGCTTCCCTTATCCCTCCTTCCATCCCTCCTCTCCACCCCTTCATCCCCTCGCCTTTCATCCCGTTTTCGCCACATTCCCACTGCTTCTCTCCCCTCCCTCCTACTCCTCCAGTACTGCTGCACTACCCCCTTTCCTCTCCCAGTAACCCCTCCCATCTCCCTCCCTCGGGCCCAGCAGGACTATTTCCCTTCCACAACTTCCCTCTCTTTCAATCCCCCTCACTCTGCCAGATGACCGTTCCCTCACCGCCACCTCTCCTAACTGTCAGGACCTCCACAACTACTGCACCTCGCTTCCTCCCTAACCGCCTACATACCCATAACGCTACTCAGGCCTCCCCCCTCCTACTCCCCTACCGCCGTGTTCCGCACCTTTCTCCCTCTAAACTTGTCCTTAACTCCTCTCCCTCTTGCGACTCCAACAAGGACAACTCTCCTTTAACGCCCAATGCACTTACTCCACCTGTGAACCCCACACCCCAACTTACCTCCTGTCCCCCCACCTCTCCCCAACTTACCTCCTGTCCCCCCACCTCTTCCCAACTTACCTCCTGTCCCCCCACCTCTTCCTGCCTTCCACCACCAATACCACCAATACCACCACCCCATGTCTCAATCGAGCCACCCAACCTTCCGTGCTCTGCCTCATTCTCACTGGAAAATACGCTAGGCTCTCTGATCACCTCCATCTCCCAGCTTACAGCTGCCATTTCACTGTTATGCTCTAAGATCTCCACCCATCCATGCACCTCTACTCCCTCTCAACCTCCCATGAGATGCACCTCGCCCCTTCACCCCTATACAGCCAAGCCCAACCTCTCGTCCGCAAACGTCTTGAATTCACACAAGCCCTTGAACGCCACCCTCCTCCAACAGACATACCCTAGCAACCCCACTATCTACACTATTCTGACCATCACCTCTGTCAGAACAAAGCATCCACCTAAACCTTCCCGAGCACCCCCACATAAGTACAATATCCCAATCACCCTTCAGAGCCCAAGTGCCCCGTCACCAAAACAGTCTTGACAGAGCTGCGCTGTATGCTCCACAACTGCAGATCTGCAGTAAAACACAAACTTGAAATCTCCGATACCATCACCCTTCACAAACTTGACATGCTCTTCCTCACTGAGGCCTGGTTCAAAGATACCTCTCACTCTATTTTTGATCTCCTATTACTCACAGGTTACTCCTTATTTAGGAATGACAGAACTGACAACAAGGGGGGAGGTGTTGCAGTCATCTTTAGAAACGCCCTCCAACTTAAGGCTTCTCCAAGCAGTTCCTCCCTCACCTTTGAATGCCTTTCTCTTGAGCTTCAATTGAAACACCGTCCATCACTCAGATTCCATATCATTTACCGCCCGCCTCGTAGTGGCCCTTCGTTTATAGAGGATCTCACTGACTTCATCAGCGACCAATATACACAAAGTGACAATCAGACCTTCGTGGGTGACTTTAATCTCCACTGGGGCGTATCGCAAGACTCCTCTGCGAACTCTCTGGCCACCTTCCTCTCTACAAACGATCTTATCCAACACTGCATTGAACCAACCCACTCTGTCAAGTCAAGTCAAGTCAAATAATTTATATAGCGCGCTACATACCCAGAGGGTCTCAAGGCGCTTGAGGAAGGGTGGGGAATTACTTGTCGAATATCCAAGTTTTAAGTTGCTTTCTGAATGCTAGGTGGTTCTGAGTGAGGCGAAGGTGAATGGGAAGTGAGTTCCAGGTTTTAGCTGCCAGGTAGGAGAAGGATCTTCCTCCCATGGTGGTTTTGTTGATGCGTGGTACAGCAGCAAGGGCTTGGTTGGAGGAGCGTAGCTGGCGGGAGAGGTGTAGAAGGAAAGTCGTGTGTTGAGGCATTCGGGTCCAAGTTCGTAAAGTGCTTTGTGTGCGTGGGTTAGGAGGCGGAATGTTATCCTCTTATTGACGGGGAGCCAGTGGAAGTTTTTTCAGGTGACTAGACATTTGGTCTTTACGCGGGATGTCTAGTATGAGTCTGGCTGATGCGTTCTGGATGCGTTGGAGTTTTTTCTGAAGTTTTGCGGTGGTACCGGCGTATAGGGTGTTACCGTAGTCCAGGCGGCTCGTGACCAGTGCGTGGGTGACCGTTTTTCTAGTTTCAGTGGGGATCCAGCGAAATGTTTTTTTGAGCATGCGAAGAATGTTGAAGCAAGATGATGAAACGGCGTTGACTTGTCTGTTCATCGAGAGTGAGGAGTCCAGGATGACGCCCAGGTTCCGTGCGTGGTCCGTCGGGATGGGTGCTTTTCCAAGGGCCTCTGGCCACCAACAGTCATCCCAGGCGGAGGGGGAGGTACCTAAGATAAGGACTTCTGTTTTGTCTGAGTTCAGTTTCAGACGGCTGTGCTTCATCCACTCGGCTACTTCTTTCATTCCTTCATGTAGGTTGGTTTTGGGCCTGTTCGGGTCTTTGGTGAGTGAGAGGATCAGTTGAGTGTCATCAGCGTAGGAGATGATGTTGAGGTTGTGTTGGCGTGCGATGGTCGCGAGGGGGCTCATGTATACGTTGAAGAGGGTGGGGCTGAGTGAAGATCCTTGTGGCACGCCGCAGATGACTTCAGTGTGTTATCAAAAACAAGGGAACCCACTAAGTAAGCAAGGACCTGGGGTATCAATTAAGTAAAGGACAACGGCCCTTGACAAGGGGGATTAGCAATTGCAATAATTATAGGCCACAATATGCACTATAATAAACAGATAGTCCAGCCGGACTAAAGAATTTATTCAATAATGGAATAATTTAGATTCAACAACCAACAATAAAGCAGTGGGACACAGTCCTGCATCCACAGTGCTACACAAACAGTACACAAACAAATAAACTCAGGTTTTTCAGGCATTTACATAGACAGGAGCAAAAAGAGACTTATAGTGTAATTGCTTCACACATGCGAAAAACACATGAATTTTGGCACATTATAGTGAACTTAGTGTTTAACCACATATTTAGTCGACGGCGTTTCGATCCAATCCTCAATAATGGATCATCATCAGGACTTTGGGTGATTGCCTGAATTAAAAGGCCTTGTGATTAGGGTAGGTGCGAATTATGTGGTAATTGCGCACTGGTATCGGTCGGAAAACAGAGGGGCAGGAATTAACCTCAATTAACGGTTAATCCACACTTGATGGTAACCCGAGGGATCAGGGAGTTAGGCACATCGTGCTGCCGCTGAGTGGGCGGTCATCAGTTGGCCGTGTAGTACAATTAACAATCCAAAACGTAACCTCGGAACTTCACGGTACCAAGCCCCTGTTATCGAAGCGTGGTAGCTAATGTAGCTATCGTTCAGGCTCCTGAGGTTCACGATGGAACTCGAGGTAACATCCCGGTGCACGATCCACGGCGCGATCGTGCACCGGGATGTTACCTCGAGTTCCATCGTGAACCTCAGGAGCCTGAACGATAGCTACATTAGCTACCACGCTTCGATAACAGGGGCTTGGTACCGTGAAGTTCCGAGGTTACGTTATGGATTGTTAATTGTACTACACGGCCAACTGATGACCGCCCACTCAGCGGCAGCACGATGTGCCTAACTCCCTGATCCCTCGGGTTACCATCAAGTGTGGATTAACCGTTAATTGAGGTTAATTCCTGCCCCTCTGTTTTCCGACCGATACCAGTGCGCAATTACCACATAATTCGCACCTACCCTAATCACAAGGCCTTTTAATTCAGGCAATCACCCAAAGTCATGATGATGATCCATTATTGAGGATTGGATCGAAACGCCGCCGACTAAATATGTGGTTAAACACTAAGTTCACTATAATGTGCCAAAATTCATGTGTTTTTCGCATGTGTGAAGCAATTACACTATAAGTCTCTTTTTGCTCCTGTCTATGTAAATGCCTGAAAAACCTGAGTTTATTTGTTTGTGTACTGTTTGTGTAGCACTGTGGATGCAGGACTGTGTCCCACTGCTTTATTGTTGGTTGTTGAATCTAAATTATTCCATTATTGAATAAATTCTATAGTCCGGCTGGACTATCTGTTTATTATAGTGCATATTGTGGCCTATAATTATTGCAATTGCTAATCCCCCTTGTCAAGGGCAGTTGTCCTTTACTTAGCAGATGACTTCAGTGGCCTCTGACTTGAATGGTGGAAGGCGGACTCTCTGGGTTCTTCCGGTGAGGAACGAGGTGATCCATTGCAGTGCTTTTCCTTGGATTCCGATGTTTCTGAGGCGTTGTAGGAGGGTGCAATGACAGACTGTGTCGAAGGCTGCGGAGAGGTCAAGGAGGATGAGGGCGACTGTGTCTCCATTGTCCAGTAGAGTTCGAATGTCGTCTGTTGCTGCGATGAGTGCGGTCTCAGTGCTGTGTTTTGCTCGGAAGCCGGACTGTGAGGAGTAGAGGGATTTGTTGGTTTCGAGGAAGGCGGCGGGCTGGTTGTTGACAGCTTTCTCGATGACTTTGGCCGGGAATGGTAGGAGCGAGATGGGACGGTAGTTTTTGAGTTCGGTGGGGTCAGCTGTGGGTTTTTTCAGAAGGGCGCTGAGTTCGGCGTGTTTCCAGCTTTCCGGGAAGGTGGCGGAGTTGAGGGAGCAGTTGATGACGTCTCGGAGGTGTGGTGCTATGATGGAGTCTGCTTTGTTGAAGATATGGTGAGGGCATGGGTCTGTGGGGGATCCTGAGTGAATGGAATTCATCAGGCGGATGGTGTCCTCAGTGGAGATAGGGTTCCAGTCATTAACGATGTTCAAGGGGGGTGAGGGTACGGCAGAAGGTTGGAAGGGTTGGTCTCCGGGTTGGTTGTCGAAGCTGTTGTGGATGTCTGCGATTTTGGTGTGGAAGAACGAGGCTAGGGAGTCGCAAAGGGTTTGAGAGGGAGTGATGTCGTTGGAGTTGGCTGAGGGGTTGGTAAATTCTTTGACTATGTTGAATAATTCCTTGCTGTTGTGGGCGTTGTTGTCTAGTCGGTCTTTAAGTGCAGCTTTCTTGGCAGTCCGGATCAGTTGGTGGTGTGTGCGGGTGGCGTTTTTGAAGGCGTCCTTGGTGCTGGTGTTTGGGTCTTTTTTCCAGGCCTTCTCAAGGGAGCGACAGAGTTTCTTGGATTTCTTAAGATCATCGTTGAACCAGGGAGCGTTTTTGCTGCCTAGTTTGATTTGACGTTTTTTCAAAGGTGCTAGGTTGTCGGCGCTGTTGGTTAGCCATTGAGTGAGGTTAATGGCTGCTTGGTTGGGGTTCGAAGAGTGGGCAGGGGGGTTTTGAAGAAGCGATGAGGAGATCTGGTCGATGGTGATTTTGTTCCAGTTTCTTCGCAGAGTAGGTTGAGGATGGTTGTGGGTTGTGGTCTTTTTGTAGACAAAGTGAACGCAGCTGTGGTCCGTCCAATGGAGAACTGTGGTGTGACTGAAGGAGATATGTTTGCTGGAGGTGAAGATGGGGTCGAGTGTGTGACCTGCGTAGTGAGTGGGGGTGTTAACAAGTTGTCTGAGTCCAAGGTTGGCGAGATTGTCCAGAAGGGTGGTGGCGTTGCTGTCGTTGCTCTTTTCCAGGTGAAAATTGAGGTCTCCCAGTAGAATGTAGTCCTCGGAGGGGAGGGCGTGTGGGGTGATAAAGTCAGTGATGTCTTCACTGAATTGTGCACGGGGTCCAGGTGGCCTGTAGAGGAGGGTGCCTCTAAGTGTGGTTTTGGGGTCGGTGTGGATCTGGAAGTGAAGGTGTTCGGCGCTAGCGAGGTTGACGTCTGAGCTAGTTGAGATGCGGATGGAATTCTTATGGACGATGGCGATGCCTCCTCCTGGTTGCTTGGTGCGGTCCTTACGGATGATCTTGTAGCCTTCCGGGATGGCAATGGTGATGTCTGGGGCTGAGGAGGCGTTCATCCATGTTTCTGTTAGGAAGGCGACGTCCGGAGAGATGGTGTCTAGTAGATTCCAAAGGTCGGTGGCGTGTCTGTGGACCGAGCGGGTGTTGAGTAGGATACATTTTAGGTGATTGGTGTCAGATCTCTGTTTGGTGTTCGTGGATGTGGAGTTGGTCTTGGTGCCGTCATACTTGCAGGAGTTGCATGTGAAGGGTCCATGGGTGTGTCCAGGAGCGGCTTGGGCGCAGTTGGGGAGACGGCCGGGATTTAGGGCTAAGAGGGTGGAGGCGTCGTATGTAATGTGGGTGGGGTGGGTGGTACGGGGGCCAGGGGGTCTGGCGCTGGGCGCGGGCTTGGCGCGGACGGGCGTAGACGGGCTTACCTTTGGTGCACCTTCGGCGCGAATGGGGCGCGACCGCTGCGCGTGACCGCTGCGCGTAAAAGCATCTGTCATATATGGATAGTGGAGGGGGGAGGGGCGAGGGAGCAGCCGGGAGGCGGGTGCGGGGCTGATAGGCGAGGCTAAACAACAACAACAAGTAAACACACAAAATGGCAGTGATCCAAAGAGCGCAGGACGAGATGGGGTACGGCGCTACAGTTATCAAACAAATAGCAGTGTTAACCAAGTCTGCTAATAGGCGCTACAGAGAACAGAGCGTGCACGGCGAGGTTTTAACGATACCAGCAGAAGCAGGCTGATGTGCAGGGAGCAGCGAGGGGAGCGACCGCTTCGCCGAGGCTCAGGACGGTCACAGCGCTATTTCCGGCAGTGTGGGGCATTAATCTCTGTGGGAGGGAGGAGCAGCCGGGAGGCGGGTGCCGGGCTGATAGGCTAGGCTAAACAACAACAACAAGTAAACACACAAAATGGCAGTGATCCAAAGAGCGCAGGACGAGATAGGGTACGGCGCTACAGTTATCAAACAAATAGCAGTGTTAACCAAGTCTGCTAATAGGCGCTACAGAGAGCAGAGCGTGCACGGCGAGGTTTTAACGATACCAGCAGAAGCAGGCTGATGTGCAGGGAGCAGCGAGGGGAGCGACCGCTTCGCCGAGGCTCAGGACGGTCACAGCGCTATTTCCGGCAGTGTGGGGCTTTAATCTCTGTGGGAGGGAGGAGCAGCCGGGAGGCGGGTGCGGGGCTGATAGGCGAGGCTAAACAACAACAACAAGTAAACACACAAAATGGCAGTGATCCAAAGAGCGCAGGACGAGATGGGGTACGGCGCTACAGTTATCAAACAAATAGCAGTATTAACCAAGTCTGCTAATAGGCGCTACAGAGAGCAGAGCGTGCACGGCGAGGTTTTAACGATACCAGCAGAAGCAGGCTGATGTGCAGGGAGCAGCGAGGGGAGCGACCGCTTCGGCGAGGCTCAGTCCTGGACCTTGTTATTTCTAAAGCAGGCCTGCTTTCTACCTCTTCCCCATTCCATGTAGATTGGTCTGACCACCACCTCATCCCATTCTCTCTTCAACTTTCACACTCTATAACTCTTGGCCAACCCAAGAGGGCCATCTCCTGGTTCCATGATGCCAAAAATATTGATGTCGGTCCCCTCTGTGAATCAGCCTTGCTATCACTTCCAAGGCTAGACCCGAACATAGCTGTTGACGATCTCACCTCCCAATGCCTCACAGTTCTTGCAGCTGAAATTAATAACGTCGCTCCACTCAAAAGCAAAAGGATAAGGCCCACTCCCTCAGCACCTTGGTTCAACAAATCCCTTTATGAGGAAAGGAAGCAGCTAAGATTCCTGGAGAAGCAATGGAGGCAAGTGCCCTCCACAGACAATTTAGCCATGCTTCGCACAGCAAGATCCAGGTACCACAAGCATATCTTCCTTGAGAAAGCGGCGCACTTCAAAACCCTCCTTGACTCCGCCAAAAATAGACCTAAAAAACTATTCGAGCTCGTCAAGTCTCCGAGCTGCTCTCCCCCTTCTTCCGAGGTGGAGAATCCTACTAAGAGAGCAGCGGATTTCGCTATTTTCTTCGATTAAAAAGTGAAATCACTTGTGGATCAGGTCGCTCATCCTACACCTCCAGAGGAGCGCAAATCCTTAGCCATCTGGCAGAGCTTTGACCCCATATCTAAAGATGCCCTTCTCAAGTGCATACGCGAAACAAAGCCCTCCAACCATTCTCTTGACCCTATCCCCAGTGCCATTGCCTTGGACTTCTATACCCATTCCCTTTCCTATTGGGCCACTCTGATCAACCTCTCTCTCTGGCAAGGCTCCCTTCCTGTCCCCTTCAAAACTGGGCAGGTCACCCCTCTGCTTAAAAAGCCCACTGCTGATGCGAAGGACCTCAAAAACTTCCGCCCCATCACCAACATTCCCTTCCTTGCGAAGATCACAGAAAGATGTGTAGCAAAACAACTCTCTCGTCATATCAAGGACAATGATCTTCTTGACAATTGTCAGTCTGGCTTCATGCAAAACTGCAGCACTGAAACAGCCCTACTGCAAGTGGTTGATGACGCGCTGAGGATACTTGATTCGGGGGGGTCCTGTCTTCTAATTCTCCTGGACCTTTCTGCAGCCTTTGACACTGTCAATCACAACACCCTCCTCAATATCCTTCAACAGAGAATGGGCATGGAGGGCACTGTGCTTAAATGGTTTGCATCCTTCCTCTCTGACAGATCCCAAATGATCAAAATTGCGAACAGTCTTTCTTCTCCTGTGGCGGTAGGTCAGGGTGTTCCTCAAGGCTCTATACTTGCACCCACATTGTTCAATCTCTACTTAGAACCACTGGGAAACCTCCTAAGCAAATCTGGGATTCACTACCATCTCTATGCAGACGACACTCAACTCTACCTCAAGGTTGCCTCCACCCATGATCTCTCCTTCCTAAGCTCTACTCTGGACTCCATCCAAAACTGGATGTCAACTCATCAACTGATTCTGAATCCTTCCAAAACTGAATTCCTCCTCTTCTCCTCCTCACTCTCTACCCCCCCGGTTCAATCATGGATGGATCAGCTGAATCTACTCAACACTAAACCCATCATTGTCGACAGCGCAAAATCCCTTGGAGTTATTCTAGACAAAAAACTCAATCTAACCCCCCACATCAATTCTATTGCAAAATCTGCTCGTTACCAACTGCGCCTTCTTTGGGGAATCAGACGCTTCTTCCCGGAACAGGACCTTATAACCCTGGTGCAATCGCTGGTCCTCTCCAGATTAGACTACTGCAATTCTCTTCTTACTGGCCTCCCCAAATCCCACCTGTCCCCACTTAAGTCTGTTTTCCATTCAGCAGCTCGCTTCATTTATGGGGCCAAAAGAAGCGATCATATCACACCGATGTTATCCACCCTTCGCTGGCTCCCTTCGAGGCTAGAGCTATCTACAAGACCGCTTGTATCACCCACAAAGCCTTGCACTCCTCCTCTCCTCGCTACCTGGCGAATAAACTGAAACTCTCTGGAGGCTCTAGACCCTCACGCAATGCGGAGAATCTTCTACTTGAACCTCCCACTTTCAAGAAGGAGAGAACAATGGCCCAATCCTTTTCAGGCAACGCAGTGAGAATCTGGAACTCACTCCCGCCTCAGCTCCGGACCACTGCCTCCTCCCAGGCTTTCAAAAGGGACCTCAAAGTTCTCCTCCTCCAGAGACACCTCCAAAAGTAATTCACGTCCTCTTGTTATTTGGAGGAAGACTTCCCACTACTGATATTTTCCATGCCCATGGAAGTGCCTTCCCAGGGTATTCCTGGGGTTGGAGTGTCGCCTCTTTGGAGTATTTTCCATGTACTTGTGTTTGGTGCCCTTGTGTAACATGCACACACCACTTTGCCCTTGTAACACACGGTTTGCTACCTCTCACTTGTTTTTATCTTTGATACTTGCACAAGTGCCACCTTGCCTACATAACGCTTGTTCGTGTGCCTGAGTGTCTAGCACCTTTTGCAGTATTATACCTCAAATGATACTTTGTTCTCCCTTGTAACTGCACACTTGTCACTTTTTCCTCCTGTGCACTTTTTACTAGCTCGTGTATTTTTGGCTGCTCACAATTTTCACTACCTCATGTATTCTGTTTGCTCACAATTGTCACTATTACCTTTACTACCTCATGTATTTTTGGTTGCTCACAATTTTTACTACCTCATGTATTCTGTTTGCTCACAATTGTCATTATTACCTTTACTACCTCATGTATTTTTGGTTGCGCACAATTTTTAATACCTCATGTATATTGTTTGATCACAAATGTCACTATTACTTTATGTAACGTAACGTATGCTTTTGTAATGTTTCTCATTATGTTCCATTTCTGTTCCTTTTGTGAAGCGCTCTGGCACCTTCGGGTAAAGTCCGTGCTATATAAAAATGCATAAATAAATAAATAATAATAAGAGCTTGTCCAGTCGCCGAAGCTCGAACCTGGTTCCCTAGTTCTAAAGTCGACAGCACTGACCCTAACGCCACATCTTGAGCAGAGAGAGGAAGGGAAAGCTCGGCTCGTTTTGGGCTCGAGGTTTTAACAGGATCCTCGAGCTGAGCCAGACTTTAGGCTCGAGTTTCAGTGGCCCTCCTACCTACCCCTACTGAGACAAATAAACACCACCAGCGGGTTCTAACAGTGTGCAGCCTCCCTTGAAAGAAGGCTTCATGGCCAATAAGCATTGCGTCTGCTTGCATTACCTGGAATCCTACTGCGCGCAGCCCCCCTCTCTTCGCACCACCCTCCCCTATATACAACAGCAGCATCCTAAACCAGCCAGAGCCATGGCATAACTAACCCACTGCTTTAATCTAGGGAAGACTCACTGCGCCCGCCGATTTGTAAAAAGGCGGATCTGTCCACGTGCGAACCACACGGCAAATCATCGGCGCCCTACGCCTGGCTGAGTGGTCCAGCGCTCCAATCTCAGGGCGCCTTACATATTATCAGCAGTACACAATCCCAGAAGATTCTGACAATATGTTCTGCTGCGGGATTGAGTTATGCGCGACCCGGAAGCCCTAACATTATAAACAAAAGACATCCGTTAGAAGCTCAGCCTGGGGGAGACGCATGAAACTGAATTCACAGGCGACCCATACAAGCAGCGGACAGCTGGGCTCAGTAGCATCGCACCTTATGGTAAATATATACAAAATGGCAGCATCGGAGTTTGCGGCTCTTTGTACCAGCGTGGGCAACGTAATCTGAATGATTTCGCATTCCATAGTGCAATTCCAATACCGTTAAGTACTGCTGGCATTTTGTTTGGTTTAAAATCTTTAACTCGAACCTACATGTTAATATTACTTCATATTTAGTCCTGATTCTTAACCGTCTCCTCGCCAGTGGCCTCTATATTCACTCTGGGATGAAGCGAGTTTGCTATAAACTGGGCCAGTAGACCACTACTTTTCATTTAACACGCAGTTGTTGTTAATTTCGTTCAGCAGAGCAGGCGTTTCTTCATGTTTGCGATTTGCCCCTTGCATTGTTTTAAATGTAAAAGCACCAATCAGAAAATAAAGCGCACACGCAGTAAACATTCACGTGATTAGTTGTTTAAGTACATCTGTAATACATTTCACATGACTTGGTGACAGCACTAGGGTCTCTAAAAGCATACATGCCCACATTTGTGGACAGGGGAGTGGGGGATAGTGAAACAGAAAATAGGAGAATGCAACTTCCCCATTGACTTATCTTGAAGAAAATCATTCATTGTTGAGAAATGGATCAGTGTTTGGTCCAGTGCTTATAATGAAAATATAAAAGTGCAGGTACTTTCTATTTAGAGTACCGGTTTTCTCCTCAGAAGTGCTGGCACTCTCCAATTTAATGTATTGCTGCAACCCTGAGATACTTTCAAATGAAAGAAGTGCAGGTACTCAATACCGGCGAGTACCTGCCCATTAAAAGCACTGATTTGGTCCAGTCATGTTAAGGACAATGATGTTGGGCCAGATAGGGACCTATTTAATTTTCAGTTTTTAATTACTACCTGGTCTGAAACCCAGAGGGACCCCCCTCACTTAAAGCCCTGTACAGCACATATTGGGAGCTATAGGTGCCAACTGGCCTTGCTTATTCTTCAGCTTGCAGTTTAAAATGGCTTTTGGATTTCTAAAAAGTGCCTACATATAAGAACATGTACATTTAATGTTGAAAAGCTGTATTTTTTATGCTCTTGACACCTACAATTTTTATAGTTCTTAAATCGTTATATTCTCAGCTTTATAAAACTGAGTTGAAAATATTTTTTCGGTGTCTTTTGTAACTTAACAAGTTTCTATTTGTTTTTACAGAGCACAGCACAACTCTACCAAACCGATGCAAAATACAAACATTTGACCATGATTTTTAAAGTAATATACAACTCCGCTCGAATCTCAACATTTCTTAAAACTTCTTGATCAATCATACCCCTGCCCACACCCGATTTAGACTTAACCTCCTCTCGATTTTTAAACTGGCATGCTCGGTTATAGGGGGTGAGCGGAGGCCATTCTACTTGCACGAATATCGAACTAACCGAGGGCAGTTCCGAGGACCTGCAACGAAGCGACAGGTCCCTGGTAACCCAGATTCTTCTACGGGGGCTATGGTAGGCGTGAGTACAGAAGCCACCTGGTACAATAAACGGAGAATCTAAACGTGCAGAGATTACGCAGACCCAAAACCCTGATGAAGTTGCCGGTAAATACAACTAGGCAATGAAACATGTTGGTTTTAGCAGAGTGGGCATACAGCACGGAATAAAAGTAGTGAAGCAAGTGTAGCCTACCTCTTTTTAATGGTGGTGCGACCAGATTTCAATAACAGAGTTTGGCAATCCACATTGGGTCAGTCACATAGAGCACTTTTTTGGTTTCTTTCGTCTGCACTGTTTGTCATCCCCTTTTTGTTGTAACTTGGCAGATGCTGATGATGAGAACGTGAGGACACAAGTGAGTACCAGCCTGTTATATCCTTCCCAGGTGTTTCTCCCGTGAGGCTCTGCCAACTCCCCTCCCTACTTTTTTTCGAAGGCATCTTCTTCTTAGAAAGGTATAGTGAGGGTCAGTTGGTTACCACAAGATTGTCACACACACGTTTTTAGCTTTTGAACCAGTGACTATATTGAGCTCATCGAGACAGGAAGGTCTAGATATATCTACCGTTGAATGTTATCCTAACTCAGGCTATAACAAAATTACATGGGAAATTATTGTTTCCACAGTATTTAGGGGCAGGTCCTTTGGTTTTTAAAATGCTTGGTTACAGATCAAAATATAATGGACAGAAATGTGCATCTCCATGTATATTGTATGAGCTAGATGGTCAAAAGAATCATGCATAGAGAAGTGAATATTTGCTATACTGACTCCATACCTACTTTCCTTGACAGTATTGTAAAGACTGATACTGAGAATCATTATGCGTGTAGTTCTGTACTAAAAACTCAACATTATGATAGGCAGCATGCCACAACTGAGCGTTCATATCAACAGAGGTAAAAGGGAGCCGAAACATTGACCTATTAGGAGGTAAAGAAGGGCTCTACTGCTTTCAGATAAAAGAAAATATATATATATCCACCAAGCAGACTTTAAATCTCGTAGAGTAGAGTATACATGGGTGCAACCTATTTATGGAAGCTGCTGTAGACCTCCTATTCATGAAAGCTCCATTTTACTTAGCAAGATAGCCAAATTTAGAATAATTAATTGAAAACAAAAAAAGGTGGTGGTTACCTTTAAACATTGAATCCTCGGATATTAAAGGGGCATACGTTTGTAATTTCTTTACTACTACCCTAAATTAGTATTTAGATAAATATACCAGAGGGATCGAAACATTCTTTAAACTATAAATGAAAAGCACAAGAATAAGCAGATATCTAGAGAGTTGCTAGTCTGAGTTAACAGCTAACATTTTTACTCTGACAGACTGGTATTATTGTCATGTAGTTTTATTTTGTTATCCCTAGGTTGTGGTGAATAGAGATTGAACTTGTTGCAGGTCATTGATCTGTGACTGCAGAAATTAAATATCAAATGTAATGGTATGAATGCTGCGGAGCGCGGCACCGCCATGGGGAATAGTCTTGGAGATGGCATACATGCGGTCTCGCTGTATGCGGATGACATCTTGCTGTATGTTAAAGATCTATGAGCGAGCCCACAGGTCATCCCTGATATGCTGAGATCTTTTGCGATTCTATCTGGGCTGGGTGTGCACTGTGTAAGTCTTGCTTATAACCCGTTAACCCCGGTACGGAAGATCCGACTTGGGAGGTGGATGGGACAGTAGTGCATTGGCAACCGGTGGCGTTTAGGTAGCTAGGTATACGCATCTATCATAATGACCAAGGCCTTATGGATGGCAATATCACTAGGGCGGTCACAGCTCTCAAATCTCAGATCGAGTTTTGGAAGACGCTTAATCTCTCGGTTATAGGGAGGGTATAATTAATCAAAATGGTTATGTTGCTGCGTCTCCTTTATTATTTTGCTAATCTACAGCTTTACCTACCTGTGTCCTTCTTTCGCTCCATGGAGGGGATTGTTGGGAATTTCATTTGGAGTAACTCGCGATGCAGGGTGGCTCTGGTAAAGCTATATTTACCAAGATCTAGAGGTGGACTGGCTTTACCCAATTTAGAGCATTATTGGCTTCTCAAATACAGTGGGTGGCAAAGTGGGTGGAGGAACTTCATTTGTTGGACTCTGCTGAACGGAGTCCTCCATACTCTCTGGACAGGATTCTCTCTTTATTCCACCCTTGTGATGGATCGAATGAACCTCTTACCTTACTGGTTCAGATTGCACGGAAATGTTTCTGCAGGACCCTGCGCCTTACTAAATGAGTTACATCATACACACCTGCTATGCCATTATTGAGTATGCCGACACCGAGGGGGCGAGTTCTGAGTGCAGATCTTACTGATTGGGTAGGAGCAGGTATTACTACCTTAGGGGACTTGTATAGGGAGGGGCTCGGAGGGCATATTGCGGCCGTTCCATACCATCGCAGAGGAGGATGGGGTTTCCCCCGGGTCAGTTCCTGAATTATGCCTCCAGGATAGCTACGATGAGGCGCTGGTGGGGCGACATTACGCAGGAGCCTCCAACACATCTCCTCATGCAATATGTGCACGTCATGGGCGCCACCTGGTGAAGTGGTTTGCTGAGTCGACCCGGCAACACACTATGGCAGATTTAATGCCTTTACAAGACAAATGGAAGACGGATCGGGAGGGCCCAGTTCTGAGAAGGAGTGGTCTGCTGTCTTAGAAAGTCCTAAACAGATCCCCATAAACGCCAGTTTTATTCTAATCCAATTCTATATTATCCATAGGGCATACATATCTTTCTCCGGACAAGATAAATTGGTATTTCCATAGACCGGATACCTGCTGTCTGCGTTGCCAGTTGGTGGATGCAAACCATAAACATATGCTCTGGTCATGCCCCAGTCTGCACTCCTACTAGGATGGGGTAATTGGGATGTTAGCTAATAGCACAAATTGGGAAATACAGAGGACATGAGAGGCATGTATTGCAGGCGTCTTTCCTAGGAGCAGGACACAAAGCATCCTCTAGGTGTTTAGATTTGGGGTTCATTGTGGCAAAACGATTAATAACATGCCAGTAGAAATCAGGGGAGCCCCTATTGAAGAAGGCTTGGTCTCTCAATGCTGAACTGGGTGAAGGCGGAGGCAGTCTATCTGGTGCATAAGGATGCTCTGGGTCTCCGTAAAATCCCTATTTCCACTGCATGGAATGCAATGCTGTCTTCGCTTCAGGGGCTGCTGGCACTGGATGGTTCTTCGGACACCTCCACTCTTGATTGATGGTGTGCTATACATGTATTGCATTTCGACCCAAACTATACTCTAGTTTGCAGAGAACGTCCATTCTACCTTAAAGTGCGATGTCTGTTACCTCAATAGTCATGAAGTGCACCTATGTGAACGTTGGTGAGGTTTTCCTCACAGCATTTGAGATGTTTCCTCACCCATTTTTACAAGGCTCTTGTTTCCCTTCCTATCCTCCCACCCTGATTGTGGTTTCTGATTGCTGTTATTCTTAAAAATGTTTGACTGCATACTCCGCCTGATGTGTTATGGCGGAGTGAAGCCATACATGCCGTACAAATGTAATTGATTTATACATTCATAGTGGAGTCATACTGTACTGCGACAGGATTAAACGGTCATGCTGTAAGTGGGAGAAGGCTCAGCGACTGGTGGAGTATGCTAATTGCTGTTATTAGTTGTAAATAATATTGACGATGTAATTGCGCCATTGATATACTGGCTTATAAATTGGATTTAGTCATGTGCCTACTGGTCTCTTGTGATCATTCCTATGTATGCATAGTGTTTTTCTACTCACAAATTTTCAATAAACCGATCAAACCAAAAAAAAAATCAAATGTAATGGTATGGACAACGGATGTTGGATCCGGCACTTATTTACATTTCATTAATTGTAAACGGGAGAAAATTGGTAAATATGAAATGATTCCACTGAAGCATTGAAGATCCGACACAGATTAAATGGTGCAGAATCAATGGCAGAATCATCCAATTAACTGTAATAATGATGATTATATGTGCACCAAACGGGAGAAGTGTGTTTAAAAAAAGCATCCTGTTTTTGGACGGGTAGATATTTTCCAAAATTTCACAACCTTTAGCCAAATCTAGGGAAATGTCCTGGATTTGATAAATTGCTGTCGTTACTACCCCTTACGTGTCTGGGAGTATTTCATACTTTTGAAAAGGGACGATGTGTCTGAAAAATTAGCCCTTTTTTCAAATAAGTTAAAATGTAACTAGTCTCTGGTATGCTAATGGGTTCTCCATTACAGTGATAGCCAACCTGGTCAATATTTTCCGTACCATTTTTATCTGATAAGTTTGCTGCCATAGGCCTGATACGAGTGACTCTGAAGGATGATGCAATATTTATTGCACCTGATAAATCTGAGACCATAGGGATTAGAATTAATTAGCAGCTGTTATGAGCTTTGCCTAAAAATGCGGCATAACATGGACATTTTGGTGCTTTCTGCGCCAAAAAGGAAAAGTTACATACCTTTTAGTTCTAGTTCTGCATCATAGGTATCTTCATTGAAGTCATAAACATTGAATAATTTCCCCACAGCTTGCGTGGATCCTGAAACGCCATATTTAATATATTTAAACTTTACAGAAATTGTAATTGAAGAATGTTAATCACTGAATTTTCCTTAATGTCTGTGTTGACTGTCAGCGATGTATTTTCCTTATGAATGCTGTAGAAGAATAGTTGAAGGTATAACATGGCCTTTTAATGCTCATCACATTGTCATGGAAAAAAGGCTGCCTGCATACCAACAGCATGAGGAGAAAATGCAGCGGTTAACACTCATAGAGGTTAAAAAAGAAGCCCATACTTTAAGAACCTCAGAAGCACCCCATCCCACAATGCACTATAGTAGCAGTTTGCTTGTGAGTCATGTTTTTTTCCAGCTCCTTCAGGCAGGATCTCTGAACACCTTAAGTGTTTTTTCACACATCTAAAATATTTTTCCTGATAAGTGATATTCACCACTTCTAAAACTGTTGTACTCAACAAGTTACTTAAGTAATCAATAGGATAGGGATGAGGAATGGGCGTCCATTTGCTTCCCCTGGATAAGTATTGAGGTTATCAAATGCAAAAAAATTGCAAAAAATGGACACTAGTAACAGATCTAAACCATTGGGTAGATTGGTTATGGTATTCTCAAAAACACAATGTTTATGTTGGTATTGCGGTATATATCTTTCATCCGCCCCTACATTGTTGTTGTGGCAGTTATCATTGAATACCATAAAGTGCAAGGTGCCTGCCTCATCCAGAGGCTCCTCTGGTCTAGATTCGCAGTGTCCAGAGATCAAAAGGTGAGGTAAAAAAATAATGAAGAAATAGTAACCCCAAGAAAAAATTCAATTAAAAATTAGGTCAACACCCAAATTTTTTTATTAATGGTGAGGATCTAAAAGGTAAAATAATTGGTACTTATACTAGATCAATTAACTGGATCTAGAAGTATAGTGTTAAAAATGGTGTCGACATGTTTCAGCCCCCTATGGCTCAACGGAGTCTGCAGGGCTTTCGTCAGGACTAAACAAACATACAAACATTGAATAGTTACTCACACCATTTGTGTAGTTACTGCGATGGCTTACTGGTTAACAGTCAGTGGCCAATCAAGCTCTTTCTACCTAGTGTTAAGTAACAAGAGGCTTCGTCAGGGGATACCGGCTAATTTATTGCCACAGAGCCGCGTGGGAGGAATGGCCACTGACTAGTTAACCAGTAAGCCATCGCAGTAACTACACAAATGGTGTGAGTAACTATTCAATGTTTGTATGTTTGTTTAGTCCTGACGAAAGCCCTGCTATAAGTACCAATTATTTTACCTTTTAGATCCTCACCATTAATAAAATTTTTTGGGTGTTGACCTAAATTTTTCTTGGGGTTACTATTTCTTCATTATTTTTTTACCTCACCTTTTGATCTCTGGACACTGCGAATCTAGACCAGAGGAGCCTCTGGAAGAGGCAGGCACATTGCACTTTATGGTATTCAATGATAACTGCCACAACAACAATGTAGGGGCGGATGAAAGATATATACCGCAATACCAACATAAACATTGTGTTTTTGAGAATACCATAACCAATCTACCCAATGGTTTAGATCTGTTACTAGTGTCCATTTTTTGCAATTTGTTTGCAATTTTTTTTTTTTTTTGCATTTGATAACCTCAGTACTCAACAAGTTGACCTCTTTTGTCAAGTTTTTTTGTCTTAATGCCCTCTCACTGTACCAAATGCCCATTGTGTAGAAGTAAGAAGGCGAGCACTGATGCTAATAAAGTTTGTGTGGTGTCTTTCACCTTTACACCTCACAAAAGGATGTAACATTTGTCAAAGAGGATGCTTATGGACAGAGAGGGCATCAGACAGCATGGTTTGATGCAAGACTTTAAGGCACAACAAGAAAGAAAGAAGAGCAAGAGAATTGAAAGGTCATTCCTTCACCATTCTGTGAAAAGCGTAAAAAATCTGTTATGGACTCCCCACAAAAGGAGATCCAAAGACCGAAAATCTCCATCTCAAAATAGCCGCCTTTCACCGATGTCAATAGCATCGATGTCAAGAGGTTTGGCCTCGTATTGTTCACCATCGAAGAAGGGTCAACGTCGACTCCTCATCATCATCACCGTTCGGAGTTTAAATCGGCGGTGAAAGTTTCACCATCGCCGTCAACGATGAAGGCTATGGTGGCACCACCTCCACCAGTATTGCACGCTTGATTAGTATCTAAAAGTCACTGATCGACATACGGATCCTACCGGTCTGCGTCATAGTCGCAGCACTCCACGTCCAAGACGCAGACTCATTCAACATCAAAATGACATCTTTTCTCATTGAAGACACAGATTCAGGCAAATAAGTTTTGCATGCGGTTGATCATTCCTCTCTCAACATCGATGGTACCTCAAGTCAACCTATCCTCTTCTTAATGGCTCAGATCTCCCTCTAAACATTCATCTGTCTCTCAACAGTCAGAGGTTCAGTTGGAGACTACGCTTTCTCCTATATGCCAATAATTCATACAGACAAATGTTTACAGATTCCTTTATGCCCTTTGAATCTGTCTCCAGTGGAAAGGTTTCCAAAAGCCACGTCCAATTATTAAACGTTTTTGACTATCAATGACGATCCTACAATGCAGAAGAACAAGTTACTTACCTTCAGGAGCACCTTATCTGATAGAGACTCAATCTAGCCGCAGATTCTTTACCTTGGAATTATCCCCTGGCGTAAGACTGGATTTGGAAATTTTTCGTGAGCAGTACCCCTGCGTACCGGTAGGTGATGTTTGGCTCCGAGTGGTGTTTGCACCGGAAGTGACGTCTGCAGTGCCTATATAGGCACCGCCCCAGCACGCAGACGTCCGTTTCTTTTCACGACTTTACACGTCAGGAGTGTGGAGCCATGAACGACACTAACCACTGGTGTGGAAAACTGGGGCTCTGAAAGGGGTCAAAACCCTGTCCCTAGAAATCGCTTTGCAGGGCAGGATGGGTGGGAAGGTAAGTAACTTATTCATCTGATAGAGACTTCTAGCTGCATAATCCTTACCTAAAAAGAGATACCGAAGCAATACTTCCCCCCCCAGGGCTGGATCTGTAAAACCGTTTCACACCAAAAAGACCTACAGGACTGAACAAGCAAAGTGCCCGTCCCGAGGAACCCGACTGTCGAGGCAGTAGTGCTTTGTGAACGTGTGCAGAGAAGCCCACACTGCTGTCTGGCAGATATCCAGGACCGGAACTCTGCATGCTAACTAAGTGGTTGCAGCCTTAGCTCTGCTGGAATGGGCCCCCCACCCTCCAGGGGTTGCTTCTAGGCAAGTGCATAGCAGATTTTAATGCACAGCACGATCAATCAGGAGATGGTCTGTTTCTGTACAGCCTTCTCCTTCTTCACTCCGTCATACCCCATGAAGAGTTGGTCGTCCACTTGGAACTCTTTTGTACATTCAAGGTAGAACAACCATGCTGTTCTTGGGTCCAGTTGGTGGAGTCGCTTCTCTTCCTTAGAGGGATGTGGTAGAGCATAAACAGTAGGCAGGGTGACGGACTGGCCTACATGAGAGGAAGTGTCAACTTTCGGCAGGAAGGAAGCTCTAGTGCGAAGAACTAGCTTGTCTGGGGAGATGGTTAGGTACGGAGGCTTAGATTACAAAGCCTGGAGCTCACTGGCTCTCCGGGCAGATGTTATTGCCACAAGGAATACCGTCTTGATGGTATGGAGTCTGAGAGGACAGTTGTGCAAAGGCTCAAACGGAGCACACGTCACAAAGGTGAGTACTAGATTGAGGTCCCACTGAGGCATGATGAAGAGTTAAGGTAGAAACGTGTTGAAGACCTTTCAAAAACCTATTCACACCAGGGTATTTGAACAGGGATGGCTGATCTGGCAACCACAGAACGGCTGAGATGGCAGAAGGGTAGCCCTTTAAGGTGCTTAAAGCAGAGCTCTGCAGGCAAGAGAGAGTATAAATAGAAGGACCTGAGAAAGAGGAGCAGAAAGGGGGTCAACTTGTATTTCTGCACACCATGCCACAATCTTTCCCCCAGCAGTAGGCATATACTGACTTGGTGGAGGGGCATCTGGGTGCCAAGATAACAGTGCAGACTTGAGGCACAAGGTAGAAATCTGTTGTCTGTCCCCACTCTATCTCCATGCATGCAGATGTAGCATTGCCAGGTTCGGGTGAAGAACCTTCCCCTGCTGTTGCGACAGGAGATCCTCCCGAAGGGGCATCCTGATTGGAGGACCAATAATCATGCTCAAAAGCTCCGGATACCAAACTCTCTAAGCCTAGCCTGGAGTCACAAGAATGACTCTGGCCCAGTCGTTCCTGATCTTCTACAGCAGGCCTGAGCTCCACTTGAAACAAAAATCATCTCAAGGCGAAAGACACTTTGGAATCCCCAGCCCACAAAACTGTTGACATTGCTTGTTCTCGGCGGTGGCAAACAGATCTAACTAAGGCTCTCCCCACTGCTGAAAGAGGCTTGCACCACCACCAGATGCAGACTCCATTTCTGATTTCCCTGGGCTTCTTCGGCTGAGTTTGTCCGCTCTGGCATTCAGAGAGCCCGTCAAGTGTTGAACCACAAGGGATATGCCCTGATGTTCCAGCCATGTCCAGAGGCGCAGCGCCCCTTGACAAAGGGTCCATGACCACCACCTTGCCCTGTTTGTTGTAGTACCACATGGCGGTGGTGTTGTCCGTGAACACTGCACTAGCCTTCCCTTGATGAAGGGTAGAAAGGCTTTCAATGCCAGCCGAATCGCCCAGAACTCCAGAAGGTTGATGTGGAATCCAGCGGCCTCTATTCTTCACGTCCCCAGATAGCCACCCCATCCCAAGAGTGACGCATCTGTAATTCCAGTCAGATCTGGTTGGGAAACGGACAGGGGTCTGCAGCTGACCCCATTGTGGTTCGTTACCCAACACTGCAGATCTTTTGCAGTTCTGAGGTCTGGACCATGTCTGAGAGATTACCCCGATGCTGCGCCCACTGGAACCTCCGGTCCCACTGCAGAGCCTTGCATGCCAGCTTGCATGCATCACAAGCAGCATGCTAGAGGCCAAGAGGCCCAGCAGCCTCAGAGTCCCTCTCGCCAAAACCCAGGATAAAGGCTGAAACATCAGGATCATATTCTGAAAATCCTGACTTCGCTGTTCATGAGGATAAGCCCCAAACTGTGCTATGTCAAGATCAGCTCCAATGAGTGTCTGAGAGGGAGTCAGGTGTGACTTTGGCTGGTTGATAGTAAACCCCAGCGAGTACAGGAGGTCCGCCATGGTCTGGTGGTGGGAGATGACTGCCTGGGGTGATCCCGCTTTCAACAACCAGTCATCTAGCTAGGGGAAAACTGGAGCCCCTGATCTCCACAGATGAGTTGCAACCACCGCCATCAACTTGCTGATCACCCACTAGGCTGTGGTAAGGCTAAACTGGCGCATGGCAAATTGAAAGTGCTCCTGGCCCACTGTGAACTGCAGGTAAAGCCTGTGGGCAGTCAAGACGGGAGTGTAGAAGCATGCATCCTGCATGTCCAACGCTACAACCAGTCTCCGGTATTGAAGATTAGCGGAACTTGAGCGAGCGTGAGCATTTTAAATTGCTCCTTTTTCAGGAAGGGCACAGTTCTAGGATAGAACAAAGGCCTCCATCCTTTTTGGGCACTAGAAAGTAGCAGGAATAACAACCACAAACTACTTCTGGCATCTGCCCCCTCTTAATGGCTCCCATGACTATCCGGCAGAGTAAAGAAACCTGGTCCCCCATTAGCATGTTGCATGAGGGAGGCATGGGTGGAGGGGTAGTCACATTGGGGCAAACGTCACTGGAGATCAACGTTGTATGACTGGCACTGGGGGCAGACCCAGCGGCGGGAAACCAGCAGGGGCCCCTCCCAAAACCGCAGCACCCAAAGGCATTCCATCGGAAACAGGCCATCCAAATATAAGGTGCATGGCCTCATAAAATTCTCAGTGCAGGTTGAGGGTCGCTCGGCTCCAGGAACGTAGGGCGGCGACAGCCCAGGCGCTGGCTCAACAGCAGAGCCAGGCCCCAACTTATGATGATCCCTCATCTTGTCGGATGACTTTGACAGACTAGGTGAAGTCAAATACCTCTTCGACTTCTTACTCTTCTTCTGAGACTTACTGAAGTGGAGCGACTTTGACAAAGATAGATGGCTCCGTGACCAGTCCTTGGACCTTCCTCTAGACTGGGATGGAGACCATTGTGGCTTTGCAAGTCGAGCGGCAAGGTACTTGAGGGAATCACCCTCTCAAGGCCATGCGCTGCATTGTGGGACAATCATCGCATGTCTTGGCGTCATGTTTGAGATTAACACAAAAAATGTGCAGGTCCATCATCGACATTTGCCAGTGACCTCTGTCGCAGGGCCTGAATCCAGCCTTCCTCGTGTACATCCCTGCCACACCAGGAGATAAGTCTAAAAAGGGACTTGGTTAGCTTTCTCATGATATGTGCTGACTTGTGTATAAAGAAAAGAACTAATGTCGGTACGCTAGGGTGGCGCCTATATAGGCACCGTGCACATTCCTTCTGTCGATGGCGCCACACGGAAACTAACAATGCCATCTATCGACGCGCAGGGATACTTCTCATGAAATACTTCAGGATCCAAAACTGATGCCTGGGAATAATTTGAAGGTAAATAATATGTGGCCAGAAGTCTCTATCATATTTAACAATATTCATGATATTTACTGGCCATTATTCCCGTAGTAAATCGAAGTAAATTTAAGCAGGTTGGTGAAAAGTACCTACAAATTGCTAGGGTACTGTATTCGCTGCAAAACTCATAATTCCAATACGTGGGGTAGCGGGAGTTACAGCACATATTGAAACTAAACGTAACACTCCTAACCATCCCTTAGTGTCCCCAGATGAATATATTAATGTATATGGCTGCTAAAGGGGCCATAGACATAAGGAAGTGGAAGAGGGACAGAAATTAAAGCATGTAGATTGGAGTAGAAGCAAGTCCTAAGAGAACGTAGGATGGGCATGAGAGAGGATGCATGGAGGGCTCTGCAATAAGCAACTTTGGTTAGAGAACACATTCTGGTGGGCAGTAAATGCCCCCTTCCTGAGTCCCCAAGATATCCCAACTATAGAGATTGTAATCAGCAAAGAGGAATGGGTGCGCCACTTCTCTAATATGTATAAACATCCAATAGAGAAAACAGGAACCGGCAGTGCCCCAATAACTACAAATGCTTTCTCCCCCCCCCCCCAAACTGCCAATAAACCTTCAGTTCACCCTAGAAGAGCTTACTTTAGCTCTACAAGCAAGTAAAGGAGGGAAAACCTCTGTTCCCAATGGTATACCAGTAGACCTTTTTTAAAGCTAATAGTGTTCTCTGGGGCCCATTACTGACACAATGAAATGGCAGCATGTTGCAACATAGGTTTTATTGATACCTGGTTGAAATCACTCCTAATAATGATCTATTATTAAAAAAAAGGTGACTGTCAGAATCCCACCTGTTACCGGCCAATCTCATTACTTGATTCATTGGTCAAGGTAGCAGTATGCATTGTACTAAATAAGCTTCAGGACTAGGCCGAAGCCAATGAAACCTTATCTGCGCTGCAATTTGGCTTTCAACCAGGTCTTGGTTCAGTGGAGCAGGGACTTAATTTGAACGTATTAATCAAGAAACACACGCTGGCCAAACTGGGTAGACTGTTTTTGGCATTTGTAGACTTCTCATCGGCCTTTGATTGTGTGGAGCACGATAAATTATGGATTATAATGGCCGATCTAGGCATTGAGCCACCGCTATTAGATTTCCTGAGGCAATTATATACTGGCATCAAAGCAAGGGTTCAATATGGGGCTAAGAGTGAGTGCACCACATCGTTCAGCATAGAGAGAGGGGCTAGACAGGGATGCGTTTTGGCATTGTTTCTTTTTACATTATATATTAACAGTTTGGGCCAGACATTGTCTGATCAGTGCCGGGATCTACCACAAATTGGACATCACCCAATACCTGCCCTCCTCTATGTTGATGATGCAGTGTTGATGTGCTACCTTCTCTATCAGATATAATTAAGACACAGCCAATTCTTCTATGGTATATGATCTGGTCCTTGGAGAAAACCACTATTAATAAGGATATTATAAGGGACTGTCTTTAATTACAGTGGGTACTTCGTATACCTTGGATGAAGTATATCAAAGATTTCATGAGAAACATAGGTCATCTGGAATATTATGAACAGCCGGAATCCCTAGATCACATCAGCAGAAAAGACTTTAAAAGAGAATGCATGATGTTACTGGAGAGTGTCCGATAATCCTCAGAACTATTAAAGCCAAGTGTTTATAACAATCAAATGATCTGGACTACTTCTGACCTACATAATGTTTACAACTACTGGAGGGGACACTTTGTAAATGTCCCTGTGACGGTATGTCACAGCAGACAACAATTCCTGTTGTTTTTTGTAAATATTATAAAAAATTGAGAAAGATTTGGGTCTTACCGATCTTAAGGATCTTGTTATCCAACGAGTACATTATGTTGTTTATGGCAAGGTTTTTAAAGAATGGAATCAGACCATTAGATTGTGTATTTCTGGTGATGTAAAAGCGTCTGCGTTTTATGATAAATTATTTTACCGATAGAGATGGTTGCTGAAAGAGATTCATTCCTAATCAAGATTGCTGTATATTTAACTAGTTTGTATACGACTTTTAGTCTTGTAAATATCAACAGTTTTGTAATATGTATTCTGCTTTTATCTGGTTTCCTCTGGAGAAAGCGAATAACGCTTATTTGATTGATTGAAAGGGGAACTGTTAAAGGAGAAAATTGGAAACTAAAGGCCAACCACCCCGGACACTAAAGCACATTAATTTTCAGGTGGATGTACAAGTGATCAGAAAATGGTATCTTTTACAGGGCAAGAGAGCCAATGACTTATAGGGACTGGACCAGTACCCCTTGCAGTATTCTGTCATGGATAGAAGCAGAGTGTAAATGGCACTTGGACCAGTGTCAGAACAGAGATGACTCAAATGCCCTCTATGTATCTCTAGGGAAGTTATATTATTTAATTTATTTATTATAAGATCCTAGCAGACCCCTAAGAAGATGTCCTAGCAAGAATTATTACACTGCAAATCTTCGACACCCTAGAGTTAGTCAGGGGTGGTAACGAAGACCAAAATGCTTCATTATAAAGGTAATCAGTGACATTTCATTTAACAAAAAATTTCATGTAGGCTTTAATACAGAACAATAACAATCCACCTTTAAATGCCTACTGACTTTATCATATACTTTTTACAATCTGTATGCGAGGTCTTCTACCTCAATTGTAACTTTTCTAAATAAACAGTCAGACCTAAAGCTTGTATCGTTTGCTACTTTACTGAGCGTAAGCATTCCTCAAGCAACCATCCAGCATACAGTCATAAAAGTACACATGTATGCAAACCGGCATGGTCATAAAATTACATATTATACAAAATTAAAGTTGGCAAAGTAAAATACTATCTCACCTGAGTGAGCCTAATAAGGATTACTGCAGTGTATATCTTCTATCCCACAGTTTGGATGGCTCACCCAAAACCCTTGCCTACTATGGTAATCCATGAAAATGTAATGTAGTAAAATACCTACCTGCTTAAATGTTTTGCACAGTGTAATAACACTCCATCCTTAAAAGCCTATTGTCTTTAACATATCCTTCCCACAATAAGAAGGTCCGGCTTGGCATACGCTGCATGTCAACTATTTTTTTTAAAATTTAAAGCAGAATCTGCTTAAAAGGTTAGGAGCTGCTTTAAAAAATAAATGTTAATGCCAGCCTCTTAATAAATAAGCACAGGCAAAACATATAGTTGTGAGGTTGGCTGCCAGCCTTTGTCTCTAAACCACTCAATTTCTGCCCAATCAAAACATGTACTCCTGGCTACCAACGTAGTAAAGCACAAGTGAGCAATGCCTAGTTTCTGCTACTTCAATTGATTCCCTCCCAACCTACTCCTTCGTTCAAGCATTTGCTGATTGTAGGGACACACAACTGATAATTGAGGCATAATGCAGATTTAATATGCATGCAGTTTCTAGTCTAAATCGAATCCAAATTCCAGTAATCCTGGAGAGCAATTTGTGTGATATACGATGCCAACCCTGCAGTTGGAACCACACCATTAAATGAATACCTTTAAAAGCCACTTACAAGTTTTTTTTGTTTTGAAGAAGCACTTACTCCGCCTTACTCCATCTTGCATTGGGCACCAAAACAAATAAGACTATCCTAAACCACAATAATTTATTTTGTTTTATAAACCGCAAACATAACCAACATGGTATCAGAGTGCTGTACAACAAGAGAGCTGATGAGGGTTGTAATGCAGTCAAAATACCCGATGCTTAAGTTACACTGTACGTAGTGAGCAAGGTATAACATAATAGAGTACAATATCAAATCGGGAGAATGACAATTTCAAAATAGTTCTCTTAGAACACTGATTTTTTTCTTTCTAGAAGTATGTCTTGTACTTCCTTTTTAAAAAGCCTGAGTGAGGTAATTGCTCTTCTTGATGGTGAAAGGGAGTTGCATATTTTTGGGGCAAATCTGGCAAAAGTGCAGAAGTGAGTTTTCCTTCTTTTGAGTCTAGGAGATTCTAGTATGAGGGATTTAGCACTTCTAGAATCCCTACCGCCTCATGATAGCTTAATCCTATTCGCCAAGTATGTTGGACCAAAATTGTGTAGGGCATTGTGCGTTATGCATGCAACCTTCAGTAGGATTCTACCTTCAACTGGGAGCAAGTAGAGAGCTCCGAGTGATGGAAAAATGCAGTCATAAGGTCACAAGCCTGTTAAAAGTCTTGCCTTGCATTTAATGTAGTTTTCAATGGGGCAAGGCTGGCTTTAGGCAAGAGTGGCATTCCCATAGTCCATTCTTGAGAGAACTAGAGAATGTGCTGCTGTTTTGTGGTCTCCTAGCTGTATGAAGGGTTTAAAATGTCTTAGACAATGCAGATGTAGGTTAGCACTTCTGGTTGCAACTTGTATGTGCGCTTGCATGTTTTGATTAGAGTCTAGGGTGATGCCTAGTGATTTAACGGAGTCTGAGATGGTTAGGGTGCAGTTTAGTGATTTGAGAGAGTAGGGTTGAGGTCGTTGTGATCTAGGGGGAGGGGCGAAAGGAATGAATCATGTTTTCAGTGGATTTAGTTTTAGATGGTTATGTGCCAGCCAGTCCTGCGCTTTCATCAGGGTGTCATCCAGTATTCAGATATCCCCTGAAGAGAATAGTTTGATGTAGAGTTGAGTATTATCAGCGTACATGTAGTATGACATTTGTGATCGATAAAAGATTTCAGTGAGTGGTTCCATGTATAGATTGAAGAGTGTTGGTGAAAGAGTAGAACCTTGTGGAACATCCCTGTTGAAGTCTGTGACATCATATAGGGTAGTGCCAATTTTGACTCTTTTTGTTGTGTGCTTTGCAAGAAGGAGGTGAAGTTAAGGATGGCATCTAATGGGCACATTCTGAGCTCAAGAGCTTCTCTGAGGCATTTGTCACTGACCGTGTCGAATGCCCCAGATATATTTAGAAGTATTAGGAGACAGGATTCTTTTTAGTCTAGTGATGATTGTATATCATCAAGGTTGCTTAGCATGGCGACCTCAGTATTGTGTCCAGTCCTGAAACGGGATTGGTGTGTCTCTCATGGGTCAACATTCTTGATGTGTTCACTCTGCAGCTGATTGTGGGTTAATTTTTCTATCAATTTGGCCAGTAAAGGCAGACTGGATACTGGTCGGAAGTTGTTTAAATCTTTCTGATCAGTGCCCGTTTTTAGTCAGGGAGATAGTTGCACTTCTTCAGACATTCTTTGAGGGATCCTTGTTGGAGAGATGCGTTTATGATTCTCGTCCATGAAGGAGTGATGGATTGGGGGATCTCTTTCAGTAGGTGGGAGGTAATGGGATCGTCGAAATATGAGGTAGGTTTCATTGCCTGAATGGTTTTCTGAATTTCCCCCACAGACGGGGACCTGAAGCTGTTACAAAAGGTTCTGTTTTTCTTGGGACAATTGGTGTGTGTTGGTCAGTATTCTTGATGTGTGAGGGGGGTTGATAGATTCCCTATGTCGATTGGTAGCTTGGCAGAGAATAGTTTCTAATGGTTCCGATTTTATCTTTAGAGAAAGTGGAGATGGTGTTACATGGGTCAGTCAAGTTCTGTAGGTTTTATCTTTTCCCTTATTTAGACTTAATGAGGCAGCCTTCTGCACTATGTTGGTCATACTGCTGTTGTAGCGGTGCGTCGGATCATGAACAGATGTTTTATAAGCAAATTAGTCTACAGCTACAGACCTTTATCTGCACCAAAACATTCCATCCTCAGATCCTGTCATATGAGATCACCCAAACATAGTACAGGACTGAATCTTCGCATTTATTTTTAAAGACGCACCTTGTTTAGCCATAACGTATACACCGCAAATCCTAGTTCATCATTGTTTAAACAAGTCTTTGGCATTTCACTTAATTCACTTTAATTATGGTAACATAAGTTGACAATAAGCCAAACCGGCTTGCAGTGGCTCTCAAATGACAAATGGGCATGTTTTATAAAGCTTTATGTAAACCACAAAGTTAATTCTTTTATTGGACTTCCTACTGCATCCCAAAATTGATCAATCATTGCAACTTATTTTTCTAAAGACCCTCCACTAACACAAAATCACTTATGCCTCTTACAAACATACTTCCAGAGGTTCAGCTAGGAATCTCGAAAGGGACAGTGAGTGTATGAGGAGAAAATGTGTGGGTATTAGGATAAGAGGTCACAAACTTACAACATTTTGTGCATGTCTGAGTATTGTATTGTAGTTGTGTAGGTATTGGTAGCTTGTTGGTATCTTCTTTCAGTGAATTAGTGTTTTGAACTGACATCCACCTTGAGTGAATGTTTGAGAAGAGTGTCATTTTGCAAGATGTCTTTGTCAGAAACAACAACTTATGCTACTCTTTCCATTCTTAAATAGCATCGTCCAGAGAAAACAGTCTCCTTTGTATGTGGAATAGAGAACCAGTCAACCGTCAATCTGACTGTCAATGAGTTCAGTGCCTCTTCCCGGACCAACGAATTCCAAAGCAGTAAGGTTGAAAAAGGAGGCCTGCTGCCCTGCAAACTTCCTATGGGGAGTAAGTATGCTGCATGACTACTGTTTCCAGGAGCAAGATAGATTCTCTTAGCCAATCTGAAATTGCAAAAGTTCCTTTCTATTGTAGTTCTGAAGCGTTTAGTCTGTCGAGTTGTCTGGCTTCTAACCTATGGGTACTCCATGGAAATCGTTTTTAGGTAGCTTTTTGTGTCCAATACACTTACACACACAGTCCTCCCCCTTGACAGTTCAGTGATTTAAGTGGGAGGGTGCTAGGAATAAGAGAGCTCTTTCAGACCTTGAATAATACCACTTTAGAGGGAACTTTAACGTAGTCCTTCATTTCTACACTCTCAATTCCCATGCTGCGGGTATATTCAACTGCAAGAGAATAGGACATATGGAGTTGGGAGCTCCGATGTATGTTAGCCTCCGTGTCTTTAATAAAATCCAGATTCTCTAGTCATATTATTAGGAGAATCGCAATTACACATCCTCTCATGAAGAAGTATCAGTTAACAACTTTAGGATTGAAAAGGGAATACGTCCTGAAACACATGGGGGCATGTAGTTCACTAAGGCACCTGCTGATGTAAATGGCAATTAAAACACTGTTTTTCATGAGAACCAGTAGATGTGGCAGCATAACTCTATGAAGGCCATTCATTGAAAGGGCATGTGTATACGTTGTACCAGCACTTGGCAGAGGTCTTGCTTGTCAGTATGCCTTCCTGGGGAGGATTCAAATACAACAGGCCATTCAGGTTGTGATCAAGGGCCTCGGGTGAAGCAAAAAGTCATGCTTATTCCATTTCTGGAGTCCCCATGGCTAGTTTTTAGGAATTGTACACGTCAATTTGCACACCTGCAAGGTATTCGTAGAATGAAAAAGATTCATTTACCCAGAAAGTTAGGTAGAATAATGCTCTTGGGTTGCATCAAGTAATAAAAACTCACAAGGTTTTAAAAATCACTGTATTGCCCCAGTACCTACATTTTGAGTAACATAAGGTTATTAAACCCAAAGTCTCTATTGTACCTTTCTTTTTTTATAATTCGGAGTAACAAGTATATTTTATGTAGAGGTGTTTACATTTGTTACACAGGTTTAAACCTGTGTAGATGGCTCACTAGACTAATGCATTCAATGCTTTGGTTTGTATTTGACCCCTTAGTCACACATTTTCATCCCAGCGGCTGAACATAATAGCACCGTTGAATTGGGAAGTAATAAAACTGTTATCTGTCAACAGCGTCCAGAGATGTTTCTTAGCTAAGGTGCGCCCTACTAACAAACCTGTTTGTTTATTTTATTTTTGCACGTTCTATTTTTAGCTTGTAATGCAGTAGTGTGGGGTTAATCCAAAGTATGAGAGAGTTTGGGATGGTAATAGCTCTGCCTCTATTGCCCTTTCAGATGCAAGACTAACATGGCTGATTCTGCCCCATACCAATCAGCTTTTTAGATTTGATCCTCAATCTAACTGAGTGTGCCAGCACTACCAATTCAGTAACTGTTGTGGCCAGTGACTGAATCTGAACCTGCTGTACCAGGTTCTCACATGCAAATCTCATATGATTGACTTTAGATAGCCTTTCTGATGTTTTACTGGTGATCCTTGCATGTTACTATTGTTCTCACTTGCAGACTACAGTGGTAATTCCGACATGTGATAGACACTGCTCCAAGCCTGTCAGTATTTCAGAGATGATCATGACGGGTGACTCAGTGCTGCATTGACAAAGCGTCTCCCTGGTACAAGGGGCTACTTGACTTAGTTTGTAAGTGGCTCAGTAAGTATCACTCCGTTGTGCATCCGGTGTACCCTAAAACTATAAATATACTGCAACAAACCAGGTGCTGAAGCAAAGGGTGCAAGACTGTGTGTGCTTACACGTTGGGAAGGACCACATCTTCTGTTTTAAGGTTCACCTCGGGCATCACTAGAGTGCACTAGAAAGCAGTTTAGGACCCTTCTGGTAAAAGGGGGACCCTAAAACTGAGGCACAAAGGAAAGCTACAAGTAAACTTCAGGGAGAAAAGAATACATGGTTGGGGATGGGACAGCAAATACAGGCAGTGGAAATATTTCATCTCTGCACATAGACTTCACTCCTGACTACGCACTCCGTTGTCCTGTAAGACAATCTCAGATCAACCATTCTATTCCAGGTTCACTTGTGTGACTTGTTACGAAGATGAAACACTTTCTGTTGTGTTTATTTCCCTAAGATACATGATAGAGATGTCCCCAAAAAATGAAAGAGGACTCAATGGAGCAGTTTCTACAACTTTGTACTCGGCCAGTATGTCTCAAAAGCATATTTAGAACTAGACCACTTTGCTAACACTTCTACAACCATGGTGTAATTGTCCACCTTCTTTTTGAGAATATTTAAAGTGAAGGAACTACCCTGGTGCTGGGACTTGACCTGCGTGGCCTACAGTTTAAGCTATACATTTCAGAGCATTAAAGTCTCTCCTCAAATACCCAGCCTATTTCTTCTGCTGCGTCCTTCTTTAGCATTCACGTAAAGATTGGTGTCTTAAGGTGATCAACTGCTTTATTTTTTGTGTGTACACCTCCTTGGCACACACTGCACCTACCCTACTTGAGAAGTGTGGCTCAATGGTTAGAGCGGCAGACCCTGATGCAGATCCTGCAGATCCTGCAGATCCTGATCAGGGTTCAATTCCCCGCCTCGGCGAGTCTTGGGCTCAAAATTCCACGGACCTGATAATTCTCGCCTCGGTGCCTATTCCAATCATGGAGTCCCACTCTGCAACTCTGGGCAATAGCTTGCTTAATCTCCACAACAGCCCCCACAACGCTGAGGATGCCTGGCCTCCACCTTGGGGGTGCCCAGGAGTGGACACCTCACAGGGAAAGCCAGGATGGGTTCCACAGCGGTATTCGTACAAGCGCCTTGAGACCCTTGCGGGTGAGTAGTGCGCTATACAAGTATCAATTTACATTTACATTTACATTTACTGAAGTCAAAGATCCCATCTGGAGACTTTATAGATTTTACACTGGGAGGGCGGGTAGATTGCCACCTCACTAAGTTATGTGAAAAAAACAGTCTTTACCCTTGTATCCGCTTTGACTATGACTTGGTGTTCACTCTGGGTGCACCAAAAACCAGTAGAGTAGAGCCACACTCGAGCAGGATAAAAAGCACCTAAAATTTGAACTGGACGGTTTTTGTATTGCCACTGGAGAAAAATATTTAGCGGAGCAGAAAATGGTAGACCAGTCACCTAAACTAAAATGCAGTAGGCGGAAGTTTTTGATATTGTAATTTTCTTTATTGGTTGCGAGTACTGTGATTTCAATGTGGATGTTATGAGGTCAGGCTCCTTTTTGTAGTTTGACTGTTGCTTTGAAGGTGAATTTACATAGATTCCATTACTACAGTTTACATAGGACAACATTGTCATGAAGACTAATGAGATCCAATGTGATGAGCAAGCTTGGGAGGACCCACTAAAGGTGGTAAAAAGCACTTTTTTGTTGGAGAGAGACCACCTTAGGAAAGAGCAATAGAATAGTACTGTATAGGATGCCTATATTTCATATCCCCTGCTGCATATTGACTTTTATTGAAAACGGTTCAATGGCGTCTTCGAGTGATTGATCAATATTTAATTTTAGTAAGCCTTGCAGTTACTTCACAGTTTACTCTGCGAATTACAGTTCTTGATTTGAAGGCTTTTGATGTAAAGCAAACGCTGTGAACTTCAGTTCTTCGTTTGAAGGCTATTGATGTAAAGCAACAGAGTTAAGATAATAATATTACACTAATTCATTTCCATCCTTTGTTTTTCTAGTTGTTTTTCTTTATATGTCCTACAGAGATTGTTACTCAATGTCTTATTCCCTATCTTAATGGAAACTGTCTGCTCTGTCTGCACTATGACAGAACTAAAATCTGCATTAAACAGATTATTATAAAAATCAATTATTGCAAAATGTAAAACTCCAAGCCTTTCTTATAGTTGTCTGTTTGAAGTAATGAACCCACAGGACACGTTTAGAATTCTTTATAATTAATAATATTCTTTTTAGGTAAGCAATTTAGGTGCTCAACCCATGGATGTCAGTTGGCCTTCAACAACATGCAGCAACTGCTCCAGCATTCAAGAGTCCATAGCAAACCTATCCAGTCTCTGGCAGGTAAGCTTTTCAGTTTTATTATTTTTGAAGGGTTCTTGGAAGGTGAGGGTGCTGTGGTGCACTGAGGAATCTGAATATTGCATGTACATTCTTCATCACTACCATCCAATCATCCGGGTAACCTAGAAGTCGAATTTCTATTTTGCCTGAAATGGATTATGGTTATAAAAAATTATATATAGAGAGAGATATAGTTAGATATATAGATATATGAAAACAAGTTATTACTTGTAACTTTGGTTCCCCAGTATTGGTAACTTTCATAGATTCCCATGCTTTGTATCATTCCCCGTCGTCAGCCTAGGAGCCTCGGTAAATAGAAAATACCATAGCGGTATGTACAAAAGAGAAAGTAAGGCCTAGGCCTCATCTCATTTTGTAGCCTATCTACCTCTTTACGAAAAAGATACCAACATTTGCAACAGCCAATCCGATTAGCCTCACCCCATAGAACGCTCCTGAGAGAGCCTCAGATTTTCGTAGCCGTTGTGTAACAGTAACCAGTTTTGCTGAAGGCTGAGCTTTCCAAGGGGAGGAGGGTGGGCGCATGGGAATCTATGAAAGTTACCAATACTGGGGAACCAAAGTTACAGTTAAGTAACTTGTTTTCTTGCCCCAGTATTGGAACTTTCATAGATTCCCATGCTTTGTATCAGAGTAGCTAGCAGTAAGCCACCAGTGCACATTTTGCTACAAGTATATTTCAACGTCACCGCAGAACTGTATCCATATGACCATATATATATATATATATATATACCTTGTAACAAAACATTATATGATACAAAATGTGCCATCATAGGAAGGAGGGATATAAGGGAAAGCTCACCTATCATTGAAAAAGATTCCTCAGTCCTGCTTGTCCTACTGCCGCTTCGCTCCTCAAAGAGTCCAGGCAGTAATGCTTTGTGAAAGTATGGACACTGCTCCATGTGGCTGCCCTACAAATGTCTCTTATAGGGACTCCAGCGAAGAGAGCTGCTGAAGATGAAACTCATCTTGTGGAGTGAGCTCTTACATGTCCCTCCAGCGTCTTTCCTGATGCTGTGTGACAAAAATGAATTGCACTTGAAATCCAGCGTGAGATTCCTTGTTTCGAGAGAGGAAGTCCTTTCCTGGGTGCACTAAAAGCCACAAAAAGTTGAGATGATTTTCTGAAATCCTTTGTGCGGTCAAGGTAAAATTTGAGACATCTCTGGACATCCAAGGAATGCAGAGACCGTTCTGCAGGGGATGTAGGCAGAGGAAAGAATGATTTTAAAACCACTGGCCGTTCAAGTGGAAATCCGAAGGACCTTTGGAATACATTTCGGATTGGTCCTTAAAATCAGTGTATTTTTTTAACTGAAGAAAGGGTTCTAGAATGGATAGAGCTTGTAATCCTCCTACTCTCCTAGCTGAAGGGAGGGCTAAAAGGAGAGCTAATTTCCAAAACAAAAATTTTAAGTCCACCCTATGGATTGGCTCGAATGGAGATCTCATGAGAAGAGCCAGAACCAGTTTGAGATTCCAAGTCTGGGGTGGTGGACGCACTGGAGGAAAAACCCTGAAAAGACCTTTCAGGAATTGTTTGATAATTCTGGCTGACCAGAGAGAAGGACCCAAAGCTGATCTTCTGTATCTTGAAATAGCGGCCAGATGGACCTTAACAGAAGAATGAGAAAGACCCGATTTAGCCAGCGATAGACTGTAAGGCAGTATCTGATATGGGGCTGAAGAGAATGGATGGATGCATTCCCGATGACACCACCGGCAGAAGCGCTTTCATTAAGCACGATAAGTTTTATTTGTACTTGGTGCGCGTGCTTGACTTAATATCTCCCTACAATCCTGAGGGATATCTAGGCTGTGGAATTCTCTGTGCTCAGGAGCCAGGCCTTCAAATGAAGAGAGCCCGGATCTGGATGTACTACCTGTCCATGGGACATTGTCAATAGAGATGGAATGGTGCACAGGCGAAATGGATGGTCCTGAGATGGAAGAAGAAGCTCTGTGAACCACAATTGGCGAGGCCACGCTGGTGGTATTAAGATCATCCGGCAAGGTTCCATCTTTGTTTTCCTGAGAAGTCGTGGGATTAGGGGAATTGTAGGAAAGGCGTAAACAAATGCGCCTAACCAAGACATCGAAAGAGCATTCCCAAGTGATCCTCGATGGTGATCCCTGCTTGCATAGAGACAGCATTTCCTGTTCTCTGGAGTCGCAAACAGGTCTATTGTTGGAGTTCCCCAGCGTTGAAACACTTCCTCCAGAATGACTTGATCCAATTCCCACTCGTGAGAAGACCATTTTAGACGACTTAAGGTGTCTGCTTTCGTGTTGAGAGTGCCTGGTAGATGCTCTGCTGAAAGAATTACCTTGTGGAGAAACGCCCATTCCCATATTCCCTGGGCTTCTTTCGAGAGCAGACGTGATCTCGTACCTCTCTGTTTGTTTATGTAATGCATGGCGGTTGTGTTGTCCGTCCTGACCAGCACTGTTGCGTGTTGAACTTTCTGCCTGAAAGCTTGCAAGGCTAGGCAAACCGCTCTGAGTTCTAAGAGATTGATATGAAGAAGACGCTCTCCTGCATTCCAGTGATTGCTGACTTGGAGGTCCTGTAAAACAGCGCCCCAACCTTCCATTGAGGCATCTGTGGTTAGAATCAGAGGGGATGGAGCCATTCTGAAAGAGAGACCTTTTGATATGTTCTCCTTGATAGCCCACCAACCAGCCGCTTTTCTCATGAGAGGAGTGATTCTTATCTTGTCCTCGAAAGAACCTTCCACCTGGCGCCATTGTATGTCTAGCTGTTCTTGCAAGGGACGCATTCTCAGTCTGCAATGCGGAACTAATGGTATGCAAGATGAGATCGTTCCTTGGAAAAACTTGTATTGACGAACTGTCAGGAATCGTCTTCTTCGTAAATGGTTGGCAGAGCAGATTAGCTTCTTTTGTCTTTCTTCCGTAGGAAAAGCCTTGCAGCTTCTTGTATCCAGAATGGCACCCAGGAACCTGACCCTTCTGGATAGAACAAAGACTGATTTTTCCTTGTTGAGATTTAGACCCAGGTGATTGAAAAGTTGGATGCAACTTTTGACTGCCCTTGTCGTTGCTTGAGACGATGGAGCCTTTATTAACCAGTCGTTTAGGTAAGGCAAAACCTCTAGCGATTGTTATCTTAGGAATGCAGCTACCGGGGCCAACACCTTTGTGAATATCCGCGGCGCGGAACGGAGCCCGAACTGTAGTACTTTGAACTGAAAGTGGCTCTTGGCTACTGTGAAGCGTAAATATTTTCTGTGAGCTGGGTGGATCGGGATGTGGAAATATGCGTCCTGGAGATCCAGGGTCGCCATGTAATCCCCCTGGATTTAGAAGACGCAAGAAGTCTTGAAGAGAGACCATTCGAAAAGCGAGTTTTATGAGATAGGTGTTGAGCTCCCTCAGATCTAAGATTGGGCGCCACTTTTCCTCCGTCTTGTGAATGAGGAAAAATCTGGAATAGAACCCTTCTCCTCTTTGAGAGAGTGACACTGGTTCTATCGCTCCTTTGTTGAGCAGAAGACAAACTTCGAGATGGAGAAGATGCAGATGTTTTGACTCTGTGGCGCGAGGGGCTCTGGGAGGTGGGAGGTTTTGGAATTCTAATGTGTGGCCAAATTGAACGATATTCAGGACCCACCGATCTGTTGATATGATCTTCCTGCAATTGAGAAAATGTGTAATCCTGCCCCCTAACGATGTTACAAGGAGTGGAGGACCAGTAGGCAGAGCCAGGAAGCCGCTATTGGCGTTTTGAGGTGTCTCTCCCCTGCCGTCCTTGTCTACCTCTGGAAGATTGGCGAGAGAAAGACGCTGATTGATTTTGCCGCTGAGAATATTGAGGTTTAAATGATTGAGAAGACTGTGAATAGGAAGAGTAGCGTTTTGATAACCTCCCCTAAATATGTAGAGAATCATTTACCTCTCGCACCCCTGAAAGGTACTTTTCGATATTGAAGTGTGCCCAAAGATTTCACCGTTTCTGTATCTTTTTTAATGTCTTGTAAAGCATCATCTATATGCTTGCCAAACAGCATATCCCCATCGAAGGGCGGATCCAGAATTTTATTCTGCACCCCTGGGCAAAACCAGGTACATCTCAGCTAACCTTAACACCTCCGGACCGCTGAACCTGCTAAGGCGCGAAAAGCCGTTGTAGCAATGTCCATTGCACAATCTGTAATCTCAGATGAAGAGCGTTCACCTTCTTCTAGGATCTTCCTTGCGTCCGTCTTGGCGCTATCAGGAAGCTGATCAATGAAAGGGGAAAGATTGCACCACTTTTGGCGATCGTATCGTCCCAAAGTCGCTAGTGCTTTCGAGGCCCTAACCAGGAGGCTAGACATAGAGTAGAACCTCTTGCCTACATTGTCCATGCGCCTGCCCTCCTTGTCTGGCGGTACAGTCAAGGGTGCCGTCGGGTTCCTTGACTTTCTTTGGGCTGCCTGAGAAATAACAGAGTCTGGTTTAGGTTTTCCAATAAAACAGGCAGGACTGTCCTCCCGAGCTTTATATTTTTTCTCCAGGCGCGGTAGAACCGGAGTTACAGTTGCTGGAGACTGCATTACCTTCTCGCCTTCATTCCAAACATGTTCTTCAATGGGTATGGAACAAATTGATTTTTTGTAGTGCTCTTTAAAATCATAGAGGAAACAGTCTGATTGTAACACAGGAACAGGAAGGCCAAATCTTTTTGATGCCCTTTCCATCAATTTATGGAAACCTCCTATATCCACAAGAGGCAAATCCGCCGGGTCCGGAGATGGTGAAGCCGGATCCGGGATAACCTAGTCATCCCATTCTGTGTTAGGATCTTGGGTCTGTTCCACATTCTGGTCCTCATCTGATGATTCATCGACAGGTACTGTCACTATATCATGCCCTTCTATCAAAGGTTATTCTCCCTGCCTTTGAGAGGTTGATGCCACAGAAACAGGAGGTTACTGATGTGGTGGCGGAGGAGGTTGCTGAGGTTGTGGTGGAGGAGACTGTATGGTTCCGGAGATGTCTGATGGGAACCTCCTCTTGTAATCCAACAACATTAGTTGAAGTGAAGATGGCATGGCAACCATACCTTATCCTGATGGTTCCTGATATGTGTCACGTGGAGTGAAATGAGTTTCTGGATGATGCTGATCCAGATAATAGTCCTCTGAGTCAGAGTCCTAGTACTTCACCTGAATTTGTGAAGTAAGCATCTCCATATGGACTCTCATCCTCATCAGAATATTCCTCGTCCAGAAGAAGAGGTGGAGGCAATGGTGTTACCCTACGGGGTGATGTCATTACCGGTGTTGTTAGTCTTTTCCTGATGGAAATTTTCACTTTTTGGATCGTCGACGGTTTAATGAAACAGTTTCTGCATCATGAGGAAAAAATGATCTTCCTTATATAATGACTCTTTGGTGATCCATGATCGTAATAAACCTTAAAACAGGGCAATTAAGCATTTGCACTGTTGTTCATTAAAACAGAAGTACTCTAAGGAGAAAACATACTTTGTGTGCCAAAATGGTGGATATTAATTGGTTGTTAAATCGGTGACCTAAATTAGAGAGATGCAAGATGCCAACATAATTTTCAAATGCATAAACCACATCCATTCTGTTCTACCTGATAAAGTTTAAACCCCAAATCTTCCACCTATTTATAATTTCAGTTTATTAAATGTATTGTTTATTGATTAAAATCACACTATTTTTCAGAGTGAGTAAAACGAATTAATTAGTTAAAGAATCAAAGTTCATTAAAATCCATTTGAATAAAAAAGGTCCAAAGCCATATTCACCTTTCTGGGAAAAGGATTGAACAAACGCAAAAACTAAGCATTAGAGTTCTTTTTCGTAGTCGCATAAGCTGCAACAAATTGAACAGTGTTTATATGCTGACCAGCTGACCATGCTATTGGAAATCCATCAATGTAATGCATAAAAAGCATATATGAATAAAATGATGTCTTGCTGCTTTATGCAGAGGGGCTAAAAGAAACTGTGGAAGAGATTTTTCGAGGGGAAATAATTTAAGAGTTTTTCATGCTTCCCGTTCTTAAAAATGACACCACTTTTTACATATTTCTTGGCCACAATTTAAAAGTTCCCCACAGTTGTGAAAGAGTTCCAAAGGGCTTGCAAATGTAAAGTGCTGAACGTATTAAAATAATTTGACCACGGATCTTATTTGGATTGACACAATAAAAGAGCGTGCCAGGTGATAGCTTTAAAGGAGTTTACCACTGCGTACTGCCTCGTGTAGCAGCTAGCTAAACAATAAAACTCGAGTATTAATGATGGTTGCTGCAAATTAAATTCTAATCTGATGTGATGTTGCCTGATTGAATAGGGTAAAGAACAAGTTACTTACCTTCGGTAATAGATATAGGTTAGTTGTAGATTCCTTACCTTAGAATTTCCCCCAGGCTTCTGACTGGATCCAGAGATTTTTCTTAGAGGTACCTCTGCGTGTCGGTACCTCTGCGCCTATCATCTGCGCCGCGTTTGCCGGGATGATGTTGCAGAGCCTACTTAGGCGCCGCCTTTGCACGCTGACGTCCGTTCTGACACGACTTACCACGCCAGAAGCGCAGAGCCATGAAAGACACTGACCACTGGTGCACCACAACTAGAGCCCTGAAAGGGAGTCCCTGTCCCTAGAAGTCAGGTCGCAGAGCGAGGAGGATAGGTGGGGTGGTAAGGAATCTATAACTAACTTGTGTCTCTTACAGATCCATCGTTACTGAATGTAAGTAACTTGTTCATCTGAAAGAGGCAGTTATAGATTCCTTACCTTAGAATAGATAACCCAGCAATACTAACCCCAGAGGATGGTCTGCGAACTAAGTTCACACCAGAAAATCCTGGAGGACAGAACTGGCAAAAGAGCAGTACCTCCAGACTTGGCTGTCCAGGCAGTAATTTCTAGTGAGCGCGTGCAGAGATGCCCACTTTGCTGCCTGGCAGATATCCAGGAGTGGGACTCCACGAACCAATGCAATGGTTGCTGCCGTAGCCCTAGTGGAATGAGCATGCAGGCCCACCGGATGATCCTTCACTAAAGCATAGCACATTTTTATGCAAAGGACAACCCATCGAGAGATGGTACGTTTTTGACCAGCCTGGTCTTTCTTGGCACCTACATAGCCAACAAAGAGTTGCTCACCTGGAAATCTTTAGTGAGGTCAAGGTAGAAGGACGCCTGTTTAGGGTCGAGACGGTGGAGTCTCTCTTCCTCCTTGGAAGGGCGCGGAGGTGAGAAAAAGGTGGGCAAAGTGATTGATTGTCCTACATGAAGTGGTGTGACCACTTTCGGAAGGAACAAAGGCCTCGTTCTAAGCAAGACTATGTCCGGTAAGAAAGGGGGCTTGTAGGATAGAGCCTGAAATTCACTCACCCTACAAGCAGAGGTGATGGCAAGTTAGAAGCTTGAAAGGACAGTTGTGAAGAGGCTCACTGGGAGCACACATAAGATATGTTTAAACAAGATTCAATTCCCACTGGGGCATTATGAAAGATGGAGGAAAGAGATGAGTAATGCCCTTAAAGAAAAATATTTACAATAGGGTCTTGAATAAGGAGGGCTGATCTGGCAGCCAAAGAAAAGCCGAGCTAGCAGCAAGATAGCCTTTGAGGGTGCCCGGGGCAGAGCACTGTTGCGCCAAAGAAAGTATGTACCAGGGGACCTCTGAAAGAGGGGCAGAAAGGGGATCCACAGCCTTTGCTGTGCACCATACCACAAACGTATTCCATTTACAGGCGTATACCGATTTAGTGGAGGGATGCCTGGCTTCCAAGATGACATCGCAGATTTCAGGTGGAAGGTCAAAAGCTGTCAACTGTCACTGCTCAATCTCCACGCAACAAGTTGGAGGCTGGACAGGTTTGGGTGAAGAACCGTCCCCTGCTGCTGCGACAGAAGTTCCTCCAGAAGGGGCATTCTGATCGGAGGATCGATGGCCATGCTCAGGAGCTCGGGGTACCAGACTCTTCGTGCCCAGTCCGGAGCCACCAGAATAACTTGGGCTCGGTCGCGCTTGAGCGCTCGGGGAAGAAGTGGTACAGACGGAAAGGTGTATAGGAGGCCGCAGTTCCACTCGCGACGAAAAAGCGTCGCCGAGCGAGTGCCGCCTTGGAAACTCCAACGCGCAGTATTGCTGCCATGGCGCGTTCTCTTCGGTGGCAAACAGATCTAACCAAGGCTCTCCCCACCGCTGTAAGATACCGTGCACCATCTCAGAGTGAAGACGCCATTCGTGATCGACCAAGCACCAACGGCTGAGTTTGTCCGCCCTAGTGATCAGAGAACCTGCCAGGTGTTGAATCACCAGGGTCATGCCCTGGTGTTTCGGCCAAGTCCATAGGCAAAGAGCCTCTTGGCCTAGGGTTCATGACCCCTCCCTGCCTTGTTTGTTGCAGTACCACATGGCGGTGGTGTTGTCTGTAAACACCTGCACCACTTTCGATTTGAGCGAGGGAAGGAATGCTTTCAGTGCCAGTCGAATCGCCCGGACCTCCAACAGCTTGATATGGAGTTCGGACTCCGCTGGAAACCAGACGCCTCTCCCAGATGGCCGCCCCATCCCAGGAGTGACCCATATATCACCACTGTTAGATCTGGTTGGGAAAGGGAGAGGGATCTGCCTCTGACCCAAGCTTGTTTTTTTTATCCACCAATGCAGTTGTTGTGCAGTTCCCTCCGAGATCTGGGCGTAGTCTGAAAGATTCCCCTGATGCTGCGCCCACTGGAACTTCAGTTCCCTTTGCAGAGCCCGCATATACCACCTGGCATGATCACCAGCAGGAGGCCATGAGGCTTAGCAGCCTCAGGGTCATCTTAACCGAAATCCGGGATAGACGCTGAAACATGTGTATCATAGCCCGAATATGCTCGGGAGGATTGGCACAAAACTGCACTTTGTCCAGAACATCTCTGATAAAAGGGAGTGTCCGAGAGGGTGTCCGGTGTGACTTCGGCACGTTGATAGTGCACCCCAGAGAGTGCAAGAGGTCCACCATAGTCTCGAGGTGGGAGATGACAGCCTGGGGCGAAACTCCCTTCAACAACCAGTCGTCAAGATAAGGGAATACTGGAATCCCTGATCTGCGCAAATGAGCTGCGACCACCGCCATCACTTTCGTGAACACCCGTGGGGCACTGGTAAGGCCAAAGGGGAGCACAGTGAATTGAAAGTGCTCTTGGCCCACCGTGAACCGTAGATGAAATAAGTGTCCTGCAAGTCCAACGCCACCATCCAGTCTCCGGGGTCGATGGCGGACCTGAGCTAACGTGGGCATTTTCAACTTTTCCTTCTGGAGGAAGCGGTTGAGGGCCCGGAGGTCTAGAATAGGAAGCAGGCCTTTGTCCTTCTTGGGCACCATGAAGTAGCAGGAATAGCAACCACGGCCTGCTTCTGACGCGGGGACCCTCTCTCTATAGCCCCCTTGGCCAAAAGAGCGGAGAATTCCTTGCGGAGAAGCGCCAAATGATCCTACGATATTCGATCGACTGACTGTGGCATGGAGGGAGGGATAGTCTTGAAGGGGAGGGAGTAGCCCCTTAGGACAATCTGCAAAACCCACCTGTCCGACGTGATGGATTGCCACTGGGGAGGTGATGGCGAATCCTGCCTCCCATTGGCGGGCCTGAAACATCGGACTAGGAAGGTTGGAGGATGCGGCAGGGGTGGGGAATGGTGGACTGGCCTGCCCGCTGGCTCCCAGACCTGCGAGATCGCTGTGTCCCGCGTCCCCGGCCACACAGAGGCTGAGCAACTTGCGTGAACTGGTGGCTAAGCTGGGCCGGATGTGGCTGGGCGCCCCTTCCGTATCCACAAAAGGGATGAAAAGCAGACTGGAGTGGGCGAGAATGCGCAGTGAGGCACATAGATCTGGCCGTAGCCCTAGAATCTTTAAAGCGCTCCAGCGCCAAGTCTGCTTTGTTGCCAAAAAGACGACTGCCATCAAAAGGCATATCCATCAAAGTTGACTGGGCATCCCCTGCAATGCTGTTTAAACAAAAAATAACACTATTAACAAGGAACCACAAAATCTGGAAAATATTTCAGTGTGCTGTGAAATACTGGTTTCATCACCATAATACCCCCAAAACGACTCTTTCTCTTTGTCGGGCCACTAGGATTATGCGGCAAGGTTATCTAAAGTATGTGTTTAAAAAAGGTAAATGATGTGGCACATTTTTAGGTTTCGTAACCTGGCGAGGGGCGAAGCCACTCCCAGATCGAAATCTGTTGTTTCTAATAGTGAGGTTAGGACAGCCTCTGTTTCCAATTGGCTAGCTCCATAAATGGAGGCTAGCCATTGGGAGGCAGAGGCTGTCAATCGCGTTTTCTCTCGAAAACGCGATTCGGGGGCGTTTCTGGTGCTTTTTTTAAGCCCCGCCCCTTTGTCCCGGGCAGCGCTGCGATTGGCTGCCGGCCCGGGACACCCCCGTGACGTCATTCCCGGGCCGCGCTGTGATTGGCTGCCGGCCGGGAAACCCCCGTGACGTCAGCCAATCACAGCGCGGCCCGGGCCTGACTTGTTTTGAAAGCATGCAGAAATCAAATGCTCGTGTTTTTCGTAGCGGCCCTCGGCGTCATTAGACTAATTAATAATGTACAAAACCCGGTTCAAACAAGAAGTCGTCTTTGTGTACTAATAAACATTTTCAAATTGTTTTTAGAGGCAAGCATGACACGCTTGGGAGTGATAAAAAAAGGTACATATAAACACTTGTCAAGATCAGAGTGGGAGCAATTGCTTCAATAGAACGCACTCCCATGACAAATTAAACCTTGTTTTAAGGTTGGTTGCGCTTCTTTCCATATCCAGGCGCACACGGGCATATGTCGCTTACTAACCAGTTTTTGATAGGACAGTCGCTGAAGCTGCTCGTCATTGGATGACAAACTTGGCAGGCTCACGGGATTGGTTAGTACTTCCGACCCGAAGTTTCGATTTACGGAAGTGTTTCCTAGGAATGCTGCTCTTCCCAAGAGTGGCAACATTTTTGCACACTTAGAAGAAATATAACCCTGACTCGTCTGTTATAGTTTCAGGTCGCAGGTATGGCTCTTGCCTTCCCCAGGGCGCCCCTAATACCGGCGCTGAATGGCCCCCTGCAGCGCTCCGTGCACATACTGCTAGGCAGTGCCACGGTCTACCGGCCGTCGCCCACCTACCCTCGCCCGCTCTGGGCTGTGCCCTGCAGGCTGCATGCCAGCTCCCCCAAGAACCTGCCCCTGAAACAGTGGACACTGGTGGTCAGTCCCGTCGGCCGCCTGCTGGTGGAGCTGCCTTGCCACGTGCGGGTGCGGGCTCTGGACCCTGTCACCTACCCAGACGGGGACAGGGTATTCGTCACGGTCAGCGGGGCGCCCCGGCCTCTGCCGCAGGGGCTGGACATCAAGGACCTCGAGGTTAAGTACAACGAGTTGGCCAAACGGATGAGCATCCTCTCTGAGCACATCGACAGCCAGAGCCAGGTGGAGGTGTGCACGCCTGCCAGGTTTGGTACGTGAGAAGCAGCAGAGCAGAGCTCGAACTTTAAGAGCATGTTTAGACCTTCACGCCTTTTAAGAGAGCTATATTTCCAATGTGCTACTGTACACGTTTACATTAATATATCTATGTCTGTGACATTTGGATCCCTCATAGGACACCACTAGTGACACTTAATAAAACGCTAAGAAAACTGGGGTATCTACCTCAGTTAATCTTTGAATAAAGTAGTGTTCTGTCCATAATGACAATAACAAGGCTGCAATAAGAGAATGCAGCAAAAACATATGGCTAGGTAAACTAAGCACATCTGATACGGGACAAGCGAATACCTCTGGGATTATCCCATGTCAGATCCCACTCTTTAGTATTTGTGGCTTGATATTTTTATGTGTATAATGTAGTGATATGAACTTGCTCCTTCGTATGAGCAGCACTTCCAGTTTTGAGTTTTCCATGCGTTTTAACTTTTAATTCTTAGGATATTTGCATTTCCTTTTAGAAAATACTGCAAGTTTTAAAAAAAAAACCACACACACGAGACTCCATGATATACTTAAACCCAATCTGGAATTAGTCATGTTTTTAGTTTTATTATGGGCTTGTTTCTGTTTACGTTTGTATGTCTTTATTTCTCGTAACACTGCAAACATGACAGGTGTGCTACTACTGAAGTATAGTTACTCTTTCAAAAACAAATTCATCTACCAACATATTCTGGAGCTTTATTAACATTTTTAATACTCTTATTAAGGAAACTGTGCTCTGGTGCAAGGGCACTTAACCTAGCCTAGAAGCCGAATATGCAAATATGTATCTTTGTTATTTGCTACCGATGATTGGTGAGTGTTTATTTGACACCATTATCTGTAGCTTGATCTTTGAGGCTTTTCCTTTACATATACCCTCATTAAAGTGAAATGATGAGGCTTTGGCTATACACGAGAAACTTGAGAATAAAAATAAGCATTGGTAAAGCCGATATGTATCACCTTTGAGACTTACTGGCTACCATTTTTTTGTCATGTTGCACAGTATCCCTGATGCTATGCAGCATGTTTAAACAATTTTTTAAAAGCCACATCATTTTGTAGGCGTGGTTAGTGAAAAGAAAAAATGCGGAAAATCCTATTTTTATTTATTATTTTCGGAAACAACACGAGGTAAAAAGTGTTGGAAGCAACACAGAGAGCTGGTGGGGAGTGGAAGAAACATGGGTGTGCAGAAGCAACATCATGGGGGTGGGCGGTGGTGAAAGCAACACAGGATGTGTGTGGAGGGAAGCAACACTGAGGGTGTGAAGGAAGCAACATGTGAGAGTGGGTAGTGGGAAGCAAAAGATAAACATTTGGCGCTGGTGGAGGAGGCGCACATGGGTGGTGAAAGAGCAACAGAAGCCAGCATGACAGAGGAGGAGAAGTAGACAAGAATGCACTGGGTAATACATGTACTCTAGAAGAGTGCTTAAAAAGAACAAGCACTGGCGTTGCCAATAGGTCTCGCAGTAGGAAAGTTGGAGCTATTGGTTTTGTAAATGACATTTTATATTTATATATCGTTATTGGCATTGTCAATAACAATATATAAATATTAAATGTCATTTACAAAACCAATAGCTCCAACTTTCCAAATGCGAAACCTATTGGCAACGCCAGTGCTTGTTCTATAGTATTTCATCCATTTGAACGATAAACATGTTATGTAAAATCCACAAATTGTACCAAATATTGTATGTATAGTAGATCCACTATTATGTCTAAATGCTGCAACCACTAAATTGCATAAATCCACTCGCCTTTGTCCACTCATGGAACGTAAACCGAAGCATTCTAATTCAGAAGAAAGATTTTTCATGGTATGCACCCAAAATCAAACCTATTATTGAAAAATATATATAATGGACATTGTGTAATATGGTCCAGTATTGTCACTTCAGGGTTCTGTGGCATTTACAAAACCACACAGCAAAAGCCAAAGTGGTTTGTATATGTCACCAGAACAACTTATTGGCATTATTGGACCATATTACACTACTAGCCGATATACATAAGTGTAGTGTTTTTTTATGATTAACCTACATTTTTTAAACATTAGGGGCTAGATGTAGGTAATCTCATTTTACAGATTCCTAAATACCGAATGTTACCAATTCGGGATTTAGGAATCGGTAAATATGATGTAGGTAATAAATCGGTAAAATTTATCGATTCGGTTATATTTCCTATTACTGATTCGGTAATAAGAAATACCTTTCCATTCATTCCCATGGGCCTGGAGGCCCATAGGAATGTATGGGAAGCCATTCACTATTACCGATTTGCTATTTACCGAATCGGTAATAGCAGGAGCATATTCAAGGGTGGCAGGGTGTCACATTAACACTCTGTTGCTTCCCTGAATCGTGCATGTGTGCACAACTTGTAGTTGGTGGTAAATAATGAATCTTTAAAGCAAAAATGCACTCATTTGAGTGCTACCTACATAGGTTTTAAGGATTCGGTATTTTACTGATTCCTTAAAATAAGTAATCGGTAAATTACTGAATCCTTAAAACAAGCCTCCTACATTAGAAACGGCTAAGTACTGGTCGGTAACGGGAAAATCACCGATTTTCGGACGTTACCGACCGGTATTTAGCTACCTACATCTGGCCCTAGGACTCTGCCAAATTTTACTTGGTTCCATCAGACTGTGCCAAAGCTATTAGTAAATCAAAAATGTTTTCACTTCCACTTTAACCCATCACTCTCCCAAACCTGAAATACATAACTTATGTGTAACTTGCTAACTGCCTGCCACTCTTGTTACAGATTAATCAAAGAATGCATTTAACGTTGCACTAACGTGATACATTAACCCAAATATGATATGCTTCTGCCAAATTTTGTGCAGCTTCATCATACAGTGCCGCTGTTATTTTCTCCATGACCCTTTTTTAACTCCGACCCACCTTGGAGGATCTAGAGGAGCTTAAAAATACTAAAAGAGGGTTAAACATGTGGAGTCAAGGCAAAATTCCATCCAAATTCATCAAACTGATTGTATGTCGTTACAACGCATTCCGTTGCAACGCATGCCTTTACCAGGCATGCGTTACAACATAATGCTATTTCCACGCATAACCTTTACCACAAATATTCCTTTACCACGCATACCTTTACAACGATTTTCGTTGTAAATTTATGCATGGTAAGAAAACAAGTTACTTACCTGTAACTACAGTTATCCAGTATTGGTATCTTTCATATTAAGAAACATTATCTGACCACCAGAAACATTACAGTGCATATGATTATACTCCTTCATCATAAATGCAATAAGAGGAACATTAAAAGTCTAACCTTAATGAAGGAGATGTTGAAGAATAGCTTGTCCCACTGCTGCATCGTCCTGTGATGCAGATTGTAAGCAGTAGTGCTTCGTGAATGTGTGGACATTTTTCCATGTCGCAGCACGACAAATGTTCTCCAGTGAGACTCCAGCAAATAAGACTGTAGAAGCCGACATAGTTCTGGTGGAATGTGCTTTCACCTTTCTGAGCAAAGGTTTGTTGGCTTTATCATGGCAAAATTGTATGACAGAAGATAACCATCTGGCTACCGTTGCTTTTGTCACGGCTTGTCCCATTGTGGCTTGACCATAAGCGATCAACAGCTGATTAGATTTTCTTATATCTTTAGTTCTTTGAAGGTAGAACTTCAAGCAACGTTTCACATCAAGTGAGTGCAAAGCCTTTTCTGCCGGTGTAACTGGATCCGGGAAAAAGGTCTTTAGCTTTACTGGTTGGTTCAGGTGGAATTGAGATGGTACTTTAGGAATAAATTGTGGATTTGTTCGCAAAGTAACGTAATCCTTAGAAAAATGTAGAAAAGGTTCTGAAATTGTGAAAGCCTGGATTTCACTAACCCTTTGGGCTGAAGTGAGTGCTAACAAAAGAGCCACCTTCCAGGTTAAAATTTTTAGGTCAGCCTTGTGAATTGGTTCAAAAGGTCTCCTCATCAATTGAGATAAAACTGTATTGAGATCACATTCTGGAGGTGGAGGTCGAACTGGAGGAAAAGCTCAAAATAGCCCTCTTAGAAATTGTTTGATAAGTGACAAAGAACAGAGTGATGGCTTGTTGGAACTCTTTCTGAATCTAGAAATTGCAGCGAGATGGACTTTGATAGATGAGAATACTAGACCTGCTTTAGCAAGTAATAGTAAATAGGGAAGCATATCCTCTGGTGGGGCCTGGAGTGGATGTACATTATTTGTTTCGCACCAATGACAGAAGCGCTTCCATTTAAAGCGGTATGTTCTGATAGTCTATCTAAAGCCCGCGCTCAAAGTACTATCTCTACAGTCCTGAGACATTCTGAGATCTTTGAATTCTAAGAAGTCAGGAGCCATGCGTGCAAGTGAAGCGATTGTGGATCCGGATGCAGAATCTGACCTCTCTCCCTTGTCAGCATGGAGAGAGTTGGATTGAGACAAATCGGACGTTGTTGTGACCACAGAAGCAACTCTTGGAACCAATACTGCCTCGGCCAGCGAGGAGCAATTAGGATAAGACTGCAATGTTCCCTCTTCATCTTTTGCAGAACCCTTTGGATTAATGGTATCGGGTGAAAAGCGTATGCATAAATCCCTGACCATCGCATGGACAGGGCATTCCCTCTTGATCCCCGTTGAGGAAATCTGCTGGCTTAATAAAGGCATTTGCTGTTCTGTATCATTCGTGTGGTCACCTTTATGGAATCGTCGAATGACCCTCCGGCCTGCTGCCATTGTTTGTGCAGCTCTTCTTGAAGCGGTCTCATCCTGAGTCTTGCAAGTGGGACTAAACTGATCGCTGAAGAGCACATCCCCCGAAGAGAAGCGAATGTTCGGACAGAAACTGACTTTGTTCTTGAAATTACCTTGCCAGGCTTTGTAATTTGTTCTGGCGATCCTGAGACAAGAACGCTTTGGATTGTTGGGTGTCTAGTGTTGCTCCCAGAAAAGTGAGAACTTGGAGGGGTTGCAACTGTGACTTTTTGGCATTGAGAGTAAGTCCCAGATTTGAGAATAGATGAAGGCAACTTTTTACAGCTTGTCTCGTAGCCTGCTTTGATGGACCCTTGAGCAGCCAATCGTCGAGGTATGGAAAGACTTGTATTACCTGAGACCTCAGTGTGGCAGAGACTGGAGCTAGGCATTTTGTGAATATTCTTGGTGCTGATTTCAGCCCGAATGGGAGCACCTTGCAGTGAAAGTGGACGCCAGCCACCGTGAATCGTAGGTATTTGCGATGTTTGGGGTTTATAGGGATATGGAAGCAGGCGTCTTCCAAGTCCAGAGAAGCCATAAAGTCCCCTTCGTTGAGGCAGTTCAACACATCTGTTAACGTCACCATCCGAAAACTCTGTTTCTTCAGAAACCTGTTGAGTCTGCGCAAGTCGAGAATCGGGTGCCACTCCCCTGATTTTTTTTTTCCTTATGAGGAAGAATCGAGAGTAGAATTCTTTCCCTTTTTTCAAGACTGGAACTCTTTCTATTGCATTCTTGCGGAACATGTTTAAAGCTTCTTTGAACAGTAAGTGAAGACGAGGGGAAGGGGGACCCTTGGGCGGGGTCGTAGGTGGTTTCCTTAAGAACTCGAGTGTGCCCTCTTTGAACAAGGTCGAGGACCCACTGATCTGATCTGATCTGATGTGATGTGATGTTCTGCCGTTGTTGGAAAAAGGCTGAGATCTTCGCGCCCACAGAGAAGGGGAGAAGGTTCGACTGGCGTCCGGCAAAGCTCATTGTTGTTTATTTGAGTCGCGGCCTTGATTGATCGATCGCCGGCGTCCGCCTTGACGAGAGAAATTGCTTGAAGATGATTGCCTGTACGAAGGCTGTTTGTATTGAGACTGGTATTGTCTGTTTTGCTGATTGTGGTAATTTCCTCTCGAGGAAAATCCACGGCCCCTTGATCCTCTGAAAGATCCTCTCTTATACTGCAGGGTACCTAGCGACTTAGCCGTGTCTGTCTTGATGGTCAATAAAGCGTCATCTATATGCTTACCAAAGAGTGATTCACCATTGTAAGCCATATCAAGTATTTTAGTCTGCACCTCCGGTCTAAAAGAAGTTGCTCTGATCCATCCCTGGCGTCTGAGAACAGCAGCTCCTGCTAGCTGTCTAAAGTTTGTGTTTGCAATATCTAAGGCGCAGTCAATTATTTCTGATGCAGCCCGTTCTCCTTTGAGCACTATCCTATGTGATTCTTGCTGGCGATTTTCAGGTATCAGCTCCAAGAATTCCGATAACTCTGACCACATCTGGCGGTCATAATGTGGCAAAATTGCCAGAGAATTAGCTGCCTTGATGGATGATGCAGCATTGGTGGATAACTTTTTTCCTATCGGGTCCAATCGTCTGCCCTCTTTATCTGGTGGAGTTGAGATTGGGGTAGACGGATTTTTTGACCTCTGTTGTGCGGCCTGCGAAATTACAGAATCAGGACGCAGGTGACCCAGCAGACAAGATGGAGTATCTGGTGGAGCCCGATATTTCTTTTTGATTCGAGAAAGGACTGCAGGAATAGAGGCAGGCGTCTTCATAATCTTAAGGTCTTCCTTCCAAATAAAATCTATAATTGGTATAGACCTGGTAATTTTCCTATACCCTTTTTTTTGTAAAGTCGTAAAGAAAACAATCCGACTGCTCAATAGTGACCGGAAGTTCAAACCGCGTAGCAGCCCTCTGCATGATATTATGAAAGCCGCCAATATCCTCAGGTGGTGAGTCAGATGGTTGCGGAATAGGAGGCGAAGGCATGGGGATTACATATTCATCCCAAGGATCTCCAGGCACATTATCATTAGGCAATTCGCCTTCTTCTCTTTCATCTTCATCCGATGATGAAGTATCCTGATTTCCGTGTGGTATTGGCTCTACAAGGTGTCTTGGTGAGGCAGGCTCTTGTGTCGGTGGTGGTGGCGTAGGTGTAACCGCCGGTACAGTAGGTACAGTCAGAGTAGAGGTTGTAGGTGGAAACCTCTGCTGATAGTCAGCCAACATGGCTTGTTAAATCCTGAATTAATGAAGGAGGAAGATGACCTGTGTCCTCCGAACGTGGATCCCTATGTGACTGGCTATGATAAGGCGTAGACAAGTCTTCATGATAAAAATGCTCATTGAAGTCGTCCTCTTCATCCTCTTCCTGACTTTTTATCTGTAACTCTGATGGATGGCGTGCAATCCCATAAGGGCCTTCCTCCTCATCGTCCTCTTCATCAGAATCTTCTTCCTCTACATATGTCTCCAAGATATGTGAAGGTAACACAGGAGAAATATTGGTATATTCCTGTCTATGGTACGTTTTCAATTAAAGATGGGTGTAGGTAACAGGTGATGCTTGAGACCCTTGAGGTAACACAGACCAAGATTTCAAAGGTGGACTTTTGGTCATAAAAGGGCTCTTCCTCGACATGGGCGTCTTGACCAAAGGTGCAACAGCCGACTGTGTCATAGTTGGGCTCGTCGTCGACGGAATCGTCTTCGACGGTGCTGCCGTCAATGGGCTCTTCGTTGACGAGACCGTAGTTGATGGGGCTGTCGTCGATGCACTCTTCGTCGACGGGGCCGCCTTCGAAGGACTCTTAGTTGACGGGGTTGCCGTCGACGAGGCCGTCGTCGACTGGGCAGCCGTCGACGGGCTCTTCTTCGCTGGACCTGCCATCTACAGGCTCTTCGTCGACGAGATGTTTGACGTCGACGGGCTCTTCGTCGACGATGCCTTCGACGTCGACAGGGTTTTCGTCGACGATGACTTAATTGATGACGATTTTGAAGGAGTGACAGAAGTAGATTCTTTAACCCCAGAAGTTTTCTTAGAGGCCGAAACTTTAGATGACACAATAGGAGAGGTTATAGCTCTTGTAGAGACCGTAGATGAAGAGCTTGAAGTAGAAGAAGTCACAGAGACTGTGTGAGAAGACACCAGTTAAAGAGTCTTGACCTGGGCTTTACTCACTGTTTTAGTTGCAGAAGATTTGGTAGACTCTGAAGGCGGAGGTAAAGGTGATCCAGAAGGAGGTGAAGACAACCTCCTTGTGTGCGCTGAAGCTCTATGAGAGGATTTATGGTGTTTTCTCCCCTCAGGAGAAGAGCTGTCTCTGGATCTGGCTCTTTTGCTGGAAGTAGAGGCCCTGTCCTCATCATCCGTAGAAGAAGATTTGAGCCATAAAAGAACTCTTGCCTCCCTGTCCCTGATGGTCTTGGCAGAGAAGGTTCGACAAATCCTCCAATCCTTTACAATGTGATTAGGATGTAGGCAGTAAATGTAGTCTTTATGCTGATCATCTACATGGACCCTCTTTTTATCACAGGTCCTGCAAGCCTTGAAGAGAGCTTTCTTTTCAGACATCCTGAAAGAACAAAGAAGAAAAACTGAGTAGGCACTCGGGGAGACTCCTTTCCACACGACGTGCGGTGAAAATCTGAGGAGAACTGCCTCTGCTAGGAAGGTTCTAGAGGGTGCTGGCATCTGATTGGTTGGAGCTATTTTCAGCACTTTTCATATAATGAGGTAGATAGGCTACTAAGCTTTGGGCCTTTTGGGCCTACTGTCTTGTCAGCCTACTACAATCTTATTCTAAGGCACTGCTTTTATATGTATTTTTACCGTGGGACTCCCGCCTCTGCGACGGGGAATGATTCGGGCATGTGAATCTATGAAAGATACCCCAATACTGGATAAGGGCATACTCTTGGTAAAGGTTATACCCCTCCCCTGTACCCTTAGGTGACCTCCCAGCCCCCAATCCTTCTTATAATTACCCCTGTCCTGAACCCTCAATCCTTATATATTTTTTTTAAAACTAAAATTCCCCTTCTTCCCTTCGTCTCCTCTCCTTCATCTTCCTTGTTGACTTTGTACGTCGTAAAGAGGAAGCGGAAGTTTCTTTCCGTTTCCTCTCAAATGACACCGATTGCCTCCACTTCGCGACGTGACATCAGGTGCGTTTTTTTGGAGGGGGGAGGCCCCTTTTTCTCACGCTTTATTTTTTATTTTTGGGGGGAGACCTTTACTACGTATCTTGGAGTAAAGGTATGCATGGTAAAGGCTTTCGTGGTAACCATGCATGCGTTGTAATGCATGCATGGTTAAGGTTTGCGTGGAAACTGCCACGTTGTAGTGGCCGTTTCCCCATCAAACTATGACAGATCCCAAAAATTTCGAATCACAACTAACTTGAAGTTACTCGCACCAGATGTTCACGAATCTTGGTATCACTTGCTAACTACTTGACACAGATTGATCAAACCGAGCCAAAGTTATAAGCAAATGAAAATTTGATTGACTCCTTCCCCCTTTATGAATATGAAAAAATTCTAAAATAGAAATAGTCATCTGAACGTACTCTCTGTCAAATTTCAATAATTGTCAATTCAAAGCAATTAAACAAAAACTGGCTTTTCATCTGACAAAATATGAAAAAGGGTTAACTCCTTCAAGCCCACAAGGTACCATTTTTATTAAATACTTATATCAAAAACTACTGAACAAATGTACTCAAAAAGTGTTTTTTTTTATAGATTTGGTGTAAAGTTCTAGGTTTATGCCAACTTTGATGTGAATCTGTGCAGTGTTTTCTTTGTTCTATCTTTTGACAAATTTCTTATAGGAGCTAAAATGGGAAAGATCTATTTTTTCACCTGAGAAACTTAGTTGACTGTTTGAGTACATTGCTAAGTTGAATGCAGATTTGTACAAGGGGTTAAATGCTATAGGCAAATCTCTTTAGTATCGGATACTATGCTCGATTTTGCTACTAGCACCATTTTGTATACGAGAGCCATCCATTTTTCTTCCTTTTAGAGAGTACATTGTGTTACTTTTGATTGGGTGACCTTTACAACATCACCATGTTGATGGAGGCCAAGTGATTTCTAACAGAATTATCTTCTAACTTTTTCTGTTCCTTCGAACATTTAGGTAAGCAATTTCACTGCTCCACCTTGGGGTGTAAAGAGGTGCTACCGAGCATGCAAGAACTTCTGACCCACCAAAAAACTCACTACAAGCCAAATCGGTACTTTAAGTAAGTGCTCTGAACTATGATTTTACCTTATCTTGTTTTTGTGTGTGTGTGTGCGTGTGTGTGTATATGTGTATATGTGTATGTATGTATGTATGTATATATATATATATATATATATATATATTAAACACACAACAGGTAAGCCACACGAAGAGAAGCCTCAAGAAGTTCGTAAATATTCGCATTTATTGTTTCCACAGCTTGCCAGCAGACAGTCAAAACCCTTGCAGTCTTTAGTAAAATAAATCAGCCTGACGCGTTTCAGGAACTCTGTCCTTTCATCAGAGGCATGTTCAGAAAGATTACGGAGCAGTTTGTGGGCGTGCACATTCATTAATTATTAGTACCTGCCTCAGTGGGCGTGGTTTTCCGCTAGGCCATCTGGTCCTAGTAGTGCGTGTACCATCTTCCCCAGGTGGGGCACTTGTAATCCCTCAAACCTTAGAACAGTTTTCATCCAAGTGGGAAAGAACTGTGCACTGGATGCCGTCTGCCCTGCTTTGTAGCTGTGAAATTATGCCCAAGACAGCACCACCTGAATTGGCGCCGCACTTGTCGTCTTTTCAATTTAACAGCTACAAAGCAGGGCAGACGGCATCCAGTGCACAGTTCTTTCCCACTTGGATGAAAACTGTTCTAAAGTTTGAGGGATTACAAGTGCCCCACCTGGGGAAGATGGTACACGCACTACTAGGACCAGAAGGCCTAGCGGAAAACCACGCCCACTGAGGCAGGTACTAATAATTAATGAATGTGCGCGCCCACAAACTGCTCCGTAATCTTTCTGAACATGCCTCTGATGAAAGGACAGAGTTCCTGAAACGCGTCAGGCTGATTTATTTTACTAAAGACTGCAAGGGTTTTGACTGTCTGCTGGCAAGCTGTGGAAACAATAAATGCGAATATTTACGAACTTCTTGAGGCTTCTCTTCGTGTGGCTTACCTGTTGTGTGTTTAATTGAAATACGGCCGTTGCCAGGCCGTGAAGAGAAGCTCACCGCTTGGAGGCGGGTTCATGCAGGCTGTGAATCTCGGCATGTAACATTGAAAAGAAGACAAGTGCGGCGCCAATTCAGGTGGTGCTGTCTTGGGCATGATTTCACAGCTACAAAGCAGGGCAGACGGCATCCAGTGCACAGTTCTTTCCCACTTGGATGAAAACTGTTCTAAAGTTTGAGGGATTACAAGTGCCGCACCTGGGGAAGATGGTACACTCACTACTAGGACCAGAAGGCCTAGCGGAAAACCACGCCCACTGAGGCAGGTAGTAATAATTAATGAATGTGCGCGCCCACAAACTGCTCCGTAATCTTTCTGAACATGCCTCTGATGAAAGGACAGAGTTCCGGAAACGCGTCAGGCTGATTTATTTTACTAAAGACTGCAAGGGTTTTGACTGTCTGCTGGCAAGCTGTGGAAACAATAAATGTGAATATTTACGAACTTCTTGAGGCTTCTCTTCGTGTGGCTTACCTGTTGTGTGTTTAATATATATAAATATATAATATATATATATATATATATATATATATATATATATATATATATATATATATATATATATATATATATATATATAGATCCGTTGGTATGATGAACCCCTTAGTGAATAATATATATATATATATATATATATATAGAGAGAGAGATCCGTTGGTATGATGAACCCCTTAGTGAATAATTATATATATATATATATATATATATATATATATATATATATATATATATTATTCACTAAGGGGTTCATCATACCAACCGATATATGTATATATATATATATATATATATATTATTCACAAAGGGGTTCATGCATACCAACAAATCTATTTTAAGTTAATTACTAATTCTGGGGAAAAATGTGATTTGCTCTATTTTAACTGTATGCTTGCTCTCACACATTCACCTGTTATCTTGATGATGTGCAGTGGCATGTTGGTGTTCAGAATTTTGAATGGTACAGTATGTTATTTGGGGGCTGGAGGAAGAGAATCTTTACAGGAAGCTGTATAATTGAGCATATTTTAGTGTTAGCTGAAGTAGACATTGGCCTTGCAGTGATCACTAAATTTCTTGCCCATGATATGAAACCTAGACGCCTTGGCTAGCCATGTATAAAATTTGGTTTGTGCTTGGTCTTCCTTTCTGTTAAAAAACCAGATTCCCCATCTTCTTCTAATGAGGCCTATTTGTGGTTCGGTGGAGCTCTGCTCTTTTGAAATTGAGTCCTTCAAAAAAAATTCACATTACAGGCTCAAATCACCCTTTATCACCGGTCTATACACAATTGCTGCACTCCATTACCTGGGGTAAAGAACCTCATTGTCAAATAGGAAAGAAAGATATTTACTTATAATTTTTCTGAGTGGCAATCTTAATTTAAGGACAAGTTACTTACCTTAGGAATGCCTTATCTGGTAGGGACATGATTTAGCTGCAGATTCCTACCCTTTGAATTTTTCTAGTTTTCGGCAGGTTCGCTTGGAGGTCTTCGGTGAACCAGCTGGCTCTCTTGCTGATGTGGGTGTTGGGGGGCTTCTTGAGCGGGGCGAGGGTGTTGGCGCAGTCGTTGATCCATCGAATGGGGCTGCGTGCTGCTGCGTCAGGTTGGTCGGGTCCGCGGGTGGGCTCTGGGTGAGGGCGGCGGTTAGCTGGTCCTCCTGATCTTGCCCCAGCTGAGGCGCGGCATCTGTTGGGTGCGGTGGTGTGTGGTGGGTTTCTGGAAGGTGAAGTGGATGCAGTGGTGGTCGGTCCAGTGGAGTTCGGTGGTGCGGTCGAAGAAGACGTGGGTGCTTGCTGAGAAGATGGGATCAAGCGTGTGGCCGGCGGAGTGAGTGAGTGAGTGTTGTGACGAGTTGTCTGAGTCCGAGGTTGTCGGTCAGGGTGGAGGAGTTGGCGTCCTTGTTCTTGAGGTGGAAGTTCAGGTCCCCGAGGAGGATGTAGTCCGTGAAGGCGAAGGCGTGTGTGCTGATGAAGTCGGTGATGGAGTCACTGACCTGCGGTCGGGGTCCTGGGGGTCTGTAGAGGAGGGTGCCTCTGAGGGTGGTGTTTGGGTCGGTGTGGATCTGGAAGTGCAGGTGTTCGGCAGTGCTGAGGGTATCGTCGGTGTGTGTCGAGATTTTGAGTGTTTCTGTGGACGATGGCAATTCCTTCTCATATTCCGTTGGGGCGGTCCTTGCGGGTGATCTTGTAGCCTTCCCGGATGGCTATGGCGATGTCAGGTGCAGAGGAGGGGGGCAGCCAGGTCTGTCAGGAAGGCGACTACTGGGGCGTTGGTGTCGAGTAGGTCCCAGAGTTCGACGGCATGTTTACAGGCGGAGCGGGTGTTGAGCAGGATGCATCTGAGGAAGTTGGGTTCCTTGTTGGCCGGGTTGGCGGGCCAGATGCTGGTGAAGCTGCAGTTCCGGCAGGAGAAGGGTCCTTTGGTGCGCTTCGGGCGGCCAGGCAGCAGATGTGTGATCGTTGAGTGCGTGGAGGGTGCTGGAGTCGTAGCAGAGGCGGGTGTCGTGGCGTTTGAAGGGGCCAGGGGTCCTGGCGCTGGGCGCGGTCCAGGCGCAGACGTGCTTGCCTTAGGCACGCGTCTGCTGCGCGGCCTCCATAAGCGGGGAAGTGGGGGTAGGAGCAGCTTGGAGGCGGGAGCGGGGTGGCGAATGGGAATGCAGGGGGGCGGGGACGCAGCGGGGGGGAACCACGAAGGGGGGAGCGGGAGGGGGTCACAAAAAGCAAGGGGACACAGGCAAAAAACGGGGGCACAGGGAGATGCAAAGCAAAAAGGGGCCAGACAGCAAATATAAAAAAAGCACAGTGAGCAGTGGAACAGAATGCAAGGCAGTAGAAGCGGGCACAAACCAATCACAAGTGGCTGCAGCAGCGGGCACAGCGCACACAGGGGGCTGTGTGGCGGTGAGGGGAGCAACCTGCCTGGTGACAGGCTGTTTTAATAGTAAGCAGCCGGAGGGGGACTTTGTGCAGCGGCTCAAAGGGAGCGCACACTAGAAAGGTAAGAACCAAATTGAGGTCCCACTGAAGCATAATGAAAGGGGAAGGAGGGAACATATGTACGAGGCCTTTGAGGAATCTATTTACAATGGGAGATTTAAATAAGATGGGTTGGTCTGGAAGCCTCAGGAAGGTAGACGGTGCTGAAAGGTACCCCTTGAGAGTGCCCAATGCAGAGCCCTGCTGGGCAAGGGTCAAACTAAAAAGTAAAACTTGAGTGAGGGGAGCAGAAAGGGGATCAATAGACCTTTCTGTACAATATTTTACAAATTTGTTCCACCGGCAGGCCTACACAGTCTTGGTGGAGGGCTGCCTGGCAGCCAAAATAACATTGCAAACTTCGGCAGGAAAGTAGAATGCAATCAACTACCGCTGCACAATCTCCACGCAAGAAGGAGTAGAGTTGACAGGTTTCAGCAAGAGAACCCTCCCCTGCTGCTGCGACAAAAGATCCTACCGAAGGGCCAGCCTGATTGGAGGATCAATGTTCAATTGTAGAAGCTCTGGATACCAGACTCTCAATGCCCCGTTTGGTGCCACAAGAATGACTTTGGGCTGGATGCTCCTTATCTTCTTGAGCACTCTGGACAGGAGTGGTATGGGCGGAATGGCGTATAGGTGCCTGAGCTCCACTCAAAGCGTAAAGCGTCTCCGAGCGAGAGCTGCCTTGGAAATTCCAATGCGCAAAACTGCTGACATTGCGCGTTCTTGGTGGAGGCGAACCGATATAACCTTCCCACTGCTGAAAGACCACTTGCGCCACCTCGGGATGGAGATTCCATTCGTGATCCGCTCGGTATCGACTGCTGAGTTTGTCTGCTCTGGCGTTCAGAGAACATGCCAGGTGTTGAACCACAAGGGAAATGCCCTGCTGTTCCAGCCATGTCCACAGATGCAGGGCCTCTTGACAAAGGGCCCATGACCACATCCCACCCTGCCCTGTTGCAGTACCACATGGCGGTAGTGTTGTGCATGAACACTTGAACCAGCTTTCCCTTGATTGATGGAAAAAAGGCTTTTAAAGCCAAGCAAATCGTTCTGAGCTCCAGCAAGTTGATGTGGATTATGCCAGAGACCAAAGTCTTCTGATCTCCACCTCTCCCAGTTGGCCACCCCATCACAGTAGTGGCACATCTGTCACTACTCTGTGATCTGGTTGGGGAAGGGAGAGGGATCTGCCACCGACATAATCGTGGTTGGTCAGCCACCACTGCAAGTCTTGTGCATTTCCCTCCTAGATCTGGACCATGTCAGAAAGATACCCCTAATGCTGTGCCCACTGGAACTTCAGGCCCAACTCCAGAGCCTGCATATGCCACCTGGCATGTGTCACTAGCAAGATGCTGGAGGCCATTAGGCCGAGCAGCCTCAGAGTCACTCGCCCAAATCCAGGATAGAGGCTGAAACATCGTATCATAGCCTGAATATCCTGGACTCGCCGCTAGGGAGGATAGGCCCTAAACTGCACTGTGTCAAGAACAGCTCCGATGAAAGGGAGCGTCTGAGAGGGAGTCAGGTGTGACTTAGTCACATTGATTGTGAACCCCAATGAGTGCAGGAAGTTTGCTGTAGTCTGAAGGTGGGAGATGACAGCCTGGGGCGAGCCCACCTTAAACAGCCAGTTGTTGAGAACAGCTACCATTGATGAAATCGCTCCACCCAGCGAGTCGGTTGTTTCGAGAACACAACAGATAGCAAACTTTGCTTCATCTCTCCCGTCTGCTCCTGCTTGGGAAAGGACGGTCCGGGCTTCCTCCAGAACCTGTGGCAGCACTTGTGCAACCATTGCCCACAGGGCCAATAAGCATGCAGTGTTGACTGACCACAATGCAAGTCTGGTGGAAAAAAACTTTTCTTATCCCAACTGTCCAACCTCTTGGCTTTGAGTGCAGAAGGGAACGCACTGTGGGAGATAGAGGCTTGGCACACCAAGCTCTCTGGGTAGGGTGGTTGGTGAGAAAATTTGGGTGGCCCGGTGGAGGGCGATGGCGCTGGGCAATTGACCTATACACTGGAGACCTGGTTCCAAGTAGGACATCGGTTAAGGCCTCGTTGACAGACTGCAAGGGTTCAGAGGAGGATCTCTGTCAAGAAATTCGTCTTGACTGCCACGGAAGGGACCTGAAAGTTCAAGACTTCTGCTGCCCTTCATACCACCATAGTTAATTACGCTCCCTCCTCCATAGCCACGATAGAGGAGAAAGCAGGCCAGAATCTGGAGAGGTATCCAGTTCACTGGCCTCACCCAGTTCTCATACCAGTCCATGTCTTGATAAGGCTGGTCTTGTGAAGTGTCCAGCAACCCCTCCCAATCTTCCTCCATTCCTAGCCCTTCAGAATAGGGCTGAGAAAGAGACCTAGAACCAAAGGGTTCAGGAGACACCGATCCGGGAAGTCTGGGATACGAAAGGAGCTGGCGCTGCTGGGGGACGCCGACTGCTTTGGGAGTCTGTGTCTGGACCGGGAAAGGTTGAGGTTGCACGACCAGCGTCGGTCTGGATCCATGGGGGGGTCCTCTTCACCGGGGCCAGAGCCGCCGGCGATAGACCCGATGGAGCCCCCTCTGAGCCTCCTGGGCCCGAACGTGGGTGCCGTTTGGGTCAAGCCGCCCAAATATGAGGTACATGGTGTCCTAGAATTCTTTAAGCTGGGCAGAGGCTCCTCCGGCATCCCGGAGAGGCAGCGTAGTGCGGAGCCGACCCAGGCGCAGGTTCAGCGGAACTCCTCCGTTACATCATTTGACAGAGAGGGTGAAGTTGAAGCATGCTTCAACTACTTGTGTTTTTTTTGTGCCTCTCACCTGACCGACTCGACAACTTTAAGTGGGAGGACAAACACTTGGGACTCCTAGAGCAGTGCCCGGACCACTCTAAACCGGGGCCATGAACAAGACCTCCAATGAGAACAATGAGGTGCAGAGCGCCAGGCCGCAACCAGCTTTAGGAACTGCTCCCTCAAAGTTTTTGGAGCCATGGTCCGGCAGTCGGAGCACAACTTCTAATCATGGTTGCACTCCAGGCACCAGAAACAAACCACGTGTGGGTCCATGACCAACATGGTGTGCTGACAGGCGCCGCACGGTTTGAAGCCAGGAGTCTTCTTAGACATGGTGTGGGAAAAAAAGCAGCCTACACACCTAAAAGTGGTCGAAAAAACATTTTTTTAAAAAGCCAGTCAAAATGTAACGGAGGGTAGCTCTCTTCACAGATCTGCACTGACTGGCGCGAAAAGAAAAGAACTGTTGTCGGTGCGCTGAGGTGGTGCCTATATAGTCTGACGCTTGGGAAATTCAAAGGTCAGGAATCTGCAGCTAGATGTCTCTATCGGATGTCCTAAACACAGAATGTTTCTGCCCATAGCTGAGATCACGGAGCAGTGTTGTTCTTCTAAAGAGATGGATTGTTTAAGAAGGGGGAGAAAAGGCACCTGGCTGTTCTCAAGAAGTTAACCTAGTAAATTGTTCCGGTTAAATAATCTGAACCCATCCCTTAGAATAGGTCATTCTTGCTATGGAACTATTGCATAAATGGTGCTTGGGTAGAGTGGTGTTACCATACCAACAATGGCAGTAGGCGGGTTTGTCTGCTGGCTTAAATCCATTTGTCCTGCTAGAAATGTTTAACCTGGAAATAGGAGGGGGCATCATCATATCCACTATCACTGGAATCTGTCTTCTTTAAATTGCTCATGCATGCATATGACACTGATGTAATTGAAACTTATCCCGTAATGGCTGTAGGTCTCTTTAGCAAAGTTGACTGACCGTCTCTCGGAAATATAAATAATCCACTACTAGAACGTTATGTATGATCCAGGCAAGAGTTGGCTTATACAATGTGTAGGAAGGTTGACCCCTGACTATGGTTGCCCCCAACTTTTTGCCTGGTGTTTTGCTGGTTTTCTGACTTAGTTGACCTGAGGCCCTGCTGTTCAGGACCTCAGGCCCACTGCTCTCTCTGTAAAATGGATTCCATGTACCTTAGGTACATATCTAAATTGGATACTGAGTCACCTTATCAGTCCCTGTACTGTGTACCTTAGGTACCCAGGGCCTAGGTGTACCCAGGGCCTACCAGGGGCTGCAGCATGTATTATGCCACCCCTGGATGGCCATCCAAATCTGACACAACTGGCTGCACGACAGCTGGGGCAAGGTGGTGTACTCACCCTTTGCTTTAGATATAGTATACCTATATCTAACCCTAAAATGGACACACAGATCTCCTATCAGTCACTCCTATGGCAGGCCTTAACAATCCTGAAGGCAGAGTGCTTGGAATCGTGTGAGATGGTGCTCTGGCATGAGCTGAGCCTGTCTGCGGCTTTCGGGATCCATCCCTTAGCCGTTTCCATGATATCGCATACCATATACTCTTAAGTGCATTATAATCCTCGCGGTTATGTGCCAACTCTGGTATCGCTTTATCAAAACATGTCGAGTAAGGTGTCATACGAATTGGAATACTAACCCCTCGCCAATTCTGGCGACGGGGTTAGCATTCCACCCTTCTAGAGGGACACGACATGCCTGTAACCTATAACCCGGTTAAAAGTCAGACAGAGCCTTAGCATCCACAAAATGGATGCTGCCACCGAGACACAAGTCTGCCCTCCTGCTGCTGGGAGTCCTCCCAGAGCAGGAGACAAGGACAAAGGGTTTCCTGCCAGGGGCGGTGCCAGCACCGTCCCAGACAGGGTTTTGTGTATTGTAGGTAGGCAGGGCTTTAGAGGAAGGTGACTGCACGTGGCACCCCGGTGCTCACTGTGCATAGGCTGGCTGGAACCAGTTCCAGGGTCACTCCAGACCCTGTGCTGGGGAAAAGCCCGCCAAGGAAGTGGGTGTAACCACCCCCCTCCTAGTCCCACCCATAGGGCAGGACCTAGTCGCGTGCCAGCCCCTTTTTACAGGATAAAGGTAGAGACTGGCCCCCTTCCAAATCAGATCATCTTTGAATCCTGAAACTACTTTCTGCGAAAGGAACTCAAGACTTCTTCCTAAGATTTCTCCCTTGTGACTAAGGAGTAGTCACCCTGCACCCGCAGGCACCATCTACAGAACACTGCGGTCTGCTGCACGTCCTTCCTCCGGAATCCGACTGCCCAGCTCGACGAGACCCGGCTTCCCTGGCACCTCTGACCTCTACCCACCTCTACAGCACAGCTGAGAACCGTGGGTGCGACGAGACCTCGAGGGACCGGCCATCGCCAAGACTGCACGACTTCTGCACAGCAAGCCCGCCGAGTATTCCACTGGTGAGTGCTTTGGGGTCCGAGAAGCCCCGACTCTGAGCAGCTCCAGCTCCGAAGTGCAGCCCCCCAGCATCTCCACGATCTGCGTGGGGCCCTTCTGCTTTCCGCTGCTCACCGCGTTGTTTGGCTACTAGCCCGTTGGCTTGTGGCCTTCCTGACGACGCCCGACGACATTTCTGCTGCTGGTCTGGTTGCTCCAGACTGGCCCTTGCTCCCTCCCAGAAGAGGAGCACCCCGGACCCTCCTGGTCCACTCAAGACGCCATTTTGAGTCCACCGCGTGGGCTTGAATTAGCCAAGGCTTGTTGCCCAATCCTGGGTAACTTCGACGCCAACGACTTCATCCTTCGTGGGACAGCTCGCACCTCCATCCTGGTCGCCGACAACGCCTCCTGGTCCGAGAGACTGCAGAGCCCAGCAGCGCCCACTCACCTGACTGCGGTGACTTCGCCCGGTGCCATCCTGGTGCCCACTTAATCACTGGCTAGTGATTCAAGAACTTGGTCCCCTCTGCTTTCAGGTTTTCTTCTTCCTTGATCCAGGCTTGGATCCATCGAACTTTCCTTCACTGGTCGCCTGCCAGCAACTTCTTCCTTCCAGGCTCCCGGTCCGGCAACGAGATCCCCGACGTCTTTTCAGGCCTATGCAGCTGCAGCCCCTGGGCTAGGTAACTTCGGCACTCCGGTGTCCCAGCATAGCCTCACTATCCAAGGGTCAGGATCCACTGTCGTTTTCTTCCTACCAGGTCGGGTTCGCCCGTGAACACTAACTTTGCCTTTACTAGCCTCCATAGACTTTGTCCCGCATCCCGCGTGAGAGTGCACACTCTGCACCCGAATCCCCTGGGCCTCCTAGTAGTAATCTAACGATTCCCTAGTCCAGTCCTAGCGATTCCAAAGCCTATTAGAACTGTTACTTACCTGCTAGTAATTCGCATTCCACTTTTAGCGTATATGGTTTTTCGTGCCCCTCGGGCATTTGTGTAACGTGCTAACTTAAAAGTATTTTCGTAAGAGTTTTGTTGTGTGCTTAGCACCCTGTCCTCATAAAGAGTACAGGGTTGTTGTGATTCTAATAAATACATTGTTTATTTTCATAACACTTGTGTGGTGTCCTTTCACTGGGTGTTCAAGGGGTAATGTGATGGTAAAACAGCTGGCTTAACACGCCCTCTAGAGTCTTAGCCTTAGACTGCTCGTATCCATGCTACTAGGATAGCTGGTCTATAAGGTTGACTTACAACCAATCATCAATAAGGGTTGTTTGGACTGATATATAGTGATCACTAGAATAGTGAGCACTGCACATCAGGCCAACTTCTCACATTGGTGAGCAGCGGTTGGGATTTGAGCTTGCTGTTGTTTTACCACACATGCCCTAAGAATATCTTGTGAAAGATCACATAAGTACTAAAGGTACATATAACTTAGCTTAGAATACTCTGAGTTCTACTGAACCAGCTGTTGTAGCTCCTAGGGCCTAGCACACCCTAAACTACAACTCTAGCAAGGGATCAGTAGGCAAACATATAGTGTAGGTAAGTGCACCACTTACACCTCACTAGAAAAGCATGTCGACTCAGGGGGACTCTACTGAGACTCCCCTGGTCAGTGTTGACCCTCCACAGGTCACTTCAAGATATGCAGCTCTCAATTTTCAGGAGATGAGGCAACTCTGTGTCTCCAGGAAACTGAAGCAGGGGTCTAACCCCACCACTCCCTTTCTGATAGGTCTCTTAGAGACGTATGATGCCAGAAAGCTCTCTCAGTTACATGAGAGCATGCCAGCCTTAGAGGGAACCTCTGGGGATCCAGACCTCCCCAACACTGATTCAGCAGTTGAGGAGGAGGATGAGGAGGTACTCTCTGGGGATGAGGTAGACAAGGGTCTTGAGGTAGTCAGAAGGCTAACTAGGACCAACTTAGACCTACTTAGGGAAGGATCTGGGGGACCCCCAGTACTGACCCTAATAAGGCCTAACCTTGGAGTTAGGAGAGATAGATCTCTTTCTAGGGACTCCATTAGATCTCTGCACTCTAATGCCTCTTCTCAGGGGAGAAGGAACTCTCCCCAGAGGAGATTGACTTCCCCTCAGAGAAGAGAGCATGAAGCAAGGATGAGACAAGCTAGACTGAGGATTGAAAGGGAAGAAATTGCCCTGGCCAAAGAAAAGCTTGCATTTGCTAGAGAGCAGAAGATGTGTGGGTTAACTCCCACTGGTGGCAGCAATCTCCCAAGAGATAGAGAGAAGGGTTTAGACACTAAACACCTGACTAAAATAGTGCCCCCCTTTAAGCAAGGGGATGACATCCAGAAATGGATGGCTGCTCTGGAGAGGGCCTGCACTGTGCAGTGCATTCCCCAGAGTCAGTGGGCAGCTATACTGTGGCTCTCCTTTGATGGCAAAGGTAGAGATAAGCTCCTCACTACTAGAGTTGAGGATGCTAACAATTACCAGGTCCTGAAAAATGCACTGGTTGATGGGTTTGGTTTAACCACTGAGCAGTACAGGTTGCTGTTCAGAGACACCCAGAAAACTCAGTCTCAGGACTGGTCAGACTTTGTTGATTGTGCCACTAAGGCTTTGGAAGGCTGGCTACTGGGTAGTAAGGTTACTGATTTCAAGGGATTGTATAATCTAATTATGAGAGAGCAAGTCTTAAATAATTGTCAGAACCAGTTATTACACCAGCACCTGGTAGACTCTGATCTGACCTCTCCACAAGAATTGGGTAAGAGGGCAGACAAATGGGTCAGAACCAGGATTAGGCCCAAGAACCAAGGTGGTGACCAGAAAAAGGAATCAACCAAGCCTCAAGAGAAGGGTGGGAATAAATCTACAGATCAAACCACATCAGGGCCCCAAAAATCCTCTGAGGGGGGTGGGTCCCAGAATCCTTCCAATAACCAGAAGAAACCTTATTGTTATCCCTGTAAACAGGTGGGTCATTTAAAAACTGACAGCAGTTGCCCAAAGAATAACAATAAGGAAAACATACCCCCAAGTAACATTCCCAAACCTCCTGTTACTACTAGTAGTAATCCCCCAGGTGGTGGGAGTGCCCCCAAGAATTTGGGTGCATTTACCTTGGGAGTTCCTGGGGACCCTGGCCTAACCAGGTCCCCAAACTTAGATACTCTTGTCTGTGAGACTGGCATGGGGTTTGCCAACTTCACAACTTGTCCCAACACTTTGGGCAAGTACAGACAGGAGCCCCTCATCAATGGTATAAAAGTTGAGGCCTATAGAGATACAGGGGCTAGCATCACTATGGTGACTGAGAGTCTAGTCCCCTCAAGGCAACTTTTACCTGGTGCCACATACCAGGTGACCAATATTGATGGAGTACAGAGAGATCATCCCATGGCAGTGGTCAATCTCAGCTGGGGAGGTGTCACTGGCCACAAGAGAGTGGCAGTGTCACCAAACTTGCCTGTAGATTGCCTACTGGGGAATGATTTAGAGCTCTCAGCCTGGGCTGAAGTAGAGCAAGAGACCCATTCTAGAATGGTGAACATCCATGGTAAGGTTAGTGGGGCAGTGGTAGCCACAGCCCCAGTCCAAGATATCCTCCCTGAACAGGTCAGGAGGGTTGTGCCAGTCACAACCCAATCTCAGACAACTTCCTTCCCAGAACAGGTTGTCAAGGCTGTGATGGTCACAGCCCACACCCAAACTGAGCCCCCTCCTGAAAAGGTTGGGAGAGTTGTGATGGCCACAGCTCAAACTCAGACAGATGACAGTGTTGTGAAGCCTGAAACTATGGATCACTCCACTCAGACAGAGAGTATTGAGGAGGAAGAGAAATCTCCCTCCCACCAGACTTTAGGAAAGGATCAGCCTCCTCAGGGAACTGATCTGACCCCTTGTGAAGAAACTGCCACAGAGGTAGTCAGGCCTAGCCTGGCAGAACCCCTGATGTCAGTGGACCCTTCCAAGGTGGGACCCAGTCTGGAGCAGGTAACCTGCCCCTCTCTACCCTGCCTCAGTCAGCCCAGGGCTGTAGAGGTCAGGGAGGCCAGTGTTGGACCCCAAAGGGCCCCCTGTCCAAAAGAATTTCCCAATCAGCAGATTAAGGGCACTGAAGCTAGTAGTCCTAGCCAAGTGAAAATAAAACATACTCCTGAGGGATCCCCCTTAAAATTAGTTAGGGACCTCCCACAGATGGACACTGTTGGGCACAGCCAAACTTGGGACCTGAGGGCCCCAGACCGGACCTGTCCCTCCAGTAAGCCAAACAGAGGGACCCAACCTCCAGCTGTAGGTAGCCAGAGGTTGACCCTGAGAGCCCAAAACAACTCAGTCTTGGAAAGAAAGGCCTATATGGTGGAAAATGATTGGAGGAAGCTGAGCCCAAAATTAGTGGAGCCTCACTTCAGTACTCCATTTCAGCACCAGCCTTTTTCTTTGACAAAACACACCACAGGTAGAGATTCCCTATGGTGGAGACCCTCAGACACCCTTAGGGTGAGGGATTGCTTAGTGGACCATGACATAGGGGGTAACCATGCCAGTGCTGGTACTTCCTTAAATGGCCACTTAGGCAATATAGGCTTACCTGGACAAGGATAGCCTTATCTCCTTTCGTTTGGGGGGGGGTTATGTAGGAAGGTTGACCCCTGACTATGGTTGCCCCCAACTTTTTGCCTGGTGTTTTGCTGGTTTTCTGACTTAGTTGACCTGAGGCCCTGCTGTTCAGGACCTCAGGCCCACTGCTCTCTCTGTAAAATGGATTCCATGTACCTTAGGTACATATCTAAATTGGATACTGAGTCACCTTATCAGTCCCTGTACTGTGTACCTTAGGTACCCAGGGCCTAGGTGTACCCAGGGCCTACCAGGGGCTGCAGCATGTATTATGCCACCCCTGGATGGCCATCCAAATCTGACACAACTGGCTGCACGACAGCTGGGGCAAGGTGGTGTACTCACCCTTTGCTTTAGATATAGTATACCTATATCTAACCCTAAAATGGACACACAGATCTCCTATCAGTCACTCCTATGGCAGGCCTTAACAATCCTGAAGGCAGAGTGCTTGGAATCGTGTGAGATGGTGCTCTGGCATGAGCTGAGCCTGTCTGCGGCTTTCGGGATCCATCCCTTAGCCGTTTCCATGATATCGCATACCATATACTCTTAAGTGCATTATAATCCTCGCGGTTATGTGCCAACTCTGGTATCGCTTTATCAAAACATGTCGAGTAAGGTGTCATACGAATTGGAATACTAACCCCTCGCCAATTCTGGCGACGGGGTTAGCATTCCACCCTTCTAGAGGGACACGACATGCCTGTAACCTATAACCCGGTTAAAAGTCAGACAGAGCCTTAGCATCCACAAAATGGATGCTGCCACCGAGACACAAGTCTGCCCTCCTGCTGCTGGGAGTCCTCCCAGAGCAGGAGACAAGGACAAAGGGTTTCCTGCCAGGGGCGGTGCCAGCACCGTCCCAGACAGGGTTTTGTGTATTGTAGGTAGGCAGGGCTTTAGAGGAAGGTGACTGCACGTGGCACCCCGGTGCTCACTGTGCATAGGCTGGCTGGAACCAGTTCCAGGGTCACTCCAGACCCTGTGCTGGGGAAAAGCCCGCCAAGGAAGTGGGTGTAACCACCCCCCTCCTAGTCCCACCCATAGGGCAGGACCTAGTCGCGTGCCAGCCCCTTTTTACAGGATAAAGGTAGAGACTGGCCCCCTTCCAAATCAGATCATCTTTGAATCCTGAAACTACTTTCTGCGAAAGGAACTCAAGACTTCTTCCTAAGATTTCTCCCTTGTGACTAAGGAGTAGTCACCCTGCACCCGCAGGCACCATCTACAGAACACTGCGGTCTGCTGCACGTCCTTCCTCCGGAATCCGACTGCCCAGCTCGACGAGACCCGGCTTCCCTGGCACCTCTGACCTCTACCCACCTCTACAGCACAGCTGAGAACCGTGGGTGCGACGAGACCTCGAGGGACCGGCCATCGCCAAGACTGCACGACTTCTGCACAGCAAGCCCGCCGAGTATTCCACTGGTGAGTGCTTTGGGGTCCGAGAAGCCCCGACTCTGAGCAGCTCCAGCTCCGAAGTGCAGCCCCCCAGCATCTCCACGATCTGCGTGGGGCCCTTCTGCTTTCCGCTGCTCACCGCGTTGTTTGGCTACTAGCCCGTTGGCTTGTGGCCTTCCTGACGACGCCCGACGACATTTCTGCTGCTGGTCTGGTTGCTCCAGACTGGCCCTTGCTCCCTCCCAGAAGAGGAGCACCCCGGACCCTCCTGGTCCACTCAAGACGCCATTTTGAGTCCACCGCGTGGGCTTGAATTAGCCAAGGCTTGTTGCCCAATCCTGGGTAACTTCGACGCCAACGACTTCATCCTTCGTGGGACAGCTCGCACCTCCATCCTGGTCGCCGACAACGCCTCCTGGTCCGAGAGACTGCAGAGCCCAGCAGCGCCCACTCACCTGACTGCGGTGACTTCGCCCGGTGCCATCCTGGTGCCCACTTAATCACTGGCTAGTGATTCAAGAACTTGGTCCCCTCTGCTTTCAGGTTTTCTTCTTCCTTGATCCAGGCTTGGATCCATCGAACTTTCCTTCACTGGTCGCCTGCCAGCAACTTCTTCCTTCCAGGCTCCCGGTCCGGCAACGAGATCCCCGACGTCTTTTCAGGCCTATGCAGCTGCAGCCCCTGGGCTAGGTAACTTCGGCACTCCGGTGTCCCAGCATAGCCTCACTATCCAAGGGTCAGGATCCACTGTCGTTTTCTTCCTACCAGGTCGGGTTCGCCCGTGAACACTAACTTTGCCTTTACTAGCCTCCATAGACTTTGTCCCGCATCCCGCGTGAGAGTGCACACTCTGCACCCGAATCCCCTGGGCCTCCTAGTAGTAATCTAACGATTCCCTAGTCCAGTCCTAGCGATTCCAAAGCCTATTAGAACTGTTACTTACCTGCTAGTAATTCGCATTCCACTTTTAGCGTATATGGTTTTTCGTGCCCCTCGGGCATTTGTGTAACGTGCTAACTTAAAAGTATTTTCGTAAGAGTTTTGTTGTGTGCTTAGCACCCTGTCCTCATAAAGAGTACAGGGTTGTTGTGATTCTAATAAATACATTGTTTATTTTCATAACACTTGTGTGGTGTCCTTTCACTGGGTGTTCAAGGGGTAATGTGATGGTAAAACAGCTGGCTTAACACGCCCTCTAGAGTCTTAGCCTTAGACTGCTCGTATCCATGCTACTAGGATAGCTGGTCTATAAGGTTGACTTACAACCAATCATCAATAAGGGTTGTTTGGACTGATATATAGTGATCACTAGAATAGTGAGCACTGCACATCAGGCCAACTTCTCACACAATGTTATGAATACTTGGGATTATCTTTCAGTAAAAGTGGCAGAAAGCTTCCAGTTTATAAAATGAAAGAGAAGGCAATACAGAATATGAGTAAATCAATTTTGCTTCTTCCACGGGATCAGAGGCCAAGCTTGGGAACATATAGTTAAAGATATTAAATCCGCATAGCTTAACATCCGCATATTGGAGGAGTGCCATCTTGGTATATAAACAGATTTACCATGTCTAGAAACACACTAGAATCTTTTTTAAAATCCTGTTTTGAGATTGTCCCTAAGCACTGAGGGCCGCACAGTAAGCCTGTGGGCAAGCCTTTCTTTCACTCTCTCTATCACAGTTTAGCACTTATTATATTTGTTAAAATATAGTTCTAGTAATCTATTTTCCTGACGGATGCACATGTAGTTTATACAAACGTCCACCAACCTAAAAGGAGAACATTAGTTATCCAGTTGGCAGAGTGATTGGTTCTCAATATACTTTGATGGATGATAACTTTATACCTTCACATGTCAAGTGGAAGAGATTGGCAGATTTTTAGGATTAATGGATTTCTGCTGGCATCAGATGCAGAATCCATTTACCTTGAGATATAGGATGCCCTGTTTTTTTTAAAAGAATTTTTATTGCAGACTTACAATACACACAATTCTTCCATGCAGAAATGTCATTTCTGGTAGCGGCTATGCGCCATCCTCTGTTCAGTTCCGTACACAACCATTAAGCCCACATCCCTGGGGTCGGGCGGCATTAATTAGGAAAATGCCAGGAGCAAAAGTGCCATGCAGAGCTGTTACTGGTTTGCAAAAAGTACTCACGTCCGCTTTTCTTTGTTTTCTCCCCCCCTCAACGCCCCCCCCATCCCGGAACTACCCCAACTGCTCCCCCCCCCCCCAAACCCCACCACCTACGCATGCGAGCTCATCTAGTCTACAGCTATGGAAGTTATCAGGAACTAATAAATGTCTTAAGTGTGTGATGTGTAGTTAGCCTGATGTACCTTGGGGAGTTTCCATGTTAGTGTCAAGCTCTTCCTCGTTGTCTTGCAACGCATAGTCGCGATGTTGGTGTCAAGCTCTTCCTCGTTGTCTTGCCACGCATAGTCGCGCAAGGCCTGCACTAGTGCCTCCCACGCAGCTGCTGCGTCCAGTGCCTTTTCATCTTGTCTCCGGCATGCCATTTGGTACCGAAGCGTACTTTCGCTAGCGGCCCATTTCAACAACTTGCTGATCCATCTCTTGAATGTGGGACCTGATCTCGCTTTCCATAGTCTCGTAATTTCCCTTTAGGCCAGGAGGAGGCCCATATCAATAAATTTACTGGTAACCTTATTTTTGGGAGTGTGTGGAACCAATGTAAAACACTGACAGCCATATCGAAGTGTAAGTGTCTCTCCGTCACCTCATTCAGCGTATCACCAATCGCCCGCCAGTAGTCCCCCAGTGCAGGGCAGAACCACATCATATGGGCCAGTTCCGCCCCCTCCGTAGTACATCTGGGACAAGCTGCTTTGAAATATTTCTTGATTTTACCAGGTGTTAAAAAGGCCCTGTGGAGGATAAAGAAGTGTATCTGCTGGAAGCGTGCGTTCCTCGTGCTCTTCCGTGCTCGTCTCACTATCCGTGCCCAAGCTGTCTCAGGAATCTCCATACCCAGGTCAGATTCCCATTTGGCCTTCAATGCCGTTAGGGGCGGCAAGTGCTCTCGGAGCATTCTAGAGTACAGACACGTGACTGCTTTGTACGTCCCTGCGGCCATCATGGTCTTCGTGGGTTCTAGTAGCCCCACCTTCCAATGCGACCGCAGCATGTAGTAAGTACCCCCCTCTCGGGAGGTCAAACCTCTCTTGAAGTGTCTGATACGGTAGGAGTACCCCGTCTTCGTACAGATCCCCAAGGACCTGCAGCCCCGCGTCTTCCCAGACCTGCAAGCGCGACCAATCCCCTCCGTGAGGGAGCGCCGTTATCATCCCGAGAGGAATCTCAGGTGCGTATGGGTGTCGTAGGCCGTCCGGCGTTGGGTGCGGTTCCAGCATAGCCGAAACGTCTTCTCCTCAAGGGTTAAGTCGCCAATGGCTAGCCGCTGTTGCAGGGTTATATAGGCACGGATATGTCGCGGAGTGCCTCCCTCCCAGTTTCCGGCCCTCGGAAGACTCTCGCCACTTCCTGCGTGAAAATCTGCAGCTGGGCCGCCAAATAGTAAAGCTCAGTCTGGGACCGCCAAGCCTCCCTCGTCTTTCGGTCGGATAAGTGTTTTCAGTGCCACTCTGCTCCTACCCGATCTCCAAAGAAACAAGGTCAACTGCGATTTCAGTTGGTGAAAGGTGGAGCTGGGTATCCATATAGGCAGTATGCGGAAATAATACAGAAGGCGCGGCAGGGCTATCATTTTCAATAGGGAAATTTGGCCCGTCACCGAGAGCGGGAGGGTGGCCCAAAAGGCCATACTACCTTTCAACGCTCGCAGGCAGCGGCCCACATTGCCTTTCAGCATATCCGCTGCCGTGTGGTAGACGTAGACCCCCAGATACTTCAGGCAGGTGGGCTACCAGTTAAGTAGGGGACGAAAGGCAGGCCGTGCCTCCCCCTGTCGCACAGGAAATAAGCATGTCTTGGGCCAGTTAACTTTCAGGCCTGAGAGTTCTCCAAAGAGTGAGAGCAATCTCTCCGCTCCCGCCAGCGCCACCTCTGCGTCCTCAAGGAACAATAACAAGTCGTCCGCATATAAAGAAATAAACTGTTGTCCTTCTCTACTGCTTAGACCCTTATAATATGTCCTCGTCCGGATCTCTGCTGCGAGGGGTTCGATCGCCAGAGCGAATAAGAGGAGGGACAGAGAGCACCCCTGCCTCGTTCCGCGCTCCACCAGATACTGCTGGGAGATGAGCGAACCCACCCATACTCTTGCTACAGCTGATGCATAGAGCACTCTCGTCCATTGAATATAGCCTTCCCCGAGTCCAAATCGTCCCATGACCTTATACAAGTACTCCCATTCCAAGCTATCAAACGCTTTCTCAATGTCTACCGAAAGGATCATTGGCGACTGCGCCTCTGGATGAGCGTCATCTAACAGTCGTATAAGGCGTCTAATATTTACAGTCGTATTGCGCGTAGGAATAAATCCAGATTGGTCTTTATGGACCAAGCCGGTCATATGCTGCAGTAGTCTGGCCGCTAGTATGTTACTTACTATTTTATAGTCCGTGGTTAGCATGGATAGTGGTCTATACAAAGCCGTTCTGCTGCCCCCTCTCCCTGGCTTCAGCAAGGGGATCACCAGCGCCTCACGCATTGATTGGGGCAAAAGGCCAATCGACTTAGCTTCCTTGTACACCTCCTGGAGATGTGGTGCCAGCAGGTCTATATATTTACTGTAAAATTCTATGGGTAGGCCATCTAGTCCCGGTGTTTTGTTGCGGGCCATTACAAATCTCCCCCAGGTCTATGTCTCTACCTAGGTCCTCCGCTTGGTCCTGGTCTAGCTGCGGGAGGGGCAGCCCTTCCAGAAAAGCGTCGATGACGCATTCATCTCTCTCTAATGTGCTCTTATATAGCGTTTCATAATAGCGATGAAACCTCTGGAGTATTTCAGTTTGAGTGTAGATCGTGCGCCCCTCCTCGTCCTCTAACGCCAGGATAAGAGAGCTTCTTTTAGTGGGGTTGGCCAGCCATGCCAGCAACGTCCCAGCTTTATCCCCCTCGGCATGTGCCCTCAACGTATAGTTTTTGTAGTCAAAGCTACGTAGTCGTTCCACTTCGACCGCCACTGCTTCTCTAGCCGCACCAACCGCCTCTTGGAGTTCAGGATGGCCCGGCCGCGCCACTTCCGCCTCTCTCAACTTGCTCTCAGCCTTGTCAAGGTCGCTCAACAAAACTATCCGTACTCCTGTGTATTTCTCGATACAGCGCCCCCTGACAACTACCTTAAAGGCATTCCATTCCGTCGCCCTGGATGCGGTTGTGCCAGCGTTTTCGGCGAAATACTGAGTTATCCCCTCCTCTATCGCCGCGTGAAATATAGGATCGTCCAACGTCTCTGGTCGCAACTTCCAGGTTGAGACGCATGAGATCACAGTCATCCAGTCCACTGTAACCAGCATGGGGTTATGATCCGAGATCGTTCTAGCAAGGTATTCAGTCCGTGTAACAGTTGGCATCACCGATGGGGAGCACAGCTGTGTCAAGTCGAACATGTAAGTCATGCAGGCTAGAGAAATACGAGTAGTCCCTGTCGTGGGGGTGCTGTGTGCGCCAAGCGTCTAGTAGGTCCCATCTCCCCTGCCAGTCCAGGCTGCCTCTGGTGAGTCGGTGTACCGGGGAGTCCCTCAAGGGCGGGTGAGATCTGTCAAGAGTAACGTCCGTCACCGAGTTGAAATCCCCTCCTATCATTACAGAGCCTGCCAGATAGTGTGCAAGCGCTCCAGAAAGCTTAGTCAGGAAGGATAACTGGTCAGTGTTTGGTGCATAGATGCTGTATAAAGCTATATCCCTGCCCTTAAGCTTGCCCTCGATGGCCACATACCGGCCCTCAGGGTCTATCGTTTGTCTAGTTAACTGGAATGGAGTACCCGCCCTGATCCAAATCAGCGTGCCCCTAGCGAATGCAGAATAAGTAGTGTTAAACAGTTGCCCTCTCCACCTGCGCTGTAGAGCTATTCCCTCTTGTTTTGTCAGGTGTGTTTCTTGGAGGAATGCAATATGCACTCTCCTACGGATCAAATAAGCGTGAACCTTGTACCTCCTCGCCATTGTGTGTAGTCCCCGCACATTCCAGGTCATACATCTCAGAGCTCCTGTGTTAGCCAGTGTCCCTCAACGCTAGATGTGGTGTAAACCCGGTTCCTGCTCCTGCGTAAGTGGTGAAACCCCCCAACATGTCTCCATAGTTCCACATGGCCATCCTCCCTCCTGAACAAAAGCAATTGGTACCCAGTGGAGAACACCCCCAACAGTCCTCTCCTCCCACCCCCTTCAGAACAGGACCCAATAACAGTCTATCAGTTCCCATCCAAACTCAGGTGAACAACCCACCCTCCCGTCTATTCCACAGTCGTCACTGTGGGTGCCTTAAGGGCTAGTGGAGTGTGGCTCTATACCAGAAGGTAGCAACGCCAGCCCCCCGTCCCCGCCCACATGATCCCCCCCATAAATAGCAGCGGTGATCCATCCTGCTCCGCCGCACACAACCACAGTACATAGCATAGAACCCCCCAGTTACCAATAGCGGCCACCTCCAGCTGCTCTTTTATCCGACGTTCAGGATTTCCTCCGCTGTCTGCGGTGTTACAATCGGGCCCCTGGTGCTGTTCACTTCCGATAGGTCTGTTTCTGAACCCGTGACGTGACCCTCCGAGTCCGTGCCCCGCTTTGAAGGGGAAGCATTCGTCCCTGAAAGTGCCACTACTGCTTCCAACGCCGCTTTCCTCTCCTCCTCCTCCGTTTGGGACACCGAGGGTTTCCGTGATCCCTGCAGTCGTCTGCGGAGTCGTTGTGATTTCCGTATCTGCGTTGTTCGCCTCTCCTTTTCCTCGTGGCATTTGTCTCTGTCCGTGCCCGCCTTGTACGTTTCCCACCACGCCCAAGCATCCGCTGAGGAAAAAGAGTGTCTTGCCATCCAGCACCATCCGCAGCTTGGCCGGGAAGAGCAGGGAGTACTGTATGCCTTCAGTTCTGAGTTCACGTTTAAGGGACAAGAAGGAGGCTCGCAGCCGCTGGGTCCCGTAGGTGTAATCAGGGAACAGTGTCAGCTTGCTATTTGCTACCTGGAATGGCCCGCATCACGGGCCCTCTGGAGCAGTAAGTCCCTGTCCTTGTAATGCAGTAACTTGACCACTATCGGTCTAGGCGGCTGACCTGGTCTGGGAGGTCTAACCGGGACTCTGTGGGCGCGCTCAAGTGTGAAAAAGGGAGAGAGGCCTTCTGGTGCTATCGTCGTCTTAAACCTTAGAAGGTTAATGTTAAAATGTAGCCTCGAAAATCCCACAAAACATGTCTGTAGAGAGCGTGACACTTATAGGCATGACTACATGGAATCCCTGAAATAGGCAGCCTGTTTATTGAGGTGTGTCTCTGGCAGATCAAAGCAAGATAGATGTACCATTTTCTTCTATACTTGTTGAAGTGTGAGAACTAATTTAAATATTCTTTAAGCTCTTTCTGGCTTTAGTAGGTTACACTTACTTCACTGTCTTGATGGTAGCTAGTCTGCCTGCCTCATTTGTTTTTCCTTCCTCTGTCCTCCGCAGCACTTCCTGTGCCAATTGAGTGGAGGGACCTGAGTTAGTCCGCGTCCCTACCTGTCGGAGGCTGCCATATTAGGTCTACAGCGGTCTAGTTGTTTGGAGATCCCCACATAAAATCAGACCATGGCGCCAATGCGCAGCGGATGCGCGCAGCAAACATGGCAAAGGCAAGCCAGTCTACGCCCGACTGTCACCAGGAACTCTGCATCTTTGCCCCTAGAGCTAAACCCTCAATCCTTGATAGGTTAGGACCGCTATGAACTAAAGAAGCTCCGGTACAGCGGGCATATTGCTCTTCTAAGCTGCCCTCTAACTTAGAGGGCCTTTTTTCGGGACGAAATTGCTCTGTTTATAATGCATCTTCTCTGCCTTTTAACTGTGATGATCTCTCCTCCTCTGGTATATGGCCCTCTACTCCCACTATCTAAACCACTTGCACTAGGGACAGATCTAAGAGGCATCAGCTAAACCCTTTTCTTTTCTGACATTAAAGAGCCTCTATTTTAATGCAAGATCCATTCCAAAACATTGTATAGAAATATGGGACCTGATAACTCGCCAGACTTCTGTTTCATCACTGAAACCTGGCTCAACTTTCAACTCCTAAGCACTTCCCTGCGTTCCCATAGCGTTTCCAGAAAACTATAAATGTATCTAGTTGGACAGGTAACAAAGACCAGGTGGGGGAGTAGCCATCGTCTTTCAAGACTCACTTAAAGTAACATTACTTAACTCCGTGCTCACCAACTGGGCAGAGATTGCGATATTTAAAATCTAACTTCCCCACAGAGCTATATGGAAATGAGCTATAGTCTATCGCCCCCAAGCTCTAAGAAAGACTTAAGTCTCATATTAGTGGAACTGGCCCGTATATGCTATCTACGCACAATTTCTTCCTTATTAGAGATTTAAATAAACACTTGGAAAGAGCATCAGATTTTGAGGTTTCCAACCTACTGTCTTATCTACAAATGCTAGATCTCCACTTGATGGAAACAGGTCCCAGCCGCGTAGCGGGTCACACATTGGATCTTCTATTTACCAACTCTCAGTTCATGCAAATGGATGTGCCTGAACCTTTGACATGGACAGTTTAAAAAAAAAAAAAAAATTAAAATTCCTGTCAACTCCCATCTCCACCAAAGTCACTCCGGGGAGATGTGCGAGAGCAAGACATTGGAAGCAGGTGACTACAGAAAACTTTCAGTCTTTTTTCATGGTCCCTGAAATGGATAATACTACAGATATCAACTCTGCTTGTGTCTCGTTCGCAGACTCCCTTGCAGATGCACTTGATATAGTTGCTCCCTTATCGTTTGCACACCAGTAAACCAACCCGACCTAATGCCCTTTGGTATATGGCAGACCTGAAAACCGCTAAAACTGTAAGACTGGTACATAAATAGAGGCTTACCAAAGATGCTCTTGAACATCACTATAAACTAATGATAGTATGGTATGCACCTATCATTAAAATGACACGTAGAACATACACCATCAATAGAATTGTACAAGCAGAAAATTCTGCCAAAGAACTACTTAAGGTCGTAAAGGAGCACACCAAACCTCGTGCATGCACCATAGCCACGGTGGCCTCCCAGACTCTCTGCGACACCCTAGCCTCCCATTTTGTGAAGAAAATAGACATCTATAGTAAGTTTCAGAACAATGTATTAGCTTCATCCTCCATGTTCCCGGCTAACTTTTGTTGCAGTAAAACTCAGGCTTCACTGGAGAAATTTGAACCCATTATACATATCCAACTGTCAGACCTACTAGCTAAACCAAATCTAACTCCCCAGCTGATTTGTGTCCGCCTCACATTATAACCATATTAGATTCTTCACTTGTTGCATCATTATGTAACCTTTAGTTTTCAGCCAACATCCCCCGGAAATGGAAAGCTGCTTATGTTACACCTATTCTTCAAAAAAAAAATACACCTTGATCCCAAGGATCCCGTCAATTACCGTCCCATATCTCTTCTCCCATTATCTGGCAAATTGCTGGAATCTCACTTAAATAAACAGCTGTCATCTTACCTGGATGCTCACTCCTGGCATGGTGCCTCCGTCAGGCTTCCGTCCTCTACACAGCACAGAAACCACCCTTGTAGCGGTAACAAACTCTCAGTCTTTCTTTGGATGCCACAAAGCCAGCTACGATGGTTCATCACGTCTTGTCGGCAGCATTTAAAACTGTGTCACACCCTATTCTAATTCAATGCTTTCAGGAGATGGGTATAGACGGCACTGACTTACCAACTTTTTGAAAGACAGAACTCAAACTTTCACTCTGGGCCCTTTCCAGTCTAAGACTGTGTTCCTGAACAAGGGAGCTCCTCAGGGCTCTGCCTTAAGTCTGACTCTCCAACATTTATGTCACTCCCCTTGCTCGATTAGTCAAGTCTTATGGCTTTGATATACTTTATTATGCAGATGATACACAGCTGGTCATCTTTCTCTCTAGCAAGATAGGGAGGATGTTAAACAGCAATTTATCTCCTGCATGAGATACCTTGCCTGCTGGTTGTCCTCAAACTGTTTACAACTGAATGGGGACAAGACTGAGAAACTACTCCTTGGCAAAGCTCATCTTCACTGGCCTGAGGACTGGTGACCGATGGAACTTGGTCTGCCCCTGCTCCTAGAAGCATGGTGAGGAACCTGGGTATCCTCTTTGAAAATAAGCTATCGATGAAGGACCATGTGTCATCTACATGTGGCATGTGTTTTGGTTTGGAACAATACGCCTTTTTAAGAGGATTTTTCCAGTGGCTACCACTGGACTCTCGCAAGACCCTCGTCCAGGCCCTGATTATCAGCCGCCTAGACTATGGAAAAGCTCTCGTTGTAGCATCAAATGCATCTCTCCATGCTAAGGTGCAGGTAGTTCAAAATACTGCAGCCCGACTGGTTAATAAACAGCCACTGGGCACCCCTTCAGTCCTTCTGCTCAAAGCCTTGCATTGGCTTCCCATAAAGAAGAGAGCAATTTTCAAACTTCTCTGCCTGACTCCTAAAGCTCTGGCACTTAAGGGGCCCAAATATCTACAGGACAAATTGACACCTTATCGCCCGGATAGAAACCTCAGATCAAAAAAATCAGCACCTTCTCTGCCTCAACGCTTCTGCACATCTAAATATGGTGGACGGGCCTTCACATATCTGGCTCCGTACCACTGGAACAAACTCCCCTAGTTCATTAGGGCGTGTACTGACGTCGCAGGCTGTTGATTATTCAGGTTGTCTGCCAATGATCGTAGGTTTTCTAGAAGGGTATAATGTGGTTGTTCGTAGGAGTTGACTTTATCCCTTTAGAATGTGTAACATTGTTATTCTGCGTCTCTGGCAGAATGTGATAAGACCTGTTGTGTTTTATTATTTAAACCATGCCTGTGTTTAAGTCAGTTAGAGGCACTTTATTGCTCCTTCACTTTCTGAGTGAACAGAACACCTGTTCTTTGTCAGCTTGGAGGGTAGGCCCTAAATATAGCTTGCCCTGATAAATCAGACTCTCCATGAGTAGGCAAGTAGATTTCTCAAGGCCAGTAACCAGTATTTAAACATACCATTAACTTACCAGGAAAAACATTATTGGCTCCTAGGCACTCTCCCACATACACTTCAAAAGTACGACTGGGCCCTCTCACTAATAAAGGGGCAGCCTGGCCAGTCTTGGCAGGCTATACACCATGTGGGTTTCTGGGTAGTACCTTGTCACTGCTACCTACCCTGCAAGAGATCCCTCTACAAGTAGCACTAATCACTGGCTGGGTCTTCTGATGCAGAACTTCCTATTCCTATTGAGGATGGAACCACAGTGTGTGTTTCTGACATGTTTGCCGTTTTCTACTGCTGCTCCTTGCACTGAAGTTGTTTATTATCAACCACCTTTGGAGGAGTCTACCGTGACTGCCTCTGTTTATTTTGTCAACATAGATTTTTCTTCAGTCTCTTCACATGCCTCCTTGCGTGGAGTGCATAGACTGTTTCTTTGGTTGAAGCAGACATACCTGATTCCTCCTTGGTCCTATTGGACTTTACTTATCCTATTTTTTTCTTCTCATTTAGATTGGATTGATCACTGTTTTCTTTCTACTATTGCATGGATACTGTTTCCTGGATTGTACTTCTCCCGAACTGGTAGCTGAAGTCCTTATTTACCAATCTTCAACAAATACGGTCAGAAGAGACTTGCCCCTTGTGAACATTACTGCTTTCCTGTCCAGGATGGTATTGTATGGGATAAGGTTCCATATTACATTTTTGGTCCTACAGAGACTTTCCAAATTCCATATATGTTTAAAATTACTATGGATATCATTACTACCCCAGGTTCCATTTCTGAAGAGCGAGTTAGTACTCCACGTGCTGTTTTTAATTATACGCAGTGTGAACACTGTATGACACCACATGTAGAGAGTTTGAATGCATATTTGCAAAAGTTCACTTATTTTTACAGTCCTGTTCCTACAGACCCAGTTTCATATTGCCTTACACCTTCCCCATCAAAGGAAAACCTGCTCATGCAAACAAAATTGATTTATTCGCATTAGTTTATTTTACAACTTTCCCTACAGGGTTATGAGTATTGGAAAGATAATATTGAGCTAAAATCTGTTTGGGACACACTAAGTTAGCTGATCCAGGGCACTGGCACTTTATTTAGGGCACGTGTAATCCCTGTACAAATTATCTTTTTAAAGGAACCAGTACAACAGACCATATGCGGTGTTAAAAATGTTAATACACCAAGCATTCCCTCTGTTGCACAGCTTTATAATTGGCAACAGTTTTGTATATTTAACGAAAGACCAGTGTGGAGCGGGGTGACGGGCGGACCGGAATAACAGGCGGGGAGGCCGGATATAGTGAGCTATGACAGGTGTTTTTATTCAGCAGAAGGACAAAGTCACAATGAGGGAGGGAGGCAGTGTAGAATCCAAGGGGTGGTGGGCTGATAGAAACGGCTGTGAACCAGGCTCGGCGAGGTTGTTGGGGATCAGGTCCTGCTTCTCCTTGTTCCGCCAGTAGTCTCCTCGGTGTGGTACTGGGGCTCCTTGGAGGCTTGAAAAAAGGAGAGAAGCGTAGGGCTTTAATCTGAGTACTCAATCAGAATACCCCCACCTACACCGGGGAGTGAAAGGGTACTGAGAAAGGCCAGTGAGGAGGGGACGGTAAGGGGGGAATGGAACAGGCAAGGAAGAGGTGGGAGGGATGAAGGCGGTCAGGTGCTGGGCAGTGCTCGGTCTTTGTACAGTGCGCGTGAGAAAACGGTAGATATACTCTATCCCTGTGCTCGTGCAGTCTAAGGAATATATACAAGGATATTTACAATTACAGCTATATACAGGAGGGGACACGGAGAAAGGGTAACGGGTACTCACGTGCCCCGCCGCAACTCTCGTCCGAGTTGCGGCCGCTCTCCAGCTTCCTCCTGAGGACGCCACCAGTCCTCCGTCCAGACGTCCTCTTCCTCGGTCTCGCAGTGCTGCTCCTCTCTCTCTCTGGGGTCCGTCGCTGTCCGCTGCCTCCTGCCACGAGTCGGTTGCTCCGAACGCCTCTCCTTCGTCCTCGGGGCTTTTTCTACCTTCCGGGTGCTGGTCTGGCTGTCCACTTCCGGGGTCAAGGTCGATCGCTTCCGGGTCGCTAGGGGTCGTCCCACTGTCACTTCCGGGGTTACTGGCGAGTGTTTCCGGTCCTTCGAGCTCCGGTGTCGGTACCTGCAGGGGACGAGAAAGAGAAGGTGTCCTGGGTGTCCGGGACGTTAAGTGACCGGGCGCGGGGGACAGGACCCCCGCGCTCGGACTTTGTTGCGTCGAGGTAGGTGCCGCTGCCGCTCCACAACCAGCTTAATGAAATAGTGCAGAATGGAATGTACAATGCTTCACTTTCTGGTTCAGATGGGTGGTTAATATGGTCAGTTGATACCAATGGCTGTAATGCTAGTTTTTTAAACTCTTCAACAGGGTTTAAAGCATACATGCCAGACCTCTGGTATATTCCATCATTACATTCGGGGGTAGTCATGACATACAGTGTTGGTAAACTGTGCCAGCAATGGTTAGAACACCCAGCATTGTCAGCATTTAAACACCACTTAACCCTCCTTTCAGGTAATATGGACTTACATTTTTTATTGAGATCTTTCTTAGTATTTCTATGTATATGCCAGTTACAACGAAATTTGGAAAATTCCTTAAGAGATGCAGCTGAGTGTTTGAGGCAAATTGATAAAGAAAATTTGGGAAAGCCTTTGGCTGTCATAGATAATGGCAGGACTACCTTCTCTACTCTTATTTATTCACTTAATAATATTTTTTCATCTGCATTTGATATCATATAAAATGAAGTCTATGCTTCAACATGGCTAGAGTCCATTGGGACCGATTTTGCAATTGAGTTGAACTCTGCAGTTTTTAAAATCAAATGGAGTGCCTTTGAATTACTTAAATGCAACAGAGTTGTTTTTGCCTTTTAATTTGACACATATGGAAAATATAATGGCTACAAAAGAGCCTACCTATACTATGCTTAATCTAGAACGTTTAGAAAAAGTTCCCCTTTTAGTTGCTGAAACTTCCTTTGCCATTTGGTTGATCTGTGGTTTTCTTTCTCTTCCAATCTCTGCATTTCATTTCACATCCTGTCTTGGGAATTTTCAATTAGGCAGGTATGAAAGGATATTGTGTTGTTTTTCTTTTCTTTTTTTCTTCTTTTTTTACACAAAGCATGGTTTCTACCTTTTTAGTACAGGTGTATGCACGAGAACAAAGTGGCATTTATTACTCTGTGATTGTGGGACTTCTCCACTTCCCTCCTTGGTCTGTAAGGCGATTACACTACATGGTGTGTAATGCTTTTCTGTCTAACTTAGTGTGTTTTTTGTAGGGTGTCCCCGTGCAATTGATCAAGATTTTTTTGTTTGTTATGGGAGCTATCTACTTTTAAATGATCAAGGTTGTTCCGGAATGCAGCCAGGTGTCCTCTATGTGGACCGTTTCCAAGTTAGTCACTTGCTGTGTGTCTGTTCTGTATTCTCCCTTACATTCTATCGTAGAAGTTCCTATGTGGCCCTAGGTCCCTGTCCTTAAAATACAGTTTGATCGGTTAAGCAAACTCAAAGCCTTATCGTTTCAAACTCATGTGGTTCTCACATCTGCGTGAGAAACTTTTGACCTCCAAGTTGCACGTTCCTTATCGGAGATGCAATCCCTGTTGTGCACTCAATTGCCACAGCATTTCGGTCAGCTTGTACACTGTAGTTTTAATGCTCGTAATACCTCTGGAGTAGCACACTTTTTAAATGTGATTGGGTCTGGACTGATTTCCTTGTTCCAGTCTGTACTTTGAGTTATTCAGTCCTTTATACATTCCTAATTTCCAAGCGTTTCTGGAGGCATTCAGATTGTGCTGTTGCGTATTGCTGCTATTTTCGTTCTCCTTTTGTTATTCAGCAATTGATGTCCACAACGAGGCCAAATGGTAATGGAACTACCACTCGTCCTTCTGTGTCATGAACACGTGCTACAGTATTCTGGAGAGTCAGTGTTGCTAGCACTGAACGAGAACTGGTCTCTGTCCTTCCAGCCTGTTTGCTTTCCGAGAGTGCAGCTTGTGTTTTGCTGTCTGTGTTGCTCATTCGAGTGTGAACGTGACTTATGCCTTGCCACGCTATTGTCGCAGTTTCCTGATCTAAATCTGCTTTTGCTTCCCTTGCGATCCCATCAGCTGTGTTGTCAAATTATGCTGTTCCCTTTGCTCAGTGATGCCTATTATGAGCAACCTTCGCCAATTCCAGACGCTCATTCGACTTCTGTTTTTCTGGCATCTGTGCACTTGTCTGATGCTGCACTCCTGGCACTGTTTCCTTCAGCACCCGCTGAATGGGCTGGTACTGACTCTCTTCGTGACTTGGATCTTGCTCTTTAGTCCTCTTTTGATGTAATGTCTGCGGAAGCAGGTTCCTTATAGGCCCTATTGATGCTCTGAACTTTAACTTTTTGTACATTTTGGAAATGCCATCCTCTTCTTCATATGCCTCAAAAATGTCTATATGGGCTTTTTGGAAAGATTGCCTTTTTTCAGTACACAATAAGTTTTTAAGTGACAGGTTTATGGGCTTTGATTTTTGACTTTCCAATGAAAGTGTTTTTATGTAACGCAAAGCTTTATATAGACTTAATGCTATTGCTATTTTTTTTTTGTTTCTAGTCGTCCCTCGACCATAGGGAGGGTGTTGTTGGGATAATATGTGGTCTCCATTTTAGTTTTCATTTTCAACTTCGCATCTTTGAGATGGCGGTTTGGACTTTTTTACTAACATGATAATGTGCCATGCACTGATTTTTTTTTTTTTATATATATATTTTTTTTAATTAGCAGACACTGTTGTGTTAGTCTGTTCCGTTAGTTCTAGGAACACACATATCCGAATGCAATGTCCTTGTTATATGTTCATAGGAAACTACTTTATCCTTTCAGCTTTATATGCCAAGAACAGATGCATACTGGGTAAGTAGCATTTTCCGTTCGAGGCATATAAGCTGTAGATCATATGCTATGCATAGACTATATAGCAGTTATCTTCCAAAGCGGTGCCTAACCAAACCAGTATCTGTTGCAGTGGTCTGAAATAGTGTACGTAAAACTGCCTGGCCCACTCTAGCTTGTTGTCTTGCTAACACATCTACACAATAGTGTTTTGTGAATGTGTGAGGTGTAGACCATGTTGCAGCTTTCCATATGTCATCTATGGGTATATATCCTAAGAATGCCATAGAAGCCCCCAGTTTGCATGTAGAGTGTGCTCCAGGGGGAACTGTTAACGTTTGTTTTGCTTTTGCATGGCATATTTGAATGCACTTGGCTATCCACCTTGCAATACCTGATTTTAATATGGGATTGACTTTATATGGTGGAGCAAAAGCAGCAAAAAGTTGATTTGTGTTACGCAAAGGTTTTGTCCTTTCTATGTAATAAAGCAATGCTCTCTTCACATCTAATGTGTATAGGGCATGTTCTGCTACTGAAACTGGTTGAGGGAAGAACACAGGTAAGTCAACAAATTGATTGATATGAAAAGCAGAAATGACTTTAGGATGGAATTTAGTATTAGTCCGGAGAACCACTTTATTTTGGTACATTTGTAAAAAGGGTTCTTCTATAGATAATGCCTGAAGCTCACCCACTCTTCTGAGTGATGTGATAGCAACAAGGAAAGCGACTTTCCATGTGAGAAATTGCAGTTCACATTTGTGCAGTGGCTCAAAGGGTGGACCCATTAGTCTTGTGAGAACAATGTTGAGATTCCACACTGGAGCAGGTGGACGTCTCGGGGGAATGACTCTTTTGAGTCCCTCCATAAAGGCTTTGATAACAGGTACTCTAAAAAGAGATAGATGTTGTCTATCCTGGAGGTATGCAGCTATTGCAGCCAGATGTAAGCGTATGGATGTGTACGCTAAATTGGAGCGTTGTAGATTTAACAAATAACATATAATGTTTTGTACAGAAGCATCAAGTGAGTTTTTTTTTTAAACTTTATTCACAGCTGTGTTATAGGAGTTATGACATTACATTTGGTATCCACATTACATCATCCGGTGTTTTGTATTTTCACCCCTTTACATAACTCCCCATCTTTACAGGATCATTTCCAACATATATCCGACAGTGGTACCGATACCCTGTGCATTCTGCATGTTCCTGCAAGCATCTATTTTGTGGGGGTAAACATTCAGATTGTGCTGTTGCGTATTGCTGCTATTTTCGTTCTACTTTTGTTATTCAGCAATGGATGTCCACAACGAGGCCAAATGGTAATGGAACTACCACTCGCCCTTCTGTGTCATGAACACATGCTACAGTATTCTGGAGCGTCAGTGTTGCTAGCACTGAACGAGAACTGGTCTCTGTCTTTCCAGCCTGTTTGCTTTCCGAGAGTGCAGCTTGTGTTTTGCTGTCTGTGTTGCTCATTCGAGTGTGAACATGACTTATGCCTTGCCACGCTATTGTCGCAGTTTCCTGATATAAATCTGCTTTTGCTTCCCTTGCGATCCCATCAGCTGTGTTGTCAAATTATGCTGTTCCCTTTGCTCAGTGATGCCAATTATGAGCAACCTTCGCCAATTCCAGATGCTCATTCGACTTCTGCTTTTCTGGCATCTGTGCACTTGTCTGATGCTGCACTCCTGGCACTGTTTCCTTCAGCACCCGCTGAATGGGCTGGTACTGACTCTCTTCGTGACTTGGATCTTGCTCCTTAGGCCTCTTTTGATGTAATGTCTGCGGAAGCAGGTTCCTTATAGGCCCTATTATGGCTCTGAACTGTAACTTTTTGTACATTTTGGAAATGCCATCCTCTTCTTCATATGCCTCAAAAATGTCTATATGGGCTTTTTGGAAAGATTGCCTTTTTTCAGTACACAATAAGTTTTTAAGTGACAGGTTTATGGGCTTTGATTTTTGACTTTCCAATGATAGTGTTTTTATGTAACGCAAAGCTTTATATAGACTTAATGCTTTTGCTATTTTTTTTTTGTTTCTAGTCGTCCCTCGACCATAGGGAGGGTGTTGTTGGGATAATATGTGGTCTCCATTTTAGTTTTTATTTTTAACTTCGCATCTTTGAGATGGCGGTTTGGACTTTTTTACTAACATGATAATGTGCCATGCACTGATTTTTTTTTTTGTTGATATATTTTTTTTTTAATTAGCAGACACTGTTGTTATAGAGTCTCTTCCGTTAGTTCTAGGAACACACATATCCGAATGCAATGTCCTTGTCATATGTTCATAGGAAACTACTTTATCCTTTCAGCTTTATATGCCAAGAACAGATGCATACTGGGTAAGTAGCATTTTCCGTTCGAGGCATATAAGCTGTAGATCATATGCTATGCATAGACTATATAGCAGTTATCTTCCAAAGCGGTGCCTAACCAAACCGGTATCTGTTGCAGTGGTCTGAAATAGTGTACGTAAAACTGCCTGGCCCACTCTAGCTTGTTGTCTTGCTAACACATCTACACAATAGTGTTTTGTGAATGTGTGAGGTGTAGACCATGTTGCAGCTTTCCATATGTCATCTATGGGTATATATCCTAAGTATGCCATAGAAGCCCCCAGTTTGCATGTAGAGTGTGCTCCAGGGGGAACTGTTAACGTTTGTTTTGCTTTTGCATGGCATATTTGAATGCACTTGGCTATCCACCTTGCAATACCTGATTTTAATATGGGATTGACTTTATATGGTGGAGCAAAAGCAGCAAAAAGTTGTGTTACGCAAAGGTTTTGTCCTTTCTATGTAATAAAGCAATGCTCTCTTCACATCTAATGTGTATAGGGCATGTTCTGCTACTGAAACTGGTTGAGGGAAGAACACAGGTAAGTCAACAAATTGATTGATATGAAAAGCAGAAATGACTTTAGGATGGAATTCAGTATTAGTCCGAAGAACCACTTTATTTTGGTACATTTGTAAAAAGGGTTCTTCTATAGATAATGCCTGAAGCTCACCCACTCTTCTGAGTGATGTGATAGCAACAAGGAAAGCGACTTTCCATGTGAGAAATTGCAGTTCACATTTGTGCAATGGCTCAAAGGGTGGACCCATTAGCCTTGTGAGAACAATGTTGAGATTCCACACTGGAGCAGGTGGACGTCTCGGGGGAATGACTCTTTTGAGTCCCTCCATAAAGGCTTTGATAACAGGTACTCTAAAAAGAGATAGATGTTGTCTATCCTGGAGGTATGCAGCTATTGCAGCCAGATGTAAGCGTATGGATGTGTACGCTAAATTGGAGCGTTGTGGATTTAACAAATAACATATGTTTTGTACAGAAGCATCAAGCGAGTTTAAAAAAAAAAACTTTATTCACAGCTGTGTTATAGGAGTTATGACATTACATTGGGTATCCACATTACATCATCCGGTGTTTTGTATTTTCACCCCTTTACATAACTCCCCATCTTTACAGGATCATTTCCAACATATATCCGACAGTGGTACCGATACCCTGTGCATTCTGCATGTTCCTGCAAGCATCTATTTTGTGGGGGTAAACAATAAGACTGTCCAGTCTTCTCCCCTCCCACCCACCCCCCCCCTTCTTGGCAGCCCCACCTACCCGTCTCCTGGCTGTTTAGCAACCTCATACATCTAAATTCGGACTCTGAAGCATCAAGCGGGTTGATGTGGTTTTTATTGCAGTATATCACAAACTGCTTCCACTTTGCTGCTTAGCAGGCTCTTGTGGTAGGACGTCTAGCCTCTTTGATAATATTCATGCAGTCTGGCGTTAGATTAAGATAGCCAAACTCATAAGACTTTAGGAGTCAGATCGCTAGATTGAGTTGACTGGGGTCTGGATGTCTTGTGTCTCCATGGCTCTGTGTGAGGAGATTGGGTGTAAGACGTAGTTTTTGGTGAGGAACTACTGAGCGTTCCAATAGGGTTGTGAACCAAGGTTGACGTGCTCAAGTGGGAGCAACTAGGATTAGTGTCAGGGACGCTTGTTTGAGTTTCCGAACCACTAATGGAATGAGTGGGAGAGGCGGAAAAGCGTAAGCAAATATCCCTGACCAATTCATCCATAGTGCATTGCCTTTGGACAATGGATGTGGATACCTGGACGCAAAGTTTGGGAATTTTGCGTTTAGATGTGTGGCGAACGGGTCTATGTGTGGGAATCGCCACATTTGGAAGAATGGGAGGAGAACTTGAGGGTGTCTTTTCTATTTGTGGATTTTCTGTGTCTCACTGAGCAAATCTGCCATCTGATTGTTTACTCCTGTAAGGTGTTCTGCTAGGAGATATATTTGGTGATGTATGGCCCATTTCCTGATGGTCTGTGCTAGCTGTGACAGCTGGAAAGAGTGTCCCTCCCTGTTTATGTATGTAGTACATGGCTGTCATGTTGTCTGTACGAATTAGGAAAGTCTTGCTTACTAACTGAACTTGAAATGCTGTCAGCGCCAGAAAAATCGCTAGCAGCTCTAGATTTATATGAAGCTGTTTCTGCTGCAAGCTCCAAATGCCCTGAATTGTGTGGGTTTAGAGATGCGCTCCCCAACCTGTCAGTGATGCGTCTGCTGTCAGTACTCTCTGTTGAACCGGGTCGCTGAAGGGCCGCCCTTTTAAAAGGTTTTGTGTGTTCCACCACTGCAGAGAGCGATGTGTGCGGCCGTCTACCAACACTAGTTATGATAACTGACTGTGAGCTTGGTTCCACTGACGTGCTAAGCATTCCTGTAGGGGACGCATTTAAGTCTTCCATAGGGGACTATACAAATGCAAGACGCCATCAGTCCCAGTAACTGCCTGTACACTTGAGCTGGTAAGGAGTGTTGAGGCTGAAACAGACATTAAGGTTTGTATATTCCGAATTCTGGCTGGAGTTTAGTGTGCTGGAGCTTTTTGTGCGTCTATAGTAGCTCTTGGATATACTTGAGACGTGGATGGTTGGAGATGGGATTTGGACAGATTTACTGTGAAACCTAGCTAGTGGAGCAGTTGCACAGTTTTTTTGTGTGTGGTGTAGACAGCTGTTGTGCGAGCTGGCCTTCATGAGCCAGTCGTATAAGTATGGGAAGAGAAGAATATGTTGCCTTCTTAGATGGGCTGCGACTGTAGGAAGGTGGATACCTGACTATGGTTATCCCATATTTTTTGCCTAGTGTTTAGCTGGTTTTCGACTTAGTTGGCCTGGGATCCTGCTAATCAGGGCCCCAGGCTATCTGCTCTCACTGTAAAATGGACTCCATGTACTTTAGGTACATCTCCAATTGGATGTTGGGTCACCTTGTGACCCCCTGTATAGTGTACCATAGGTACCTAGGGCATAGGTGCATCCAAGGCCTACCAGGGGCTGCAGCATCCAAATATTGACACAACTGGCTTATCACTCAGCTGGGGCAAGGTCGTGTAATCACCCCTTGCTTAGGTATAGTATTCCTATACCTGCCATTATATATAGACACATACATACCTATAAGTCACTCCTATGGCAGGCCTTAACAATCCTGGAGGCAGAGTGCTTGGTTTTATGTGAGATGGTGCTCTAGCATGAGCTGAGCCTGTCTGCAGCTTTCGGAACCATGTCCTTATAGCTGTTCTATGATATAGCCATACCATATACTCTTAAATGCATTATAATCCTCGCGGTTAAATGCTAACTCTGGTTTGGCTTTATCAAAAAATGTCGTGTAAGGTGTCATACGCTTTGGAATACTACCCCCTGGCGACGGGGGTAGCATTCTACCCTTCTAGAGGGAGAAGACCTGTTGTTCCTGTTAATTCCAGTTAAAGTTAACCAGAGCCTCAGCATCACAAGATGGATGCTGCTGTCACAGACACAAGTCTGACCTCCTGCTGCTGGGAGTCCTTCCAGCGAGGGAGGCTTGGACAATAGGTTTCCTGACTTGGGACGTGCTAGCACCACCACAGACAGGCCATAGTGTATTGGGGCAGGGAGGTCTGAATGAAATGAGACACTGCCTGGGGCACACAAGGTGTCCCATGCATAGCCCAGTTCAAACCAGTTGCTGGGGCACTCCAGCCCCAGCTCTGGCGCGAAACTGGACAAAAGGAAAGGGGTGTAACCACCCCATTCCCTGGTTCCACCCATAGGAGGGACCTAGTAGGTAATCCAGCCCCCCAGATTAGTATATAGGTAAGAGCTGAGTCAAGAGACTTTAGATTTATCCTGAACTGAAACTTGAAACAAAACTCTGGACCTTCGCCATTCTATTGCAACTAGAAGACTGAAGAATCTCCCTTGTGGTCAAGGAGTGACCACCCTGTGCAAACAAAGTGGTCCCAGTTACATACACAATTGACTCAACTAAAACATTAATAAATTTCATACAAAAATATTCATAACATTGTTTTTAATCACAACGTGTATCGTAAATTCATTCATGAGAAGATGCACAAAATATATAAAATATATAAAATATGTAATGCCCCGGAAGATTGGAATAGGGAAGGGTGGTGATGGGATGGTGAAAGTAAAGAATGAGTCACAAAGAACTGAATACAACAAAAATAATACTAGATTAACATAATGGAACAGATAATTCGTCAATTAATTAGACGATCATGCCTCAAACAATCACAAATGATAAATCAGGGAGGAGGCTCGCGGTATTCCTGCCCTCACCAGATTCGGTATTACCTACGGACCATGAATACCCCGATATAATATCCAGCGGTGACTAACATACGCCAATTAAAATCACTGCATTATGATACAACCCTAAGAATCATTGCCCCATTTTCAACAACTCCTGTCCTGATGAAGACCCTCTAGCAAGGCCCACACTACGCCTGCATCAATTCGGGTCGAAACGTCGACACTCCCTCCTGTGTTCAGCCTCCTCCCTGATTTATCATTTGTGATTGTTTGAGGCATGATCGTCTAATTAATTGACGAATTATCTGTTCCATTATGTTAATCTAGTATTATTTTTGTTGTATTCAGTTCTTTGTGACTCATTCTTTACTTTCACCATCCCATCACCACCCTTCCCTATTCCAATCTTCCGGGGCATTACATATTTTATATATTTTGTGTATCTTCTCATGAATGAATTTACGATACACGTTGTGATTAAAAACAATGTTGTTATGAATATTTTTGTATGAAATTTATTAATGTTTTAGTTGAGTCAATTGTGTATGTAACTGGGACCACTTTGTTTATATTAACCTTTCGCCCAGGTCCCAGTGACTCCTTGGGTTAACCCGTGTTTTACAGCACCCTGTGCAAACAGGCACCCTCCAGCGATCTGCGGTTTACTTTGTCGACGCTCCCGCCGGAGCCCGAGCACAGAGTCCGACAAGAGCCAGACTTCCAGACTTCTTTGACCCCGATCCACAGCCACAGCAAAGCTGAGACCAGTGGAGGCGACGAGAGACGTGGGACCGGCCATCTTGAATAACCTGCACTTTGCTACTTGTGCAGCTTCTGAGGCACCCTCGAAGTTGTGCATTGGGGATTGAGAAGCCCCAGCCCCGAGCACCTTTTGCACCGACGCACAGCCCTCCACACTCCACGAGTGCCGCATGGGGCCTGCCAGTGTTTTTGTGCTCGACGCTTCGGTCCGGTTACTTGCCCGTTGGCTAGTGGCCTCTGTGACGACGAACCTTTGAATCTGAACCGCTGCCTGGTTGCTCCAGGTGGGCCCCTGCTTCCCTGCAAAGGAGAATCCCCATAGATCTTGCTGGTCTAACCAGAAGCGAATATTCGATTCCTGCGTGGGTTGCGTTTGCCACGGCCTGTTGACTCCAATCCGGAAGCCGACGCCGCCAACAGCAAGATCCTTCGTGGGACAGTCCGTATCCAGCTCCTGGCTGTCGTCGACGCCTCCTGGTCCACGTGGCTGCAGAGTCAAGCTTTACGACATCACCTGATTGCTTTGCGACATCGCCTGGTTCCTTCCTGGTCACTGGCTAGTGACCCAGACTCTGTCCCCTCTGCTTTCAGGTACTCTTCATCCTCGATCCGCCCTTGGATCCAACCGGACACTTCTCTCCTGGTCGCCTGCAGCATCTTTTCACAAGTCTCCATAGGATTCAGCAATGAAACCCGACACACTTTGACACCTATGCACCCAGCTCCTGTGGGTGAGGTAAAGCGAGTACTTCGGTGCTCCTGTGGGTATTGACTATCCTAGTGTCCTAGTTTTCAGTAGCTTTCTCCTAGTCCATCCGGAAGTGTCCTAAAAGAACTAGTTTCCAATTCTTACGTTCCCATTATATCTCTATGGTTACTCGTGTGTGTGTGTGTAGACACTGCACCCGCTTCCCGTGGGCCTCCTGCTTCCTAACTCTTGGTAGTACAGGGTAGCCCCAGCGATGCCCTAGGCCCTAGGCCTACTCCCTGTTTGTGACGTGGTTCTTATACCACTATTTTAGTATATGGTTTTACGTGCCCCTAGGGCTCTACTGTATATTGTGCAACGTATTGTATGATAATTAAGTATCTTGTTATGTGCTTGTGCCTCTGACCTCATAAAGAGTTCAGAGGGGGGGTGTTAGTAATAAATACATATATATTTTATATATAACCTGTGTGGTGTCCTTTCATTTGGTATTCAAGGGGTTACATATGGTAAAACAGCTTGCTTCACATGCTCTCTGAAGTTTTAGCCTAAGACTGCTTTGTCCATGCTACCTCTAGGATAGCTGGTCTATAAGGTTGACTTTACAACCATCACCATAAGGGTTGTTTGGACTGGTGCAAGGTGCTCACTAGAATAGTGAACATCATATACCAGGCCAACTTCTCACAGCGACTACGGCCAAGCATTTTGTGAAAACCCTGGGTGCGGTTGTTACTCCGATTTGGAGTACTTTGGATTGATGATGCTGACCTGCTACCACAAACCTGAGGTATTTACGGTGCGCAGGGTGTATTGGAATATGAAAGTAAGCGTCCTTTAAATCCAGAGTGGAGAGAAAGTCGCCTTCCTGAAGAAAGGGCAGCACTTGTGGAGTGTTGCCATATGAAAATGGTCCGACTGAATGTATAGATTTAGTTCTCTGAGGTCTAATATAGGGCTGAGAGAGCCGTTCTTTTTAGGATTTAGAAAGTAGAGGGGAGTACACCCCTGCTACCTCGTATGGTAAAGGGACTGGTTCTATTGCACCTTTCTGCAACAAAGCAAGAACCTCTATCTTTAGAAGGGTGAGATGTTCTTGTGACTTGAGGTGTGACCTTGGAGGAATGTTAGATGGAGTGCTTGTAAGCTCCAGGCAATAACCAGATTGGCTAATTTGGAGAACCCATTTGTCTGATGTAATCGTATTGCAAATGGGTAGAAATTGGGAAAAACGTCACCCTACTGGAGTGGAATAGTCTGGGGGCGGGGGGAGAGGTGTGTAAAGGAAGTCACTATTTGGTGTTTGCAGGGGAAGTGCGTGTTGAATTACCTCTGCCTCTTCCCTTGCCGTTGTTTCCTCTATATCCACCTTTAAAATAACCTATTGAAGAGGGCAACTGATTGTTGCCCTTGTAAGAGGAGGAGGGATTGTCTGTAGACACATTTTTGGAGCCGCCCCTGTAATAATACCAGTATTTGTAAAGCGCACAGCTACCTCCGAAGGGGTGTCCCGGCGCTGGGGGCCCTCCGGAAGATTAAGCAAGCTATTTCCCAAAGTCACATGGTGCTGGGCTAACCTGCTGCCGGCACTGGGGATCGAACCGTGAACCCCGTAGTCCAGAGTCAGGAACCCTGGCCGCTGCGCCACACCTCTTCCCTGTAAAATGAGCGACAAAAGGACCCTCTGTTGGAAGGTGATTGTAAGGCCCCCATGGACTGATCAACGTCGGTATCCTTTTTAGGTCTTGCCTGAGCCAACGCGGAAGCGCTGCTCTGCGAGGCTTCTAGTAAGGACTTCCAACTCCCACAGCTTTTCCTTGTGTTGTTTTTTTGCACGGCCACGCATTTGATTGACCATTGCAAAAGGCTTTGACAGAAAGAAAGCACGCAAATGGCCAACGGCTATGGTATGTCCAGCCTTATCTTTTAATGTCCCCTCCCATAGCCTATGTGTCTCGGGAGCAAGCAGCGGTGCCATCCGTTTCCAATTATCGCGCCTGCGCTTGTTTACATGTGCCTGTCTCGTGGTCGCGTTAATTGGAAACAGATGGCCTTCACTGTTGTGGCCGCACGTTTCTTTTTTGTTTTAAGTTAGATGCCTATTCCCCCTCCTCCCACCCGCTCCTCAGCAAAGTACTTGTTTATGCCATGCCAGCCGCCATGCTTATAACTTTTATGTGCTCGGGCACCATACTTTTGAGCATGATGCCCGCTTTTATATTTATAAAAGTGTGGTGTTCCAAGTGACTTGATTGCTCAGTTTAGGCGGGGGTTACAGCTCGCAGCTATGGGTAGGTGGGAGGTCTCAGCCCACTGTCATCACACAGTTAAGGCTTCATGGGATCGCCGCGCAGCTCTCTCTATGGACACCGGATGTCAGGTTTAGAGAATGTAGCTTTCGGTGCGCTGCTTCTTCAAAGGGCGGTTTCACGCCACAAGAAGGTGCATCAAAGGGCATGCTCTGAAATCAGTGCGCTGTGAAGGGCAAAAATATGGAAAGCCTCGGATTCTTCACATACTTGGGAAGTTCTGTCTCCCCTCTCTTGTCTCTGTCCATTGCACTCCCTGTGAGTTCACTGCTGCAAGTCGTCCTTCACCTTACGTCTGCAGCACCTCAGTCACGTTCTTTTTAATCTGGTGTCTCTCTAATTTCCTCATCCCCTCCGGTATTATTTCTCCTCCCTCGGTGGTCTTTTCTGTCGCTTGCCTCTGCTGAGTTTCTCGCTCCTTTTCTCTCAATTTATGTTTTGCGGCAGTGCAATACAACCAAGAGCCTTTTCCTCGCACCTCTGTAGTTCAACAACAGTATGCTAATAATATTGCCACCGTCATCTCTCTAGTCATTTTGCATCTGCATGTGGTGCCAACCTCCAGCTAACTTTGGACCAAGGGTTTTTTGTACATAATTGTGACTTATTAAAAAATGCTGCTGCTCCGACATTTGATACCACAACACTGCTTACTTTTGATTAATGAGTGTTTGCATGTATACATGATGTACAAGTTATTTACCTTCGGTAACGATGTATCTGGTAGAGCCGATGCTAGCCGCAGATTCCTTAACGTAGAATTATCCCCAGGCGTGAGACTGGATCCGGGTTTTTTTTTTTGCCACAGCATCTCTGCGCGCTGGGGGCGGCACCACATGATTCCGTCCTGACGTTGTCCGCTGATGTGACGTCAGCGAGGTCACATAAGTCCCACCCCGGCGCGCTGACGTTAGTTTTCTTCTGAGAACTTTTCAGCGCCACAACGCAGAACCATCACAAACAAAACTGAGAATATGGGAACAGTGTGCAAAAAAATCAGGTAAACCGAAAGGGAAGAAGTGAATGGTGAGGAACAGCACCATTTGGGAAAGTGTCAGGCACCGAGTTACTGAAAGTCATGGAAGGAAAGAGCAGAGCACCGCTCTGAGAAGCAACTTTGCAAAGTGAAGGCGATATCCTCCCTGGAGGCAGAAAAACATGTGAAAAATGTCATAGCAGACGACAGAGTCTGCAACCACAATCTAAAACAGTGAAGGGCAACAAGTCCGGAACAGATAAGTAACGACAAATTTCCCCAAGACAACACCATCAAGGAATGTTGTATCCCCTGTAAAGAGCTAAGGGCTGAGGCACAGCCAAGAGACCCCAATCCAGAGAACTGCAGAGGAGTCCGAAACCCAAAGCAATGAAAAAGGGAGAAGATTATGAGTAGGCCCCACACTAGAATAACCAGGGTGTAGGGATGCAGATGTACACATGAACCTACTGTCCAATTACCAGAAAGGAAGGAGTGGAACAAATAAACAGAACAAAGCATCATGCCAGGGAGGAAGTGAAAGAGGGCACTCTCCGAAGACAAAGCCACCCGGAGGGAGGCGAGTGTAGAAGACCAAGCTGAAGGTCCTCGCAGAACAGGGAGGAAGGGCTGGTCGTGAAGGAATCTGCAGATAGAATCGTCTCTACCAGATACATTTTTTCCGATGGTAAGTAACTTGTACATCTGATAGACTATTAGCTGCAGATTCCTCAACATAGAATACATACGCTAGCCATACCCAGAGGGGAGGAGGGTCCGCGAGAGAACCTGACCAGCTTGGAAGAACACAGGGCCCCAACAGGAGATGTTTCATGGGGACAGGAAGGACGGCCCAACCCCGACCAAGCAGAAATAAGCAAGAACAAGGAGAAGGGAAGGCCAAGATACCACAAGCCTACCCGAGGGGCAAAGGGCATCCGCCAGAAAAACCCGGAGGGACAGACGGCACCAAGAGAGTACCAAAGGAAGAAAAGAACCACCTGCAAAATCCATAGAGATGAGGTGGAAAAGGAGGCAGAGCCTGCCTCAGGAGAACACACCCAGCGAAGGGGACAGCTGAACGGGCATCAGCCCCTAGGCAGGGGACAAGGCAGGAACGGCCACACGGCAGAGAAGCGCATACATGAGAAGAAGGACGCCGTCGCGCAAAGCTCCAGCAAAACAAGGGATAGGAACACACAGGTACACGCCCTGGCCCATGGAGGCGGACCATAACGACCAGGCAGGCGCAGCAGGCAGCTGGTACATACTATGAAGTAGTGTGCCCAGAACAGCGACCCCCGGGAAGCGAGACATATGTACTACAGACCTAAAGCCGTCCACCAGAACACAGGAGAACACCAGAATATCCTAGCCCCCCTGGAACACAAGGCAGAGGACCAGGACGAAACGTCAGATAATAAGGTAGAAACACCACATCACAACGCCGTAGACGGCAGAACAAATGTCGGTCTGGCGATCCAGAGGCCGAAGAAGGAAGGCAAAACGCACAGAAGCCGATATCCCGCACCAACAAAGGGCAAAAGGCACGACAGGCAAGCCCTGTAGAAGGATACTGAGCAGGACAGCACCAAGCGGTATACAGTGATGCCAGGAAACGCGAGAAACCCAACAAGGTATCCACACCCGCCCGGCTTAGGACAGGGCTATACAATAGCTAACAAGTACCCCACCTAGGGTATGACACGTTCCAAAACAAAACAGGGGAACACCTCTTAGGGAAACCAGCAGCAGAAGTCAAGAACATAAAAGAAATGTGGGTATCACAACAGGCAGCTTACCAATCAGCCAAAAAATACACAGATGGTCCAACCTGAGGACCTATAAGGCTTCACTAACAGCCAAAAACACACACACCACAAAAGCCGAAGGGCTTTACCAGCAGCCAAAAGTACAGAGGGGCCAATTGAAGGACCCTGAAGGCATTCTAAGCCACACACAGCACACAGACGGGCCAACCGAAACACTAGGCCCAGAGAGAAAGGTGGGATAAACGCCTCCCATAAGACACCTGAGGACCGACAAGCCGAAGCTTACAGAGGGGGAGGAGGACGGGGAGGAGGACAAAGCACCGCAAGGAGTCGTTGAATAGCGGAGTCTGCGTGGGTGTTAAATAAAAGAATCCCGTCAAAAGGCAGGTCAACAAGACGCTCCCGAATATTCTCCGGAAAGAGGCTATCCTGCAACCAAGCATGGCGGCGAGGGCCACAGAACTCGCCATAGCACGGGCGAGAGAATCGGAGACATCTAAAGCCGAACGGAGAATAAATGCAGCCAACTCCCAACCATCCAGCACATGGTGCCGCAGATCAGCACGGACACCTTTGTGGGAGGTGCGAGACAGAAGGGACTCCACGGAATCCCATAGGCCTGAGGTAGCCCTGGCCAGCACACAAAGTGTGTTGCGCGCACGCGCCCAGAGCCGCACTAGTGGAAGCGAAAATGTTACGCCCCCAGGAGTCCAACCACCAGGCCTCCCGTGAGGGAGGGAGCAACACTGAAGGTAAGTAAGGAAAAGCAGTCTGCAGGACAGGGTCCTGGGCAGGTGGGTGGGAAAACCGGTAGACTGGATCGTGCAGGGCAGGACAGTGGCAGTGGAGGAGTGGTTGGGGCACCGGACTCCCCCCAGTCCCCCCAGAAGAGCGTTGTGGAGCAAAGCTTCGAATGGAAGAAGCGGCTCCCCTCCACCTGAGCCCTAGTGGAGAATCTCCAACAAGTGGTCCGTCGGGAGTGGAGCGACCGGATTGCCCATTTGCAAAATGCCGGTGGCCGTTGAAATGGCCCGGGCAAAGGCTACACTCTCCTCCCTAGGGCGTCGTGGGGAAGAGAGCAACTCTTCCGTGGGCGAAGGCTGCAAACTAAGCCCCCCGTCCCCGTGCCCTGCTAGAGGAAGAAACGGCCAGCCCCTGTAGGATGGAAGACCCATGGACGAGTGAGGGGCTTGAGGGGACTCCGGAGAAGCCTGCGGGGCAACCAACTGCGAGGCGCGGAAGAGCGGGTCTGGGGCTGTGGACGCGGAGACAGCGTGGAACCCGCCCTGGAAGTTGCTGGGCAAAATATAATGATGCGGTGTCCAGTCTCCGGTGAAGAGGAGACAAGGAGATGACAATTCTCCGGAGAGGAAGGAACATCTGGAGAAGAGTCGACGATCCGACGTCGGAACGGCACCTGGGAGTCCACCATGGGCGCCGAGTCGACCTCCACCACCACTTGCCTTACAGGAGAAAGGGGCGGGGTCTGAGCCGAAGCGGCCAATAAACGATGCCGAAAAGGCGCCGGCTCGACCTCAGACAAGGCAGCCGCCTGCGCAGAGGACCGAGAGGAACGCGGGGAGGCGCCCCAGGTCCCGGCCTCCACCCGTGGCGCTGCCAGGGCCGGGGAGAAAAGCTGTCATGCTGGCTCGGCCTCTGGTAAGACAGCCATCTGCCCAGACCACCGAGGGGGACTCTGGGACGAGCCATGAGTCCTGGCGACCTCATGTGACACCACAGTGAACCCTGGGGGGCTTTGCGGCTAGGCAGGGACGCCATAGGTCGAAGATGGGAACCCCGTAGGGCCGCACCCCGATGACACCACGCCTCCAAAACCTGAAGCCGGGGGCGTGTCCGCGGAAGGCCCCGCGCATGGCAAGGGATCCGCAGACGTCTCAGGAAGAGGAGGGGGGCCCAAAGAAGCCTCCAGAGCGGTAGCATAGGCCTTCATTTGGGCCCTTGTCGCCCCAGGGCCAGGAAACGGCAGAAAGGGTGGCGACGGGCAAGGGCGTACGTCCCGAGAGGAACCCGCTCCCTCTGTAGAACGAGGACAAGGCCTCGGTGGCAAGCTGTAGGACTTACCAGCGGGCGAGCGACGCCCATGGGTCCTCTGTGCAGGACGATGCCGCACCCGAAATCGGCGGCTTCTGGACCCTTCCGAGGTAGGTGACGGACGCTGTGACAAGACCGATCTAGACAAGCGGGCCGAAAGCAACTTCATCCGGTGCTCCCGCTGGTACATCGGCTTGAGATGCTCGCCCTAACACCACATTTAAATAGGGTGAGGGTCCGTGAGCCGACATCTGACTCGTACAAGAAGCACACGCCTTGAACCCCGAAGGCATTGCACACTGTTCCCAAAGCAAAAGCATTAAAAGAGGCCTGAAAACAGGTCAAGGGAACTCTCTCCGGATCCACGTTGCACGCGGAAAAGAAGGAAACTGGCGTCAGCGCGCCGGGCAGGGACTTATGTGACCTCGCTGACGTCACGTCTGCGGACAACGTCAGGGCAGAGTCATGTGGTGCACCCAGCGCGCAGAGATGCTGTGGCAAAAAAAAAATCGGGATCCAGTCTCACGCCTGGGGATAATTCTACGTAAAGGAATCTGCGGTTAGTAGTCTCTTTCAGATGTGGGCTCTTAAAAATTGTCAACAGTCATAGTGATTTTTGCACGTTGATATGCTTCCAATCAAATGGGGCGGAGGGTGGGGGGGGTCTTACTGAGGCAACCTTTTATACATAATGAACATTAACTCACTACTCCGTCCTGAGTGATACACCATGACTGCATATTTTGGCTGTACCCTATAGAATCTGCTCTCAAGACCAACAGTAATCAATTTTTTTTATATGATATGATTTTTGACAACTAATTTAAAACGAAAAGAGCTTCACACAAGATCAGCCTCTGACTCCTGTATGTATGTTAAAATGCAAAGCCCTGCTGGTAACCTAGAAACCTCAGTCTGTGACAAATACCATCATCTCAAACTGGGCTCCTCATATGTTTTAAATTTTTATTGAGGACATATGCTCCTGGACACACGTTTTTTCCTTCCTAGATTCAAAGAACACTAAAGAAAATCACTATCCAAGTTTACGACAATCCTAAATGTGAACTCCACTTCACCCTAGATGGAAATGAAGATCATGATTCAAATCTGGATCACCCTCCATACCTTCACCTTCACCACATTCTTTGCAGACCGCAGTAAATGTTTGTACAATGGCTAGAAACATTAAAACTGGTAGTATAGACGCTATTCCTATTAACAACACAATCAGTAGTAGGGGTGGGTGAAATATTCCGTTCTGCTGATGGAATTGTTGGAGTTTTGTCTTCTCCCCTCTCCTCTTCCCCCTCCCCTTTCTTCTGGCACACCTCTCCTCTCCTCTTCCCCCTCTCTCTTTGTGCACACCTCTCCTCTTCCTCCTCCTTCCCTTTGACCTCTAGTAACAACATGTGGTAGTGCAACATAGTGCACCCAGCGCTGTATATTCCTATCCAGGAACCTCTAGTAACTACCTGTTGTAGTGTACCTTAGCTCACCCTGCGCTGACACTAGCTGATCATGTGATGCATGGCTATACCCTTATAAGGTCCCAAAGGCGAGACCTATTGGCTATGCCAATGCTTGTTCATCTGTTCCAGGGATGTATCGACAGCCGGACCAAAGAGGTGTTCTTTGTCATAGGGTTGGTTAAGAATAGAGGCTTGTACCTCAGGCTTGAATCCTGACATTCTTACCAAGCATGTCTACGAAGCAGTACGCTAGTGTTTATTGCCCGAGCTGCTGTGTCTGCCTGATCTAGAGCACACCTGATAGAGGTATTAGTTATTAATTTACCCTCTTGAATCGGGGCACTAGCTCTAGACTTATGCTCATCAGGAAGAAATTCAATGAGCTTTTTGAGCTCATCATAATGAGCTCTATCATACCTTGCAAATAGTCCTTGGGCATTGGCAATGCGCCAATGAGTAGTAGCTTGCAACGCTATTCTTTTGCTAGAAGTGTCCGTTAATTTGGAGTCTTTATCTTGAGGAGGGGCGTCCCCTGTTGTTTGCGAATTAGCTCTTTTACAAGTGTTGGAAACTATTAAAGAGTCCATGTGTAACAGGCCCTTGATATACACAGGGTCATTAGGTGCAGATTTGTACTACTTCTCTACTCGTGGAAGTGATGATTCTAGCTCTTACAGGGTCTTTAAAGATGTCATCAGTATGTTTAAGCATACTTTTTAGGTTTCGTCCTGGCGTTGCAACTGCGTAGCAGTTGCAACCCCAGGACGAAATCTAATGTTATCTCAATAGTAGGGACTTGAAACCGCCCCTTTTTCCATTGGCTAGCTCCATAAATGGAGGCTAGCCATTGGAAGACACGGTTGTCCATCACTCTTTCCCGGTCAGAACGCGAATCGCGGGCGTTTCTGACTCTTTTTTTAAGTCCCGCCCTCTCCTCTTCCCATTGGCTGGAATTTTACCTTCCAGCCAATTGGAAGGGGAGAGCCCGAAAAACACGCCCCCCAGCTCTTCGACCGCCGCCTCGGGTGAGTGCTTGTTTAATCGGCTCATCACCTGGGTGGGTTAGCAAAACTCTCCAGGTTTATAATTATCCCGATTTTCTGAGTTAGGATGATGGATGTGCCTTCCTTGCCTCGAGGCTGTGGTAATAGAGTGGCTCTAACTCAGATGAGTGATCGAGCTGCCCTGTTTCTTTCATTTTCAAAATATCGATCCCACGACTGTTTCTTAACTCGAGACTGTCACATTCTTCACTGTCTGTGATCAAAAGTTAAATGAAAATGCCAGGGCGGGAGCCGGGTTCCAGCTGGCGGGAGGCTGAAGCAAATTGTCATTTTGGGAAAATCAATTCGTTTCCACTGAGCATTGAAGTCGCTTTATCGCGAGATTAGGTTAGGGCACGGCTACAATTTCCCCCTCCGCCCCCTCACATCAGCGACGATGATCCCGCTGATGAAAGGGCCGCACCCCCTCTCCACTAGGCCCTCATCCCCCAGCTTCCACAATAAGTGGAGAGCCCACGGGCCTCGTTCTGAGATACCATTTTTTTTTGGGTGGCCCACTAAGAGGCAAAAAGTTGACAACAGGGTACCAGAGACGCCAGAGATCAGAGCGAGGGTTATGCCCAATACACGGCGCTGTAACTAGGCTTCAGGTCGTTGTGTGGAGTGTGAGGCGCTCTTCGACCTCTGCTTGGGGTGACATCCCCCATACACAGTGTTTTAAGATAATGCAGGTTACTCTGTTAGCAATGGGATGGCATATAGATACTCTAGTATTACGTTTTCAAATTGTTAAAATTTAACAAGTGCGTTTAAGTGATAGTGTAAATGAACAGCAGATAGGGGTTTCTATCTTGCCTCAGTATGCAGATAACCTGTCCAAAGTCGGTGAGCCGATTATAATTGTTAACGTTAATGAGAGAAATCAGTCTGTATTGATTGTCTTGGAAAGGTAAGGTTTAATTATAAAGCTGACTGTACAGTGTGAAGACAGGAATCATGGACGGATCTCTTGCATGAATGTTAGTAGACAACCACCGACTCGCACCATGATAAGTGTTTTGGCTATCGTAGTTGGAGTGAAACACGTGTCAGGTTTCCAACAGATACGCTTATAATAGCATCACCATGCAATGCTTAATTTGGGGTAGGGGAGGCCAAGGCTTAGGGCCGCAGGCTGCAGCTGCTCCCCGTCCTGACAGTCATTGAGCCTGCAATATTAGGCATCCATGCCGCAGCTTTTTCTCGTGGGTAAGGCGCCACCCGCCTACACCCCCCCGCCCCCCGCCCCCCCCACCCCCCGCCTTCCCGGCGGGTCAATTATCCAGGTGTCTTTGAAGGCCACTGCCTCGCTTTTAAAGATAGGGACTCCTTGCGCCTACCCCGCGCTGTCCTTGCAGCGACTGTCTCGGGGGGCTAGGCCTCCTCCCCCATGTTAGCCTCGGAATATTTCAGGCCGTTGCACCCTTCAGGGAGCAAGCAGGTCACGAGGGGACGATAATTTTCGGCGAGCTGGTGTTAGCCTGGCGACGTCATTTAGGCTGCACAACAGAGAGGACTCATGAATAAGAACAGGATTAGCAGGATAAGAATGTATGTTGTACATCACAGAGACAGTGAATTAGCTTTTGACCAAAAACACCGAATTTCTCTGGCAGAGCGGTCATTTGCTGGCCCCCGTTCATTCACACGAGAATTTAGGGGGTATTAATTGTCAGTCGGCTTAATATCAGCCTCTGCGGTGCTACCTGCAACGTGTCGGCTATCAACCCATGGGTTGGTGGTTCGCGCCCAGCCACCGCCAGTTGGTAAATTCATGCTCAAATGTTTGTGCACGGCGTAAATAAAATCTCAGCTCTGCTGATTTTCCCTGACTCTATAGGAAAGGAAGATATATAGTCCAGTGAGGTTAACGACGCGGGAATCCGGCTGGTGTGGCCATTCATGTTGACGAGGGAGACGTTTTTTAACGACCCCTGCATAACAATTACTTGTAATGTGAGGCCCGTCAGAGTAAGAATACACACAGGAGTTTACTAGCTATAAAAATTGTACGTAACTATACTCGCACATCCTGCCTATAAAGAAGCTGGAATCTCATCACAGATTAGAATGAACTCATATTTTGTCTACAGTAGATTAGACGTTCCGCAGATGACCTCATGGCGATGTGAACTTCCATTTTGAATAAGGAGTTAGGATAAACTGATACGAAATGGAAGTGGAAAGGATACGGAAGTTACATTACTTTTTTGTGAAATTACACAATTGTTCCAAACACAATGGGCTCTCCCTCTATGGCCAGGCTCGTTGCCCACGATACAACCGTACAATTGTTGCAAGGACCTTCAGAGGTTATCCATGTATATCGGAATTTCTCTAACTTATTGCATCTCTTGCTCATAACAGCGGAAACACCGAGCTATGACTGATTCTCTCGGTGCACGAAGTCGGCGGCCTGATTCACAGGCATCAATTCAGTGAACGCCCCGAGTTAGATTCGTGCTTTAAAAAGTGCAATCACCCAGAAACAGTGGCACAGCATCGCCCGGCGCAGATTACAGACCGGTGTTTCGGCATAACGGCTTCATCGAGAGGGCCACAGCAAACAGATGAAATGCGGTAATCTAATATCGGAAATTAAAACGGGCTGGGAAATGTACCGATTGATATCCTGGGTGCCTTATGGGTTTTACTGCACAATTGCTATTTATAGGAATATTGGCAAGTCACAAATGTCGTTCCCACACTGCATATCATAGCAGGCAGTACTGGCAGTGTCCTTACTGCTCGGTGCAGGCAGAACTAGTAGTGTGCTTACTGCAGGCAGTACTAGCAGTGTGCTTACTGCTCGATGCAGGCAGTACTAGCAGTGTGCTTACTGCTCGATGCAGGCAGTACTGGCAGTGTGCTTACTGCTCGATGCAGGCAGTACTGGCAGTGTGCTTACTGCTCGGTGCAGGCAGTACTGGCAGTGTCCTTACTGCTCGGTGCAGGCAGTACTAGCAGTGTGCTTACTCCTCGGTGTAGGCAGTACTAGCAGTGTGCTTGCTGCTCGGTGCAGGCAGTACTAGCAGTGTGCTTGCTGCTCGGTGCAGGCAGTACTAGCAGTGTGCTTACTGCTCGGTGCAGGCAGTACTAGCAGTGTGCTTACTGCTCGATGCAGGCAGTACTAGCAGTGTGCTTACTGCTCGTGCAGGCAGTACTAGCAGTGTGCTTACTGCTCGATGCAGGCAGTACTAGCAGTGTCATTACTGCTCGGAGCAGGCAGTACTGGCAGTGTCATTACTGCTCGGTGCAGGCAGAACTAGCAGTGTGCTTACTGCAGGCAGTACTAGCAGTGTGCTTACTGCTCGGAGCAGGCAGTACTGGCAGTGTCCTTACTGCTCGGTGCAGGCAGTACTAGCAGTGTGCTTACTGCTCGGTGCAGGCAGTACTGGCAGTGTCCTTACTGCTCGGTGCAGGCAGTACTAGCAGTGTGCTTACTCCTCGGTGTAGGCAGTACTAGCAGTGTGCTTACTGCTCGGTGCAGGCAGTACTAGCAGTGTGCTTGCTGCTCAGTGCAGGCAGTAGTAGCACTGTGCTTGCTGCTCGGTGCAGGCAGTAGTAGCAGTGTGCTTACTGCTCAGTGCAGGCAGTACTAGCCGTGTGCTTACTGGTCGATGCAGGCAGTACTAGCAGTGTGTTTTGCTGCTTGGTGTTGTATCAGCAATAAGTTCACTGCCCAGTGCTGGTCGTTTGTCACAGTGCGTGTGTTTTGTGCTCGTTGGTGTGGTTACTGAACAGACCTAGCATTCAAGAGTTATGCTTGCCTGTTGGCGCTGACCGCGTTAGGAGTCTGTTTTCCTCCTGTATTGGCAGTATATTTACTGCTTAGAGCTAGTCGTATTAGTAGTGTGCTTACTTCTCGGCACTTTACATTAGTCTGCACTTTCCTCACAGTGTTAACAGTGTATTTACTGCTAGGGCTAGAAGTATTAGCATTGTTTTTTATTCGCTAGGGCATGCTGTAATAGTAGTGTGTTTACCGTTCAGAGCTAGTAGTATTAGTAGTATTAACTACTCAGGGCTAACAGCATTATTCAGCGTGTTTATTGCTGAGTACTAGCAGTATTTACATTATAGTTAGTGTTCATAGGTTGCCATGTTAGCAGGTTGTTTACTACTCACTTCCGGCGGTATTTCCAGTGTCACAGTATTTATTTCCTGCTCAGTGAAGCCAGTATTATCATCGTTTACTGCTGAAGGCTATACTAGTATTAGTAGTGTGTTTATTGCTAGGTACTAGCAGTATTTGCATTGTGATTCATGTTCATTAAATCAATATTTGGACAGGGGGCTTATTTCACGAATTCCCTAATTTTAATAGAAAACGATTTTATATTATTTGGGCTGGCTGAAAAATTGCTTTATTAAATTAATTATTTTAATAATACGTCGTGAGCATGTTGAGCTAGCTTCTTACATCCTTTGTCTGAAATATTTTAGCAAAAAAATATTAGACCGTTTTCTTAGATTTATTTATCAGAATTGCTGACCTTTGACCTAGAGACCTACACCAACTTAACAAAAGTTGTGTAATAGTGCAAAGAATCACTGAAATTGCAAAACGTTTCATGTAGTTGTGCAGAGTAAAAAATTAACTTTGATGGACATATTGCAGCACTCTTGCCTAATGTACACAGTTGTATCTGCCCCTTGTTCAACAAGGGGGGCATGCTTAACACCTTGACTGCTACAGAAATTCCCGCTGGGTGCTGATCTTTTTTAAAATCCCAATGATCATGACGAGCACAGCTCGTCATAAGCACACGAGCAGTGTACTGCATGACGAGCTGAGCTCGTCATGAGCATGGAAGGGGTTAATGAATATGAATACAATATTTATTAGCGGCAGATGAAGAAATGGTGTTCAGTCAACTCATTGAGTACATCTAAGTTCAAGTCTGTTTCATAGAGTGATGTATTCATTGGTTTGTTTCTCTGGGTGTATGTGTGGCTCTGGGTGTGTGTGGCTGGCTGTGTGTGTGTGGCTTTGGGTGTCTGGCTTTGGGTGTCTGTGGCTCTGTGTGTCTGTGGCTCTGTGTGTGTGTGTGTGTGTGTGTGGTAATTGCTGTCTGCTGAGCTCGTCCAGTAGGGTACAATAGGTCTCACATTTGCGAGAGATTAAGCTATTGTAAATGTAAATGACAATGCCATTTATTTATCTGTTTTCAAAACCAACACATAAATAAAAATGTTGTCATTTACAATGCCAATAGCTCTAACTTTTGCAAAGGCGAAACCGTTGCATTGTAAATGCTTGTTAACATTGGGAATGTTTGTGTATATAACAACAAAAGGTAACTGTGGGTCTATAGGAATCTACTGGTGTTTTCTGTGCTCGTTAGGAACCTATAGCATGTGTAGCCTATGTGTAACCAAAGTACAACAAGATATTTTCATGATGTGAATGTTTGTGTAGCCCTTTGAGATGAACTTAGTGTGTCAAACAAAAAATTCTCCTCTAAAGTCTGAAGCTCTACTCCATGATATTGTGCATCTCTTTTAACGAGCTCAATATATCCAATTTTATCTGTAGGAGAAGGTCTGGATGGATATAGCTCGGGATCGTTATCTGGTTACGGGTCAGCATTATATTTATACCATGGGTCTGTATCCTGTGGTGTGTAGTCATCTATATCCCCATCCCCTGTATCCTGTGGGTCAGGTGATGGTGGTGGAGGAGAATATGTAGGTGTAATTAGTAAATTTGGATCAGTGGTTGAAGAATATGGAGTAGGGTCAGTAACCACATTTTTCCTTTTTAGAGGAATGTGGTAGTCTTCTTGTAAGTGAAAACACAAGGGAAGCGGGTTCCGTTCCCCATATAGCTGCGACAGCCTATTATAATGAATTTAATGAATTAAATTCTGAATCAACCTTTTCATTCCACTTTTTGACAAAAATGTTCATCCTTATATGTCTCTGCTTGTCTTCAATCCATTATACCCATTTTCATTGTTCCTGCTTTTCAAAAAAACACAGGGGAATCACTGTTTCCTCATGCCACGTTTTTATTGCAAATCACCCAATGCATTTCGGAAATAATCCCTTCTTCGGGGGTTTCTAAAGTGCAAAAATAATTAATCTTGTTCAGTTCAATGATAATCATTGTTAAAATAAACAAATTATTATCTACCATATTTTTCTCTTGTTCAATCTGTACACAAACGATTACTTTCATTATTATTGTGCATTAATAGCTTCGAGCACTCCCCATGCTTAATGTTTAAACTCCCAATCATCTCTCGTTCTAACATCGCTGCAAACTAACCAGCTTCCCAGCCACTCTGTTCTCCCCTGGAGCCCCATGCTGAACTCCGTTCAAACAATATTCTGCGGCGCGCTTACCGTGGCATTTATTATTGCAACCTTTAATACGTCAGTTGTTAGCAAAGTCCTGTCATAATTATCTTTGTTACTCCGTCCCACGGACAAACTGCATGGGTGATTTGCAATAAAAACGTGGCATGCGGAAACAGTGATTCCCCTGTGTTTTTTTAAAAAGCAGGAACAATGAAAATGGGTATAATGGATTGAAGACGAGAACAGTGCGGCCCCCAATGCAACACAATTTGTTGAAAGATGGCTCAGCGAATCAGTGGCCCCCGAGGGCCTTATGGATGTGTTCTGTGTCAAGAGAGTGCATAGGGTCCCAATGAGGAGACCGGTCCCAAGCACACCGTTGTGCCATATGATTGCGCGCATTCTTAACTATAAAGATCGCAACACTCTTCTCCGCAGCACCAGGGTGATTGCTCCCCTACTATATGATAATATGTGAATCTTCCTTTTCTGTTGTAGGGGAACTCTGTGTATAGTCATAATCTTGTGAATAGTCCCGCCCATGTGCGTGGACCCCGGAGCAATCGAAATAGTCTCTTAAGTTATCTTCTTCTGCAGTCCCGCGTAGACACTTAAGAGAAAATCAAAGACAAATAATGCAGCCTAAAACTACAAGGCTACATTGGCCAGCACTTCATCTCGAAGTGAAAAAGAGCCAAAATAATATTACATTATACACACTTTGTAAAGTTTCACACCTAGAGAAACTCCCCTTCACAAAAATCCTTTGTCATGATAGAGAGGAAGGGTTGGACAGACAAGCCCCATAGGCTGCCATTATGTGTCTGGAAAAGGGATACCGTGCCTTTAAGGAACTCTCCCGAGACCCTCGGTATCCCAGGATGCACAGCCAAAGGCCTTTTGCTTTGAGTTCTTTTTTCCGGCTCCTGCTAGCAGAACCCTGGAGCATTGAGCTCTACCTTTTTGGGTATATCCTCAATTTTTGGAGCTTTTCCAGTGTTTTGAGTGTTTCACTCGACATCTGGGGTCTCCCTCTTCCAGTTGCTGTCTTTTTTTACCAGTTTTGCCACCTCCTTTTGTCTAAATACCAGATTTAATCGACAAGTGCCCTGAGTGTGGTAGGAAGAAGGCAAAATCTGACCTCCACAGAGTATGCATACTCTGTCTCCCTTCTACCCATGTCCCTGACTCCTGTGATATCTGTCACTCTTTCTCCAGGAGGAGCCTGCGTGACAGGGAGAAGATTCGTCTCCAAGGCCTGGAGCAGAGGACACATCAAGAACCAGGTGGAACTTCTGGGCATGGAGGGACTCTGTCATCATCCTCTGCCCGTGCATCGGCCTCTGGGGGGCTCCCCAGTCAAGAAAAGGCCCAGAAAAGGCACCGGTCCCGGTCGATGGCTTCGGCGTAGAGAGGTATGACCACCATCTGCTCCCAGTCGAGTCAGGGCTCTGGGTCGAAGAGGCTCCGATGTTCGGCGTCGAGGGGTAGGACGTCGAGACCTCGGACGAGGTGGACGTCGAGGACTTTACCGGCGTCGACACACCATCGACGTTGTGCTGAGTCCCAAAGAGGCAGGCGCTTGCCGTCGAGGCGACACCGCCGTTCGCCTTCTACACGAAGATCGACATCGAGGAGAGAAAGATCGACATCGAGGAGAGAAAGATCGACGTTGAGGCGAAGACGCTCGACATCTGGGAGTTCGTTGACGTCAGGAAGAACGACATCGAGAAGAGAGACGTCAAAGAGGTCGACGTCGATGAGGGAAAAGTCTATGTCGAAGAGTAAGTCGAGGCCCAGAACGGTGTCTAGTGCCTTTGTGGTTAGCGTCTCATCGTCCTCATCATCGGCGAGTGCCCGGTCGCGGCGGCACCGGCGCTCGCACTCAGAGAGTTCAGCCTCCAGAGTGTCCTCCCCGAGGCCTGCTCGTAAGAAGAGGAGAGTTCTTAGGTCACCGGACTCTGATTATTCGCGGACCTACTCGCCCTTAAGACCCTGGATGCCTACACCTCTTCCGCAACTTCCTCCTCCTCCACCACCTCCGCCTCCGCCTCCTCCTCCACCACCTCCTCCTCCTCCACCACCTCCTCCTCCACCACCTCCTCCTCCACCACCACCTCCTCCTCCACCACCTCCGCCTCCACCACCTCCGCCTCCTCCTCCTCCTCCTCCACCACCTCCTCCTCCACCAGCGCCTCGGCCTCCACAACCGAACCCTTTGGTTCGGGCTCAGCCTCTTCCGTTTCCGCAGCCTCCGGGGCCGGTGGTTCCAGCAAGCCAAGATCAAAATCCAGAGGGAGGCATCGCTCTCGCAGTGAGCGTAGATTCTTCGACGAGGTCACGTCATCATCGGTCAAGGGAAAGGTCACGGTCCAGGTACATGGATTCGTCCAGTCACAGGAGATATTCTCCCACTTTGTCGGACTCTCCTCCGACGAGAGTGTCATCGGTGGATGACATTGTGACATTCCAGGATGTGCTGCTGAGAGGGGCAGCGAACTTGGGGATCACACTGACTGTGCTCACCCCTTCCACCTCTGTGATTTTTAAACGTTGCAGCGCAGGCACCTCTCTCGTCCGTTGTTACCTTTGGTGCCAGGACTGGAAGAACCGGCCATGGAGCTGTTTCTGATGCCGGCCTCGGTGAAGTCGGCGCCATCTAGGCTTCAAAAGAAGTACAGGCCCCCGGATTCTGATCCTGGGTTCTTAAGAGCAGATCCTGTGCCGGATTCTGTCATTGTGACAGCGGCAAAGAAGTAGCATTCCACTGCCCCTTCGTCTACGGTCCCTCCAGAAAAGGAGAGCCTTCACATGTAGTCGACAGGAATAAAAGTCTGCAGTACAGCTGCCACTTCAATGAAAGCGGCTAGTGCATCAGCGCTTTTGGGTCGTTAGGACTGCTCCTTGTGGGAGTCCCTGCAGCAATTCATTGAGCTCCTCCCGAGGGACAGGAGAGAAGACTTCCAGGAGATCTTGAATGAGGGCATGATGGTCTTAAATCAGGTCATCAGTTCGGCGGCGGATGCCTCTCTCCTGGCTGCGCATGGGTACTGCCATGGCATAAACTTGAGACGACATTCCTGGTTGCGCCTTAACTCTCTTATGCCTGAGGCGCAACAGCGGATTGCTAACTTGCCTTTTTCGGGATCTACCCTCTTTGGGGCTCATGCGGACGAAGGCAGAAGTGGAAACGCTGAAGGCTGTCGGTTTTGAAAAACCAAAGGACCAGCGAGTCATTCCGTCCCTTCCAGAGGCGTTACTCTTCCCAGAGATATCAGCGGGGACAAGGTCACCAAGCTGGCCAACAGCAGCAGCAACAACAGCAATACCAGCGACAACCCTTCCAGAAACGTCAGAGGGGCAGAGGCGGACAGCAGGCCTCCTCGGAAAATAAGGGCCCGGCCGGGTCTAAACCCTGAGGAGTTACTTCCCCCTCGTCCGTTACCCGCTCCGGTGGGGGGGAGCATACAGAATTACTTGGCAGAGTGGAGAAAAATTACTCAGGACAAGTGGGTGCTGAATATTGTTTGCAATGGATGCAGTCTTCGTTTTGTCAGCCCTCCTCCAGCTATTCCACTGGTTCGTTCGCAATGCCAGCTGCGCGAACTTCAAGCGGAGGCCGATACTCTGATAAGAAAAAGGGCGATAGAAGACATCCATCTGTCTCAAAGGGGAAAGGGTCTTTACTCAAGGTTCTTTCTGGTACGCAAAAAGGACAAAAACGAGTTCAGGCCCATTCTGTATTTGCGACAAGCAAACAAATGGATTCGCAGGGAGAAATTTTGCATGCTGTCCTTGCACCAGATTTATCCTCAGCTGCAACGAGGAGACTGGCTTTGCGCAATAGACCTGCAGGATGCGTACTTCCATGTGCCCATTGCTCGAAAACACAGGAAGTTCCTGCGCTTCCTGGTCGGCACCAATCACTATCAGTACACCGTACTACCGTTTGGTCTGAAGTCTGCACCCAGGACTTTTTCAAAATGCATGGCAGTGGTGGCAGCGCACCTGAGAAAGAACAAGGTGTTTGTCTACCCGTACATAGACGACTGGTTGATCAAAGCCTCCGCCTTCCAGGAAGCACAATTGCATTTCAACAGGACAGTCGCTCTGTTGAATCAGCTGGGTTTGCATATCAACATGTCCAAGTCCGTCTCGACTCCGGTTCAGTACCTGCAGTACTTGGGCGTCTCCATCAATACTCTCAGAGCAAGCGTGTCTCCTTCGGAGGAGCGACGCTTATCGATCCTTCGGAAGGCTCAGGCTCTCATGTTCGTTCCATCAACAACAGTGAGGACGGTGTTGTCTCTTCTGGGGTCGATGGCCTCTTGCATCTTCCTCACACCACATGCACGCCTCCACATGAGACCGCTGCAGTAATGTCTGGAGGATCAATGGGACCAGAAACGAGGAAGCTGGGACGACAGGATCCACCTGTCTCTACACGCTCAACAGTCCCTGAGTTGGTGGTGTTCAGCAGAGAATCTTCTCAAGGGGGTTCCGTTTCACAAGGACATTCCCATACAGACTATTGTGACGGATGCCTCTCTCCACGGCTGGGGAGCGCATTCAGACCATCTACAAATCCAAGGAACGTGGTCCCAGACGGAATCCACGTACCACATCAACTTTCTGGAACTCGGAGCTGTTCATTTGGTGCTGAAAGCCTTTCATCCGTCCTTCCAGACCAACTCCTTGCTTGTACAGACGGACAATACGACCACAATGTATTACCTTAACAAGCAGGGGGGCTCGATCGCGCACACTGTCTCAAGCGCAGGCGATCTGGCACTGGCTGCTAACCAGAGGACTGACGATAACGGCTACCCATCTACCAGGTATGCAGAATGCTCAGGCGGACGCACTCAGCAGGCTGGTCCAGGAAAACCACGAGTGGGTCCTAAAAGACGAGGTACTGGGAAACATCTTCGGAAGATGGGGCACTCCAGACATAAATCTGTTCGCCACCGCCTAAAATATAAAATGCCGAGACTTTGCCTCCAGGTTTTACCAACCGGGGACTCTGGGGAATGTGCTATGGATCAGCTGGTCTAACCGCTTTCTGTACGCTTTTCCGCCCATTCCCCTGATTTCGGCAGTACTCCTCAAGCTGTCTCAATCCAGAGCGCGAATGATCCTCATTGCTCCGGAGTGGCCTCGACAGTGGTGGTTCACGGACCTGCTCCACCGGTTTCTCCAACTCCACCTGCAGCTTCCATGTCGGCCGGACCTTCTAACGAAGTTCAGGGGGCAGGTGGTGCACCACAACCTCTCATCATTGAGTTTGGCGGCATGGCTCCTGAGATAGTACAGTATGAACACTTGAACTTGCCTGACAATAGCATGGAAATACTCAAGGAGGCTAAGAGACCTTCCACCAGGACTTCCTATGCCTAAAAGTGGAAAAGGTTCTGCATCTGGTGTACGTCCAAGGACGCTGATCCTACCTCCTGCAAGGAAGATGTCATCTTTCCATATCTCTTGCATTTGGCTCAATCTGGCCTTAATTTTCATTCTATTAAGGGTTACCTCGCAGAATTAACTGCGTATAGGAAATGCCCTGTACAAACATCCTTCTTCCAGATTCCTGTAATTAAAGATTTTTTGGAGGGATTGAGAAAGTATTCCCCCCTGTTAGGTGTCTGTCGCCTTCATGGGAACTGAATGTGGTGCTGCCTAGATTGATGAAGGAACCTTTTGAACCTATTCATAAGGCTTCTCTGCAGCATCTATCCTGGAAGGCGGCCTTCCTTGTGGCTATAACATCGGCCCGCAGGGTGAGTGAGATCCAGGCCTTGTGTTGCCAAGAGCCTTATATGGTGTTTCATGCTTCTAAGGTTGTCATGAGGACTCACGCTAAGTTCCTGCCTAAAGTGATTTCTGATTTTCATGTCAATCAGACGATAACTTTACCTACGTTTTTTCAACATCCTTCCTCTCCAGCGGAGAGGTCTCTTCATTCCCTGGATGTAAGAAGGGTGTTGAAGTTCTACTTAGATAAGACCAGGGACATTCGTAGGTCAGACCAATTGTTTGTCAATTATGGTTCGGTCAGGACTGGTCTTGCCACATCTAAACAGTCCATCTCTAGATGGATCGTGTCCTGTATCCAGTTATGTTACCAAAAGGCTAACAAGACCTTAGGGGGTAAGCATAAGGCTCATTCCACCAGGGGCAAAGCAGCTACAACGGCTTTGCTACGTAATGTTCCCATTGCAGGTATCTGTAGGGCTGCCACCTGGAGGTCAGTCCATACCTTTGCTAAGCATTACTGCCTGGACTCTGATGCCAGAGCAGACGCTCAGGTTGGGCAGGCTTCGTTGAGAAATCTGTTTGCACAGTAGTGTTTTTTGTCTGTTTCCTCCACCGCTGGTTTGGTTGTTGGGATGGGATTGCCATTCTATTCACAAGATTATGACTATACACAGAGATCCCCTACTACAGGAGTAGTTTCTTACCTGTAACTCCAGTTCTGTAGTAGGGGTACCTCTGTTATAGTCATAAGTGCCCTCCCTCCTCCCCGGTGGATGAAATGATAATGTACTGAATGCTACAGGCCTGGCTTTATACACCTTCAAAAAGAACTGAAAGTAAATGGCCTTTGGCTGTGCATCCTGGGATACCGAGGGTCTCTGGAGAGTTCCTTAAAGGCACGGTATCCCTTTTCCAGACACATAATGGCAGCCTATGGGGCTTGTCTGTCCAACCCTTCCTCTCTATCATGACAAAGGATTTTGTGAAGGGGAGTTTCTCTAGGTGTGAAACTTTACAAAGTGTGTAAAATTTAATATTATTTGGCTTTCTTTTTCACTTCGAGATGAAGTGCTGGCCAAAGTAGCCTTGTAGTTTTAGGCTGCATTATTTGTCTTTGATTTTCTCTTAAGTGTCTATGCAGGACTGCAGAAGAAGACAACTTAAGAGACTATTTCGATTGCTCCGGGGTCCACGCACATGGGTGGGACTATTCACAAGATTATGACTATAACAGAGATACCCCTACTACAGAACTGGAGTTACAGGTAAGAAACTACTCCTTCCCAGACTACACATTACTGGTACGACACCAAAGGGCCTCCTACCAAGAAGTGAAAGCATTGTTGATATTACTAAACCTCAAATATTCTGTCTCTGCCCAGCCTGAATCAAAATAATACATGAGCAAAAATGTCACTTCTTGGAAAGCCCAGAAGCAGTGCAGTCTTGGATGGAAGAAGTCTTCCTGGAACAGATAACTGAAGGGACGCAACGGAGCACTCTTACCCCCCCGATTCGCAAAAGACACTAAAAGGCAAAAAGCGACCAAACAAAGCACCCTGAAAGCGAGTAGACAAAGCTCCATCTCAAGAGCAAGTACTGGAGGGCCAACGAGTGGCAATACAAACGGCTGGGGCACTCCGAGATATGGAACCACTCTCAGCAGAAGAGTCCTCCGAAGACACTACGGTGCATTCAGACTCTGAGAACAGTTTAATTCTATTTCCCTTATTCACACCACCTCTGGTGAATGATTTATTCGGATGATGGACTAAGCACCGTACTCCTTGACAAACCAGGCATAGGGTGGTAAAGTATAATGTGTTTGATTTTATCTCCCTCTAGTAAGAGAATCAAATGCTAAGATGAGCTGAAGGGTGCACATTTACAAAATGTAATGAACCTGAGCTTGGTGTGCAGATAAAATATGTGCGACTCGCTCCCATGTAAATATTGGTGTCCATTTTCGTATGAAAGAAATCGTTTTAGCCACATTCTAATAATGTACAAGAAAACTGCTCTTCCCATGGCCCTAGGAAACACTCCACACTATTGAAATAGCCCTACCACTCTATTGTTTGGGCTAATTGACGCAATGCTTAGCACAACCCCATTTGCAAATGCAAGTTATTGTTCACAGCTATTACGGTTAGTTTTCTTAGTTTGGTCAGACAAGGTTCCAATGTCGGACCTAGTATTGGGAATTCACGGGGTAGTTAGTTTACTTAGTTCACCTGGCAGACCATTACTATAATGAAAGACACGTGTCCTCCTTTAATCCTTTTTACTCAAGATGATATTACAAAAATGTGTAAACAAACGTGGACACTTCGGGACTATACAACATAACCACCTGGAATGTCCGAAGACTGGGGTCTACATAAGCGACACAGGGTGTATGCACAATTATGCAGGCATACAACACACATAGTTCTCCTCCAAGACATGCACTTAACCAACACCAAAGCTTTCAAATTACAGAACAAATGGTGGGGGGCAGGTTTTTAAAACTTCTTACACAGCATTCACGCGAGGTGCTGCAATATGGAAAAAACAGGAATCCCCTTCGATGTTTTGGAGAAACAAATTGATGATAACGGTAGGTATGTCTTACTACGGGGTAACTTTGATGGGGTACCAGTGGTGCTAGGCAGCATATACGCCTAAAATACTGATCAAGATCAATTCCTTGAACATCTAAACTCAACACTTGCAGACTGGACTGTGTATCCTTGGGTACTAGGGGGAGAATTCAATGCAGTGTTAGATATCGAATTAGATCGCTCTCACCCCCCATTACAGGGCATGGGTGCTACTCGACAGGCCAAAGCCCTCCGTGTATGGGCTCAGGGTTGGGCACTCTCCGATGCATGACGTAGCAAAACCATGAGGTCTACAGGAAAATTCGTACTGCTAACCACCACACACTAAATACTAGATTAGACCGAGTATTCTGCTCCAGTACACTCCTACCCCAGGTCACACAGACTACTTATTTTGGAAAGACATTATCAGATCATAATCCATTGGAGCTCACCTTATCCTGGGGACAGATTCCTACACCAGTCCCCACATGGAGATTAAATCCTTGTTTCTTGGAAGATGGGGTCTTCCAGGATACTATAGCTAATGCCATAAGTAATTATTTTACTGAAAATACCAATACAGCCTCTTCCCAACTTAATTGAGTGGGAAGCATTTAAAACTGTCGTTAGGGGCACTTCCATCAGCGCAGCAGTAGGAGCACGCCAAACGGTCAATAATAAGCTGAAATGAGTAAAATAGGGGTGGGAGTCCTAGAACAAGCAGCCGTACAGACCCCGAAAAGGTGGCGGAATTACAAAAGGCGCATATTGACTACGTGGTATTACTAGAGCACCTGCCTACCATAGGCTATCAATCTTACACCCAGAGACCACATACAGAAGCTGACAAGGTGGGCACCCTACTTGCATTGATACTTTGAAACGCCCCAACACTGGACCCCATCCTAGAAATTAATAACGCAACTATGATCAAAGTTACCTCACAGAAAGGGAGTAACTCTGCTTTTTTTATATAGCTACTACGAGGCCCTACATGATGCCCCTCCAGCGGTAGAGCCTCACATGTTAGAGGATTTCCTGAACAGTCCAAGCTACCTGCAGCTCTTGGTGGAAGAAAAAAAGAAACTTAGTGGCCCCAGTGACTAAAACGGAGATTAGAGTGGCTATTGGAGAACTCGCACACAATAAAATGCCTAGCCTGGATGGACTACCAGCGGAGTTTTGTGCCACCTTTTCAGCCCAACTAGTCCCCCCAACTGGAACGATTGTTTCAAACAGCTCTACATATAGGCAACTTTCCTCCACCACGATGTAGGCATTGGTGACTTCGCTCCCAAAACCGGGTAGAGGCCACTGTCATTATTAAATACTGAATATAAAATACTCTGTGCTTGCCCACCGATTGCTCCCATTATTGCCACAACTATTATATACAGATTAATGGGGATTCGTACCAGGTTGCAACAAGTCTTTAAATATACGACGACTCTACCATGTAATGGAAGCACCTACAACCCACGCATTCCCTCTATGCGGATGGTATAATCCTCTGTTAGGAACCTCAACAATAATTTGCATCCAATAGCTAATACCTTTGCACACTGAGCGCATTTCGGGACTTACTGCAAGTGCAGCTAAATCTCATGCATTCTTTTTTAAAAGTGACCCCCAAGACCTCGTTGACTGCATTCGGAGATCTGATGCTCCAAAGCAGCCGACCACCTTCAAATACTTAGGGATCCAAATATATAGATTTCCTCAGGATCTATTAGAGGGTAATCTCCAAAAAGCGATATCTTCACTGGTTCACAGGTGTCTTTTTTGACCTCTCTTCCCCTCTCTGTGTTTGTGTGTCTTGCAATATCAACGAGTTATAGAGCATGAGAATAAGTGTTAATGGAGAGTGAGGGGCAGAGGTATTGGCACGGAGAGTGTGGCGGAAGCAAAGGTAAAGCGTGCGCATATGTGTACGTGGCAGGAGAGAGTGCGTGGCAGAGTAAAAGGCAGAGCAGGGAATAACAATAGGATAGGTGGCAGGATAGAGTACAGGGTATAGGAAGAGGCAGGGGGAGGCTAACATATAATAATAGGTGTCAGAATAGAGTGCATGACAAAGGGAACAAAATACTGACTGTTGTGTGTTATGGCAAGAAAAGCGAAAATAAAACGACGCCACTGGAGGCGTATAGCATTGCAAATTCTTGTTACATGAGGGGGCGCTGCGGTGCATTAGCCAGCTCGTTGGCATTGCCTCCATAAAAATGTATAGAAAGCTCAACCATATGCAAATAAAAGTGAGCCAATGGAGTGACTAACCTGTGCATGCAGTGCATATACACCCCCCAAAAAATGACTGGTAAACAGACAGAAAAACCGAGGATGGGGGTGATAGTTTAGGATTAAATGAGTTTACGCTGGTTGCGATTTTTTAAAACAGCAGTCCTGGCACCGAGGCCAAAAATTGTATGGGTAGGGGCTTTAAATAACTGATTTAGTCTTGGCAGAAAGGGTACTGTGGTGCACTGGTATTCAGATGGTTTGTGATTCATGCTGGGCACGGAGGGAGACCGGATTGCAGGAGATGTGTGGGGAGGTGCGCTTCCTGGGGATGGAGGATGGGTGTTGTGGTGCTTTGTGACGGGCTTGGAGCGTGGTTGGGCATGCAATGCTGGTTCTAGAGGGTAGGTGCCGGCGGGTAGCGGTGATGTGGTGGGGGCTGCTGCGGGAGCATCGGCTTGGTAGTAATGCATTTGGTGGTTGGATGCAGGAGCGTTGGAGCGGGGGAATAATGTATAGATCTTGGCGTGGCTCAACAACATCCGGTGATCCTGGGCAGAGTATTAATGACCCACAGTTTTGAAAAAGAAGAATTCGGTGTGGTGTGGTGTAGGGTGAGGCAACGGGGTGGCATAAAGGTGCATGGCACAGTGTTTAAAGTCCCACGGGGAGTATGGGTGTCACTTGACTGGGTTGCATGGCAGGGCAGGAGGCGCAAGGGGGATGGGTACAGGGGGAGGCCTTTGAAGTAGATTTTTTCATGGACTTGCACTCAATGGAGGTGAAGGAATGCTGGGGGGGGGCGGGGGACTCAGGGGTTGGGAGCACGATGTTATGGAAGCAAGGAAGGATGGTCGGGGTTTTAGGGCGAAGGGAGGGCGAAGTTAAAGCATGAGTATAGGTAACAGGACAGAGTGCGGGGGAAAGTTGCAGGCACGTAGATGCAATACCATGTGGCATATAATAAAACACGAGACAGAGGCACTGGGAGTTAAAAAAACATATTGATATGTAGCAAGATCAGGTGTGGGGCAGAGTGAAACGCCGAGCGACGCTAGAACATGAGTATAGGTGGGAGGATAAAGTGCGTAGGGGAATGTAAGCATTGCGAGTTATAGAGCATGAGAATAAGTGTTAATGGAGAGTGAGGGGCATAGGTATTAGCACGGAGAGTGTTGCGGAGTACAGGGTATAGTAAGAGGCATGGGGAGGCTAAAATATAAGGATAGGTGGCAGATCCCGGCATTGCTGTGGCGGGGCGGGAGCGCATTCCTTTGAAGTCTGATGGGGTGGGAGCGGGGGGAGCGGCAGCCTTTGAAGTCTGTTGCAAGGCACAGACAAATGGTGGTGTGTCACGTGGCTGGTTTGTGCATGCGCATACATCACATGAACTGTGGCTAATCCGCCGTATTGGCAGACTTTTTGGATCGCTGCCGCGGGATCAAAGGAAACGAGTACTCAGGGGGTGCGTGTAAAGCAGGCTTTATTGTTTTTAACAATCGCTTGCGTTGCGGGAGGTTTCTGTAGTAGGGCAGTGGAGATTCTGTGACTCGACGAACTGGTGAGCTCTTCTCCTTCCTGAATTCACCTCCTGGTTTTCCTCCCTCCCGTGGACTTCTGGATGCTGTAGTCGCGTCCGTCTTGATAGTCGGTCTCAGGGTGCATGAAAAAGAAAAGAGAACACAGTCTCAGGCAGAGGCTCTGGGAAGCTGAGAGTGTTCAGGGAACGGGTGTGAGGGGAAGCACTCGTGCACATAGGAAATAACGAAGTGTCGGCGTGAAGCAGGGAAGGGGCTCAGTGCGAGGAGAACGGAAGCGGGTGCACTACGGAGGTTTAAAACCTCTTCTACCCGCCCAGCCCACGATACGGTCCCGTACCTGGGTTAGCCACACTTCCCTCGAAGTGTGGCTGGGCGAAGCGCCTTGTCGGTGGCCTCCTGGCTCTGCAACAGCTGGGCTCGCTCCCTCCTCCGCTCTTTCTTCTGCCTCGCTCTCGTCACCGGTTCTGCTTCCTCGGCTCAATAAGTCTCCGTCCTCTCTCCTCGACTCCACGACACCTCCAGGTGATGAACACACCTCCTCCTCCGGCGGCTCGGCTTTTAGTTCTGGGGTCCCAGCTGACCAGGGGGCGTGGTCTGGAACGTCCTCGGTCCAGTTAAAGAAACAGCGTCCCTCCTCGTCCTGAGAGCTGGACGTGTCCCAAGGCGCTGCCCCATTCCAGGCCACGGGCTGCTGCATGGATGAAAAAGAGGGGAACATGCATGGAGGGGTTGTCGGAGAAGAGGTGAGTCGCCCCATGGAGAGTAGCCCCGCCCCCTGGTCACAACCGCTTACTAGAATCTCGACAAACGAGCATTGCTAAAGCAATGCTTTAGGTAGAGACCTAAAAATGGTCATGCTCCCACAAGTATTATACTATTTCACCAATTTACCTACAGTGATTCCAGCTCAGTTTTACAGCCCTAAATACACTCCTAACGTTATTGATCTGGGGGACAAGCCATAGACGGGTGGAACTAACAAAGCTGCAGTTATGGCATCAGTCAGTGGAGGCCTGGGTGCGCCAGACTTCCGAGCATATTGTTTAGCGAGCCAGCTGCAATGGCTAGCGTATTGGCTGGCTGGACATAACCCACATGAAATAGGCTATACAGCAAGTATGCCGGCCCTGGGTACCCTACACCCATTATTGCTCCCTCGGACAGGGATCCCATCTACAGCACCACTGCTATTAAAAATCGATCTTACATACTGGAGATCGGCACTGAAGTACACAAAGCAAACCAGTCCTTATGCCCCGACTATTCTACTCCTAGGTCTCCCCACTCCAACTGGAATACAGATGAGTCACCAAATACGCCTATGGGAAAGAGCGGGAATGACAACAGTGGTATCATTATATGGGAACGGGATGCTACTCAACCACACAGACTTTGTTCATGAGCATTGTCTCCCAGATTCCTTATACACGCAAATATTGCATGATACGTTCGAATACATTGGTCTCCGAACGGCACAGAGCCCCCTGCTCACATATTTGTCGACTCAATGTATATGATGGGAAATGGAACACATCTGATTGGATGGCTATACCGAGGCTTATGAACACACTCAGAGGTAACCCTTGCACAATTAAGAGAGAAGTGGGGACAGGTCCGGGGTAAGGTGCTAAAAAATAAGGAATGGAAAGCCCTACCAGCTTTCCCTAGGAAAGTATCATGCAACACTAGATTTAAATTCATCCAATACATGATACTACATAGGGCATATCTGACGCCCCATAGACTACACAACATGTTCCCGAAGGGTCTGCAGCATGCCCAGGGGGGCAGCGCAAGATGCGAACCTGATTGATATGTTATGGGCATGCCCTGCTCTCTCATCCTTTTGGACAGACATTGGGGAAACAATAAGAAAAGTGGCAGGAGAAACACACTGGGTTACAACTGAAAGCTGTATACTAGGCTTATACCACAGATCGAAGAATCACAAAGTGCAAGCAAAATTTGCAGATTTAGCGCTACTTACCGCAAAGCGTTTAATAACTAAAAGATGGAAATTGGTATCTCCACCAAGTGTGTTGGGTTGGCGTGACGATGTAATCTAATGGAGAAGGGCAGAAAGTGATGCATGCACTCAGCAGAGAGGAGTAAAGGGGTTTGTTGAAGACGCCAACGTCAATGGAATGGGACATGTTGCTGGGATCCTTTAAGACTCTAGATCTAACGATATGCACCCCTCCCCTAAACCAATGATGCAGCCTGTAAACATCCAGACAGCATTTTCGGATAACACTGTAAATAAGCGATGCTGAAGAAGTAATGAAACCATGTTTTATGTATCTTTTCTAAAAACCGTTCCCCGGACATTCCTCACAGTTACTCAAAATAAGGTCATAGACCTTGGAAGACCCATTGAGGAGCCATTACACTTGTAATAAAAACTATCTACATCTCGTGTATAGCAAACAGGTCGCCGAGTAAGGTTGGGCTGGGGGTAAAGTTCAAGACTTCATAATTAGCCTGCCACATAAGTTAACATTCACGGACTACGTTTGACATAACTAATACATTTGAAAGTGATAAACGTACAGTGATGTACCCCTAGTTATGAGATACTGAATGTATATAATCCATGAATATACGACCAAAAATGTTATACAATACAACTGACGTCAAATGTACTGTGCACATTATAAAAGCAATAAAGTTGGTGGGGGGAACTAAGGCTACACCTCCCCTTTTATACTTTCTAAGTTGTTTAAGATGGTTTTCTGTTAGGGAGAGAAGGTCATCAGGAGAGGCAGTTGAGTTTTCTCTAAAATATGCCTTCAAGTCAAATATACAGCAGTTTTTTTCAGATAAGAGGTCCTGGGTGTGTGTTACATTAATAAACACAAATGGGCTGGGAGCGTCAGGCTAGTATGATTTATTTTAAGTTTGCAAGGTGAGGGTTGTGTATTGGATGGTTGGGGATTACAGGGTTGTCTGAATGGCAGCTAGCACAGTTGAAAAAACTGAATTGGGGTTGTTGATTTTTCTGGTTGCAGTTGATTTTGGATGTTTTTAAGGGCAGGCAGATCTCAAATACTAGGAGATTTGGGTTGATAGTTGACACCTCTTTGTACACATTCCCCAGTAAGTACCACAAACCATAGTAGTTACATGCAAGCTACAACCTTTAGTGGCTGTGTAACACTGCCTCTAATTTGTTAGACTCTCTTATCTAGTGTGGTGGATGCAGAGTGCCGCTGGTTTGCAGGTTGTGAGTTTGTCCTACTTTGAACATCTTCACTACATAAGGTGATGCTTTCTTGGTAGGAGAATTTCCATTACAGATTTGATGTGGTCTTGATGGAGCGCATGTCTGCAACACCAAAAATCGCTGATTGCCTAGTTTGGGACTGGACAACACTACATTTGAACTTTGATGACTCTGCTACCTTCCAGGATGTCTAGGTGCAAGGCAAGACCAGTATGCTTGGCCATTCCAAGACCATATGGAAGAAGGTGCCCGATGGGAGTTTGCACCTCCAACACCACAGTGATATAGTGCTTTCCATAACATGCATCCTTAAGGGGCTATTGTATACATGGCAGAGATATTTCAATTGGATGAGGTGAAGCTTCGCTGAAATTACCAAGGATCTAGGGGCCATTGTTGTTTTCCCCCAATCATCATCGTCCAAGGGGCCTAGATCTCCCGCCCATCACACACTGAGGGTAATCATAGGGCTGGGTGTAATCGTTACCGAGCGGTAGAGGCAGCATACGCCCTTCCTGGTCAGTTGGGATTCCAACGGGGTTACCTCCAGGGGAGTGAACTGGGAGAGGGGGTTCTAAGGATTCTAGAGAGGCCTCTGGCCTGAATACCTCTAAGGGGTAGTCTGGGAGAGCGAGAACCTAGCACACAGCAAGGTCATTGCTGCCGGCACCCCCGTACCATCTGCCCCATTTCAACTACTGGTGCCAAGCATGCAGGGTCATATAGGTGTCCGGGGCAGGTTCATGGTGACGGTACGTTCATAGGGGAAGTTAAGGGTGCTATTGCTTTCCAGTTTGGTGAGTTCTGCCGCTATGGCGGGGTCCACGCAGTCTGCGAAGACCTAATCGGCGATGGGGCGAAGGTGGCTGGTCCAATAATTTAAGTGAAAGTCTGAGAACCTCAACCGACCATCATACGGGTGTAGCACACATTTGCGGAAGGAGATTCGTGGCAGGCCACCGGCCCAAATAAAGTGTAACTACAGATTGTAGTGTACGGAAGGGGGGGGGAACGGGGTAAGGGTAGTTTTGAAAGATGTAAAGGAATCTCAGTAGCGAGATCATTTTAATAATGCTCCTCTGCCAGCAACTTTTAGACGGAGAGTGGCCCAGTGGGTCATGTCCCTTCTGGCACGAGCAATGAGAGGCGTAATGTTAATGTCCCATGCCAGCAACCAGGAGAAAGCGATCTGTAGACCACTAAAACAGGGTTATAGCCTTGATGTCTTTGTGAGAGCTCTAGAAGGGGATGTAGGTAGACTTAGACCAGTTCATAGTGAGGCCGGAAGCATTGGCATAGACCTGCAGCATGTGTGGGAGGAGGAGGAGGAGGAGGAGGAAGATCGAGGCATCTGGGTCACCCACAAAAACAAGCAAGCAAGTCATCTTCGTAGAGCGAAACCCGGTCCTTGTGTCCGTCAGGCCAACAGAAGCCACAGAGCTGTGCAACCTGCTCGATCCATTCTGCCAGTGGTTCACTGGCGAGTGCACATATAAAGGGCGAGAGAGGGCAGCCTTGTATTGTGCCCTGCTCAAAGAGGAATAACTGGGTGGTTTCTGTGTTGGGTTCTTTATGCTTAATTACTCTTCCGTTCGCCCCCCCCCCCCCCCCACCCCCTAGTTGTACAAATAGTGAGCATGCGTCTCACTATGGTGTAGGGGAGAAGATCTTTATGGGAAGTTTGTTTGAGCAGGAGAGCAAACAAGCTAAATATTTCAGTTGGTCAGACCTTAAATGGAAGTGTGCATCAATTTTGTTTAAAAGGTGTCTAATGTTTGTATTTTATATATTAATGGCCACCACTGTTAAAGGAAAAGGGCAAGCCCTTAATATAAAAAATGTTTCGCCTTACACTGGGGAGACTTACAGTTTGAAGTAGACATAATTCAAGGAATAAGCAACTCGGTGGTATCTTAGAGGCTATCAATGTAGCAGGGAAGGGGCAAAACGTAAGAATAAGAGTTCAGCTTATCCAGTGTATTCCAAGCAGTCGACACTGGCTGGGTAAGCAATTGGCAGAACTTGCATTCGATCAGATACTTATTACAGCCTCCTATAGTACTTAAAGAATCTTTTATTTGACAACTATTTTCTAAATTGTTTTTATTTAACTTTCCTAGATGTGAAAATTGTATGCTGCGTTTCAGATCACATCGATCCCTCTTCAAACACCTCCATGTCTGCTATAATGTATCCACCAGACCATCTACGCCGAGAATTGAAAGAATTAAGCCAGACTCTGGTGGTGGGCTAGAGGCTTCTGTTAAGCCCCTACTGTTGGAGGGGCTCCCTAAAATCCAGAGCGTCATCATACATCCTGAAAAGAAAGCTGTGCTGCCCAGTTCATATGCTGTCACTACAACACCCTCCACCATTGTTACTTCATTGCACCCAGCGAACTCACTTGATGATGAGCTCCCAGGTATCCAAAATGACAACCCAGAGCTTGAAAGCAAATTGAGCCTGTCCCCAGTGACTTCTCCAGTGCCCCAAACTTTTTCTCCATTGGAGACATCCTTGTATGGGTCATCAACTTTGCCTCAATTGTCTGGGGAGGCACACAGTCCTACATCGGAGCATTTTATCCCTTATGGGCAACCTTCCCCTCATAACTCATTTCAAACAGATTTGCAACATAACCTGAAGCAGTACTTGCCTAGCCAAAGCCTTCCAGTCTCCAACGCAGTGTGGAAAAAAAATCAAGGTAAAAGTAACTTCATTTTTGTTGTATGTGTTTCGTGTTTGTTTAAATGTTGCTTGAAGGGATGAAAGAATTAGTAAATTGTCAGGTGTGATGCTTCAAAACAAATTTTTGCTTGATTAAGGTCTGCTGACACTATCTTAGACAAATGGTGTTCTGTTCACTTGATTGATCTTTGTATTTCCGCCCTATTTTAATTTTTCCTTTTCATGTTGTGCCCCAAACAAATTTTTATATCTATATATCACTTGATATTTAGCTACGCCTGCACAAAAGATTTGCTAATTTAAGGTCAGGTGTAGGACCCTATTTTGCATGCGCAAACGGGTTTGCGACCTGTTTGTGCATGCGAAATACATATGGGCCATGTACTAATCCTATTTAGCGACTCGCAATTGTTTTGTGACTCGCTAAATGGGATTAGCGATTTGCTATTAGGAAGGGGTGTTCCAAGGGCGTTCAAAGAGCGTCCCTTCCTAATAGCGAGTCAGAGGCCTATGTATGACTGTTTTGCGACCGCAATTGCGGTCTCAAAATAGTCACACTTTACCACCCTTCTCAGAAGGGTGGTAAAGCACTCGCAAATGAGAAGGGAACCCATGGACCCCTTCCCCTTTGTGAATGCAGGAGAAAATATTTTTTAGGGGCAAGCAGACGCCCCAGGGACCACTACCTGGCCTTAAATAATAAAACTAAAACGTTTCATTATTTTTCTTTTTAAATGCATCCGGTTTTCCTTTAAGGAAAATGAGCTGCATTAAAAAACAAGCATTTGCAATGCAATAGGTCTCGCATTAGGAAAGTTTGAGCTATTGGTATTGTAAATGGCAAAGTTTTTATTTATGTGTTGTTTTAGAAAATAGCGAAATTAATAGCTTTGTCATTTACAATGCCAATAGTTATAACTTTCGCAAATGTGATACCTATAGCATTTGTAATGCAATATGTAATATGTTTTGTATTTACATGACTTAGATGTATCGCTATTACAAATAATAATGGCGTTTAATTTTTTTAAATAACTAATACTTAAATAAAAGTTATTGTAATTTATAATGGCAATAGCTTAAACTTTTCTAGAGAACTTTTGTGAACCAAGACCCACATTCACGCTTACTAAAACAATGACAACCCCCCCCCCCCCCCCCCAAAAAAATTAAGAGAGCAACCGGGCACAAGATCGGGCAGTGGTTAGAGAGGTGCCAACACAAGCAAGAGACAATAGTCTGTCAGAAGCTTAAATATGGTCACTTTATTTTAAAACATTGCTTGACGTTTATTTATACTTTTAAGTGTGTTTTGAGAACCAAATAAGGAGGAGAAAGGTTGAGGGGACAAGGGGGACCACAGTCAGGTGGGCAATTATAGTTAATGACCCAGAACCGAGGAGGAGGGTTTGTGAGGTGGGTAGACAAGAAGGTGGGGCAGCGATAATCAGCAGCTTTTACCATGCCATTTATTAAAGAGTATTTAAAGAGGCGGGAGGGGCAAAATGGGGGGAAAAAAAATCTCCCGTTGCCCAGACAGGTTAATGGCTTTGATCATTACTGTAAACGGTTGCCCCCATATCAGGATACGACTTAAAGGTGCCATTAGCTGCTCTCAAAATAAAATATAAAAAAACCTACAGATGCATGTATGAATATTTCCATGTAGAACTTAGTACATGTTTGAGCCGTTAAACCACATTTCTACAAATGGAGAAATATTGCATAAGCAGGGTGTCAAATATCGCATCGGCAGGGTGTCAATAACAGTTTATGCTGCGTTCCTTGTAAATAAGTGAGGAATTCAACTTGAGACTGTAGGCTGCTCAATACTATTTGTTCAAAATCTGCATTAAACCCCTCCCAACTCCTCCACCCTCCCCAGCCAATGGGCTTGTACCATACGCCTTTACATAAATACTGAAACGGGCCCCCACCTTGCAGCAATTGCGAGACCCATCAAAATTCTTTTCCATTTAAAAAATATACCTAAATTCGAGGATTCAAACAGTTACAATAAGAAAATGTTACAGTGCCTTTGACTAAGGAAATATTGCTGTCTTAAAAAAGCCAATATTCCCTTTTTTGCATATTGAAATGATTCTCAGCATTTGTTTTACAACTTACCTACATACAATAATTTAGTAAAATGAGAATGACAAAGGTAGATACTTACTAAACTGAATGATTGGGTTCGGGTCTTTGCACGCCCGGTCCGCCGCGGCCCTGTCCACCATGGTCACAAAGCCGTAGCCCCGGGACTTAACCGGTCTGCCGGTCGGTGATTACCACGGCCTCCTCGATGTCCCCGAACACCTCGAAGTACTTCCTGAGCGAGGCATCGGTCGTGTGGTAGGGGAGGCCGCCAACAAAGATCTTGGTCATGGTGGTGTCCTTCTGCAGCGTGTGCATGGTGGCCGGTGGACTGTGCAATGGCAGGCGCTGGAGCAGCATGTGACAGGGGCTGTGGGCACCCGTGGGCGGTGGCGATGTGCGGGGGAAGAAGAGCTCCGAACGGGCAGGGCTGAAAACGGGAGCGGGAAGCAGTCCTCAGGCAGCGCGGGTCCCCATACGCCTGATGCACCGGCCTGCGGCCAGGAAGTCAGGCAGGCCGGCGCGACAACCGGAAACAGGAAGTAGGAGGGCGGGAGCCTACCCCGCCTCCCAGGGAAGAGCCGTGATTGTTTGGAGCACCGGAGCAGGCAGGAGCCTACCCTGCGCCCCGGTGCCGAAGGAGGGAGGAAGAGTCCTGCTGCCGGGCCCTGCAGCTGAGGAGAGCAGCTGAGGAGAGCCGCCGCACCAAGGAAGCCGGTGAGTGGGTTGCTGAGCTGCGAGGGCGGGGGGCATGTGTGTGTGTGCGCGCGTGCGGCGGGGGGTGGGGGGTGGGGGGGCTGTGTATGTGTGTGCGTGCGTGTGTGTGTCTTGGAGTGCGTGTGTGTGTGACTGTGGAGGAGGGGGGGTGTGTGAGCGAGTGTCTATCTGTATGCGCGCGCGTGTGCACGGCGCGAGACAGAACGTGCGCGTTCGCGCACACAAATCCAGGGAAAAAGCTCGTAACACCCTCTTGTCCTCCTTCCCCCGTAACAGACAACATTAGGTCTCCAGCTGGACACCTGCATCCTTTGGATGCAGTTTACCAGCTCGACCTAAAAACTGCTTTGTTTAAAAGCAGTCCCAGACATGGAGATCTGTTGAGCCCAGCAGGCCACCATACCTGGTAGGGCCAGCCAAACTCTATGGTGCCTCATGAATATTGATGAGGCATGCAATTTGCGACCCCATTGAGAATCGCAAACAGTGTCTCAGACACTGTTGTACATATCCTTTTGCGAGTCGCAAATTGCAATTTGCAAAATGACATGGTCGAACATCTGGCCCTTTATCTCCTTCATGCTTTTTACGGAATGTCTACGTTTAGAGCTCAACTTCTTCAAGCCTGCCTGCAATAAGTCCAGCTGCTATGCGTAGAGCCAGATACAGTCATATAATTAGTCTTATCTCGATCAAATGGAAAGAATGTTGCTTGGGATAAACAGTGGGTCTCCCAAAAAGACAGTTGTTTATTTTCTTTGAAGGATTTTGTCTTTTAAACTTCATCTGAAATGCATGGCATTCATCCCAACTGTTTCTTTATGCTGTACTGGTCACAAGGTAAATGGTACAATCGACATTTGTTAATTATTTCTTTACGATCAGAGACTCCTTTAAGTCTGCTTGGGGAGCGTCTAGGTGATCAAAGGACGCACTACTAGGTCAGCAGGCCTTGGAGAGGGATCTAACCTGATTGAAAATCAAGCAACTATCTTGGACAGAAAACTAGAATGCCATCTATGAAGTACTGCACCTCATGTTGAGCAGTGTCCATATAACCCACCAACAGTAAAAAAAATGTCACCAGCCCCTCTACCAAACGAAATGCTTATTGGAATAGTAGTTCCCCAACATCTCTATCTTATGTGAAGTCTTAAACAGAATGTAATTGCATTATGAAGCAAATAGACATTTTTCTCGCTTTATTCTATGAGAGATATGATAGCACAGAGTTTACGGCCATTAGTCCGTTAGTTTTATTAGATTGTAAGAAGGCTTCATTTCACTTCATGTTTAGGTTCCTTTTTTGGCAGGATTAGACCTTTACTTTATCTATGAAAGTTCAGCTTACACTACCTGGGCTACACCCCCTCCCTCTTCTTTCCAAATAATTTTTAGATTTTCAAATGTAGATGTGTCCCATACCTTCGATTCTATCAGAATGACTGATCTTTCTTTTGTAGATAAATAATTACAGGCCAAGGAAAAACCCACAGCTTACATCCTCTGTCTTTTCAAGTTATCTGGATGGGCAATATGGTTCTATACTAGAAAAGAAGATTAGAGAGTCAAAAAAATCTGAGCCGGCGTCTTAGACAACCACCAAGGTAGTTAGCATTCATGTACTAGGCTTTGTGATCCTTAGTGGGAATCTGTACAAAGATGTGTCCACTATCAACCGGAATTTCCTAGTATTTGAGCTTTGCGAGCAGTTAAAAACTTCCACAGCAACATAATCGGAAAATCAACATCCCAAACCGGTTGAGCCACTTCACATGGGCTGACTCTCACTTTGCACCCATTCAGTAGTTTTTTGTAATTTGTAGTGGTATTTATAGAGCGCAACGGTCGCTCCGAAAGGAGCATCTTGGCGCTGACATTTCTCTGTGTAGGATCATATCAAGTAGTAGGGGGAAAAGAAATTATATGGCGGATTTGATGTAATCATCGTTGAGGCTGAAGATCCAGGTTTTGAGCAGTTTTCTGAAGGGTTTTTCGTGGGTTACGAATCTCAGGTTTTTGGGCAAAAGGTTCCAGGCTTTAGAGGCCAAGTGGTATAAGGTTTTGCCGCCTTTTGTCTTCAGATTGAACTTGGCAGGGAGGATGAGTTTGTCGTGGGAGGAACGTAGAGATCTAGACGGGTTGTAATGAGGGAAACGTTTGGTAAGGTATCGAGGGCCGGAGCTTTTGAAGGCCCGGAAGGCGACAAGCAGCATTTTGAAAAATATTCTCTTATGAATGGGGAGCCAGTGCAGAGATTTTAAGGCAGCGGAGATGGACGATTTTCTAGGCAGCTTTAGGACGAGTCTGGCTGCGGTATGGAGGACACTTTGGAGTTTAAGTATGGACTTTTTCGCTCCTGCGAGGAGACCATTACAGTAATCCAAGCGCGAGATTATAGGGCTACCGTTACCGTTTTTCTGGAGTCAAGAGGTAGGAAGTCGAAGAATTTTTTCAAGGACTTGATGATACCGAAACAGCGGCCCGCCACGGTTCTGACGTGGTGGTCGAAAGAGATCTCTGTCAAACAAGATGCCGAGGTTCCTAGCAGTGGTTACGGTCTTGGGAGGGGCAACGGATTTTTCTGGCCACCAGAGGGCTGGGCAGAAGGTGGTATTTTTTCCCATGGGGAGGATCTCAGTTTTGCTGGAGTTACATTTGAGGTGGTTTAAGTCCATCCATTGGAAGACAGCTGTCAAGCAGTTTTTGAGGTTTAGCTCTGCCCTCGTGGAGTTCTTCTCCAAAGGTACAATGAGTTGGGTGTCATCGGCATACGATGTTACAGGTATGCCGAAGGACTCGATGAGGGATATGAGAGGGACGAGGTAAACATTGAAGAGGAGAGGGCTTAAGATGGAGCCCTGGGGGACCCCTGAGGAGACTCTCTTCTCGTTGGAGTGAAAAGGACCGAGAGCGATGGTTTGGGATCTGTCGGTAAGAAAGGATTGTATCCAAGCTAGGGCCACATCAGAAATCCCTATGTCTACCAATCTGTTGAGCAGGATGGTATTAGAGATGGTGTCGAACGCCGCAGTAAGGTCTAAAAGGATGAGGACGACGTTCGTCTTCTGGTCTTGGAGCGTTTTAATGGAGTCAGTGAGCTCGATCAAAGCCGTTTCGGTGGAGTGATTGGGGCGAAAGCCAGACTGTTGCGGATGTAGTATATTGTGTGCTTCAAGATATTGTTTGAGTTCCCTGTATACCATATGCTCTGTAATTTTACCTAAGGCTGGAAGAAGTGAGATTGGCCGAAGGTTGGTTAAATCTGCTGGGGGTTTGTTAGCTTTCTTCGTCAGGGGTTTCACTGTTCCCTGTTTCCACAAGCGAGGGACACAGCCTGTCCTTAGGGAGGAATTGACAATTTTATTGATTATTGGGTTTACCATATCAATGAGTTGGTGCAAAATTTTTGGGGGACAGGGGTCGGAGGGCGACCCGGATTTGCAAGCCAAGATAACCTCTCTGGTTAGGTCTAGGGAAACCGGCGAGAATTTTTTTAGGGTAAACCCAGGGGGTGCAATTGGAGGGTGACCCCGTGAGATTTGGCTGGCTTGGGTGGGAGAAAAATCCTTTTGAATAGCGTCAATTTTTTCCTCCAAGTAATCAGCTATTTTGTTGCACAGCTCTTGGGATGGCGGTATTTCAGTTTGTAGGGTTTTGGGCTGGGTAAACGATTTCACTATGGAGAAAAGTGTTTTTTGTTTTTGGTTGGAGTCATTGATAGCTTTGATGTAGAAAGATTTTTTAGCTGATTTTATGTTGGAGTGGTAATCTTTCCTTAGTTGAATGTATGATCGACGGTCAGCGTTATCATACGTTCTGCGCCACTTTCGTTCGGCCTTTCTGCAGGAAAGACGTAACGTGGCTACATCAGGAGTAAACCAAGGGGCATTAGATTTGAGTTTCTTTTCTGATCTATGGAAGCGATTGGGGGGGGGTCTCGAGTGATCCATCCGTGGAAGAGGTTAGCGTCGGATTCGATGTCTCCGGTGAGGATGGGGACATGAGATTGAGGGATAGGGTCGAGTTCGAAAGCTTCTTGTATTTTTTTCCAGTTTACGGAGTTGTCCGGGTGAGAGTTGAGTTTGCTGGACGAAAGTGGACGGGAGGTTATAATGTGGAAAGGGATCAGGCAGTGATCCGTCCAAATTTGAGGTACCGGGGGAAGGGTTGTGAGGGAGGGAAGGTTGGAGCACACACCGTCGAGTGTATGTCCAAGGGCATGGGTGGGCAGAGACACTTTTTGCTGGAGATTAAAAATATCTAGAGTCTGTAAGAAAGTTAAGGCCTGTTGATCAGAGTTGGATTCCAGGTGAAGGTTAAAATCACCAAGCAGCGTGAAATGGGGGTATCTAAGCAGAAGATGACCCAAAGTGTCGGGAAGTGTATCTAGAAAATTGGAGGGATTACCTGGTGGGCGGTAGATAAGTCCACCTGAGAAGGACAAGGAGTCGTTAAGTTTGATTGAAAAACCGAGTCCTTCAGTGTCTTTTAGGGGGTCTAGGTTAAAGGTATGACGGGAAAAACTGTTTTTCAGTATTAATGCTGCTACTCCGCCTCTCCCTTTCGGTCTGTCCTGTCTAAAGATGGAGAAGCCTTGGGGGAGGGCGATAGCTAAGTCCGGATTGCTATTGTCAGAGAGCCAAGTTTCCGTTATCAGGAGGCAGTCGAGATCTAGGTCGAGGATAAGGTCTCTTGTGTCTTGGCTGTGTTTGCACATAGAGCGTGCGTTAATCAGTCCACCTTTGAAGTGCGGCAGGTTATCCCTGTGGGGGGGAGTGGGGGAGGGTGAAAAGACTGGGGTAACAATGGGGGACCATTGGCAGATATTACAGTGGAATGGGTCCGCGAGGTCCGTCAGGATAAGTTGGCAGGAGCAGCAGTTCTTACCGCGTAGTCGATGGAGGTCGCTGGATGGATAACTGATACGGGTTGCAATTTGGGCAGGGTTTCCAGCGCTAGTCGCGGTTTTGGCGCGGACGGGCGCAGACGGGCTTGCCTTAGGCGCACCTTCGGCGCGCAAACGGCGCTCCCGCTGCGCTCGTCGGCTGCGCTTCCTGTGCATGCACATATCCGGCAGAGAGGGGGGTGTGGCCTAAAGGGGGCGTGGTCAGCGCGCACGCCTGGGCTGATGGCGGCCGCTGAAATGGAAGGAAAACGCGACAGCGTTCAGGTCGGCTGTGCGCTCAGAAGGGATCAGTTCCTGTCTGTGGCGCTTGGATTTAAAAGCGTCAAAGTAAGTTTACACCACACAATTATTAAAATCGTTTTTCAGCTTCAATTTCAGTTAAAAATACTCTCGTACCTCCAGCCCCGGCTTTCCGCCTCAGGGCTGGGTAAAGAAATGTAGAGAGGCGCTAGTATTCAGTGCTTATGTAGAGCGATCGGGGTGTGTGGCCTAAAGGGGGCGTGGTCAGCGCGCACGCCTGGGCTGATGGCGGCCGCTGAAATGGAAGGAAAACGCGACAGCGTTCAGGTCGGCTGTGCGCTCAGAAGGGATCAGTGCCATTGGACAACCAATCCTGCAATCCCCAACCACCCAATCCACAAACCTACCCTCACCAACTTTAGAAGGAATTATACAACACTGATGCTCTCAGCCTATTTGTAAAGATCAGTCTCATTGATACTAGCTCTGCCCCTAAGCATGACTAAGACACCCAGGACCTCATATCTGAAAACAACTTGCCATTTATTTGACTTCTCAAGACAGTTTGGAGAAACCTCAACTGCCTGTCTTGATGATCTTCTGTCTCCACTGTTGTGAGACTGTCTCTGACTTGCAGACTTTTCTGACATCACTATAATCAGAAAATGTTTGTTCTATTGTCTTAATCTGTTTAGGCTGCAGCTCTGTCCCCCGGTCTGGTTGCTCATGTTCAGATCCTGGATGGCTACACTTATGCAAACAAAGTATGGCATAAACAGTAAAAATAGGCACCTCCTTGCTTTGCAAGTCAAAAAGAGACACAAAATTACAGGATTCATAGCTTTGTAACTCCAGACATCTAAGTGGCCGGGTATACGGGAAGACGACATTGGCGGTTCTCGTCAGCCACTAGAGAGCAGCAGAGAGCTAGTGGAGAACGGAGCAGTCGAGCAGCAACGAGTTAGACGAGCAGGTCGAGCAGGACGCCGCACGCCACAGGTCACCGCCGTCACCATCGGTACCGAGGACCGAGCGCAGAGGTCCGAGCGCTGAGGTCCCCAAAGCCTTTAAGTCCAAGCGGCCGCCGATTGCCCTGATTGCCGTCCACCCTGTTTTCCGACAGAGAGACATCACGGACAGTAGCGAGACAACAGCGGGGGCTCGGCGCATTGCACCAGCACTTCAGGACGCTCAGCCTCTTTCCTTCAGCCAGCCCCTCCAGCCAGCCCCTCCCGGGATGCAACTCACCTGCCTGCGAGCGAAGCGGGTGGTTAGAGAGAGCATCTTGGCGGTCTTGGCTCAGCTGGCATAGAACCTGGATCTGACCTTGACGGAGGCGAGCATGAGTACAGAGACAGAGAAAACTTTCACCCACACTCACCCCACATTGCTTGAGTTAATTAAGTTACCGACCCTACAGAGACAGAGAAAACTTGCACCCACACTCACCCCACACTGCTTGAGTTAATCAATTAACCGATCCCTACTGGTGCTTGACGGCTGGCGGGCGAACCATTGAAGGAAAGACTTGTTCGCTGCCCACGCCGATATCCATCCGCCAGTGAGAGAAGTGTGGTGTGCGGAGTGTGGGGCGGGGTGACGGCAGGAAGGAGGTTGAGGCTCCCGGTGGCAGGTTCCCGGTAGTAGCCCCCCCGAAGCTGAGCAAACGCAGCAGCGCGGGGATTGTAGGAGAGTGAGAAAGTCTACAGCCTACTGCGCACAGCCCGCTTGCAGCACGCGAGTCACTGCCCGGGAGCGGGCCACCGTGAGCAGTTGCGGAGCAGCAAGCAGGGAGAACTCGAGCCCCTGCAATCCATCATAGCACAAAAGAGCTCCCAAACAGCGGCCCACAGCACTGAGCAGCACTGTCCCGGTGAGAGACATAGACACGGAGGAACCTGAGAGACATCAAGAGCCCTTTAAAGGGATTCAGTGAACCACCATGAGGTCAGGAAGAGAAAGAAGACTTCCAACAAAGCAACCAGCTAAACGAAAAAGAAATAATACAACCACGAGCTCAGCATCACCAGAAAAATTTAAGCGAACACCTAATAACACCAACGAAAAAGATAAAACAATTAGCAACACCACCTTGCCGGAAAGTAGTCCCAATGAAATCAATACCAGTACAATCGACGGTCAGCCACCCGACAAAGACATCAATCACAGCCCAACTCTACTTCCAGAACAACCCAGAAGTAGCAAAAGGAAAAATATCCACCACCTAATTAATTTAGCGGGACATCAAACGGAAACAAAACACAGCTTCCAGCCGAAAATTTATACAAAATGTACCTTTTTAAAAAAAAACCTGGAAACGCCATCTACTCCTCAAATGACTCCATCACAGGCCTCCAATCTCCACTACAACCTGCAAGCACAAACAAAGTCTTGCCCCCAAACCAAATGCTATACAGCAGCTGAAATACATAAGGCACCGACACCAGGGGAGTGAACGGTCGACGCCGGAGGCGAAGCAGGCGCAGGGGATCACTGGGCAAAAGAAACCAGAAGGCAAATGCCATCAGAAGGTGCCATCAGCAAAGTCCCCCTAATAGAGGGACCCCTCGAGGGAAGCTCCGAGGGAGGCATCGAGGAAACAAACCAATCAAGTCCCTTACCAAAGGAGGACACACCAACAAAGGACGCCCTAAAGCTGGAAGGGTCCCTGGGGCTCTACAGCATCAAAAAACATTGCCATCTATCTCCAACCAAAATCTTCTCACATACTCAGCAGGCGGAGGTAGAAGCAACAACAACAAATTATGAAACAGAATTCTCTCAAGCACCCAACGCCCATTCAAACTTAGAACAAAAAACTCAAGGCCACACAGAGGCTCCCGATATACCAGGATCAAAATCCGATCCCGCAAATTCCTCACCAACCATTGCAAGAGGGGACCAAAGTTCCCCAGACAGGGACATGACCTTCCTGGTATCCCAAGAATGGAGCGAACTAGTGGCAGCATATAACTTTACGGAACCTATCACCAGTAATAGCGAAGATAGCTCCCATTTGCTCAGAGAGGGGACCAGAGACTCCGGTAACTCCTTTTGGGTAACCTTACTTAGCACAATACAGCTATCATCAACGGCACTTCAATATCAATCAGACAAGCTCGACCTACAACTGACAGTCCTACAATGGCTAGCAGAGGCCACAATGTGGATTGATAGAAAACTTGCAGACCTTAACGGCCTCATAAAAAGAGGACAAGAGTCGGCTAAACTAATCCAAATTGAAAGAACTAACTGCATCTGCTTGCCAATTATCGACAAACTGTCATCTCTACCTACGATGTTGGGTAACCTCTTGGAGGACATAAAAACAAACATCGTAAAGCCCCGCCCCAACAAACGACAGGCTCGATAAGACCGACACAGAACCAACTACAATAAAACTTCCATTAACAGAGGCTAGGTTCAACACCCCTCTCAACACAAGGGCATCAGGAAACAGGAAAGACCCACAAAAAACAATCACGCAGTGGTGCCAGCCTTCAACCACAACAACCTTACCTGAAGAATCTCCTCAGAACATCCCCACAAGAGGACGAATCGAGCCACTGGAGAGACCACCTAATTCCCGGGCCCGACGAAAGCAAAAAAGAAAGGGCCGGAACAAGAAAACAGCAGAAGCAGACAGCAGAGAAGAGAACAGCCATCTTATCACACCGAGGGATAAGGAATTGTCAGGCGTCCGTAAGTACCAAAGGGAACTCATAAATCTCCCACCACCATCTACAAATTCACCGCAAACAAAGACGCCAACAGTAGCAGGAACAGGATCCCTTACACTCTCAAAAGAGGTCTCTAGCCTCAACTTAGAGCTGAACCCCGCCGGTCAAATATACAATCCAGCAACCAGAAAACCATCAGAACTGGAAGAAAAAGGGAAATGGGTCTGCCAAGCAGCAACAACGCAACCAATTCTGGAAGCCAGTAAGCAGGCCCGAGTGGAGGCTGAATCGATCAGAATAGAAGTCATTTCAAAAAATCTCTCAAAAAAATGCACCTGCGACAAAACTGAGACCACTATTAGTGAAACAACAAAGAATTGCTGATCAACAAATATCGTCAACACAGAAAGCAGCCAGATGACAGAGAAATCGGAGGGGGTGATTTCCAATTGTGGAACAACAACTTGGTATACCCACCAGCCACACGGGAAGACACATATTGAGCAACAAACGCACCAGCAAATACCGCCCCCTGTGGAAAAGGACTCGGATACAGTCTTATTTATTCCCAAATTTATATCCAGAGGGAGAGTGGACATCTTAAACAGGGGCAACATTTTAAAGTTAATCAACTCAATAGACAAACTAAAAAACATAAAAACTTCTGATCTGATAACTCTTGCATTCCAACCAGCCCCCCACCCACATGGAAACGAAACAACAAAGACCATATGGTCAACAAGGGAGGTAGCAAACTTAATCATGAACTAATCATTCAGATTCTCACAGTGGGGAATTAAGCTCGAAGTAGAAAAAAGGCCAGCTTACCCTACTCTGCTCCTTGAAGAAAGGAAACAAGAACGCCCCCAACTGGCTAAGTCAATACTGAAAGGAGCACTTAGTTACTCCCCAGGGTTGGAAAAATATTCACCGCAGTCTTATAACCCCATCTTTCAGCAACAACCATCAAGCTCAATAATAACACGTACCATACCTGGCGGTGATACCAACTGACAAAAAGCGCCAGTCTTAAGTCTTGACTTGGAGGCCCCCCACACTAAAATTAAAATATGCAATTGGAATATCAACGGCCTGTCAGACAAACTGGAGGACCCAGAAACATTAAATGACCTAAAAAGTTTTGACCTGATTCTCCTCCAGGAAACTTGGGAATCAAACGATATCCCTTTACAAGGCTACACAACTTTGACCCATCCGGCAACCAGAGGCTCTCAATATGGCCGCAGCTCAGGCAGTCTGGCAATACTTACCTCAATAACAACCATTGGCAAAACGGAAGTAAAAAGAGTAAACATTACCCCACCAAATGAAATACAGTCTATATCATTTACAGTCAAAAACAACCAGGACATCCAACAGCTACATGTCATAAACACATACATACATCCGAAGCACAGGAAATCTGGGTCAAGGGAACTTGTCAAAGAATTGACAAGGCTCATGGTTGATGGGGACATGGAGAACATACTTGTGGCAGGAGACTTTAACCTCAACCTCTTTGGAGACAAAACTATGGACGAAATGACAAAGGAAATGGACACCATCTGGACAATCCCAAGCCAATCCATCCCCTCCCGTAACAAACATACCAAAACCTCAACCCAGCTAGTAAAAGAACTTGAGCAACTAAACCTAAGAGTGCTCAACGGTCGACTTACAGAGGATATCCCTCCAGCACCCACACCTTTCTTATCAAGCACTTCTTCACACCTAGACTTCATGCTTGTGTCACTTCCACTGTACGAGAAAATAAGCTCGTTTAAGATAGGAGAAAGTGCCCAAAGCGACCATCTGCCGCTAGAAGCCAATCTTGGACTGACCGGCGTGAACGAAGCAGTTGAAAAAAGATACATCGCCACAGAACATACTATCAACTACAGAAAAATAAGATGCAAGCCCACCGAGCCCGAGCAACTATTAACCAGTGCAAAATCAATCATACACCAGACATCCAGTTCAAACAATAACTCCCTTGACGCCTGGGTAGACTTTGTAACGGAACTAGGAGCCAGACACGCTACAGAGATAAAAAATTCAAAAAGGCAATGTCACCACCAGGTTTACACATGGCAAAATAACAACTGCGGAGATAAAAAATATAAAGCGAGAAATAAAAAACACTCTCAAACAAACTCGAAAATATCCTAACTCCGAGAACACCCAAAAGAAACTCCGCACGTTAAAAGCACTGCTAAAAAAGAAGACCTGGGAAAGGAAAAGGCAACTGAACGAGGATTACAATTCCAAACAGAAGAACAGCTCCGGCTTTTGGAAGATCATTCACAGCCTCCAACAGCCAGGTCATAAAGGCATCAACTCCAACATATCCGAACCCGATTGGGCTTCCTATTTATCAGCTCACTTCAACATATCAGACCCTGCAACGGTTGCATCAATAGGGGGAGACATGTCAGACGGAGCGCGCCAGAGCTCTGACAATTTCGGCATAGTCAACCACAAAGAGAACCAAGCCCGCAGGTGGAGTCCAATGCAGGATCAAACCTCAATTGAGGCCAAAGGCCTACCACTAACACTTGACCCACCCACATTTGAAGAAGAAAATTCATTCCTGGACACACCAGACCGGTTAAGAAAACTAATCTTAAGGGGCAAACTCGAGAGGGCCCCTGGTCCCAACGGGATCCCGTCGATACTATACAAGCAAGACCCTGCCTTCTGGAGTAACATCTTGACACCAGTATTTCACGCAATAAGGGAAACAGCAAAAACACCAACATCCTGAAGTGGCTTGATAATAAGCCCGATCTACAAAAAGGGCGCCAGGAATGACCCAAGTAGCTATCGTCTTATAGCCTTAATAGACACAGAGGCAAAATATTATGTGGGCCTTATTTTGGAGGAATTAACATCCTGGGCAACAGCAAACAACATCACCCCAGCAACCCAAACCGGATTCCGCAGCGGCCAGGGAACCTGGACAAACATCATGGCGCTAACCCTTTTGTCTGATGCCGCAAAAGCTTCCAAGAGTTCCCTCTTTATGTGCTTCATTGCCTACAGCGCTGCGTTCGACCACGTAGTTCGACACAAACTCTGGCGGAAGCTGGACAGATGGGGAATTCCAGGCCCACTCTTACAGCAGCTGATAATGCTACACACCGACACTTGGGTCAGGATTAAACTAGGACCAGGTACGCACCTTTCGAGACAAATTAAGACCAGCAAAGGTCTGAAACAGGGCTGCGTCCTAGCCCCCATGCTGTTCAATCTCTTTCTTGCAGACCTCCCTGGCGAATTGGAGACAGTAAAATCCCATGCCCCAAGACTAGGCAACATCACGCTCTCAAACCTCCTCTACGCAGACGACCTAGTCCTCATCAGCCGGTCCCCCATCGGTCTCCAACACCTCCTGGATAAAACCAATGCATTTTCAAAAACTAATTCACTAACAATCAACTTAAATAAAACAAAAGTTATGACAACGAACTACCACAAAAAACGAAAACCCGCATGGTTCCTGGACGGACAGAAGCTAGACCAGGTAGCCTCTTACAAATATCTAGGCGTCATAATAGAAGGTAACAGCTCCTTCAAACATCAACTAGAGGCCATACGTCGGAAGGGCACGACATTCCACCTATCGATAAAGCCTTTGCAGAAAGCACTTCCCGACCAGTCACTGGGCCCTCTCCTTCAGGTAATAAGAGCTCGCTTACAGCCCATGCTCACCTACGGCAGCGAGTCCATGCGAGGCAAAGACTCAATAACACTAGACAAAACCATCAGCCGAGCATACAGGGCAATATTTCATCTCCCCATGAACTCATCACCCACACACATCTGCCTTGAATTCGGCCTGCAGAAACAAGCGGTGGAGAGAAGAGGCGCATATATAAAAACCTGGTGGAAAATCAGAGATGCCGACCATGGATCCCTAAACGCCCATCTCTGGACCGAATTGACCATCAGAGACAACTCACCTGCAAGGACCTATTTAATGGAATCACTGAAGATCCTAGGACTAGTAGACCTATGGGAGTCGGCAACTGACCCTGGCACCTTCAAAGAAGTGGTGTCGAAAGTAACGAAGATGGTCTCATCAATTGAGGACAAAGCTACCTTAGCCAAGAGAGCACACGGATGGGTCGTGTTGAAAGGTTACAGCTCTCTAAAACCACAAGAGTACCTAAAAACGGGCCTCACGCAGAAGACAAAAAAGAAGTTCCTTAACATGCGCCTGGGCAAAATCCCTATAGCTCCGCACCTGGCACCATGGACAAGGGAAAACCCTGCAAATCAATGCCGCCTCTGTCTTTTTGGGAAAGAGGACCTTATACACATTATCTGCATCTGCACAAATCTTCGGGACATAAGGCGCTCTCTGCTTCGGGCTCTATGGAACCAGAAGGGCATAACGAGTTGTAGGCAGGCGGTGATGCTCTGCTTTAATCCCGAAGAAACTCAGCTAAATTGCAGAACAACAAAATATTTCGACATAGTGGCCACAAGACTAAACGAAAAATCCAGAGGGTATACTCAAAGCATTAGCCAAATAATATCAAAGTAAACACCCCATGCTATCTTTGTTCTTGATAATTGGAAGCATCAAGGCCACGTAAAGTCCACTGGTTTTTACGCAACTCAAGCTGAGACTTTTACATTCAAAAATACTCGAGCCATGGCTCCTTTTTTGTTTTAAAGAAATTACTGACTTTTAACATTTGTACGTTTTAAAATTGTGAGTTTTTATTAACTGTACAATAAACAAACCTTAAACCAGACATCTAAGACACATTTCTAAATGTCTTTGAGACATTATATTTGTAGAAGACATCTTGATTGCTGCAAGTCTGTCCAATGAAGAGGAAAATGCTATTAACATCTTACGCAAGCCTAGTCGAAGGATAGGAGGTGGAGCAAGCACAAAAGTGCAACAAAACTGAAAGGAACCACGGGTAAATGGTTTCGGTCTAGATCTGAAAAGAACATAAGTTACTTACCTGCAACTGTATTTCTCTAGTTTAAGCATCTTTCAAAGATTCATATACTAGAATCATGCCCTATAGTCAAAGTGGGAGTCCCAAGGTATGCTTATAAAGCGGTACAATATAATACACATAGTCTATAATGGCTAGAAAACATTAACTTTGGTAACTTATCCACATTCATTTATTAAGAACCAAATTTCACCCAATCAGGTGACAGCACTCTCTAGAACACAGCCCGCTAACACTTCATTCCCTCAGATTTTCTACTGCACGTCGTATGATGGGAGTTTCTCTGAGCTCTGCTCAGTTTGACCATTTTTTTCCCTCAATATAGAGGCTAAATAATCAGGAAAGAGCGCCCTAACCTGCAACTGGCATGATCTAACTACTCCGTGTCGCAATAAACAAAGAAAGGACTTTTCAGACCTTGTGAGAAGAAAAGACTTCACTCTGAAGAGCAACATAAGGAGTGTACTTATTGTCTCTAACCTTCACGCAAGGTAAAGGATTCTAAAATTGGCTTTTTTTTCTAAGAGTGGGAATTATTCAAGAATGTGAATCTATTAAAGATCCAATACTGGAGAAATGTCACTTACCGGAAACACGAGGCGAGCTTCATAAACAAAAGAACCTCTCAATCCATATGCATTATCCTACGATTCTTTGACAACTGGGAAAACATGTCTCCAAATATGAAGAATGTCTGTTTTCCCCCCCTCCATATGAAACAAAATCTCACCAGAATATCATGCTGGACATAAAATACACAGAGAAGCCTTGCTGTTACAATCATTTTTATTTTCTCTCTTGTAAAAATGAAGTCAAACTGGTCTGTAAGCACATCGTTCATGTAAAAAATGCACTTCCCTGTACGGTAGCACAGAGCCATCACAATCCATGTGTGCATCACAGTGCCAGTTGATTCCTTAATTTTTAATGTCAATCCAGTGAAGAAAGTAGGAAGGCCATTCCGATAGTTCCATGCTGCGGGATGGGGTCAGCTATGAATATAATGAAAATCTTCAAGACGAGGAATTTGTGTTCTATCCAAATTTACTTTTTTTCCAATCATGGGTTGTTTCTTAGTTTTCATGAACATAATAATTGACTAGGAGACTCATCTCCTTCATGTAGTTGGAATTGTGTAAGGGGTGCAACTAGTATAGTGTGAACACCAAATATCTTTTTTTTTAACTATGCATGTTAGCATGAAGAACAAGAACTTAATTCTCATACAATCACAATCTGGCCTTCATAAATATAAAGGGGATCCCTCTTCCCACACTGCCATACTCAACTGGGAGCTTTATTTGGAGGTTAAGCTAAGTCAAAACAAAAATGTATGGAAATTGTACACAGAAGTTTATTGTCTCTTTAAACATATGTACAAGTGGCCCTGTATCTAGCTGTAGCTAGACGCCGAGTTGCGAGTGGCTGCTGTTATCGACCGGGAGGAATATAATCTTGGAATGGAATAAGAAGATATTTGAACTACATTTAAATAGAAAGTGCCCGTTTTTCTCTTTGGAGGTTTTCAAATATAGAAAAGGTCCTGAAACTTTATATTTAGAAGCCACAAGCGACTTGTTAAGAGGGAACTTAACATTATTAAAAATGTATTTAGTATCCTCTGATTGATTTGCGGAAGCAGTGCAAGTGCATTAAACAGACTATTAACCGGGCAATGAGTGGTCTTGACTGAAATTAGAAACAACTACATGGTTTATATAAAAATTTTGATTGTTTTATATTAAATAAAATATTTCATCATTTGTGTATTTGTTTGAATGCTTTGTTGTATATTTTGTATATTGTTTTGCAGTTTAAATTATTTTTACTGCTTAGACTGGGGTTCCCGGCTTCCAGCAATGACTCTGTGGGGTCCCTGGATTCCAATAATAAATCATTGGGGGTCACTGGGTTCCAGTAATGTTATATCACATGGATTTTTTTAAGCGCACAAATACCCTGAGGTGTCTTAGATCTAGAGCTGAGAGCGGATAGACCATGAGTCCAGCGGCTTAGTTCTGAACAATCCAGGTTTTAGGGCCCCTCCTAAAGGAGGACACGAACTGCGAGGATATGAAATGCGGTGGAAGAGAGTTCCAAAGTTTTGCTGTTCCATAAATCAAACTGCGCCTCCCCCCTCCCTCCCCCATTAGGTTTTTTGAAATCTATGAACTTTCAGATAATTCGCCTTGGAGGTCCGAAGCAGTCTGTTAGGATGGTTCCATTTGAAGAGAATTTTTAGAAAATCAGGTCCTGTATTGTTTACAGCTTTATTGGCCAGACACAAGGCCTTGAACTTGATACGGCTTGCCACTGCATGCCAGGGCAGTTTCAAAAGTTCTTTGGAAAACAACTGATATTTAGGCAGATCCAGTAAGACCCTTGCGGCTGCATTTTGTATCATCTGCAGCTTTTATAGATGTTGACCTTGCATATATAGGTACAAGCCATTGCAGTAATCTAATTTCGATAACACCAGTGCCGTAACCACTGTTCTTCTGGAGCTGTCTGGTAAGTAGGGGAGAATTTTCTTTATTATCCTCATTATGATAAATGATCTTGACCAAGAACAACCTACGTTAGACTATCAACAGATGCAGGAGCAGGCATGGCTTCAATTTTTCGTGGTAGTGGTTTAGCTGCTCCGAAGAAGGATAAGGCCCCAAGAAAGATCACAGAGAAAGGAGATATTTGTACCTTCCTATCTTGGAACGTAGCGGGACTATCTAATAAGATTAAGGATCCAGCATTCCTACCATTTATAGAAAGCTTTTCAATCATTTGCCTACAGGAGTGTTGGGAGCGGGAAGAGGTTCACATCAATGGTTTTCGCACCTTTCACTCACCAGCCAAACTCTCATTGAGGGGCAGAAACTCGGGGGGGGGGGGGTCTTTGCACCTACATATCAAATACTGCAAATGTTAGGATCATAAAACATCACACAGGATCGGACTACTACCAGTTATTGTTACTTACAATGGGAGGAAATCTAGCTGTTAAGTTGATCAACTTCTATAATAATATTCCAAAGGCAGAATTAAACAACGTCTTTGAAGAGCTTTCGCAAAGCCTGCAAAATTCAGATGAAAACAGCTTGTTAGGAAATTGTGTTGTTTGGATGGGGGATTTTAATTGCCACTTATGCCCTTATGGCCACTCAGATATCTGTGGGCTGGAAAATCACATAGGTGACCCTTGTACTCACTTTACACATTCCACCAGTGGGAATCTTTTTAATCCCTTAATATTTCAGATGGACATGGGGTTCATAAACGAATCATGTAGCCCACAGGTAGCTTTTGAACCTACCTTTAACGGGAGGGGGTGTAATTCGGTAATAGATTTTGCTTTGGCTTCAAATAGCCATTCTCACAATGTTCTTAGCTTTAAAACTGGAGAAATCGCATTAAGCGATCATTTTCCCATTCGTTTTTCTTTAAAATTTACTTCAGGAAACAGCAAGAACAATGATGTAATTGATAATTTATACAATTACTAGATATTTTTAGCAAAAAGGAATGGCTACTCTATAAAATGCCTTCTTTGAAAGCTTACTAAAAAATAAGTATAAAGATTTCATGATGTGCCTAGTAGAACCCATTGATAGTGTTTCAGTAATCTCGGCCTTCCGTAACATTTCAGAAGAAATCTGCAAAGTCCTCTCAGGAACCTTGAGGAAAAGTTCAAGAATCAAGCCGAAGGGCTGGTTCGATTCAGCGTGTAGTAAAGCACACGCAGTGTTAAAGATGACACTTAAAAGAAAACCAAAAAACGTTTCTGAGATAAGAGAGGCCAGAGCTAATTATTATATTAAAATTAAAAATCGTAAAAAGGAACTGAAATAGGAAGCATGGCGAGTTTTACGCCAGGCCTGCATCCAGAAAGATAATATTGGATTCTGGAAGGCGGTGAACGCCCCTTTTTTTGCGGATAGAAAAACCGACTCCATAGAGATGGCTATAGATAAAGACACTTGGATAAACCACTTTACTGAATTATACAAAAAAGATGATCTAGTACGAAGCAGCTATTCTGATATACCTGAGACAGAGGAATGCAACCCACAGGGATTCTTCCCTATAGATATTATGTTCGCACTATCTGAATTTGAAGTAGCAATCGCAGAAAGCGCAGCAGGTAAAGCCCCAGGGCCAGATGGGTTCCCTGTAGATGTTTTTAAGTTTAACACTGAACTATGGGCACCCCTCTTGACCAACGTCTTAAATAGTAGCAATAAAACAGGGTTTCTTCATACGTGGCAAGAGGCTATTGTGGTCCCACTGCACTTAATCTCATCAGATCTGTATCATTTGGTCCTAAAGTGATTGTGGGCTCCAATCCCATCTCTAATAAGGGTACGATCTTTGTCTCAATGATCTAGAGACATCTGACCCTTGAAGGATGACCAAATGATAATATTGATCATACAATCTTTTGATGGGAATCCTGAATGTGTTTCCTCCACAATCACTGTTGGTTTACTTTTGTGATTTCTCCGGCCCTGAGTCAGAACTAGTCAGTCTAGACAAGCCCTGGTTGTACTAATTTAGACATCCAGTTTTTGACGTAGAGGTTCTCAAATATCCTCTTTTTCAGACCCCTAGGTTTTTTGTGTTGTTAGTAAGGGTGAATGTACATCTAACTTCCCCATAAAAAAGGGAGTCCGCCAGGGCTGCATACTTGCGCCTTTTTTATTCAATCTCCATATAAACAGCGTGGCTACCCATCTCGCGTAAAACCAACAGGATTACCCCCAAATTAGAGGATGCCCAGCCCCAATTTCACTTTACGCAGATGATGCGGTAATCATGGCCAGGACACAAGTAGGCCTCCAGAGATCGCTTACCACTTTTTCAGATTATATGGGCGCCAGAGGTTTAAAAATGAACATTGCCAAATCTTTTAGTATGTGTTGTACAACAAAGACTAATGTCCAGTGCAATACTTTTTTTAGCAAAATCAAAGATGGAACTAACAAACACTTTTTCTTATTTAGGAATCATTTTTAACAAGAAGGGAACTTGGTCGTCTGCTGCCAATACGAGGAAACTAGCTTTTTCTCGCGCTATTGGAGCAGTACGAAATTTTGCAAATAAATTGGGGGGCTGTCCAGTACATATATTGGTGAACATTTATAAATCGAAATGTATTTCCACAGTCACCTATGGAGCCGGACTATGGGGGATTGCAGACATCCGTGATATTCAATCATGTGAAAATGCTTTCCTCCGGTTCTTATTAGCTGTCCCTAAATCAACCTCTACTTATGCATGCCATAAGGAGTTAGGTCTGGATTACATCTCGGACCTTATTAAAGTGAGCCCCGTATTGCTTTGGCACAAGGTATGGACCACTGAAGAAACTGGGCTCAATAGGGAAATAATCCAGGACTGTTTAACGCACCAGAGAGCCCATAATATTGACTGGTTCATTTACGTCAAGGACTTCCTAAAAGAGATTGGACACCCTGAATACTTTGATTCCCCTAATTCTCTAACATTAATCTCAAGGAAAGAGCTGAAAGAAATTTGCATTGTCTTGTTAGAGAATAAACGTTGGCAGTTAGAGGGAAAGAAGGAGACTGTTATGAAGAATCAATTAATGTTGCAGGGACAGGGAATTCAGCAATATTTAATTTTTACCCAGAGTAGTTACACCAGGATGTTATTAACGCGCTTTAGGGGGGAAGCTTTTTTAGACTAATTACATTCCCCGAAACTAATACCTGGTCAAAAAATCTGGCTCTGTGCCCTTGCGATGAAACATCACAACAGTCTACGATACATTGTACTCTATTTTGTAAATTCTATTCGCTTCCTAGGAGAAAATATTTAATCCTGTTGCTGAAAAAATGGGGCCTGAGACAATGTAGACCTGCATTACTGAAACTCCAAATGTTAGAGGATGAATTGTCAATGTACTTGGTTTCAATGTTTTTAAAAAGTGCGATAAGATACAGACTTACAATGAATTGAACTTTTAAAAGAACTGTATCTTTAGTTGGTACCGCTTGTTCTTAATTGAATTTTATTGTTGATCAAATTGCACTGTATTTTATTGTATACTTACTTGTGCTTTTATGATTTTTTATAACTGAAATCGAATAAAGCTATCTTTGACTTGACTTGATAAATGAGGAAGACACCGTGGTGTTTATTTGGTTCACATAGGTTAGTTTATTGTCTAATATAATTCCCAATTTTTTTACCTTGATCACTGGTTTGGGAATTTCCCTAGTTCAAATGGCCATCAAGTTGGCATCCCAAGTTGGCGAAAGACTACCAAAAAATAATTATCTCCGTTTTCTCTGAGTTGAGCTTTAAACAATGTTAACTCATCCAAGAACTTATTTCCTGCATGCACTATTGAAAGCAGGATCAGATAGAACGTTCCTTTTTTAAGGCCCCGGCCTCAATTTGTGTGTCGTTTGCATAAGATGTCAAGCTTAATCGTTGAATCAAAGGTGCCAATTCCGACACATAGATATTAAATAATGTCAGGCTAAGGGAGGTACCCTGTGGAACACCACACAGCAGCACATAAGGCGTTGATTGAGAATGATCCAATGCAGAGAGAGTGCCGTATCCTTGATGCCCAAGGTCTTAAGACGCCGCTTCAAGAAGCTATAGTCTACTGTAATGAATGCTGCTGACAAATCGGAGTATTAGGGCAGCCGACCCGCCTCTATCCATCACTGCCCTAATCTCCTCAGTGGCTTTGATTAATGCGGTCTCAGTACTGTGTTCTGAACAGAACCCAAATTGAGAAGGGTCCAGTAAATTGTTGTCCTGAATGAATTGGGCAAGTTGTTAATTCATCAGTTTTTCGCCTAGTTTAGCAGGCAAAGGCAGACGAGAAATGGGGCGATAGTTGCTGGGGTTAGAGGCATCCAGATGTTTTTTTTAATAATGGTAGAATGAAGACATCTTTCCATAATGTAGGAACAATTCCAACCTTAAACATGGCCTTAAAGATGCCCGTAAGTGTAGTAACTACTACCCTGGCTATGTTTTTTAGAGCAGCAGGGTGACAAGAATCCAATGGAGATCTTGATTTTGCTGCTAGCATTAGTTTATCTACCTGTTCAAGGGTAAAAATATGAGAACACATTATGTCCCATGCTGTAAGCGAGCCTTTCCTCACTCTGGTCATTGGAGGTTTAATTGTATGGGTGACTGAGTCTGTGTATGGATGTGTTGGTGAGTGAATGGATGTGTCATTGGTATATGGGTGAGTAAATGCATATGTGAAAGGTAGTATAGGTGAGTGCTGGTGTATAAGAGTGAGTGTATGGGTGACTGTGAGAGTGGGCGTATGAGTAAGTGTGCTTGTGTCAGTGACTGTATAGGTGAGTATGTGTTAGTATCTTTATGAATAAATGAGTGGGTCTGTGTATAACTGCATAGGTCAGTACACAGCTGTGTGATTGACTCTATAGATGTGTGAGTAGCTCAGAGTTACTGACTGGGTGGCTGTATGAGTGGCTATATTAGTGAGTGTGTTGATGTATGAGTGGCTGTATAGGTAACTGAGCGGATGTGGGAATCAGTGAGTGGCTGTGTAAGAACTGGTATGAGTATGTCAATGGTTTAGAGAATTTTAGTGTGGAAGTTGGAGTGAGTGTATGAAAGGTTATATTGGGGTGTGAGTGGGTGCGTCGGAGATTCTGTGGATGATGGCTTTACTGATGTTATCAGTGATGTCAGTTGAGATGTCATCAATGATGTCACAGACCATGTCATGAGTGAAGTAATATGTGAGGTCATAAGCAGTGCATTGCGGGGGCGCAAGTAAAAGTTAGCTCTGCTAACTATAACTGCTGAATTTCTCTGGTTTTGTACGAGAAATGTCAGCCTAACTATAACGTCCCTGTAACCTTTGGTTCGAGGCATGTGGGCTGCTGAATTCATATCTTGTGCATAGATCGCCGCCTAGTGTTGGGTCCGGATGATTGCACATTGTTGTCCTGGAAGAGTCTTTGAAGAATCACGAGATAGATGGCTCCTCCCCCGGACTACAGTGCGCATGGGCATCCTCTCCATCCTCAGATTGTTTTTTTCCACCATTGGGTTCGGATGTACTTTTCTTTACTCAAGTTCGGAAACTTTTCTACAAGGCCAAAAGGCCTTCGGGGTCGTCCTACTAATGTTAGACATGCTTGTTAGAAACTATCACCCATTGTGTTGCTCTTTGAGACAGGAGAAACACAGTATAACATTTAAAAACTGATTAGCTTCTTCTGAAAGCAAATGAAATCAGGGTGCCACAGATCACTTTGAAGAATATCATTTACTTCGAGGGAAAGGAATGATTGAACGTTATGGAAGAATAACCCCATTTGTGATCAAGCTGGTAAACTGAAGTGTGTTCTTTTGATTGAACTTTGATAGCCAGTGTCTATAGTGGACACACATTCCTAGTTTTCTAATGTGAACTACAACTGATAGAGACAGTTTGGAAAATATCAGCAGGTGCAAAGAGGACAGGGAGCATTTTCAAGTTCTTACGCTAACTAAAGCGACTTTGTTGACACTGGTCGTTTCCTGTAGCTCTTTAGAACATACATTGTAGAAGGATGGACCTTTGTGGTTTTGGTACTGCAACCTTTCCTTTGGAGAGCTGGAAGCAGCAGCATGTGGATGCAGGATGCATTCAGGTTCACTATGACACAACACCCTCATGTAACAGGAAAGTGGTACACTCTCATTCCTCTTGTACAAATTCGGTCACCGTAATAGAGTTTCAGTTGTTACTGGGGTTGTGGCTTGTACAGAGGTTGAAAAATGCAGCGGGACACCCTCCGCAATGGGGTATTACTGTGGTCATGGCTAAACCCAAGTTGACGTTGCTAAGGAACCTTTTAGCATCGGTTTGCTTTCTTTCAAGGCACTATCACTGATTTTCCAAAAGGTATTATTTTTACAGGCCAGATCTCATGCTGTACTTTAGGCTTAAAGCTATGTATAGGCCTAAATAAACAAAAACAGGAGTGGTTAAGTGCTTTGACATACAGTTGCGATATAGTGAGGGCACACTGATTCTCCAGTATATGTCTTTCATAGATTCACATGCTTGAATATTCCCCGTCGTCGAAGTGGGAGTCCCACGGTAAATAAAATAGCAATAAATGCTAAATATATATATATATATACATAAACATAATACCAGAAAAGAAAGGAAATACACTGAAATCCTCTAAAAACCATTCCTACATAGGAATGCAAGGCAAAGAGAAACAACCATTTGTAACACATTAGTGTCATTATGTTAGTCCAAACTGCAGCCAATCAGGCGCCAGCACCCTCTAGAACCTTCTCCTCAGAAGCTCAAGCCCTCAGATTTTCTACCGCACGTCGTGTGAAGGGAGTCTCCCTGAGCTCTGCTCAGTTTTCTTCTCTAAATCTCTACTTCCAGCAATTTCTTCAGCATGTCAAGTAAGAAGTCTTTATTTAGACCCTGCTCTTCTTGTGGGAAGCTGCGCCTTTTTCAGAAGGACCCCCACCAGAAGTGTATTTATTGTTTATATCCTGATCATGTGGCTGCCAACTGCAAGTACTGTAGAACTTTTTCTACTAAAACTTTGAAGGACAGGGAAGGCCGTCTTCTCCTTTGGCTGCAGCGTCTTAAGGACAAGGACTCTGTGGTGTCCGACGCAGAAAGTTTACATTCTGGTTTCTCTTCAGCAGCCTCAAAACGTGGTAGTGTTCATGAGGTTCCTTCACCTTTCCTCAAGAAACCTAAATTGGCTTTGCCTGTGGCTCCTGTGATGTCTTCTGCCACTCCTACCACCTCTACGCCCACGAGACCTGGCTCTCAGGCGTCTGTGGCTACCTCTCGAGATGTTTTCACACATCTTCAAGTTCCACCGTCGACGGAAGCGTCGACGAGCACTCCGACGACGAGAGCGGCATTGCCTGCATTTTCGACGACTACGCTGACTACCACATTAGCATTTTCATCGTCGACGGCGGTTTCGTCGACAGCCTCGACGTCGACGAGGGTTTCATCGTCGTCTACACCTGTCCCGTCGACGATTCCCATCTCGTCGACGAAGAAAAGTGAGTCCTCGTCGACGAAAGGCCCGAAGACATCGTCGCCGTCGACTAAAGCCTCGTCGACGAAGCCACCGTCGACCAAGGTTCCGTCGACGAAGAAGATCTCGTCGACGAAGACAGGCCCGTCGACGAAGACTCCGTCTACGGAGTCGATACCAGCATCGACGGTCGCCCCGTCGACGACGTCCCCGTCGACGACTACAGCTCCAGTGGATCGCCCGTCGACGGTGTTACCGTCGACGACCCCGTCGACGACCACTCCGTCGACGAAGATTTCTTCAAAATTGCTATTGCCAAAATCGGCCTCGTCGACGCTACCGACGACGGCTCCGTCGACGGCGGAACCAAATTCGTTTGCGTCATTACCGTTAGTGCCATTGAAGACTGCCAAATCTTCACAACCTCGCACTACGGTACCCTGCCAACAGATCTCTCATCCGGAGCCTCAACCACCATCTCCAATGTTTGCAACTAGTACGGAGCATGACACTGATTCGGAGCAGGAAGAGGACACGTTTGGGGCAGCACGTAGTCCCTCTGAATTGATAATTAAATGTCAAGACACAGATTCTGATGATGGCGATGGCCCAGAATTTCAACAAGAAGAACAGTTCACTCAAGCTCCTGTGGCTACCATTCCTTTGGCCTTGATATCTAATCTCCAACATATGCTGGACGATTATAATCGCCGTTTTCCTGCAACACGGCAGACTACACCTGCGCTATCTCCTGCTCCTGTGGCACCACCTCCACCTGCATTGCCGTCTATCGTACCACCTACACCTTCTCAGGTTCATCGGTCTATAAGCATCCATACCACTATATTTCCACGGGATGCGGATGAGGAGGAGGCGGATGCGGAACGTGAGGAAGGTGAAGTCCCTGACAACACGGATGATGAGGCAGGCGACCAGGATATGGCCGAATGGGATGATTATCGGGCGCAGACGCCCTCTCCTCAACCTGGTACCTCGAGTGAGTCTCCACCAGTAGATATCGCCAGCTTCCATCTTTTAATGGATAAAGCGGCTCAACGTTTCAAACTCCCCCGTTCCCAACGCGAGGAGGATTGTTTTCTATACGATTTTAAGGACAAACCTTTCAAGCAGGTGCACACAATCCCTATAATTGAATTTGTATGGAAAGAGGGTATTAAACTGATGAATGCTCCGAACTCCTTACCTGCTCAAATTCCGCGCCTTGAGAAGAAGTACAAGGCCCCTACAGGTTCTCCAGCTTGCCTGATTTCTCATCCCAAACCGGATTCTGTCGTGACTCAGGCAGCACAACGTAGAGCACGTAATCCGGCGTCCCAAATCACAGCCCCTCCGGATAGAGAGGGTCGACGCTTGGATGCAATTGGCCGCAAGTTCTCGACCATGGCCTCCACATCTGTCCGAGCAGCTAATGCTTTGGCCATTTTGGGTCGTTATGACCGGCAGATGTGGTCAGACATTGCAGATTACATGGCACTCATCCCTGATGCTTCCAAGGCTGATGCACAGCAGATTCTCCGCGATGGACAAAGAGCAGCGGAAGAAATCATCGATTGTGCAGTGGATATTGCAAATACAGGTTTCCGCCTCCTGGCAAGTGCGGCTGCACTTCGACGTCAAGGTTGGCTAAAGTCCACCTCCTTCCGGCAGGAAGTCCAAGCCAGAATACTGGATATGCCATACGATGGAGAATCGTTATTCGGATCCCATATTGATGATGCCCTTGAATCCATCAAGAAGGACACCGATACGGCGAAGTCCTTAGGCACGCTACAATTTCGTAAGCAGTCCTTTCGAGGTGCGCGCGGACGCGGCACTTCTTCCAACTTTCGAGGTGGTCAGCAATACCGTTCATACAATCAGAGCGGCCAACGTTGCACGCCCAATCAACAGTCTCGCCAACAACCCGCCAAAACATTCAGAGGAAAGTCGTCCTATCGTGGCGCAAATCAGAAACGCCAATGACTTTTGCCGCTCTCAACGTGTTGGAGGACGAATCTCTCTGTTTTATTCCCAGTGGTCTTCGATCACCTCGGACCGCTGGGTTTTGGACATTGTCAAACGGGGACATACCCTGGAGTTCACAGAGATTCCTCCTTGCACCCCACCTCGTGGCCCACCTCCTCCACATCTCGAGGACCTTTACCATCAGGTCCGTCTTCTTGTGTTAAAAGGGGCAGTCGAAGTGGTCCCAAAACATCTAAGAGGGAAGGGTTTTTACTCTCGTTTTTTCCTCATACTCAAGAAGAACGGAGATTGGCGACCCATTCTGGATCTGAGGGCTCTCAACCAGTTCCTAAAGTCTCAATCATTCCGTATGCTGACGCTACTGGAGGTCCTGCGTCTTCTGTCCAGCGAGGATTTTATGACCACCATAGATCTTCAAGACGCTTACTTTCACGTCCCCATCCTCGCACAACATCGCCAGTACCTACGTTTCACAGTGGGAACCATGCATTTTCAGTTCAAAGTTCTACCCTTCGGACTGCGTTCAGCTCCTCGTGTGTTCACGAAGGTACTGGCCCCGGTGGTGGCTCACATGCGTCTACAAGGAGTTCAGATCTTTCCTTATTTAGACGATTGCCTTCTCAAGTCTCAATGCCACCATCAACTGAGTCGGGACACGCACCTTTGCCAGCAGGTGTTTCAGTCTCTGGGGTTGACCATCAATGTCGAGAAGTCACAGTTTGCACCCCTGCAGACCAGGTCCTTCCTGGGAGCGATCCTAGACACGCAGCTCTCAAAAGCATTTGTCTCTCACGAGCGGCGTCTAAAGATACTTCGTCTGGTCGCACTCATTCGGCGAAAACAGTTCATTTCTGTTCGGACGTTAAAGTCATTCTTGGGAATGGCTTCGTCATGTATCGCACTGATCCCAAATTGCAGGTTGCGCACCCGTCCTATTCAGGAAGAACTGGACTTACAGTGGCGTCAGGTCTCCGGGTCCTTCAACGACCTAGTTGCCGTCACAGCCCGCATGAAGATGAGCCTGTGTTGGTGGGCGCAGCCCGCGAATCTGAAACTAGGTGTGTCCTTCCTCGATCACGTTCCGGACCTGACGCTGACGACGGACGCGTCCCTAGAGGGGTGGGGCGCTCATCTCCAGGGCCTCTCCATCAAGGGCAAGTGGTCGCCGACGCAGCGCACATGGCATATCAACAGGCTAGAATTGATGGCGATCTTTCTAGCTCTCAAGTCCTTCCTCCCAGTTGTTCACGGGGAATCAGTGCTAATCCAAACGGACAACACCACCAGTATGCACTACGTGAACAAACAGGGCGGAACCAGGTCTCCTCTTCTGTCCCGCTTGGCCCAGTCAATCTGGGATTGGGCTCTTCGCCATCGCATCACCTTGACGGCTGTCCACCTTCCGGGGGTGTCGCACCTTCTGGCAGACTCTTTAAGCAGATCCACGTCCTCAACACACGAATGGGAACTGCACCAACCGACTCTGGATCATGTGTTCCGCCAATGGGGTCACCCAGATCTGGATCTCTTTGCAACACCGGAGAATAGGAAATGCCAGTCTTATGCAAGTTTGCATCCCCACCCAGGGTCCTGCGGGAATGCCCTTTTGATCAACTGGTGCGATCTATTCGCTTACGCTTTTCCACCGCTCCCATTAATACAGCGAGTACTGTGCAAGATGCGGAGGCAGCCGTGCCACATTCTGTTGATCGCACCTCGTTGGCCCAGACGGGCATGGTTTACGGAACTTCTTCTGATGTCCCAGTGCAAGCTCATTCCTCTACGTCCTCGTCCAGACCTCCTAACTATGGACAAGGGCCTAGTGTGTCATCCAGATCCCTCAACGCTTCAATTGTGGGCATGGAACCTGAGTACCTTGAGTTCGCGGACTTGAACATATCCCAGGAGTGCAGAGACATTCTAGCTCAAGCCAGAGCTCCGTCTACCATTAAGACTTACAAACTTAAATGGAAGCGGTTCTGTCATTGGTGCGTTTCAGCCAATATACATCCCATCCATTCCACTCCTGAACAGCTCCTTCCATTCTTTTTGAGCCTCGCTCAGTCAGGACTCTCTCATGCTACACTGAGAGTTTTCTTAGCTGCAATATCTTGTTTCCGACATGATGGCTCTTCATCCCTCTGTTCCTCACGAGTTATACGTCAATTTTTCAAAGGGCTTTTCCGCAAGTTTCCACCTGTGCGTCGCCCTCCGCCAGCTTGGCTGCTCAATGTGGTACTAGCTCAACTTATGAAGTCACCATTTGAGCCTATCCATAAGGCCGATATGAAATTCATCACCTGGAAGGTTGCACTTCTTCTGGCTTTGACCTCATCTCGTCGCGTGAGCGACCTTCACGCTTTTACTGTCAAGCCTCCTTATCTACAGTTCAAACCTAACGGAGTGGCACTGCGTACCAACCCTTCTTTCTTACCTAAAGTACCTACGGATTTTCATTTGAATGAGCCTGTGTTCCTAAAGACTTTCTTTCCGGACCCTAAATCTCCGGCGGAGCAGCGCCTACATTCGTTAGACATCATGCGATGTCTTAAATTTTATATTGCAAGAACTGCTTTTTTCCGCAAGTCCGACCAATTATTCATTGCATACGGACGACTGCGCAGAGGACATCCAGTTTCCAAGCCGACAATTGCCAGGTGGCTTTCCTCAGCCATTGCCTTCTGCCACCAACAAGCGGGCAGACCATTGCAATCTTCAGTGAGGGCTCATTCTACGAGGGCGATGTCTTCATCCACCGCCTTGTTTGCTGGTGTGCCACTTCATCAGATTTGCCGTGCAGCGACATGGTCCAGCAGGCACACCTTCACCAAACATTACTGTTTGGATGCCATCAATGAGGCGGATACCGCAGTGGGGCAGGCAGTGCTTCGCCATCTTTTTCAGTAAGGTGAGCCTCTGTTCCCTCCTCCTTATTATTTCCTGTGATTGCTCTGATGTTATATGACTGTATTATTTTTATTATAGTACTGTCTTGATATATGCTTCTTATGCTTAGCAATCTCAGTTCTAGGAGGTTACTGCTTTCTATTCTATTCAAGCATGTGAATCTATGAAAGACACCCCTAATACTGGAGAAGAACAATTGTTACTTACCTGTAAACAGGTGGTTCTCCAGTATTGGTGTCTTTCATAGATTCACATGCGACCCACCCTCCTCCCCTCAGAGGCTCTTTTCTCCTCATGCGCTCTTAGTTACTTTGTGCTACGAAAATCTGAGGGCTTGAGCTTCTGAGGAGAAGGTTCTAGAGGGTGCTGGCGCCTGATTGGCTGCAGTTTGGACTAACATAATGACACTAATGTGTTACAAATGGTTTTTTCTCTTTGCCTTGCATTCCTATGTAGGAATGGTTTTTAGAGGATTTCAGTGTATTTCCTTTCTTTTCTGGTATTATGTTTATGTATATATATATATATATATATATTTAGCATTTATTGCTATTTTATTTACCGTGGGACTCCCACTTCGACGACGGGGAATATTCAAGCATGTGAATCTATGAAAAACACCAATACTGGAGAACCACCTGTTTACAGGTAAGTAACAATTGTTCTTTTTGATCCTTTGGCATGTCCAGTTTGGCTGCTTGAGTGAGTTAATTAACGTTGGTGTGATATGGGTGTGGGAGAGGAACAATAAGTCTTGGTTCAGTTAGAATGGCAACATCACAAGGTTGAAGTTTAACCAAATTCTTCACTGTAAAGTTCAGTATCTTGCTGAAAAAAAGATAATCCTTCCGCCTAGAGCCTTCTTCAGTTTGGGGCTTTGCTACACAAGGTTCTGCCACTAGATTTTTGCCTTCTGAACCTTAGTTTGCAGAATGTTTGGGTTAATCGAGCAAAGTGACTTAGTTGGGCAGTTTTGAGGAGCTAGCCTCTGTTGGGAAGCCAGGGGGGTTTGCCAGTACGCATGGTACATAGATCCTACATTTACAGATATGGGGAGTACTTTCAGTGTGGGCCTCATGCCATCCCTATTTTTATTTTACAGAGCGAGGCTAATATTGATGCATGGTCTTTTACTCTCTCTTGAGTCGTACTGCTAGATGTTTTTTGGGAGGCCTATGTATACCAGACTTCATCTGTTCTTTTAATTTCGCTTTGTGTCCTGCATATCACAATTGATAGCACACTGTCTTATTCTTCAAGGCACTTGGTGAAATAGAAGAAAACAAGTTACTTACCTGTAACTTTGGTTCTCCAGTATTGGAAACTTTCATAGATTCCCATGCTTGTATCATTCCCCGTTGTCGGAATGGGAGTCCCCAGTATACATAAAAAAAAAGCAATAGAAACCATCACTAAAACAGAACCCAGGCCTAGGCCCATTCCTGTTTTGCATCCTATCTACCTCTTTTTGTAAAAGAGACCAAAAAAAAAATGAACCACCAATCAGAATGTACTCACCCCTTAGAACCCTCCTGAGAAAAGCTCCGAACCTCAGATTTTTCGTAGCCGTTGTGTAACCAAACCACTGAATATGGTAGAGGCTGAGCTTTCCCAGGGGAGGTGGGTGTGTCGCATGGGAATCTATGAAAATTTCCAATACTGGAGAACCAAGGTTACAGGTAAGTAACTTGTTTTCTTACTCCAGTATTGGAACTTTCATAGATTGCCATGCTTGTATCAGAGTAGCAAGCAGTTACCAGCACATTTTTTGGAACCATGACCATTATAAAACCAAGTACAAATCAATAACATATTCACTGATAACACAGTAAGATGGAAGGAAGGATGAAAGGGAAAGCTCACCATTACTGAAAAAGATTCCTCAGGACTGCTTGGCCGACCTCTGCGTCGCCGCATCCAGGCAGTAATGTCTTGTAAACGTGTGTGTACTGCTCCAGGTTCTTGCACGGCAGATCTCTTGGAGAGGAACACCCGCAAAGAGGGCTGTAGAGAAGGATATCGCCCTAGTGGAATGAGCTCGGACTCCACCTTCCAGGGGCTTGCCCGCTGCCTTATCACAATATTGGATTGCATTGGTAATCCAACGTGCGATCCCCTATTTAGATAGGGGAAAACCCTTACGAGGGTCACCGAAAGACACAAATATCTGAGAAGACTTTCTGAAGTCTTTAGTCATTTGAAGATAGAATTTTAAGCACCTCTGAACGTCCAGAGAGTGAAGTGCTTTCTCTGCAGGAGTAGCCGGTTGAGGGAAAAAAGTCTGGAGAATTACCGGTTCATTCAAATGAAAGTCCGAAGGAACCTTCGGTATGAATTTTGGGTTAGTCCTTAAAATCACTGTTCCTTTCTTGAACTGGAGAAAAGGTTCCTGAATGGTGAGAGCCTGCAATTCACCCACACGCCTAGCTGAAATCAAAGCCAAAAGCAGCGCTACCTTCCAGGAGAGAAATTTCAGCTCTGCCTTGTGAATAGGTTCAAAAGGAGGCTTCATAAGCTGGACCAGAACCAAGTTCAGATGCCACAGGGGAGGAGGCGGCTTGACCGGAGGGAAGACTCTGAAAAGTTCTTTGAGAAACTGTTTAATAATCCTTGCTGACCAGAGTGAGGGGACTGTAGATGTGCGTCTGAAGCGAGAAATCTCCGCCATGTGAATCTTGATAGAAGAGTGAGCCAGACCCCGCCTTTGCTAATGACAGAATGTACAGAAGAACTTCAAGTGGCTCCGAATTATAACGATGGAGTCCATTGCGCTGGCACCCAATGCAGAAACGCTTCCATTTTAATTTACTTGGGGCTCTTGCTTGAGAGAGTACTTCCCTACATTCTGCTGAGAGCTTCAGCCCAGGAAATTCTCGCTGCTCAGGAGCCATCCAGAGAGCTGAAGAGACTGAGGATCCGGATGCAAGACTTGGCCCTGGGACATCGTCAGCAGCAAAGGAATTGGCTGCACATGAAGAGGAAGGTCCAGAGAGAGAAGGTGAAGTTCTGTGAACCAAAACTGTCTGGGTCCCGCTGGAGCTATCCAAATCATCCTGCACGGTTCTGCTTTGAGATTTCTGAGAATCCTGGGGATCAGAGGAATGGGGGAAAAAGCGTAAACAAATGCGCCTGACCAGGTCATCGAAAGCGATCCCGGATGGTGAACCCTGCTTGCATAGAACCGGCATTTCTTGTTCTGTGAAGTGGCGAAGAGATCTATTTTGGGTGTGCCCCACCTGTGAAACCCTTCCTTTAGAGTAAAGTTGTCCAGTTCCCACTCGTGGCTGACAGACTTCAGTCTGCTGAGCTTGTCCGCTGCTTTTTTTAGGACACCTGGAAGATGTTCCGCTCGGAGCGATACCTCCTTGTTGAATTGCCCATTCCCAGATTGATTGGGCTTCTTGCGACAACAGACGAGATCTGGTGCCTCCCTCCTTGTTTATGTAATGCATGGTCGTCGTGTTGTCCGTACGTATAAGGAATGTAGACTGTTGTATTCTTAGAAGAAAGGCTTGTAACGCTAGGCGAATTGCCCTGAGTTCTAGCAGATCGATATGCAATAGCTGATGCCTCCATCTGCCGCTTACATGAAGGGTCTGTAACACCGCTCCCCAGTCTTCGAGAGAGGTGTCTGTAGTTATATTGTGAGGAACTGGGGATAGTCTGAAATACAGCCCTTGAGAAATGTTTTCTTGGGTCATCCACCAAGATGCAGCGTCTCTCATGGTATCTGTAACTGAGATCTTGTCGTCGAAGGATCCGTCAACTTGGCGCAAATTCAACTCTTCCTGAAGTGGGCGCATTCTTAGTCTGCAATGCGGAATCAGGCGTATGCATGAGGAGATGGAACCCAGCAGGGACTTGTAGAGGCGAACTGAAAGTGATCTTCTTTTTAACAATAGGGAAGCCATTGACATTAGCTTCCCGTCTCTCTATGGACGGGAATGCCTTGTTTACCGAAGTGTCCAGAATGGCCCCTAGAAATCTGGCTGTCCTTGACAGAAGAAGAGAAGACTTCTGCTCCTTGAGCGTTAGGCTGAGACTGGCAAACAGACGTGTACATATTATGACTTATTCTTCTGCTGCCTGCTTGGTAGGAGCTTTTATCAACCAGTCGTCCAGGTAAGGGAAGACCTGAAGCTTCTGTCTTCGTAGAAAGGCTGCTACCGGAGCTAACACCTTCGTGAAGATCCGTGGAGCTGAATGCAGACCAAAGGGTTGAGCCTTAAATTGAAAATGGCTCTTGGCTACTGTAAAGCTAAGATGCCTCCTGTGAGCTGGGTACGTGAAAATAAGCCAGAATGGCCATGAAATCCCTTGAGATGAGAAGACGAAGGATGTCCTGTAGAGAAACCATCCAAAAAGATTGTTTGAGATAGGTGTTGAGCTCCCTCAGATCTAGTATAGGGCGCGACTTTTCGAACGTCTTCCGGATTAGGAAGAACGGGGAGTAAAATCCCTTTCCCCTTTGAGAGATAGGGACCGGTTCTGTAGCTCCCTTGACGAGCATTTGATGGACCTCTAATCGTAGCAGACGGAGATGTTTCGATACCATGGCGTGAGGGGGCTTGGATGGTGGTGGATGGACAAACTCCAGGGTATGGCCATAAAGAATTATGTTCAATACCTACCGGTACGATGTTATTTGTTGCCAGTTCTGGAGGAAATGTGAAACTCTGCTTCCCACTGATGACCCAGGAGGAGAGGGGGCAGTAGTCCGAGCCAGCAAGCCGATATTGGCGCTTAGTGTTGTCTCTGCCCTTGCGACCTTGTCTTCCTCTGTTGTTCGACCGAGAGAAAGACGAAGAAGATTGGTTCCGCCGTTGACTGTAGGTAGGCCAGTATGATTGCGATTGGGAACCATATGAGGAGTAACACTGTTGTTGATCACTTCCTCTATATGTCGAGTTACCTCTTCCTCGGAATGGGAACTTGCGGTACTGCAGAGTCCCTAAGGATTTTGCTGTTTCCGTATCATTTTTGATATCTTGAAGCACATCGTCAATATGTTTTCCAAACAGCGCTTCTCCATCAAAAGCCATATCCAAGATCTTGTTCTGGACTTCTTGTCGGAACCAAGTAGCCTGTAACCAGTCCTGTTGCCGCAGAGCTGCTGCTCCAGCTAAGGATCAAAAAGCCGTTGTTGCAATATCCATTGCACAATCAATGATTTCTGCTGTTATTTCTCCCTCCTGAAGAATCCTTTTAGCCTTCTTTTTTCCTTCCTCTGGCAGCTGATCTAGAAAGGGGGAAAGGTCACCACACATCTGGCAATCATATCGTCCAAGAATAGCCAAAGAATTAGCAGCTCTGACTAGCAGACTGGACATGGACGAAAATCTCTTGCCTACATTATCCAGACGCCTGCCCTCCTTATCTGGAGGAGTGGTAACAGGAGCCGAAGGATTCCTAGATTTCCTTTGTGCAGCTTGCGAGATTAAGGAGTCCGGCTTAGGTTGGCTGGGTAAACAGACCGGGCTTCCCTCCGGGGCCTTATATTTTTTCTCCAGACGAGGTAGAACTGGAATAACTGTGGCTGGATTCTGCATAACATTTAAGCCTTTGTCCCAAACATGGTCCACAATCTGAATTGACCTGACCTACTTCTTATAAGGCTCTTTAAAGTCATAAAGGAAGCACTCCGATTCCACCTTAGTCATGGGCAGTGCAAACCGTTTGGCTGCTCTTTCCATTAAATTATGGAAACCCCCTATATCTACAGGGGGTGAATCAATTGGTGCCAGAGCAGGGGAAGCTGGATCTGGAATAACATAGTCATCCCACTCTGCATCTGGAATTGTGACATTTCCTTGGTCGTCATCAGAGGTGTTATCTTGGACGGCAGGCGCAACAGGTGGAACATCCTGCGCCTCCACCATTGGTTGAGGTTGTGGTACTTGTGTGGTCACAGGACGAGCCGGAGGAATAGTATTACTTGGTACAACTACTGATACAGGAGGCTGTGTCGCAAATCTTCTTCTGTAATCCACTAGCATGGCTTGTAAGTCCGATAGTAACGACGATGTTGTTGGCGTCGCCACACTCGTCGTCATCGTAGTCGACACCATCGTAGACTATACATATCCCGCCGGCGTTGACATTGTTGACACTGAGCCCTGTGCCAGAACCGGCAACGAGGAATCCACCGTCGACGGGGTGAGAAATGAAGGTGACTTTACCCTTTGGAGTTTTCGTCGACAGAATCGTAGACGGCGTCGTCGACGAGAGTCTTCTTTGATGACTTTACCTCAGAAGTCAAAGATGATGGCTTTCTGAAGGTTTTTGTAGATGCAGGAGGTGATGTTAGAGGAACAGAACTGGAGTTCCTCTGAAGACTCATTTCTTTTGGTAGTCCTTCCCTCTCCTTTACACCTTGGTGAGGAGATTCGATAGGACTAAGCCCTTTAGATCTATCAGAGTTCTTTATTCAAGGCCTTACCAGGGCGATTCTCAGAAGGTGAAGGAGAAGTCCTTCCCCTTTTCACAGACCTTCTGGAAGAGGTCGCAGAAGATGATTCATCACTGTCACTAAACACGGTCTCCTTCCTTGATTTCAGCTTCTGGAGCCAGGTCAAAAAACGCCCTTCACAATCCAGTAAAGCAGGGTTCCCCAAACCGGTCCTGGAGGGCCGGATCCATGCCAGATTTTTGGGATATCCCCATTTAGATATATGTAGTTATTTTTAAAATCTGGCATGGATCCGGCCCTCCAGGACCGGTTTGAAGAACCCTGCCGTAAAGTCTTGGTTGAAAAAGTGCGTCAAATCTTAGTCTGCAGCCTTGTGGTCTGGGTACAGACCGTAAATGCAGTCCTTGTGCTTATCTTCAATATACAACCTCTTCTTAGAACAGGTAGCACAAGCTTTAAAGAGGGCCTTCTTCTCTTTAACTGACACCCTGAAGGAATTGAAGAATAAACTGTAGAAATAGCTGTAGAACCAAGTTTTAGGAAAAAAACCGAGCAGAGCTCAATGGAGACTTCCCTAGCACAACATGAGGTAGAAAGATTTGAGGTTCTGAGCTTCTCTCAGGAGGGTTCTAAGGGGTGAGTCCATTCTGATTGGTTGTTCATTTTTGTTGGGTCTCTTTTACAAAAAGAGGTAGATAGGATGCAAAACAGGAATGGGCCAAGGCCTGGGTTCTGTTTTAGTGATGGTTTCTACTGCTTTTTTTTATGTATACCGGGGACTCCCATTCTGAGGACGGGGAATGATACAAGCATGGGAATCTATGAAAGTTCCAATACTGGAATAACCCAATTTAATACATTTATATTGTAATAAATGAAATACACTATATACCTCAATAGATTTATTTGTTAGAAAGCAAGATCTTGAGCTGGCAAAGCATTGCTTTTTCGCAGCTAGCAAGAACAATGGAACGTATTTTGGTGATGCATCCTTCTACGCAGTAACATGAGTAGAATAACACAGTACTATTTGTGATTGGAAACTATGCATCCCTCGCACAGTGGAGTTAATTGAGTCCATTAACTTAACAAACCACCCACCCTTGTCAGTCAATAGGAATGCAGGCACCAGTTTCTTGTCACAGCTTCTCATTCCACTTTCATATGAAGGAGGAAGCATGGAATCCATTACACTGATCCGACCATGCATTTCCAGTTAGTATGATTATTAGAATCTATTGTCCTGATAAGTGAATGACTGTTGGTTTTTCAAAACCCCTGTGCAGGCTACACCATGAACAGCCGCATAGTGTGGGAACATACAAGAGGCCGATACAGCTGCACGCAGTGCCCATTTTCCACAGCCATGAGAGACGAGATGACCAGGCACGTGAAAGACCACAAGAACCAACCAAGCAGACTGCAGAGTGAGCTGGGTGCGTTCCATTGAATTCTCTAAGGGTGGAAAAAATGTGTTCCCTCCTCAAAATCTACCTCGTCATCCACTACTCAATGCATATTTGACCTGATAATCTAAACTAGTTGAAGCAGCACTGGATACAAATAAGGTTTTCTAAAAAGTAATAGTTATCCATCCTAGAGACAGAATGCCATGAAAGTGATGAAAAAACAGTATTTTGCTTGACCTTGTAATCGCCAGAAAATAAAAATGCTAAATATGTAATTCTCTCCAATTAAAATGTACAGGCAATCCATTAAAGTCTTATAAAAGATAAAACGGGCAAAGTAAAGCCACCTGATAGACAATAGCCTGAAAGGACACAACCTAGTGTATTCACAGGCAAGTGGGAAGAAAGTAGGGCAGTTTCGTACACTGCTGATCACCAGGCAGCACCATGTAACCTATCCATGTTGATACCACTTAGGATTGAAGCCACATGGCAGCAAAAACAAATACAGGAGGGGCCTTTTGCCACTGGAAGGTTTCTCTTCTCTGTGACCGTGTTATGGAAGGGGAAAGACCTCTGGTTGGGAGAGCTGGGGCCTGGTTTTCGACTACATATATATGTGTGTGTATGTTACTATTTGGATGGACCAGTGTCTTCTGGTATAAAAATGAACGGCATATAGATAATCTCTTATTAGATCCTGAAGCTTCTGCCTCAGGTGTTTTAGTCACAGTATTTGCATCGCGTGAACCTTGCTGAAGTAACGGAGCGCTATATCTATATATATTACACTGGATTTGAGAGATTTATTTACAAGATCAAGCACATCAAGTCGATATTACACAAATACATGTACAATATTATTCATTTTCAGAAAGTTCACTCGTCAAAAACAAATTGAAAGTACACTACAAACCTCCACTAGATATCCTGGGGTTAAACTGATAGAGGCACATGTACATATTAAGCCATTCAACCTAGAAATACAGGACACTAGTAAGCTAATGAGCTAGTAATACTAAAACAAATATCAAGAACTTATAAAATAGTCACCTTGGCATGTAGCATGGTGGGGTCAAGGGTACTAAATGGATTCTTTCTCCAGTAATCAACCATGCTTTCATTAGGTTACAAATTGTATGACTAGATCCGTTTCAAAGTAACAGACAGATTACATTATTAATCCATATTAAATGGAAAAAGTATTCTCTTATGAAAACTAAAATCCAAACGAGGCATCTATTTACTCGGCACACAGAACTATCGACTGTCATTTATAGCACATAATTCAAGATGGTATCTTGGTTTTGTGGACAAAAGCAATGATTCTACTTGCTTACAGAGTAAAAGACCACTGCAGACACATGGAGTTCGAAAATCACTCCATCTATTCTTTCACTTTCACATTTTTTTAAAATAAGCATTTTACTTGCCTGCTGCTACAGCTCTCCAGTGTTGATTTCTTTTATATTCACGTTTGCATTATTCTTCATCTGCTGGCTGAGCTTCCCATGTAAAATGCTGAGCGCTATTCTGAACCTCCCCCCAAAAGGTGTGCATACCCTGAGAGCTTCCATAGCAAATGTTTGACAGGAATGTGATCTAGACTCCGAGTGGGAGAAGAGTGGGTCATCTATAAACCGTAGCAATGTATAGATTAAGGTGCTTGAATTGGGACTTGTAAGAAGTGCCACTAAAACTTGAGAACAGAATGCTGACCCACACTGGTTCCCAAGTACATCCATCAGAACCACTCAAGCAGAGGGATGCTCTGACTACCATATCCCAGATGGAAAGTGCAGAGACTCACAAAGTTAGCTTTGGTGTGAGGAATCCTAATGTAGGCTGCAAACCTATAAACCACCCCCTGCTTGGGGATTCCTTGACCGTTGCTCCAATAATGATGGACGTTTGTGCAATTACAGCTTGATACATTTCCTGACATCAGATTGGATTTCTGCCTAAATGTATTGGTTCAAACTGATAGGGTAACTTCAGCATAGTAATTGCATGCTTTTTAAAATCACACAGTTATTGTTGGGGTCCTCATAGGTCAGCACTCACAATATTTGTAGGTGCATATGGATTAGTTACTTACCTGTAATCCTAGTTCTCTTCCAGGGGTATCCTCATCAAAGTCATAAGCATTAGAATATTCCCGCCCATGCGCGGGACCCCGGAAACACTATATTATATGTGCCCCACATATATATATATATATATATATATATATATATATATATATATATATATATATATATAAAATATGCAATAGCAGCCAAATCACATCAGAGCTGAAATATGCTGTGAAGAATTTCCACCATACATGAATAATATGCATTAGAAACATGAGAAACAACGCCAAAGATTGTTTAGAAACTGTTTTAATGCTAGACAGCAGTAGAAATTCTTATAACTCACTGAAAGCATAGAAAGCTCCCAGGCTGCATTGCAAACACACAGTCTAAAAAGACTGAAAAGCTAACCTGTAGCTGTATGTAATACAAAAAACTGACACCTTGCCTTTAAGGCACCCATGACCCCCGGTATCCCATCATGCCTCAGGGGTGACAGTTAGGTCAGTTGTTCTTTTCGGAGACTGAAAAAACCAAATAACAAATAGGTTAACAATATCTCCTTATGAAAGAATATCCTTTGCCCGGGGAGGCGGGAGGGTTGCTTATGACTTTGATGAGGATACCCCTGGAAGAGAACTAGGATTACAGGTAAGTAACTAATCCTTCTCTTCCAGGGGATCCTCATCAATAGTCATAAGCATTAGAATAGAATAGCGAGCCTCTCCTCTTCCCTGCGGGCAAAGGAATGATAAGACAGTAATCTCATCAACAAGCTTGAGTAGGCTATAGGCTACCCAAACAGATTTCTCAAGGAGGCTTGACCTACTTGAGTGTCGGCCCTGGAATGAGATTCTAGACAATAATGCCTCGTAAAGGTATGAACTGATTTCCAGGTTGCAGCCTTGCATATTTCTGACATTGGAATGTCATGCAAGAACGCCACTGTGGCCGCTTTTCCTCTGGTAGAATGCGCTTTGGGTGATACCAATAAAGGCTTGCCTGCAAGCTGATAGGCCAATTTAATGCAAGAGACAATCCATCTGGAGATGGACCTCTTGGCCGCTGGAAAGCCCGTTCTCATTGAACCATAGTTCACAAACAGTTGATCCGTCTTCCTGATCCCTTTAGTCTTTTCCAAATAGAACTTGAGCACTCTCTTAAGCAGGGCTCGACAAATCCACTCGCCCGCTCGAATTTGCGAGGAAGAATTGATGAGGACGAGCTATTTTTAGGTCCTACTCGCCCCCTTTCTGGCGAGTGGGAAGACAAACTAACTTTTGTCCTCTGTCTTTGAAAACAGAGCAAAAGTGACAAGATAACAAGATTTAAAGGCATTTTTATTGCTCACAAAGGGAATGAGCAATAAAGATGCCTTTAAATTGTGTTATCTTGTCACTTTTGCTCCGTTTTCAGACACGGAGGTCAAGTGGGTTGCAGTTAGGTCGAGGGGATTTTCCAAGGTACTAGACCTGCAGGACTAGTACCATTTTTCGGGCCCGGTCTTAAGATCCAAGGAGTGCAGTGACCGCTCGGCTGGGTCGTAGGATTTGGGAAAAACGAAGGGAGGGAAATGGACTGATTTATATGAAAATCAGAAACCACCTTAGGCAAGAAAGATGGATGAGCCCTCGGGACTACTCTATTGTGGTGAAAAACAGTATATGGTTCCTTCGCACAGAGCGCTTGTATCTCCCTTACTCTGCGCGCTGAGGTAATCGCCACTAAAAAAGCCGCTTTCCAAGAGAGATGTTGCAAAGAGGCCTTGTGGATGGGTTTGAAAGGAGGTGACATTAACCTGGATAGAACCAGGTTCAATTTCCAAGGAGGAGAAGGATTTCGCACAGGGGATACACTTTTTTCAACCCCTGGAGGAAGTCCTTTACCAACGGAACCTGAAAGAAAGAAATCTGATTAGGTGATTTCCTGTACGCTACTATGGCTGACAGATGCACTCTAATGGAAGCATATTTCAAACCAGAAGTTGCCAAGGAAAGGAGGTATGGCAGGATTACCTCCTCCTGCCCTTTAGTCGGATCTAGGTGATGATCCCTACACCATATGTAGAACCTTTTCCACTTGAACGCATAAGACGCTCTCGTGGAAGGCCTCTTAGCCTCCTTTAAAATGTGCATACATTCGGGAGGCAGGTTCAGATGCCCATATTGAAGGACCTCAGGTGCCATGCTGTCAGGTTCAGTGATGAGAGGTTGGGATGCAGTATCCTCCCGTTCATCTTGCTCAACAGGTCCGGTCTGCAAGGAAGTAGTCTGTGTGGACACACAGACAGATGCAGAAGGTCCGGGTACCACCACTGCCGTGGCCAATCCGGGGCTATTAAGATCATCTCCATGTCCGACCTGAGGAGCTTGGAAACTACCTTCGGAATCAGAGCTAGGGGAGGAAACGCGTAAGCAAATGTTCCCGACAAATCCATCAGGAGAGCATTCCCCTGCGTCCCTGGCCGATGGAATCTGGACGCGAAGGCGTGGCATTTTGCGTTTTCTTCGTCCGCAAACAAGTCTATGGCTGGATGACCCCAACAACGAAAAAGCTCTTCTACCACTTTGTCGTTTAGCACCCAGTCTGGCTGATCTTCGAAGTGCCTGCTGAGTGCGTCTGCTTTGATGTTTTTTTTTTTTAAGTTCTTTTTATTGTTGCATCAGAAGGATCATATACAGAAATAAGGTCACACGGTAGAGCGTCAACATTCCGCTCCCGCCGCCTGTCATGCAACTTTTCTGTTGTTATTGAATATTGTACCCTTATAATGAACTTATTGACTCTTGTACCAGCAACAGAAATAAAACACACAAACCGAAAAACCAGAAGAACCCCCCCCCCAAGCAGCAGTTCACCAACCCCGGCTTTCCCTCCTCCCTCGCTCCCGTCCCCCCCATCCATCTGCTGTGTTGCACCCGGAGAATCCAGAGTCTTGAGCAGGGCATCTACAGTATAAATACATTGTTCAGTAAGTTCCACCTTACACGGTACCCCGTCCAGGGTCCCATTGACCTCATACTTTCTGTTCGTATTGACTCATTCTAGACCATGGTAGTGTCTCCATTTAGCCCATATTTTCCGGAATTTTTTGGGGCAACCTCTGGCTTTATAAGTCACTCTCTCCGCCGCCATGTACAAATCTAGCCCTCTCCTCCATTCCTCCAGGTCTGGCTTTCCGGGCGCCCCCCAGAGTCGTGCTATGTCCCTTTTGGCCACCACCAAAGCCAGCAACAAAAAGATTAGCAGGGGGCGGGTGAGATCTACTTCTGTGGTCATGCCCAGGAGCGCCAATCTAGGATCCCGCGGGATGTCCACCCCCAGTACCTCGCCTAGTTCCATGAACACAGCTTCCCAGTATTCTTGAATAACTGCACATCCCCAGATTGTATGGAAGAAATCGCCCGTGTGTTGGTGGCATCTAAGGCATGCTGTGTCGGCAATCCTACCTATTTTAAAGAGCCTCACCCTGTCGAAGTAAACTCGGTGGAGCACCTTAAATTGTATGAGACAGAGTCTCGACTTTATCACCACCTCACGAGGATGCATGAGAGCAAGTTCCCAGTCCAGATCCTCCATGGTTCCCACGTCAGTCTCCCACTTGTCCCGTAGGGCGTGTAGGTCACCTAGCATATTATTCGTCAGGGTCCTGTACGTCAGTGATACCGCGCCCCCCCCCCCGCATCTGCTCCTGTAGCAATCTGCCCTCCAGTGGTGCATATTCTGGGATGTCTGTAAGTGGAATGTGTTGTGCCCTCCATGCATGTTGCAGTTGAACGTATTTGTAGTATTGTGTGTTGCGTAGGCCAAATTCATCTTTGAGCGCCTGAAAAGTTTTCAATTCCCCCCTTGCTATCACGTCTCCCACAGTGAAGATGCCAATGTCATCCCATCTGCTGAAGCCTTTCAGCTTGTTGAGCTCCCCCAGCCACTGACAGCACCATAGCGGCGTCTGGCGGGTGGGCCTCTTGTCCCACCCCATTCTTGCTGTCGCTCTACGCCACGCCGACAACGTAATTCTGGTGGCAGGGAGGAGCTGTTGACCCCCCTTCCCTCCATAGAGGAAGTGTAGTATAGTTGTGTTCGACTACTTAGATCTCTCCAGTGCATACGTAGGGTGGTCGGCTGCTGCGTGCAGCCACTCATTGATGGGAGCGAGGTGTTCCGCCCAGTAGTAGGCCTCTAGGTTAGGAAGCGAAATCCCCCCACTATACTGGTGTCGTTGCAATGTGGCGAGAGCCACTCTTGGCTGTTTCCCCAGCCACAGGAAGGTGCGGAGATCTGCATGTATTTTGTTCATGATCGTACTCGGCAGGGGATAGTACTCGTTTTGGAGCGCATAGAGAAACTTGGCAATAGGACAATTTTATATAGGGCGGCGCGACCCAGTATAGTGAGCGGGAGCTGTCTCCATCTGTCCATCTCTGCCTTCGCACCCACCATTATTCGGTGTATATTGTCAGTGAAGGAGCGGTCCCTATCTAGGGTTATGAAAATCCCCAAGTACTGGAAGCCTTCTTTAGTATGTATAAGTAACTCTGGCAGACACTCCCTCCTCTCATTGCCTTGTGGATCATAGAGGACCGATTTGTGCCAATTTATCGCGTGTCCTGCCATCGCCCCAAAGTCGCCCAGCTCTCTGAACAGTGCCGGGATTGTCCTATCTGGGTCAGTCACGAACAATAATACGTCATCAGCTTAGAGGGATATTTTTTCCTGTGTCGCGTCTGATCCTCCCCAAGTAAAGCCTTTAATGTCTTGATTATGCCGGATTCGTAACGCTAGAATTTCAATTGTAAGTGTAAATAAAAGAGGGGACAGTGGGCATCCCTGACGGGTCCCCCTCCCAATCGGAAACTCGCGGGACAGTCGCCCATTGATCCGTACTCGTGCCCTCGGGTCTGAGTATAGGAGCCGAACCCATTGCAAGTATTTGGGTCCAAATCCAAACCGTCGGAGCGTCTCCATTAGGCAAGGCCAGTGGACTGCGTCAAACGCTTTCTCCGCATCCAGGGAGAGGAACCAGTGGGGTTCACTCCTCCCACGGACCTCCTGAAGCCAATTGTGAGTGCGGCGGAGATTGAGTTTGGTTGCCCTGTCCGGCAGAAAGCCGGACTGGTCCATATGTACCAGTTCTGTGATGACCTGTCTCAGTCGCCTCGCTAGGATGGTGGCCAGAATTTTTGTTTCTATGTTCAGGAGGGAGATTGGGCGGTAAGAGGAACAGTCATCCCTCGGCTTACCCTCTTTGTATATCTGGACAATAGTGGCTAAGGCTAAATCTGGGGGGAGGCTCCCTGCCTGGTACGAGTCTGTGAAGAGGGCCTTCAAATGTCGTTGCAACAGATCCGTTGTCCGTTTGAAAAATTCCGCCGGGAAACCGTTGGGTCCCGGAGTTTTCCCCGGTTTCAGCGCTGTTACGGCTTCCGCTATTTTCTCTAGCGTCAAGTCTGCCTCAAGGGCAGCGTTGGCTTCTGTGGACAAGGTCGGCATCTCCATATCGCATAAGTATCGCTGTGCGTCCTCACAGTCCCCTAAATCTCTGGCCCTATAGAAGTCCTCATAGTAGGTCGCAAAAGCGTCCGCTATGGCCACATCCGAGGACACCCGCCTGTTCCCAGTTAACTTGATCTGATCCACCCACCGGGTCGCTCGTTCCCTCCTGCTCAACCAGGCTAAAAGTTTCCCGGATTTGTCACCTACATCATATAGTCGGTGGAGTGTTGCCAGTGCCCGAGTGCGAGCCTCGTCCGTGACTAGCTCCCTGTAGTGTCTCTGAGTGTCTAGCAGCTTCCTAAGGCGTGTCCCCCCCTTCTGTTGGTGGTATACTGCTTCTAGAGTCAGGATGGTCACCTCCTCGTTCGCTATCGTCTCATGACGTTTCCGCCTGACCTCCCCCAACCTGCTCTGAATGCGGTCCCTTAACACTGGTTTCATAGCTTCCCATAGGGTAGCCCCTGATTGAACCGATCCCTCATTTTCGGCTATGTAGACCCGTATGTCCGCTCGTAAGCCCCACAGAATTTCTGGCGTTTGAATGTCCCACGGCGCTAGTCGCCATTGCGCCTGACTTCCCCCTCTCTCGCGCCCTAGGTGTATAAATAGCGGGGAGTGATCGGAAATCCCTCTTGCCTTATATTCCGCTAAATCTCCCGCCGAGATCTCCTGCCTGGATGTAAAGATATAATCTAATCTGGAAAAGACTTTGTGGGCCCCTGAGTAGAATGAATATGTTTCTTGTGTTGGATGGAGCCATCTCCATACATCGGTGAGGCCGATAGTGGTCATTTGTCGCGCTAGGGCGGTTGTAGTTCCTATAGTGTGGGGTGACCCCGATCTATCCTGGGATGTGCACATTACATCGTTAAAGTCTCCCCCTACAATCTGTGTCGTGTCGGCCGTGTCCAGCAGGATATTCATGACTGGCTTCAGTGTGCGTGGCTGTAGCTTAGGTGGGGCGTATACAGATATTATCGTGAATTTACGTCTCCGCCACAGCCCCTGGACTCCCGCATATGTCCCCTGCGGGTCTAACCAAATGTGTGTAACCGTGAATGGTGCTGCTTTTTTGATGAGAACTGCGGCTCCCCTGGAGCCCATCGTGTAACCTGCGTGTGCTAAGACCACATATCGTCCACGCGCTGTCTGCTTTGATGTTTAACTCGCCTGGAAGGTGCACTGCCACCACTCAGAGGTTTCGAGAGAGAAGCCAGTGCCAGATGGTTTGAGCCTCCCGGGAGAGAGGGCGTGACCGCGTGCCTCCTTGTTTGTTCAGATAGAACATGGTGGTTGTATTGTCCGTCTGAACTAAGACTGAGTTGGACTCGATCGCTGGAAGAAAAGCTTTGAGAGCTAGAAACACCGCTCTGAGTTCCAGCATGTTGATGTGGTACGTCCGCTCCTGCGTAGACCACTGGCACTGAATCTGAAGGGGACCCATGTGTGCTCCCCAGCCTTGCAGAGAGGCATCTGTCACTATAGACTGGGTTGGAAGAGGTTGGTGAAAAGGCACTCCGACCAGCACATTCCTCGTCCGAGTCCACCATTTGATGGCATCCTTCGCTGTTTGGAAAAGAGTGATACGATCTTCCCAAAGCCCTGTCGCCTGGTCTTTGAGAGCCTGTTGTAGAGGCCGCATTCTCAGCCTGGCGTTCGGAATGAGAAAAATGCAGGACGCCATGGAACCCAGCAGGGAGGCTACCTGCCGGACTGTTGGAAGCCGAGACTCTAATAGAATCCCACACTTCTGTCTCATGGAAAAAAGTCTCTCCTCCGAAGGAAACGCTTTTCCCAATTTTGTGTCCAGAACGGAGCCTAGGTAGTGGATGGACTGTGTCGGCCGTTGGACTGACTTCTCCAGATTTACATGGAGACCGAGCCTGTGCAACTGGTGTAGGCAAAGTTGCAGATCATGTGTTACCTGTACCGGAGAAGGGCCCTTTAGGAGCCAGTCGTCCAGGTATGGGTAGCTGAAGAGTCCCTTTTTGTGAAGAAAAGCCGCCACCACTGCCATGCATTTGGTGAAGACTCGTGGTGCAGACTTGAGTCCGAAGGGTAGCACCTTGTACTGGTAATGTTTGCTTCCTACGACAAACCTCAAGTACTTGCGATGCCTCAGTGCAATCAGAATATGAAAGTATGCATCTTGCAGATCCACCGAACACATCCAATCTCCGGCTTGAAGATGTGGGCATATTTGGTGAAGAGCTAACATGCGGAACTTTTCTCTGAAAATGACTTTGTTTAGGAGACGCAGATCGAGTATGGGTCTGAACTTGTCCTCCTGATCTTTTTTGAGAACAAGAAAGTATCTGGAGTAGACTCCCTTTCCCCTTTGAGAGGGAGGAACTTCCTCTATAGCTCTGTTTTGTAGCAGAACTTTCACCTCTCTTCGGAGCAAGCTTAGCTGGTGAGGGCAAGAGTTCTTTGGAGGAATGTTCTTTGGAAGCGCACGGAAACGTAGCATGTATCCATTGCGCAGTATATTCAGCACCCACCGATCCTTTGTGATGCTGACCCACTCTGCCAGGTGTTGTGAAGCACTTCCTCCCACTGGAGTGGGCAACGGCGCCAGAGGAAGCCACTGCTCAAGCCTTTCCTCCTCTCGTGGTGGTAGAGGACTGCTGGTGACCTCCTCTACCCCTGTTGGATTTGCCTCGAAACTGGGATTTTCCCTGGTTCTTATTTTGGGACCACTGAGGGGTTTGAACCCTCTGTTGAGCCCCTCTCCCCCTGCTGGTCTTAAAACGGCGTTTGAATTCTTTTTTCTTCTCCAAACCCACCGCTTTTATCGTATCCAGCTCTGTCTTCATACGAGTCATCTCTTCGTCAGCATGTTCTCCAAAGAGAGAGGAACCCGAAAAAGGAAGATTAAGGATGCGATGCTGAGCATCCGGCTTCAGCCCTGTGAGACGCAACCAAGCTGACCTCCTTGCACAAACCCCATGAGAGTAGGAATGTGCCGCAAGCACTGCACCGTCCGCTGCTGTGCTGATCAACTGGTTCGCCACAAGACATCCTTCCGTCATTGTTTCTTCGAAGTCCTTCTGGTCCTCCTTTGGCATCTTGGACTTGAACCTTTCCATGGAGTCCCATAAGGCTCTATCGTATCTACCCAACAGCGCGGCTGCAGTGGAGACCTTCAGCGTGGAGGCAGCTGAATTGCAAACTTTGCGACCCCACGAGTCCTGTGATTTGCTGTCCTTATCTGGTGGGACTGAAGAGGAAGCCGCAACTGCATGCGTCTTCCTTGCCGCTGCCACTATCACAGAGTCTGCTGGAGGGTCAGATTTTACAAAAACTGGGTCCGAAGAAGCTGGTTTGTATTTCTTCTGTATGCGGGCTGGCACCGCTCTGATGGCTGCTGTAGTTAAGAAAACGTCTTTGACAGGATCCATAATCCCCGGGACTAAAGGCAGCAGTGGACGAGAGACAGATTTTTTGTGCAAAGTTTCAAAAATTACTGTTGTAGTAACCTAGGGGACAGACCGTTCAATGCTCAGCTTCTGAGCTCCTCTTTGCAGGACATCTAGATAAGTGCCGATGTCATCCACTGGAGAGGATCTAGAAGTAGGACTATCCGTCAGCGTGGGAGAGTAATTCCTCTTGGAAGACCTGGTAGAAGAGGTAGGTGAAGTAGACGGAGTTCTTCGACGTCTACGGTGAGCACCGTGCCTCCTCTCACGTGATCTTCTTGGGTGCTCTTCCCTTCTAGGAGAGCGAGATCTGACCGGATCTTCTCTTCTGGGTGAACGAGATCTGACCGGATCTTCTCTTCTGGGAGATCGAGATCTAACCAGATCTTCCTTTCTGGGAGAGCGAGATCCGGTTGGTCTTCTCACAGGTGATTTGTCTGCTTGGCGCCTGGGAGGACTACGCCTGTCCACTTCATCTACCAGTCTCTGGAGAGGAGATCTGTGCTGCGGATTGACGTACTCGCGCATACGTTTGGTAGCCCCTGAATCTCGCCAATGGTCCAATGACTTGTACCATCTGGGTGACAGTCTGACCTCCGCATCCGAAGGATCTGGCTGACGCACAGGAGATCTGAGGACAGGACTTCTGGATCTTGAGGATGTTGTTGAGGAGCCAGAAGACTGTGAAGTGGAATGACGAGAAGCTGACTCCGTAACCATGATCACAGAGTTCCTTGACGACGATCAAGCTCTTTCTGAATGTCTCGACGTCGAGCGTTCTGGCGTCGTATGTCTTTTTCTCGACGCCGAATGCCTCCGGGGAGTCGGCCGGTCCATCAATCTCGACTTCGAATGCCTCGACGGCGATCGATGCGAGGATCTACGGTCTCTCGAACGGCGATGACCAGCCGTCGACGGAGCCCTCTCTCTCAACGTCGAACGGCGATGACCAGCCGTCGACGGAGCCCTCTCTCTCGACATCGAATGTCTGTGCGACGACGGCCGAGGGGTATTGGTCACAGTTGACGAAACGTCGACGGAGACTGCGTCCTCGACGCCGATCGATGTTTTGTTGTCGACGGCGGAGGGGTCTTGGTCCTCGACGCCGAACGTCGTTTCTTAGACGACGGCGGAGGGGGTCACACTTCTCGACGCCGGTCGTCGCCTGGATGACTACGGCGGAGGAATGACCTCCCTCGACGCCGATCGTTGCCGGGTTGACGACGGCGGAGGGGCCTTGGATCTCAACGCCGACCGTCGCCCGGTTGACGGCGGCGGAGTCATATTTCTCGACGCCGATCGTCGCCCGGTTGACGACGGCGGAGGGGATTTCAACGACGGAGCTGGATCCTTCGACGTCGTCGACGTACCTGTTCTTCTTTTTGACGGCGAGCCCGCCGTCGGCGGTAGTTTTGAAGATAAATGACCCACCGGTGGCTCTTTCCTCAGCGCCAAGCCTGACGCTGAAGGGTGTGAAGACTTCTCTTTTGAAGATGTTCTAGCCTTCTTGGAACCCTTCTTCACCGGAGACCTTCCTCTGGATGACCTGTGAGCCAGGCCATAAATGCGAATTCTCTCCCTGTCTTTGAGAGTTCTTCCTGACAGGTGCTCGCAGTAAGGACAGGTGCCTGGATCATGTTCTTCAGGCAGACACACTAACGTCGTGGTTGTCTGGTTTTGCTTTCTTGTTGCCACAAGAAGGACATTTGTCAAAAAGTGAAGGCATTCTCAGCTGAAAATGCTCACTAAACTGACTTAAAAAGACAGTTTCTTACTTGACTAGTTGTAAAATGTCAAAGTAAGTAGAAAAAGTTGTTAAAAATGAAGTACTTTTCTGTCAGAAAACAGAAATTAGTGGAGCTGTGTTACCAGGATCCTTCCTGAAGGAGCCGGAAAGAACAACTGACCTAACTGTCACCCCTGAGGCATGATGGGATACCGGGGGTCATGGGTGCCTTAAAGGCACGGTGTCAGTTTTTTGTATTACATACAGCTACAGGTTAGCTTTTCAGTCTCTTTAGACTATGTGTTTGCAATGCAGCCTGGGAGCTTTCTATGCTTTCAGTGAGTTATAAGAATTTCTACTGCTGTCTAGCATTAAAACAGTTTCTAAACAATCTTTGGTGTTGTTTCTCATGTTTCTAATGCATATTATTCATGTATGGTGGAAATTCTTCACAGAATACTTCAGCTCTGATGTGATTTGGCTGCTATTGCATATTTGTATATATGTATGTATATATATGAGTATATATATGTGGGGCACATATAATATAGTGTTTCCGGGGTCCCGCGCATGGGCGGGAATATTCTAATGCTTATGACTTTGATGAGGATCCCCTGGAAGAGAATCAACAGTACAGTGACTTTCTTCTCCAACACCAGATCTTGTGCAAGTGGCACAACTGATGAATGACTATCCAATTACCGTGCTTATTCAAAGTAAAGTGTTTACATACTTGCAATGTGGGCATCTTTCATTAGAAAAATAGAGAAGTGGAAACCTTTTTTACTATGATATGGCAGAAATACATACCTTAATAGAAGAGTGCTTGCGAACTCACCATGACAGATCCAACAAGTATGGAAATAATCGAGAGGCCACTATGAAAGTAAATTTGCTTCTCCTTAATCTTGCATTAGTGACCTATACTTTTAGGAGCGCCTGCTCCTCCCTCTTTCGTGGTTGGCAGTCTGCTGCCAAACTATTGCCTTTATCAAGTAGATTCAATTCGCCCACTCTTTGAGGGAGTGAACTGTTTAAATGTTATCTAGCATCATTCCACTGCTGCAGCCTAAGGGGAGGCTTTATCACAAACTTCAAAGTATTCTGCTCGTGCACCTGCCTTCATGTTTGTGCAATCATCAGTTTCTTATTCAGTCTGCTGTCTCAGAGGTTCAGGTCAAACTTCTGCAGTGGCACTGATGGTTGGCATGTAATTGCTGCTCTAACCGGAGTGCAGGTATCATTAACAAGGAGAAAGTCTTTGGTGGGCCTTCTTGTTGCCATGGAAGATGTCAACGAGGATGAGCTTGTGGGCAGCAAAGATATTCCTTGATCTGGCAGAAAGACTTTCTACAGAGGCGGGCACATTTTCCTCTTATTCAACATTAAAACTGTCATTACGAGATGGGTGATTTGGTTGTAGGAATATCCGGGGCCTGAATATCTGATTCTGGCCAGTATGCCCACACCCAGGAATTGTACGTGCAGGGCTCTCAAACACTTGTAATGTGGCAGTGTGGTGTGCTATGGTATCTCAAGCAAAAGCCTCTAAATGGGAGGTTTTCTTTTCATAACCTTTTCATCTGCAGTGGTGGGTGAGGTTTTAGTTGGCTTCCTTCCATCAGAAGCAACTCGTGTCTTCTCTTCTGCCTTTGAAAAGAAAGATTGGAAAATAACAGAATCTTTAGGGATGTGATTTAGATGCATACAATATATTTAATTAATGATCTGAGTAATCTGCACATATTTAATGTGAACCACACATCTTGCATGGTTTGAAGGGATTTTGATATCATTACAGAGGTGCGATAAATGGAAATGTATCATTTCTCAGGAACTAAGCCATGGGATACCAAAAGGGCTGAAACAGAGTGGAATAATCCAGGATAAAGAAAGGAGTTGTCTATTGTGTTCGCTAGATGTCACTGCATAAGTCCTAGGGCTCCATGACAGGCAAGTGTGTAAATTATGATCCATGCCAAACAAGAGTTTGCGCAGATTAGAATTGGGAGTTGTGCAAAAATTATCACATCCACTATTTTTTCCTGACATTTCACTGGAAAATCAGGGGGAAATATATTGTGGGGTTGGTTGGTCACAAATGTAGAGGTTATGCTGCATTCCCATGGCAGAACCTAGTAATGGAAGCCTTTAATGCACCTGGTAAATACCTCACCATGGAGTAATGATTTGTAGTGGTTGGAGTATGTACCCCAAAGTTTTCCACAACTTGGAATGAAGCCCACAGTCCCTAAATGATGCCTAATCCTTGGAAAAAGAAATGCTAAAGAGCAGAAACTTGATCATTCGTTTCTCTTCATACAAAAGTGTATGGAAGCTGCTGAGGCGATAGTCCAGAGCTCATCCACATTGTCTCTTCACATCTGACCTTCCAATGATGTGGATCGGCTACACTCTATTTTATTTAATGTGTATTTTAATGCTCTTCCGTTTACCAATTTATAGGGAATATCAAGCATGACTAATGCTAAAGTGCATTTATGAACACACCAATACCCGCAAATATAATTTTATTGAGTTTTTGGAAGGCTCTCGAACAGTTCACAAGTACTGGTGAACCAATATGGATCAACACAACCATACTTATTGACACTTTTAATGAAGAAGAAAAATCAATTGAGGGAATGCAAAGATCTCCATTGCATACCCCAAATAAATATAAATCCAAAGGTCAAAAATCTCCTAGAAATGCAATAAAAGTAAAAATCTCAGTGGGTTAAGACTACCATTATGTAAATATTGAGTGCACATACATAATAGTTCAAGTCCCTTCTCCTCTTCTTTGCATACTAGAAATTTATAATATAACTGCATAGTTGCTGAAATTTGGAAAAGACAAAAGTTTAAAAATAAACCACCAATGACATTTATCAAGACCCGCTAAAACTGATTGGTCTAAATTACAGGAGAGTAGCCCATCTGGCTGTTAATAAAAGTATGCAAAATATTGCAGACAATTGCTTCCAAGCTAGTCAACCATGGCAATGTCACCACATTACACAACATTGTCCATGATGAAATAGACTTGGTATTTTATGTGTTGGAGCACAGACAGATAGAAATGCACATACTGCACAACATACTAAAAATAGTAGGCAACAGTATGTTCAGTGCCAAGATGCAAAGAGATTCCGCTTAAATTTAACAACATAAGAACACTAACCACAAGTAGGACCTTGTCAAGGAATAACTAACAAATGTGGGTATACAGGGTTATAGTTACCTTATAACAAAGTGCATACTGCTGTGATCACATACAGATTTACTGAGTGTGCTAGACATTATAAAATTATAATTTCCAGATACCGCTTAAGACCACTTTCACATACTACTTACAGGATACAGAAAATAGGATTCTAGGCTAGGCATAGAGACCAGGAATGCTCTGGATTATAAAGGGGGCATTGTTAATACAATATAGGGTGTTGATGGTCAATTGGACTAATTGGGTGAAAGACAGCTCAAGTATTTATCAGGGTAGACAATCACTTCATCATGAACTTCTAGTTTTTTTCTAACTTGTAGCTTTCTAATGCAGCCCTCATGCACATCTACAAGCCACTGTTCTCAGATCCAACAGCAACTTGTTTGGTGCATTTCATGTGTCCCTCTGCTGCACTATGCCAGGACACCTTCAGTTGTATGTGTGCTTGGTGCTTTTCAAAGAACATGGTGTGGATCATTGCTAGACCGCACTCCTAGAATACTCAATGATTTATGATGTTATCGTTAGCGGTAAAGTCTGTGGTATGTTTACAACACACTATTATTTTCATTATTGTAAATCCTACCCTTATGGTTCACCATTATTCACTGTCTGAAGATAACACCAGACCATTGATTAAAAAAAAAATTGCTTTACATATTCTACATTATTATATAATACAATGCTAGCGTGTATTGTGGTCAGTGGCCCTTAGCATTTAGGGAAAGCGTTATTTTAGTTGACGGTACATTTTTGTAGTTTGAAGCTGTATGAAATTGGGCAGATTTCCAACTAGTCTTCCTCTGGTATGTCCTGAAATATTTGGTGCTGATTAGTCAAGGTGGCACACTTTATAGTCTACGTGGAAGTCCCATTTTATTTTGAAAACATCTATAAGTGTTTGCCCTTAGCCAAGACCAAACATTACTGTGAGAGTTTGCACAGTCATAAACTGGTGGAAAAGGATTACATCCAACTAGACATGAATATAGAGCTTGGATATAACTACATCTATATTGCAGTTTGGGGCTAAATAGTTCAGGGTTTTTTTAGAACACATTTTATTGGTTTTAAATGTACAATATCATTACAACCAAAATAAATAAGTTGCCCTGTGCCAGCCACAATGCCTCACAGCAACAATCCACAGTGAACACAGGGTAGTTCATTTCTATACAAAGAGCCTTCAACTCTAAGCATAGGCTCTAAAACTTTGTATCCACATACTTAATTATCTAGTGTCACATTCAATGAGCCAATAGGGTCTACATTAATTGCACAGTATCGATTCCAGGCCGCCTATATTTCGTGCAACATTTTGGGTAGTTCAGGGATCTACACTATTAATTTAGTGAATCTGCCCGAGTATCAGAAATTAAATCTTACACTAAAACTAGACTGGCTATTGAAACTGAAATTGCACTGGTAAAGTAATGTGATTTCCTTAGGCAGCCATCATTACTAAGTTTTCAATCATTTGGCACACCAAGCAGTGTAAACATTTGGACAAGGCAGCTAAGTCCAAAACAAAATGAAAGCACAGCCTCAGTGCTTGAGTGAAAGTATGCATTTATTCCCCAGAAATACCATTGTAACATATACTAGGTTTGTAAACTCAAAACGTAGAATTTGCAAAACGTTGAGGTAAAGCGCTATTGATTGAAAATATACAGACTTCCCGAACCACTTTTTGTAGTTTGTGAGCCACTGCAGGAGAAAAACTGAATTTAATAATACTAGTTTACAAATTTCATAAAAAACAACCCAACAATTGTGCCATAAATTTAAATTAACAGTTGAAAATGTGTTAAATAGTGTTGGAAAATATGTTATATTTGATGATAAAACTATTTGTTTCTGCTTCCTTGCAGATTGCAGCGAACACCTGAACTCTTTTCACTCAAAATTAACACCAGATCTCGAGAACCCAGTTTACTCTCAAACCTGATGGCACCTGGGCTGTACCTGAAAGGTACCTTGCAGGCCAGGGCACTTCGGAAAGCAATAATGTGACAGTGTTTTGAATATTTTTTAGTGGCATTGATGACTCAGGTGCGAGGTAAAGTAAGGCTTTGTTTTTGAAATTGTAACTGTTTATCTTGCCTAAAGTGGTTTCAGTTTCTAGAACTCAGTAGAAAATCCCAACGTTCTTTAGAACTTTCCTATAAACTGACTATTCTCGATCTTCATCTAAAAAGTTGATTTACATGTGACTTTTCCACCCGCAGAAAATAATAAAATTCTTGCTTAAACATTTACCGATAAAGTGTCATTTGCACATGTTTTTTTCTTTCTTACGTGTTTTCTTGCTATTTAATTATATATGAAATAAAAATAGTTGGAATACATTCGTTTGGAGATTTCTCTTTCTTGTGGAATATGTCCACAATACTTTCCAGGTGAATATAGAAACACACTTACCCCCATGGATTTTTCCTCATTAGGTACCAACTAAACATCAACCAACACATGATTTATCATTATAACTTGAGGTAAGAAACCTTTAAAAAGTAACTACAGTTCAACAATGTGTTTCAGTTGGTTCGTATCTAGTATAAATGCATAAAATTGGATACAATTTAAACTAACAAGAAAATTAATAACACAAAATGAAAATCTTTGGAGCAGAGTCTTTCGAGTGGATGTCTCCTTGCAAAGGTTCGGCATGGCTCACTTTCTGGTCTTTTTGGTACCTGGCATATCAGAGGAGTAGCAGCAGACTATCCTGCCTTTCAGCCAGAGAAGTGAGATTGCGTCCCCTGTATAGTCATGGCTCAATATTGGATACTCGAGCTGCTGGAGCTTTATACATGGGGATCTTAAACATTTGACTCCATCGAAGGTGTGAACGCAGGGAAACTGAAGTTAACCTTGTACCTACTGAAAGAGCTGGTACCATAGAGTAAATTCCCACTGTTGCTGGCCTGGTGTGGCAATGGAGGCTATCTGAATGGAGGATTCTTTTTGCTGCCATGCTGAATTAACACAGCAATGGAGAAACGGGTTTCCTCTGTGTGGCCTTTCTTGGTCTGCTGAAGCCTGTATCACCAGCGCAATTGGAGACTATTTCTAGTTTCCTCAGGCCTCCCAAGGATGACAAACTTTCATGGAATTAAGGATTTCTTTTTTTGCATATCATCCATTATATTTGGCAACACTATGCTGCTTTTGAAGAGACCTCTGCTTGACCTCTATAAACCCCAAATAATCCTCACTCTACCACCTACTCCAGCAGATGAGATCTACCACTCATGATATTGATCAAAAGACGCTGATGACTGGATGTAGTTGGGAGGAACTGGAGGTACATTTCAGCATAAGGGAAAAATGTGCAGGGATGAAGCAAAACCTGATGTCCATGGAAGCTAGTGAGTCTGCAGGTGGGCAAAAATTCAAGCTTTTAACAAGTAATGGCAAACCTGACATTCTAAAATGTTAGTGGCCTTCGTGTTATAAATAGTCCAGCTTGACTTGCATGTATGCATTATCATGAAATCCATGCCACACATGGCACCTTCTTGAACTGGTAGAGTTAGCAGAATGTAGGTTTAGTCAAGCAGGCAATATGGTCATCCAGGGTGAGGTTGGTTTAAACTGAAACCAAATAGCTTCGCACGTGGGATCAGGGATAGGCAAATACCTGGAGGATGCAGAGTGCAACACATTTTTTGATTGGGGTAGTTTTTCAGTATAGAATGGGTGTAGAAATATCAGAAGATTCAGGTTCAGAGTGACGGCATCAAAATTTCTAGATTGTCGAGCAAAGACTTTAGTTATTATGTAGGACAGTTTATACACACATGGTAAAGAGGAGTGTCATCAGCATATTGGTAAATCAAGATTTTGTTTTGTGAAGTATTGTGCCCTGAGGTTGGGTATATAAATTAAACAGATGAGCTAAAAGATGGATCCTTGTGATACACCTTATTTTAATTAAAGTGAGGGTGATCTGAAGAAGTTGAGTTTCACAGATCTTGAAGAGTGAAATGATTTCAAACGGCTTAATACAAATTCCAGGCAGCTGTTATGGAAGGATCTTCACAATTTCTGGACTGAAAAAAGGAACAGCAGTAATGTGGGACTCTTGTAAATGGGGCATGGATATGTTTTTGATTTGGTGAAGCTGGGTGATGTAAAAGTCCCCTCTATAACTGAGATTTTCAAGGACTGTATACATAACTCTGTGTTTTTCTTTCCTGTACTGAGTATGTGGAAATGTGCCTTTTAATGAGCACACCAGTGCAGGGGTCACCCTTCTCTGTCCACGGGTTTGTAGACCAACAAAATAGAGATTGGCACTGAAGCTGGAATTCAAATAACAAGTTTATTAATCACTCATGAATGGGACCACGTCCATACAACACCCTCATGTGTTCCAGGAGGTAGTACATTGAATACACAGACCATAGTGCTTATATACAGAATTTGTTGCAGAGTAAGCATGTAGTTACAAATAGAAGGTACAAGCATACACAGGAATAACTACCGACAAAAATGGGCAGATGGGAGATCACTTAGTTAGCAAAGTGGGAGGGAGAACAGAACTGCTTACAGCAGCCACAAATAGTTGACAGTTACATCTTTAACCAGGTGCATTTCAGCAGCTACAGGCCTTTGCTCAGCACATACATTGCGTTGGCCCAGTGCAGAAGGAGTTAACTTAAGTTGATGACACAAGCGGGATAGAAAGGTAAGCAACAGTGAAGATGGAGAAATTACATAGCTAACAAAATGGATGCCACAAACAAGATGGCTTCAGCCTATGCTAACAAAAATAATTTTCACAGGCAGCCCTTTTAGCATATTTTGAAGACATGTTCTTATACTTTCGAAGGAATACAAAAATATCATGTATGTCACTGCATCATTTCATTGATTTCTTGATGGCATGCTAATCGGGCATTTACATTCTTAGCATTTTGTTTAGTCTGTATACATAAGGTTTAAGTAGAAACGCAAAGGGAACAAAGCATCGGGCCGCATTGGATACATAGGCAACAAGTGAAAATAATAGCAACAAATATAAATAGAGCCGACAGTAATTTCCAGCCCCATGCAGTAAACATGTTCCATAGCCATCCAGTCAAAGTCCTTGTCCCTGAATCCTGGTGGATTTCAGTGGCTATTTGTGCATCTTGGAAACTGTGTGGTCAGGGATGTAAATGCAACAGCTACTCCTGATGATGCTCCACCACGGTCACCCAGGAGGACATTGAGGACCATTCTATTTTGGAGCGTCACAATTCTCACAATTTGTAGTTCTTCTGTGATATTTCCAAGTGCCATTGCTGTCTGATTGGTTACAGCCTCTACAACACGTGTCAAACGTCTAATTTTTCTGCTGTTTAAGGCCGCACCAACAAAGAAGAATAGTCCCAAGTTAAAGTCAATATACTGCTACAGTGCAGTAACAGTTTGATCCACCTCATCATTATTTATTGTCCTCATGAATCAGCTCTTAGAAATGTCATTATACATTTTATAGTCTTTATGGTAGGATGCAGGCGCCAAAAACACAGGTGGAAGCAAAAAGGACACGTAGCAGCTACGTGACCACCCAATAGGTAGGTGATGATAACCTTTACTTCCGCAAATGAAATGGGTATTCTGTGAGGACAAACAGCTGCTATTGTTCATTCCAGTAACATTCAACACTAAAGTACAGTCACTTTTTTCCACAGGTATACTGCCAATACTGCTCACACAGAGATCCGCTCGAGCTCTAGTGACAGCAATAACACGAGGCCCATTTCCCTTGGTTGTTCAAGTGTTAGGGAAAACATAGCGCACGGAGGAATTTCCTCAACGATACTCCTCCATTTCCCATACAGTTCCATTAGCTTGTGGATCTCCTTCCTCATCAGGGTAACAAACCCTATTCAATTGAGCGTTTAGTCCTCCTACATCAACATAAGTAATGTTAGCAACCTCAGAAGCCCACAACAATGCAAACCAGGCTCTGCAGGAGCCATTATGTGAAAACGGCAAGGGAATAAAAGGCGTTCCTCCCTTTTTCTGATGAGCTGGCATCATTCCACATACCCAGCAGTTGGTAACATTTGTAGCATTGTGTGTATGGTGCAACATCTGAATGAAAGTGTTATTGAGGTAGGACATTCTGTGCTTCTGCTAATGATAAGCAAGAGTGAAGTAATGGTGTTCCATGGGGACAGGAGTAGTAGCAGTCAGTAGATTTCAGACAGGGGCTACTTCCTCTACAATCCATGTTATTGCAGCAACAATAACAACAGTCAAAGTGAGTCCAGTAACAATCATTGTTCTTTTGCTACAAACTCTTGCAGCAGTTGGTTTCTTCTCCTTAGGCATATTCATTGTGTTGACAAACGACAAAACAGATGGTGCCCTAAGGTCCTGGGCAGACGTTTTCTTCACTGAGGTTGAGATGAGCAGTCACTAAAAGGCTACCATCCTTTGTAGTCAGCCTTTAACCACCCAGGGCAGTGGCTCAAACAGTCTTTTTCAATGATGAAGTGTCTTGCTTCCTTGGTCACAGCTGATATCGGGATGTACCAGAATTGTGTGGTCCAGGAAGACTTCCTCAGATCCTTCAGGTGACAGAGCTTGTCCTTTCTCGGTGACCAGGATGTTGCGGTGATCTGCCAACGCAGCTGGGCTCACTAGGTCTTGCAACACCTCCGGCAGTGTGTCGCATGGACCAAGTTCTTCCGGTTTGTCACTCGAACTGCAGTCGTGGTAGCCAGCAGCACTTGCTCAGGGCCTCGCCATCTCGGTGCTAGGGAGATGGCTCTCTGGAAGGACTTTATAACCACAAAGTCACAAGGGCGCAAGCAGTGGCCCTCGCCTTGCGACCTGTCTGAAAGAGTCTCCCGAATCTGTTGATAAATAGAAGACAAACTCTCTGTCAACTGCGACAAATAGTTATTCATCAATACATTGGGTACATCATGTATAGGGTGTGGCTTAGGAATCCCCCAAATATTCTTGGCCTTCCAAAAACCACCTCATACGATGTGAGGCCAGATCGTGTATGTGGTATCGATCTAATGGATAGCAATACTAAAGGCAGTGCATCAGGCCATTTCAAAGATGTGGAAGCCTGTATCTTAGCCAATTTCAATTTGAGGGTGGAGTTGTAAGGTCCCACTAGTCCTGCTGATTGTGGGTGAAAAGCAGCATGAAATTTCTGCTTAATTCCCAACCCTTTCATGAGCTACTCAACAACTTGCCCGATAAAATGGGGTCCATTGTCACTCCACAAAACTTGACAAATGCCAAATCTGGGCAAAAACTCCTTCAGGAGCACCATTGCTGTAGTAAGAGCTGTAATATCTTTCGTAGCGTATGCCTCCACCCATTTATTAAAGACACAAACCACTACCAGAACATACTTCAGAATATTACAGCGTTCAAGCTGGATATAATCCATTTGCAGAACCTCAAAAGGTGCTGTAGGTTTTGCAAACCCTCCTGTTGGAGTTTCTGTTCCCTTTCCAGGATTATACTGGAGGCAGATCAGACAGGACTGGACTATTTTCTTAGCCGTACCGACAATCTCTGGATGATCCCAAACTTGTGTGTTGCTTTGCTACTGAGGATGCTCCAACAATTGCCGGCCCATGTGCCATATGAATCCTAGGGTGTAAATAGGCTGTGAGTAACTTCCATTTTGTCATTTCTTTATTCTTCCAACAGGCCTCATTATCCAATACTCCCTCTGTGGACCATTGGTCTAATTCATCAACCGAGGCAGATTGTTTCATGTCCAGAACTTCTTCCCTGGCATCATGCCAACGTTCAGCCTGTGATTTAACTGCATATAAAGATGTGGTACTTTGCAGATTACACAAAGGCATTGCCTGCTCCTATTTTATTGGTCACTTTCTTGTGTGCGCTACATTAAACAGTTGCCACTTTCTTAGGATAGGTCAAGGCAGTAAGGAGATTATGTACTAATTCCCCATGCACTATTTGTGTCCCATGTGAAGTGAGAACGCCCCTTTCTTTCCAAAGCTGCCCAAAGCTATGCACCACGCCAAAGGCGTATTGGCTATCAGTGTAAAGGTTAACAAGAAATCTGTACTAGGCTCACATGCTCTTTGAAGTGCTATCAACTCTGCTGCTTGAGCTGACTTCTGTGGGATACGAGCTGTCTCAACTCCTGTCTAAAGTGTTGTAATTGCATAAGCAGCAGATGTAGTGCCATCAGGCAACTTCAGGCAAGATCAACCGACCCACAATTCTCCATCAACACTAGAAAGAGGTGTATCTTGTAGGTCAACACGACCCTTTGTTTGTTCTTCAGTAAGGGATATACAGTCATGTAACTCTTCTGACTGAGACTGAGTAGCTGGAAGTGGCAATAATGTAGCAGGATTCAGAGTCAAACATCTTTTCAACGTGATATGAGGAGCCAAATGTGTCAATTCATATCTTGTCAAACCGGAACTAGTCAGATGCTGTGTTTTCGTTTGATTTAGCAAGGCATCGACTGAATGAGGTACTAACACAAACAATCTATGTGACAAGACTATTCCCTCACTCTGATGTATAGACACAGCTGCTGCTGCTCCGAAAACGACCAGCCAGTGCGCGGGCAACCGGATCAAGGACAGCTGAAAAATATGCACAAGGACGTTGTTTATCACTGTGTGTCTGTGTTAAAACCGAGAGGGCACAACCTTCCCTTTCGTGTACATAAAGTGTGAAAGTCTTAGTGTAGTCTGATGTTCCTAATACTGGTGCCGAACAAAGAGCTTGACGTAGCTGTTGGAAGGCATTCTGGCATTCAGTAGTCCATAGGAGAGACATGGGAGTGTCTTTAGTCAAAAGGGCCAACAAGGGTTTAAATAATATACGAAAAGCTAGGGATCCACTGCCTACAAAAGGAAGTAAGGCCAATCGATGCACGGACGTCCTTCTGAGTACGGGGCACAGGAGTGTCTAAAATGGTCTGAATGCGATCTGGTGTGAGTGCACGTCCCTCCTTGGACAGGAGGTGACCTAAATAGGTAACCTGCTGTCTACAAAATTGCAATTTCTTCCGAGAGACTTTGTGATGATGAGAGGCAAGAAATTATAACAAGGACAGTGTTCCTTCTTTACACTGTTCAGGGGTATCGGCAGCCAACAAGATGTCATCGACATATTGAATAAGAACCACCCCTTTCGGTACAGGATAAGAATCAAGCTGCCTTTTCAATGCCTGACTATAAATGTTAGGACTCAATGAATATACTTGTGGAGCTCTACAGAATCTGTATGATCTATTATTCAAAGTGAAGCTAAACAAATAACGGCTATCAGGATGAATAGGTATTGAAAAAAATGCATTTTTCAAATCAATAACACTAAATGTAGTGGCAGTAGGAGGAACTATAGTAAGAAGTGTCTTGATGTCAGAGACTACTGGGTATTGGGACACCACAATTTTGTTAACCTCTCGCAAATCAATAATGAATCTGTAAATTTTAGTATCCATCTTTTTTCAAAATAGGAAGGATAGGGCTATTACAAGTATTATAAGGGACTTCTTCCACAACCCCCACCTTGATCAAATCCTGAACAATGTGCGTCAATGCCTCTTCGCCTTCCCGAGATATTTTATATTGGAGCAGTCGAGGCAATGAAGCACCTTCCTTCGAATATGTACTGGTGGGATAACCATTTGTCCCACATCGGTATCTGATGTAGCCTTAAAGTACCAGGTAAGGATGCCAGAGTGATATCCTCTTTAATGGGACATGACCTCTCAACCATTGGATAGTTATCATTTAAGATAACACGCACACCTTCTGGGGAACAACTTCTTGTAGCACGAAAATATTGAAGCATATCAATGCCCACAATATTATCCGGCGTCGTAGGGGATGACTACCCACTAAAATCATGGAATGCCTCTTCAAAGCGTGTAAATAAATCAGAAACGGACTCATTCGCTTTCTGTTTACAAGACGTTAATGTTGTCCAATCTATTTTTTTTAGGGGGTATGAGAGTTTTTAACTTAGTTACAATAGCTTTGGGAAGATCTAATATCTCCTGTTGGGGTTTCTGAGCAGGTTCCCTAGGCACATCTATTTCTTCTAAATGCACCCAAGTATCACCATATGCTACATTATCATCCATTTTCTAAATTGTTCTCCACATATCAGGGGGCAAAATTAGTCCAAAAACATATCAATATCTGGCAGGGTCATAGTGCAGGAGCTAATGGCTCCTTCCACTTCTCCATAGAAAGCTGCCTGATTTTTCCGTGGATTGGGCAAAGCAGCCTTAAGAGCCATACCGTCTGCTCTACTCCAAGGAGTATAGACCCAATTATAGACAAAATATCCCTTGGCATCATCTGAATCTTTATCAGCACTTGTTTCCGCACCCTTTGGAGGAACATACAGATGGGCAGCTTCACGCATCGGTTTTACAGGAACCACAGTATCACGAGGGTCCTTCTCTGACCCCAAAACAGCATTTTTTTGCATTTGGGTCTAAACTGTTTGTGCAGTTTAACTTTACCAGCTAATTTTTGCTCTGCTTTTAAACGTTGTGTTTCATGTCTTAATTTACCTACTCTCCTAATTAGATCAGGTAGATTTGACAAAAGGAAAGTTCCATCATTTATTTGTTTCTAATCTAAATTAATATCCTTGGGCTCTAAGTTTTTAGAAACTTTTCTAAAACCAAGTAATGCTTCCCAGGTAAACTTCTCTGCAAAATAGAACTGCTCTAAATCTTTCCACTGCTGTACCATTGCTACAAGATCTGGAGCAGAAGTAGTCCCACAAGCTTCTTTGCGAGCAGTGGATCTGATATTGGCTTTTTCGTCAACAGTTAAAGTGGAGCGAGTCTGCCGCCCATCTTGCTTATCTAGGTCTTTATCGTCTGAGGAAAAATGTTCTTCTTCAGAGAGATTATTCTTAGGAGCAAAGGGAAATTTATACAGGGGCGGAGGTGATGGAACCATCCTGAGGTATATTAAGTATGGGATAAATGGGGTGCCTAATAGGGTACTGATTGGAGATCAGGATCCTTTTTCGTATATTTGTTCCACAGTGTACTATATATTATGGAAGAAATACTGTATTTAATATACATATGCCTATTAGGTGTCCCCTCTGAGGGAGCCGGCTGACTTCTGTCTAAATCCATTTTGGTACCTCCAAGACAGCAACACAGCCTACGGAGTGTGCTGGAAACAGGCATGATACCAAGTTTTCGTAAAATATTACTTTTCCAAAATATTTAAAAGTAGGGAAAAATCTCCACATTACCTGCCTTTATCTTTTGCAAAAAATAAATCAAACAAACAAAACCAGATTCTTGGCCAAGCAAATCAAGAGTGCCGCTTCAGCGACCTTACCAAACAAGAGTCTCCAACTTCCAATCTCTTTGTCACTGCAAAAATAACGCCAAAGGATACCTCAGTTGGGACCGGCCACCACCTGAGGGATCAAATTGAGAAAACCAGAAAAATCACTTGGGCTGCAATGACAAGGGTCTCCTCATGCAGGACGTCTCCTCAGCAAAATTCCACTCTTCCGTCAAAACCACTCCTTTGGACGGTCGCGTATCCGATGAGACCCCACGAGTCTGGCGTTAAACTGTGGAAATGTGCCTTTTAATGAGCAGCCCGGTGCAGGGGTCATCCTTCTCTGTCCACGGGTCCGTACACCAACAAAATAGAGATTGGCACTGAAACTGGACTTCAAATAACAAGTTTATTAATCACTCATGAGTGGGTCCACGTCCATACAACACTTAAGTGTTCCAGGAAGTAGTACATTGAATACACAGACCATGGTGCTTATATACACAGTTTGTTGCAGAGTAAGCATGTAGTTACAAATAGAAGGTACAAGCATACACATGAATACCTACCGACTAACATGGGCAGATGGGAGATCACTTAGTAAGCAAGGTGGGAAGGGGAACAGAACTGCTTACAGCAGCCACAAATAGTTGACAGTTACATCTTTAACCAGGTGCATTTCAGCAGCTACAAGCCTTTGCTCAGCACATACATTGCTTTGGCCCAGTACAGAAGGAGTTAACTAAAGTTGATGACACAAACGGAATAGAAAGGCAAGCAACAGTGAAAACAGAAGAATTACATAGCTAACAAAATTAATGCCACAAACAAGATGGCTTAAGCCTATGCTAACAGAAATTATTTACGATTTTCACAAGTACACCCGTCTTCTTCTTTCCATCACATCTTCATTGAAAAGTGAATGAGTACTGCGATCCGGTGTTTGCTTTCAGATGTCTTAAAATTTTATTTGAAATAATACAATGTTAAAAAACAAGCATTGGGGGGCGTGGCCAGCAGCCGATGATGGCGGCAGCTTAGAGGGCAAGCTCCGTAGTTGAAGCGGCCTCTTCGTAAATCCGGCAACTGATCCGTTACATACCTGTCACAGGCGGGTAGGTTCTGAAGCCCGGGACCGGGCGGCACGGCTGAGGATCGGCGAATTCCAGATCCGAGGGTGTGAAGTGCAGTTGGTACAACGACCCGGGAAGGCCGCTGAGGTGATCGTGAGCCGGGGAGTAGACTGCGGCAGTGGGCGGACAGGAAGTGTGGTGATCCGGGAGAGGCTGCGCCGGAAGTGTCCGCTCGGGTCCGTGGACCCGTAAACTCAAGATATCCCCAGGCGGAGCCATCGCCGGAGACACAGCCGGACGAGAGGAGGACACCTGTGGCACTCGTCTGACCCACCCAGCCGGATCGAGACAGCGGAGGTGTCCTGGACGCCGCGAGGGTCGCAGGCGCCATCTTGCCGGCGATTGGTGAAGAGGTCCGGGGACACGGAGGGCTTGAAGGCGTCGGGCGCCGCGGAGAGGTCCGGACACTGCTCTGCCCACGAGGGCTGCACACCGGAACGTGAACCACCGGTGAGAGAGGGAGCCGATGTGAGGCGGCTTGCCGGGTGGGGGCGCGAGGGAGAGGAGCCTCGCACAGCCGGCTGGCAATTTCTGACCCCTGGACGTAGCACGCTGCCCTCTGGGACCGGACTTGCTATTTTGGAGCCCCGCACCTCACTGGACCCGCGAGAACGCATTTGTGCCTTTGCACTGACTGCCGGGGCGAGCGCCGCTCTTGGCACTTCATGGGGTGTGGCGAACTTCCCGGCACCACTTAAGTGGACTGTGGTGGCATCGCGGAGGCACCAGCTGAGGCACACAAAGACCTGCGAAGTCTACCCCCAGCATTGCGGGTTCTGACTGATGTGGGAGAGCTGACCTGCGTACCCCGAGGGGTTCACTGATTCTTGTCGCCCTGCTTTCGCCGCCTCCCTGTGGGGGCCTCAGGTACCATTGGCTCATCGGAGCTGTAACTGAGTTGGTGCGACACACACGATTCCGGAGTGGTCTACGTGGGGGTGATCGCCCTTTGGCCTGCGTGTCTGCTGTGACATTGTCCATCAAGATCGTTTCCTGAGCGCCTGGTCGGAGGTCACCACCAAAATGGCCGGAAAGGGGTCGAAAGAGGGAGCCGCACAGGCCCGGTTGGAAAGGTATGCCTACGATAAAGCCCCCTCCTCTTCGCCTGATGCGAAATCGATACAGGGCAAAACAGTGGAGACGGCGGGGGGCAAGAAGGCGACCATAGACGACGTCATGAAGGCCCTGGCTCAGGTGCAGATGACGGTTGGCACGATATCGACCGATGTCACACTCCTGCGGGCGGATCTCCATAAAATCTCTGAGAAGGTCCAGTCGATGGAAGTAGTAACTAAATCTTTGGTGGAGGATGTCTCGGAGCTGCAGCTCAACATGGAGCGGATCGCGAAGGAGAATAAGGACTTACGTGATAAGCTGGACGATCAAGAGGGGCGCTCCAGGCGGAATAACATCCGTATTATTGGGGTTCCGGAGTCGGAGGGCACGGGAGCCATGGACTTATACGTCGAGGAGCTGATTAAACAACACTTGAGACCGAAAGGTCTCTCGGACTTTTTCTCTGTGGAAAGGGCACACCGGGTGCCAGGAGGCCGACCGAAACAGGGAGCGAACCCACGGCCAGTCATAGCACGCCTCTTCAATTTTAGGGATAGAGATGCGATTCTGCAGGCAGCGCGGAAATCACCGCCAGTTCGAATCCAAAACTCCACACTGGCGATTTTTCCGGACTATACGGCGGAGGTGGCACGGAGGAGAAGGACCTTTTTTGAAGTGAACAAAGAACTCGGGGCCAGAGAACTGCCTTACTCAATGCTCTTTCCAGCCAAGCTCAGGGTGGTAGCAGATGGTAAAACATGGTTTTTCGAGACTCCGGAATTGGCACAGGATTGGTTGGAGGGGTGGAGGACAGCAGCGCGGCCACGCCGTTCCAATAAACCGACCGGACACAGAAACGGGGAGGCACACCATAGCTCCCAGACGTCTGGAGAGGAAACGAGTCAACGCTCACCTTTGCACGGAATTCAGGAAGCGGACGATGTGGCAGACCTATGATCTCTACCAACTGTCATTAGGGGACACTTGTGACGCTGCCCGGGCGTGCCGCCATGGACACTGGGCGGAGGGCCTCCGTGACTGAGGAGGGAGGCCGCTGACTCCGGAGGGTCCTTCACCCCAGCGCGCAAGTACTATGTTTGGGGATGGGTTCAGGCACTCTGCTGAGTTGGGGGGGCGGGCAGTTTGGAGTCCGTTGAGCAGGGGGGCAGGGTGGGGGGGAGTTGGGAGAGGGGGGGTTGTGCGTTTTGAGTATTGTATTGTTGGTAGGGTTGGGAGGTGTATGGCTAGTTTGCACCACATGGCAGGGCTTAGGTACAACGATCGAGCGCAGACATGGCTACACAACATTGCATCCACGCACAGCATCTATAGCACACACAACGCGGTCTGAGGTGGAGAGGGAGGGTCAGGGGATGAAACGGGTAGCGCCATTGAGCGTTATGTCCTGGAATGTACGGGGCTTGGGGGACAGGATCAAACGGGGACTGGTTTTGCAAGGTATAAGGAGGTTTAATGCTGCTTTGGTCCTATTGCAAGAGACACACTTGACGGGCACAACTACACGGGCCTTGGATAGGAAGGGGTACAGTATGGTCGCCCATTCTGAATTCACGAAGGGATCCCGTGGCACAGGAATCCTCATGCACCGTTCCTCAGGGTTCATTGTTCAATCCACAAAAACAGACACACAAGGACGTTTTGCAGCTGCACATGGTCAGTGGGAGGGGAGGCCGCTGAATGTGGTCTCGGTATATGTTCCGCCGGCCCTGCATGCAGTGGCCCTCCCTGACCTGGGGAGGTTTCTGTTGGAGTTACCGGAAGGGGATCTTGTTCTGGGGGGGGGACTTTAACACTGTGGCACACAGCGCACAAGATAGATTCCCGGTACGCACTCAAGCACCTGGGCCCTCGCGCCTACATGGCTTCCTGGAGGCGCAGGGTTTGGTGGACTTATGGAGACATTTACACCCAGAGGATAGGCAGTATACCTACCACTCGGCGGTCCATGACAGTCTGTCACGGATTGATTACTTCTTAACTCTAGGAACCGGCCTCCTCACTATCGAGGACGTCCAAATTAGGCCCAGGGGTATCTCGGACCACTCTCCGCTGACACTGACTCTCTCCAGCCCTGAAAGAACGAGGAAACGTATCTTCCCGATACACCCGGGTTACCTTCAAATCCCACAGATATCCAAAGCACTGAAGGAAGGGACTAGGTCATATTTTAGCGAAAATGAGGGGACGGTTGAGTCTCCTTCCATTTTATGGGAGGCGTACAAAACGGTTCTTCGAGGGCTAGCTATCTCAGCGATTGCAAGACATAAACACACACAACACCAGGAACTTGTAGACCTCGAAAACAAATTGGAAATGGCCACTAGAGATCATGAGGCCGATCCGACGCCGAACACACGGCATGCACTCCACCTATGCCAGCGGAGGCACTCTAGTCATGTGCGCAGCAGGGTGGTGAACGTCATGACGTCCACGCAACAAAGACTGTATGACGTGGGCGATAAGGCAGGCAGACTTCTGGCCTGGTTAGATAGGAAAAGGGAGGGGCAAAGGGCCATTCTACATCTGAGAGACCACACGGGCGTGTTGCAGTCACACCCTTCACAGATAGTTGAGCTACTAGCGGGTCATTTTCAGGCGGTGTACACCCCCGATACTGAGGTGACTCGCGAGTTGGCGGAAACATCCCTCGTAGACGTACCCACACGCGCCTTGTCACAGGCCAGCGTCGACGACCTAGAAGGAGACATAACCGCTGATGAGATTCAAATAGCCATTACAGCATTACACTCGGGGCGGGCTGCAGGACCTAACGGTATTCCGATAGAGTGGTACAAGGTGATGTCCGACCAGCTTTCCACACCCTTATGCATTATGTTTCGGGATAGCCTGGAGCGGGGTCAACTGCCGCCCAACCAACGTGCGGCGACTATAGTGACAATTCCGAAACCCGGCAAGCCGCCGGAGGAGTGCAGCTCGTACCACCCGATCTCCCTCCTTAACGCTGAGAATAAAATCTTAGCTAAACTACTGGCGAATAGGCTACTGCCGCATTTGGTGCATCTAATACACCCGGACCAGTCGGGCTTTATGCCACATAGGAGCACGGCGATGAACCTCAGGCGGCTGCATGGGGTGATGGCGCGGGCTCCACTGTTGACGGAGCAGGCGGCGATCCTTTCTCTGGATGCCAAAATGGCATTTGATTTAGTGGAGTGGCAATATCTTTTCGCAGTTTTGAAACACATGGGGTTCGGCCCGAAATTCGTGGCTTGGATTAAACTGTTGTACCAAAACCCGACGGCGCGAGTAACGGCTAATGGTCGTATCTCCAGAGAAATATTGTTGGGGAGGGGTACGAGGCAGGGCTGCCCGCTCTCGCTGCTGTTGTTCGCTCTGGTCCTGGAGCCTTTAGCCACTGTCCTTAGGACTACTCGGCTGCTGAGAGGTGTGCGGTGGGGGGCGGATTGGGAAGACAGAGTCTCATTGTACGCAGATGACATGTTAATTTACCTGATGGACCTATCAACAGGGATACCGGCGTTGCTGGCAGTGTGTGAGAGACACGGACTGGCCTCGGGTTACAAAATAAACTGGGCAAAATCAGTGCTATATATGTTACACGGCGCGCCGCCGGCTCTGCCCACTGACTGTCCATTGTTGGTGAGCGACGTTTCTTTCAAGTATCTGGGGATACATATTACGCGAAGCCACGACACCTTTCTGGAATTGAACTTACAGCCACTGCTCAGAAGACTGAGAACAGACGTGGGACACTGGAAGACTCTCCCCCTGACTTTGTTGGGCAGGGCAGCGTTGTTTAAAATGATGGCGCTGCCCCGCTTCCTTTACGTCCTGGAAAACACCCCAGTGTCGGTTCCGCCACCATTCTTCAGACGCGTCTCGGCACTGCTGTCGGGCCTCATATGGGGAGACAAACCAGCGAGAGTAGCGCATCAAAAATTGGTCAGGGATTGGTATAGTGGGGGGATAGCTCTCCCCAACCTGGAATTGTACTACTGGGCGTCACACCTTAAGGTGATTAACCAGTGGATACATGGGCCGAATGATGACCCGGCGTTCATGGCGGATCGGCAACAGTTGGGTGCTGCCACCCTTTTGGCTCCACTTTATAATAAGGGGATGGTTAAGAAACTGAGAGGGCCCACTAGGCATACCGTAGCATTATGGCATAGAGCCCAGACGCGAATGAAATGGGGAGGGGTGATTACACGTATGACGCCTCTGTGGGACTCCAAAGTCCTGGGTAATCTAAGGAGTAGTAAGGGCTTTGACCAGTGGGACGTCATAGGAATTTCCACGGTTGGGGACTTGTGGACAAGGGAGGGAGTGGTGCCATTTGAGACCCTCAGGATACAATACGACTTGAGAGTTACAGAGACGTACCGTTACATACAGATCCGACACGCCTTGCTGACGGTGCTGGAGCCTGGGACGACGGTCCCGGAGTCGGCTCCGTTAGAAGACCGGCTTCTGACGGAATACATGGAAAGTAAGGCTACCTCCCTCACTTATCGTAAATTGATAAATAACATGCCAGACCCGTTGCAAAAACTGAAAGTAGCCTGGGAGGAGGAGCTGGGTGAATTGAATGAGGAGGAGTGGAATGCCGCATTGGCGTCACCCAGGGAGGCGGGCATATCGACAAGATTTCGGTTAGTACAGCTTAAAATACTGCACCGAGTATACTACACTCGTGTTCTGCTCCATAAAATTCATAGAGCTGATCACCCACACTGTCTGAGACAATGCGGAGCACAGGGTACACTGTTACATACTTTGTGGGAATGCCCCGACATTGTGGTTTACTGGCGGAGAATAACACGCACATTGGCCCAGGTGTTACATGTCCCCATCACACCTGACCCTAGAATCTGTTTGTTAAATGTGTGGGGCCCAACCGACCTTACGACCTATGGGAGGCTTTGGGTAATAATCGGCATGATGCTTGCTAAGAGAGATATAGCGCAGAAATGGGGGGCACGGGAAACACCTACCCTAACGCAATGGTGCAGGAATATGGATATGGATATGGATATGGCGATGGTAACGGAGAGGGCGGTGTATCAACAAAGGTGTAATCCACGTAAATGGAATAAAATCTGGCTCCCATGGAACACTTATAGGGGAGACATATGTGAGCCCTTACCGGAAGGAGAAGACCTGGATAGCGGGGAGGAGGATGAGGACCTAGAATAAGGGGGGGAAGAGGAGGGAGTTGATGCATGGTGAGGGGATGATGTACATGGTTGGGATCTAGTGGAGGGGCCGCAGACTGAACAAACCGTGATGTGTTGCATTTATGATGAAAAGTAGCCGGTAATTATAAGGAGGATGCTTATGATGGTCATTGCCATATACTCGATCATTTTCGTTTTCAGTTAATCGTTAATGTATTATAATAAAAGTTGCAATATCGAAGGACTGTGGCTGAATGTTGAGGCCGCACTTGAGAATGTGTATAACTGTGACCGAGTTTTTCAACATGCAACGACAATAAAATATTTAAAAAAAAAAAAAACAAACAAGCATTGGCACAGCCAATAGGTCTCGCCTATCCAAGATCTATTGGCTTTGTCAATGTTTGTTGGCATGTTGTGCAGCACGGCAAAAAGTAATAATAAAAAAAGGTGCTATGATGGTGTCCACGCTGTCGCGTCACAGCTTGCTTTTTTTTTTTTTTACTACTTTCAGCACTGCTGTACAACATGGCAAAAGGTTTTTGGGAAAAGGCCAATAGAGACGAAGGGCCACATTGTCGACTGCCAGATTTTGCGAGTTCCTAATTGTGACTCGCCATTAGAAAGTCACAATATGTGATGTACAACAGTGTGTTTGACAATGTTTGCGATTGCCAGTGAGTCGCAAATGGACCGGACTCATCAATACTCATATGACTGGTCTCAATCTGGGACCCATTGTGGATCGCTAGAAAAACAGGGATGGTAGCCTGCTGCGGACAGCAGACCACCATGCCTGTGTTTGCTTTTAAATAAAGCAATCATTTTTTTTTTTTTAAATGCAGCCCATTTTCCTTAAAGGAAAACTGGATGCATTTCAAAAAGAAAAATGAAACTTTTCAGTTTCATTTCTTAATGTAATGTAAGTTAGTATTTGTAAAGCGCTGACTGCCACTCCGAAAGGAGCATCCTGGCGCTGGTTGGTTGGAGGTGAGAGGGGCCCAAGGGATGTTAAATGAGGGAAAGGCATAATTCGTCTGGGCTGCTAAATGAAAACAAGTTACTTACCTGTAACTTTGGTTCCCCAGTATTGGTAACTTTCATAGATTCCCATGCTTTGTATCATTCCCCGTCGTCAGCCTGGGAGCCTCGGTAAATAGAAAATACCATAGCAGTATGTACAAAAGAGAAAGTAAGGCCTAGGCCTCATCTAATTTTGTAGCCTATCTACCTTTTTTTGTAAAAGAGACCAAAATGTTGCAACAGCCAATTCGATTAGCCTCACCCCATAGAACCCTCCTGAGAGCGCCTCAGATTTTCGTAGCCCTTGTGTAACAGTAACCAGTTTTGGGAATCTATGAAAGTTACCAATACTGGGGAACCAAAGTTACAGGTAAGTAACTTGTTTTCTTGCCCCAGTATTGGAACTTTCATAGATTCCCATTCTTTGTATCAGAGTAGCTAGCAGTAAGCCACCAGTGCACATTTTGCTACAAGTGTATTACAACGTCGCAGCATAACTGTATCTATATATATATATATATATATATATATATATATATATCTATATTATACCTTGTAACAAAACATTATATGATACAAAATTTGCAATCATAGGAAGGAGGGATAGAAGGGAAAACTCACCTCTCATTAAAAAAGATTACTCAGGACTGCTTGTCCTACTGCCGCTTCGCTCCTCAAACAGTCCAGGCAGTAATGCTTTGTGAAAGTATGGACACTGCTCCATGTGGCTGCCCTACAAATGTCTCTTATAGGGACTCCAGCGAAGAGAGCTGCTGAAGATGAAACTGATCTTGTGGAGTGAGCTTTCCTGCCGATGTGTGACAAAAATGAATTGCGCTTAAAATCCAGCGTGAGATTCATTGTTTCGAAAGAGGAAGTCCTTTCCTGGGTGCACTAAAAGCCACAAAAAGTTGAGATGATTTTCTGAAATCCTTTGTGCGTTCAAGGTAAAATTTGAGACATCTCTGGACATCCAAGGAATGCAGAGACCGTTCTGCAGGTGATGTAGGCCGAGAAAAGAATGATTTTAAAACCACTGGCTCGTTCAAGTGGAAATCCGAAGGGACCTTTGGAATACATTTCGGATTGGTCCTTCAAATCACAGTGTCTTTTTTTAACTGAAAAGGGGTTCTAGAATGGATAGAGCTTGTAATTCTCCTCCTCTCCTAGCTGAAGTGAGGGCTAAAAGGAGAGCTAATTTCCAAGACATAAATTTTAAGTCCACCCTATGGATTGGCTCAAATGGAGATCTCATGAGATGAGCCAGAACCAGGTTGAGATTCCAAGTCTGGGGTGGTGGACGCACTGGAGGAAAAACCCTGAAAAGACCTTTCAGGAATTGTTTGATAATTCTGGCTGACCAGAGAGAAGGACCCAAAGCTTATCTTCTGTATCTTGAAATAGCCACCAGATGGACCTTAACAGAAGAATGAGAAAGACCTGATTTAGCCAGTGATGGAATGTAAGGCAGTATCTGATGAGGTGCTGAAGAGAATGGATGGATGCGTTCCTGATGACACCACAGACAGAAGCGCTTCCATTTAGCACGATAAGTTTTATTTGTACTTGGTGCACATGCTTGACTTAATATCTCCCTACATTCCTGAGGGATATCTAGGCTGTGGAATTCTCTGTGCTCAGGAGCCAGGCCTTCAAATGAAGAGAGCCCGGATCTGGATGTACTACCTGTCCTTGGCGTTTGAGAGAGCATTCCGCACCAAACGCAGCCACACTGCGGTTAAACCGATTCCCCTGATGAAGTGCCTGAAGGCACGAAATGCATTAGGACCTTGCGAGAATATGAAAAAACGGATATAAATTGAATGTGATGTACAACATGACAATTTGAAATTATAGAAGATGGAATAAATATACCAGTTATAACCCAAATTGGATGATGTTTATTGATTGAATACAACGATTGGATTATATTTATCAGATTGAAAATATCGCATAAGCGATTTCAACTTCAAGTTGCGCCCAGAGGGTCGTCCCTCAATCTGCAGGGACGCAGTGGTGATTATTCAACTTGAACACCTCAAGGAGGACGAGGTGATACCTCTGCGGCACGCTACACCAGAATTAAATTGGAATCGATAGCCTCGCAGTCGTAAATTCTTTTTTCACTACCTGTCCTTGGGACATTGTCAATAGCGAAGGAATGGGACACAGGCGTAATGGATGGTCCTGAGATAGAAGAAAAATCTCTGTGAACCAGAATTGGCGAGGCCACCCTGGTGCTATTAAGATCATCCGGCAAAGTTCCATCTTTATTTTCCTGAGAAGTCGTGGGATTAGGCGAATTGGAGGAAAGGCGTAAACAAATGCGCCTAACCAAGGCATCGAAAGAGCATTCCCCAGTAATCCTCGATGGTGATCCCTGCTTGCATAGAGACGGCATTTCCTGTTCTCTGGAGTCGCAAACAGGTCTATTGTTGGAGTTCCCCAGCGTTGAAACACTTCCTCCAGAATGACTTGATCCAATTCCCACTCGTGAGAAGACCATTTTAGACTACTTAAGGTGTCTGCTTTCGTGTTGAGAGTGCCTGGTAGATGCTCTGCTGAAAGAATTACCTTGTGGAGAATCGCCCATTCCCATATCTCCTGGGCTTCTTTCGAGAGCAGACGTGATCTCGTACCTCCCTGCTTGTTTATGTAATGCATGGCCGTTGTGTTATCCGTCCTGACCAGCACTGCTGCGTGTTGAACTTTCGGCCTGAAAGCTTGCAAGGCTAGGCGAACCGCTCTGAGGTCTAAGATATTGATATGAAGAAGACGCTCTCCTGCATTCCAGTGATTGCTGACTTGGAGGTCCTGTAAGACAGCGCCTCAACCTTCGATTGAGGCATCTGTGGTTAGAATCAGAGGGGATGGAGCCATTCTGAAAGAGACCTTTTGAGATGTTCTCCTTGATAGCCCACCAACCAGCCGCTTTTCTCATGAGAGGAGTGATCCTTATCTTGTCCTCTAAAGAATCTTCCACCTTGCGCCATTGTATGTCTAGCTGTTTTTGCAAGGGACTCATTCTCAGTCTGCAATGCGGAACTAATGGTATGCAAGATGTGATCGTTCCTTGGAAAAACTTGTATTGACAAACTGTCAGGAATCATCTTCTTCATAAATTGTTGGCAGAGCAGATTAGCTTCTTTTGTCTTTCTTCCGTAGGAAAAGCCTTGCAGCTTCTTGTATCCAGAATGGCACCCAGGAACCTGACCCTTCTGGATGGAATAAAGACTGATTTTTCCTTGTTGAGGTTTAGACCCAGGTGATTGAAAAGTTGGATGCAACTTTCGACTGCCCTTGTCGTTGCTTGAGACGATGGAGCCTTTATTAACCAGTCGTCTAGGTTAGGGAAAACCTCTAGCGATTGTTTTCTTGGGAATGCTCCTACGGGGGCCAACACCTTTGTGAATATCCGCGGAACGGAGCCCAAACGGTAGTACTTTGAACTGAAAGTGGCTCTTGGCTACTGTGAAGCGTAAATATTTTCTGTGGCTGGGTCGATCGGGATGTGGAAATATGCGTCCTGGAGATCCAGGGTCGCCATGTAATCCCCTGGATTTAGGAGACGCAAGATGTCTTGAAGAGAGACCATTCGAAAAGAGAGTTTTATGAGATGGGTGTTGAGCTCCCTCAGATCTAAGATTGGGCGCCACTTTTCCTCCGTCTTGTGAATGAGGAAAAATCTGGAATAGAACCCTTTTCCTCTTTTGTCATCTGCTCCTTTGTTGAGCAGATGACAAACTTCGAGACGGATAAGAGGCAGATGTTTTGACTCTGTGGCGCGAGGGGCTCTGGGAGGTTTGGGAATTCTAATGTGTGGCCAAATTGAACGATATTGAGGACCCACCGATCTGTTGATATGATCTTCCAGCAATTGAGGAAAATGTGTAATCCTGCCCCCTAACGATGTTACAAGGAGTGGAGGACCAGTAGGCAGAGCCAGGAAGCCGCTATTGGCGTTTTGAGGTGTCTCTCCCCTGCCGTCCTTTTCTACCTCTGGAAGATTGGCGAGAGAGACGGCAATTGATTTTGCCGCTGAGAATATTGAGGTTTAAATGATTGAGAGGACTGTGAATAGGAAGAGTAGCTTTGTTGATAACCTCCCCTATATGTAGAGAATCCTTTACCTCTCGCACCTCTGAAAGGTACTTTTCGATATTGAAGTGTGCCCAAAGATTTCGTTTCTTTATCTTTTTAATGTCTTGTAGAGCATCATCTATATGCTTGCCAAACAGCATATCCCCATCGAAGGGCAGATCCAGAATTTTATTCTGCACCTCCGGGCGAAACCAGGTACATCTCAGCCAACCTTGACGCCTCAGGACCGCTGAACCTGCTAAGGCGCGAAAAGCCGTTGTAGCAATGTCCATTGCACAATCTATTATCTCAGATGAAGATTGGTCACCTTCTTCTAGGATCTTCCTTGCTGCCGTCTTCATGCTATCAGGAAGCTGATCAATGAAAGGGGGAAGATCGCACCACATTTGGCGATCATATCGTCCCAAAATCGCTAGTGCATTCGAGGCCCTAACCAGGAGGCTAGACATAGAGGAGAAGCTCTTGCCTAAATTGTCCAGGCGCCTGCCCTCTTTGTCTGGCGGTGTTGTCAGGGGTGCCGTCGGGTTCCTTGACTTTCTTTGGGCCGCCTGAGAAATTACCGAGTCCGGTTTAGGTTGTCCAATAAGACAGGCAGGACAGTCCTCCGGAGCTTTATATTTTTCTCCAGGCTGGGTAGAACCGGAGTTACAGTTGCTGGAGACTGCATTACCTTGCCTTCATTCCAAACATGTTCTACAATGGGTATGGAACGAATGTTTTTTTTGTAGGGCTCTTTAAAATCATAGAGGAAACAGTCGGATTGTAACTCAGGAACAGGAAGGCTAAATCTTTTTGATGCCCTTTCCATCAGATTATGGAAACCTATGTCCACAGGAGGCGAATCCACCGGGTCCGGAGATGGTGAAGCCAGATCCGGGATAGCATAATCGTCCCATTCTGTGTTAGGATCTTGGGTCTGTTCCACATTCTGGTCCTCATCTGATGATTCATCATCATCATCAGGTACTGTCACTATATCATGCCCTTCTACCAAAGGTTGTTCTCCCTGCCTTTGAGAGGTTGATGCCACAGAAACAGGAGGTTGCTGATGTGGTGGCGGAGGAGGTTGCTAAGGTGGTGGTGGAGGAGGCTGTATGGTTCCGGAGGTGTCTGATGGGAACCTCCTCTTATAAATGATCTACAACTAATGTTGTTGGATTACAAGTGAAGATGGCATGGCAACCATACCTTGTCCTGATGGTTCCTGATATGTCTCACGTGGAGTGAAATGAGTTTCTGGATGATGCTGATCCAGATAATACTCCTCTAAGTCAGAGTCCTGGTACTTTACCTGAAGTTGTGAAGGACTATAAGCATCTCCATATGGACTCTCATCCTCATCCGAATATTCCTCGTCCAGAAGAAGAGATTGAGGCAATGGTGTTACCCTACGGGGTGATGTCATTTCCGGTGTTATTAATCTTTTCCTGATGGAAATTTTCACTTTTAGATCGTCGGCGGAGTCGCCGACGAGGGAATCGTCGTTGTTGGAAGCGTCGTCGACGGAGGAGTAATCTTCGACGGAGGGCTGATCGTCGACGGTACCGTCAACGAGGTCGACGTCAGGATCATCGTCGCCGTAGCCATCGACGTCGTCGTCCTCGTCGACACTATTGTCTGGGACATCACCGTCGACGTCTAGGTTGTGAGTCTCGTCGACGTAGGATGTAACGTTGACGGAGTCCTTGTCGTCGGCGAAGCTCTCGACGACGGGCCCGTCGAAGGAGCAGAAATTGAAAGCATTTGAGTTTTTAACATTGCCGTACCTGAAGAGATTGTCGTCGACGGACGAATTTTCTTCTCTCCCTTCGCTTCCTGAGGAGTACTCGAAGGTTTCTTGAAGGTCTTCTCCTTTTCTGATGGGGAAGAAGCAACAGAAAGGCCTTGCCTTGCCTTTTTTCCAGATGAAGCCTCAGGAAGATGTCCCTCTTTCTCCTTTGGGTGGTGAGGCGATTTTTTGGGACTAAGCCTTTTAGACCTTTCAGAGGTCTTTTGAGAGGCTTTAGCAGGACGTTCGGCTGAAGTAGAAGGGGAAGACCTACCCCTTTTTGTAGACCTCCTCGAAGATGTAGCTGAGGAAGAATACTTCAGAACCTCCTTCCGAGACTTCATTTTCTGTAGCCAAGTCAGAAGTCCTGCAGATCTTACACTCAGTGGCTTTGTGATCTGGATGTAAGCAATAAATGCAATCTTTATGCTTATCTTCGACATACAGCCTCTTCTTTGAGCAAGTAGCACAAGCTTTGAATAAAGCTTTCTTTTCAGACATCCTGAAGAGAAAAAGGTGTAGAAATCAAAGTTGAAGAGAAAACTGAGCAGAGCTCACTGGAGACTCCCTTAGCACAACGTGCGGTAGAAAATCTGAGGCTCTGTGGCTCTCTCAGGAGGGTTCTATGGGGTGAGGCTAATCGGATTGGCTGTTGCAAAATTTTGATCTCTTTTACAAAAAGAGGTAGATAGGCTACAAAATGAGATGAGGCCTAGGGCTTACTTTCTCTTTTGTACATACTGCTATGGTATTTTCTATTTACCGAGGCTCCCAGGCTGACGACAGGGAATGATACAAAGCATGGGAATCTATGAAAGTTCCAATACTGGGGCAAATCAAAGTTTTCAGGGCCTTCCTGAATTGTTTCTGTTTTTAGCAGTCTTAGATGAGTTGGTAGAAGGTTCCAAGCTTTGGTCCCCAAGGCGACCACTGTTTTTCCTCCTTTTGTTTTGCATCTGAAACTAGGTGGTTTGAGGAGCTTGGCTGACGAGGACCTGAGAGTCCTGGTTGTGATGTAGGGAGTAAACCGTGCCGAGAGGTACTTAGGTCCTGATTTATGCATGGCTCTATATGTGATTAGGAGGATTTTATAGAGAATTTTCTTGTGCAGCGGAAGCCAACAGAGGACTTTTAGTGCTACAGATGCCGAGGATCTTCGTAGGAGTCTCGGGACCAGGCGTGCTGCAGCGTGTTGGACCACTTGTAGTTTCTTTAGAGTTAATTTATTAGCTCCTGCCAAAAGGCTATTGCAATAATCGAGGCAAGAGAGAATCAAGGCCACCGCCACTGATTTCCTTGCGGTAAGTGGAATTAAATCAAATAATTTTTTTGTACTTTGATAAGGGTAAAGCAGGTCCCTGCTACAGCCGTAGCTTGTGGGAGGAAGGAAAGCGCAGTGTCGAATTGTACTCCTTAATTTTTAGCTACCTTGACCATGTCAGGTGGAAGGTTTGTTCCTTCAGGCCACCATTTGTGGGGATGAAAAGAGACATCTTTCCCTATCGGGAAGATTTCCGTTGTGACGGTGTTACATCTGAGGTGGTTGTCCCTCATCCACTGTATGACTTCCGATAAGCAGGGTTTAAAATTAAGTTTGGCGTCTGTCGAATTATTATCCAGAGAGAGGATCATTTGGGTGTCGTCTGCGTAGGACCCGACTTCAATCCCAAAGGATCCTATCAAGGAGATGAGCTGGGTCATAAAGATATAGAACAACAGTGGGCTCAACAATGAGCCCTGTGGGACTCCTGTTGTTATGTTGCGTTTCCCCAAGAAAGTGCCTAGGGTAACCGCTTGTCTGCGGTTGGTGAGGAATGATTTTATCCATTCTAGCACGCTGCCTGAGATGCCGCCTCGTTCAAGTCGCTTCAGCAAAATACTGTGCGAGATGGTATCGCACACAGGAGACAAATCGAGTAGGATCAGAACTGCTTTCCTGCCATTGTCGGCTATAGTTTTTAGGGCATCAGTTATTTCAAAGAGATCAGATTCTATGGAGTGCTTTGGGCGAAAAACAGATTGTTGGGGGTGGAGGATATTAGTGGCTTCAATAAATTTGGTTAGTTCTTTGTGCACACATTTTTCAGTGATTTTGCCTAGCAGGGGAAGTAGGGAGATAGGGCGGAGGTTAGAGAGCACCGAGGGGTCAATGTTTTGTTCCTTTTTCAGTGGTTTTACTAGTGCAAGCTTCCAATCATCTGGAACTATTCCTGAGCTTAGGGAAGAATTGACTATCTGATTTATAACTGGATTAACTGTATCTATGATTTTTTGGAGGATCATAGGGGCACAGGCATCCAAGGGTGAGCCTGATTGGCATGCCCCTATAGCCCCATACATTTGTTCCAATGAAACTGGTTCAAAAGTTCTGATACAATACGTGGAGGCAATGGGGGTATCTTTGTGGGTGACATCCTGGTAGTGAAGCGGACCTGGTGAGAAGTCCCTTCGGATTTATTTGATTTTTTTCTTCAAAAAACACTGTTTCTGTGACGGGGGTAATTCATTCTGTACCGCTTTGGGGTTTGTCAAGGACTTTATGACCGAAAAGATAACCTTTTGGTCTTTGTTTGCCTCCTGTATTTTCTTTGAGTAGTATTCTTTTTTTGCAAGTTGAATCTGATAGTGATAGAACTTTCTACTCTTTTTATAGGCTATTTTATCTTCAGCGTTGTACGAACTACTCCACTTACGCTCGTGCTGCTTACATTGAAGATGAGTTTGTGCCAGGGCGGGCCTAAACCAATGGACTTTCTGAGTTTTTTGTTTTTTTGTGGAAGCCAGGAATCACTTGTGGGCTGAGTTCATTGCATGCCTTGGTTAGCCAAGAGTGGAAAAGGCATGAATCCCATCCTGTGTTCCCTGTAAGAACGAGGATTTGAGCTTGGCCAGCGGTTACTAGTCTAAGGTTATTAGCTAGTTGTGCCCACTTACGCCTATGTTGGGAGTCGGTAGGTGCCTTAACAGGGCGGTTCATCTGTGGAACCCTAAGAATAAGGGGGGCATAGAGGTGGTCTGACCATATCTGAGGGGTAGGGGTCTCAACCGATAAAGCGGCAAAGTTGGAACAGACCCCATCCAAAGTATGGCCATCCCGATGTGTTGGGGCTTCCACCAGTTGATGCAATGCGAACAGTTCTAAGATTTGAAGGAAACTATCTACTCCAGGCTCCGTTCTATCTTCGAAGTGAAGGTTAAAATCCCCATACAAAGTAAAATAGGCGTATCTGAGCAGGAGAGGACCCAAGGAATCCCAGAGTGAGTCTGTGAAGATGGTGCTCTGACCCAGTGGTCGATAGATCAGAGCTCCAGAGAAGGACGTGGAGGCATTTAGGGAGAGGCAGAAGCCAAAGCTTTCCGCTACCTTTATTGTATCACGGTCAAAGTTAGTACAGTGAAGCGTATCACGTATGGCCAGACCCCCTCCTCTACCATCCTGTCTATCTTTCCTGTGAATCGTGTAATTGGGTGGGAGAGCATCAGCAACGTCGGGGTTACACCAATCTTTCAGCCATGTCTCTGTGATAAATAGGAAGTCAAGCTGTTGATCTGTGACGTCTTGGCAGTGCTTGCTTAGTGATCTGGCATTGATTAATCCCCCTTTGAGTTGGGCATAGTGAGTTGATGTGGTTGGACTAAGGCTGTTAACTGAGATTGGAGGCTCCATGGGAAGATCAGTTCTGCAGTGACAGCAGGAGCAGGCCTCCATTATTTCATCAGGAGACATCAGACCCTTGCAGTGTCCCCCACTATTTAGGTGTTTCAGTGCTTCAGAGGTGTACACAAATCCTGGATGGATTTGTGCAGCATTTTCTGCCCTTGTCACAGCCTTGGTGCCCCCGCGGCGCGTCCAGCCCAGCATGAGATTAAATAGCTAGCCCGGGCATGAATGTCCTGAGTTCCGCCCTACTTGCCAGAACTTTACCAGGCCGGAAGCCAGGTTGGCCTAGTAGGGGTGTGTGTCCGCTTCCCTCCAATCGAACGGCGAAACGCCGGCATCGGACCGGGTAAGCGGAGACAAGCAGTGCAAAGGAATTCGTGTGAGTGCCCCTAATAGGCGAAAGATCACAGAAAGTGCAAAATGCAGGATAAAACCAATTTAAAATGCAGGAAAAATACATAGTGTATAAAAATAAGGTCCGCTTTTAAAGTAAAACAAGACGATACAACAGGGATAAAGCAGTGCAATGAAATGCACAGTGAGGGTTCTTTGATCTCAAGCTTCGCTGCGCGCCCGGCCCAGCATGAGATTAAATAGCTGGCCGGATGCGTGAATGTCCTGAGTTCCGCCCTCCTTGCCGGAAGTTTACCAGGCCGGAAGCCAGGTCGGCCTAGTAAGGGGGGTGTGTCCGCTTCCCTCCAATCGAACGGCGAAACGCCGGCCTCGGACCGGGGAAGCGGTGACAAGCAGTGCAAAGGAATTAGTGTGAGTGCCCCTAATAGGCGAAAGATCACAGAATGTGCAGAATTCAGGATAAAACCAATTTAAAATGCAGGAAAGATAGACAGTGTATAAAAATAAGGTCCGCTTTTAAAGTAAAACAAGACGATACAACAGGGATAAAACAGTGCAATCAAATGCACAGTGATGGCTCTCTTACCTCACACTCCCTTAAGAGTAGGCATGGTCCATGGGACCCCTGCCTTCTCCTAAAAAACTTTATCAGAACCCTTCATAAAGGGGAAGGGGTCCTCTGGGGACCTCTTCCTGTTTGCAACTGGGTTACCACATACTTGAAGTAGGTGCTAAAATGGAAATGTTTTGTGACTACATTCAGGTGGCAAAACATTCATACATCCCCCTGCGACTCACTATTAGGAAGGGATGGCCATAACATGCCCCTTCCTGATACCGACTACCAAATCCTATATTGCAATTCGTTAATAAGTTACCAACTCATAAAACACGGTTAGTACATGTCATAGGGCTATTTAGCAGTTGCAAATGGCTTGATTCTCCGTTTGTGATCGCTAAAACCTTTTGTACATTTGGCCCAAATTTGCCAGTCCATGTTTCTCCTATGTTGTATTGAATGTCTTTATCCTGCATTGCAGCAGCATTTGTGTATTTTATATCAATAAAAACAAAGTCCCTAAAAAAACATGCATAATCATAAATAAAATAACTTTAAGAAATTAAACAGATATATTAAATGAGAATGAGGGCGAAGGATGGTGGACTGAAGCCTATAGTTCCCGTGACTGATCTACCATACAGAGCCATGGTATGTTGCCCGTTCATCCTCTGAGCGATGCACGGCTGCGAGAGATAACGAAATTCTGCTGGGATTTTAGTGATAAAAAAACCAGACGTTGTTGCTACCCAAGACAGCTCGAAAGAGTCCACCTTCTCTACTGACTCAGCTGGCGGTGTGCAAGTTGTGCCTGAGGTAGGCCCAGACAAAGCCATCATTCTCTGGGTCAGCCCACTCGACAGTTGGGGACAGCCAGTCAATCACCAATGGTTCATGAGAGATCTGTGTGGGCTATGACATACTCGTTTAAGACGTCCTGTGGATTAACCTGAACTGCGGGCAACCTTGTAGTTGTACTAGAGGAGTAGGTGAAGGAAGGATACATTGGGTGCAGTTTTATTTTTATTTTGCAGTAGGTGGATGGGCATCTTTTTTTTTTACTTCAGGATCCACATCAGCCTGCCACAGCTTTGAACATGGAGGTGGAATGAATAGGCAACATCAGCAACACAACACGGAATGCCAATCTTTGAGCATAGCAACTGAGCCTATTCATGTATAGTGACTCTGCTCCATGGACATGATATGACCTGAAACTGCAAAGCGTCGGACATTCTCAGCTCACTGGCCAGTTGAGCTCAGTTTAGCTCAATGCCCCACAATGGGCCAGTGTCTAGTATCCAGCACACAGGAATCAGACACATTTTGAGGAGGGGTTTAGGGTATAACCAAGCAGGTCCATCTGAATCACCTGAGCGCTGCAGAAGAGGCAGCAGGTGCTTGTGCCCCGGTGCCAGAGTCACTATTAGCTACTTTACAAACGACCTCCTGCTTTCGCAGTGCAAATTTACTTTTGGATAGGCCGGCTATTAGGGCCGACTCCAACTTAATCACCATAGTCCCGAGGAAACTGACGGCGGTTTATTTCAACGCTAGATCAATTCCCAGGCACGCACTCGAGATATGGAGTCTCCTTGACACTGAAACTCCAGACCTATGTTTCGTGTCAGAGACGTGGCTGCATGAGCATGCCGCGCCAGACCTCCATGTAGCTTTCCCTCAACAATATAAAATAGTCAGGTCAGATAGGATGGGCGCTAAAGGGGGGATATTGCTGCTAAAGAGACTGTAAATATCAGTGTGTTAGAAAGCGAAGTCATTGACCAAACAGAAATTATTGTCTTTAAAATGAGTGGCCCCCTTAAGGAAGTCTGGAAAGGGGCTCTGCTCTATCGACCTCCTGGGACAAAAGGAGAGTTTCCAAATACTCTGTTAGAAGTCATTGCTCCCCATGCTCTGACGGCGGATAAATTCCTGTTATTGGGTGATTTTAATTACCATGCAGATGATCCGTCAGATGCTGAAACAGAAAAACTAATCTCCACCATGAGCACCCTTGATCTTAGTCAAAGGATCAGGGGTCCAACACACTGTGCCGGACATACATTGGACATTCTATTCACCAACTCCCCCAATGTATGGGCAGACCCCCCTATCCCACTATTGTGGACGGACCATTACTTAGTGAAATTCACTATAAATGGATGTGTGTCGGTCTCGTCCAGTAAGGATAACTTAAGAACATGCAGAACCTTGAAAAAGATCACGCTTGCCTCTTTTTCGAAGAAATTTCAAGAAAACCCCATAGACCTGACGGGAAATGTTAATTTAGCGGCAATACACCTTGAGACAGCGATTGGTAGGGCTTTGGATGATATTGCCCCCCTTCGTATGGTTAGGTGTAGGGAAAAACCATCGCCCTGGTTCACGGAACAGCTAAAAGAAACCAAGGCCATTGTAAGAACCGCTGAAAAAAAATGGCGAAGAAGTAAGGATGCCATTGATCGAAGGTCCTATCAAACTTTACATACCAACTATATGAGGGAAATAAGATCAGCCAAGAGGGTGTATTTAGCAGATCGTATAATCAAAGCTGAAAATTCATCAAAAGAGCTCCATCATATTCTAAAAGAATTTACTTCTTCAAAAAATCCATCATTGACTCCTGACACCGTAGAATGGATTGAAGCTCTCTCCACATTTTTGGAGGATAAAATTACAACTATATGTGAACCTTTCAGCTTAGATTCTCAGATTACACAGAGTCATGATTACGATTCCATCACTGATAAGTCTCCCTCTAGATGGACAACCTTCGAAATGTTTAATGAAGATAAGACCTTTATAGTAGGTCAAAAGATTAAATCAGGCTCCCCGAATGACCAACTACCTCCAAAACTATTTACCTTACTCGCTCCGGCGTTGGTGGATCGCCTCACTTGCCTACTAAATAAATCACTATTGGAGGCAGTTGTCCCAGAAATCTGGAAGGCGGCAAGAGTAAGGCCGATATTGAAAAAACCTGGAGCGGATGCCAACACTTATGTAAATTACCGACCTATCTCCCTGCTCCCGTATTTTGGGAAAATACTGGAAGCATCGGTCAATGAACAGTTGGTGAAATATCTTGAATCTAACGACCTACTTGACATCTCACAGTCGGGTTTCCGTGCTGCCCACAGTACGGAGACAGCACTGGTCAAGGTCACAGACAATATAAGAACTGCCCTGGACAAACGTCAATCTTCCATCCTGGTCCTTTTGGATTTGTCTGCGGCCTTTGACACCATCTCCCATCGTATTATGATTCAGAGGCTATGGGAGATTGGTGTCAGAGGGCAGGTACTGGAGTGGTTTAGTAGCTATTTGACCAACCGAACGACCACGGTACAAATAGGCCAAATCCAGGCTAGTACTCGTCTTGTCAAAAGGCGGGTGCCGCAGGGCTCTATTTTGAGCCCCACGCTCTTTAATATTTATATGACACCCCTGGCCAAAGTAATCAGAGCGTTCGGCTTCGATGTTTTATCCTACGCCGACGATACTCAAATTTTGGTCACCCTTAGCCCTGACATTAACGAGACCAAAAGCCGTTTTAAGAACTGCTTGAGGGAGGTAAAAAACTGGATGGATCAAAATCATCTGCAATTAAATGGCAGCAAGTCAGAGGTCATGCTGTTTGGCAAAGCCAGTGAATTTTGGACTCAGGACTGGTGGCCTACTCAATTGGGTGACTGCCCGTCCCCCAAGGAATCTGTCCGTAATTTGGGCCTACACGTGGACAATAAACTTTCCATGAAAGCGCAAGTGGACCATGTTATCGGCACCTGTTTTGGCATCATGCGCGGTTTGCGTAGGGTTTTCAAATGGATACCGGTGGAAGCCCGTAAACCTTTGGTACCGGGCCTCATCATAAACAGGCTTGATTATGGCAATTCGTTACTACTTGCCACAAATGAATGCCATCTCAGGAAGCTGCAGGTCTTGCAAAATACTGCAGCTCGCCTTGTTCTCGACCTACCCCGAAGATCTCCCTCTATGCCGTGTTTAAAATTTTTACACTGGCTCCCTGTAAGAAAACGCATTATGTTTAAGACACTATGTATGGTTCATAAACAGATGTATGGAAGGGGCCCAAAATACTGGACCCAGAAACTCACATGGTATACGCCAGGGAGACAGCTGAGATCTAGCACTGAATCACTACTCACCCCATTAAGAATTCAAACTGCTCGGAATGGAGGTCGTGCTTTCTCTTTCCTGGCACCATCTCTCTGGAACAAAATGCCTCTTAATCTGCGCACAACCTTTGAACACACCAGTTTCCGAAAGAAGCTTAAGACCTGGCTCTTTTGTTAACTTCAGCTGCTCTCCTCCTTGTCAGAACTGTCTGCATGCGCCATGAGACTCTTTAGAAGTGATATGTGCGCAATACAAATATCCTGACTTGACTTGACCTGTGGGAGGCCCGCTACACCTTTCTCTGGCTTAAGCCTGTGTCCAAACACCTGCTGCAGTGACCCTTTAAGGTTGCGGAACCAACCTTGGGTGGTCCAGTAGCAGAGTTGTATGTGTGAGATAGGTTTGTTGGGTGCTGCAGGGGTGGTCCACCCCTGGTGAAGGTCGCCCTTGTGTGGTTTGCTGCTGCACAGTCCGCCCTACACCTGGAGACCTAAAGAGGACCTGGCAGCGTAGTATCTTGCACCAAAGTCAGAGGAGTCCCAGGGTGCCATGACTGGAGACTACATCAGCACTCTGAAATCGCGTCTACTTAACGTACAAATATATTTCCTAAAGAGCTTGTCGCCACATCTATCATCTCCACGCCCAAACTGACATTGTTGCCACTACAGACCTGATAATCTCTGCTGAGTCCATGAGAGTTGGATGTGAGGCATGGTGGCCCAACAGTTTCATTTTGAAAGAATAGCAAGACTTTTCTGTCGCAACTTACTAGGTTAGGAAACGAACACAGCCGCTTGTCATTATAAACTGCAGATCATTCCTGTTGCAAAATTTCAGAACTCTTCCCCAGCATTGACAGAAGCACTGCTACCTGCGTTCTACCTCCCGTTACTCAAAATAGAAATTTGACCAAAAACATAAAAGGGCTACTATTTTCTCTTATTAGCCCACAGGCATGAGGTCTGGTTGGCTGAGATCTGATATGGTAGTCTTCGTAGACACAATCAAAAGAAGCTGCTAAAAATAGTCTAGTAGCCGTCAAAATGTCCACTGGTGCAAAGAGGACAATAGAATATGCACCTGATTCCAGCAACACAGCCGGCATGAAGAGGATTGATGAATATTTTTTTTTAAACAGCACAGAAAAAAGACAAGTCAAGTTGCGATTTTCTAAAATGTTGGCCTCTCACTGTTCCATCAACAAACTGAAATAGAAAACGTCAAAACATACCAGGTCTCTGCTGTCTGAAATTTGACAATTTCAACTCCTTATCAGAGATTTTAAGTACTATAGGAGCAAAGAGAAAATCTCTCAAGAACGAACAAGTAGCCTCCAACAGGCAAAGATAGTTAGCTGTGCTGAACAGAGAAAAAACAAATCACAGTTGAAGCTCTGGTACACAAGGAATTGGACGACATTGCCATCGTCCTAGTAATGTTTCCACTAATCTTCCCAAATCGTATCAATGAGCCGAGTGATTGTACCGATGAGCTGAGTGCTACTGAACAGGACCACAAATGCTTAACCGTGAATGTTGCACCTAATATGGAGTTCCATCCTCTAACCAAGAGACAAAGGAAAAGGCTAAGAAAGGCCCATAGCAAAAAAGAAGTCTGACCACACTCGCAGAAAGTGAGGTCTCCCCAAACAACTCATATATTTTTCAATTTTTTCAAAATGCTGTCCCTCTACCCTAATGACCTCAATCTCAAAAACCTTTGACGTCACAGATTTTCTACAAATTAAGAAAGCAATTGACAAACATCCAAAGTTACAAAGTAGCCTACACCAGTATAGGGCCCTTGGCTCACAAATCCTTAAAATGATTCACACACTCTAAAAAAAGTGTTGAACAGTTTTTTGGAAACAAAGGTGCTTTGCCAAAGTTCACTTCAAGGGAGCAAAAGGATGGCAACAAAGAAATCTGACCTTTTAATAATGCTCTACAGCAGTGTTTCCCAAACTGTGGTCCGCGGACCCCCAGGGGTCCCTGACACATTCCCAGGGGGTCCGCAGGTAGCCGTTTTAAAAGCACAAAAACATTTCTTGTATAATTAGCAGCTTTCCAGCAACAATAAAAGTGTCAAGAGAATGCCAGTGATTAATGTACCTGCTGGAGCTGAGGAGAGTTTTGTTCAATGGCAGCTTTGATTTAACTACTGTAGCACAGAGGGTTAATGTGCCTACTGCAAAGAACGTGTAACATGCATCTTAAAAAGCAGCATTTTATATGCCTAGGTTCGTGGTTACTGCTTTTGTCACAGAGATTCCTTTATTATTGTGCACTTCATAAGTGACAATCGTAATCTAGCAGAGGGACCTATAAACTGTCCTCAAAATCAAAGAGCTGCTTGCAAACTGCATGGTACCCGTTAGTAACTTATATTTTGTCCCAGTTATTCATTATCCTGATGCTGCTAAAAAGATATATTTGGGTGGAAATACATTTTTAATATTAAAGTCAATGCTAGCCACTGTGTTATGCTCTGAATCCTGAGTTTGTGCTTTTCCAGACCAAGCACTCTTTAAACATTTTATATACACACTGATTTACATGTATGATTCAATGTCTCTATATGTGTGTGATGTAAAGTGCTCTGACATCATACAATGGTATGAGAGATGCTACAAAACAAATGAAATACATGTGACAGATGGGCTATTACTTCAATATAAAATACTAAGGCCAGATGTACGATCTGTTTTTATATGCGCGAACGGGTTCGCGAACCCGTTTGCGCATGCAAAAACCTATTGGGCCATGTACATAGCCTATTTCGCGAGTCGCAATTTGTTTGCGACTCTCTAAATAGGTTTTGCAACTTGCTATTTGGAAGGGGCATTCCCTTCCAAATAGCGAGTCTCTAAACCATGTACAAATGTTTTGCGGTCGCAAAACAGTCACAATTACCACCTACTTCAAGTAGATGGTAATGCATTCGCAAATGGGAAGGGGTCCCCAGGGGACCCCTTCCCCTTTGCAAATGCATGCAAAATTATTTTTTAAGGTCAAGCAGTGGTCCCAGAGACCTCTGCCTGCCCTTAGAAAATGAAACGAAAATGTTTCATTTTCTTTTTTTTTTTTAAATGCATGGTAAACAGGCTGCATTTTTTTAACTGCTTTATTTAAAAGCAGTCCGAGACATGGTGGCCTGCAGAGCCCTGGGAGGGCTGGCATTCCCAGTGGGCTCGCAAATTGCGAGAGGCTCATTAATATTAATGAACCTCGCAATTTGCGACCCCACTGGGAATCCCAAACAGTGTTAAACACACTGTTGTACATTTCATCTAGCGACTCGCAATTTGCCACTCGCAATGTGTCGCCAATTGCGAGGCGCTAAATGAAATGGTCGTACATCTGGTCCCAAAATCCTTAGTGCTTTGAGTATTTGTTTTGTGTGCACACGTGTGTATTTTTTCGAATTACTGTTTTAATGTTTGAAATTTAACTCATACAAATTGCTTGGGGGTCCCCGGCTTCCAGTGGTGACTCAATGGGGAGTCAAAAGTTTAGGAACCACTGCTCTACAGTAATAAGGTGGTACAGGTCCACAACGTAGCCCCAGTCTAAAATAAAACAAAAAAAACTTGCAGTGTCTCAAACCTCTCAACAACTAGAGTTAATGAAACCTATTGAAAAGCTGGTGCTGTTCCGTGAAGGCTCTCCAAAAGACATCAAAAGAATAACACCTCAAAATCCACTGCCTCTTAACACCCAGAGAAAGCCTATTTCATCTGTTAAAATACATCTTCTGGCACGCTCCTACAATTGCATGTTGTAAACGTGAATTTGAACAGCCCCAGTTCCAATCCTGGACTCCACAGTGCCATAAGCCTTACGGAAAGTGAAAAGAAACAGACTATGAAGTATCCTGAATTCAAATTGAAAGGAGCCTTTACAAATTTTAAAAGAGGGAATATCCTAGAATTTATAGAAGCGCACATTGATCAGAGACATCTTAAATCACACAAAATATTTTGGTATAGTTTATTCCCTAACACTCCTACGGTGAGAACAACTCAACAAGGATTACTCGGCTATGGCAGATGTTGCAAGCTATGCACTCACAGAAAAAGCCATATTTAAAGGATGGGGAACTGATGTTGTCATACTAACTCATCAAGCTTTCTACACAATGATTCTTCCACAAGTAGTAAGCAAACAAAATGTCACTGTAAACACGTTGTTTAGACAACGCGGACTTTCAGTGCTATTAAACTGGCTCTCAGAAGTCTGTTTTTGAGAAGGTATTCTGGCACAAAATGTGCCATTACAAAACTTGATATTCGATTAATCAATGATCACACTAATCAGAGGGTGTGGGTGTCCACCCCCCCCCCTCTTCAGAACCGGCATGAATTATACTTGTTGCAACAGAAACCCAACCAAAAGTATTTTACTAATGGAATATGGGAGGCTTTAAAAGGTTAATTCAAGACAATGACACGATTTCCTTTTATGCCACCGTCAACTTTTTATGTTGTTATGAAACATGTTGCGCATCGCATGTATGGTTACCAGGCTTCTAAGCTTTCCTTAACTAAAAAAGGATGCTAAGCAAGCGCGAGCAAAGGGTTGGCTTGCCATTTTGTATGTATGGATAAGAATGTCAAGATATCCCCAATTTAGGGTTCTTTAAGCAACCAATGGAAGAGAAAAAGCGACTTGACAGACTGACTAGATCACAAGTGCAAAAATCCTCTTTAAACACAACAAAGAATACAGGGCCAAGGTCCTCACAACGCCATTAACTTTCTGTTTAACCACGCAAGTAATTCCAAAGTTGTGACAAGGCTCACGAATTCAACTCGTCTACAAAAAGGTAATCATGAAAATCCGGTTAGCTACTGATTAATAGCCCTGCTGGACATCGAGGCAGTGAGGTGCAACACGTTTTCTGCGTGATTTAGAAAAATGGGCTGAAGAACAAGATTGTGTCCCTTTACACAAACAAGATTCCGCCCAGGCACCAGCACCAAATGTAACATAGCTATAGCTAGGATTGGAAACTTGTTCTTCTCCTAGCATTTAACCTCCGCAAGAAGATGAGTGACATTCAGATCTTCACGGTAAGAGAGCATTACCTATATTTCTGTGATTTCAGAGCATTTTAAAGACTAAATCGCGCTTTACCTTTAAGTACTATCAGATGTTCATGTCAAAGAGCCTTTGGTCCTTAAAATGTTCTTTGAAGATCACAAAACTTAAGCAGAAAGGGTTCTTTGTATCCTATACTTGAGGTCTAAAATGTTATATAGACAGAAAAAGCAAATTTTGGAAATCTTGACTACTTATAGCTGATGAAAAGGGCAATCTCTATGAAAATAAAGAGTAGCTCGCTGGGCATCGGCTTGCCACTGGATTCAAGCTATCCTGGCTGATAAAGGGACATACCCTGAAACTGGTCCCAGGATGCTTGTTATCCAGTCCAGGGAGGACTAGGTCTGGCAGTTCGGCCTGGACTGTTCCCATGGGCAGCAGGGTCAAGACTGATTTGCAAATGGCTGGGTCCAAACTGGGGTAGCATTGTGAGCAAAAAACGATGGATTTAACCCAGATCTGTGATTAGGGGTTTGGGGAATGTTTGGCATACCGTCCATCATCTTTTTGTGTTGCTAAAATGTTATATAAGCAGAACAAGCACATTCAGAAAATCTTATCAACTGCTTATAGCTGATGAGGGCAGTCTATGAAAAGAAGAAGTAGCTAGCTGGGCATTTGTCTGGAATCATGTACTATCACAATTAGACTGTTCACCCTTTACAATGTAAGAGTTTCAGCGCACTCAACAAGAAGTGAGCTAACATCAACAGCTTTGTTCGCTGGGGTATCATTAGCAGCCATTTCCCATGCAGCAACCTGGAACAACATGTACATATTTACTCTGCATTACTGGGTAATCGACAGTAGAAGGAGAAGCTGTATTTGTACAAGCAGTTCTCCACCATCTTCATCCATAAGGTGAGACATTTTTAAATTGCTTCCCCAACTTTAGCATATATTGGTATTATATTATATATCTGCTTGCTACTCCTATTTAAGTATGTGAATCTATAAAATTCTGGAGAAGAAAAAGTTACTTACCTGTATTTGTAATTCTCCAGAATTAGGACTTCGATGCCAACTCCACTCCTTCCCTTGCTAGGCAAATAAGAACAATAGTTACTTACCTGTAATCTGTGGTATTGATGTCTTTCATAGATTCACATGGCTGAATCATTCCCCGTCGTCGGAGTGGGACTCCCACTCCGACGACGGGGAATGATTCAGGCATGTGAATCTATGAAAGACACCCCAATACTGGAGAAGATATGTAATGAATTCCAGAAACTGAACTGACTAGACAGGGGGGTAACAGTAGAATGACCAACCAGGGGATGAAGCAGAGAGGCTAGATTAGCCCCCAGATGACCAGGATTACAGTCCAAGAACCACATCTGAAGGCCTGCATCCAATAGTAAAGGTGCCAGAAGCCAAGGTGACTTGGAGTGTTTGAAATTAAAGCAGGAATTCCAAAGGTAACAAACAAAGCCCAGTATATGTGGAGGAAGGGGTTAACCGGAGCTTCCCCTACCCACTCGAAGCAACTGAAAGAGAGCAAAACAGGTGCAGGTACAGTTCGCAAACGGTGTAAACTATGAGACCGGATTCGATCGTTCATCTGGCGCTGTTGCCAGGCAAGGTGTAAAACTGTGGCTGGTGCTTAAATCTTAAAAACAAAAGAGGGTCCCTGAAGGCTAAATGCTGGGAGAGGAGGCAATGAAAAGCAATCCAAAGAACATAGAAAAACCTCTCCTAGAAATGTATATAACAATAGGTAATATATCCATCAATTTTTATAAGACATCATTGTCCCACACAGAAACAATTTATAAGCAAAACATTTATTTTTTCAATTCCATCGAGAAACACAAATTCATAAAAGACATTTAGATATATATTAATATACAATACAATTAATCAAATAAACATAGCATATAACCCCCAGTCAAACTAACACATTCAAACATCCTCTCAACCAATCACTACATCATACACTACAAGGCAAAAGACAAATACATAATCACAAAACCAGAACGGCCTAAATCAAAAAAATACAAACAAAAGACAAAGCGACGGCGCGCGTTTTGGAAAGGACAATAGATTTAAAGTTCCTTCGTCAGGGTGCAAGGAACGCCAAAATTAATTAGTAAATTCTTCACAGGTCAGGATGACTTGGATACTTTCAACACTTAATTCCTTTAGAACAACACTTTCAGGGGTTAAGTTTTGATGATGATGAAGAGAAATGTATAATACAAGGTCTGTGGGGACAATGTAGGGAAACATTAGACAATTAATTTTCAATATCATCACGCTACGCTACTGGAGAAACCACCACCAAGTACAAGTCGTGCTACTTAGACTGACCAGTGCATAGAACATTCAGATTAAAACGAAAAAGGTAAGTGCATGTAAAGAAAATAGGGCATGCCAGATGAGGTGAAGAAAGAAAGATTGATTCTGAAGTAAAACCTTAAGCCCCAGAATACACCCAAGGAGAGACAAAGGTAGGGTAAAAGCTGAACCAACACCCAATTCTAACAAAACATCTTCCATGACCTACCCAAGTTCTAATGGTGAATCACATCAATGCGAAGATAGCCAATCGGTCTACGGGTTCCTGGGTACAAATCTAGTACAAGCAATCAATAATTAGAGAGTATATACAGGCTCACAGGGGAACAAATATACCCTAACGTCCAGAGCTCTAGTCCATAGACCTATAGCGTAGATTTACTCACTTTTCAAGCAACTGTTTATAGTGTAAATGCTGTGCAAGAACGGGGGCAGGAAGTCTCAGAACTAAGGAGATCGGCCAGAAGTAGGTAGCTGGAATAAAACCAGGAAGCAAAAAGAAATTAAAAGGGGGAAATAACTGGGATAGAAAAAAACCTAATTCCTATTAAGAGAGTACACTCGAAATAGGAAGGGAAGAAAAGATACCTACCCAGATAGCACACAATAGGCTCTCCCGAAAACCCTAGGTCTGACAGGGATAGCGGGCCCACAGCTCACGTTTCACCCACGGATTAACATGGTCCTCGGCGATGGGACACACAAATTAGTTAAAAGCTGTCAGGTACGAAAGCTGCAAAAAAACAGAACCGGAAGTCAACCGGTAGCCCACTGAGGAAACAAAGAGAATGCGCTAGAACCACTAGTAGGCACCAAAAATCGATCATAGGAGAGAACCCTGTACTTGGGACCTATAGGTGTGGGAACTGTCATGCCTGCGGATCGGCCAAACGTGACCTGTGGGCCTGCTATCCCTGTCAGACCTAGGATTTTCGGGAGAGCCTATTGTGTGCTATCTGGGTAGGTATCTTTTCTTCCCTTCCTATTTCGAGTGTACTCTCTTAATAGGAATTAGGTTTTTTTCTATCCCAGTTATTTCCCCCTTTTAATTTCTCTTTGCTTCCTGTTTTTATTCCAGCTACCTACTTCTGGACGATCTCCTTAGTTCTGAGACTTCCTGCCCCCGTTCTTGCACAGCATTTATACTATAAACAGTTGCTTGAAAAGTGAGTAAATCTACGCTATAGGTCTAAGGACTAGAGCTCTGGACGTTAGGGTATATTTGTTCCCCTGTATATACTCTCTAATTATTGATTGCTTGTACTAGATTTGTACCCTGGAACCCGTAGACCGATTGGCTATCTTCGCATTGATGTGATTCACCATTAGAACTTGGGTAGGTCATGGAACAAGTTTTGTTAGAATTGGGTGTTGGTTCAGCTTTTACCCTACCTTTGTCTCTCCTTGGGTGTATTCTGGGGCTTAAGGTTTTACTTCAGAATCAATCTTTCTTTCTTCACCTCATCTGGCATGTCCTATTTTCTTTACATGCACTTACCTTTTTCATTTTAATCTGAATGTTCTATGCACTGGTCAGTCTAAGTAGCACGACTTGTACTTGGTGGTGGTTTCTCCAGTAGCGTAGCATGATGATATTGAAAATTAATTGTCTAATGTTTCCCTTCATTGTCCCCACAGACCTTGTATTATACATTTCTCTTCATCATCATCAAAACTTAACCCCTGAAAGTGTTGTTCTAAAGGAATTAAGTGTTGAAAGTATCCAAGTCATCCTGACCTGTGAAGAATTTACTAATTAATTTTGGCTTTCCTTGCGCCCTGACGAAGGAACTTTGGATCTATTGTCCTTTCCGAAACGCGCGTCGGCGCTTTGTCTTTTGTTTTTTTGTTTTAGGCCTTTCTGGTTTTGTGATTATGTATTTGTCTTTTGCCTTGTAGTGTATGATGTAGTGATTGGATGAGAGGATGTTTGAATGTGTTAGTTTGACTGGGGGTTATATGCTATGTTTATTTGATTAATTGTATTGTATATTAATATATATATATATAAATGTCTTTTATGAATTTGTGTTTCTCGATGGAATTGAAAAAATAAATGTTTTGCTTATAAATTGTTTCTGTGTGGGACAATGATGTCTTATAAAAATTGATGGATATATTACCTATTGTTATATAAATTTCTAGGAGAGGTTTTTCTATGTTCTTTGGTGCTTAAATCTTCCCAGCTCCTGCTGAAGTTACCAGAATATTCTGGTTTCTTCCTGAACATTCTGGATTTTCTCAGAATGTTCCAGCTCCTCCAGAATGTTCTTGTTCTTTCGACCTCGTCCTGGAAGTACTGATCTGTGTTAACCTGTGACTTCACCCTCCTTCGCCTCCCAAGCCTCCACTGGGCTATCTGCCACAGTCTCCAAGGCTGGCCCAACGCAAGCTTGTATTGTGGTCAGAGGAATGAGACCACGTCCCTAAACCACTGGACATCAACCCTAGAGAGCATGGACTCCAGGATTCCTTACATGCCTCACCCATTGCTCTAAAGAAGTTAATCCAGATCTCTGAGCACAGTATCATGTTTTGATATATAGGATTAGGTTTGAATCATGTTTCAGATTTGACTTTGGGCCCAAAACATTAATCCACAAAAATCATAGCCTCCTCAAAGTGGGATGTCAACAACCTCCATCACAGTGACCTACTAAAGTTAAACTTCCCTTATCAGTGTCATCATGAGCAGTAAGGAAGTAGGGTTGACACAAAACTCCTGCCACTTCTAGACAACTCCACAGACAGGAAAACACACCGGATAAAGCCACACAGTCAAACAACATTCAGATGGATGAAGAAACTGTAGAAAACAACTAGCCCAGGTAAGATACAAGTACAGACTCAGCAGGCTGGCTATCTTCTTGGTTTTGTTCCATGAGTGGAAAAGAGGTTGACCTTATGTGCACCATTCTCAATATTTTACTCAAACCTGCATTCATGTTAACTGGACTCTTTGTTTTGTGAATGGAATCCTGGGTGTCCATCATACATTGCTTCCAGGGACATGGCTTGTAGGGCTGGGAAATAGCCTGGGTTTCTCACAACTTGACCATAACCTAGGTTTGTCACGTTACTCCTGCCTAAATAGTTCTGCCATCCATATAAAGCTCACTCGTGAGGCTCTCTCAGCATCTCTGACTCGAAATATAGCTTGATCCTTGTGATAATACCCATTTTTCTAACCCTTCAAATTTCATCTAAAGCTGATCGCTCTTATATCTCGGCGCAGCGTGCCTACCACTGGTCTTTAATTTGGCCTGATAACGGTGCACAAAGAGGAGAGTAAAGTGAGCAGAAAGGGACAGGATTCAGGACGGAAATTGCCCTAACTATTCCTGGACTTAGGGGTTGTCCTGATACATGCTGCTGTGAGTACTGCAAGGCGTAGATCTGGACATGGCTGGTTGGACTATCGACATGAACTGGTCAGTACCTGGACACTAAAAAGCATGGCTGGCTGATTAGCTTTAAGACAGCTGTGTGGAGAAATTATCAACATAATTGCGTGGTGAAGGTATTATACTAATAACTATTGCCACTTAACCTAATGCATACACTATTAACAATGTATGATTAATATCTTGGTCTTTTGCCTTAACCAAGTATGGTATTTTTATCTAATATTCTAGTAAAGTGCTGTTGTATTACTAAAATATTAATCGTTTTGGTGTCAAAATGGAAATTAATTCACAAGTTGATTTATTCTGTGGTGCACTCTGTGAGCTCCTGAACTCAAAGTCCTTAGTGGTCATTCAAGGACACTGGAGCCACGATAGTCCTGGGATTTCAGCAAATGTTTTCGAAGCAAAGCACGCTTCAAGAATATTTGTGGAGCATGCTCAAAAGCACCCTTGAGTGTAACAAGCTCATTATTCTGGGATATGTTCCAAGGAATGAGGCAATACAGGTGTAGGGTGCAATTATAGGTCAAACACCAGAACTGAGATGGTAATTCTAGGTCAAGTTTTCTGGTGTGAACTGGATCTTAACCTACGTTTGAACTATCTATCAAGAACTAAAAGATACATTTAAAAGACATGCACCGATAATAGAAGTGACATAATTACTGATGTATTCACATCTGAGATCACAACTATTAATAGGAGATCCTAAAAGGACTCCAGAAGGATAGGAAAGCACACAATTGATGCAGATACAACATAAACGTAATGCAAGAGCTCATTCAGTTGCTAAAGATTTTTGATGTCCGGTTGCCATGGGAGGAGTTGTAACTTTCACACAGCATAGGGTCCGGCGTTCACATGAAAGGTGTTAATGCCGTTTATGAAGGGGGAACTCGGCTCCAACTTAGTGATCAAATCAGGCTCTTTAAGGAGAATTGGTGGTTGAAAGGACCAATGGTACTCGTAAGACTTTCAGAGCCTTCAGCAACAGCACTTACTCGAATTCCCTATAGAGCATGCAGCAAGTAATTATTCTACCATACACCTTTTGAAATGCGATTTGGAACCAAAATGTTAATTTGAGATCTTCTTGCTCTCACAGATTTCTCTGAACCATCTTGATTTCCTCTGCGGAACTTACAAGAAACATGTGAAGGTTGGCTGTAGCAAGGTCTGCCTTGCCAAACGTAAGTGCATTAGCAGGTTAGCACCAAAGCTGACGACTAAGTCTACGAAACAATTATGGAAATAACAAGTATATGGTCTATCATAAAAATAACTGGTACAGTCATCGACACATGGGTACAAGAACTGTGTTCTACAGGGGTATGGAATTCCTATAGTTTGATGACCAGGACATATTGTTAAGGAACAAGTTTTCATGTTTATTTTGCCCTTGCAGCACAAACCTTTTAACTGACAGTTTACAGTAACACAGTATGAATCTGTGATAGAGCACTGTCTGCATTTAAGGTAAGATTTGTATCCATATGTTTATGCTGCTCAAATTGGAATTTATGGTTCCTTATTGCAAATTCTGTACTATTAGGCTTAGCCTTCGAAGGAAATGTTAGAAGCCCGAAGTGCAATACAGAGTAGTTCCAGCGTAGAAATATCAACGTTTGCAAAGTTTAACAATATGAGGCAACCTATAATGCTCCGACAATGCTCTCTGACTGGATGCACATACTTGCAGTAACGTAAAAGCAAGACTGACGATTCTTTTCTTTCAAAATAAAATTTTCACAAAAAAAGGATGTTACGTAATGGCCTGATCTGCCAACTTCAGAACCAGTTGGAACCACTTTTGAGTAACTGTGTCGACATCAACATTCAGTGATTCCGAGCAAATCCCTTAATCTCCCCGTTCCTACGATTCAGCACCTTGAGACCCTCCCGAGTGATTTGCCATGGTTTACAAATCCTGGATTTATTTACTTTAAAAAATATGCAACTAGAAAAAAGGCTTCGCTTAATTAATGTAACATTTTTGGTATTATTTCTTTAAAGTTTCATTAACTAAAACAAGTTTGATACAAGCTAGTATTAAAAAAAATATTAACAATAGAATATAAGTGCAAATCCATTTTTTGCTGCAAGATTATGGGAAACATGAAAATAAATACGATTGGGATAGCCAATAAGTCTGACATTGGTTGTCCGCCTTTTGGTTTTGTCAATATGTATCTTGTTTCGACATCACTTTTGTAAAACTTTATTGTTGTGGCAGATGAAGGGCCCTCACCAATATAACAAAAACATTGTCTAAAAGCAAAAGTATTTTTTGGTCTCAAAGTAGCACACATTGCAATAATAGTCCCTGACAATGAAAGAAACTATTTTGTGTGCCGATATGCTGCTTAGGAATGAGCAAAATGGGGTCACTCACAGTCAAGACAGCCAAATGTTAGATAGACAGAGAGATACATAGATATAATTTTAATCAAAACAAATGGTCTTGGTTAAAGCCAGACCTATGGGCCTAATTCCTAAAGAATGCCACAAAAGTACACTCATGGTATAAGTTCTTGCCTTAGTGAAGACTTACGACTTACATGAGTTCCCAAGAATTTACAGAAGTAGGCCTGAATACCGCACTGTTACAACATGTTTGTGAACTGCATTTTACCACGAGCAAATATGCATGTGTATATTTCCTCATGTTATAATCTGCTGAGCGTTTGCAAGCTCACTTTCCCTAAACCCCCTTTTCTACCTTTAAAGAGGTTTTACTTCTACCCTTGTCAGGAGTACATTTCCAACCTTTCCCAGTGTAGTAATAGATTAGAGAAGAGCTGGAGAAAACCCTTAAACAAGCAAGTTTGTGGGTTTTCACAGACTCAAAAGGGCATCCCAACCCTGGAACTACCTCTTCCTGCTACTTCTAGCCCCGGTGTATGGATTTGCAGAAAAGCTGAAAAATCAAGTAAATACTAGTATCCAAACCCTGCTTTAATATGAACTCTGGCATAATCAGAAAGGCTATTGTCGGAGATTTCATATGAGAATTCTGCCATAATTTATCACCTCACTCCATAGCACCAAAGGGACAAGTGGATTTTTTTACACGACAAGTAGATTTATGAAGCATCATGTTTTATGGACAAATAGATATTTTATTAAATTCCATACCCCTAGTGCTACTGTCCCAATGTGATAGGAACAAAAAGGTGCTAGATTCCATTGACAAATTGTAGCCTTAGGATATGGCCATTCTCTACCAATCCTGCACAGCTACCTCGCAATGGGACAGCTCCAACCAGCGGCACAGCAACTCCAGATGACAGTCTAAGAACCGATCAACATCTGTAAGCAGTCTTCTCTCTGTGTAAAAGCAGAGGGGGAAAAACAAAGTAAATGTTGATGTGAAGCCAGGTAAGCATCATCAACTTCTAATAGCATTAGCACCAAGTTCGGAACCTTGCACTAAAAATACTACAGACAGAAAGCGATCAATGCTAAATATTTCTACAGGCACGATAAAAAAAACTGCTTTGAAACAGAATGCATAAACCACAAAAGAGACTGTTTAATCTGTGCACACAACCACATTTGAGATACGTGTGGGTAAGCTTGTTTATGATATTGAATTTATGAATTGCACTGGAAGTCTTTGTTTTTTCAAATGGTGTTTGGACATTACCTTTCAGATTTGGACAAGCTGGAGTCGATCGGTGTTGAACTGTACCCTTACTATTCAGAACATCTCTCAAGGTGCAGTGTTTTTTCCAGGTCGAATTTGAACTTGACAACGTTTCAGCTTGAAGATGGTGTCTAATGGAAAAAGTTTCTGTATCTGATCCTGGGACTCACAGCATCTGTTAAAATTGTAAAAAACATTCAGGATTAACCAAGATGACATAATATTACCAGGTTCTTACACTAGTAAGTAAGCAATTTATTGTTTGGTTAATAAAACCCTCTACAATTTACATTTAAAAAAGCAGTAAGTAACAGCATGATTCATGATTAAAAATCAAAAGAGCATATCCTAAAACATTCATTTATTATATAGAAATAGTGCAGTAATTAGTGTCAGTTGCAGTGAATTGGAAAATACTTTTAACCCTTCTTTGTACAGACAACTTTTCTAGGGATTTACCAATACTGTGCCTAAAGTGCCTAAATAAAGAGTTAAAAAGGGGATAAGGATCATGGAGAGTAGAAGAAGTCCATATTGAGTCTCTGTTAGGGGACAAGACAATATTCAGTTGGGTTATTCAGCTGAGTTTGCAAATGTGTGGCTGGCTTATAAACAGCAGTAGCAAAGGGATACTGATGGGTGTTGTACTCCATATATAATCCAAACAGTGGTTCAAGAAGCAAGTTATTAAAACAGTGCAATAATTACCAATACACATTACAACCAGTTAATAATTAATAAAAATAAGAAGCAGCATCAACAGAGGGGACCCATATACAGAATAATTATCAGAAATTATGTAAATGTATTACAATTAATACATACTAAAAACAACTAAGACACTGGCGCTCAATACAAAGTGCTTGTACAGAAAGACAATATATATTACAAACCAGACAAGTGGCAAAGGAAAAAGTGTACATTATACAGAGGGAACAACATGAAACAAAATAATGTGTCCTTCGTTGATTTTTTGGCCACAAGTGCGTCGACGGCCTTTCGACCACTTTATAAGTATGCGGTCATCCTCAGGACGGAAAAAATCAGTAGAGCGCCCACTAATCTATTTCTAAAAGCACTCCAATGCTTTATTACTTTCAGGCGTTCAAACAGTGTTCAGGAGTGTGTTCATGAAAACTAATGATGAATGAACAAGGTATACATATACCACACGGAAGAGAAACTTTCCAACAGGTTACATCTGTCCATAAATGTCAGCAGATCATGCGGCAAGACAAGTGAGTGAATCACCAGTATGTTGTCACGCCACAATTTGGCCGCAGCATCCACGTTCCCACTTTACAAAACCAGGAAGCACTACAGCATCTATCTTCTAGATGGAGGTTAAAGTCGATAAGTAATGTTCACTGGAAGCTGAGACTGTAGGAGTCTTTTGATCGTAGTGATAAGGATTGCTGGTCACTTGATGTGAGAACTTTTCCCCCTGCTCCTTCTATAAACCCTACAAAGCGACACAACTATACGTCTCCACCTCCAGAGCATGCCTTCACTGCTTGTCTGCAGGTTCTTATCCCTTTGCTTAGGAAAATGGGCTTCAGCAGCTGCCGCCGTTCAGCTTGAGGTACTCTGCAGAGGAACAATAAGTGTAGTACACTCTCATCAGCTTTTCCGCATAAGTGGCATGTAGTCTAAGCCGGAGATCGTTTCCAGGGGGGAAGATGCAACAGGGAAGGTAGAATGCCCATTCGATAATGAAGGTATTTTTCTTTCTTTCTCCTGTTGAATCCCATGCCTAGATAAGGTTGCGGAGAGGACTTAACATAGCTGTGCACAACAAACCATCAGTGAGACCTTTCTGTGAGTGCCATCTTGTTTTCTACTAGGGAAAGCCTTTTCACAGACTTGTTTACTAGTTGTTTGAAACATTGATGGGTTGCTGTGGCCGCCTTGAATTTGTCGAGGCCCAAACGCTCAATCAATGCTAGTAGGTAGCTCATAGCTGGGGATTCCTTCTTTAAGTGCATTTCATTCCATAGATGGGAGTTCAGTGTTCCTCCTTCAACCTTTTTAATTTTATGCCAGCACTTAACAAATGCTCCTTTGCGGACGATTTCTTGGCTCTGCAGGCCGAATTCCAGCCTGAGTTGGGCCGGCAAGGCATACTTGGGTAGATGAAAAAAAATCCATGCTGCTCAAGATGGTTCTGTCCAAAATGGTCAAGTTGCATCCCCTCAGGCACTTGCTCCTGTAAGTTACAGCTGGAATGAGCTTTGCTTGCCAGACTAGTAGCAATGGGATAAGGCACTGCCGGTTTTGTGTTTAATGGATTTTAAAGCTGCCGCAATTGCCTTGCCTCTTTTATTGGTGGTTTCTTTTTGTGCATTAAATGTGCCTTTGTTGTCTATTATCCCTCCCAAGTAGTTGTATTCTTCAACTACTTCTATTGTTCTATCGGCCAATTGCCAGCGATGATTAGACAATGTCTTTTTTGGATATAATCACATTACCCTTGTTTTATCATAGTTGATGGTTAGACCGTTGTGTGGTGAATATCTTCTAGTTGTATCTAGTAGGTGTCATCTAATCAGTACAAGGTCATCTGCGTACAGCAGGTTGGAAAGAGGGAGCCCTCCCATCCTTGGCGCATGTGAATTACAAATGTCTAGTTCTGTCGATAGGTCAGCCATATACAAGTTGAACAGCTTCGGGGCCAGCACACACTCCTGTTTTAGCCCTATGGTTGTTGGAATTTTTCTGGACAGGAAGTTTCCTTCTTCTAGTTTTACTTGGACCCACGTCTTGGTGTGTAGAAGTTTTAACTGATTTAAAAGAGCAAAAGGTATTTTCTTTTCCTCAAGTTTGTGCCAAAGTTTGTTCCTGTCAATTTTATCGAAGGCTGATGAATAGCCGATAAAGCTAAAAAAGAGAGGGTATTTCGCTAATTTGGCTCCATCTGCTAGTAGGGACAGGGCAAGTATATTTGTTGTTGTTCCCATGCTTTTGCAAAAACCCGTTTGATTGATGGGAATAACTGATTTTTCTTTTGCCCAGGCGGTGAGGTTATCCAGAAGGAGACCTGCGTAGTATTTGGCCTCGATATCGATGCGATAGCTAATTTTTTTTTTCTTTCAAATACTTTATGGACGTTTCTCAATAAACAAAAATAACCAAAAATTACACGTTTGGAATAATGTACGAACTAGACATTCGTGCCAAAGTTACAAGCTATCATCGCATAACAGTTTGTAATATACTAATAATTAGAATTCCAAACCATATGTAAACCCAAGCTAGAAAAAAAGAAAAAGGAAAACATCTCTTGAAAAACAGAGGAAAAGAAAGGAAAGAGAAAGCAAGAAAGAGAAGAAAACTAGATAATAAACACCAAGAGGAAACCTATATTAAGGGACTAATAGCATTAGTATACAACTATTGCGCAGCTCACTGTAAACACAAAAAATAATGAAGAGCAGACCATCAAATATTACAGAAAGTACAAACTGAGCATAACTGTTCAAGTCGGTTTGTGTGTATTGAAGTGAATGTCCAAGGAATTTCACAATTACCTAAACAAGGGTTTCCATGGAGAGCTCTGGAGCACAATATTGTCTGCACCCTTAAGGTGAATAACCCAGTTCATCCATACTTTATATGAAGTGTTGTGTATGTCCTTCCAATTATTTAGTACCATCTTCACTGCTGACGTAAGTAAGAGATCCAAAAGGGCTTTGGCCGTATCATTACATGAATCAACCATTAAAAAAAACAGTAGTTAGTGCAGAAATCTCTATTTTCAACTCACATTTGAATATTTTGGAAAGAAAGACAAAAACCTTATCCCAAAAGGACAACACTGCCTTACAGTGTAAAATAAGATGGGCTAAGTCACTAGTTTCCTCTTTACAGTTTCAGCACAATGGATCATCACAAATACGAAGAGAATATAGTCTAGCTGGGGTCCAAAATGCCTTGTACAAAATCCAATATGTAGTTTGAAATAGTTCAGGGGATATTTTATTGCTTGTTATCGAATTCCACACTTATGGCCATAAAGAATCTGGTATCGGATTGGTAGAGTGCGAATCCCAAAAAGTAACAAGATTATCGTTCAGTTTGGAAGTTTAAGGGCGGAGAAGTTAGTAGATATGTGTAACTTGGTGGCCTAGTTTATTAATCTGTGTCACAAACATTGGTAAGGATGGAAGCATATTATGAAATTTGGCTTTAGTTATTGCCGCTCTTACTTTAAAAAAATTATAAAATTCGATGTCTAATTTGTAACTGGTTTGAAGTTCTGCAAACGTCACAGGATAAGAAGAGTGTTCCAGCTGACAAGGGAAGAAGATACCCTGATTGATCCAATCATCAAAGTTTAAAGATTTCCCTTTTTATAATACTCTACGGTTAAGCCATATAGATTCCATCTTAGATACCCTAAGACTTACGTCTAATGTCTTATCTAGCAGCAGAAATGCCGGTTTTGTGTTTTGGAAAATAGATTTAGATCTGCTTGGATAGAGCTGGTTAGAGGTGAATAATGCCAGCGGATTGAGACTATCAAGGATGGATTTATCTACATCTAACCACACCGGATAATAGAAGGCGTCAGGCATCTTTGAGATTAAACTTAGAGCATATAGGGCCAGATGTAGAAACCCTAATACCGGTCGGTAACGGACGAAATTACCGAATTTCGGCCGTTACTGACCAGTATTAGGCATTTGGCATGTAGGTGGCTACATTTCAGATTCGGTAATTTACCAAATCGGTATTTAAGAATTCAGTAAATTACCGAATTCTTAAATACCGATTCGGTAAATTACCGAAACTGAAATGTAGGAAGCACTCATCGGTAAATACTGATTCTTAATTACTGAATCTTACCGATTCTGTAATTTTTACCGAAAAATTATCTACATCCCATTTACTTATTCTTAAATACCGAATCGGTAAAATTCGGTATTTAAGAATAGGTAAAGTGAGATTAACTACATCTGGCCCATAGTGTGAACTATGGCATGTGATCTGGAGAGGTGGTATTTGCAATTGGATGTCTGTCGATTATCGGATCTACGGAATATTAAAATCTCCACCAACTATGATAAGATCCTCCTGAGGAAGATCCTATATAGTTTTTGATATACCCTCCCAAAATTCTGGATCATCAGTGTTGGGGCCATAAATATTCAACACGTGTATGAGGTGTTCTCCTTTCCTTAGGTGGGTAACTAATAGTCTACCATCACTATCATGAGTTTGTGATTTTAACGAAACGTTCGCTTTTTTAGCTATCAAGGTGATCACCCCCTTCCTTTTATGATCCGCCAGTGAACAAGCAATTTGTGAAATCCAACTATGCTTAATGAAAGTAGCATCTCCTTTAGATAATTTTGTTTCTATAGTAGTAAAATGATGTCCCCTTTGGTTTTAGCTAAATAATCAAATCAAATCTTTTTTGGCGTCTAAATAGATGATTAAGCCCCTTAACATTTAACGATATGATATTGAGATCTTCTGCTATATTGCATGACCTAGGTTGTACCATCACATATACAATTGATAACAGGGTGAACTAAACACATGCCTTATATAAGAGGTGCTGGTTTCCACAGTAAACACTGAATCATTTACATAAAACACAATCACTGCATAAATATAACCTGCCATGGCAAGAAAGAAAACCAAAACAATAATGAGGAACGAATAGAAAGCAGAGGGAAAGAAACAAATAATAACTGAGAATACCCCAGGACCAAACCACACCACACCCAATAACATTCCGCAAACCCTGGAAATCCCCACCCATCCTCCCCACCGAACCTCGAATGTAGGAGGTGCGACGGCAGGAGCATCAAACTGTCGAATGGAGAATTACTTATCCCAATATGTATAACATACTAAAGATAAGCAGATTATATGTTATAGGCAAACTAAATTGTGAGAATGGTTGTTACCTTGGGAAAAATATAATCCCCTAATTTTAAACACATTAGTAGAGATATATATAACAGCAATCGGCAAACACTATAATAAAGAGGCCAAACAACGTATTTTAAAAACTGATTTTAACCCACGTAATATCCATATGGTATAAGTAGAAATTACCAGCAAGTACTCCAAAATTTGGTACGGTACCCTGAAATAAAACAACATAAAGCTCAAATCTTATGAACAGAGGTAAAGACATTTAGATAATATATGAACCTGTGAATATGGTAAAACAAGGCCTAAATGAAATGTAAAAACTGATCTCATGACTTCCTTTTATTGGAAAGCGGACTGAGAAAAGTCCATGTCCGTATTTTGTTTGGTGGATTTAGCTAGATCATGAACATCTGCTAGTTTTTTGAGCATCATGTCCATTGTACTATTAATGTCCGCTTTGGCCTTGATGGGAGAATCAGATGGAGAGGGATCACATTTGTTTCTTTTGAACTGGATCTTGGACTCTTTTTCTGCCATTGTAACAAAAATGTAACAACAGGGTACAGATCTACTCGTACTGAATCTACCAATGCTAATGGAATGTAGGCATCAACCTTCCATGAGCACCAGCTTAGAGATGAAAACCAGCTCACATGGATCGAAGCAAAGAGTGAATGGCGATAAACGGCCTCAAACAGATATACTCACTGAGATGAGATGCAAATTATATATTGCTTAAAAACGCAAGTAAATTTACATAACCTTCACTGTACCATTTGGCCCCTTTTAAAGATCAAAGGAAGATGTCCATCTGGAAAGACCACTTCTCATTAGGTGACTACACTATATGCACAGTATAAAGATAATACCTACTGAACTCGTAAGATCTTATTTCTTCAGATCTGTCTGAAAGGGCCAGCACGTTTGGCTACTAAAGCATTTATCAACAGAACAGAGATGAAGTATCAGTATCCGAGCTTCCTGAAAGATATTGAATACCACAGATCCATAGAAGATCAGCAGAGGTAATTTGATATCTTTAATTGCAGGGCAGGAAAATGGCGTTACACAACAGCTGCACACCATACAGGTCATCTACAGCACTTTCACATTGCAGAGTGAGAAATATGAAAGCCTGACAATGAAATCAAGGCATTCCCCCAGCTTGGAGTAACAGAGGAGTAAATCAGGTTCAGTCTAACTGCATAATCAAACGAGATCAGGAGCATGCAAAGGTGCTGTAATTCTAGAAACCACTTGGGCTGAGAGACCTTTAACAGAGACAAATATTGACCACAAAGAGGATAGTGCTGTAAAGCGTTCCCAATTATCAACAGTACCAGTGGCACAAGCACTGAGCACACGTTTGAAAATCCACGCTCTGCACCTCGAATGATCGATTCACAACGTCTTCACTCGCCCGCCATGACAGGGTCAGGCATCACTCAGCTAAAAAACAATAGAGCTAATAGCGGCCCGCTCCAGATTTCTTCACACATCCGCCCACATAGCAGCCACATCAGATGTAAAGTAACCCGCTTGTAGACCTCCGCACAGCACAACGGCCTCAAAGATAACAATGCGGTCTCCGTATTACATTTGGAGCTGCCATTATAGGGTCAGTCCGCAATACTTAGTGATTACCACAAAAAGCACATTTTTGGCTGAAAAGGTATCAAATACCTCACCGGAGGGTACGATCAAACGGCAGACCATGGCATCGAAGTATGGAGGGGGTCCTAGGTCATAGATGCCCTTTAATAACCTCTGATTACAAGTAGCACCAGAGCAGCCATTTTAGGTCCTCGGGTTGCCGATCCACACAAAGGCTATAACGGTAATTTCTTCACGATCCGCAGCCCATATTAATCGGCGATGACATTCGCAGGAGCAGCACTCCATCAGGAACCGTAGCCAGGTTCAATGAAGGGCTGTTATCACAAAACCTCTGGAATTCATTTGCTCCGTCTCCGCACATGACAGAGCGACGGGATCAGGCAGCCATCGGCTCTGCCATCCAAGCCACATCCCCGCCTATAGCTATTTTTTATGTTCTTGTCCACATTCTTATATATTGGGGATATAATGGACCCTCTCCCGGAGTCCGGGATATCTCCTCCTAAGATGTGTGCCAACAGTGGTAGTAATGCAGGAGCCCAGTACTTCAGATCTTTTTTTAATAGCACCGGTGGGATCCCGTTCGGGCCCAGGGCGCCCTCAGCTTGCCTTTAGCTATCCTGTCCTTAATCTGAAGAGTCGGGTTGCCTCAGCGATGTTGCAGAAGCTCTGCTTCAGCGGTGGATAAAATGAAGCAGCTGATGTGAGGCCCAAGCTTCCTCTGTCAGGTGTGAGTTTCAAGAACTAAAGAGCAGCTCCTCTTGTTTGTGTCAACTATTTGCCCTTCAAAGGCTGCTTTCCATTTGAAGCTCACCTTTTCGGCTCACACTGTTTGGCTTTCCTGCCAGGGCAAGGTCTTTTCCAATGGCAGGTCATTTGTGTTCTTCCCCGAGAGCCGTTCACATCTACCCACAGGGTCAGAAGACTGTCTCCTGGTCAGCAACCACAGTCACTAGAAAAATTTAGGCAACAAAGTGGCTACTTACTAAAGTTGTCATTTGTGCAAAAGTAATATTAACTTAGACTTGAGCATCCAGTCGGTTTAATGCAACAATTAGTTTGATACCTTGAAGTATCATATTTAGTCCCCCTATTCAGAAGTTGCTGAGTTGTCAGCGTGTAACACTGTACTCGCCAATGAGGCTAATAGCCATCCACAGTAAAAACGACAATACAGGTTTTTTACTGCCAGACATGTAAAATGGAGAAATACTTGTACATTTTTTTTATTTAATGCACCCAGCCTTTAGGGCTCAGTAGGGTTACCTTAGGCATGACATAGAAATATTGAAAAGGAATTTCAGGGCTGTATCACTGCTTTAAATGGCAGAGTTGAATTAGCAGTCGAAAACTGCTATCCCAGCTAGCAGCGGTGGGCTGAAAGTCATACTTTGCTTTGTCACACTTGTGATGGCACAATAAGTGGTGCAGCCCACAAAAGACACGTACAGGCCCTGGGCACCTCTAGTACCCTGTACTAAGGACTTCTAGGTAAGTTAACTTATGCCAATTATGAGTGAACCAATCAGACACATACCTTTCCTTTTATGAGCCAGAGTACTGCCACTGAGGTCTGTTTGGCAGGACTCGGAGGACCTTCACCGTCGAAAAACCAACAACATCTTTTAAAAAACTTAAGGGTGATCATGCAAAAAGAGAAATCTATGTTAGCCATGAATATATCTGTTCCAGGTCTATTTCTTGAAGTCCAGCTAATTGGACTTGCACAAGTAATACTTGTTGTCAGCTGTTTAAGATATGCTAATGTGACGCTGAATTTGAGGCTGGAACTGGGATATAAAATCCACATTAATCCAAGTTAACTCTGATACCGCTACTTCAGCAGCGAGACAAGTGTTTCACAAGAGTGAAAGTTCATGCTTTTGGTGAAGTGAATTTTGAACCAGCTATTCTGAAACAATAAGAAAATGAACCTGAAGCAAAAGCAGCGGCAGCCACAGAAAAAGGTGGGACGGCGACTGCTGGGTATGCTCTACATCCAATAAGAGTTGTGCCAGCAACTTAAGTGAGAGCTGGTATGGAAAGTACAGCTCAGAGAGGTACAATCAATGTAGGTGCCAAGACTGATGCAAACTATCCTGTTAGATAATTTGTCTGTTTTGAGTTAAGGCTCAGTTGAAGAACTTGTTGTATCATCACAACTCTGGCAGCAGTGTAATGGATGACCTATCTTCGGGAGTTGAATAACCATGATCCTCCAGTTGGACAGATTAGTGTGTGTGCTTGTGAGGGAGCTGCTAACTGGCTTCCTGTATTTTACCCAACCGTGCTTTATGACAGTTTTTGAGCATTTGATTGCTCTATGATGGTCCTACTGAGGGCTTTAAGTGGGATGAAAAAAATGGGGGGTCCTCTCATAGGATGGTGGCCGATGTAATTAAGGTGTGGCTTAAATCACTTAAGCTAAAAATCTGTACTTAGCATAGTGTGCTGCCCCACTGGTATTTTGCTGCCTCTGTCCATTCATGCAGATATATAATACAAGTAACATTACACCTACAACAAGCCAGGGCTACTGGCTTTGTCAGTGGTTGTAAAGTGTATAGGATAGAGAAGCAAAAACTAAGACTTAGTAGTATGAATATTGAAAATGCTTCTGTTCTTGTGGGCGAGGTTGTGGCGTAATAGAGCTGCCGACTTTCAAGCTGAGAAAAGAAAGCAGGTTCGAGCCTCACATCTTCTCAATCAACATCCTGTAATTCAAAACATGAATGTGTCCTTGTGTAATATAACTGATGCTATTATTCGCTCCAGGTTTGAGCTATATAAAACTGAAAATGAGTCTTTGACATTACATCAAAAGCAGTGACGGATGCAGAGTTAAGCTTTTTACCCTGAAGGTAAAAATAGAGAAGGAGTAGTTTCTGTCCTGTAACTCCAGTTCTGTAGTAGGGGATCTCTGTGTATAGTCATAATCTAGTGAATAGTCCCGCCCATGTGCGTGGACCCCGGAGCAATCAAAAATAATCTCTTACAGTGTCAAAAAATGCAGAAAAGCATAGACACTTAAGAGAGAATTTAAAGACAGATAATGCAGCCTAAAAAGGCTACACTGTCCAGTACTTCAACTAGAAATTCCACCATAAAATCCACAAAACAGCAAAAGCCTGTACAGATTTCCCTTGCTTTACCAGCAAAATCCCTCAGGAATGATAGAGAGAAGAACCTGGACAGACAAGCCCCATAGGCTGCCATTATGTGGCTCAAAACAGGATACTGTGCCTTTAAGAGAATCTTCCAGAACCTTCTCCCAGTATCCCAGAATGCATAGCAGGTCCAACTTAGTTTCAGTTCTTTTTGAAGGCGTAACACGCCAGACCTGTAGCATTCCATAAGGAATATGTCTCTCTCCACCGGGGAGGAGGGAGGGCGCTTATGACTATAACAGAGATACCCCTACTACAGAACTGGAGTTACAGGACAGAAACTACTCCTTCTGTAGTAGGGGATCTCTGTGTATAGTCATAATCTAGTGAATAGAATGGCAAGCCCATCCCCACACCAAAGCGGCGGTGGAGAAAAGAGAATTAACGCCACTACTGTGCGAACAGATTTCGCAGCGAAGCCTGTCCAACCTGAGCGTCTGCCCTGGCATCAGTGTCCAGGCAGTAATGCTTAGCAAAGGTATGAACCGACTTCCAAGTGGCCGCCTTGCAGATTTCTGCAATCGGAACATTACGGAACAATGCTGTCGTGGCAGCCTTGCCCCTGGTGGAATGAGCCTTAGGCTTACCTCCTAAGGTCTTATTAGCTTTTTGGTAACACAGCTGTATGCAGGACACAATCCACCTAGAGATAGACTGCTTAGAGGTCGCAAGACCCGTCCTGACAGATCCATAATTGATGAACAATTGGTCTGACCTACGAATATCCCTGGTTTTATCCAGATAAAATTTCAGCACCCTCCGAACATCCAGGGAATGTAAAGACCTTTCCGCTGGAGATGAAGGATTCTGAAAGAACGTAGGTAAAGATATAGTCTGATTAATATGAAAATCAGAAACAACCTTGGGAAGAAACTTAGGGTGAGTACGCATAACAACCTTAGCAGCATGAAACACAGTATAAGGTTCTTGGCAACACAACGCCTGAATTTCACTCACCCTGCGGGCCGATGTAATGGCCACGAGGAACGCCGCCTTCCAGGACAGGTGCTGCAACGAAGCCTCATGAATAGGTTCAAAAGGCTCCTTCATCAATCTGGACAGCACCACATTCAAGTCCCATGAAGGCGAAAGAAGCCTGACAGGAGGGAACACTTTCTTCAAGCCTTCCAAAAAATCTTTGATCACAGGGATCTGAAAAAAGGAAGTCTGTGAAGGGCATTTCCTGTAGGCAGTCAAGGCAGCCAGATGAACCTTAATGGAATGAACGTTAAGGCCAGACTGCGCCAGATGTAGTAGATATGGAAGGATGACATCTTCCTTGCATGTCGTAGGGTCATAGTTCTTAGACTTGCACCAGATGCAAAACCTCTTCCACTTGTAAGCATAAGAAGTCCGAGTGGAAGGTCGCTTCGCCTCCTTCAGTATGTCCATACAATCCGCTGGGAGATTCAAATGGCCATATTGCACTATTTCAGGAGCCATGCCGCCAAACTCAAAGACGAGAGGTTGGGGTGCACCATCCGCCCCCCGAACTTCGTGAGAAGGTCCGGCCTGCACGGCAGCTTCATGTGAGGAAGGAGAGACCGGTGAAGCAGGTCCGTGAACCACCACTGTCTGGGCCATTCCGGGGCAATCAGAATCATCTTCGCCCTGGACTGGGAGAGCTTGATGAGAACCGCTGGAATCAGGGGAATGGGTGGAAAAGCGTACAGAAAGCTGTTCGACCAGTTGATCCATAACGCGTTCCCCAGCGTCCCCGGCTGGTAGTACCTGGATGCGAAGTCTCGGCATTTGCTGTTTTCGGCGGTGGCGAACAGATCTACGTCTGGAGTGCCCCACCTTGCGAAGACTTCTCCTAGTACTTCGTCGTTTATGACCCACTCGTGATATTCCGGAATCAGTCTGCTCAGCTCGTCTGCCTGAACATTCTGCACACCTGGCAGATGGGTGGCCGTTATCGAGAGCCTTCGAGCCAGAAGCCAACGCCAGATCGCCTGCGCCTCCTGAGACAGAGTGCGTGATCTCGAGCCCCCCTGCTTGTTGAGGTAATACATCGTGGTCGTATTGTCCGTCTGTACAAGCAGAGAGTTGGTCCGGAAGGACGGTTGAAAAGCCTTCAGCGCCAAATGAACAGCCCTGAGTTCCAGGAAATTGATGTGGTACGTGGACTCCGACGGGGACCACGTCCCTTGAATCTGCAGATCCCCGGAGTGCGCTCCCCATCCCAGGAGAGAAGCATCCGTCACAATAGTCTGAGTGGGAATGTCCTTGTGGAAGGGAACCCCTCTGAGGAGATTCTCCGCTGAACACCACCACTTCAGAGACTGAAGAGCATGCAGAGACAGTCGTATCTTGTCGTCCCAAGAGCCTCTCCTCTAGTCCCCCTGATCCTCAAAGCACTCCTGCAGCGGTCTCATATGCAGCCGTGCATGTGGCGTCAGGAAGATGCAAGAAGCCATCGATCCCAGCAGCGAAGACACCGTCCTCACTGTCGTGGATGGAGCGGACAGGAGAGCCCGAGCCTTCCGAAAGAGTGATAAACGTCGCTCTTCCGAAGGAGACACGCTTGCTGACAGCGTATCGATGGAGGTTCCCAAGTACTGGATGCACTGGACCGGAGTAGGGACAGACTTGGACATGTTGGTGTGCAACCCCAGCTTGTTCAAGAGAACGCACGTCTTCTGGAAGTGTGCTTGAGCTTCCGAGAAGGAGGAGGCCTTGATCAACCAATCGTCCAGGTATGGGTAGACAAACACCTTGTTCTTCCGAAGGTGTGCCGCTACCACTGCCATGCACTTCGAGAACGTCCGGGGCGCAGACTTCAGCCCGAACGGAAGTACCGTGTACTGATACCTGAAATCGCAGGAACTTCCGGTGTTTGTGTGCAATGGGCACATGGAAGTACGCATCCTGTAGGTCTATGGCGCAAAGCCAGTCTCCCCGCTGCAGCTGAGGATAAATCTGATGCAGCAACAGCATGCAAAACTTTTCTCTGCGAATCCATTTGTTTGCCTGTCGCAAGTCCAGAATGGGCCTGAACTCGTTCTTGTCCTTTTTTCGGACCAGGAAGAACCGGGAGTACAGACCTCTTCCTCTTTGAGACAGAGGTACATCTTTTATCGCCCTTTTCCTTAGAAGGATGTCGGCCTCCGCCTGGAGCTCGCGCAGTTGATACTGCGAGCTGACCGGAGGAATCGATGGAGGAGGGCTGATGAACCGAAGACTGTATCCATTGCAAACAATATTCAGCACCCACTTGTCCTGAGTAATTTTTCTCCACTCTGCCAGAAAAAATTGAACGCTTCCCCCCACCGGAGCGGGTAACGGACGAAGGGGAAGTAACCGCTCAGGGTCGAGACCCGGCCGGGCCCTTGTTCGCGGTAGAGGACTGCTGTCCACCTCTACCCCTCTGGCGTTTCTGGAAGGGCCTTCTGTACTGCTGCTGCTGTTGCTGCTGCTGATGTTGTCCAGAAGACTGTCCCCTTCCTCGACCCTGCGACCCGAACCGCCTTTGGAACTGCCGGTAGGGGTTCTTTTCTTTGGGCTTCTCCAAGCCCACCGCCGTCAGGGTTTCCGCCTCGGCCTTCATCCTGGCCATTTCATCATCTGCGTGTTTCCCGAAGAGGGTGTCGCCAGAAAACGGCAGATTGGCCACTCGTTGTTGCGCCTCAGGCTTGAGCGACGTCAGCCGGAGCCACGCATGGCGTCTCTGACTGATACCGTGGCAGTATCCATGCGCTGCCAGCAGGGAGATATCCGCCGCGGCGCTGATGGCCTGGTTGGAAACCAGCATCCCTTCCTGGACAATCTCCATGAAGTCCTCCCTCCTGTCGCGCGGAACGAGGTCCGCAAACTGCTCCATGGAGTCCCACAGTGCACGGTCGTAACGTCCCAACAACGCCGAGTCACTGGAAGCCTTCATTGTCGTGGAGGAATTCCCACACGCCTTCCGTCCAGCAGAGTCAATCCAGCGGCTCTCCTTATCCGGAGGCACAGTGGAGGCCGGAGAGGTGGCATGTCGCTTCCGAGCCGCCGTCACAATCACCGAATCCGGTACCGGGTCCTTCCGCAAGAAAGCCGGGTCCGACTCTGGTGCCCTGTATTTCTTGATGAGCCTGGAAGGGGCAGCTTTCACCACCGCCGGCGCAAGGAAGAGCTGTTCAGCCGGCTCAACCAGTCCTGGCACCAAAGGCAGTAGGGGGCGAGACAGGTGTTTCGTATGCAGCGTCTCAAAGATCACAGAAGTTGAGGGCGTCGGGGCCGTAACCTTGATTCCCAACTTCGCAGCCCCTCTCAGGAGAACCTCCTGGAACGTGCCAATGTCATCTATCGGAGACACCCTCGTCTCCGGTGAATCCGACAACGTAGGTGAATACGAACGGGTCCCAGAGGCCGAACGAGACCTGGACCTATGCCTCCTATGGCGATGTCTGGATCTCGAGGAGGATCCCCGTCCACTCCTAGATCTATCTCTCCTCCCTGAGCGAGACCTCGATCTCCTGGGTCTGGGACGCTCCGCCGGCTTCCCCGGCTCGGACGTCTTGGGCTTAGGAGGAACCTTCGACTTAGGAGTCTTCTTCGGAGGCGTCGGGAATTTGGGCATCGACACCGATCTCGGCGGAACGGGAGGAAGAAAACCCGGTACCGGGGCCTGCGGTCCGGAAGGACGAGCAGGCAGAGGAGGCAATGGAGGAGGAGTCGGAGCCCTCGGAGGGGGACCCCTAGGCAAAGGAGGAGGAGATGTAATAGTCTTCTTAGGGGTATACACCTCTGAGTACGCCGTTCCCGGTGAGCCATCATCCCGTCCTGACTGAGGGGAGCCCCCCACAGTCTTCGGCCTGTCCTTATGACCCTCTGACGTCGAAGACCGTTGTTCACACGCCCAACGTGGTCCCCTCGACGTCGAGCGGCCCTTCGGCGTCGACGGGTGTACATGCCTCGGCGTCGATCGGCTTCTATGCCTCGACGTCGATCCTGACCAGATAGACGATCCTCGAAACCTCGACGACGAACGCTTGTGCCTCGGTGTCGACCGCCTCGACGGCGACCTCTTTGACCGCCTCGACGGCGACCTTTTCGAGCGCCTCGACGGCGACCTCTTCGACCGCCTCGACGGAGACCTCGATCGCCTCGACGTCGACTTCGTCTTCGCCGGAGACCCTTTCTGCCTCGACGGCGATCTCTTCCGCTTCGACGGCGGCCTCGACGACGAGGATCGCCTCGACGGCGACCTCGATCGCCTCGACGTCGACTTCGTCTTCGCCGGAGACCCTTTCTGCCTCGACGGCGATCTCTTCCGCTTCGACGGCGGCCTCGACGACGAGGATCCCCTCGACGACGATGATGTCCTTGACGGCGAACGGCGGTGTCGCCTCGACGGCGAGCGCCGACGCCTGGTCCGTCGACGCCGTCCACTCGACGTCGACGCCGACGACGAAGAGACCGTCACTGGGTTCGACGGAGGCCGGTGTAAGCTCCTCGACGTCGACGGGCGACGTTTTCTCGACCCAGAGCCCTGGGGAGACTGGGAACTGGCCGTGGACCTCCCTCTCGACGTCGTGGTCGGAGCCACCGATCCAGACGGAGAAATAGGCCTCTTGCTGGACTTCCTGCCCCTGGGGAGCCCCCCAGAGGCCTCAGCATGGGCAGATGAAGCCCCAGCAGACCCACCTTGAGCCTTCAGCCTCCTCTCCTCGAGGCCCTGAAGTCTGATCTTCCTCCTGTCTTTCAGGGTCCTGCCAGAGAAGCCTTTACAGATCTCACACTTCTCTGGAACATGGGAAGAGGGCAGGCAGAGGATACACACCTCATGAGGGTCTGACTTAGCCATCTTCCTGGAGCACTCAGGGCATTTGTTGAATAAAGAAGGCATATTCGACAAAAAAAGAGTGCAAACACCAAGAAGAAAAGTCACACAGTACTTTAAAAGTACTCAAAAACGAAATTTCAATGAAAAAACACTAAACAACCCTAAAAAGGGAGAGCTCAATGCTCCAGGGTCCTGCTTGCAGGAGCCGGAAAAAAGAACTGAAACTAAGTTGGACCTGCTATGCATTCTGGGATACTGGGAGAAGGTTCTGGAAGATTCTCTTAAAGGCACAGTATCCTGTTTTGAGCCACATAATGGCAGCCTATGGGGCTTGTCTGTCCAGGTTCTTCTCTCTATCATTCCTGAGGGATTTTGCTGGTAAAGCAAGGGAAATCTGTACAGGCTTTTGCTGTTTTGTGGATTTTATGGTGGAATTTCTAGTTGAAGTACTGGACAGTGTAGCCTTTTTAGGCTGCATTATCTGTCTTTAAATTCTCTCTTAAGTGTCTATGCTTTTCTGCATTTTTTGACACTGTAAGAGATTATTTTTGATTGCTCCGGGGTCCACGCACATGGGCGGGACTATTCACTAGATTATGACTATACACAGAGATCCCCTACTACAGAACCCTTATTTGTACCTGCTTTTAAGAACTGCCGGGGCTGTGCACCGGCAGTACCCAGTCCACTTAAAGCCCAGGTCCTACTAATGATAGGTACTTACTTCAAGGAAAACCACTGTTCCATTGTTTGTAGAGGGAATTGATGAAAGTAGCTGTAAAGGGATTGATTGTACATTAGAAAATATATAGGCACTAGATGGTAACCGAAGGGGAGACTTACCTTCTTCGATGAGTTGGACGGACGGCCCCCGGCCGTCCCACGTCACAGTGGGCCTGTATGGAGGTCGGCCGGAGTGGGCGTGTGCGGAAGACGGCCGGGGGCCATCCGAACCGTGCACGCGTCGTTTTTTCCAGCACCATGGCGAAATCTCCGCTGCGGTGAAGAGGTTACTCTGTTCAAGACCAAGAATGCAGATGTAGGAAAAAATACAAAGCAGATTTCGAGACAGCCCTGTTATACCTGGCAGATTAGAAAAAGAAACTGTCTGGATAACAACCAGAATGAGAGGTTTAGATAACTCCTACTGAGTAAAGCTGACATTCGGAGTGCTTCTATACTGTATGTTAGAAACATAGATGTTTGGCACTCCCATTTCTGGCCCCTTTCCATTATGTCAGAATGATAAAAAAATATGTCTGGGGCACATTTGTACTCCGTGCAAGACGGAGTCAAGGATATTGATAGTCAACCCCTCAATGATTCGGTAGACCAACATTTTTAGCAAATTACCGGATAACCAATTGTACAGGGTCATAGCATTCCAGATCTTTGAGATAAAGTGGTTTATGCCCCTCATGAAAACTTTAATGAATAGAGGGGACATGTTAACTGAGGAAACAAATAAAAAGATAGAATCTGCAATGGCATCATTCGACACAAAGAAAGCATTCAACACTGTTGCTTAGCAGGGTATGTTAAGGGAAATGAAGGATTCATATCTGATCCTTAATTTATCAAATGGATGAAGCTACTCTATACCTAACTGCAAACAAGTGGTAGACTGGTGCTTTTGTCTGTGACTGTTAGAAATTGAAAAGGGGACTGCACAGACTAGCTTGCTTCTCCAGCCTCTTTTCGCTTTGGAGACATAACCGCTCATCTGACAGTTAAGGAGACATTTATGGCCTGGTTTTAGGGGGGAAAGTGGCATGTTGTGTCCTATGCTAACAGGTTGGTCTATTTAAATGCTTTGGGTCTGGCAGTGCCTAAGGTGTCTGTAGTGGTACAGATTCCACTCTGGATTGTAAATGGAGTAGAAAAACCATCCTTTTGGGATCATTGTAAGATATGCCATGGTACTCCCACTGTTAACCGTGCCTTGTGAGATGTCAGAATTTAGATAGTTTAGTATTAAGTTTTGGCACTAAGAGGAAAAGATTTCTAAACTAAATATGTGGCAAGGTTGGCCAATTCAACAAAACAGAATGGCTTCTGGATAGCCCACTCTAGCCATGGAATTAAATGTAAGATGTTTATACATACTCAGCGCTATTTCAAGAATAAAGATACTTATGAAACTGGTGTTGAGGCGGATCTCATGTATCATGACAAGGCTAAAAATGACGAACGTAAGATATGGGAGCGGGCTGGCAAGCACTCATGATGGTGTGGTTTTTCTGGGCTTCAGTTGAAGCCCCCTTTACATTGCTCCGTCTGGAAGATCCGAGACAAGTTGACCAGACAGGAAGGCTGCCTCTTGCTCAACCCACAAAGAGGGGGTTGGGTCAGGATGCAGCAGTTATCTCCAACACAGACACAGTGAATGAGGGAGATAAAAGGACGCCCGATGAAGGTGGAAGGTGAACAAACCTGTGAAATATCCAGTGGAGGCTTAGGGGTGTGTGGAGGTGTGCTAGAGAGAAGCACAACATGAAGTTACAAACAGCTGACCCTGTGTCATCCAGGTCTCTATTGAACTCAGGCCCAGTTTGAAGGACCTCTCTCCTCTGCTGATGGCTGGGGCAGAAGCACGGTTCTTGCTGTCCTTCCCTTGTTTTTTTGCCAGAGATAAAATCAAGCAGACTTGTTCTACCTGAGGCAGAAATACCACTCAAGAAAACTCTACTGCAACATGTATGGACAGATAGGTAAGATGCATCCTTTTAATGCATGAATGATCTTGTTAATTCTGCTAAACACCTTAATTTCATGGCTGGGTGAATCGTCAATGAACTGCTCAATAATCTGACAGTGAGCACTCACAATAAGCTGGCGGAAGATGTTAAGTTGGCTTCAATAAAAGTATTAGGCGATGTTCCACACAATGTCTTTCCCACTATCTCCCTTTTCTGTTTCTTTTCTGTGGAAAGCATGAAAACAATAAAGCTGCACCTTTCAATATTACTGAGACTATGACTGAGTCCTCTGGATGGTTAAGTCTTAAAAATAATGGATTTTCATTGGGCACACTCTATTAGATTTCCATATTAAGAGTTTCAGAGTTGTTGGTTGGCTCCAGCACACTTAATATTGAAGAGGCAAGCGTCATGAATCATTATGCTGCACTTTATTACTACTTCTTGGAGACCTCATTGAAGGAATACTGTCGTCCAAACGAAAAGACCCTCAATGGGACGAAATAAAATATCAACAAGTATATGCTCAATCTATTCTGGTACCTGGAATGAATATACAGGACAAAACAGCTACAGAAAGCCATGCAACAATCATATACTATGACTTGCATGCTTAGGTTGAACAAAAATTAAAATCTCTCATCTCCTAGAACCAGTTTTTGTTTTCTGAAAGGGTACCTGTCATTAACTCGCGAGACATGAACCCTGTGCTTTATAGTCGGTCTTTCCAGGCGAGCCACAAATTTACAGAGCTGTGCAGTCACCCTAGTGTGGCATGATGCACATCTTTAGCCTGATGTTGCTGTTATTACACAGGTGTGTCACAGGAGACTGAACTTAGGGTCGCTACAGTACATAAGCGGCACGGCTGGAGTTTTCTTGTCTCGACCGGTAAACAACCTAGAAAAAACTAGCAAGAACCAACTATAAACAAAAACAAGTACAAGTTGAAAACATGTCAAACGTAGCCTAAAAGTGTGTAAACTAATCCTTAATTATTATAAAACAGAATAAAGAAAACTTCCACGTTAAAAAAAACATACCGGTACATGTATTGCTATTTAAGTAAACGTTCCTGGCCCATGCACAAACACGGACATAAAGAATTGGCAGGTATTTCGTTCTGAGAAAAGTGTCACTTTTAGTCCTCTCATTTAATGGCTTAACAGCTACGGCTACAGCTCACAGCAGGCAAACCAGAAACAGTGAATGAATGAAGTACTCAAGCATGAACCCGGAAGCTTGAGTGTTCACTGCAATTACTCCTCTGGTTCTCTCCACTAGATCTGAGACAAATGACTGAGCCACAGGCTCGACACTCTGCGCTCAGGAAACGTGTCGTATTTACTTGCTGTATTCCTCTACATCTGACCTTAATTGCTGCTGACCCCGGCAGTCGGGCGGCGAAAGAGTGGTGCCTTAATAGGCCGACTTCTAGAAAGACAAACACAAACGTCATTCATGCTTACCGCGCTCTGTTCTGACACAAGCGCCGCCATCGGCGCCATGGGATAATATCTATTGTCACAACGAGACCAAGAGTAGACCTAGCTCGCGGCAATTACCAGGCTTTTATTCACTTCAGGCGTGCGAGACGGGAGCACGTAGCGAAAGGCAGCCATTTTGAGTGGCGCCCTCACCAAATGGAAGAGCAAGAGCGTCAAACGTACGGAAATGACGCTCTTGTGTGCGCGCGACCGCATGCTCTGCCAGGTGGCAGACGTGCTAGGGCGTGCGGCCGTTATTCCCTATTACGTAGCCAACGTGGTGCAGTAGAAGAGCTGCGTGGCGTGGTAGAAAACAAGGGAAGTCTATTCTATTAAAAAAAATAATTAGCACCTGTTTACGTTTTCGAGGTGAGTCAACTGGCAGTGTGATTTGACAATGTTCTACTTGTTCATTTCAATGCCTGGGTTTGGTTGAATGAGTGGTTGAAGTGCGTAAACAAGGTATGAGTGAGTGCCATGATGCGGGGTTATCAATTGGCCAAAATGAAAGTTACAAAATATTCTGTAAATTATTTTGTTGATTTTTTAAGCCTTCTGGTAACTTCATGTAAATTAAAGTAGACACTTTAAATGAAAAATAAACGCGTTGTACTATTCGGTGTGAAAACAACTGGTTACTATAATGTTGTCCTTTTGCCCCCACAGAGTTCACTGTAGCCAAGGTAGTTAGGGAACTATTTATTTCAAGTGAACAAGAAGTTATCTTAAGCATAAAGCGCCGAGCGTCTCAACAGCAGAGCTCCGGTCGCTAACTCCGTCTTTTCCCTTTCGCGCCTTCACTCTCCGCCTCCGCTGCGCCTGCGCGCGCCTTCCGCTCTGTTCTACGGCGTGACGCGTCATCGCGTTCACGCTCGTAGACTAGAGCGCACATCACATATCTCCCCCCTTTAACCTTATAACAGTTTTCCATTCCAGTCTATGTTCTAGTGTCCACTCATCTCAAAGTCTCTATATCTGGAAGGCACCTTAACAGCTCTGCCACTGCGGGTGCACCTTACCGGGGTCTTTTCCTCCTTTTCTCTCTCTACCCGTAATCTCTCACCATCACTCTGATTTGCTTCCTGTTCTTCGCTGGCCGGTGTGTCTACTTCCATGGTCGACCATGTGGTGGGAGTTTCCATCTCTCTGTCCTCACTTGCTCCTTCCCACAAGCCCTCTGCATCCCGCCTGGCGTGCAGTCTAGATTCATCGGACTCTTCCTGTATCTCCTCCTTCACTGATCGGGGCCACGATATGATTTTGTTGACTTTGGCCATGCGGTCTTGTGACCATACCTTGCCATCACTGAGGAGGGCTGCTCTGCCTCGCACCTCCTTGATCTGCAGGGGTTGACTATACTTGCTTTCTCCTTTCTTTTGTAAGAGGGGTAACTTGACCCGGACCCATTCTCCTTCTTCCAGTACAGTGTCCTTTGTGTTGCGTCGCCTGTCATAATGGGCCGCATAGATCCTCTGGGCCTTTTCCAAGTTGTGCTGCACTACAGCCGGGGACCACTTGCTGGTGACGGTTTTCTCCCTCCATACCACATTGTCCCTGGTGAATGGGAGGCGGCCTCTCAGCACTTGGAAGGGACTGTACCCCACCACCGTGGGGGTGATCCTGTACGCCCATAGCATGCTCATCACTTCCTTCTCCCAGTCTTTTCCTTGCGAGATGGCTGCTTGGATGGAGCCCATTAACACACGGTTGAACCGCTCCACTTGGCCGTTGCAAGCTGGGTGGTAGATGGCAGTATGTTTCGACTCAATCCCATTCCTCTCCATGAATCGCCTCCATTTGTCCGAGACGAACTGCGGTCCGTTATCACTGAGTATTGATTTTGGTATTCCTTCTCGTAGAAACAAGGACGTCAAAAAACTTAACACTGTGTCTGTGTCCATGGACTCCTGTATATCAACTTCAGGCCATTTCGAGTACTTGTCAATGACTACACACAAGTATTTGTTCACTCCTCTGCTATCCAGGACAGGCCCTAATATGTCTATAGCCACATTCTCCCAGGGGTTTCGGGGAGTGTCGAACTTTCCCAAGGCTGGTCTGAGGGGTCGAAGAACTTTGTCCGCTCCTTGGCACTGCTCACACTCTCTCACTTGCCTTTCTATTTGGGAATCCATGCCAGGCCACCAATACATTTGCTTAACTCGCGCCTTGGTCTTTACAATGCCTAAATGTCCTTCATGTAGCTGTTTCAATAATCTGGGTATCAGGCTTTCCGGTGGTACCACCCTTTCACCTCTGTATAGGAAGACTCCAGAGTCACTCAAAGACAGTTCCTCTCTCATCTCGTAAAACCTCCTTACTCCTTCTGTGAGTTTCTTCTTGTCTGGCCATCCCGACGTAAGGTGTCTTTTAATTTCCTCCTTCTCCACGTCTTGCTCGTAAGCAGCTGCCCATTCCTGCCGGCTAATCGTCGTCTCATGATCTTCCATACTGGCTACCATCTCTTCCTTGTCAAGGACCACCTCCGGGGCTTCCTCCATCGCCGCCGCCCTGCTGAGATAATCCGCCACCCTGTTCCGCGTTCCTGGCAAGTACTCAACATCATACGTGTAGTCCAGTAGTTTCAATGTCATTTTTGCAATCCGGGGTGTCGCTGTTTCATGGCCCGAGGATGTCAACACCTTAACCAGGGGCTTGTGATCCGTTTGGAGCTTGAACCTGGTACCCCATATGAACTGCCTAAATTTGCCCATTGCCCAAGTGACTGCCAACATTTCCTTTTCGATGACACTATACCTTTGTTCCGTCGGGGAGAGAGCACGTGAAGCAAAGCTGATGGTTTCCACTGATCCATCCTCCCTTTCCTGAGCCAGCACCGCCCCTAGGCCTTTGTCGCTTGCATCCGTCGTTACTACTGTGTTGTCTTCGGATACGAAGCCCTGCAAGGGGACTGCTTGGCTGATGCAATCCTTTACCATCTCAAATTCCTCTTGTGCTTCCCTGTCCCATTCAAACTTCACTTTGTCTCTGGTGAGCTGTCTCATTCTGTGTGTTTTGGTGGCAAAGTGTCTCACGAACTTACTATAATACTCGGCCATGCCCAGAAATGACCGCACTTCCTCCTTGGTTCCCGGGGCTTTGGCGTCCTTGATGGCCTTCACGTTTTGCTCCTTCGGGGATATACCATGTGTTCCTATTTCGTGTCCCAAATATGTGACCGAGGGCATCCCAATCTTACACTTGCTCCATTCCGCTGTCAGGCCTCTGTTTTGTAACACCTCAAGAACTCTGGTCAGTTTGCTGTCATGGTCCCTTTTGGTGGAGCCCATCACCAGAATGTCATCCTGGAAATACTGTACTCCGGATATGTCCTTAAACAACCGATGCATCAACTTTTGGAATACAGCCGCTGCGGATGCCAGCCCAAAGGGCATCCTGCGGAATTGATAACACCCGAAGGGTGTGATGAAAGAGGTGTACTTTCTACTCGTGGGATGTAGCTCAATCTGATGGTATGCAGATGTGAGATCTATGGTGGAGAAATGGGAGATGCCCTTCGTTCTTGCCAACATCTCCTCTATCCTGGGAAGAGGAAACTTCTCCACGATCAGGCTTTTGTTAAGCTCCCGAAGGTCCACGCAGAGACGCACCTTCCCATTCGGCTTCTTGACCACCACTAAGGGGGACAGCCATTCTGAGCTGTCCACCGGCTCAATGATGCCTTGGTCCTCCAGTCTCTGTAGTTCCTGCCGCACCGCTCCACTGGTGGAGATGGGGATGTTCCTGACTTTATGCGTCACCGGCACTGCTCCCTCCTTGAGGACCATCTTGTGAACAAATTTGTCCAGTTTTCCCACCATTCCTTCAAATACTTTGGGGTATGCCGATTTCCACTCATTTTCTTTCGTGAGGGGCCACTCATCCGTTAGGAGTATCTGTTCTTTTCCGCCGGGATTGAGTATGATCCCTAGATCTCCTGCATCTCTCCATCCAAGCACCGATGGGCCTTTTTCCGCTACATACAATGTGCAGGTGGCTGACCTTCCCCTGAATTCAAACTCAAAGTCTCGGCAGCCCACCAAGGGAATGGCATTCTCTGTGTACGAGATGGGCCTGATGTCCGGCGGCCATAGTTCTTGCCCAACCACAGGCGCAAAATCTTCTTCCCATATGGATTTTTGTACTATGGTCCAGGGTGAGCCTGAGTCAACCGCCACATGTACTTTCACTCCTCCTATGTGCATGTCCGTGCGGGGTTTATCACTGCGTTTCCCCGACACTTCCAACACTTGATCGTCCACGCACAATACCATGTCTCCATCCTCTAGGTCCTCATCATCACTTGCTTCCACCGTCGCTGATTCCACACACTTGACAGTAGTTCTCACTCCCTTCTTGCGACAAACCTTTTCAAAATGGCCTACCAGGCCACAGAACGCGCATCTGGCGCGAAACGCCGGACAACGTTTATCCTGAGCCGAGTGCGCCGCACTGCCGCATCTATAGCAAGAGAATTTGCCCTCTGAGTTGGGGCGGCCCGTCTGCTTCCCGGTCCATTTGGATTCCTTCCTCTGTTCTCCGTATGATCCTTTTTGTCTGTAGGATGTCGAGGCCTCGTCTATCTTGTTGACCATCTGCTTTTGTGTACTTTCCCTTTTCGCCGCTTCTGCGCAGCGTTTAGCCATTTCTGCCTTCTTAACCATCGCTATAACGTCCTTGAGTGAGGTCTCATTCTGCGACCACAGTTTCTCCTGGACAGACCTGTTGGTGGTATGCATGACTATCTGGTCTTTGATATACTCCTCCTGTAGAGGCCCATAACGACATGTGATGGCCAGACGTCGGAGCGCCGCCACGTAGTCATCTATTGACTCACCCACCTCTTGCTTTCTTTGTTGAAAGTTAAAGCGGTCTATTGAAACACAAACTGCGGGACGGAAGTGGTTGTCCAGGTCGTCTAGAGCATTTTTGAAGACATCCGTCTCCGTTGCACCTCTTTCCTTGGGTACTATGTTTGCGAACACTCTCACACCCTCAGGGCCTAGATTGTGGAGTAACACTCTCTTTTTTCTCTCTGGCGTGTATTCTTCTCCATTGTCATCCTCACGTGCCTCTATGTAATTCTTAAAATATTCCCTCCAATCCTCCCATTTTAACTGGGGTTCCCCTGGTCTGGGCAGGAATGGAATGGGAGCCATCAGGGATGAAGTCTGGTTCGCCATCTTGGCTTCGCCTCTATGCTCTGCTTCTCGGGCTCTGGCCTGGTCAGGCACTCTGGGTGTTCCTGTGCTTTCTGCCCTTTCACCTTGGCCCCTAGGACTGCCTGGGGTGTTGTCCCTTATTTCCTGCGTGGGATTTTCTGTTTGTACCCCCTCCTCTGGTAGTGGGGAGGTGCCCTTGGTTGCCAGGATGATGGCTGTGGCTTTATGTCCTTAGGGTAGCACTGACCTGGTGCCTGTGGTGGCTGTAATCCTGGCACTTCGTGCTGTAGCGCTGCTGCCACGCTTTATGCTCTTGCTGGTGGGTTAACTGTTCTTCCTACCGACTGGTGTGGCTGGTGGGGGTGGTGCTTCTGTCCTCTGTGCTCGGTGGTGTTCGTATCACAGCCTCGTCGCCAATATAATGTTGTCCTTTTGCCCCCACAGAGTTCACTGTAGCCAAGGTAGTTAGGGAACTATTTATTTCAAGTGAACAAGAAGTTATCTTAAGCATAAAGCGCCGAGCGTCTCAACAGCAGAGCTCCGGTCGCTAACTCCGTCTTTTCCCTTTCGCGCCTTCACTCTCCGCCTCCGCTGCGCCTGCGCGCGCCTTCCGCTCTGTTCTACGGCGTGACGCGTCATCGCGTTCACGCTCGTAGACTAGAGCGCACATCACAGTTACTTCAATCACTTCTCTGTGCATAGGCTGACTCCATCAGTCCTCCAGCTGTTGAGAGCGCGGTGGACGGTTCGCTTGACTGATCCGTGGCGTCTCCCAGGATGCATGCGGATCTCCATCCATCCCCCAGCACTCCTACTGGCCGCACTTCTCCAGTCGGCCCACTTACTCCAGGGTGGCAGGCTGTAGATCCTCTAACACTGTTTCTTTGGGCTGCAGTATCACAGGGAGGATATTTCTCAACCACCATTTTGGGCACACCCTAGTTTCAATTGTCTTATTTTATTCAGTTAGGCTGAGACCAGATTTTAGTTTTATTCATGCAGTATGCTTGTATTGAAAGCAATTTGCAGGTTGGTCTTAGTCGTTTATGAGCAATATGGAAGGATAGAGGGCGTGAAGTGGGTATGTATTTATAGTACCTGCATTGTATTATGTTATTTGATTTACTGGTTCTAAAGAGTAACAAAAAAAGTCTAAATCTCTTCTATCCTTCCACTATCCTTTTCAATCAAAATAACAGACTAACATTTCCACTTCTCAAATTTCATATTTAACAATATTAATCCACCACTAATCCTTTATGGATTCCAGAGTAGCGTGCTACTTGGCGAAAAAAGCGCTTCCACCCCTCATTAGGGTTAGGAAGCACTATATAAATGCAAACCTTTTTTCCCTCTTCTATCTCGCTGCTATCCTTCTCAAGCCAAATAACTGACTAATATCCACCATTAAAATGACTTTCATATTTCACAATACTAATTCACGACTAATCCATATGAGTTCCTGAGTGGCGTGCTACTCGCCGAAAAAACGCTTCAACACCCCATCAAAGGTAACAAGCGATATATATATATATACATACATATATATATATATATATATATATATATCAAAGAAGAAAGGTTGCCCCCAATGGAAAGGTCGCTCAGTGAAGAGTTACCGCACTTGCATCCCCGGCGGTGACAAAGTTGCTGCCTTCGCTCATTCCCCTCGATTCACCAAACGCATTTCGGGCGGTGAGCCCTTGTTCACTGGTGCAGACTGAGACACGGAGGCAGTGGCAGTGTCAGGAAACCATTTTATTTAACTAGAGGACCCGCCCCAGTGGGCCTATTCAGGCATTGCATTGTGGTAGATGCAGTCTATATGCTTGAAAAGGACCCCAGGTTTGTCCAAAGTACACCCAAGTGGGCGTCGCTTCCCCCGTTGCAAGTATGAAAATGGGCTTCAAGCAGTTCCTTTGGCACCAATATCCCCCGAAGATGAGGCCTCCTCACTTCCACATGGTGCTGTATGTGAACACCAGGATCCGCTAGGATTAGCGGCGGGACCTCTCCGCGACCGGGCTGGCCGCATAACATCAAAGAAGAAAGGTTGCCCCCAATGGAAAGGTCGCTCAGTGAAGAGTTACCGCACTTGCATCCCCGGCGGTGACAAAGTTGCTGCCTTCTCTCATTCCCCTCGATTCACCAAACGCGTTTCGGGCGGTGAGCCCTTGTTCACTGGTGCAGACTGAGACACGGAGGCAGTGGCAGTGTCAGGAAACCATTTTATTTAACTAGAGGACCCGCCCCAGTGGGCGTATTCAGGCATTGCATTGTGGTAGATGCAGTCTATATGCTTGAAAAGGACCCCAGGTTTGTCCAAAGTACACCCAAGTGGGCGTCGCTGCCCCCGTTGCAAGTATGAAAATGGGCTTCAAGCAGTTCCTTTGGCACCAATATCCCCCGAAGATGAGGCCTCCTCACTTCCACATGGTGTTGTATGTGAACACCAGGATCCGCTAGGATTAGCGGCGGGACCTCTCCGCGACCGGGCTGGCCGCATAACATCAAAGAAGAAAGGTTGCCCCCAATGGAAAGGTCGCTCAGTGAAGAGTTACCGCACTTGCATCCCCGGCGGTGACAAAGTTGCTGCCTTCGCTCATTCCCCTCGATTCACCAAACGCGTTTCGGGCGGTAAGCCCTTGTTCACTGGTGCAGACTGAGACACGGAGGCAGTGGCAGTGTCAGGAAACCATTTTATTTAACTAGAGGACCCGCCCCAGTGGGCGTATTCAGGCATTGCATTGTGGTAGATGCAGTCTATATGCTTGAAAAGGACCCCAGGTTTGTCCAAAGTACACCCAAGTGGGCGTCGCTGCCCCCGTTGCAAGTATGAAAATGGGCTTCAAGCAGTTCCTTTGGCACCCACTCGGCATTCGGTTTGAATGCGGTCAGGAAGGAGGAATGCGCCACTTCGGGTTCACCTCCCAGGGATTGCTGAGAGATATCATCTTCCTCTTCCTATATATATATATATATATGCAAAAAAGGAGAGAACTCTGGGTAGGTCTCAGTTTAGGTGGAAAGCAGCTCCTGTTAGAGCACTCTCAACACCAGCGACACTCTAGATCTGCTCACCTCAAATGTCTGTTTTTCTATCAAAGTTTTTAAGCATAGGATTAGCACAGTGCTATCCACGCCGAGATAGAAAATGACAAAGTCTTTTGCCATTTAAACAGCAAAGTCTTTAAGCATAGGACTAGTACAGTGCAGTCCTTGCCGAGCTGTAAAATAACAAAAGCCATTTATCACAATACTAATTCACCACTAATCCATATGAGTTCCGGAGTGGCGTGCTACTCGCCGAAAAAACGCTTCATCACCCCATCAAAGGTAACAAGCGATATATATATATATATATATATATATATATATATATACACACACAGCTTTGTCCCTCTTCTATCCCTCTGCAACCCTTCTCAATCCAAATAACTGACTAACATATCCACCACTCAAAATACTTTCATATTTCACTATACTAATTCAACACTAATCCTTTAATTGGTTCTGGAGTAGCGTGCTACTTGCCAAAAAAGCTCTTCAAAAGCTCTTCAACACCCGGAGGTAACAGGCGCTTTATAAATGCAAACCTTTTTTTGCTCTTCTATCCTTCTCAATCGAAATAACTGATTAATATCTGCAGCTCAAATTACTTTCATATTTCATTATATTAACTAATCCCTATGGGTTCCGGAGTAGCGTGCTACTCGCCAAAAAAAGCGCTTCAACATCCCATCAGGGGTAACAAGTGCTATATAAATGCAATTCTTTTTCCCTCTTCTATCCCTCTACTATCCTTCTCAATCCAAATAACTGACTAACCTTTCAACCACACAAATTACTTTCATATTTCTCTATACTAATTCAACACCAATCTTTTATGGGTCCCGGAGTAGCGTGCTACTCGTGAATAATCGCTTCAACGCCTCGTATGGGGTAGTAAGTGCTATATAAATGCAATTACAATATAAATGCAATTACAATTTGTTGGCTATTGTGATTGGGTATTACTGTGGTAGAAGGTTTCTTAGGTAACTAGACTGTACCAGAAGATTAAATCCTTATGTATTATGCTCTGTGTTATGTAAATGTGGTAAATGTTTTGTATTTTTGTTCAGGTTTCTATTACTTGATTCCCATATTTACATGCTATGTGTTTGGAAGGGAGAAGATTATCCTCATTGGATGATATTGATAATAATGATAATGATATTTATAAAGCGCACAAATACCAAAATTATGTCTCGGCGCTAGATCCATGAGCAGAACCCCCACCAGCCCCATCACTGAAAAAGCCAGGTTTTCAGATTTTTTCTAAAGCTCAAGAGAGAGCTGGCATTCCTGATCTCGGATGGCAGCAGGTTCCACAGCTTAGAAGTGCCGTAATCGGTACGGAGTCCATCATAATCGGGAGTGTATACGTTACAGTGGGCCCTGATTGAAAAACTATTTGCACTGTGGACTGAAATTCCGGAGGAACTGGCTATAATTGGCGGGGACTGGAATGAAGTCATGCACTGCAGACTTGAGTGTCTCAGACTCAGGGGCGACCCTATAGCAGATACCCCCACTAAATTGAATGATATGGTGAGTGGCATGGACTGGGTAGATACATGGCGATACCTCCACACTCATAAACAAGAATATTCCTATGTCTCGGCAGTCCATCACTCGTTTTCGAGACTAGATTATATCGTTGTCCCTACCACCGTTGTGCACAGAGTTGTCTCAGCGTCTGTCCTGCCTCGTGGACTATCTGATCATTCCCCGGTGGTGATAGAAGTTGCCCTAGACAAGGGGAGACAGCCATTTCGATGGCGCCTCTCCGCCTGGAATCTGCAAAAGGAAGCCTATCAACATCATATGGAAGTAGCCATCGCTCGGTACTGGGAGGATGATCTGGGCACTGTATCCGACATACGAACGGTCTGGAAAGCCATGAAGCCCACGCTTCGTGGGGTAGATGTGGCCTGGTGTGCAGCAGCACGTCGCAAACGGAAGGAAGATCTAGTAAAGGCTGCAGCGACAGTGGAACAGCTGGAGTCTCAATGTAAGGTAGCAAGCCATCAGGAGGGAGTAGGCCAGCTGTTGTTGGCACAGCAATCAAATGCTTCCCTACTGCTAGACGAAGCCCGGCAAGTCTGGCTGCCGACGAGAAGCAGGATATATCAATGGGGTGACAAGTCCAGCACAATGCTCCATAGGCTCTGTCAGAAAGCGTTTCAGGCGCAGATACTACCAGGTCTCAGGGATGACTCTGGAACCTCCATTTCGGCCCGAGGGAGCTGGCGGATAGCTTCGCGCGCTACCTTGGGGCCCAGTATGCCCCACGGGATCTCCTCTCGGAACTAGATGTAGACAAATTTATACTGGACCTCCCGCCCCGTGCGCTCCCAGATGACGTGCGAGAGCGCCTCGAGGCTCCGCTGTCGGCTGAGGAACTGGGTACGGCTCTGGGGGAGCTTAATACCGGTAAGGCCCCAGGGCCCAACGGGTTCCCGAGTGAGTTCTTCAAACGATATCATCTCCAGCTGGGGCTCCATTACAAAGCTGCCCTGGAAGCAGCGAGACAGGAGGGCCTTCTACCAGCAGACTGGAGACATGCGGAGATAGTGGTGTTCTGCAAACCCGGTCGGCCCCCGGACCGTCACGAGTCCTACAGACCGATATCTCTTTTGAATATTGAAGCAAAGATACTGGCCAAGGCGCTTGCGAACCGGTTACTCCCCTATATAACTGATCTGGTCCACCCGGACCAAGCTGGATTTATGTCACACAGGGCGACTAGGCACAACATTAGACGGGCGCATGTGGCAGTAGCGGCGATGAGTAAGAATGGGGATCAAGCGGCGCTGCTCCTCGCAGACATTGATAGAGCCTTTGACTCTCTAAGCTGGACCTATTTATTCGCACTCCTTCCGCGTCTCAATCTAGGGCCGCATTTTAGGTCTTATATTCGGTTATTGTATACCGACCTGACGGCCTCAGTGAGAGTAGCGGGGGAGACGGCGGCGGCCTTCCCAATAAGGCGAGGCACCAGGCAGGGGTGCCCCCTCTCGCCCTACCTCTTTGCTCTAGCTCTAGAACCGCTAGCAGCATGGGTCAGGATAGATGCGCAACTGAAGGGATTCGAATGGGAGGCAGGACCCTCGGATAGAATCGCATTATATGCAGACGATGTCCTGTTCTTTCTTACAAATGTGAATTGGTCCTGGCCACGGGTCCTAGAAATAATGAAAATCTTTGGTGAAGTCTCGGGACTGCATCTCAATCCACGGAAGTCTACAATTTGGATGCTGGGCGACCGCATGGTGCTCGAGCCATGGGCCTCGACCTTAGGCGGCCGGAGGTCTTAAATACCTGGGGGTGTTCTTGACGACCTCACCAGCGATTGCTTGGGAGCGCAATGTAATCCCGGTATGGGATAAAGTGCAACAAGAAATGAAATGCTGGTCCCGTATGCCACGCAATTTATATGGCAGGGCCGCTATCTTTAAGATGGTTGCCCTCCCCCGCCTGCTCTACCAATTACAGAACCACCCATACCCCATCCCACCGCATTGGTTTCGGCAAGTCAATTCTGCTCTAGGTCAGTTTTTATGGGCGGGGGGTGCGTCGCGATTGGCCCTGCGGACGTGTTTCCTGTCCACATACTGTGGGGGATTGGCAACGTCTGATATATTGTCCTATTACCAAGCATCACATCTCATTGTCCTGAATGAATGGTGGTATAGTGATAGGGGGGACCCGGCATATGCCCTCGAAAGATACCTGATAGATCCAGACACCCTACACACCATTCTCTTCTCGGCGCGGCTGAGAAAGAGACTGCCTCCGGCAACACAAGTAGTCTTCCAGATTTGGCGTCAATCGCTTCGTCGTATGGGATGGTGGGGGAAATTAACGAGGGAGACCCCACTCTGGCATAATGGGCAGCTACCGGCATTGATGTCACTGCAGGGCTTCGGACACTGGGACTCGATTGGAATCTCTGCACTAGGCCACGTCCTAAGAGGCACCACGCTTACATCTTTTCAGGAACTCAGCAAAGAATTTGATATGCCCCACACACAGTTTTTTAGATATCTACAGTTAAGACACGCCCTTACACCCACACTTGCGAGTTTAGACACTGTGCCCGAATTTAGCCCGATAGAGGCGAAGGTGTTTATGGGAGATCTAGAAGAAAAGAAAATATCACGCATCTATCAGACATTGATCACACATTGCTCTTCAGATTTGCAGCCACTCAGGGATCGTTGGGTGAGGGATGTGGGTGAGCTAGAGGAGGAGGATTGGAGGGAGGCTCTTGAATCCCCCAGGGGATCAGCTATAGCTGTACGTCTACGCCTAATACAATTTAAATATTTACATCGTGCCTATTATACAAGAGAGAGATTGTGGAAGGCAGGCCTGATTGCATCCCCAGCGTGCTTACGTTGTGGTCACGAAATGGGTAATCTCCTACACGCGGTATGGGACTGTGGTGGTCTGGTGAGGTTTTGGTCTGGTGTGTGGGAATGTTTGTCGGAAGTGCTGGGATGGGACCTTCCCCGGACCCCAAAATTGGGCTTACTTCATGTATTGGAAGGGGTGGGCGGTAATATTTACAAAAGACACCTGCTCCTACTAGGCCTTACACTAGCAAAAAGAGATGTGGCACAAGCCTGGAAAGACCCCAGGGCCCCAAAGGTAACTGGATGGAAAATGCAATAGGTCTCGCATTAGGAAAGTGTGAGCTATTGGTACTGTAAATGACAATTTTTTTTAATATGTGTTGGCTTTGAAAATATTTAAATTAATAGCATTGTTATTCACAAAGCCAATAGCTTACACTTTCCTAATGTGAGTCATATTGGCTATGGCAATGCTTGTTGGTAGCAAGCAAGGACAGTGCTGTTGTGGTGCTGAGTGATGCTGTTGTGTATGGTTGGTTGTGCTTTGCTCATCTAGAGTGAAATTTGTTCTGTGTATTACAGTACAAGTGGGTGATTGAGGCAGCGTGCACATGATGTCGTGGTATTTGTCCACTGCTGCCTGTAGTGTAGGGTGTATAATGGTGTGGTGTGTGACACTGCTGCTGGTTTGGTAGCCCTTTGCCTTTGTATCGTTTTGATGTTGTTTGCACCAGGGTGTACGTGTTCTGTCTTGGGTGTGATATCTGCCGATAAAGCTTTGCCAAAAGGCGATTTTAGTGAAACGCGTTTGCGGCTTGACCGTGCTTCTCCCGACATGCCTTTTAAAACCATAATTTGTAAACTCGGGAAATACCTTGACGCATTTTAGTACCCAGAGGGCATTGTTTCGGATGACGATCCAAGCGTGAGTCACTCATTTTCATACTGTTAATAACCCTGCCTATCCCGTCAAAGCATCTGCTACTGTATAATAGATACCATGCCCTCCTTCTATGTTCGAACCAATCGTGTGCATTTCAGTAAGTCTAGACTGCCGCTTTTGTCTCACTCTGGACTCTTGTCGAACTTTCTTTTTTAGCTATGCTTGGGAGTAGATGAACGTGCCTTTAAGGCTTTTTAGTTAATGTTGAAACCATGTATTCATGCCCAAGTTCTGCAGGACACGTTTGCATTGTTCTGTCAGATGTTATCGACAGTGGGCTGGCTAATCGCCTGCCTGGTGAGGGGTTTACAAATGCACAGGAATCTAGAGAATACGCCAATCCTTAGAAGAAGACAAAAGTCGCACTGAAAAGTAAATGTTTCTTCTCTGTTGTCGGATTAGAGTGTAAGACCGCAAGCAAACTGTATAACCTATGCAGCCAAGTCCCTAACCAAACACATGCAGGCACCCAGGCCTGCTGCTGCTAGAATCTTTTCCTGTTTCTGTGTGGACATTCTGTCGCTGCTCTGAGCACAGGTGAGGCGCAAGTTAAACATTGATCATTATATGGCTGCTGCATGCACAGCTATGCTTGGATCTTGAGGCGTCTGGTTTTCCCAGGTACGAACCACATTCCAAGCCGGATCCAGCCCAGAAGCCATTCCGGGGCATATTCTTAAAGCGGATCTGATTGATCTTTTATGCTTTTTTTGTACCAGTGCCCCTTCCCAATGCCGTTTTGTTTCACAGTTTGTTTATAGTGTTTTTGATTTCCGTGTGTTGTGTGCATGTCATTGTAGCCTGCCAACAAAAACCGGCTTTAAAAACCAAGCAATGTCCTGAGCAAATGGTGGGGGCCTGAAGCAGTGGAGTGGGAGAGGTGAGGGGGGAGTCACGGGGAGATTAAGGGACAGAAGGAAGCGAAGTTTAGGCAGGGGGCGGGGAGCAGAGCCTTTGAAGAGCCAGAGTCAGTGAAGTGAATAATTAGGGGAGGAGAACTGGCAGGCTGATAGGCAGAACACAGATGGTCACAACGGGAACATAACACACTGTGCTATTTTACTAGCATATGAATGTGTGTCCTTCACGCAACAAATACATTATTCCACTGGACCATCTTACACAGATTTGCACATCACACGCGATGCTCTGCAGAAAACACTTAAACACTCTGGGTCATTATGATTTTGACCTTCGAGCAGAGCTTAACCACAGCCATCCGTAGCAAGTATTTTACCAGTTAAGCTATTTTCACAATATTATAGCATGATATTTGCTGACTACAAGCTAACTTTGCAGGCTGCTACGTTACGCCCGCTGCACTACCCTAAATAGCGGTCTCGTCTGGTTTGGAACTATTAGAAAGAAATACTTACTGATATGTAACCTAAAGCTTGGTGCTCGGGAGCGAGAGGGGGCGCACACAGGCTGCAGGCGGCATTGTTAAGCTATGAGGTGCACAGCAAAGGAAAGGGTTTTTGCTCTTTGGATTGTATGGTTGGTTGTGCTTTGCTCATCCAGAGTGAAATTTGTTCTGTGTATTACAGTACAAGTGGGTGATTGAGGCAGCGTGCACATGATGGCATGGTATTTGTCCACTGCTGCCTGTAGTGTAGGGTGTATAATGGTGTGGTGTGTGACACTGCTGCTGGTTTGGTAGCCCTTTGCCTTTGTATCGTTTTGATGTTGTTTGCACCAGGTGTACGTTTTCTGTCTTGGGTGTGATATCTGCCGATAAAGCTTTGCCAAAAGGCGATTTTAGTGAAACGCGTTTGCGGCTTGACCGTGCTTCTCCCGACATGCCTTTTAAAACCATAATTTGTAAACTCGGGAAATACCTTGACGTTTTTTAGTACCCAGAGGGCATTGTTTCGGATGACGATCCGAGCGTGAATCACTCATTTTCATACTGTTAATAACCCTGCCTATCCCGTCAAAGCATCTGCTACTGTATAATAGATACCATGCCCTCCTTCTATGTTCGAACCAACCGTGTGCATTTCAGTAAGTCTAGACTGCCGCTTTTGTCTCACTCTGGACTCTTGTCGAACTTTCTTTTTTAGCTATGCTTGGGAGTAGACGAACGTGCCTTTAATTAGTTAATGTTGAAACCACGTATTCATGCCCAAGTTCTGCAGGACACGTTTGCATTGTTCTATCAGATGTTATCGACAGTGGGCTGGCTAATCGGCTGCCTGGTGAGGGGTTTACAAATGCACAGGAATCTAGAGAATACGCCAATCCTTAGAAAGCAAAGGGAAAGCAAAATACTAAAATATTTGACTGTACTTGTAAGAGCAGCATCTGGGGCGGGAGGAGGCTGCAGGAGGCAGGCGCCATTGTCGAGCGTTCAGTGTTGTTAATTTAAATTAAAAAAACGATGTTTGGGTGCCGAGTGCACCACAGAAAGGTGCAAGTGCGCCATAATAAAGTGAAAGCAAAAAAAACAAGCAGGAGAGCTGAACAACGAGGAAAACATTAGAGGAAGACCGGAACTCAGATAAGGGTGGGAACTAGATAAGAAATAGAATGCGGAGATGCAAACAGAATAAGAGGTAGTGAAAGAGGGGAGCAAGAGCAGAGAGAAAGCGAAACAGTAGACGGAGAAGGAAGTTACAGACAAACAATGACAGTGAGAGAGGTGCAGGAGAGGCATATACATTTAAAAAGAGAAAATACAGAGAGACAGACCAATGTGCGAAGAGAAGAAACTGATACAGACACCCTGATAGCGTGGGAGGCTGAGATATACAACAAGCAACTCTGACAAAGGCACACCAAGTAACAAATGGGCCAGTGAGGCGATGCGAGAGAGAAGGTAGGCGCTGGAGAGGGAGGGGGTGGGCTGCCCATATGGAGAGGGAGGGGGTGGGCTGCCTGCTGGGCTGGGCTGCCTCTGATGATCAAATGCGAGACACGGAAGGCAGGCGCTGGAGAGGGAGGGGGTGGGCTGCCTGCAACTCGAGCGACCATATGGAGAGGAGGGAGACTGGGCTGCCTTTGATGATCGAATGCAAGCTCGTGCACGAGGAGCTTGTGGTCATGTGATTCACGTGAACTGTTGGAAATCCTCATCGTAAAAAGTCAGTTTTGTGGATGGGTGGCAATAGGTCTCTCTGCGAGACCTAAAAAAGGGATGGACTTCTGCATGGGACTGGAACGGCCGGTGTTCGAGGCCAGGGGCTGCCCCAAAAAACATTACAAGATATGGAAAAGGTGGGCAGATTACAGGGACCTGTGGCTAGAGCCCCCAACATCAACGGGAGGCGCGGAGGAGCGGGTGTGATGGGCATGAAGTGATAGTGATATGGACACTAATACTCATATGTTTAACATCCACAGTATCGAAGAGACGTTGTGCACGGGAAGGGAGGGGGAGGGAAGGGATGAGGGAGTTGGGGAGAGGGGTTGGGGGTTGTAGAGAAAATTTTCTTTAAGTCAATTGAATCGCTGATTCTGATGTACTATAATTGCTACAGCTCCTCCGGGGCACGGAGTGCTGTGTCTTCTGTGCGATTTCTCAAATAAAATAAAAAAGAGTTTTGAAGAAAAAAAAAGAAGTGCCGTAATGAAAACTCTGCCCTCCCCACTACAGGGTCCGAATTTTAGGCACAGTAAGTAATTTCGCACCTGTGGAACGAAGTAATCTGCCTGGCTGATACCACCTAAAAAGTTTCTGCAGGAACAGCGGGCCATTAGATGACAAGGCCTTAAAAGCCACACAAAGCGCCTTGAATTGAATCCGTTGCTCCAATGGAAGCCAGTGCAGTTTCCGAATTTCCTCAGAGATGGATTTATGCCGGGGGATGCCCAGCAGGAGGCGGGCGGCTGAATTCTGCACTGCCTGCAGTTTCCTCAAACATTGTTTCTGGGCATTCAGATAGAGCCCATTACAATAATCCAGCTTAGACTGAATCAGGGAAGTGATAACCACTTTCTTGGTTTCTGCCGGGATATAGGGGAGTATCCTTCTGATTTTTTTTATCAGATGCACATTGGGCTGAAATTTAAGTTTATACATTTGGGGAGAACCATGTTATTTTTTCATATACACTGTGTGTGAGTGTGTGGTCATTAGATATAGTGGCATTGGTTGTTTTCCAGTAGGTTTTTTAATTTTAGATGCCCACTTACATTGAAGAGTAGTGTTATACAGTGCATTTCTAGTGTTTACGATAATCTAGTTTAGTACAGATTTAGGGTTGTATTCCCATTTATGATAGCACGTCTGGATTGCTATTGGATGAGAAAGTAGTCCTTTTGGTTATTGTTGGTTGTTTGGATTTATTTTAGGGTCTTGTTTAAGTGAGGATGCCCTTACTTGATTTCTGTCATTGAACTGAAAACATTTAGAGGCAATTCTGATGTTCCTTTCCAAGTATGTAGTGGGATACGAAGTAGAATCAATGTGAATGCTAATCTACAGTAGTACAAGTAATCTGGGAGTGATACATTAGTTGTTGCAGTGGGCATGATTGAGGTTCAATCTCACATCTAAGGCCCACAGCCTAACATATCCACCACTCAAATTACTTTCATATTTTCACTATACTAATTCACTGCTAATCCTTTATGGGTTCCGGAGTAGTGCGCTACTCACCGAAAAAGCACTTCAACACCTTATCAGGGGTAGCAAACGCTATATAAATGCTAACCTTTTTCCCTCTTCTTTCCTTCCACTATCCTTCTTAATCCAAATAACTAACTGATACGTCCACCACTCAAATTAATTTAATATTTCACTATACTAATTCAACGCTAATCCTTTATGGATTCCGTAGTAGCGTGCAACTCGCAGAAAAAAACGCGTCAACGCCTCATCAGGGATAGTAAGCGTTAAATAAATGCAAACCTTTTTCCTTTTTCAATCCAAATAACTGACTAACATACCCATCACTCTAATTACTTTAATATTTTCACTATACTAATTCACTACTAATCCTTTAAGGGTTCGGGAGTAGCGTGCTACTTGCAGAAAAATCGCTTCAATGCCTTGTCAGGAGTAGTAAGCGCTATATAAATGCAATTACTTTATGATACAATCATTGTTCCTCACCAGTATTTAACATCATCTTTGATATTTTTTATCTATGACTAAGAACCAATCTCCTGAGCTCTGTCTCATGTTCATGCTCATTATTTTACTGTTTTATGTTGTCTTATCTGATGATTGTTTATGATGAGAGTGCAGTTCTTGGTGTCCCTATGGAAGAGGGGCCTGGACTTTTGTATGGGTTTAGAGCTCCCGATCTTCACGGCAAGAGGGTGCCCACAGAAACATTTTAAGATTTGAAAGCGGTGGGCAGATTATCGGGGGCTGTTGCTGGAGCCGGTTGCTGAGGGGGGTCCCCTTCATCTGAATTGAGGTTGCCCCGTTGGTGCCAAGGGTATGGGAATTGTACATTTGAGTAAGTGGGTGCAGGTGGTGTGGGGCAGTGCCGAGTTCCAATTGGCACTAGGAGGTTGTTAGTGCGACTGGGGTAGGGGAGGGGGAACGGTGGGGCGAGGTGTTTGTTCACTAAAAAAGGTATTTTTCATCTATGTCGCTTTTCTACATCCTTGCTCCATTTCTTTCTTCCTAAAAAAGTCAGTCATGATGTTCTATATTGATTGTGCAGAGGCCTCTAGGTTACAGAGCCCTGCTATATATGTGTCATTTGATAAATAAAGCCTGTTATTAAAATGAGAGTGCTGTTCTAGTTAATTATGAGCTACAGCAACTAAGGTTTTTTAGAATTCTCAGAGAAGAAGGCGCGCTACCTGGTGTGACCGTTAGGAGTGTTATAATCAAGGATAAGATGAGGTGCGTAAGAGTGAACGGTAAAACCCTTAACCGTCCAGATAGAGAGTCAACAGACCCCCAAGGAAATTAGAAACAGCAATACTCTCGCACACAAGACACAAGGTATAACGTGGGTAACAGAATAATCGTGAACATAAACAATAATAGCCAAATTCAACAGAAGCAGATATCCGAGTATATCTTAAACGTGGGTAGTTTAATAGAGTCCACAACCAGCCGACACGTGTTTCGTCGTGTGGGAGTAGATCACAACGACTCTTCAGGGCTTGTGGCACGACCTACAAGCCTGTAGGTCTAGAAAGTGAGGATTCTTTAGTAATAGGGAGTCAAAGTATCCTATTGGAATTCACTGTGTCGCTCGAAGTCAATAAACCACAAGTATAATAAGTATGGGACATCAGTCGAATTGGAACAATTAGAGTACGTAGGTGCTCTATTGATAAAACCCTTAATACGTGTGAGTATTAAGCCGGTACCGGGAGGGGATCCACTTCCCGTCAGTATCTTGCATGAGTCGTATATTCCGACTCGAAGTTCACAGTCAGATACGTGGCATCCCACCTCCTGTGTTTCCCGGTCGCCGTTCTCCGAGTCCGTAGGATACTTTGACTCCCTATTACTAAAGAATCCTCACTTTCTAGACCTACAGGCTTGTAGGTCGTGCTACAAGCCCTGAAGAGTCGTTGTGATCTACTCCCACACGACGAAACACGTGTCGGCTGGTTGTGGACTCTATTAAACTACCCACGTTAAAGATATACTGGGATATCTGCTTCTGGTGAATTTGGCTATTATTGTTTATGTTCACGATTATTCTATTACCCACGTTATACCTTGTGTCTTGTGTGCAAGAGTATTGCTGTTTCTAGTTAATTATGAGTCAAGTTCTACGATAATCTGTGAAAAGATAGAGCTTCTCTATTTTCCTCATTTACTTAAAGGATGGGGTGGACAACTGAAATTTTGGAAAGGTTGAGGGAAGTTAGTTATTTTCTTCCAACCATGTCTTGTTAGGTGGATACTGAGAGGGTTTGGGTTTTTAGTTTGGGACAAGCTCCCATCAACTTAATTGAGCTATTTCCTGCGATTTCAAAGCACACAGTTTTAATGAGAAAACCAGATCGTAACCTATGGTACCTTAATGTTAAAACTAAAGAATCGATCGGCATTACCCAAAATAAAAACTAATACTATTCCAAACGCCTCCTTTCTTACAAAGGAGTTAATCCTTTCTAACTGTGGTAGGCGCCTAAAGGGGTCTAAAGTGGTAGGGGAGGATCTAAAAGTATCATATATCTCCGCAATTCTGGAGTCAAAGACAGCCGAACTTGAGGTAGCCTCTGTTGCAGCGCAGGGGCAGGAGTCGATTCCCTTAATTCATCAAGAAACAATTGACCAAATCGGTGCCCACTTTCTCAGAGGACAACGTAGCGGCCATAGAAAGAGGCAAATAAAAAGCTCCAACCCATGGTACTCCGAGTTCTGCAAACAGAAAAGGAAAGCATTAATTGCAGCGGTAAAGGGGAAAAACCCTACTCTGGTTAAAAAAGCGAGGAAACCATCAATCAATCAATCAATCATGACATTTGTATAGCGCGCTACTCACCCGGAAGGGTCTCAAGGCGCTGGGGGAGAGGGGTACGTTACTGCTCGAACAGCCAGGTCTTGAGTTGTTTCCTGAAGGAGAGATGGTCCTGGTCAGCCGAAGGTGGATGGGGAGGGAGTTCCAAGTCTTGGCTGCCAGGTAGGAGAAGGATCTTCCTCCGGCGGTGGCTCTGCGGATGCGTGGTACGGCGGCGAGGGCGAGGCTGGTCGATCGTAGCTGGCGGGTGGGCGTGTAGAAGGTCAGGCGGTCGTTGAGGTACTTGGGGCCCAGGTCGTGGAGAGCCTTGTGTGCGTGGGTGAGGAGTCTGAACGTGATCCTCTTGCTGACGGGGAGCCAGTGCAGGTCTCTCAGGTGGCCGGAGATGTGGCTGTGTCGGGGGATGTCCAGGATGAGTCGTGCGGAGGCGTTCTGGATGCGTTGGAGTCTTTTCTGAAGTTTGGCTGTGGTTCCGGCGTAGAGGGTGTTCCCGTAGTCCAGTCGGCTGGTGACGAGTGCCTGGGTGACGGTCTTCCTGGTCTCGGTGGGGATCCATCGGAAGATCTTACGGAGCATACGCAGGGTGTTGAAGCACGATGAGGAGACGGTGTTGACTTGTCTGGTCATCGAGAGGGAGGAGTCCAGGATGAAGCCCAGGTTGCGTGCGTGGTCCGGTGGCTTGGGAGTGGTGCCCAGGGCAGGGGGCCAGCAGGAGTCATCCCAGGCGGAGGGCGATGATCCCAGGATGAGGACTTCCGTCTTGTCTGAGTTCAGTTTCAGGCGGCTGTTCTTCATCCACTCGGCGACGTCTTTCATCCCTTCGTGTAGGCTGGTTCTGGCGGTGGCGGGGTCGTTGGTGAGGGAGAGGATCAGCTGGGTATCGTCAGCGTAGGAGATGATGTTGAGGTTGTGTTGGCGTGCGATGGCTGCGAGGGGGCTCATGTAGATGTTGAAGAGGGTTGGGCTGAGTGATGATCCTTGTGGTACGCCGCAAATGACTTCGGTGGCCTCCGATCTGAACGGGGGGAGGCGGACTCTCTGGGTTCTTCCGGCGAGGAACGAGATGATCCACTCCAGTGCCTTCCCTTGGATTCCGATGTTGGTGAGGCGCTGTACTAGGGTGCGGTGGCAGACAGTGTTGAATGCTGCGGAGAGGTCCAGGAGGATGAGGGCTGCTGTTTCCCCGTTGTCGAGCAGGGATCTGATGTCATCGGTGGCTGCGATCAGGGCGGTCTCGATGCTGTGGTTGGCTCGGAAACCGGACTGCGCGGGGTCGAGGAATTCATTCGTCTCGAGGAAGGCGGCGAGCTTTCTGTTGACGATCTTCTCGATAACTTTGGCAGGAAAAGGGAGGAGCGAGATGGGGCGGAAGTTCTTGAGGTCGGTGGGGTCCGCTGTTGGTTTCTTCAGGAGGGCGCTGAGCTCGGCTTGCTTCCAGCTCTCCGGGAAGGTGGCGGTGTGGAATGATGTGTTGATGAGGTCCCGCAGTTGGGGTGCAATGATGGAGTCGGCCTTGTTGAAGACGTGGTGGGGGCAGGGGTCGGTTGGTGATCCGGAGTGGATGGTGTTCATCGTGTGGGTGGTGTCTTCGGTGCTGACCGGGGTCCAGTTGCAGAGGGTGGTGGTGGGGGGCGTTGGTTCGGCGGTTGGGTGCGTGGTTGGTGCGCCGAAGCTGTTGTGTATGTCGGCGATCTTGCGATGGAAGAACGAGGCGAGAGAGTAGCAGAGGTCTTGCGATGGAGTGATGTCGTTGTTTCCGGCGCTGGGGTTGGAGAGCTCTTTGACGATGCTGAAGAGTTCCTTGCTGTCGTGGGTGTTGTTGTCCAGTCGTTCTTTGAATGCTGTCTTCTTGGTGGTGCGGATCAGCTGGTGGTGCTTGCGGGTGGCGTGCTTGAGGGAGGTCATGTTGTCTGGGGTCTGGTCGTGGCGCCAGGCTTTCTCGAGGGTGCAGCAGTTCTTCTTGGAGTCCTTGAGTTCGTCGGTGAACCAGGGGGCTTTCTTGCTGCCAGGCCTGCTGGGAGGGTTCTTTAGTGGTGCGAGGTCGTCGGCGCAGGCTGTCAGCCACTGTGTGAGGTTGCTGGCTGCTTCGTTGGGGTCCGTAGTGCTGGCGGGAGGGTTGTGGCGGAGGGAGGTGCTGAGCTGCTCGGCGGTGATCTTGCTCCAGCTCCGGCGAGGAACCTGTTGTGGGTGGTGGTGGGTCGTGTTTCTCCTGAAGCTGAAGTGGACGCAGCTGTGGTCAGTGAAGTCCAGTGAAGTCCGGTGGAGTGGCTGAAGGAGATGTGCTTGCTGGAGGAGAAGACGGGGTCAAGCGTATGGCCGGCGTAGTGGGTGGGGGTGTTCACCAGTGCCTTGAGTCAGAGGTTGTCCAGCAGGGTGGTGGTGTTGCTGTCCTTGTTGTTCTCCAGGTGGAAGTTGAGGTCCCCTAGGAGGATGTAGTCTGAGGAAGTGACGGTGTGCGGGCTGATAAAGTCTGCGATGGCTTCGCTGAATTGTGTGCGTGGTCCAGGGGGTCTGTAGATGAGGGTGCCTCTGAGGGTCGTCTTGGGGTCGGTGTGTATCTGGAAGTGGAGGTGTTCGGCGGCGGTGAGGGTGTCGTCGGAGTTGGTTGAGATGCGGATGGTGTTCTTGTGTACGATGGCGATGCCTCCTCCCGTCTGGTTGACGCGGTCCCTCCGGGTGATCTTGTATCCGTCCGGGCTGGCTATGGCGATGTCGGGTGCTGAGGAGGCGTTCATCCAGGTTTCCCTGAGGAAGGCGACGTCTGGAGATGTAGTGTCGAACAGGTTCCAGAGTTCCACGGCGTGTCTGTGGACGGAGCGTGTGTTGAGCAGGATGCACTTGAGGTGGTTGCTGCTGGTGTTCGGCTTGGCGGGTGCGGTGCAGGTCCGGAGGCAGGTGAACTTGCAGGCTTGGCAGGTGAAGGGTCCGTGGGTGCGTTTCGGGGTGGCTCGGTTGCAGGCGGGGTTCCGGCCGGCGTTGAGGGTGGCGGCGTCGTAAGTCCGTCGTGTGGGCTGGTATCTTCGGGGGTCTGGCGCTGGGCGCGGTCCAGGCGCGGACGGGCTTGCCTTTGGCGCGCCTTCGGCGCACAATTGGCACACCTGCTGCGCGCACGCCGTGCGGCCTCCATATGAGGGGCTGAGGGAGGAGGAGGCGGTAGCGGGGTGGCGAATGGGAGCGTCGGGGGCGGGGCCACAGGGAGCAGCGGCGGGAAACGAGGGCGAGGCGGGGGGCACAGAGGCAAGGGGGAGCGAGGGGAAAGACCAATTCACAACAACAAAAATAAAAAAACTAAAATGGGAACAGAAGGCAAGAAGGGAACGAGGGGATACTAATGAAACAAAACAGGGGTAAAAAACGGCGAATTCACAGCGGGGTAAAAACGGCGAACTCACAGGCACAGGGAGGATGAGAAATGCAGGAGGAAACCAGCGGGCAGAGCGCAGCACACGGCACGAGGAGGACCACGCGGTGGCTAGGGGGGCGACCTACCTGGTATAACTTATCTCTCAACCAAGCTAGACGTGATTGGGATGAGGCTCACTGGGAGGATCTAATAGAGGCAAGTAATAAGAGAGACCCTGCTTCCTTTTGGGCTCTAATTAAGAAGAGTGAAAGGAGTGATAACACCCCAATCCCGAACCATATTGGTAATCAGGCCTGGTGGGATCACTCTGCTCAATTGTACACCGAGGAAGATGAGGGGTTACCCAGAATATGCTTCAATCAAAACCAGGCCCCACCTGTTTTGGACGCTACCAATCCCTTCCAACTGAATGATATTGTGAGCGCAATTAATTGTATCACTCCAGCAAAGGCAGCAGGGCCAGATGGTATCCCGGGTGGTCTGTTTTTAATGGAACCACAGAAGTGGGCTCAGTATATCTTATTCTTAATTAACATAATAATGGAAGGAATGGATGTCCCGAATTCGTGGAAAGAGGCAGAGGTCATACCCATATTTAAAAAGGGAGACCGTCAGGACCCTGCCAACTACAGGCCTATTAGCTTACTAGACTCTATGCAGAAAGTGGTCGGCAGAGCCCTCTTAAATAGGATTCAGATCTGGATGGAGGATGAAGGTATACTTTCTAATTACCAAGCAGGCTTCAGGAAAGCCACAAGCACAGTAGATCAAGTATTCAGACTACTCCTTCTCTACTGGAAAGTAGTTATTATTGGCAAGGGAAGCCTTTATCTTGCGTTTATAGATCTTAAGACCGCTTTCGACTTAGCGCCGCGAGAAAAGCTATGAGCAGTGCTCCAGGAAATGGGCATTCCCCATTATATTTTAAATCTTTTAATACGCCTTCATGAGGATACTTATGCCCGAGTTAGATGGGGGGACCAAGGGCAAACTACTGAGAAGATACCGGTCAACAAGGGGGTCCGCCAGGGTTGTGTGCTGGCTCCTACCCTCTTTTCACTTTATGTGAATGGAGTGGTTAGTTTTTTGAGCCAAGTTCCAGCTGACGCCCCAACCCTGGCGGGGGGAAAAAATTGCAACCCTCCCGTTTGCTGAGGATACTCTTCTAATCTCGAAAACCCCGATGGGACTTCAGAAACTCCTCACCCGCTTCCAATCATTTTGTACATTAAGGGGCCTAACAATAAACATTTCAAAGACTAAGTTTATGGCTTTTAATTCTGGGAAACATTTTAGAAATAAACTTACTCTCAATGGTTCCCCTTTAGAAAGAGTCCATTCCTTCGACTATCTCGGCCTTAGACTTTCAGACAAAATGCATGTTATGTTATGTTATGTTATGTTATGCGTTTTTATTTGGCGCACAGATGCTCCAGCCAAGGAGCGTCCTGGCGCATTGGGGCCCACATCTGAACAAGATGTTACTGAATCATAAGCGGGTGGCAGGCGCAATCGCTAGAGCTCAACGTTCTTCTCCATCTAGACTGGCAGCCCCAGTCCTAGTAGTTTATGAAGGAAAAGCGGTGAGTTCAGCAATGTACGGTGCTGAACTCTGGGGCTTTGAAAAAACTGAAGAGATTGGAAGATCAGAGAATAAATTCATCAGAGAACTGGTATCTGTCCCCATCAATACCCCACTTAAGCCTTTATTCTCTGATATGGGTGGACGCCCTTTTAGTGAGGTGGCCAGACTTCATCCCCTCTTGTATTGGGTAAGACTAAGACGCACCCCAGAACTTTCTAACTACGCGACTGGTCTCTCCGAGTTGATTACCCTGGACACTAACAAAAGGGTCAAATGGCTTAGGGACTTGAAAGACCTGTTGTCCAAATTGGGCTTAGCTGAATCTTGGGTCAATCAGGTCCCTCCGACCAAGAGCGTGATGAAAAAGACCTATTGGAACTGGGTGAATCATCCGCTCTTACTCAATCCCAGGCTTGGGAGACTTACTGATGAATTCTTTCAGCACAAATTAGTTGGCTCCCAGGAACCTTATTTAGATTTCATCAGGACACCCAGAGATAGGGCTCTATATATGCAGTTTAGATTTGGGTCCCTAATGCTAAATACCACTCTGGCAAAACGGGATCCTACAAACTCCATCCTAACTAACTGCCCTTGCTGTGATGCCTAACTAGAAACTATAGCCCATCTACTTTTTGCTTGCTCGGCATATAAACAGGCCAGGGCGAAATGGCTGAAGCCTGTATGCCTTCAACTGGGCACTAGAAACCACCTTGTTGCCCTACGTATCCTGAGAACAGATTCATCCAGGTCACTGTTTGTTTGTGGCGTTGCTAAGTACCTGGGATGTGCGTGGATTATCTGCACTAAAGCACAAAAAAATAAGGAAGCATTTCCAAACAATTAGTATTCATTTTAGGGCTTTGAGAGTAAAGTATTATTCCGGGAATGTCATGTAATGTGCTGTTGTTTTATGTTATCCCCGAGACATTTGTATCAGAAAACTTTGTTAATATATACTTAATGGTAGAACCCCAACTTGGATATGATGCTCATTTTTTAGAGTGGTTTTGTATAGTAAGGCTTTTTAAATGTTCTTAACTCTCATATTAACTTTGAAATGCTAATTTTATATCCTTTTATGATTCTGAAATGCTTTTATGATACTAGCTATCGAATAAAGCTTATTTGAAATTAAATGAAATGATACTTCAAATCAATGTTGAGGCTTACAGAACATGGCCCAATTGTCACCAATGAATGATAATAGTAATATGTAGTCGACTCTCCCCCAAAGAAATTGACAACAAGATCAAATTTTTAAACTGTTCTGGCTTACTCAAATGGATAAAACTAAAGGCACTGAGAGGATTAAAGTTCATATTGTAGAGTTGTGTATCTAGCAAGTCCCATGGTATAACTGTGACAAAATAGCTCAGTGTGCCATACCTGCTGTAGGAGTCATGTACAATCTCTGGTAACAGGCAAGAATCACCGTAAACGCTTTTAGATATGTGTACGATTGCTGGACAAATTATACCATGTCAGTTTCTGATGGCAGTTTATGTCAGCATAGCACTGTGAGGTAATGAGATTGTTGTAGAGATTCTGTGTATTATGATCATGAAGCTGGAACTGGAATGTATGCTGGAGCCAGATGAGAGATACATGTATAAAAGAAATGTTCTTTTGAGTGTGTTCTCTCTCTTTTGATGTGATTCTTGTATATTTAGTTATGAGTATGATAGGAGACTAGCAACGGTGGGTGCTATAGGTGGACTGATACAGTCATTATAACAAGTTCATCAGCAAACCCACAATTCAAATGCCATGAAAACCCAACATGCATCTTTATAACATGACTTCAAGCAACATTACCCTTCTACACAATAGAACATATCTGGCTCTTGCCCACCAGTGTGCATTGTTTCTTATCTCTCACACAAATTCATAACTTTGCTGCTTTACAGATGGGCATATCTATACAGGCATGCATGCGTTCATACATACAAAAAGTGAAGAGAGGGCCACGTAGAAGTATTAGAGATTGGCAGCACAGCTATACCTTTCAAAGTCAAATTCGCACCTGTAGAATGAGGACCTGTAGAAACTTTCCAGCTAACGCATAACAGTATCTTATTGTCAAGGAGATCCAGTGGGAAATAGTCTTCTTACATACATCACAGCCCATTTTTTAACCCTCAAGAGACACACGTTGTCATTGTCTCTGACTATCACTGGGCCTTTATATATATTATTTTTAAAGACATATGGTCTAGTCCATGAATCTTCTCCTACTTTTTTGAAGGACGAGAATGGAGAAAATCAGCAGCAAATTTGGTACAAAAAGTGGGTCATCAGTTTATTTAACAAAACATTATTGCTTGGAGATGGTATGCCTTGCTCATTATAGTAAAGCAGTGTTCTAGAACATTGGTTCTTAACCTTTTGACTACTGTGGACCACCACTTAATCATTACAGGAACTCATAGACCCGCACTAAATTATTATTGGAATCCGGGTGGGCCCCAACTGAGTAATTAATGGAGTTAGGGACAATGGCATAAACATTTTCGATTATTTGAACCGCAAAACAATAAACACAAAAATACAGAAACAACCATTCATAAAAGAAAAACACAAATGTTGAAATTTTTTATTCAGTTCATAAACAAACATGAAAAACAATTAACATTTTAATGGGAAGGTTAGAGCTTTTCTAAATCCAGTTGATACCTTTCATCGCCCATATTATATTCTGCTTGATGCACTGCTCCCATGAATGAATGCCAGGATATTAACTCAGTATTTGGCCTCCAAATTCGAATTCCTTCAGAATTTACAGAACTTTTTAAAATGTTCGATTTTACTTATTTTTTTACATACATTATTGTTATTATTTCATTTTCTAAGCAGTCATGGACCCCCTGGGTAGGATTTGCAGACCTCCAGGGGCCCCAGGACCACAGATTAAGAACCACATATCTAGAACATTCATGTAAGGAATCTGTGGGCATTAGCACCCATTAGAAGAACAAATTGCATACCTTGGGTAACTTTCTGATGATTATTACTCCTGCAAATTTCTAACCGGTTCCATCCTCCCTTTTTGGGGATATGAATGGTATTGTTTATTTTTCTGTTCAGTATTTCTATGTTCTCTTACCTTGTATGGCAAGTTAAAGTGATGTAACAGATGTCACTGGTGTGTGTGCTAACTTACATGTTGATCTCACAAATTATTTCCAGTAGAGCCACGAGAAGCAGTGGTCTGTTCAGAGCAGCGCTAGTAGATGCATTGAAGTACAATGACTAAGAAAAACATATCAGCTCCAGTCTGGCAGCTGGAAAGGAATTCAAGTAAGGCATCTTCTTGCTTCATCATATTTATCAGAAACTAGCTTACCCGTCGCGCGTTGCTGCGATCTCAGTAGAAAGGAAATTCAAGGAAACTTGTTATGATAACAGTCAATTTACATTGTCTAGTTTTTATTGAAACTTATGTATTTGAATATGGAAAACATTTTAAAGTGTTGTTTTAATTCTGTTTATTTATTCGAGTGCTTGTGGATACATGGTATTTATTGTTTTTCCATCTGGTGCGTACACAAATAAATCAGAAGGTTTTCCGACGCGTGAGCTGGCCACATACAGTTGTCCATGTGAGAAGCACGGATTCTCCAAATGTAGTCCACACACTTGCAGCGATTGTCCTTGTGCTTTGTTGATGGTCATTGCAAAAGCGAGTCGCACTGGAAACTGTAAATGTTAATTCTGTTTATTTATTCGAGTTCTTGTGGATACACGGTATTTTTTGTTTTTACGTCTGGTGCGTACACGAATAAATCAGAAGGTTTTCCGATGCGTGGGCTGACCACATACAGTTGTCCATGTGAGAAGCACGGATTCTCCAAATGTAGTCCACACACTTGCAGCAATTGTCCTTGTGCTTTGTTGATGGTCATTGCAAGAGCGAGTTGCACTGGAAACTGTAAACGTTCAGTATTGGAAAGATTATGAGAGCCCTAGGGGGCCGGTGGGCCGATATTTAACAAATATATATATATTTGTTTGCCAGAAACCTTCGCAAGAGTGTACTCAACAACTTTTAACACTTTTTTTTTTTACATATTTTTTTCTTTTTTGCCAGAAACCTTCGCAGGAGTGTACTCAACAACTTCCCAAAGTTTCATGGCGATCGGATGAATGGTGTAGTAATGCATAAATAACAAACAGACATACTTTCGTTTTTATATATATAGATAATGTAACTAAGGGTATGTAACTTCACTTAGTTCTACAGCACATAAAAAACCTTGAATTCCATTTAGTAGTAATTAAGACAAGCTTTCCCCGAATAGCTTGTGAGCTACTAATACTCTCCAGCAACTTGTGGCTTTCATGTGTGTAGCCCAGTCTACTAAATCAGAAGCTTTACGTAGTTGAATTAATATATGTATACCAGACAGCAAATGTGTGTATTTTCAAAACTGATGTTTGAAAGAAATAGCAAAAAATATATTTAAAAGTGGTATTTGAATTTATCAATGGGGGGACAAGTCGTGCACTATGCTCCATCGACTGTGTCAGAATACCATGCAGCCGATTACGCTGCCTGGACTCACGGATGATGCTGGAGTTACTATGACGGATCCGGTAGAACTGGCGGCTAGCTTCGCGCGATACTACGCGGAACTTTATGCGCCGCAGGACTGCCTCCCAGCCGAAGCAGCGGACAAGTTTATTGCTGACCTGCCCCCGAGGGCTGTCTCTGACGAGGCGCGGGCGATCTTGGACCTTCCTATTACAGGGGAGGAGTTGGGAAACGCACTGGCGCAACTCAACACGGGAAAGGCGCCCGGGCCGAGTGGCTTCCCGTGCGAATTCTACAAGAAGTTCCAGCTCCAACTGGGGACTCACTACAAGGCGGTCCTGGAGGCTGCACGCGAGTCGGGTCGGTTGCCCGCTGATTGGCGACATGCTGAGGTGGTGGTGTTCCAGAAACCGGGTAGGCCGCCTGCTAAGCACGACTCGTATCGCCCCATATCGCTGCTTAACATAGAGGCTAAACTACTGGCAAAAGTGATGGCGAACCGGCTTCTCCCCTATGTAGCGGATCTAGTTCATCCGGACCAGGCAGGCTTTATGCCGCACAGGGCGACGCGACACAATGTTAGACGGGCACAGACAGCCATAGATGCGATGGGGGCCACGGGTGAGCGGGCGGCCCTGTTACTAGCAGATATAGATAGGGCGTTCGACTCCGTGAGTTGGGCCTACTTGTTTGCGCTCCTGCCTCACCTTAATCTGGGCCCAGTCTTTATCTCATATGTTCGGCTGCTCTACACTGACATCACGGCAGCTGTGCGGGTCTCGGGTGCTGTTTCCGTGCGGTTTCCAATCGGACGGGGGACCCGTCAGGGCTACCCACTGTCCCCTTACCTGTTTGCGCTAGCTATGGAACCCCTTGCCTCCTGGGTGCGCATTGATGCGCAGTTGCAAGGTTTCAGATGGGACGGGGGACGCACTGATAGGATTGCGCTGTATGCGGACGACGTCCTATTCTTCCTTACAGACCTGGATAGATCAGGCCCGCGGGTATTAGAAATTATGCGCATCTTCGGAGAAGTCTCGGGTCTGTACCTTACCCCGCGTAAGTCCACCCTATGGGTATTGGGCGATGGGGCGCGAGCGGGCCACTGGGCGTCGGCCCTGAAGGTGGCGGTTGGAGGCCTGTTGTACCTGGGTGTGTTCTTGTCAGAATCTGCGTCGATTTCTTGGGAGCGAAATGTGGTGCCGGTCTGGGATAAAGTTCAGTCGGACCTTAAAACGTGGGCGCGGATGCCCCTTACTATCTATGGCAGGTCTGCGATATTTAAGATGGCTGCACTTCCGCGCCTTTTATATCAGCTACAGAATCACCCACATCCGTTTGCACCCCAGTGGTTTCAGCAGGTTAACTCGGCATTAGGACGCTTCTTATGGGCTGGGGGCGCCGCCAGAGTCGCGCTGCGTACGTGTTTTCTATCCACTTACTGTGGCGGGCTTGCGACATCGGACGTACTGTCCTACTACCAGGCCTCCCACTTGTTAGTCCTAAACGAATGGTGGTATGGAGATAGAGGGGACCCAGCATACGCCTTGGAGCGCCTGCTGATGGGAGGCCACACTTTGCATACGATTCTCTACTCGGCCAGACTGCAGCGGCGGCTGCCCCGTGCCACACAGGTGGTATTTACGATATGGCGACAAGCGCTGCGCCGCATGGGTTGGTGGGGCAGACTGAGGCCGAGACCCCACAGTGGCATAATGGGCAACTCCCCGCATTGACCACGCTGTCGGGGTTTGACGGATGGGATTCAATTGGGATCTCATCGCTAGGACATGTTGTGTCCGGCACGGCTCTCAAGTCGTTTCAAGAGCTCAGAGTTGAGTATCATATGCCCAACACCCAATTTTTTTAATATCTTCAGCTCCGCCACGCGCTTGGACCTAGTTTGGTAGGCTTGGAGTCGCTGCCGGAGTTCAACCCTCTAGAGGCGAAGGTTTTTATGGGAGACCTAGGCTATAAGAAAGTGTCCGGCATATACCAAACATTGGTCACTCACTGCTCCTCCTCCCTCCTTAAACTGAAGGAGGCCTGGGAGCGGGACATTGGCCCACTAGACGAGGATGATTGGAGGGAGGCTCTGGAGTCCCCGCGGGGTGCAGCTATAGCGGTGCGCCTGCGACTGATTCAGTTCAAATATCTACATAGGGCCTACTATACACGAGAGCGATTGTGGAAGGCGAGCTTGATTGGGTCCCCGGAGTGTTTGCGATGTGGTACTGAAACGGGTACGCTGCTGCATACTGTGTGGTCCTGTACTGGTCTGTCCCGGTTCTGGCGGGGTGTATGGAGCTGTCTGTCGGAGGTACTGGGATGGGATCTTCCCCAGACTCATCGTCTGGCCCTTCCCCACATTCTAGAGGGTGTTGGGGGAAACATTTACAAGCGTCATCTGTTGCTGCTGGGCCTTGTTGTTGCCAAGCGGGACTTGGCGCAGGCGTGGAAGAGTGAGCGGGCTCCCCCGTTGAGTGCTTGGAAGGCAGGGATTGATTATAGCATGGGGTTGGAGCGCCCGGTGTTTGAAGCAAAAGGGTGCCCCCGTAAACATTTCAAGATCTGGAAGAGGTGGGCGGAATATAGGGGTTTGACACTGGATCCCCCGGTGGAACCGGACGACGGAGAAACAGATTCGATGGACGGGCAGCAGGCCTGAGGAGACGCTGGCTCTCTTACTGGATACGAACGATTACTGGTGACCGGCGATGATCAGGTGCACGGGGTTAGGGAGGGATAAGGGGTGGGTAGTGGGTTTGTTGGGGGGTGCTGGGTGGTGGAGGGGACGGGTTGGGCTGTTTCTGATTGGGCTTGCATTTTGCTCCTGTATGCTTAACAGTGTGGCAGGATTCTCCTGACTGTGGAGGACTGCACTTCTGCTTTACCTGATCGATAAAATCAATAAAATTTTGTTGTGAAAAAAAGTGGTATTTGAGTGGTAAATCATGCTGCATTCAGGAAACTTTATACTAATGTTATCACTTTGGTGCGAGGGGAATTGTAGTTATGACAGTTATGCATTACCTATGTAAGGATTATGTTACTCTCACTGTAAGTATCTGTCTAGGCACTTGAGGCCAGAGGTAAGATCCATTTGTGCATGCGCAAACTGGTTAGCGACCTGTTTGCGCGTGCAACAACGAATGGTGCCATGTACAAACCCTATTTAGCGAGTCACAATTTATTTGCGACTCACGAAATAGGATTTGCGATTCCCAATTAGGAAGGGGCATTCCAAGGGCGTCCCCTCCTAATTGCGACTCGCTGCCCTATATAAGAATGTTTTGCAACCTCAATTGCGGTCGCAAAACACTCGCGATTTATCGCCCCCTTCAAGAGGGTGGTAATGCACTCACAAATGGGAAGGGTCCGACCCCTTCCCCTTTGAAAATGCAGGAGACAATATTTTTTAGGGGCAGGCAGTGGTCCCAGGGATCACTACCTGCCCTTAAAAAATGAAACGAAAAACGTTTTATTTTTTTAAATGATCCCATTTCCCTTTAAGGAAAACGGGCTGCATTAAAAAAAAACTGCTTTATTGAAAATCAGTCCTCTCAGACATGGAGGCCTGCTGAGCCCAGCATGCCACCATACCTGGGGGGACCAGCCAATCCTAATAGGGTCGCAAATTGTGAGTGCCTCATGAATATTGATGAGGCATGCAATTTGCGACCCCATTGGGAATCGCGAACAGTGTCTCCGACACTGTTGTGCATGGCATCTAGCGACTCGCAATTTGCGAGTTGCTAAATGCCACTGTCGTACATCGGGCACGAAGGGCCAGATGTACGACCCTAGTTTGTATGCGCAAACAGGTTATCGACCCGTTTGCACATGCAAAAATGATAGGGCCATGTACAATTCCTATTTAGCAAGTCGCAATTTATTTGCGACTCGTTAAATAGGAATTGCTTCTCACTATAAGAAAGGGGCGTTCAAGGGTGCCTCTTCCTAATAGCGACTCTCTAACAAATGTATGAATGTTTTGCAACCACAATTGCGGTAAAAAAACACTAGCAATTTACCACCCTCTTCAAGAGGGTGGTAATGCACTCGCAAATGGGAAGGGGTCCCCTGGGGACCCTTTCCCCTTTGCAAATGCAGGGGGAAATATCTTTTAGGGGCAGGCAGTGGTCCCAGAGACCACTACATGCCCCTAAAAAAAATTAAACGCATCCCATTTTCCTTTAACGAAAACGGGCTGCACTAAAAAAAAAACAGCTTTATCTAAAAGCAGTCCCAGACATGGAGGTCTGCTGAGCACAGCAGGCCACCATCCCTGGGAGGGCTAGCCATTCCCAATGAGGTCGCAAATTGCGAGTGCATCATGCATATTCATAAGGCATGTAATTTGCGACCCCATTGGGAATCGCAAACTGTGTCTCAGACACTGTTGTACACGGCATATTGTGACTCGCAAACTGAGGCTCGCAATCGTGCGCAATTTGCGAGATGCACATTGTCATAATCGTACATCTGCCCCTTAGAGCTGCAGATCACATGCTTTGCATACTCCTGCCATCTAGTGTTGGGTCTGGATGTTTGCAAGTTGGTTTTCTTTGAAGAAGTCTTTTCCAGTCATAATTAATGTGACTCCTCCTTTCGGTTATAGTGCGCATGGGCATCGACTCCATTGTTAGATTGTTTTCAAGCAAGAGGGTGAGAATGGAGTAAATAAGTGTAGTATAGAGAAGCCAATGCATGTATAATATGAATAATAATAATAACTGCAACGGCCATAGGTGTTCGGGGAGGACACGTGAATCTGCAGCTCTACGTACCCAGAAAAGATGCTTACAGAGTATGTAACTTAATCCGTTCGAGGCATGTGTGCTGTAGATACACATGCTTTACATAAAGCGGTGGCTAACAAGTGGACTTTGCAGTTGTTTGACAAAGTGCTCTTAGGACTTCCTGTCCTACATTAGCTTGTTGATGTGCTAATACATCCAAACAATAGTGTTTAGTAAATGTGTGTGGTGTAGACCATGTAGCTGCTTTACAAATGTCAGCTATAGGAATGTTACGTAAAAGACCACAGCTGCTCCTATTTTACAAGTAGAATGTGCTCTAGGAGTTATAGATAAAGTTCTTTTGGCTTTGATATAACATGTTTGAATACATTTAACAACCCATCTGGAAATACCAGATTTAGAGATAGGGTTTCCCTTACGGGGGAAAGAAAAGGCAACAAAAAGTTTTGTTTTGCCAAAATATTTTGTTCTATCAATATAATTTGGGCTCATAGTTTTATTGTGTTTATCTTTTTTAAATTTCCTTCTGTATTTTGCCACATTTATTTTTGGGGTAATTTTATCTGTATTTATCCATATTTATTTTGGGATTTGTGGAAAACTTAAGCTGAAATAAGTATTTTTCCACATTTATTTAACTGATAAATATGCACTCATGCTTGAATGTCTGTCAGGTTTCAGTGCTGTGAACACACGCAGAAGTTAAATCAATGCACTTATATGAAAATATGCACATTTCAGTATCAACCATGTGTATGTCTCCTGCTGTCAAAGCCTCGTTACTAAAATCCCTTTCTTTTTTAATCCCCTTACCTATTAATACATACAGCTATGGGCCTGACAGTCAATGCAACAGAATTTAGAATTACTCAAAAAGCAACCAAATTTCCGTTTTTATCCACATTTAAAAATAAAACAGACAGGAAAATAAATGTTTTCTGTCTGTATTTTGTCTGTATAAATCAGTAAAAACGGAAAACAGGGAGCCTTAAATATAATACAATAATGCTCTTTTGACATCTAATGTATGTAGAGTTCTTTCTACTACAGAATCAGGTTGAGGAAAGAACACATGCCACTCAACCAATTGGTTAACATGAAAAGCAGAAACTACTTTTGGAAGGAACCTTGGGTTAGTGTGAATAACCACTCTGTCTAAATGGAGTTGAAAGAATGGTTCTTCTAAGGTTAATGCCTCAATCTCATCTTGGTGAAGTGATAGCAATTAAGAAAGCAACCATCCAAGTAAGGAATTGCAGTGGGCAATTGTGTAGTGGTTCAAAAGGTGGACCCATAAGTCTTGTTAGAACAATATTATGGTTCCATGCGGGAGCAGGTGGAACTTTTGGTGGTATCACTTTTTTAAGACCTTCCATAAAGGCTTTAATTATTGGCACTTTGACGAGAGATAATTGTTATCTGTTTTGAAGATTTACATTTACTGCTGTAAGGTGTAGTCTCAAGGCTTGCACGTTGTAGACACAATAGATAACAAATAATGTGTTGTATAGAAGCATCTAGTGGTTCAATTGTTAGGTTATTACAATATATAATAAACCTTTTCGACTCTGCAGCCTTGCATGCTCAAGTAGTAGGCTTTCTTGCTTCTTTAAGAATTGTCATGCAATCTGATGGTAGATTTAGGTATCCAAACTGTAGAAGTTCAGGAGCCAAATTGCTAGGTTTAGTTCCTAGGGATTTGGATGTTTGATTTCTCCATGGTTCTGAGTGTGAAGGTGTGATGTGAGGTAAATCTTCTGGTGTGAAACAGCTGAAAGTTTCATTAGTGTTGTGAACCATGTTTGACGAGCCCATGTGGGAGCTATCAAAATGAGGTTGAGATTTTTGCCTGAGCTCCCGAACCAGAAATGGAAGAGGAGGCAGAGGCTTAAAAGTGTAAGCAAATATCCCTGACCAGTTCTTCCATAGGGCATCGCCTTTGGATGAGGTTGTGGGAACCTGGAGGTGAAGTTTGGGCATTTTGAGTTCTGATCTGTTGCAAAGAGATTTATTTGTGGAAACCACCATTTGTGAAAGTATGGGAGGAGCACTTGAGAGTATAGTTCCTACTCATGGACTTGTTGCCTCATCCTGCTGAGGAGGTCGGCAAATTTATTGTCCATCCCTGGAAAGTGTTCTACTAGCAGTTGAATTTTATGATGTATTGCCCAACGGCATTTGGTCTGAGAGAGGCATGATAACTGTAGAGAGTGTGTCCCTCCTGTTTTTGTACATAGCTGTCACGTGCCTTGAAAAATCCACTCCACCACTCGCAATTGCGAGTTACATTTTAGCAAGTTGAGCTATTTTTAGCACTAACTCGACCTTGCTGGGGAGTAAACCTAGTTTAACAAATAGTGGTTCTGTCTGGTTTCAACCACATATGATTTATCCAAACAGTTTCCTTTATACACTGCTCCTAATAGAACCAACAAAGCCCCTCTGAAATTCTGTAACAAATCCTTAGAATAAAATAAAATAAAGAAGATAGATCTAAATACTAGTATCTTTATCTCATTTTATAAATCAATGCATCATTTCTGTACATTATCTACAATAACTGTCATTATATCAAATATAGTGTAAAAACAAGTGACATTCGTGAATAATGAACTTGTGAGCAACAAAATGTGTTCAAATTTCATATAGAAAAATATACATTTATGTACAAATTATTTAATAGGACCAACAACTAATACAATCTTGGAACTCTTTAATTTCTTTCCAATTCGTTGGGGGCTCCAAGTTTATATGGCCTGGGAATAGATGTCGACGTTTCGACCCTGAGCGTGCCAATGTTTTCAGTCGCAGCGGGTCTTTATCAAGACAATAATATGCGCAACACGACAGTCCTCTCAACCAGGTGCGTTAGTCACATGGGAGTGAAGAATGTTTGTTTAATCCTCTCACACAGGTGCTTAATCACGTGGAGATGGAGATTGGTCGTTTAGTCGTAAAGGAATAAATCATCCGCTTCCATTAGATTCTTGAATCGGCTGCTGAAAACAGCTTGGGGAGTAAACCTAAGCTGGAAGAAGGAGGTGTTCTGTTCCTCCAGAAAGTGACTGAGCGATTAAAATGCCTTTAAATCTAGTTTTATTTTGACGACTGCTCAAGGACCGAGGTCAAATGTCAGTTTGTCTTTTTACTAATTGTTGCTCATGTGTTCATGATAAATGGTGTTTACTTTTCTTTCTCTTTTTACAATTAATGCTTTTTGTCAAGTGAGCTATTTGACAATAATTGTGAAACAAAATGCAGTAAAATATCCGTTCGTTAAATCTGCTGATTGCAAATAACAGTGGGCTGCTACTTTATGCTTCAGGTATGTATTTATTAAAAGTGATCGTTTTTAAACATGATGTGAGAGTCATTCCTGGCCAAGCCCTGATGACTATGTATTTAATGAACTAAGAGGCAAGTCTATAGTCAAGTGTATCTTATATGTGGCTAGATCTGCATTCTATATGGAGCTAATGTTTAGTCTATTAAATCAAACGGAAGCATTTTCTGTACAGCAGACATGCTAAACTTGCTTATTTGAAGGTGCTCTCATATGTGACTAAGATGAAAATGGCGTCGCAGTGATTAAAATACTTGGCAAGGATCACATAATTTGAAACCAGTTTATGGGTCAAGAACATTATAATTAGGTGAACTTGATTATTTAAATCACTAGACCTGCAGGTCTAGTAACATTCTGTGGATTTTTCAAACCCTGTGTCACATTGTCCGTCCGACTAGGGCAACTTTCCCCATCAGGTGAGGTCGAAATGCTTTTAGAGCTAGGTGAACAACTAGAAGCTCTAGGTAGTTGCTGTGGAGACTTTTATGTTTGGTGTCCCATAGACTCTGAACTGTTGAAGATGGGCACCCACCCTGTAAAGGATGTGTCCGCTGTGAGCATCATCTGTGGTACAGAGGCAATAAAGTGCCTCCCTTTTGAAACGTTTTGTGTGTTCCACCACTGACGAGAGCAATGTGTGCGGCTGTCTACCAACACTAGATCTTTTAGTTGACGCATGGTTGATTCCATCGACGTGCTAAGCATTCCTGTAGAGGACGTATGTTTAATCTTGAATTAGGTAGTTTGGCAATGCATAACGCCATCATCCCTAAAAGTTGCATGAAAGTTCTCTCTGTTAGATACTGAAATTGTAGTCGCAGTGTTTGAAATTGTGAATCCTGGCTGCATTGGGATAGGCTGAACCGGTTTGAGTGTGTAGAATAGCTGCTAGATAGGGTTCCAGTTGCGCGGGTTGGCGATAGGATTTTTGTGCATCCCAAATGATGAAGATTTATTTTAATTTGAGTGTGTTGTAAACACTTGCTACATAGTTTGGATTTGATGAGCCAATCGTCTAGAAATGGGAAGACATGAATTTGTTGTCTTTTTAAATGGTCTGCTACTACCGCTAGACATTTGGTAAATACTCCTGGTGCAGTAGTTACTCCGAATGGCACTACTTTCAATTGATAGTTTTTTCCTGCTACCACAAATTGGAGGTATTTGCGATGTGCTGGGTAAATAGGGATGTGAAAGAATGCGTCCTTTAAGTTTAGTGTTAACATAAAGTTGCATTGCTGTAAGACAGGAAGCACCGGTTTAAGCTTATACATACTGTCAGGACACTTCCATATAGTCGCACTTCGAGGTCTGAGAGCTAATATTGGTAGTAGAGAATGGTCCTTTTTTGAGATTAGGAAGTATAGTGAGTAAACCCCCAACCCTTGGTGTTGTATTGAAAATGGTTCTATAGCTACTTTTGTTAGCAGAGCTTGTACTTCTTGTTTGAGCAGATGTTGGCGCTCTAGAGAGAGTTTGTGAGTGCGAGGTGGAATATTGTGAGGATTGCTGGTAAGCTCAAGGCAATAACCATGTTGGATAATGTTCAACACCCATTTGTCTGATGTTTTTGATTGCCAAATGGGAAGAAATTGATGCGGTCTTCCCCCGACAGATGTTTGATGATTGAGGGGAATTGTTATCTAGTCACTGCTTGCTGGAGATGTGCGTGTTGGTGTACCTCTAATTCTGCCGTTAAAATGTTTCCTCTGTAACCACCTTTGTAGAATACTCTAGAAGAGGAGGATTGATTTTGAGGTTTATAGAAAGATGTGTTGGCATCTGTTGAGGTACTTTTTGAGCCTCCCCTATAAAATGAGCAGAGAAAGGACCCTCTTTTTTCATTTTTTCAATTGATTCATCCACTTGTGGGCCAAAAAGATGTATATTGTCCTGCAAGTCGTGCACTGGAAGCTCAGGAGTAATCGTCCAACAGAACATCACTAGAACCAACACCGGACTAGGGGGGACAGTTAGCGACGACATACAAACCTATGGACGTGCACAACAATACTAAAGAAAATTAGAGGAAATTGAGCCCCAGGCCCAAATGGTCTACCAGGCCAACTATTTAAAGAGGATTATGAGTTCTGGGCGACTTTATTCACCCCGCTATTTCAGTTTCGCATTTCTAACCCCACAATCCCAGAAGATTAGAAAGGATCCCTATGATAACCGAGCCATACAAAAGGCGATACATCGGATCCCACTAACTATAGGATGATTGCACAGCTGAATAGAGGCAAAGGCATATGAAAGTCTCCTACTTCAAGAATTACAACATTGAATCAGTAATTAAGATATACTCCCGGTGTACCTATCAGGCTTTAGGGCCGAAGCCTCAACACTGGATAATGCTATAGCCCTGGCTCATTTAGTCGACCGGGCTACTCTTGTACGACAACGCCCCCTTTTTGCTTGTTTTGTGGATTATACTGCGACATTTGACTGTGCCAACAGAAATTTACTACAGTCAAGATTACAAAACTGGGGAATCCCAAGTATACTGCTGAACGCCATCATTAGTCTCTACACAAAAACCTGAGTACGAGTCAGTCATGCAAAGTGCTGCGACAAAAAAGGTATGCATTGATCAAGGACTTAAACAAGGCTGTGTATTGGCACCTCTACGTTTTAACTTGTATACTGCAGACCTGTGTAACTCCTTATCATCCGCTAACCTGTTCTGATAGATACATCTGCCGTGTGGATTCCTCACCTTGTGAATATCCCCCTTGCGTCAGCAACGTTCGGAAATTTTCTTCGTAGTACGCCGACGTGGGCGACGTCACAGGAGCACGGCATCGCGCGCGACTCCGTCTGACGTCACCGACCCCATATCAGGCCCACGCCGGCGTGATGACGTCAGTTCCCTTTTTTCCGCGTCTTCGACGCTAACGGTTTTCGGGATCTTCTGCGATACTTAGTATCTGGCTGTTATTTAATTGTCACTGTTTCTCTTTTACGACTTAATTCTTCACCGAAGATGTCGTCGAGGAAAACAGGCTTTAAGCAATGTAGGTCTTGTGCCCGCATAATGTCTATCACTGACCCACATAAGGATTGTTTGTGGTGTCTTGGTTCGGATCACGACGTTAAAAACTGCAGTTCCTGTTTTAAAATGAACCCAAAGGCGCTTCGGGAGCGTGAAGCTAAACTACTTTTAGCGAAGGTAAAACAGGATACTGGAAGATATTCGAGATCGACGTCGAGACGATCAAAGTCGAAGCAAAGGTCTCGGTCGAAGTCGAGATCGGCGTCGAGATCCAGAGCGGGTTCGAGATCTGGAGAGGAGTCGAGATCTAAAGCGAAGTCAAGACCCAGAGAAAGATCTAGGTCTAGATCTAAGTCGGCTTCAGGTCACGCTTAGAGCTCCTCGAGGAGAAAGCATAAGAGGAGGAAGCACAGTTCAAGGCATCATTCAGGGAAGGAATCCTCTGACTCGAAGAAAAAGTCTCACAAACACCGTAAGGACTTTGTCTCTCCTTCGCCTGCCTTGTCAATCGGAGGTTCTCCGACTCCGGAACCAGAACCGGATCCGGTATCCTCGCATCCTTCGGAACATGAAGAGGAAGAAGAGGTGATTCCTCAGGCTCCGGCTCCAATGGAGACTCCTGTAGACCCAGAAGGTCAGGGTGAGAATGTGTCGGAACGACCTCCGTTGGAACATCCGGTAGGTCCGTACCCTCCCTTTCCTGGTCCTGGTCAGGATCCCTCGCATTTTCTCAATGCGATGTTTGGAGTATATTCCAGGGCGATGTACCCCGCTGGAGCGCCTGTTGGTCCCATGGGTCCATTATCGTACAATCTGGGCATTCCTCAGTCGTACGCCCCAGCTCCATTTATGCCTTTTATGCCGGCGCCTCTTCCACCTTGGCTCGGTACGGCTCCGCCGAGGTCTTCGACTCCGCATGCGGCTTCGCCGACTCCGGATCGACCTCGTAGTCGAGATCGAGGTACCACACCTGTCCATGATTCTCGTCCTACTGCTCCGGCTCCTCGATCGACGTCGGAACCGGCTCCGTCGGAGTCGTTACCGGATCCGTCGACTTCGATTCGATTGGAGTGGTCGAGACGAAGGGCTCAGCGTCTTCTCGAACAAAGGGATGATGAAAGTTCTGATGTGGAAGAAGGCGAACTTCCTGATCATGATGATGATTTCGATGAACTTCGGGATGCTAGTGGTCTGGAACTCTCTCCCGAGTGGGGTCTACCTTCGACTTCTGATGCTCCGTCTAGGGATGTGGCACCCTATCACGTGGTTATTAGGAAGGCTGCTGATCTTCTCAACTTGAAGCTGCCCACAGTTGAGTACAAGCCCAACATCCTCACTGAAGTCTTGCACTCTCCCTCTTCAATTGTTGAACCTACACTGCCATTTACTGATGCCTTGACGGATCCAATAAAAGAGATTTGGAAGAGGCCATTATCTGCTCCTGCAGTTTCGAGAGCTATTGCAAGGCGCTATAGGGTGGCTCCTGATGACCCTGCATTCCTTTCTTCACATCCATCTCCAGAAAGTCTTGTGGTACAGGCGGCTTGCTCTAATAGGGCTGCAGGCTCTTTCCTTCAAGTGCCAGCTGACAAAGAATCAAAGAAATTAGATCAGTCTGCGAAGAAGACTTTCTCTTCTGGGAGCATGGCTCTTAAGTCAACAAATGCTACTTGCCTTTTAGGAAGGTATGTGCATGCACTAATGGACTCAGTGAAGCAATTGTCACCTAAGCCTTCTGAGGAGGATAGGAAGAACTTTAATGAGGTGATCTCTGACACTCAAGCTGCTGCGCGCATGGTCATTCAGAGCGGCATGGACACTGTGGATTCTGTTGCCAGAATTATGGGTTCCTCTATTGCGACCAGGAGGGCAGCATGGTTAAAGTCCTCGGATTTCTCTGCGGATGTGCAGTCTACATTGCTGGACTTACCTTTTGAAGGAACTGGCCTTTTTGGTAAAAAGGCTGATGTAGCCTTGGAAAGGTTTAAGGACAGCCGTGCCACTGCAAGATCTTTGGGTCTCCAGATGAGAGGGTCGACGACTAGAAAATTCAGAGGATTTGGTAGATCTTCTTTTCGTCCCTTCAAGCAAGGTCAACAACAACAGCAGCAGCAGCAGAACCCTCTATATAAGTCCTATAGAGGTAGACAGAAGGGTCGTGGACGTGGACGTCAAGTCTCCTCTTCCTCCACTTCCTCCAATAATGCCCAACCCCCACCCGCATCAGCAAAGCAGCCCTAGATCCACCATTCTGGATCATGTAGGGCCAGTAGGGGGTCGGCTTACTCATTTTCTACGAGATTGGGAATCGGTTACATCAGATCTTTGGGTTCTCAATCTCGTAGAGAATGGGTATGCACTTCCTTTTCAGGAGTTCCCTCCCAATTACCCTCCTTGCCAAGGTTATTGTTCGGAGGACCACCTGCTTCTCCTGCAGGAGGAAGTCCTGGCACTGTTTCGAAAGGGTGCAATAGAGGTGGTTCCAGAGCAGGAGAGGGGTCAAGGGTGCTACTCCCGGTATTTCTTGATTCCCAAGAAGGATGGCAGGCTTCGGCCGATCCTGGATCTCAGGATTTTGAACCTCTATCTCAAACAGGATAAGTTCAAAATGCTCACCCTTGCTCAGGTTCTTCTGGCGCTGATGGAAGAAGACTGGGTGGTGTCGATCGACTTGCAGGATGCGTATTTTCACATCCCAATCCTGAAGTCGCACAGGAAGTATCTCCGTTTTACGGTGGGATCGCAGCACTACCAGTTTGCGGTCCTTCCCTTTGGACTTACTACTGCGCCTCGAGTTTTCACCAAGGTGATGGCAGTGGTGGCTGCGCATCTCTGAAGGTCAGGGATTCCTGTATTCCCTTATCTAGACGACTGGCTGATCAAAGCAGAGTCGCCGGAGAAGGTGCTCCATCATCTGCAAGAGACAACTCAGTTGTTACACAGGTTGGGTTTTTCGATAAACGTACCCAAATCTCACCTGGTGCCCTCCCAGCGCAACCTGTTCATAGGTGCGGTACTGGACACTACTGTATGTCGTGCATTCCCTCCACCTCAAAGGATTCACGACATTCAGGAGATGATTCCTTTATTCTACAATGGAGCGGTTGTTCCGGTCCTGAAGGTCCTTCGTCTGCTCGGTCTGATGGCTTCTTGCATTCTGTTGGTCAGTCATGCACGCTGGCACATGAGGGCACTCCAGTGGTGCCTCCGCAGGCAGTGGTATCAGCACAACGGAGATCTCAGGGAGTCAGTGAAGATCTCCAGAGAAGCTGCAGCGGATCTGTCTTGGTGGGGCGTGGAAGGCAATCTGTCGCAAGGAAAGCCTTTTCAACTGCCTCCATCAGTGGCCACAGTGATAACGGATGCATCCACTCTCGGGTGGGGTGCTCATCTGGGAGACCTGGAGGTCAAAGGTCTTTGGTCTCCGGAAGAAAGGTTGTTTCACATCAACCTTCTGGAATTGAGGGCGATACGTTTGGCGCTCAAGGCCTTCCTCCCTTCCCTTCGCGGTCGTTTGGTTCAAGTCCTGACGGACAACACGACTGCGATGTGGTACATCAACAAGCAGGGAGGAGTAGGGTCGCAGTGTCTCTGCAGAGAGGCTCTGCGTCTCTGGTCCTGGGTTCAGGACCATCAGATTTGTCTGGTGGCAAATCATCTGGCCGGAGTTCTGAACGTTCGTGCAGACAGTCTCAGTTGGCAGTTCTCTGCCGACCACGAGTGGAGGCTTCACCCGGAGGTTGTTCACGACATCTTTCAGATGTGGGGGACTCCTCGGGTGGATCTATTCGCCACTCGCGAGAATGCGCACTGCCTTTCATTCTGCAGTCTCCAGTATCCGATGCAAGGAGCATTGGGGGACGCGTTTCAGTTGAGTTGGGGAGATCAACTCCTTTACGCGTTTCCTCCCATACCTTTGATTCCTCGGGTTCTGAGGAAGATTCGTCAAGACCGGGCCCAAGTCATATTGGTCGCTCCGGATTGGCCAAGAAGGGTGTGGTATTCGGACCTACTCCACCTCTCCTCTCACCCGCCGCTCCGTCTCCCTCACAGGGCAGACCTCCTCTCTCAGATGGAGGGGCAGGTTTTACACCCCCACCTCCAGACATTACACCTTCATGCCTGGAGATTGAACGGGGCAACTTGAGTTCTTTTTCTCTCCCTCACGAGGTAGTGGATGTCATTCTCTCTGCCAGGCGTGACACCACTAAGTCCATTTACTCCTATAGGTGGTCAAAATTTGTTTCTTGGTGCAGGGAGAGAGATGTTGACCCTTTGAAGGCTCATTTGTCTAATATTTTACAATTTGCCCTTTATCTGGCGCAGCAAGGTTTGGCTGTGGCCACGGTCAAGGGGTATCTTTCAGCCTTATCGGCGTTTCTATGTTTGCCGGATCAGCCATCTCTCTTTAAATCTCCGGTGGTTTTGAGATTCTTGAGGGGTCTCATAAATATGTTCCCTCCTACTCCTTTTGTTGTTCCTCATTGGGATTTGAATCTTGTGCTGACCTTCTTAATGGGTTCTCCCTTCGAACCCTTGCACAAGTGTCCATTGAGGCTTCTCTCTTTTAAAACTATCTTCCTCGTTGCAATCACCTCGGCAAGGAGGGTAAGTGAGCTTCAAGCTCTAAGTTCCAAACCCCCATTCCTGACCATTCATGCTGAAAGGATGGTTCTTAGGACCAGGGCTGCTTTTCTGCCTAAGGTGGTGACTCCTTTCCATCTTGGGCAGTCCATTACCCTTCCTACCTTCTATCCTCCCCCTCACCCGTCTAAGGAGGAAGAGAGACTGCATCGCCTGGACCCTAAGAGGGCGGTGTCTTTCTATCTGGACAGGACTAAGGACTTCCGGATGGACGACCAGCTGTTTGTTGGCTTTGCTGGCTGCAAGAAGGGCAGAGCGGTGCACAAGCGCACTCTTTCCAGGTGGATAATCCTGTGCATCAAAATCTGCTACTCACTTGCGGGTAAGGACCCTCCTGAGGGTATTAGAGCTCATTCAACTAGAGCAAAGTCTGCAACATCTGCTTTGTCTAGGGGTGTACCTGTTGAGGATATTTGCAGGGCCGCGACTTGGGCCTCCCTCCACACTTTCGCGAAGCATTACTGCTTGGATACCGAGGTGAGGAGGGATGGCCACTTCGCGCGCTCTGTCCTCCAAGATTTCCTGGTGTAGCAGAGTGGACACCCTCCTCCGGGAGTGGGGACTGCTGTGGGAATCTATTCACAAGGTGAGGAATCCACACGGCAGATGTATCTATCAGAAGAACAAGTTACTTACCTTCGGTAACGCTTTTTCTGGTAGATACTATATCTGCCTGTGGATTCCTCACTGACCCACCCGCCTCCCCGTTGTCCACTCTGCTATACCTGGTCTTTCTGTATATATGGTTTATACTATTGTATTGATTTTGTTCTATATGTACTGTGTACATTGTATATTTGCATATTTGCTATCGTTGGTCCGTCCGTGTGCCTCGAAGGCACGGAAAAAAGGGCGGAACTGACGTCATCACGCCGGCGTGGGCCTGATATGGGGTCGGTGACGTCAGACGGAGTCGCGCGCGATGCCGTGCTCCTGTGACGTCGCCCACGTCGGCGTACTACGAAGAAAATTTCCGAACGTTGCTGACGCAAGGGGGATATTCACAAGGTGAGGAATCCACAGGCAGATATAGTATCTACCAGAAAAAGCGTTACCGAAGGTAAGTAACTTGTTCTTTATTCTAAAAATTGGGCGGACTAGATTGTTTTTAAGCTGTACGCAGACGACATGGTCCTTATGGACCACACACAGACGGGACTGCAGAATTCACTTGATGCATTAAGCAAATACAATAATGCTAATGAATTAGAGGCCAATGCCAATAAAACAAAGGTTGTGATCTTTGGAACCTTTACTAACAAACTCAAGTAACACTGAAGATCGGGCAATCTGAGAATCAGTACCACCTCCAAATACAACTACCTATGGGTGTGGTTTACAAGTAATGGTAAGCCCAACCAACACATCACCTCCATGGAAGCCAAGGTGCTGACTTAAGTCATATGCAAACGCTAAAATGTACAGCCTATCCACTGTAGCAATGCGAAAAGTAATAAAGGCCAAGTTACTCCCCTCAATTGCATAAGGACAATTGGTCTTTCCAGGTGCACTAGTAAATTCCATGGAGACTGCCCATTACTATGCTTTCAAAAGGATTTTTTAAATCCCCCCCATACCCGGAACGCCTAGGTCAGACTGGGGTTCGGTTTAAATAAACAATCATATTAAAACTGGGCTTCCACCATCCAATATTATCACGGAATCTGTGCAGCTTCACTAAACACAATGAAAGTAATTTTGAAGGAATCCTTACAGAAGGTACAAATCCCTGGTCGGACAACCTGTTGGCCGACTGCAGTAAATTAAATCTTGACATGCCAAATTTGAGCACCTTTATCCATCAATCTGTAATATTGAAAACAGTATTGAGGAACCAAGTAAGACTTCTATCCAGGCAAAAAGCCATGCGCCTAATCAAAATGTCTGAAAGTAATATCTGGGTTATAATTAACTCCTACAGGGACACATTATGCCAACCATATCTAAATAGCGCATTGAATTAATCAATTTTAAAACAAATTCTCTTAATTAGGCCCATGGTGCTCCCAATAAAATATATAAATGCCCGTCAGAAATCCCTTGAGACAGTTACCTCTTGCAGACTCTGCAACCTATATGAGGAATCCCTGGCCCATTGTATCTGAATTTGTTAAAATCTGAGCAACACACTTTATTACAATCACTTTTTTAAAAAAGCATGGCGCCTACACTTGCACAGAAGCAGTGGGCCTCCTTATTAGGTTGAGCCTGAGCCAGCACGCATGCGCTACTCTGAGAGGCTTCTTGTAAGCACTCTAAACTACTCTGTGTGGGTCTGACTCCCCTCACGCATTGAGTTGTTTGTTGCCTGTGTCGTTTTGTCATCGTAGCCTGCAAATGGCTAAAGGTGGGTGCATGTCCCACCTCCTTTGCAAAGGTACACTCCCACAGCGATTTGCTTGCGGGAGCTGCATTCTTTGTGGGTCAGGTTACTCTTTCCTAATAATGCGTCATGCTTTCGCTTGTTTTATGTGGCACTGAAAGGTCTGTGGCTACCAGCGGTGTTCCTCCTGCTCGCACTGGGGGCTGAAGCTAGACTTTCTGCTGCTGTATGTAGCTGTTGCTTGTTTTAGAGAACTGTTTACTTTTCTATGTCATTGATATTCTCTTTGAAGTCAAATCGAGTCTTCCAACTTGGTGTTGAGTTTGTCTCTTCCAGCCCTCTATACCAGCCCCTTCCCTCACACACACACTCACATTCCGACAGCGTCTTCATTTAATTAGGATGTGATGCTCTGAAGCTGAACCTCAGGTACGGTGCCTCCAATTATCCAACTTGAAAACGAGTCAGACTTTTTGGGTTGTATTTATTTGAGGTCGGCGGAATGGAGACAGTGGGGAATGGCCTTGTGAGAGGGGAGCACCAGGGAGCAAACAGAATGCGAAAGAGTCTTTTCAAAGAAGCAACAAATCGGAGGAGAGGTGTATTTTTCGAGGAGAAATATACGCAATCAGGAGTTGTCCTTACAAAAGCCTATTCTACCTTTCCGCCAAATAAACATTATTGTGAAACCTTCGGTTCTATACAGATTACTTTTACAGACCAAACAGCAACACACTACCTAGCAGCTCGAACTTTAATTTTTACCTAGCAACATACTTTACAACACACGTTATTTGCTATTTTTTTAAAAGCAGCCTTCCAAGCTTAAAAGCTAACATGGCATAAAAGTGAGTGTCTTTTTGCTTGTTTATTTTAGTCAAAACTTAATTTCCTACTTTTTGTATTAGCCATTTTTTTCCTTTGTTGGTACTTTTGAACAGGTAGGACTTCAGTGTAAGTAAGGAAACACAATACTTTAATACATAGATAATGCACCACTTGCCCGGTAATTTGGTGGGATTAAACTTTCTTCCTTTAAATTATGGAAATGACCGGATTATTAGCAGGATAATGTGCTGCATGGCTAAATAAAAGTACCCACGGGTGAGACCTATTGGCTATGCCATTGCTTGTTAACCTAGGAATTCCAATGGAACTGGCAAGACTAACTAAATTTGCATGACAACTCCAAAGGTCATTAACGGAAAAACAAGCCCATACTGATGACATTTATCTTTTGTTTTAAGCAAGCATGCAAAACCATAATTTTTTAACGGTTCAACTCCCAAAACTGTTTAATTGTATTAGTATGAAATTAATCAAATAAATTGAAATGTTGAAATTTTGAGTAATAATATGTAATGCATTGATAGGCTAAATTGTGTATGGTTTTGTAACAATTTTTATTATTGAAACAAATAAAAATGTATTACAGAGATGTATCTTGTCAAATGGAGCATTAAGTATTGTTTGTTGTACCTCTGAGTTAAACCCAGAGATTCGTAACCATGTGTGGCTTCTGAGGCGAATACTGGTGTCAACTTCTCTGGCTGCAGTATCAGCAGCATCTAACGCACACCTAATAGAGGAACTGGAAATTTGTTTTCCCTCCTGCAGTAGTTCCTGCCCTCTTTTTGTATGCTACTCTGGGAGATATTGGAGTAAGTATTCCATTTTGTCTCAGTAGGCCCTGTCATGCCTAACCTAAATATCAATGGTTGGCTGATTGTGCAGCAACTCATTTGCCTGAGGCATCTATTAACTTGGACTTCTTATCTGGAGGTAGCGCATCACCTGAAATTTGTGAATTTGCACTTTAACTAGCATTGGACACAGTTAAGAAACCTTGAGGAAGATGGCCCTTAATTAAAATTGGGTCAGATGGTAGGGGTTTATCAACCCTGGGAATTATAATATGTGCCCTCACTGGAACTTTAAAAATGTCTTCTGCATGCCTCGTCATACCCTTTAACATAGGTAACAACTGTTTTGTCTTATGTGTGGTCCCTAATGTTTCAAAAAGGAAACCTTCAAAAGATTCCTTTTGTAAAGTGACTCCATGGGATGTAGTTGCCCTGGCAATTAACTCCTGATATGAAGTGTTGTCATCAGGAGGGTAAGGTTTAGCAGGGTGTAGCTCCGGATGTGTCTCTGTAGGAGGATCTATATTATAATCATCCCATGGATCTGGTGGTGGTTGTTCATAAGTGTCATCCCCAGCCACTACATCAGGATCTGCACAAGGAGTGTTCATGTGGTGTGCTGTCCAGAGGGTCTGAAGGTGGTATAATAGGTACTGGTGAAGATAGTGGACTGGTATGAGAAATGGGGTGAAACGGGCCGGTCACCATGTCTTACATCTTTTTGAGAAGTCCAATGTGTCAATTTTCCTCTTGGAGGATGGTATTACTGGATTTGCTGTAATATGTCCAGAGTATGGATTTATATAGATTTTCTTTTGTTTGAGATCCAGCTTTTCTTTCATGGTTTCCAAAATTGACTTTGGAGGCTTTTGAGGAGCATCTTTCTGTTAATGGCCCAGCTGGTTTAGTCCTTTTTGTCTTTCGGAACCGATGGTTTAGATGACGAAGCCTTTCTCGACCCGAGCCGGAAGGCTTGACATTTGCTTTCGGTGCCGAGCCAGAGGAAGTTGGAAGCATAGTCTTGGTGCCTACCATGGAAAAATGTCAGTGGTGGCCCGAAAGTGCTATGTATAGTAGAAGCGGGTTTTGTGGGCAAAGGGCTTTGGTACTCACGGCTCTTTGACCAGCTGGAACATCATGTGCCTCCAGTTCTCTCTCCAGCTCGGAGTTGGAGTCTTAGACGGAGAAGGTCTCTTCATCTTCCGCTGCGGATGCTTCCTGTTTGATATCTTCCCCGAAGATATCGGAGGTATCTTCAATAGTTTGCTACTGCCTTACTCAAACAACTCTTCTCCACACCGACCCACAGGGCAGGACGCACCCTCGACCCCATCTTCGCAGCAGGTAACGGCGTTCACTACAGCCACACAACACAGCCCCATTGGACCGACCACCGCTGCGCAAATTTCAACGTCGACAAACCCAGGGCAACCAAACCAACCCCACGCCCTCCATGAAGGAACGGGAGCATGGTGACTGATGACAAATTCAACCCGAAACAACCGACGCCAACATCGCAGCCAGAGAACTCAACACATGGATCACCAAATGCGCAGACGCCCCGCTATGCCACCCCGACAAACAGTGCCCCTGGAAAGCTGCCTGGTTCACAACTCACCTCCAAGAAAGCCAGAGGCACGTGCAGATGCCTAGAGAAGAACTGGAGAAACACCAAGACACCCGAAAACCACAGCAACCTACAAGGAGGCCATGAACTACCACCACCAAGAGGACCTTCATCCACAACAAAATCCTCACCAACTGCAAGGAACTCTTCACTGTCATCCAGAAATACAAATGTCTGCACAACACCGGACCCAAATACCTCAACAACAGAATCAACTTGCATGTACCCAAAAAATCTCAGATCTTCCAACCTCACACTGGCCGATACCCCACACACCCACAGAGCCAGAGCAGGCCGCAGATCCTTCTGTCACATTGCAGTCAAAATCTGGAATGGGCTCCCGGGAGACATCAGACTCACCCCCTCCCTGAACACCTTCAGGAAGGCCTTCAAGACCTGACTCTTTGGCTAACGGAGCTGCAACCCCCGCGCCTTGAGACCCTCACGGATGAGTAGTGCACTTAATAAACCCGCTGATTGATTGGTTGTTTTAATTGGTGCAGAAGCTAGAATGTTTTTGTTCAGTAAGCCTAGGTTAAATAAGTGACAAGATGATGGGGTCTAGTTGGTAGCCTGCAGAGTACAGATGACCAAGCTCAACAGAGGTATATGTGAGTGTTTGGGCATAGTAACTAGCCCTGGTCGGACATGCCTGCCTTTGGCGCCCCCACACTGCTGGCACCATTAAATGCACTTAGAGCTCCGAAAGGCTCTGCTCCCTTCCGGCTTATTGGTTCCCACCAACAAATTAGAGTAGCTTGTCATGTCTTCGAGTGATGATAATTTGTGCAAATAGCAGTAGGGTGCTCAGTCTTGTTTAAACTAAAGAGGAAAAGCTACATTTAAAAAAAAAAACTAAATGCAGCAGGTGTAGTTTTTATTACTGCCACAAAATGGCTTAGAACTCTGACAGACCCCCCCCCCCCCCAGCTGATTGGTTTCAGGTCTTTTGGGGAAATTCATAAGTGGGTTTACAAAACATATTCCTCTTGTGTTTTCCATGATTGTGTTCTTACATTGTTAACTCTATTCACAGACTGAAAACAAGAAATCGACCAGTGCAGTGAACGGGCATGCCATTTTGACAGACTCTTCAGGGGTATTTCATTTCACCGTACTTGTGATTTGATGTATTAACCCCTATGTATTGCAAAGCCAGAATGATCCCCATAGTTCCAGAGGCCACACCAGTGCTTTTTAAACAAGCCACCTACTCAAAACCATACTGGATGCTAATATTCTATTCATGGTGTTTGCATAGCACATGGCTGCCCCGAAAGGCCTCCTGGCACAGAGCACACCTGAATGACCTGGGCTGGTCAGGCTGAAGCTAGAATAAGAGGGTCTTTAGGAGTTTTCTGGCTGCGTTTGTTTGCATTTCTGACTTCCCAGTTGTGAAATGCCCTCCCTGTCAAACTCAAAGGAACAGCTGTTGCATCTGGCGCTCTCAACTTAGGGGATGGTCAGCAGAGAAGAATTGGGGAGCATAGTGATGACCTTGTTATATAAGGGCAGAGCAGGCTTCAAATCAAGGGGACACCATTCCTTGAATGAGCTGTAGCATGGCTACTCGCAAACATTTGTTCAGGGGCCAGCAGGGTTGGCAGTAGGGGGTCTGGGTGGGTCAGGGATTGTTTAAGGAGGTCTGAAAGATTTTTTTTTTAAATAACAGGCAAACATTTATTTGCAGGTTAACAAATGCTTTCCCGTTTGACATTTTTTCTGAACATTACTGCTTAGCAATTAAACACGGGGGAATGGGGTCGGTCATGTAAGGGTCTAGAGGACTGCAAGCAGTCCCTGGGCCGTACTTGGAGTGTCACTGATCTGTAGGCATATTAAGAGCTTTCCAAGAACAGGGAATTGCCATAATCAAGACCGAAATTGATCAGTTCCTGTATGAATAGTCTCTTGGACAAAGGGATAAGGCCCTGCATGAGTTTTTAGTGTGTGTAATAGTCCAAAGCAAGCAGCAGACAGTTTTTGCTTGAATTTTCATAGTTTACTGTCAATGCTGTGCAGACCATAAGTCCTTCACAAGTTCACAAATCAGATTCTGCTACCTAGCTTTCTATAATAAACTTAAGAGGGCTAGTTCTAGAAAGCATCCAATACAGGGATTTAGTTTCGCTACAAGACCGTGTCTAATCTCAAAGAATGAAAGCGTTCTTTAACATGAATTTCCGATAAATACTTCTCAGTGAAGCTACGTAACACTATGTAGTCCAATTGATCCAGTCAAAAGCTTCTTAAAGTATAGGGAAATTCTGTGGCACATGCATGACAATTTTTTAATACTTAAGGCTGCATAACCATTATGGTGCAGTTTACAGTCTGCACTGTTGTGCCCTTCAAAGTCTTTGTGCCAGGCATAGACTGGGACAAAGTCTGCAAATTTGCTATTCTTAGTACAGACACACCCATGGCTGTTTTAAGCCATCTGTCCCTCGGTAGCGGTCAAACCTAGCAGAGGGTTCCACGCATCAACCACTTTAATGCATTTTATGTTGATGGGTTCCATTGGCTTTAGTTAAACTAATCAGACTTAAACGCATGATTTTGATGGTTTGTAAGTGACATTCCTAAAGCTGTAAACGTAGTGCTTAATTGATGGCATAGCAAGGGCAATTGCCTCCATATTTTACTGGATCCCTATGTCACAACTCTCCCAGAGTAAGCTTAAGCTACCAGATTTATGTTTACTTGTTAAGTTTTGGTTTTTCCAAATGCATTTTACACCAATGCACATTAACAGGGCAGTACAGTTGTCCTGTCTATTAAACAGACGAAGTATTGACATTTGTGTTTGAATCTTAGGTACTTTGAGTACACACATTTCTAGACAGGCCTTGAACACAGGTAAGTAAAACTCCCTACAGTATAATGCAAACATTTGGAAGCAAGAAAGCGGGACATTGAAGAAAAATTTTTTTAGTCTTTTTTGTGGCCCAGGTGGACATCGTCATACCACCATTTGGAGTCATTCGTGATGTCAACATGCTTCCTCTGGAAGCTCCTACCTTTGGTCGCCATCTTCAGATTCTTTTTTGCGCTGTTGGGTCTGGATCGTTGCCAAAGAGTTCGAGTTTTCAGCTACACAAGACTACAGGTCAGGTAACCAGGGCGACGAGGAAAAAGATTTACAACCAAAACATTGACCGAATGTGCTCGCAGGGGGCTCCCTGAGCACGGGTATGGACAAAACAGTGTTCAAGTTTCGCACCAATTGCCACCACAAGTACGCCCAGAAGGATCAACATCTGCCTGCTGCTCGACCACAGCAGCAAAGACTGCAACGCATGCTCAGTGTTTACACACAAGACCCTCAGAGTAAGGGAGAGGCAGAGAAGGGCAAACCACAACATGCAGGGGCCATCTCCATCGCACAGAGACATGGGTCTCTCCATTGGAGAGGAGTGACACTCAGAAGTGAAGCTGAGCTCTCGAAGGGCGCCCTGCCGCCGAAACACTCGACGAAAGCAACAACTACCAGGACAGTCAGTCGAGCGGATTGTTCGAAAAGGACTCCCAATCGGCAAAAGCCCTCAAACAACAAAGATCGAAGGTTGCCCTCGAAATGGACACCTCGGCACCGAGAAAAGGGCAGTCATCGACTGCTCCGAAGAGAAGCGCTCCACCCCTCACCACCGAACATGCCACTGAGATGGAGAGGAAGAAAAGGAGGCTTGAGGCCAAAATGGCGAGCATCCTGCAGCAGAAAAAGGACTGACGTGGAGATGAGCTAATACAGTATCCCGCCGAAACCCGTGCTCGAAGCCGAAAGGAACAAGGACACGGAACCCCCAAAAACACCCAAACCAGTCAAGGAACTGGGAGACGAAGACTACTATTTGGAGGGAGAAGGCGACGAAGATCTTAAATCCTACAGGGACTCGACGTCTTCGGAGGCACAAGACATGGAGTGGCAAGATCTCGATACCGAATCGCCAGAAGAAGGGGTAGATACTTACCCTTAGAGTCCCTGGCCACCAGACGACATGGATCTACAACATGGTCGTACCGAAGGCTGCACCGACTTATGTTGTGAAAATGGAGAAGCCCAAGGCATGTTTCCTCCTGGAGACTCTGCCTCAACAAACTAGGAGCCAATTCCTGCCAATGCTCCCTAGTGTGCTGGATCAAGGAAGCGAGGCATTAAAGGAGCTAGCAGTATGCAAAGCGGACCCCTAGAACTGAGAAAAAGTACAAACATTCTTCAAATGACCCTGCATACATCCAGGGGTCTAATGCCGTACCACCTCCAGACAAGGAGAGTATGAGGATGGATCTCACGGAGAAATCCAGTAATACATTGGCGCATTGCAAACTCAAACGCCCTGAACAGGCACGCATACCAACATTGGGATGAAGTGGGGCAGCTCCTAAAGCATCTACCAGACCAGTACCAACAAAGAGCAGCTCCCTTTGTAGAAGGAAAAAACATAGCGAACACATGCCTAAAATCAGCATTGGATGCTGCAGAAACATAGAGCTGGCTAATGATAGGAGTGACCGAGAGAAGACACATATGGCTCAGAATTTCAGGATTCAATCCAGAGGTGCAAAGAAACATCCTAAATACACCTTTTAATGGACAGCAACTATTCGGATCGCTAGTTGACGCAGCTCAGAAGGGACAACGAAACAGCACGGTCCATGGGAGCTTTGCAGTTCAGAGGAATAAGAGGCACACCCACAAGAAGGCCGGTGGTAAAGGAGGCAACATGCCTACCACATTGCACCAAACATTCCAGCAAGGCTACCATGGGAACAACTAAGGCCAGCAGCAGGGACACCAGCAGCAGAATGGGCAGTATCAGCCCCAGGTACAGTCCTTTCCAGGGCTCAGAAATAGACGAAGAGGAGGCCAACAGCCCTCAACCAAGTGACTTCACCATGGAACAGGCCCCCACCCTAGACACACCTCTGGGTGGGCAGAAAGACAAAGAAAAAATAAGACTTCATCCAGGAATGGAGGATGGTCACACCGGACAAATGAATACTAATCATCATACACTACGGATACTGTATTGAGTTAGAAAAACCACCAAGAAGCAGGGAACTCTCAGGAAAGGAGCTCTCACAGTTAGAGGCACACACACTGCTCAGCAAGGAGGCAATAGCGGTGGTACCGCAAAACCAAAGGAACAAAGGTGTTTATTCAACGTACTTCCTGGTGTCAAAGTTGGACAAAAAACTAAGACCTCTCCTAGATCTAAGGTTCCTGAACAAATTCATAAGAACTCAAAGGTTCAAGATGACTTACCTACAAGAGGTAATACCACAAATACAGCAGGGGGTCCTCATGGCTACTATAGATTTAAAGGACATACTTACACATCCCCAACAAGCACCTGCTAAGGTTTGTGATCAACCAAAGCCACTACCAGTTCACAGTACTGGCATTCAGCCTGAAATCCGCACCAAGGGTGTTCAAAAAATGCCTAGCAGCTGTCGCAGCACACCTACGAAGGCAAGGAATACACGTAAACCCCTATCTCGACGGCTGGCTTGTAACAGCAAGTTCGTAGAGCCAATGCAAACTACGCATCCAGTAGGTCATACTAACACTGACAAGACTGGGTTTCTGAATCCATTGGGAGAAATAGTCAAAAGACCCAGAACAAATCAAGATATTCTATGGGGCAGAGAGAAACACCATGCAGGCCAAAGTGTTCCCCAGCAGTAAGAACATTGGCTATACTGAAGGAAACAGGTCATTACTGCAAGGGACAAGTTCTGACAGTGAGCAAGCAGATGGGAATGATGGCGTCATGCATTCACCTAGTCGAAAATATTAAACTACAAATGAGACCATTCCAGGAATGGATACAGCAGCAATGGTCACAGGCAACTGGGAGTTGAGAAGATCAAGTGGTTGTCACACATGCAGTGCATCAGGAAATAGCATAGTGGAACGAACAAAACATCACAGAGGATGCGGTCAAGCACATCAATTACCTGGAACTAAAAAGGGTTCTAAGCCTTAAACGCATTTCAGAAGGAGCTCTACGGAAACAGGGTGGTGATCCAAACAGACACATCCATGTTCTACAACAAACGAGGAACACTCAGTAGCACTATAAAGGCTAGCACAGGAGATATGGACATGGGCCATTCCACTGAGGATAGACCTACTACCGATACATCTCCCAGGGAATGACAATGTGGAAGCAGACAGACTCAGCAGGCAGACATCAGCCTCCCACGAATGGGAGATCAACCAACAGGAATTACATAAAGTATTCCGGAAGTGGGGTACACCGCAAATAGACCTATTTGCAACATACCAAAATGCAAAATGCCAACACTTCGCATCCAGACCGTCAGTCACAAAGGAATGCACTTTGGATAAGTTGGTCAAATACATTTGCAAACGCTGCTCCCCCCCTCCCCCCTCCCCCCCCAATCCCCATCCCCATCCCCATGCACAGGGTACTCAGCAAACGCAGGATCAGCAGCATGCCACTGATACTAGTAGCACCTCAGCAGGCTAGACAGTCATGGTTCTCACGAAGTCAAGATGTTCCAGGCACCAGCATACAGATTCCCTAAACGAAGGGACCTGTTAATGCAGAACGGGAGGGTGCTACACCCAGAGCCAGATCGCCTCGGCATGGCTCCTGAAGACCTACCTCAAATTACCAGTGAGCACAATGGCTGTGCTCATGGAGGCAAGAAGGGCTTTTTTCTCTGGGGGCTGATGTCATTGGGCTAGCGTGGTGAGGCAGAGCTGACTAAGAGCCCGTTCGCTACTTAGCCACGAGGTCAGTCAACACGCGCAGCTGACGCTCGCTCTATCTAAAACGGCAGTGCGACCTGCGCTGTGTAAATAGAATGTGTTTTGTGCTCTGATGATTTTAAACTCGCACTGGTTTTTAAAAGCTAATTTCTGGGCACTTACTGGCACTTGGATCCTTCGCCTCTGCTACCCCGGTCCACCGCAAGCGTTAGGCTTGATTGCTGTGGAGGGTGCAGGGCGGTACCTTTTTTCTCTGGGGGCTGATGTCATTGGGCTAGCGTGGTGAGGCGGAGCTGACTAAGAGCCCGTTCGCTACTTAACCCCGAGGTCAGTCAACACGCGCAGCTGACGCGCTCTCTATCTAAAACAGCAGCGCGACCTGCGCTGTGTAAATAGAATGTGTTTTGTGCTCTGATGATTTTAAACTCGCACTGTTTTTAAAAGCTAATTTCTGGGCACTAACTGGCACTTGGATCCTTCGCCTCTGCTACCCCGGTCCACCGCAAGCGTTAGGCTTGATTGCTGTGGAGGGTGCAGGGCGGTACCTTTTTTCTCTGGGGGCTGATGTCATTGGGCTAGCGTGGTGAGGCGGTGCTCGGGCGGTCATCTGACCTAGAGCCCATCCCTATTTTTAGCCTAGGTCATACAGTACGCGCAGCAGTCGCGCCAAAGACCAGCCCGTCTGTGCCCGTCCGGGGCTTGGGGCCAAGATTCCTGCTCCAAAAGCCCCAAATCCTCAGGTATTTACATCCGAACAATTATTGACCTTGCGCCCCCCTAAACAAGAAGGATGTACTACACTTAAAGCCCACTTGGCAAATGGCGCAAGTTGTCCAAATTGCAAACTATCACGCTTAAATATCCAACCATATCCTCCTATTGGTACAAATCAGACATTACAAGATCCCCATAATGTCTATACTGCCGATAATTTCCGGTTCTACAGTTTACACTGTTGCTCTCTGCCAAAACACAAACTGGATATTTTTAACCTAATTTGGGATGAGCAGCCTGATGCTCTTTTCCTGACAGAAACGTGGCTACACGATAGCGCTGGCCCTGATATTGCTACAGCACTTCCTACCATCTAAGCCATCGTACGGAGGGACAGAGCCACTGTTAGACCTGTCAGCCCTAGGGTGGTCTTTCCCTGTGTTTTTTTTTTGCCCTTGCCTCATTTTTCCCACCATCTTTTTGCTGGCCCTTAGGTCTTCGGGCACCTTTTCATGGCTAATCCATGTAAGGGTGCAGGTGCTCTCTACTTCAAACATGGCTGCCACTGGCCCCTGCTACTGCAGCGTGGTCTTTTTAGTGTAGCACCCTAGTTGCCAGGAGCTGGCTGGATCCCCATACAATATGGCAATGCCAGCCTCCCATCCCCTGTCCATAGGTAGAGTGGGGAAGCTCCTGGAACCTTCCAGAAGAAAGGCGGAGCTGATTTTTGCCGCCTTAGAGAGTGGTCACCTGACCTGGGCATACTTAAGCAAGGAAGGGAACTTTTTCTAGTCAGTTGGGGCATCACTGACCTGGGGAACCCACACAGGAGTTTTAGGCGGGAGGGCCTAGTTAGGAACCTATGCTACTGGGAGTGACAGGATTTAGGTGCTGCCTCTTAAGCTGGGTGAGGTGTCCTAGACTAGCCCCCTGATCTGGCCCAGCGGTAGGGAGCCCCGGGGTCCATCTGCAGTGACTGAGGAAAACTCATCAAGCCCCCCCCCTCTTCAAGAAACAAACACCTAAGGGCGCAGAACCATCCAAGCGCCAAGAACATTACTTGCTTCGACCAGAAACTGCTGAGGGTTCGACCAGGTACTGGACTGTGCTGCCCTGCGCACTCCCTGCCTTCATCTGGGCCCCTCTGGCCCTACCTGTCTCCCCCTGACTGAACTGCCTGCAGTCCCTGCTGAACTGTGTTAATTAGCGCTATATTCTGTTCCCCTGTCCAGCGCTGCATGTGAGACTACCTTCCCTCCTGCCAGCACTGCCTGCTGACTAACTGGCCAAGCGCTGTACTCTGTGGCCCTTACCAGCGCTGAGAAGCCTCGCACCAAGCGCGGGATTGCCCCCTTCAAGCGCTCAGCTGATTCGGCGTCGTGCGCTGTACTGTGCCCCCCCCCAGGCGCCTGAGGAGATCCCCTCACGACCGCGGCCCCAGCGCCGCACCTGCGACACCCCCGAGGCGCTTCCGGCGGCCCGCGCTGCGGCCTGCCCCCGCGCCGTGTCCTGCGGCCCCAGCACCGTCATTGTGCCCCTCCTCGGCGGCCCCCGTGTGTCAGGAGAGGGCCACCGCATCGAGTGGACCAGGCCGCGTTAGGCCTGAAGGCAAGCTGTCCCTCCTCACGTGATGGGGAGCGCGGCCGCGTCATCGGCCACGCCCCCACCAGAGCCGCGCAGCCATTGGCGGCTGAGATCGCGTCCCTCACCGAGGCCGGCACCCGGGGAAACGCCAGGATTCACCGCGGAGGGGGTGGAGGATCACCGGAGCCCCCCTCCGCTTTGCCCCACACGCCGCACCTGACTCCGTGCGAGCACCAAAGTGCCTGCCTGCCCCCGTCGCTGGCCGAGTGAGGCCCACGGGAGGGTCGGGGCCCCTCCCCTTTCTCCGAGACCAACGCAAGGGCCCCGGAGGGCCGAAGAAGAAAGGTAACCCCTGGGGAGGAGGGCGGAAGGCTGGTTCTGGGCCTCGAGTTCGCCCCTCCCCCGGGGAACGCTGTGACTGGGCCCTGTTGGCCCCAATGAGCCCCGAGTGACTGGGAGGCCTGGGGACAGGCTCCTTCCATTCTTCATTGTTCTGCCTGCCTGCCAGTTTTAGGCCTGAAACCTGTCAATGGAACTGTGGGTTTATACTTGGCAATCAGATAATCCACTTCAGTGACTGTTGGTGTTTAGTGGCCGCCTAGGTGGCCTGCATTGTTCATGCCTGCTAATGGAATGGTGATCTTTTTCACGGTACTGAATTTCTTGCAGGGGCGTGCTTCTACAGTTCCTGATGGGGCCGAACTCTGATACTTATTGATTCATTCCAGTATTATTTTGATGACCTGAGTTCTGATATTGAACTGTTGATATTTACAAGGGGTAATGTTTATAACTGCTTCTTGAAATGGTCGGCCCTGGTTTATGAAAGTACC